>NC_134186.1:21526582-22775957 GCF_964188355.1 Buteo buteo | reverse complement strand
GCGGGGGCTGCGCGGGTACCGGTGGGGGGGGGGGGGGGACGGGACACCCTCCGCCGGCTGCCCTGCGTGCTGGGAGCGGGGCTCCATTTTTACCTCCGGGTATTTCCTCGAGTTTTTTGGTGTTTTGGTTTTTGCTTTTTTTTTCCCCGCGGCACTAGCAACTTTTTCTCCCCCAAACTCCCCGTCTTGTGATTAACTTCTTTTTTGGTCTTTAGATCTTCCCCTTTTTCACTGTACTGTGACACACGCTGTCTACCTCGCCTCACTGCTTTAAAAAGTAAGAACAGGAGGGGGTGAGAACTGTTAAACAAAGCCTACAGAAAGCGAACAATGGCCTCCATTCTGCTCCTCTACCCAAACCCCGAGTGCAGAAACCCAGGCTCCTTAACCGGCCGCGCAGCTTCCCAACTCAACGGACCAACAACCCTCCAACTTACAAAGAGCAGAGAAACAAGCCCCTTCTCCCTTCATTAGTGCCTGCCTTGACCCAGCGCCTGGACAGTCCCCAGCGCCTTTTTTTTCTCTTCCCCCCCCCCGCCCCCGCTCCCTCCCTCCCTCCTTCCCCTGCTCCCTCTCTCCTCCTCTCGCCACCTTCCCTCCCTCCTTCCCTCTCTCCCCCCCCCCCCCGGGCCACTTATTTATTTATTTATGCGTCCCCATGTATTTATTTGAAATCGTCGCGGGTGAAAATGGAAAAGTAATTTCTCGTTATAAATATCTGGCGGTAATTGTGTTACTGGTGCGAGTTGTTAGGGGTTGTAAAAAGATACAACAGCTCAGTGGGGTGCTCAATTGGGGAGGGACAATTACAATAAAGAGCCCATTCAAGGGGGTTGCTAAAAAAAAGGAGGTAAAATAATGAAATAGTCGCAGCCTTCATTTTCTTTCCCTTTTTTTTCGCCTAAAAATACTCATTCTCTTTCTTTTGCGCCTATAATGAATATTAATTTTACTCTTCCTGCATATGATGGAGAATTCAAAGAGGCACGTTTCCCCATTCAGGACTGGCCACGGTATAATTTATTAAGTAGCTTTTAGTAATCTTAAATCCATAAAAATAAACATCAAACAAGTACTTTCTCGCAGCATGAAGACTTTAACTGGTAAATATTTACTGCTCTTTGGAGAGCTACCTGATTAGCAGCAGAGCAAGCTACACTGTACTACTTCAATGGAGACGTGGCGATATCTCCTTCAGCTGAACTGAACGTGAAGCCATCCCTTTAATACACCAAACACGTCTGCATAGACACACACCGAAGGGGAAACCCACTTCTTCAGACACAATCTCCTCACATATTTCACGCGCAACTCATAAACGTGGGGCCTACGGGGTTAAGGAAAGCCATCCAGAAAGGCACCATTAAACTTCCAGCCCTCAGCTCTGCCAGCACGGACCTCAGAAATGACAATGAGTGGATTTAAAAGACGGGGGGGGGGGGGGGGGGCGAGAGGGGGGAAAAAAAAAAAGCCACAAACCAAACCCAAACCAAACCCCAAACACGGCCGAAAGCGTTTTACAAGAGAGGGCGAGGGTACCAAGTGCTTCAGCAAGGTAAGAGGAGGTGCGGGGCAAGGGAGCTGCGGTTCTGCTCTGCAACTCTCTAACGCCTCCAGCAACCGGCCCCGCATCCCCCCGGCGGACCCGCACCCCGCAGCAACGCGATCGCAAAACCGCCCTTCTCCTGCCGCAGCCCGAAGTCGCTGCTCCCCCGCGGACACCCGCGTCCCGGCCGGCGGGACCCGGCCAGCTCCCCGGCGAGGAAGGCAACGCGAGTCGCCGTCTCCTCATAGGCAGGGCCTAATCTGCGAGTTGGTTTTTAATCTCGAAATCCTGCTACGATCGGATGGCGGAGAGCATTCCCCCCCCCCTCCTCTCCCGGTGAAACCGTAATTGGACGTTAAGATGACAAAGTTTCGCGTTCTCGGGGCAAATGAGAAAAAGATAAAAACGAATCGGTTTGCGATTAGGCGTTGGTAAAGGTCAGCAGCTATAAAGATTTATTGTCAAGGGCCACTTTTATTATTTTATGTCCCTAAGATGGAGAAGCAGCAGTCACTTTTCTTCTCTAGGACGTTGTTGTCGTTTTCCAAAACAGCCTCTGCCAGGTACATTTAACCGTTCGAGAAAGTTTGTTTTTAAACTTTCCAGAAATTATTCCTGCTCTGCGCCTCCATGTAACACCTCCGTGCAAAGCGTTACAAGGTTAAATTCAAATCCAGATTTTTTTTTTTCCAATTGCACTTGCGAGGGGAAAAAGAATCAAGTTTATTGTTGCCCTTCCCAGGAGCAATTTTTTTTTTTTTTCCCATGGCGAAGAGTTTGCAACTTCTTAAAAAAAAAAAAGAAAAAAGGGCTTTGCTATAGTGGGGGATCGCAGGACGGGGGGATCAAAGGGGTGATTGCGTGGCTCTTGCAGAAATAAGTGAGATTAGTTTGTTTTGGTTTTGTTTTGGGGTTTTTTTCCAAGAGAAAAAAAAAATATTTTCACGGCATACCAATTTAAAAAGGCAGCAAAAAAATCCCCCACACCCGGAGCACGGCGTGCCCCGGTGCCGAGGCGGGACGGGGCGGTGCGGGGGCGCCCGGCGGGGCCCGCGGTGCGCGGTGCGGGCAGCTCCGCGCCCCCGGCGCTTCTCCCGCGCCGGAGCTGGGAAAGTTGCCGGCACTAGGGACAAGTTGGGAAGATCCCCGGGTGGCTGATTAAAGCTGACAGCCCTTCAGCTCCGCTCAGCTCCCCGCCTGTACCGCGCCTGGGAGCTGACTTGGCCTAGGATGCGATTTTTTTTTTTTTTCCTTCTCCCCCCCACCCCCCCCGCAACTCTCGCGGCCGCTCGCTCCCTCTTTTCCCCCCACGATCACGGGTGATCCTTCCCTAAGCGAGACCGCGGGAACACAAAGCAGAAGCCGCGGACGGGGCCGCCCCCGGGGCAACGAGGCGCCGCTTCCCTCCCTCCCACGCGGCGTGGCGTGGGGCCGGAGCCCGGGCCGGGTCGGGGCCGTGCTTGTCGCCGCGGGCGGCCGCCCGGGTCTGCGGGAACGGCCCCGACCCGGGCCGGGCTCCGGCCCCGCCGCCCCTCCGAGCCGGGGTACCGGCAGCATCGGCGACACAGACACCGGCGCTCGTGGTCTCTCTGCCCGGCAAAGGCTGCGTGGGAATTAACTGCTGCTGGTGTTGGCATTGGTTTCCGAGTCAGATGCTTTAGCTTTTCCAGAGGACACGGGCTTATGTGAAAGGCAGAAAGTTTGTGAGCTCCTGGGCTGGAAAGTTCCCTGGGAAGCTCTCCGGAATGCAAATGGGAATATGAGAGAGAGAGAGAAAGAGAGCGAGCGAGAGAGAGGAGGAGAGAGCGAGAGCCCTGCCTAAATATTAAAATGCAAGGAGGGAGAAGTTGGGAGAAGAAATGAGCAGACTCACCTTTATGAGGCATCCTGTCTTGTTGTCAAAGCTCCTGTCAATAGTTTAAGAGCGCACTGATTTGAAATGATGGTGCTTTAAAAAGAGTTGCCAGCAAAATAGTTTTTCTCCACTGAAGCTGCTGGTTGTGTGATCTTGAATTCCTGGGAAGGAGACAGAGATTGACAATAAAATGGGCTGTCAGTGACTGGAGAGCGAGAGATAAAAGAGTGTGTGAGTGAAGTGGGGAGAGAGAGACAGAGCACACCTATGCTGATTGGTGATGGTTCAAGTGTATTAATGTATGTGTGCCTTGGTCTCTGCCTCGCCTCCACTGCTCTTCACTGGCCCATTAGCAAAGCCTGACCTCTGTCATCATCTTCCAGCAAAACACTTCCTCCCTGCGCCTTAACCAGAGCGGGAAATGCGGCCGAGCCGGGGCTGGCTTTTCAAACCCACTAATCACTCCGCAACATGCAAATGCTCCCCTCGCTCCCACACAAAATATTGCTTTATGCAAAGCAACGCCAGCGCCTCCCCGAAGCCGATTGGCCGCCCGACGCCCGGCACGGCTCAATTGGCCCAGCCGTTTGAATATGAATGCGCTGGGCCCGGCTTCCCCTCTCCTCGCTCCCCATCCGCGCCCGCCGCCCGGCCCCGGGAGCCGGCAGCCGGGCCCCGGGCTCCGCCGCCGCTGCCACCGCCGGGCCCCGCCGCCTCCGAGCCGGGCCTTCCCCCCGCGCCGCCTGCGAGCCGGGCCCCGGGGACCGGCGCGTTTTCAGGTCGGGCTGGGGGAGGGGGGGCAGGCGGGAGGGGGGGCGGCGGAGGAGGGGGGGGGGGGGAAGGTCAATTTGCATTTAAACAGTTCGCTCCAGTCCGACAATGGAGATAAGGGGAAAATAACATTCAAATGGTAAAGACATAAATATTTGGGAGACAGGGGCTTTGTCAGCGGTGAATCGCCCGGAGCTCCCCGAGGCCGGCAGCCCCCCCCCTCCTTCCCCGCTCCCGGCGCCGGGGAGCGGGAGGCTCTGCCCGGCCGGGAGAGAACAGAGCAAATACACCATTTACTTTGTGTATTGAGGGCTCTTGTGAAAGGCCCTGAAGAGTCCTTTACCAAACACTCACAAACTTCTCCCACGTGCCATTTGTTGACTAAGGGCTGCCGGGCTGGTTTGTGCCTTTTTTTTTTTTTTTTTTTAAGACACCACGGAGGAGCTTGGAGGGGAGGGGGGGTCCGGTGGGCAGCGGCCGGGCTCTGGGCAATGCAGCTGCTTTGTGCCCGGTCGCTGAAGGGGCTTCCCCCCCCCCCCGCCTTTTGCAAAGGGAGCCCCTTCACTGGCTGCCAGAAACTCAAGGGGGAAAGTAAGTAAATGACTTTGCTGCTCTGACCACACACCACAAGTACATTTGTTGAATGCCGGACTATTAAGACACACCTCAGTAAACCCTAAAGCAACCCCTCAGCGCATGCATTTAAGGTTACACTGGGAGCACCAGTCCGAGCTCAGGGTGTCCCAATCGGTTATGGCGAGTGGTCCGGGGGGGGGAGGGGACGAGAGGGGGGGTCTGCACAGGGAAGGGAAAAGAAAAAAAAAAAAAAGCCTTGGGGGAAAGAAAGGGAAGAAGAAGAGACAGGAAAAAGAAATTCCAAGAGCCACCGCGGTAAGTGGAGAGTATGAACGCGCAAAGCATAAAATGAAGTCGTAGCCGCATACACTTGACTTCTCTTGACATGTGAAAAGTGCTAAAAGTCAAAGCTCATCAATAAAGTATCTTGAAATTGAATAAGAGCCCTGACAACCATTGCATTCTTAAATAAAGTACAATGAGGAGACAAACGACTCTGCCAAGGAGTTTGCATGTGAGTGAAAGGGCGCCTCAATGGGAGCGGGATAATGGGCTGCCCGGCCGTCATGCACTGTCATCCCCGGTCCCGCCGAGAAGCTGCCACAGCTCCCTAATAGCACAAAATGGGCTCTTAAGAGACTGCTGCCTGCCCCTCCGCCGCTCGCTTGCCTTCCTTCCCTTCCCTTCCTTCCCTTCCCTTCCTTCCCTTCCCTTCCTTCCCTTCCCTTCTTTCCCTCCCCTTCTTTCCCTCCCCTTCCCCTGCCCCGACGCCGGGGTGCCGCGATGGCCACCCCCGCTCGGCTCCCGGAGGGGAGGCCCCGGGAGGCAGGGGGCTGAGGCGGGCAGCCTCTCCCCGGCCCTGCCTGGAAGCCGGGAACGGGCCCAAGCAAAGTCTTTCCGCGGAGACTACGGGGAAGGGAGAGCCGCCGCCGGGCCGGCCCCGGGACCCGGCCGGCCCCACCTGCAGCGGCGAGGGGCCGGGGGGGCCGCTCCCCGCTCCCCTCTCCCCGGCGAGGCTCTTTGCCGCCTCGTCCAGGCCTAAGGCAACCTGCGGGGTTGGTTTTATTTCCCCCCCCCTCCTCCGAGTCATGCATATTTATAGAAACGGAGCCGAGTATCGCGATGGACATACGGGAGCGTTTGGGTGTGATGGGATCTCCCCTGAAGGTAAGGCAGAGCAGGAGCGGGGGAGCCCGGCCGCGGGGCTGCGGGGCACCCCCGGGAGGGGGGGGCTCTGCCAAAACTAGGGGCTCGGGCAGGACTCCCCCCTCCCCCGGCAGCCCCCTCTCCCCCGCGCTCGCCTCCTCTCCTCCTCCCCCAAACTTTCCAAAGTACCGGCTGCCACCGAGCGAACCTGCCCGCGGCCCGAGCATCGTTTCGGTGGGGGCGCCGAGGGGACCTTTCAGAGCCACAAAAGCCAACGAGGGCCAAACCCGAGTACGAACCGATGTCCCGCTCGTCTCGCCCTCCAGGGTGAGTCCTGGCGAACCGTCCCGCGAAGGAGCCCGCCTGCCCTCCTCCTCCTCTCCTAGTTGCCGGTGGCCGAGGCCGGGCGTCCCGCCGCACGCATCCTGCAGGCGAGAGAAAGAGGCTGCCGGTTGGAAGCTCGCACAGATCTCGGAGGCTCCGAAGGGATTTTAAAAGCTGGGGTCTAGTCCTTTCTCTGGAGTGAAATCAGTCGTGTCCGCGGGTTTTGATTTGGTCTTTTTTTTTTTCTCTTGCCTTTTTTTGTTGTTGTTTGGGTTTTGTTTTTTTTTTCCTTTGCACTCCCTCTCTAGCGAATGAGCGAAATTTTTTGTTACTCTCGTCCACGGGGCGTTAAAGGGGGAAAAGAGCAAAACCACTTTGTCCGAAATCGCAGGCGAATATCATTTTTACAAGCTCTCAATTAGCCATCCCTTGGATTAGCACCTTCTTACGCCTCCTCGCCAGAATAAAGCAGCCGTAATCTTGTTGCTATTTTCCCCTCGGGCGCAGCGGGCTTTGTGTTCCCTCCCCCCCAAAAAAACTTTTAACGTGTGTGTGTCCCCCCCCACCCAGCCGAAAAAAAAAAAAAAAAAAAAAATACCCGGGCAGGGAGGGGAGGGAGGGGAGGGCAGGGGTGAACGCCGGTGACGTCACGGCGGGGCGGCGGAGGGGGGGGGCACCGGTGGAGCGGGAGCCCCGAGCGAAAGTTAAGAGGAAGAAAGAGGAGCGGGGCGGGCCGCCGGGGCCGCGAGTGTCTGCACGCGCGCGTGGGTGCGCGCGTGTGCGCGCAGCGGCGCGGTACCGTGCCGTGCCGTGCCGTGCCGCCCGCCCCGTCGCGTCCCGCCGGAGCCGGCTCTGTCCCGGCGCGGAGCTCCGCGGGGTCCGGCCCGGCTCCGCGCCGCCATTTTACCTCCGCCCGCGGCGGCGGCGGCTCCGGTGGGCGCCCAGGGGACTACGCGGGACCGGGCCCCGGCCCCACCGCCGCCTCCCGACCCCGGCCCGGTTACCCCTTGCCCGCCCCCCCGGAGGAGCGGGCAGCCCGCTCGGCCCCGGCCGCCGCGCCCTCCCCGACGCCCCCTCGCCCCCAGCCCCAGCGCTCCCCGGCCAGCGGTGCCCGGCCGGGGGAAGCAGGGACTTGCCGGGACCGCCGAGCCTGGATACCTCCAAAGGAAACGCTTGCTTTTCTTTTTCTTTTCCCTTTTTTTTTTTACCTAGCAGCTTTCCAGCCGCCGCTCGCCCTTCCGAGAAGGCTGCCGCCCTCCCCGCCCGGCCGGCCTGTTTCTCCTTTTCCTTCTAATTTTTCTGCGTTTGGTTTTTCTTTTCTTTTTTCTTTTTTTTTTTTTTTAGGAAAGTGATTTTTGGACTTTTAAAAATGCTCCGCTCGCCTTTTTAATTAGGCGGGAGGAGAAGCACTGCTGTGAGGTGCTCCTCGTTACCCCTTCCCAAAAGCCCTGCCCTCCTGCAAGCGCAGACCGTCCCCCCCCCTTTCCACGGGCGAGGGCTGCGCCGGCGGCACCCGCGCCCGCCCGAGGTGTGCCGTGGGACCCCGAGGTGTGCCGTGGGACCCCGAGGCCGTGGGACCCCGCGGCCCCGGCCGTGGCTCTCGGCATGGACTTAGACACCCTTTGAAGATTTCTACTTTAAAATCCGCACAGGATTATTGTAACTAGCATTTTTCTGCCTCTGGTTTTTTCTTCCTCCCCCCCTTTTTTTAAAACTATTTCAAACAAAAAAAAAAAGGGCATAATAAAAAAAGGTTTAAAAAAAAGGTAAGTAACTATTATATATGGCAAGGCTTTTTTTGTTTGTTTGGTTTTTTCCTAATTAAAATATTTTTTCACTTTTTTACACGATCTCGTGCCTGGGCTTTGATTTGTGTTAAACAGCAGCGTTTGCTTCCCTTTCGTATTTTGTTAGGTGTTGAAAGCAGAAAGTGCTGAGTTAGAGACTCCAGTATCGTCTCGTTGTATTAATATCTGGGCTGCAAACTACCTTTTTTAATACCCAGAAAAATGCTTAAAGTCCTCTTGTCCAGTTCGGTCTAAAACTGAAGAGATACACAAATCCTGACGTCTTAGACTACAATGCTTTTGCCTTCAGGACACTTAATGCCTATTTGTATATGTAGAGACAGTGTTTGAAACCTATAATGCACAGGACACTGAGTTAAGTGGAGCTTTTCTAGTTTATAAACAATCTGCAAAAAGTTTGGAATCGATTTAACCTCTTTTATGTTGGCCTTTTGCATAAGGCGCAGCTTTGTGTGGCAGGATAAAAAAAGGCTTTCTGGACTCTGCCGAAGTCGCTCTGAAACTGGAAGACGAACATACATCTTTCTGGACGAGAAAGCCTTTGATTATATATATGTGAAAAGTGTCATGCAACCGGACCCGCTCGAAAAGCCTTCAGAAAAGAAGGAGGGGGGGGGGCGGTGGAAGCTTAGCGCATCCTGACGGGCTTTTTAAATGCTATTGATTGGGACAAGCTGTTCAAAACCCCAGTAACAGTTAATCTGCCTGTTAATCAAGCCACTAAGGAGCTCAATGCGAGTTTTATTAGCAACTGGAGAACACAGGCAGCAGAAAGGATCAAAAGCCTACACCCTTGATATTTGTAAAACCAGCCTTTCCCAAAAATATATTTTCAATTACAGGGTAATTCCGAGCTTATCAGGGCTCGCTCGCAGCCCCACGCAGATGGTTCCGCAGGCGCTGCCAACGCCACGAAACCAAATGAACTGGCATCGCGCTGGCCCCGCCGAGGTGCGGGGGTTAAAAATAACGCGGTGAAGGGGGGGGGTCCCGCTCTCGCCTCTCGCCCACCTCGGGCTCTCCTGGCCTCCCGAATTAGCAGCAAACCCTAAATTTGGCGAGCCACGAGGAAGCGATACGGAAACTCCTCGGATTCACGTCAACCGTGTTATTAGGCGGAGGGGTCGAGGGCTCTCTTTCTTTTAGCTGGCATATTTGATTTATCGCGGCAACTTTGCGGGGTACGTTTGTTTCCCTCTGCCCATCCTTTCGGTGGAGCCGCTCATTTAAATCCTAAACAACAAAAAAAGTTTAAATCGCAAGGTTCGCGATTCGGAGAGCCCGAAAGTTGAATTTCCAGAAATGTAATGGCCGGAAATATTATTATATCGGCTAAAATCAACATTTGATCTTGTCATTTTTAATGCAAACCGATTGCTTTATATGTCAGCGAGATATGCATATAAAAGACTATCTGGTCAGAGGTAATTATGTCACAGCTTTTTCTCGGCATGACAGCTGGATAAACACCATCTCCAATAAACATCTCTAATTAGGGAGGAGGATCTGAGATAGATGGTGTTTGATTTATTACTGAAGGAGAATGTCCATTTACCGGTATGTTATAGTGAAGCATCAGAGGGAGCATTCCCGCTAACGCACCGTAAGGAATATTTGGAGATGCTGGCGGACAGGTAAGCGGTGTTTTAGGTTTTACGCCGTTATTTTGTTTCGCGTTATTTCGGAGGAAGAACGACCTTTCTAGGGTATCTCTCTCTCCCCCTGACGCCCTGATTGAGCAGAGGCACCTAGGGCTGCGAAGGCAAGCCGGCGTTTGGGGGCCGAAGAGGTATGGTCGCCTCTCGGCTACCGGCCCTTCCCACGCCCGAGCAAGGGCGACCGAGCCTCCGCGGCGACAGGCGACCCCCCGGCGTTACCCAGGGAAGGGCGGCTGGGACGCGGCCCCCCGACGACAGCCCTCCTCGCCGCAGTCCCGCCGCCAGCCCGTCTTTCCGCTCCCCTCCGCGGGGGCGTGCGGGCCCACCGCGCCGGACCCTCGGTACCCCGCTCCCGCCCCGTCCAGCCTGCCCGGGGTGGGGGCTGGGGCCCGAGCCGGCAGCTCCAGGGCCCGGGGGTCTGTGTGTGTGTGTTGGGGGGGGGTCCGAACCGGGCACCCCGACGGGCGCGGTAACCTGCGGCCGCCCCCGCCACCTGAGACGGGTAACGGCGAGGGAGCGGGTCATGGGGCGGGGGGAAGGGGAGGGGAGGGGGCTGCACCGCCCGCGCGGGGGGGAAGTTTGGGAAGCGGCTCGCCCCCTCCGCCCCGGGCTCCCCCCCCCCCCCCCCGCTCCGACGGGCGGGCAGCGGCCGGAGCCGCTCCCTCCCTCCCTCCCTCCTTCCCTCCCTCCCGCCCCCACCTGTTGTGCGGGGCTCCAGCCCGCTCCCCTCGCTTTTTCCCCCCGCGGGGTGTGTGGGGGGTTGCCCGGCTGCCTGGGCTCGGGGTACCCAGCCCCTCCCGTCGGGCCGGCGGTAGGGAAGCGGTCCCGGGTCGGGGGCGAAGGGCCGGGGGGGGTCCGTGCGGAGACGTTACCTGTCAGCGGGCGCGGAGGGCCCGGGCGCGGCGGATCCCGCAGCCGGGAGGAGGTACCTGAACGGCTCCGGTCGCCAATTTCCACGCAAGAACCTGCCACCCAGTTTAAATGTCAATGACAGCAAAAAGAGGGGTGCTGCCTTTGCACTAACTTTCCCTTAATATCCACGCCAGCGCCTCCCCCATTGGCTGGGCCGCCCCGGTGACGTCACGGCGGACAGTAGTTAGCTAATGAGACATTTTAGGCGACACGAGCGCGGACGGCGCGAGCCTGGACACCGCCCGCCCCGACGGCGGGCACGGCACGGCACGGCACGGCCCGGTACGGCCCCGTTCCGGGGCTGGGCCGCGGGTCGGGGGTCCCTGCCGGGCAGCGGCGGGGGGCTGCCGCCTCCTCCTCCCGCTGCCTGCCGGCTAAACGGGGGGCTGCGGCCCGACGGCTCGCCTCAGCCGCGGCGCTGCCCGCAAACCGACCCCGGCCTGCCAGGCCAAAGTTTTGGCTGAGGGTTGGCTTCTTCCCCTGTGAAACGCTCTCCGAGGGGTGAGGGACACACTCGTGCGTGGGTCAAAAGAAACCTCCAAAGCCCGGCTCAGCCTTTGCGGCTTCTCGGACATGCTGTGGCCGTCCCAAGCCCGCCCGCAGCTCTCCTGGGGGAGCGGGATGCTCACCCCTGCGAGACGGAGGGGGCAGGCCGCGGTACGCCCGGGACACGCGTGGGGCCACCCCGGCGACCCTCCTGCACCGTGAGAGCCCCTTGCGGGTGACCCGGGCCCGGCGGGTCCTACCCGGGCTCCCCGCTCTCGCCTCTCCCATCAGAGAGGCAGGGAGCGAGGCCGTTATTTGCACACACTTGTCAGGGTAAATAATTTATCAGTAAAGAGGGCCGCCCCCCCGCCGATAGTTTTATTGAACTGCACTTAAATGTTTCGCGAACCTGCCGCTTGCCTGGGATGAGGCGGGGGCTGCCGGACACATTAGAAATAGGCTTCGACGGGGGGGGCTGGGGAGGAGGAGGAGGGGGCTTTGCGGGGTACGGGGGTGCCGCGGGGCTGCTCGCCCGGCCCCGGCCCCTGCTCCGGTTCTGCCACCGGGCCAGGGAGCCCGGCGTGCCCGGCTGGGATCCCAGGTGACCCTTTTTTCTCCTTAAGCGGCCGGGCCGCGTAAGTCCCGCGGCGTTGGCAGGTAGCGACGGCCCCGGGGGGTCGGGGGGTGCCAGGAAGGGGTTTCGCGGCGCGTTTGGAGCCGCTGCCATTAAGGGTCTTGCGGCTCCCTGCAACCCGGCAGGGTCCTCCAGGGAAGCGTTGGAAACACCACGGCTCCCGCCTGCTTATCTGGCTGTCAATAAAAGGAGATGGCTCCTAAAGCAGGGCCAGGTGCTGCCTCCCCTGCTCTCCAGCGCGCCGCTCTCCAGAAACTGCTCAGGCGTGAAGCCAAGTCTGCTTGGCCAGGCCTCGGCGGAGGCAGGCAAACAGTCCCCTCGCCAGCGCCAGAGCGCTCTCTGTTTGCCTTTTTATCTCAAAAAAAAAAAAAAAAAAAAAAATAGAGGGAAGCGAGGCAGGAAGGTGGGGGAGCGCCGGGAGCAGAGTCCGTATTTGGCTGTGAGATGGCCGCAGAGGCAAAAAAAAAAAAAAAAAAAAAAAAAATTAAATAAATTAAAATAATTATAATAAAGGATGGGGGGGGGGGAAAGCTGGCGGGACCCCGGGAGCCGGGCCGAGCCGCCTCTCCCCGCCGGGCGCTGGCTCAGGACGTTCCGCCGCGGGTGGGGGTGAGCCCCCGGCCCGGCCCCGTCTCACCCCTCGGACGGCGGAGACCGGGGGGGGGTCCAGGCGCGGAGAGCCCGCGGCCCGGCGGGGACCGGCTGGCTCCGGCGGGGAGCGGTGCCGGGGAAACGGGGAGAAAAAGCTTTCCTCCCTCCCTTCCTCCCGGCGGCGTGTGTCCCCGTTATTTTCGTCTTCTGGCACCGTCGGGTCCGCAGCCTTCACCTGGGCCGCGGAGGAGGGAAGGCGGCTCCGCGGAGCAGCGCGGAGCGGACCCCCGCGGGCGCGGAGAGGAGCCGGGCTCGGTGCGGGCGACGCCGCGCCGGGCAGGGGATAGGAGCAGGGGCACGGCAACGTGTTACAAATTTATAAACATTATACATATTTGATTTACACTACGGTACGAAGTTGTGTTGGTTTTTTTGGTGGTGGTGGTTTTTTTTTTTTTTTTCCCGAGGATGCCCCAAACCCCCGTGTTCACATAGATTGAGCAATTCTCAACACACACTGTAATAATGAGCTTTAATTCTCTATCCAAGCAGAACTTGAGCAATAATAATAAGCACATCAGAACAATTTGTTTACTGTGGCATTGCACAGGCTGCAGGGTCCAAGACTAGCTACAATAAACGGTAAAAACCAAAGGAAACTCTCTAGAACAGGAAAAATATTGCGATAGAAACGTGGTTTTGGCTTTCAAGGAAAGAGGCACTTGACTAGCAATTTAGCTGGGATATTTTGCCCTTGTCCAAGGTATGTGGTTTTAAATTCTTTTTATTTCCCCCACACGTTTCTTTGCTTGTCTAACATTTCTCTTTTGCCCTCAGGATTGCGTTTAAACCTTGGTGCAGAAATGTAATTTTGCTCTTGTTTTGTTTTGCCTTTTTTTTTTTTTTTTTACCCTCTCGTCCTGTCGGTTCAGCCCTCTCGCAGTTTGATAGAAACTGAATAGCTCCATCTCTTCGAATAAAAAATACCTGAGTTATTCTTGAAATGGCTTTTCGTGTGTTGCCATATAAAGGTCTGAGAGCTTTCCGCCTGTTGTGGGGATGGCAGGCTGCGAGGCTTTCCTGCAACCTGGTAAACGGTTGCACCTAAACCTTCTCCTGAGCCTTCGCCAAGAGCGGGCTGAGCCGGCTGACACGGGGCACCCCGGTTTGTGAGCCCTGGCGAGCTGGGAACTTGTTGTAACAAGCGGGATTAGTGTGCGGGAGTGTGTGTTTGGGGGGGGGGTGGGTTTTAATTTAAGATGCTGCAAGAAACTTCTGTGAACTGAAGCGTCCTAAAGACAGAAATTTAGCAGAAAGAGAACATTTCCCCTCGTGAAGAATTCCACTGTAGCCGCCTGTATAATAAGACTATTATTTTCAATGCCGCAACCTTGTTTTCTCATCCAAAAAAAAAAAAAATTCAGATTAAAAAAAAATACTTCTTGCTTAAAAAAGAAATGTATAGCTATAAATCATTTCTTTATACCTTAACTTTGTAGCTGGGCTTTCCCTCTCTCTCTCTCTTTTTTTTTTTCCCGAGGACTCCTAATGCTATTAATTTGTCTAAAACTTTATTCTGGGCTGTCTTGAATTATTTCCCTTCTCTATCCTTTAAAACATTTTCATAATAAGCGTGACTCCGGACAATGTTTGATTTGTTTTTCTCCCCTCATCCCGGTTTAGACTGAGACATTAGCTGAATTCCCTGGGGGTGATTGGATGCAATTCGCTGAAAGTCGACAGGCACGTCCTGGATGTTAGAAATTCACTTTTCCTCAACGTGACAAGGCTGAGTTCGATCTACAATTGTATTTGAAAGGGCAATGAGCGGAAAGATCTCCCATCATTAAAGCCTCCCTCTTCTTTAGCAAAATAACAAGATACTTCATTTGCACACAAACACTCGGGGAAAAAAAAAAAAATCCCAAACCCCGACCGACCTGCGATAACTCTTTAATAAAACGCTATCTCTGCATAATTTGGGAGGGGGGGACGACATATCAAAAGGTATCGGAGGTCCCCCAAAGCGCCCATGTGATCAAGTTGACTTTTTACTTTAAATCTTGAATAAGATGTGAGTTGTAACAAGGGGATTTGCACTTACTCCATGACCCTTGTAATTGGATTAAATATAGACTGAGACGTACAAAAACATACCAAGATTGACACCTGCCAACTGGACTTCCTTATGATTGATTGTGATGCTTCGTGCTGGCAACAATAATGAAATAAATTGTATGGATAAAACAGCACATTTGTCATTTCCGTGCCATAAGAGAGGAAGGCAGCGTGTTAGGCAAGCTGTTATCTGACAGGCACGAACAGCAGACACAACTAAAGAGCTAAACAAGGATTCCAGACATTGACAAGACAAATTATAACTTGTCACAACCTCTTTAAATTCAGAAGTTTTCAATTAACATATATATTGCTGTTACATATAAGAGCGGCCGGACTTCAAACATAAACAGCCAGGGACGGAGGGCGTCGGGGGGCCGCGGCAGGCTCCGGCGCCGGCTCTGCCCGGGCTGCCGCCGCCGCTCACCGCACCCGCGGCCCCGGGGACGACGCCCCGGGAGCCGCCCCTGCTCCCCCCGGGGTTGGTTCTCCCGGGGGCCGCGGGACGAGCCGGCGGGGGGTCGCTCCCGCCCGCCTTTGTCCGCCGCCCGGCCGCGGAGCGGAGAGGGGCGCGGAAGGGCGCGGAGGGGGGGGACGGGGGCCGGCGCAGGTAGCGCATCCCTTCGCGGCGTGCCGGGCTCCCCGGCGAGAAACCCCCGTCCGCTCAGCCCGGGCTGCAAAACGCGGTCGGCGGCGGTGTGTCCCGTCGGTAATGGATTTGGATTTAGGGCTCCCGGCGGCAGTTCGCGGAGGGCGGGGGGGGGGGAAGGATGCGGCGCAGGCGGGATGCCGCGCTCCTCCGCGCCCGGCCGCACCCGCGCAGCGCCGGGCTCCCGAGCCGGGCCGGGGTCTCCGCCGCCCGCCGGGGCCCCTCCGGGAGCGGGGAGGGAGGCAGCCCCCGCGGGACCCCCCCCTGGAGGGACCGGGACCGGGGCTGAGACCCACGTCCCCGTCCCTCGGCTTCCCACTCGTGACCGGGCTCCCCTCAGCCCGGCTCGGGTGTCCCGGCGGGGAAAAGCCGCGGTCCTGCCCAAGACGGGGGGCGTCCCCTGCAGGGGAGGACGGACGGGGCACACGGGGACGGGACATGGGGGCACAAGGACTTGAGTTTGGGCTGGGCTTTCCAGGGTCCTGCCGGGGGCCGGGGCCGGCGACGTGGGCCAGTGTCCGGATTTGGGCCATCTGCCCCCCCGGCAGATAAGCTCTGCCCTTCCCGGTGCGCTGGGAAGCGGGAGGGGGCTCAGCGGGACACGGAGCCGAGGCCCAAACCCGCCCCTGTCGCGACCCCCCAAAATGCCAACGAAACAGCCGAGCGATTTCCCCCAGGAACGTGGTGCGCTTCGCCCGAGGAGATGCTGACCTGACCCGGGCTGGGCCGGCGAGCATCCCCCGGGAGCAGAAAGAAATCTCGCCTCTGCCTCGGAACCGTCGGGTCCCACTCGAGGGGCAAGTCCAGAGCTCGTACAAATCTTTTCCACCCCCGTTTCTTTTGTCCGAGCGGGTTTCTGCTGGCTCCGAGGTGAGGAGTGGTAAAAGAGCAGGACTGCAGCAACGCGGCTCTCCCGGCCGTGGCCGGGGGCAGAGAAAAAAGGACCCTCCCCCCCTAAAAGCCCGAGTCCCAACTTGGGGAAAAATAACTAATATTCCAAGGCGACCTTTCCATTTGCTGTAATTACTGCCAAACTCATTCCTCTAAATTAAATGCTGCAAGTGATTTGAATCCTTGTAAAGCAAAAACCAAGTTCCATCGAATTAGTTGTAGCCTGCCTGCTTTCCCCAGTGACTGCATCTATTAACATTATAATCTCAAACACCATTTTTTATGTAACACTATTGTTAGTAAATCAACTCCTCAGGTCCACAGAGACGCTGACCCCTGGCAATTCAGTGAAAGTGTAATTATCTCCCCGAATCTTGGACAGATTTAAGAGATTACATTTCAACTAAATCTATATCAATGCTAATTTTTCCCAGACTCCAGGTGCTAGGCACTCCGAAATGGTGTTTCTGCCCAGCAGAATGGGTTACAAAGAGGAGAGGGCTTGCTGTGTAGAGGGCCAAAAGAAATGAAGCCCCACATAAAATTACACCTATTTTTTGCTACAAAACCTGGTTCTTGTATGGCAAAGTTAAACAAAGCAGCTATGCTAAATTAGCGTTAAATAAAGGCTAGTTTAATGCTCGGTTACAGTCAACTGGTGTATATTTGATGGCTAATTGTCTATCAAAATTAAAAAGAAAAGAACAAATGATTCGTTATAAGAAGGTGTTAAAAGCTTCGACAAAAGGACATTTCACAAATATAGTATCTGTGGATGGCGAATTGTCCTTTTGAAGCTTTTTTAATGTACTAAAGGCCTGGGACTCCCTAGATATGAATAATGGGGAGAAACGCGCTCTTTTATTCGGAAAGAGCCTCTTTTAAACCAGTCGCTCTCCTAAAACGCCAAGGACAATATTCCGGCAGGAACGGGGACCCGCGTTGCTGTGATTTCCGACGGCTACTTAAATAAATAATGCCTCGGCAGTAAAAAGGCATTTAAATGTTATTTGGTTTGCGCTTAAAGAGACCTAAGCGCCTTCCCGGCGGAGAGCAGCTCTCACTTGCAAATCAGCCGATAGCAGCAGGGAGAAAACTGTCTTCGGAGGGCTGCGGGGATGGGGATGGCGGTGGGGACGGATCCTGCCTCGGGTGGCCCGCGGCCAGGCGAGGTGCGGGGCCGCCCGCCCCGCAATTATTTCTTTATCAGAGTAATGGGCCAGGAAATATTCCAGGGAGGGAGCTGGGGGGGGGAGCGAGAGGGGGAGAGCCGCAAAAATAAGAGGGAAAAAAAAAGGTAAAGCCACCCCCCCCCCCAAAAAAAAGAAAACCCTCTTGCGCGAAGTTAATTAAAAGAGGATAGCAGCGAAGCGGGCGCTAGGGCAGGGTCAGCCCCGCCGGCTCCGCGGGCGCGGAGCGCTGCGCGGCCGGTCCGCGCGGGGAGGGAGCGGGTCTGCGCCCCCGCGGAGGGCGTGTGGGAGAGCCGGAGTATGCAAAAAAGCCCCGACTAAATCATGCAGCAAGAACGACAAACCGTCTGGAAAATGGACCCACGGAGCAGCAAGAATGTACTTTTTTATCTTTGACAACTTGTGTCCTAAAGAAACTATCTTGAAGATAATTGAAATGATTACAATTCATTGCTGCCTTACTTTGAGTAGGAACAGTCAAATAATGAAATCTTAGTAATACAGCAAAAATTTAATTTACATTGCACCACTGCTCGAGGTTTCCTTTTTTTTCCCCTTTTTTTATGCCCAGCTTCCCCTAGAAATTTTGTGCTCACACATAAATCTGCACTTCGTTGCATTATTCATATTTTCGGGGTTATTTCCCATCCTCTCCCACCCTTTCTCCCTTAGTAATGGTCTTCTCTGAAACTTCCAGGTGCAGGGGGGGCTCTTCTGGGGGGACAGTACCCCAAAACGCAAGGAGGGACCCCAAAACGCAAGGACAGACTCCAAAACGAACCCCAGCAAGGTTGGGGCGGCTCTGCAGCCGTTTCAGAGGCGATTGGGGGGGCTCTTAGCCAAAACCTTTGCTCAGGCTGCGATGAGCAAGGGCTGGGCAGGCACCGTTCCCTCCATCAGGGTCTGTCCCACCCAGGGCAGCGGTGATGATTCATTTTTGGAAGCTGTTCTGGGGCTCAGTCCCTCCTTTTTTTTTATTATTATTATTATTATTATTATCATCATCATCATCATCATTATTACTATCACTATCGCTATCGCTGTCGCTATCACTATCACTATTTATTACTATTACTATTACTTACTATTTTTGCCAGGAAAATGTTTCCTAGAAGCCTTAGGGGGGGGCTTGGCTGGGATGGTTTTGGCCAGAACTTTGGGCTGGAGGAGGGTAGCAGGGCTCACCTGCCCCAGGAAACGCGACAGAGCCAGGGTGACCCTCTGCCCCAAGGTCCCCCCAGTCCCGTCCCCCCCCGGCTGCCCCCCAGCTTCCCTCACGGTTATTGACCGCGGCGCTGCCCGGGATGTCCGAGCCCCTTTTCGGCCTCTCGCCTCACAGATTGTGCGGGAAGCAGCCTGCCTTTTAATCCAAGTCAGAAATGGACCGGGATACATCCTCAATGCAACTAACTGTTTCTAAAAAAAAGACCATCTGGTAATTGTCTTCCTTTAGATCTTCCCTTAATTATGCTTTTAATTAAAGATGGTTCAAGGCATTGGACCACATGAAGGGCAGTAATTACAAATTACATTACAAACCCAACAGATGTAGCTCTATCTGCTGGGAAAAAGGTACCGGAATAAAATTTGACTAAACTTTAGGATAAATTAATCCGCTGCCTTGAGAACAGAAGCACATTTTTTATTATGCAGACTCTAGCCAGGATTTAAGTTCTCTGTCATGATTGTTTTCATATTTCTTTGACATCTATTGATTTGGAGGCAGCTGCAAGGCTTTGTCACAAGAGAGAAGAGCAGTCACAATATATTAGCTTGATGGCATAACTCGAATATGAGTAGGAAGGATAGAAACATGACAGGGAGCCACGTGACCGAGTGATGGGTCTCCAACAAAATAAAGAAATTAATTTTTAATAAAAAGCTTTAAAAATACCACAGCTACTGCAACAGCGACCGAACGACAGAACTTGTTAATTATGTTGGAGCCTCTGAAATTTACCCCTGAAGACTAGCAAGGGACAGGCTTTTAATTTCCAGTCCGGACTCGTGCACTGGGCAGAAGTCACAAGGAGCAAAGCCCCCGCATTGGGCGCGCTCGGCTGGAGCCCACCCTGCCCCGGCAGCCAGCCCCGGCCTGGGGACGCCGGCGCACCCGGGCACCGTGGCAGGGCTCCTTTTCCCCGCCAGGCGCTGGAAATGAGCATCCCAGTTTGCCCACGATCCGCTCAGAGGCAAAACTCTGAAACCCCAAGTGGAGTTAATGTAAAGCCCCCTCGGTGAGCGGATGCAAAGCAATGCAGACCCGATAGCCTCTGTAATGAGGGAAGGCAGTGTGGGCTCGAAGATTTCCAGAGGGAATATCGCCCCACTAATCTGTGGTCACTGATGGCTCCAGATAAGCTACTTATAATGCATATTGCAGGGCTGCAGGAATATAGGCGTATGAACTCTTTTAAAATGACCTGGTTTGCAGGGGCTGGCTGGCACATCGGGAGGAGATCAAGAAATTACAGGCGCAAGGGTTTACGAAACCCAGTTCTGGTTCAGTGGATAAAGACATCACTGACGATCAAGGGGCTGTTTTTAAGTCTACCTCCAGTTCAAAGTATGCGTCTCTCACGCATTTTGCCAAAATCCTGTGCTAAATGTGTAACTGGGAGCTCAAAGTATTTGAGCAGGTTTGGGCAAGGTAACAGAATTTCCCTGTCTGGGGGAGGCTGTTTGTTAAAAGCAGTCATTGAAGTCAAGCTGGAGAGCAGGGACAGTGAGGATTCACATGTCAGACGCTCCATCAGACCATTAAAAAGAAATTAAGTTGGGACGTTTTGTCTTCCCCTCTCCCAACTCCACTTCTGTGGGAAAATCACAACAAAAATCCGGCCAGCGCCTTAACGTGGGGGGTGAGGCTGTCTCCCCTTCAAGCCGCGACACTGTCTGCGACGCCTTCGGCATCTCTTGAAGGTGAAATTGGACACAGGAGGCTTTGGGTGCGAGGCTGCTCGGAGTTCCCCCTTTTTGCCTCCAACCGCTTGCACCTGCACCCCCCGAGACCTTCCCGACTGTGGGAGCAGTTCACGGGCACCCCGAGTGCTCAGACTAAACACGCGCGGGGTCGTACCGCGTCTTGGCTTCCCTCTCACACACGTAGACACAAATGGTGATGCTCTTCCCGTCCTGTCTCAGGCTCGATTTCCAGCGTGCCTCTGCTGAGCTGAGCACGACAGGACCTGGCCCAGCTGCTTTCGGCCCCAGAAGACGCTGCAGCACAAACCAAAGACAGATTAACGCACACGCACACCCCTTGCACCCCACCTCAGCTATACATTCACACTTTCGCACACCCTCTGTTAACAGAGTTCCTTTTTTTTTTCCTTCTAAGGAGCACTAACCCCTGTGAGCGTCTAACCCAGTTTCTTACCAATTTCTGGATTTTATCCTGTGTGTGGTGGAGAAACATGAACAGCTCCTCTTGGTTTCTCGGGGCCCTCGTGTCAGGAAGGTAGTTATTTGGACAGACCTCTTCAAATGCCTCTTAATCAGCCAACTCTGGGTTTCCAATAATACTGTAATTTATGATTGCCAAGTGTCAGTAGGTATGGTTACACAGATACGATGTGCAAAACAATACAGCTCCTAGACTCTCATTTTGTTTTAAAATGAGCAAGTATAATACTCCTCTATTTGTTCAAATTTTAGCCCTGTATTTTGCTATCATTTTCCACTTTCTAAGAGTGACCCTGATGACAAAATTCCATATCAGAAATGCAGAATAATTTCAGGTTTAAAAATGATGTTACTGCGAAAATTACATATGCTATCCAGGAAAACCTATGTGTATAATGCAACTGGTCAATACAAGATTATACATCTTCCTGAAAAGCTCATACTGCTTATTTATATGGAAACTTTTTGTATGGCTTTGCATAACAGCAAACAAAAACTTTTGCCCCAAATTGCAATAGTGCTTTTAGATCAGATGCAATATAGAATATAAATTTATTGAAATATATTTATATCCTGTATTTATATCTATATATTAGATCTATATTCTACATGGAATAGAAATATATTTAAGTAAATCCATATCTATAACATGTTTATAGTCTATATAGACTATATAGAAATAGATTTCTATAATACTTCATTTCTTTGTGATTTGATTGCTCTGCCTGTGGCCCCATGTGTCGCCATTCAGAAAGGATGCAATGTGTTACCGGACAAATGTTTCTTTGTGAAATATGTGAAAGGCTACAGATGTTTCGCTGATCTGCTGGGTAAATCTCAGACCCTTTTTGGTGACGTGGTCTGTACTTGTTTACATAGCAAGGAAGCAAGTGAGGCATGCTTTTCTTTGAGTTGCGAGACTCACCAGATATAAAGTTAAAGCCATATACACAGCTCTGGCTTTCACAGGTCTGATCCAAAGCTCGCTGACGTGATGGACAAATTCCCAGGTCCACGTGATACGGTCACTAGGGTGAGATCACAGCTTGCACAGTGCATGATGGTTTATGTCAATAACTGAATACCGCAGTTTTTATTTCTATTCTTCTTTCATGATCAATACTAAGCACATTATTTTTTCCTATTGTAGTCTAAAATTGAGCTTTTTCTTGAAAAATGAGAGTACTTATAGCTATTTAGTGTGGAGAATGTACAGCCTTACATATGAATTACGTGGTTCTGGGGGTCTGTCCGGTACGTTGGGTAGGGATTGAAAGCAGATGGCAAACGAAGTACGTGGAGGAGTCTGCGTCTTTAACAGCGTATCTCACAGCCATGATCGTTATTCACGTGTGAATCGTATTTCATGCAGTAATGATGTTGCATAAACTAGCAGTTTCAGAGGTGTAGAGTAGATGCAATAATGTCAGCCTTTTTTGGCGCAGAAGAGCCTATTCCTTGGAGTTTCTCTGAGCTGATGTTGTCTGCAGAGGGTCATGAGTTGGGAACGTCTGTGTGATTCACAGCGGCAAAACCTAGCTCTGCAGGTCAGTCTAAGTGACCAGAAAATCCTTCTGTAAGGCTGTCATGCACTTTGTGAAGCCGTGTTTTTAAACGCGTGTATGGATGGAATTTTGTAATTTTTCTCCAGTTTTAAAGATGGATTGTCTCAATAACACATCATCATAGCGAACAAAGGGTGAGAAAATACTCTCTCCAAGCAGAACAGAAGCAAATTTAACACTTCCAAAAAGCACTTACAATTACTTTCCTGGACATAGTCATATCGTGTTTTTAAGGTGTAATATTTTGGAGTTCAGTCCCTGTTAGACGTTTGTGTTAGGCATTGTATTTGGGGTATACCTTGCTCAGTGGTAGCAACTTCATCCGTAGTGGGTCAGATATTGCAGGCTTTACACGGAGACTGGAAAACTGCCCATTCTGCACGTCTGCCAGCGTGTTCTTTCCAGTTAGGTTTGGGAATAGATTACAATTTGGGTAAAGAAAGAATATATATTGATATATTAATCTTAGAGTAAGTGGGGAAAGCTTGAAGCTGCTGTGGTGTTTGGAATGACAGAAATACTCTGTGGGGACAATATCCAGGGTATTTGTGGGAATTCCTAGTAATTCCAGGGTATGTCTATTACATGGCTTTTCAGTGTAATACCCAAATTCATCATCTGTGCGTGTATTAGATCTTAAAGATTAACTGAAATCTGAACATTTCTTCATAGATTTTCACTTTTTCTGATTAATTTAAAATTGAGAAGTTTGAGATGTTGTTAGGAACTTTTCCCTGCTTTCTTTAGCCAATTAGTCAGTTATCCTTAGTCAGCAAGTTGCAAACCATTTCTTGTAAACATTTGCATTGCATTGAAGTTCAGTTACATAAAATATTGTGTAAGTGTGAACGTTTGGAGGACTCTGTGTGTGTGTGCGTGCATTCACACACCTATAGACAGGGCCCCTCAATTTTCTGGGTCTCTCGGAAAAAGAATCTTTTTGTTACAAGGACACGTTTATCTGTATACAATCTGCTGTGGGGCAAGGATGTCAAAGGGATAACACTACGCATGCAAACTCCAGATAAAGATACAGCAGGACAGGATTTTTTTCTGTATGTCCATTCTTACAAACAAGGTTTACTGATTGGCACTGGGAGCCAAATACTTCCTTCACTTCACCACCTCACCAAACCTGATCAGGAAAGGTACCTGTGCTTGTAGAATACAAGTGGATTTCAAAACAAGGCAAATTTGGGGCAAAGCCAGAACATTTGCAGATATTGAAACTGTTCTCTTTTTCTTGTCTTAAAAAAGAAAACGGTGTTGGTCTGTCTGCAAGTGTCTGGCTGTTGATTAGTGGTGTGTACCACAGTGGGGTTTTGAAGGACCCACACGTGGTCCTGAGCCTTCTCAGCTGGGCAGCGGCAGAGCACTCTCTGTTTCCATTAACTTTTACATGGTTTCCCCAATGAAATCAGAAATCCAAAAGCAAACCCCATCACTCAGGGACAAAGTATAGATTTGTCACAGTCCTTGGAGGAACACCGAGAATCCTAAAATCAATGACTGGATTACACTGATCCGTATTTGCAGATGTCTCATCTGCAATAGATACAGTATTGATAGGTTTCTTCATTTTACCGAAGCGTTTCAGATCACCCTGCGAGAAGGCACAGCGAAACAGTAATTACATTTTCTGGTGTGAGAAATATTTCTTAAGGAAGCTGAAGCCATGGCGTTTGGTATGGCTGTAAATTGCTGCTGCCTCCTGCAACATGTCTGAGCATACATTTGATTACGATATTGTTGTGCTACACATGTTTTTGCAGTAACAACCATACATTTCTGATTTGAGCACTGGGATGGAGATACACATACATGCATGTGTGTGTGTAGACAGGGACACAGAGCCTTTCCTGGAGATGTACATTTCGAATATTTGATGCTGCTATTTCACCACTTGTTTATTCAGGTACACATACCCAGTTAGTACTAAATACTGTGATGTAAAAAATGGCATGAATAGTGAAATTGATAGGACATTAAAAAAAAAAATCAGGACCGTAATATTTTATGTTATATTTTATGAGTAGTAGGACTTTACATTACCAGTAACAGTGGGGTTTTGGGGAATAAAGGGATTGTGGCCTGGGTATAAATTGCTTTTTAGAACTGATATTGTTAAATACAAAGAGTTAGATGATACAGAGCAGTGAGCAATTGCTACATGCATCAAACAGAGATCCATATTGATCTAAATAATATGTGATTAATACTAACCACATCTGGCAGAAGTGCGCATCATAGCCCAAAGCCAGATTTACACCTAGATGTGAAAACCAGAGACTAAAGCTGCGTGGAGGAAAGCTTAGTCTCTCTGAGGCTGATGGAAGTTCAGGCGTTGCCCTCCCCTTTCCCTGTCTGCTGCTTGGTGTTCTACTGTTCTACTGCAGTCATCACTTACTCGATCCACAATCTGCAGGTAAAAGGAAAGAGATGTGACTCAGATATTGCAAATTTTGCAGATTTTGCACTCGGATGTCCAGATTTTCCAGACAACAATGTGTTTTTCTAAGGGTTTTTCATGAAGTCCCAGCATCCTGCGTGATTTCTCTCTGACTCACATTCCGAATCCCCCTATTTAAACAAAAATCTCCCCTTTACTGTCAGATTTTGACTAACAGCCATAACATCCTCAGATAGTTGTTTCAAAATCTGCTGTACAGCTTGTGCACAAACACACAGCTTGCATTCATGAATGTGTGTGTCCCAGGCTCTTAAATTCATGAGGGTGCAATGGAGGTTCAGGCACATCAGTAGGTGCTGAGATAATAAGGAATTTACAGCAACTTTATAACTGATTTTTTTCTTGTCTTCAGCCATGCTCTTAGCGATGTTTATTGCACATAGTCATATTCTTTGCATATTTGGAGGGCTAAATTAAGCATCTATGCTACATGTACATCTCTTGGAGCCTATGCATGAAGCAAGATAAAAAAAGGATCTAGAATTAAGGGAGTGTTACATTTTCCCCAAAAATATTATCCAAAGATCAAAGCTGATACAACTAATGTGCTTTATAGTAAATAGGTATAACCAAATTCATTACTTTTAGATACCACTCTAGCCATTTCAGTTTGAATCAAACCAAACCACTGAAAAAAGCTGTGGTAAAGGGAAGAACCATCAGTGAGGAAGAATAGATGTTAAGAGAGAGGAAAGTCTAATGAAAGGAAACCCTATATTGACAGATTATGTAGAGCAGAAGGAGATGGACTAGAAAAACGCAGTCAAACACAGACAGAAATATGCTGTTTAGTGGGAGGGGGCAGCTACATAAGCCAGCTCCAAATTGTGTGATTTGCCCTTCCCCTAAAATGTAAGGCAAACTCTCTTTTAACACCGAAAACTTTCTGGAGCCCCGAATCCTTGGGGGAAAAGGGCACAAAAGGGGCCAAACGCAGAGCCTTTGGCGAGCTCTAAGCCACGTACAGCACTTGCCCGCACCCCAGGCTGGCACTTCTTCACAGGTCCCACAGATCCAGTTAGGTTTGGTTTGGACACGAGGTGCTGCCCGCCCATCTCGGCCTGAGAGCCTGGGACGAAACCTGCAGCCACCTCCGACAGCACAAGGGTGGCCCAGCCAGGCTTTAAGACAATTTCTTTGTAATTTGTCCCCGAGACAGACAGTGTTTGCTGGAGTGTGGTGGAGTGTGGCGATGATCCCTGAGGGGTGCTCCTACAGACCCTGCTCCTAAAAATATTTTGCATGTGCTTTTGCAAGGGATTTCACTGGGGTTCTGAGCTTCCTCGCTGTACGCAGAGTTAAGGCTCCGCCTGAATCTTTGCAGGCTCAGGGATCTGTATCTTAATTATAAAGTGGCATCCATGGATGCAACTGATTTTTGGGTAAGAAAAATCTTTGTATATCACAACTAATGAATGCATGGTTATGGCAACAACAGAGCAAACCAGCCCTTGCATTACAATGCTTAGAAATGAATTGGACTCAGTTAGGTTCCATAGGCTGTTTTGCAAATGACTTTTGTCTCATGTTGCATGAAAAAATTTTATTTTACTAATATGAGATACTCCAAAGTAATAAAGACTGTCCCAGGATCTAGCACTTCCTTAATACTGGTAATTTATGTTGCTTTTAACCACTAACCAGCCATCTATAAATCGATCACCTGAGGAAATTCCTTGAGAAAACTGCAGAAGTGCATTTTTGAGCACAACTCTCTCACTCAGTAGAATGCTGATGTTTTACTAAGTGGATTTTACCTCCAGGAATAAAACATTGCACGCATTAATTTTGCACATTTTTAATTATATTTTATTGCCCAGCAAAGCATATCGGCAAATATCCTCATGTATATAGAGAGCTGGTATCATGGCAGAACAGGTCTGTGCCTGTGTCTGAAGGGGTCACTGAAAACTAGACGTGCGAGTTCCCAAACGGCAGCATAAGCCCGCTGAATATTAACAGTAGTTTATATAGGCTGCTTCAGTGAGGATGAGATGTGCAAAAAATGTCTTCCAGCTTGCACGTAAGTGGTAAAAATACAGAAAAATATTACGCAGACAGCAACTGCTTTTCAAATGTGAATGCCATGGTCACAGTCACATAATCATTTTGGAAGGCTCTTTGGCGATGGGTTCATAATATGGATTAAAAGCCAAAAAAAAATGCAGTGTTAAATAGTGCGACCATACTCTCCCAAGCACAAACCAAGGCATCATATACCAGGAAAACATGCCGTAACACTCCAAGTATTTTTTTTATCAAGGTAAGAAGGTGTTCATAGAAGTTCAGTGTCCAGAACCCACTTGAAACCTTTGTGCCTGACTTTCAGAAGCTTTGTGCCCCTGCCCCAGGATGGGGAGAGGCTCTGGATCAGGCCCTGCATGAATGCTCCTGAAAGCTGTTAGCACTGGCAATTTTAATTTGCTATGAAAGCTTGACATACATATATATAAAATGCAATGGAATATAAGGAAGAGCCCAGATGCTGTCTCAAAATTGTAAAGTGATTTCCTATTTTCACTTGTATCTGCAAAATGTTATCAAAATATTAGCTGCATAGTGCAATAGGAAAGGGAATCAGTCTTGGAAGGTCTTAGACTCATGAATGATTTCCTCTGGCACCAAGAAAACCTACTCACGCCTCCAACTTTAGGAAGAGTGAATATACTCACAGAAATCCCCACTAGTCTCTGCCCTGAAGCCAGCTTCTTAACTTTAGGATCACTTTTATTTAAGTTTCTTACACTTCAGCAAAATGCAGCAGAGCTTGACAAATTCATTTTGCGAGAGAAAGTCTGCTACAACTTGTTTGCTTTCTGGGTTTGAAATGGAGACACAGTGGAAAGCATTCCTAAAAAAGAAAAAAAGATTTTTTCACCACAGCTAGGCTAAATTTTACAAGGACTGAAGCACATCATTGTCTACACGGGCAGGTATTCGCGCGGTTAATAAGCAGTGTTGTTAAAAATCTGTGTATACATTTCAGGTGCAGTTCAGTAATTTGGGCTTACAGATTTTACCTTCTCAGGCAAAGAAAATAATTTTATTTTTGTAAATAAGTTTTTTTTGAATGCAAATTTACGATTAGTTTTTGAATAGCAAGAAAAGGTTATTAGAAACTAATGAATTCTGTCAGGACCTTGAAATTATAAGTATGCACTGAACTGGATCGCTCAGTTTAATCTCCAGTGTCTTTGACTTCACTAAGTAGGTCAGACCAGCAGCGAGTACAGATGTCATAAGATAAGGTTAAAAATCCAAGCAAAAATATGGAAAACATGTGATCCCCAAACTCTGCAACTCAATGAATACTTAAAAACCCTCAAACCCGTTCTCGGGTAAGAAGCCATATCTGCAGAAGGTCTAACTACTAATTTTCTTCTCAGGAAACAATTCAGAGACAGTTGTTGGTAGCAGAGGCCATCTAAGGAGAAATGAGATTATATATGGGTTCATTAGGACTCTGTCCTTACTTTGCGCAGAGGGCTGTCTGCAGACAGCGGGACGGGTCAGGCAGGACAGACGTGTGTCCTTGCGAGTCCCTGTCCTGAACCTCAGAACTGCGCTTGAACAGCAGGAGCCATCTCAGCCATCCCCGGGAAAAAGCGCTTGGGGCTCGTTTCTGATTTAGGCTACCAAATGCTATGAGGAGCTTCACAGAAAAGGACTTACTGCATTGGTGCCGTACAAAAATATCCCAAATATATACCGTGCCCCCCCCCTCAGGGGTGTGGGATCATGGTAGCTGAAATGGGATCCGGGGTGCAAGGCGGCGCTGGGGATGTGCCCAGCCTGGGAGGGCGCGGGGTTTGCACCCCAGGCTCGCGGCGTTGCCCGCTGCGGGGACAGGGTGTGACGGGGGTAGGCACGTCCCGAAACGTGCCCCGTGTTGGCACGTCTCGAGATGTGACCAGGATGGCATGTGCTGTGACGCAGCTGAGAGCAGCCTCTGCCCAGGGGCAGGGCCGGGAGAGGGCAAGGGCGATACCTAAATCCCAGAGGTGTCACTGGGTCACCTCCGTCTGCCGTCCCCAGCGGGCACGGGGTGCAGCCCGGGCACTGCCCTTCCCGCAGGAGCTCCCGGGCACCGCAGGGCACCGCTGCAAGGCGGCATTTGGGCAGGCGGCACCCGTCCCAGCTGCCTGGAGCTATCCCCAGCTGGGGGACAAGTGGGTGGCACCAGGGATTAATACGCACAGATAATTCGTAACGAGGCTTAGACCATGAGGGTGCTGACTCAAACCTGCAGAGGGTCTGGGCAGGGAGAAACGTGCTCGGGTGAGTGCTGGACTGTGGGTGCGATGTCTGGGCTGGCCACGGTGCCTCATCTCGCCTTCTGAAAAGGTCCGTCGGTGTCCTTTCTTAAAATCATGGAAAGACTATAAAAATAGCACATTTAGGGGTTCCCTCTGTCTCTTACTTTTTGAGGTTTCCCCCCCAGTCAGATGGACTGGAAACGCATCTCTGAAGGAAAACTGAGCTGCTCACAGAAGAGCCTGACCCTGGGAGCCAGATCCCAAGCAGCAGCAAGTACCACCCAGCTCCTGAAAACCTGCCGGAGCCAGGGGCACCGGCAGCTTGGGAAGAGGCTGGCATTTGTGCTGGAGCATCACCCTGTGCCGGCAGCATCCCAGTGCTTCGGGGAGGGTTTCCTCAAACTTCACTTTCCCGCAATAGAGGTAGGGGAGATGTGGGATGTGCTGACGTAGGATGCTGCTGTGGGATGTCGGTGAGGATGCATCCTGCCCACGTCACGCCGCACGCTGAGGCTGGCCGTTGCTCCCTGGGGCCGGAGGAGGCCTTTGGGGAGGATGTCCCAAACTGGGACTGACCTTGCAACGTAGCCCTGCAATGTCACGGCTGCAGGTGGGGACTGTGGGCCAGGTGCTGGCAGCAGCGAGCTGGTCCTGGGGACCTGGCTGTGCCTGATCCTCTGCCGTGAGCCCAGTTTCAGCTGTGGCTGTGGTGGGAGCCGGCGTGAGTCCAGGATGCCCAGGCTGTCACCCTGGTTTTCTCTCATTGCAGCGCTTGCTGCCGCCTGCCAAGCGAGCGGCATAGGGGAGACAGCAGATAATGCGCCGTATTGTGCTCTCCCAGCACCTTTTTCTCTTCCACAAGCTAGTCATTGTGCGCGTTTTATCGCGATTAAACTCCAGATGAACATCAAAGGGAAAGGAGTTCATCAAAACAGGGATGAAACAAAAGGCTTTTAAAGTGTGGTTATCGTGCACCAAGCAATGCTTTTCAAAGGCAGAAAAGTTCACGTTAAATATAGACTACCTTACTGGCACTGCTTTAATGGCAAGAGCACCCAGGCGACCCTCTGCGCCATCCGGCAGCCGTACTTGTTGCTGGAGCTATTACAGCAAATCCCTCTCCATTTTCGAGGCTCTGTCATGCGTGGGTGCCGGAGCTGGCCGAGGCCACTGGTGTGCAGGGAACAGCCAGCAACGGCCTGGGAAAGCACATGCTTTATTCATACAAGTGAGTGGCACTTTTCTGCTCAAAATATAAATAGTGAATGTTTTTTTCTAATGAAGTGCTCTCTAATGACAGTTGGGAGGCTTTGCTTTTCCCCAGGAATAAATGCTGGGAACTCAAATAACCAGGAGTAGTTTTGCAATTTACAATCATGTTTATAAGCTATAAACTCTGTAAAATGTACTGGCCGCTAGAGAATTTTAAAATCCAGTTGCAGCTCATGCACAAGCTCATTTTTTTTACTAAAATGCGAAAAAAGAACTAGTGGGAGATGGGGCGAGGGAAAGGCTGGTTATGGGATTAGCACTTCTTGCCCGGGGAAGGCAGAGCGGGTCTCCTTAGGAAGAAGTCCTTTAGATAAGGTCATGTTCCAAGAACAAGCCTGAGGTCTGATCCAAAGTCCTTGGCATCTGGGACAAGAAACAATTTTAAACTCACAAATACATATTTATTACTTACTTGATTACTTACTTTTTTCCATTAAACCAGAATATTTTTTCATTAGGACAAGTTGACATCTTCCCATTTCCCATTCAGTAATTGCTCCAGTGAGATAAAGCACAATAAAGTGGAGCAGAAGGTAAGAAATATTTCAGCCCTCAGTGAAGAAAGTGAATAAAATTCACAGTCTTGGGGACAATAAAGGATTTTTTTTTTAATATCTGTGGAGAAATACATTGTTTACGGATTTGGAGAGCTAGATCATGGGAAAAAGAGAAAATGTCCCCTATTTTCCAGTCCTGCAATCACTGCCAAATTCCCGTTGAGGTGATGCTCATTTTGTGCCAGAAAGACAGCATATTGCACAAAGCAATTTTCATTCTCAACTCTAGGTAAGAAGTTTGTTACCATGGGCTTACAAGGGGATCGATTTATTCACCCCAAAAGTGGAAGCCTGAGGGACGTGGTCTGTAAGGTCTGTTTTGTGGGCAAGGTGGGTACAGGCCACTTTCTCTGTTAAACCTATAAAGTGAAAGGTTTTGTAGGCAGAGTGAGTACATCTGTTTATCTAAAATGACACCCTTGCTATTAGTAGCTAGAAAAACTGAAAAGCAACAAATCCAAATAAAAATCTGAGAGGGAAAAAAAGCCTCTTAAAGTCTTCTACTATCAAAGCCAGCCATGCCCTCTCCACTAGCTTATTTTTAAAAGCAACCCATGCAGGGAATATATGTGCCAAAGAAATCCACGGGCTGAGGGTATTACGTGGTGTGATCCAGACAAAGAGGGTATTTTTTTGTAAGTCCATATAAAGCTGAACACAAAGATAATCCACAGCTACAGAAAGCCTGCAGGTCGCTACAAAAACCCCAAGAAAGCCTCTGCAAGAAGGGGTAAACAATTAACAGAAATTTTAAATCAATGCGCTGTCACCTTAATAGCCAGCGAAGTCAGCTAAGACGGGTGTAATATGATGAGACAGTTTAATTCTTGTTATGACATTAGCTGCAGACTTTTACAACAGCTGAAAATGCTGGAGTGAGAAGAGTTTCCAATTATCACTGAGCTACGATACACAACTCTGGATTAGACCAAGGCATGAACAAGGGCTCCTCAGCCTGACAAGCAACATGCAACAAAAGCCGCAGAAGTTTCCAAAATCCGATAAAGATATTTCCCCCTCTCTCCTCTTGCTGATACGTTTTTGAAAAGGTTTATTTCAGATAAAATAAGGCCATTTTTAAGAGCCTGGCAATGAAACCAGCTCCCAAGCTGTGTGTGATACAGTATTATATATCATAAATCCGCACATCCCGGAGGTGAACTGAACCAATCTGAAGCAATTCTGTTTTCCCAGCATTAAGCTTCAAAAAATTAAAAGTCACCCAGGCTTGAAGCGCAGATAGACAGGTAATAAGCCATGACAGCACTTCACGGGAATCCGCAGGAATAGGCAAGTAGGTCTGGGTGTCAGCCATATAAATATGATCATCAGACCCAAAGCTCCGAATAATACCGCCAAGTGTGAGCATGTCAATATTAAAGGCAAGCGGGCTGTGAACAGGAGCCCGAGGCAGCGGGGAGTTTAGTGGATGGCCTGCTGGCTGAGGAGGCTGTGCCCCTTCCCCAGAGAGGAGCTAAGCCTGTCCAAAAATGCAGATCCCTGAGCTGGGAATGGGCTGTAATTCACACACACCGGTGGGAAGGATCTCCTTCTGGGTAACACAGAGCAGTGCTCACTGGCAGGGGATTTTTTTTCATGTTTTGGGATGGTTTTGCCCCAGTTTTATTTCATAGCTTGTTTTTGATCTCTTTTTTTTTTTTTTGTAAACCTCGCAAGAACGACACTGCTCCTGGACCCTGTGTACGGAGGAGGATTTATCATGCCAAACCATGCACCTCCTTCATGGCTTTTGGCAGTCTCTTGGGGGCAATTGCAAACATGAGACGTAGCTGGGAGGTTTGAAATAGCGACTCTTTAATCCAAAGGTGGGCCGTTTTGTATTGCTCATGTCACATTGCTCTGTCTTTTTTAATATTGCTTTTGGAAAAATGGGTCACAGTTTCCTTTTCAGATCATAAAGAGAGAAATCATTTTGTCAGGCCTCCCCCTGTACAGTGCTTCTGGGTTTCATCCATGTTATTTCCTGTAGCTGAGAATATAGGGTCTAGAAAGGAGAAAAGTAGCCTGGTAAGAAGATAACTGGGGAAAGCCCCACCCTGAGCTGGAAAAGGTCTTTGCTGAAAAATAAGTTGTAATTCACTAAAATACCTTTTCCACTCTCATGAAAGCCCCATGAGTGCTCTACATTCACTGACTGCATCCCAGAAGTCCCCCCCACCCCCGGTTGGGTAAGGCCTTTGCTGAAAAATAAGTCATCTTTCTCTAAAATGCCTTTTCCTACTCTTTTAAAAGCCCCGTGAGTGTTCGCAGAAGTCACCCCGGGTGGCTTAGACTGCAGAGAGCAGCAAGGGTCCTGCTGCCCCCGTAAGGAAAAAGAGGATGTCACAGAGGGAGAAAAGCCGCAACTCCACTCAACCCCCCCAAATCCTAGCAGGGGAGACCTGTCTGAAGTCAGTCCTCGTTTTTTCTTTTTCAGCAGTCTTTATCTGGCAACTCATTTTTAAATAGGTTGACCCGAAAAGTCGCTGTGTCATGCAGTACCTTATTCTGCATGATAAGGTAAGATAATTTCTCATTAAAATGGTTGGCTTTCGACCTCCTCCCCTCCCTGGTGAATGAATAAATAAATAAATATGCTTGAATATGTTCTGGAAATGCTCTCTGCTATTTGCAAAGCAGAAAGGAAAGCTTTGGGTTTGGCACGCGCTGCCCTCTCCCAGCCACTTTGGGGGCCAAGGGGCAGCTGAGGGGTGGCCGAAGGGTGACCGAGGGGTGGCCGAAGGGTGTCCGAGCAGTGGCCATCTCCTTGCAGGTGCCCCGTGTCCTGCAAAACACTCCTTACCTGCTTGGCTCTGCGCTCAGCCCCTTCACACACAGTTTCACTACCCCCGTGCAGCCTGCAAAACTCTCAGTTCAGGGTGTCACTTGCTGTCTGCTCCTCTCCCAAAAATTCACCTCCAGCTTTTTTATTCCGTGATGCCAAATCCCTGGAGTGAAAAGGGGCTTTCATGCCTTTATATGGAATTGCAAACCTGTATTAAGCCTCAAAAGATGTTTTTATCGAAAAATCTCAACAGCTGCCAACTTCCCTAAATCCCAAACTATCATTACACATTTAGTCTTAGACAGGGGATTTTTCTGGATCTTCCCTCCTGACCCAATGATAAAGCCAAGTTGGTTTGAGATTGAAGATTCATTTATCTCTCCTTGGCAATTATCTCTATTACTGCCCACAATCCTTCCCAATCTTTTTAAACAACATCCTGCTATTAAAGCCACTTGGCAAGCATTTAAAGCCCTGGGATAAGTTAACCATGCACAAAATATCCCACTTGGGGAAGGATCCAGCTATAAAAATAAATGGTTTACGTTCCGAAGGCCATGGTTCAGGATGGGTATTCTTCATTTGTGAAGAGAGGTCATCATTGCTGACAATAAAATTATGTAGGACCTGATCCTCCCCCACTGAGCTCAATAGCAAAATCCCTCCTGATTTCAATGGTGTTTTCCGGGGTCAGTCGCCAGGAAAGCCGACATTCCACAAAGTTGCTGAAAATCTATAATTGGATATATTAAGAGGGCTTTCAAAGAGATGTCAGATTTGGAGGCTTAGTGTAAACCGTGCTGCAAAGGGGATCATTTCCTATAACCGAATCAATAAAGCTTTTTTTTTAACGTCACTTTTCTACTTGATCTCTGATGGCGGAAAAGCTAAGCTCTGGAGACTCACCATCAGCACGGAGGAGGTGCCGGGAGCCTGGCCGGAGGGTGAGCCACTGGCCGGTGGGAAAGATCCTGCCAAGTGACCTGGTGTAAGCTGCCAATGTGAGGGGTGTAATCCTGCAAGCGTTTGATCCAGTGGCTTTGCTTACACTATGGAGGTAACTCGTGCGTGTAAGTACTGAAATACTGATCCCTTATTTTCATGGGGTTGCTGGTCTCCTGTCACAACACATCTCTTTGAGAGATATGATTGAGAGTTTTGATGAATTTTGCCCTGCCTTACATGTCTATATTTAGTAAAATGAAGCTTGGTTTGTATCTTTGGAACGAGATACGGATTTATCCCCCAAACGCATTTTTTAACTCACGGGCTGTACTTCAAAGTGTTCTTTAACACCACTTTGAAAATGCTCACTGGTAGCTCTTTAGGAATTAGAAATCTTCCACTTCTACTTACATGGTGCTTTTCTGGCTGACGAGCATCGTTTTCCCTTTGGTTCTCACGTGGAGAAAGGGTCACTCGGCAGGGAGCGGCTGTGCCAGGCGAGGGGGCAGCAGCCTCACGGAGACGGGCACCGATGGGCCCGAGGGGCTCCTCCTGTTGGGGGACCCCAGGGCAGGGCCACCGGTGTGGCATTTGCACCAGGTTGCTTCACCCTCGCAGCAGCCTGATTTGTAAATGTGTGTGGGTCGTCTCCCCTCCAGCGTCCCCGTGCCACGTGCCCCAGTCATACTGGTGGGAATGGGGAGACGCGGGCAGCTCCCACAGGTGACGCTGCCATCACTGCCGTCGGGACCTGCCGCAGGTCCCCTCTGTGCTTCAATCACACTTCCCCTTGTTTCTCTTTCCCTACCACGTTGGTGAAGCAGCCCTCCATGGGGCCACAGTCACAAAGCTTGCTCCTAGTTCCTAGAGAGCCTGATTTTTTTTTTTCCCTTTCCTTTTCAGTGAAAGCTGAAATTCAGCAGAAACTGATGAGACCACCATGGAGAAACGCTGGTTCACTGCACTGGCTAGTACCAGCTTGATCTGGCTCCGGCTCTGGGATGAGCAGCCTACAAACACAGTAATGAAAAGAAATATTCTGAAAAGGATGAGTCAGCTGGAGGCCAGTGGGGAGAGCGTGCGGGATCTGACTGGAATTTAAAAAGTTATGAGGCTACATGTTGTTTTGAGCCCTGCCAGTGGAGAAACCCATACATGCAAAACGCTTTGTCATCTGGCATAATTATGTTACTTTGCTGATTAGCTGGTGAACTCTTTTCAAAATGTTTTAGACAATAGTAAGTTCTTCAAATATAAAAACTTCCTGCTGACACCACGACAAGGGCCTGCTTTACGCATTATTGTGAACTGTCTTCCCCAGACCCCACCAGACTATTGAACAGCAGTGAAATTGTTCTCTTATTATGTCTTAGAAGACTTACCTATTAAAACAGTTGAGGTAGCTTCACACCTTCACTTCTGTGCTGTAAGTACATCTGTGCTGGTGTGAGCTGTGGGTACACCCACACTTGTAGGGCAAACAGTATTTCTGTGCTTGATTTTTGCACATTTGCACTGACCAGGAAAACTGCAGTTTGGTGTGAAGCTTCTTCGCTCACTCTTGCAGCCAGCTACCAAGACATCGTTCCTGCCTTCACTGGAAAGCAGTGCCCGGCATTCAGATAATTTGCAAGACAGATAACTTTCAAAGATTTGAGGTTTTGGCTGTAAGGTTCTTTAAATAAATGACATCAGAATTACATTTATTTGTTGTGTGAAAAGATATACTTCCCATTCCCTCTTTATAAAGAGCTGATCCGTCCAGTCCCCGCTTCCCAAACCTGGTCAGACTAGTGGGGAGAGTCCGTGCTCGTTTCTGGAACATCTCCAAGCAGGGGGTCGGGAAGGAAACGTTACTGACACCGGCGGTGACTTGCCACCCTTTGTAATTGCACTCTGTCTGCCTTTCCTGCATTCCTTCCTCTTTCCTTCCAATGAACCTTCCAATGACACTGACATGAACGGTGTAACTGGTCATAGGAAAGATGGGTACCAAGCGGTGAGCACGAGGCATAGCCAATTGTTACCCTCTCTAAAAGAAGTAGGTCTCTTTCTCACATGTGGATAAATGAGACATCAGTTCAATCAGATTAAACCAGAACAGGTAACTTCTCAAAGTTATTTCCTGTAATCTTTTGTGGGAAGCAGGGAAGTATCAACAGTGTTTTATCACTGCCGTTGACATAGTGTGAGAGGTTATTCCCCAGCTGCCTGGGATGTTTAGCAAAGGGTCTGAAGTGGGCTCAGAGCCATTAGCGGTTTTCATGGAGGGCTTGTAGAGGACCTTTACGCTGGGAAAAGAGGCACTGGTGAGTTTTAGACAAGGCAACCCACTTTCTACCCCAGGAAAGTGTGGGAGCAAATAATCATACAACTACTTGTAAACACCCAGAGGGTAGCTACCGATGGGGATTTGTCAAGAACAAACGATGTTAAATCACTCCAGTTATTTTCTATGACAGGGGAAGTTCCATCACGTGGACGGAAGCAGCGGATGCACCCCTGCCTCCAGTTTTCTCTCACTTTAGGAAGGTAACGCTTCACATGACGTTTCTTGAGCAACGTGGTTCAGATGAAGTTAGTGTAAGAGATGCTGCAAAACCATAGCGGCAGCAAGACAGTATAGCTGATTCAGTGCCAGTTCGGCCTGGCAGTGAGGTGGGCTTGAGGACAGTCAGCCTTGCAATCAGCCAGTGCTAAATTGTTAAAGATGGTCATAAAGGGGAAGAGAGGGACTTGCTCTCTGTGTTCGTCCTGGGTAGGACAGGAGCAAATGAGCTTAGTGTGCAGCAAAGAGATTCAGTTGTTCAAACCTAAAGCAAGTTTTACCCGACAGTAAGGCCAAGGAGACGCAAGGGCATGCTGCTGGGGTGAGCCACGGGAGCTGCAGGGACCCAGGGGATCTTGTCTAGGGGCAGAGGCATGTCCAGATGACCCACTGAGATCCCTTCCTTGCCTTTTTTTTTTTTTATACTGTCTTGAAACAATCCTATGGATTTTATTAGGAGACCTCCTGGAATAAAATTTCCTCCATGGGCTCGTTTTTCTGCCACAGCTCACCTGTGTGATCCTTCACTCCGGTGCGAAGTGGGTGTGAAACGCTGCCACTCGGATGTGTCGCTGTCGTACACCTCCTCTCCAAAGTGCAAATAACTCCCCAGGCTGCGAGCCGGGGGGATAGGCCCATGGTAAGCGATGGGCTCTGACTGATGAATTTTCACAGCAGGTGAGAGCGGCAGGAGACACACACATTACAGATTTCATGTACAGACAGTAGCACTCAGGAAGACAAATTGAGTGAATACCCCAAGTTGTGGCTGCTGGATCAGACACCGTCATTACCCTCGGCATTACCCAGTGACGGACAAATCCCTGCCCTCATCCCCAGCGTGGGGCTCAGAGGCAGCGCTCTCCCCGTCTGTCCCTGCCGAGACGGAGGGGGTGACACCGCTCCCGTGGCTGGTTCCCAATTTTCCTCATTACCTGCTCTAAGCTTCTCTCAAAGATAAGTCGTTCTTGTGTAAAGCCGCTAATTTAGTCCCAGCAAACAAGAAAATAAGTCTGGATGCAAAAGGCTGGTGGGATTTTGACAAGATGCATGTAGAGGTTGGGCGACTAGTCTTAATTAGGCCATCTTTGTTTACATTTGATGTTTATCAGCTAATTGGCATGGCAAGGTGTGAGTCACACAGCTTCCCTCTGGCATGAAATCAGTTCGCAGGAGAAAAACTGGGAGAACAAATGATCCCAATTATAAGAAAACCCACTGTGCTAATTACCATCCCACGAACGATGGAGCCTCCCACCCGCGGCCTTGCGCAGCCGCCTGCCCCGCCATCTCCCGTGCGTGGCCCCGGTGCCGGCATGTTCCTCCCACCCATGCACCCGGCCCCTTGCTCTGCCCGCGGACCCACCACGTCCCCCCCATCACCGCAGTAGCAACGGCGAAGCTTCACCAGCCGCTCATTTGGCGCTGTACAGCATTTCTCAGGGACTAAGGCTGCTGCCTATGCCTCTGCCCTTACTTTTTTCCCCCCATTTTTTTGTTTTAGCTTGGTGAAGACCATGTCTCAGCAGCAGGTTGTCGGGAATGTCTTGTGCTCCCAACATCACGATGCCCGTCAAATCAAAGCCTGGATATTTGCTGTGGCGGAGCTGGACTGGAACCTCATTGCTTAGGCTAATTAAAACCAACATTCAAACCTTGCCTTGACTCTTTCCTCCCTCCTACATTTAAAAAATATTTTTAGACCATCTGTAAGTTGGCCGGTTTCCTGCTCTACCCTCCTTCTACTGCCTTGGCACTGATTTTGGTGCACACGCTCACCTATACTTGCATGTATGTATGTACGTACTGTAAATCTCTCTCCCTCTGTCTCCCTCTCTCTCCATCCTTCGGGGAGATGCGTTGCCCCTATAGCCTTTCAGGCCTTTCGCCTATACACTAAGGGTCCGGTGCGCAGGAATGTTTCTTGGCTGCCCTTGAGTTGAATGATGATCCTGGAGGCTTGGAAAAGCCACAAAGCTCAATGCTCTCTGTCTCCCTGTGTCTCTCTTGTCTTCCCTTCTTAGTAGGGGTAACAGATGGCTGAGGCTTTCACCAACAGTCCCGAACACATTGTCACTCCCAACTGAAAGTGAAATATTCAGTGGCATTTAAATTAAATAGACTCTAATGCTTCAGTAATATTAATTACGGTTTCATTCATCCCTGGCCTAATAAATCAACACATAAAGATAGGATGATCCTGTGGCTGGCAGCAAAGCAGGGCTATTCTGCCCTTTGTAAGGTTATGCACACAAAGCCCCCATTCTTATAGGGACATGATGGCCCCTGCAAACATCTGTGCTCAGCACCACTTGAGGAGAAGCCAAAGTGGTAACATTTAAACTTTTCTTGTCCAATTTGTCCACGCAACGGGGCTCAATTCAACAAGAACTTGCAAGTTAAAATTATAAAACCCGTGTTAAGTGGGTGAAAACTTTTCAGTGGATTGGCTGGGGGGCCCAGATTTATTCTGGCAGCGCCGGCTGAAGCCAAGGGCAGGGCGTCCATTCTCGCCGCTGAATTTGTTACCCCAGCTTCAACCTTTAAAAGAGGGGGGGTGGGGGAGGAGAAGGCTTGAAGGATTTGAAAACCTCACAGCTTTAAGCTAAATTTCAGGATTTGGGGAGGCCCTGGGCAACAATTTTTCACACAATTTTTGTGTGTGAATACCACAGGGGAAATAGGCTCTGTACTTCACCAACAACAGGTTTTTTCCCCTCACCACTATACATATGTAAAAGGAGGCTAATAAAACGGTTGAAGAAAAGCTCGCTGCTAGTAAATCTTCTGGAGACAAAACCCTCCACTTGTGATGCTTCAAAGCTGCCCAGAGCTACCAGTTTACCCCAAAAGTCCCAACTCAGGGCTGCTGATTGGAAAATAAAAAGCCCTGTGCATAAAAACTTCACTCCAATTGTTATGCAGTGAATGCGACGTTTACATACAGCAGCTTTACTTGACCAAATGACTCCCAAGTATACAAATGAAAAGCTTGTCGCCTATACAGTTTAGCTCCTTTGGAAAAGTCCAGCTAGAGTAGGCTCATAATGAAAAAAAAAAATATTATAATGACAAAGCAATGCCGTATTTTGTAAGTGCATCACAGAAAGCTGGACCAGTTGAAAAAACAAGCTGAAACGGGGAAAGAAAAGCCACAGAGCTGCTTGATGAAGCATTGGGAAGGTATAATTCGGCAGTAGCATTTCTGGGAGAGAGCAGAGAGGACCAGCCTCCTTCCCTGCAGAAGCGCAGCCCCTCTCCGCCTGCGTTGCGGCGCAGTTGCCCCGCAGTGCTGTCTGTGCTGCAGACGGCAGCCTGGCGCAGCGGGACTCCCGCTCGCTGCAAAGAAGGCAGCGCAGCAACCGGCAGTGATCTTGAAGCAGCCTGAAAGGAGTGACGTGGAGCCTCTTTCTGCAGGTAGCACGCATCGGAGAGCGGCGGCTCCCAGCACTCTGTTGAGCCGTCGCCTTCGGGAACGTGCAACCTGAATGAGGCCAGTCTGTGCCAACAAGCCGACCTGTAGTTAAGTGCTTAAGAGAGGGATTTTCAGAGCCAATCCCTTAAGCAGAAAACTATTTAAACTACCCTGGGACTAAATGCTGAGGAGCTTACCCGAAATTCGGCCAGGTGGAGGTCTCCACTAATCCTGCTAGCCTCCTAGTCTGTGCCGAGCCAATAACACCCGTGCTGTGCAGCGCAGCTATTCCTGACCAGGTGTCTCAGCGATGGTATCTGCCACTGTCAGCCTGGGGTTATCCCCCTTAAACCCCATCAGCTGTTCGGATAAGTCATTTGCCTTCTCTGTCACTAATGCCTATCAGTTTGAGACCTGTTTTTTTATGCTTTCTCTAGGGGTCCCAAAAATCACAGTATTTTGTGAAGGTGTTTTCCGACAGTGCTGTTTATCTGTAGCCTACATCCAGCCCGTCTACTGGGGACCCACATGGTCAGGCTTATCTAGTTTAGGAGCTGTGCCCCCAGGCCGCTGGGGAGCTGATGTCAGGCTGCCCATCGACTGGGGTGTACCTGAAGCGCTCAGGTAGCCTCGGTTGCAATTTTGACACGTCAGTGACACCCACCTGGAGGATCAGGACGCTGACGTGCTTGCTCAGGGAAGTTTTCTCCCTATTCTTTAAGGTAGCAAAAAAAAGCAGGGTCGCCTGGCTGGCATACAGCCCTTCTCCACTCTTCGTTTGTGTTACCGAGAGCAAGTTACAAAGCCATCGCAGAGGGATTGACGTGTGGCAGTGTCTCACGAGTGGCTTTTGCCAGAAACGATCCATGAGACGGCGCTGGGCTCGGAGGGGCTGAGCGTGGCGCTGGGACGTGCCAACCGCCCTGCGTTCGTCTTCCCAAAGCAGCGCCTGCGGAGCCTGGCCTGGCTGCGCGAGTGGGAACGAGTTCTCACCTGTGAACATCCTCCCCGTGCAACAGTGAGTGCAGAACCTCTCAAAGGACTTCTTGGAGTGGGAAGGAGAGCCCAGCCTTCCTCCCCACCGCCTTTGCCCTCTCTCTGGTTTTAGGCCTTGCATCTAATGCAGCACAGTCCGGTGTCCCCTGGGTTTGTGGCACAGGTCTGGGAATGCTTTTTGGGAGGCAGAACCCTCTTTTTCATGAAAAGGAAGCCTGACACTGAAGAGGGGTGACCGTGGGCCACCGATGGTCCCTGATGCTCCTGCCGTGGCTCCAAGGGAGAGAGCGAGACGGGGGGGTCCCAACGGCAAGGCCAGTCCTGAGCGAGAGGCAGCACCGGGCAAGGCAGAGCAAGGGCAGGGCTGCGGGAAAGAAGGCAGAGCCCCCATCACTGGGGAGAAAGACGGGAAGGGGCTGTGCCGCAGGGAAGCGGGGGGCCCGGGGAAGCCTGTCGGGGAGCAGCAGCTGCTGCTGCATCCCGGGGCACGGCTCGTCCTCTTCCCGGCTGCGATTTCGCTGCCTCCACCAGCCTGCCTCTCCAGGCAACTGCCGATTTTGCCTGCGCCTAAAGCTGGCCCCGGGAGCCGGGCTGGCAGGGAGCTGCTCGGCTCCTTAACGCTCCAGCTGGCTCTGAGGCCGTCGCAGCAGCTGAACGAGGAGGACGCACTCCTCTGCATGTCCTAGTTCCCATCAGCTGGCCGGGGCAGACCGTACGCCCGTTAAAAACAGACAACGAGAGCACGTGTTGCTCCAGCCCATCCTTACCCAAGCCTCTGATTCGGGATCACGAGAAAAAAAAAACACCGGGGCAGGAGTTGTATGAGAGCCGTGGCATGCTCCTGGGGTGGAGGTGGCTGAGCGCCGCGTCCCCGCACCCCGCGCAGAGGAGCTGGCCCTGACCCCGGCCAGGCAACATGCAGGGCCAGGGGCTGGCACGCTGCGAAGGCAGACACAGAAGACACTGCATAGGTTTGGAAGGCAAAAATGTGTCCAAAGGTAACTCCTTTTGGTTTGTCCGTTCAAAATAGTTCCTAGAAATCTTAAATGAGTCTCCTTTGACTCCTAGTTTGGAAAAAAATATTTAAAGTGCCAGGACTCAAAAATTAGTGTGTGTTCATGCAAATCAACATTTTTGTCCTACCGCCTTCTGGAAGAGGGTTCACTGGGGGTTTGAGGTGCTTGGAACTGCTCTTCACCAGCTGTACTACTGTCCTGGTGAAGGGGCTCTTGCTGGCTCCTGTCTTCAGAGTAAGGCCACTCCCATGTACTGGTAGCTATACCAGTAACCAGTGGATGGGTTTGCTGTCTAGGTCATGTATAAATACTTAACAAAACCACAATTCCTTCATTTAGGCTACATTTCATTCTGAAATACATCTCCATGGCCTGGTCTGCAGAGAAGGAATTAGTCTTTGAGGAGACTGGCCTGGAAGATACCTCCTCCTTCACATATTTATGAATGACAGGAAACACTTGAATGAATAAAGTTGCTAAATCCTAGACAAAAGTTTCTAAAGTGCCCTGGTTTTAGTCAAGGAGGTGTTCACTGTTTGTAGACAAGAAGAAAACCGCAAAGTTCATCATCCCTTCCCCAGGCAGAGGTTGGCAGAGGTTTTTCAGTAGTACAGAAAGCATACACACCAGCCTGCATTTTGGGGGCATTAACAATTAGTAACTATTCCCAAAAGTACAACACACTATGTTAAACCGTGACTGTTTCTGTGCTCAGACATAAACCTTGTGCAACCTGTTATGGGCTAACAGAAAAAATAAGTTGAAAAGCAATTTTTATATGGCGGAGATTAGCAGAGAACATCTTACTGAATTTATCTCAAGATATAATTTGCTAACATCTTTTTCTTCCTTGCTCAAAACATTCCCTGGTAGTTATTTTTAGTAATGACATATATGTTTCCTAGTAAGGCACTTTGCATTTAATAGTAATAAGAAATAACATTATCTACTTTTTATGATTGAAGATTAAGGAGTCTATTCTAATAGCTTCAGTTGTCAACACAAGGTCCTCTGGTACTACGTTTCTTAGCTTCCCTGTTGTAAAAGAACATGTCTATGTAGATATTATTAATTTATCATTGCACAAAACAAAGTTTATGAACACTTAATATTTAATGTGCTGTGAATTTAATAATAAAAAATTAAGACTCTACCTTACATCATTTTTTAACTACCTGATTTTTATTCTTCTCATTAGCTCTTTATGGCTCTATTCTGAGATTTTAAACCCCTGACTTGGGTTTAAAAGCATTAGTTGTGTATAGTGAAATGTAAACACTTAATCTCTAGCCCAGATGAATACAAGGACAACACCATGATGCTATTAAGCACCATGACATTTCTACCATATGTGGAACATAGGGATATAAATATAAAGCTGTACTGAAGTCAGTTGAGCTGCCCCAAGTTACACAACCTGAAGAACCCACAACCTGGGTCTTCTCGCTTAGTGACTACAACAGATAGGCATGCTTGGTCTTCTTTCAAAAAGCCCTGATGCTTTTTGCATTGATACTTCGCAACGGGTAGGCACCCATTACAGCTTCTCCAAGGGCTTATACTACTCCTGTCTGTCCGAGTAGTTTCTTGCATAAGCATGCTTAAAACCAAATAGTTTTCTAGTGCAAAAGATTAACAGATCTTATTTGTTATTCTGGCTTCAGCTTTCCTCAGAACAACCTGACAGATCTTGTAGTTATCTGGAATCGCTCTTTAGCTGCTCAGAATAAACCAAGCAGGTCGGGGTCTTAAACCGCGGAAAGCATCTTTTGATGCCAGTGGCATTATGTGGCCCAGCCCCAGCTGAGGATCTGGCTCTTTTATGTCTCGACACACATATGCTTATGGTATATGATTTTGTTCCTACAGCATGATTCATTCTAGATTTCAAGTACTGAACATGATTCATACTCATTTCTTTCTTTACATTTGTATTATCTAGCCTAGCTGTTGAGGGTTTAGTCAGAAGAATAATTAATGTTTGGTTGATAATCTGAATCCCAACAGCTCATCCCGGACGATGTTTCTTGACAGCAAATCCTGCTGTCAAGAGATTAAGGGACAAATTTGCAAATGTCAAAAGGCAAGGACTGCATGCAGAAATGCAGGCCACATTTGTCAGCCCACCCGTCTGCTCTGCCCTGCGCTGCTGCGCAGTGGCCATAACATTCACATTGCACCATCACTGAGACACAGCCCCAGTTTGACATGGTGGTATACAGCGATCGTGTATTTAGGAATGCAGATCACCAGACATGCATTTAACTGGGCATTTGTACATGGAATTATTTGACTTGCACACCCAACATGTGTGTGCCTCTTGGGGTTTGCATATCCTGCAAGCCAAAGTAGCTGAGCTTTAAAGTGGCTGCAACAAAAATAGAGAAGAAGCCTTCATTTTGTTAAAAATCTGGCACCGATTTCACTTTTTTCTAAATGAGACAGAAGGCAAATGTTCTCCAACAAAAGATAAACAATGACAATCAGAGCTGGAATATTAATATGCTTGAGTATGGGAAACAAGCAGGACGAGCCAGAAAGGAAAGCAAACAATGAAGCTCGCGTCTTGTCGGGCGATTATCCCAAGCGGAGAACCATTGTCAGGGCTGCTCCCTCGCAGAGAAGCATGCATGGGGAGAGGAAAGTAGAAGTGGCACTGTCCATGAAAATTAGAAATTTAGAAAACCACTAGGAAAGGATTTGGAGTAGAAAAAACAGGTTGTTGGGAATGGAGGAAAAAGAAAGAAAACCAGGGACTGATGACCATTGTGTGTCAGCAGGCCCCCTTCAGAAGGAAGGACAGAAGGAAGACTCACAATTGCCTCTGACAGCTTAATTTGATACCCTGGCCAGTGAATGCCAGCAGTTGAAGTTCAGCTCCCTCTTTGCTTTGGCTGCCTTTGCTAGTGGGACACCATCCCTTGGGCAGCTGTACTACCTCTTTCTATGGCAAGGAGGAGGAGGAGGAGACCTTTGTGAGCTTGACCTTACAGGAACCTGCACAGTACCTGCGGGTATTTTACTTCAGAGGAAACCAAGAATTTATATGCCTGTATTTTATGAGATGAGGCTTCAAAGAGTGCACTGGTACTCCCCTGAACTCCAAAAAATGGTCATCGTTCTACCACTACAGGAAGATGAGGCAGCACTTGTCTAAGGGAAAAATTTGGCTTTAATAGGCAAAGTATCCCAATAGGTCATGCCGTAGTATTAAAACTGATCACTGGAAAAAGGCCAGCTCCTTACTAGGCACAGTAATTTCTAGCTATTTCACTGGAAATGCCAGGTGCAAATAGCTTCCAGACACTCACCACCCCAAATACTGTGGGTGGGATGGGCGGGTGGTGCAGGGAGCGGGCAGAGTGGGTGTCCCCTTGCCTGCCCACTCCTGCTGGGCCCGGGGGTACCTCACTCCTCCCGAGATTTAACAGCTATCAGAGAAAGATGATTTCAGGGAATGAATAAACACAATGGCAAGCATGGTGCTAGGAAGACAACTGTCATCACCTGATATATCACAAATCATCTGCCACCGTGTCACACTTCAGGTCCCCTCTTCCACTCTTCACCGTTACTGTGAAACGCTCACATTCGGTCTCTCCAAGAAAGCGTCCTCACAGGTCAGAGCTAGTGTGAAAAGGGGTTTTCCTCTCACAGTCTACATGCTGCAAAAGAAAATTACTCAGTTCCTCTCCTTTCCTCTCTGGGCAACAGGACAATCCCTTGCACAACTTGTCATTGACCTGGTTGTTACAGGTGACTTTCAGCACAACACCTAGGGGACAGAGCTGCAAAATGCCACCAAATGCAAAATTCTAAGAGGGTAAACAGCCTCCACCAAATATGAATGATGGTACCTTGGCTTTTCTAAACAGAGTATCACTTACTTGAATAAATGAAAGTAACAGGATTCTGTTTTTTTTTTTTTTCACACTCCTGCAGTTCTTGGAGTCTATTTCTGCTGCAGTCAATGACTGTGCTGCCTGAAACACGGAGTGACATTTGGCTCCAGAGCCTTCCCCACCCACCAAGGCTCAGGCTGTGCTTTATCAACTAGGCTGGTTGGCTCTGACTGTGGCTAACTATCCCTCAAACCCAGGCTTGTCTCATTTAGTGCTTTACTGCTTCATAGCCCTCTGCAGACAAGTTAGTATCTAATCCCCCTCCCAGGCAATAAACATTATATTACAGATAGGAAAAACCCCCACAAAACCATAATGTAAGGACCGAGGGACTACGGACTGAACGTCAATTGTCCTAAGCAAGTGACTGTTCCTTGAAGCTCTCATGATTAAAGTGCTGCCATATGACATTTCGGAATACGTGTGCGTAACTGTTTCCTGCAAGTGTCTTTTTAAACTCAAGCTGGATCCTTTAATTGCAAGGCTGGTGAAAGCTGCTTAGTAATTTGCAGAGGGTTTGTGTAATGCATGTACATATTTAGTGAGAGGTAATGAACCCTTCTTCACCTCCCATCCAATGAAGCATTAGCACCACCAGTTGGTCATCAAGCCTGAATAACACCCAGTCCCAAATGCAATAATAATGCCAGAACTTTGCTCAGGTTCTCAAGAGCAATGTGTTGTGTCATCCAGACGTATTGTTTAGTTGGCCTGAAACTGAGGCAAGTCATATTAAAATTGCATAGGTGCATTTTTTTCTGGGTTTGTTGGTTGTACATGATCTGTTCCAGCTTGAAATTTAAACCGCACTAATTAGGGAATCAGGAAACTGTAATGAGGAGCTCAGCTAAATCCCAGATCTCTCAGCACAGTCACATTTTTCAGTTCACTGGTGAAAGACTGAAGAGGATCCAGAGAAAACACTATTAGTGTTTTGGACTTCTCGAGCATCCTGATCCAAAGATGCATGAATCTGCAGAGGGAAAGGGGGTAGTCTTGGATGCTGATTTTCAGTTCTTAGGTCAGTAAATTGGCTTGCAAAGCTGCTTCTGCATGGCACACAGCTAGACTGCCATGGGCGTGCATGAAGTCTTGATTTATACACACATATGCAGTGATGCTCATGCCTTCAAAGACAGATGTGTGCCCCTGGTTACTTGAAGGGTCTATCCGCTCTTCTTTGCTATTATAGTTTGCATAAATTGCAAATGTTTTCCCTTTTCCTGGTTCTCTGTCTTCGTCTTCCCCCGTGTTTGCTCATGAAGAGGTGTAGAGGCATTTCACAGCACTAGCAGAGATTTCATATTTCATTCTTACTTGCACTAAGGCCCCTGGCATCACCCAGGGATTTAGCAGGAACATGAACTACGTTTGTACCTGCTTTACAGGTCTTTTCTATCGTGACAGTGATCTAAGAAAGTCTCAGTCTAAAAGGGATTCAAAATCACCATGTCTGGACAGTTTCAACCACCACTTCACAACTGGCTGAGATTGAGAAAGGGTTATAACCAAGACCACACTCTTCAAGGAATAACACCTCCTGATAGAGGAAACAGTCTGTCAGTTAAGTGCATACAAAGGAGGTAAACTACATAATCTGGTCCCTTACAGAAACATTAACCATTACAAATAATAAAGTGATTAGAGACCCCCCCCCAAATTCTAACATTAATATTTGGCCCATGGCACCAGTTTGATTAGTACATGTTGGTGCTTTACTGCATCTCATCTGACTCTGTTCAAATCACATCCTTGCTGTCCTCCCTGCTTGGGATGGCATCTGACAGCGGCATCCGAGGTTGTAAAAGCTAATTTGCTATGGCAGGATTGTCATTCTCAGAACCAGCATGTCCAACAAAATGCAGTGCCCTAGACATTTTGACTTTGTTAGTATTTTTTAATTAATCTTGCTTATAGGTGGGCGCAGAGTGTCGGTGATGACTGTGGCCTCCCCACACTACACCCTGTACAAGCACAGAGCAAGGGGCAGACCTTGCCAAGCAGTTTTACACTCCAGGGCCTGCTATCATGAATCACTGGTGGGGTGGCAGTGTGGCACTGATGCCAAGCCCAGGACTTTGCCATCACTCTTGAAGCCTGAGGGACCAAGACCTTGATAGGCAAGACAGATGAGAGAAGGAAAAAAGGACTTGGGAACTCACTTTTTCCTACTGGAAAAGTTCTGATATTCTTTGTGGCACTCATGCTACATGCTTTATGAAATAGTCCACCTGTTTACACTTGATAGACTTGCACAAATAAACATAATAAAAATATTTTTGTTTCCTCTTTACTTTCACATTTCACTCTTCCTTAGTCAAAATGAGCTTTGATTTGAGGATATTCCCACAAAAACATATGTAATAGTTGAATACAAATCATCTGTGATGTTTTCACTGACTAAGACACTGTCACGGGTTAAAAAGGTAGAGCAAAATATCACAGTTCTCAGTATGACTTTGTGCCTGATGCTGGCACATGATGCTTACAGAGCAAGGAGCTTGACTCATGTGAGTAACACCAGAACTCCTCACCTGAGCAAGCATTTGTAGTGTTCAAGCCCTGCCTTTGCAGGGTTGGAGGGGTTTTGAAAGATTTTTTTTCTTTCAAGAGCTTATTAAAATTGAAAAATTATGCAGCCCATTGCTTAGTTGTTTCTCATAGGCTTTACAATGCTCAGAGAGCATATCATTTTGTACCCTGGTTCCCAGCTACACAGGCTCTCTCTCTGAAGAGGCTGGGCAATCTTCGGTGCCACGTAGCACTCAGAAGTGGCGCTTAGACTGTAAATATTATATGCTGCTGTAAGAACATTTGAATGGTAATACTCAAGCAATTACTTTCCTTTCAAGATCATTAAACACAAATCTGACGTATTTTAATAGGACTGCCAATGTATTTAATGGGGGGCAGTAAAGGGTAGTTTTTTTCTAATGGATGAATGTTTATATTATTATCCACTCTGAGAGACCACATTAGGAGGAGACTGTATAACGCTCATGTGTTTTGCCTCAGTCCTTTTCGCATGGTATTCAATTTTTTCTCAGTCCTGCATCTTACACTATGATGGCAAAACTGCATCTACAAAAAATGCCACCACCATATTCTGATTATGAGACAAAAAAGACCAAATACAGTCCTGCTGAAAAGAATTTGCAATTTGTGTTTCCATCATGTCTGTTAAAATTTTAGAGAAAGCCAATGCCTGACAGGTTTGGACATTGACACCTGCTATGCAGCCACGGGACAGGCACTGTAGGACTGAAAGCAACACCAGCTTCTCCACACCACCTTGCAAACACATCTGGGGACCACTTGGAAGCATCCCTCAGCAGGGTGAGCAGGTGTTTCTGCCTCTACGTCCATTCCCATCTGTGACTGGGCTGCCAAGAAGAGTGGTCACCAGCGTGAGACATGCCGTGGGTGGTTGGGTCTGTGCTGAAGTCAGCAACTCTTTTGCCACAGCACAGACCCACGCACCGCCACTGCTGCCTCCACCATGGGGACCCACCGGCTGGAAAGTGAAAAAGCTCCCTAGTCTCTTATCAACTCTATGAGCAGTTTGGAAAAACTTATTCCCAACCACTTGTTTCATATTAGTGAAACACCTGCATCCTCTTGTCATTGTGAATTTAAGTCACATATTTTTACTAAAGATGGAGTAAGGGGTGGGCAGGAAATCAAAGCCAATTTGGGCTGGTCCTCAACAGGCTGTGCATTTTGGGAGCTCAGGAAAGAGCAAACACTGCAGTCTGTTTCCACTTTCCACTCACTCCTCGAAAGCAAAGGCTGGAAATGGCTATGCTACATGACTGGTTAGCAGTTGGTAGCCTCTGGACATTAGTTAGAAAATTTTGAGTATTTTTTTCTTCCCACTTGCAGGCCATAAACACACACCATTCCCTGCTAACTGCAGGGAAGGATCTACATATAGTTCAGAGCAAATGTAGCTCTATAGATTGTATGACATTATTACCTGTGCCCAAAATCCGGGACTGAGAAACACATTTCTCCAAGGTCGGTGCTTATGTATCAGTCTGAATTTAACCATGGAGGTTTGTTGTTCGAAACAGCACCCAGCTCAATAGCTGAGATGTGCACATGAACCACCTGTATCCTCACTAAAATGTTTCAGGTGCAAATCTCGATGTGTCCCTGTTACACAGTTGTGGGCAGTAGTTATTACAAGCCCATCAAGTAGAACTTGGTAGATGTTTATAGGTCTGCATTGTAAACATTGCAATAAAAAACATCAGGAAGGTGGCTCTAAATCCAGAGCTCATGGAAGGATGTCCAGGAGTTAAAGGAAAAAGCAAGGTGGAAGGTTTTGCATTTTAGTGGACAACAACAAAAGCCAACAAGGAATTGCTACGGGACCAAATTTATAACCAGGGTATATCGTGCTAAAGAATGGAGTGCTAAGGGTAGGACCCTCCAGTCATGAATGGTTTCTGCAAGCTGCAGGCAGAAAAAATGAAGATGAGTCCTTTCTTCTCCCCCCTCACTCTCAGCAACAGAGAAATCGTATTGCACCGAGATCCCCCCACCCCGCTATCTGCTTGGGATGGCTCTGCTCCAGCAGCACCTCTCTGAGCACCTGCTTGCCAAGAGCTTCTCCAGGGCTAAGGCTTTACTGAAAATTCCCACCCTTAGAGGAGCAACACAGCACAGGGGAAACAGCAAAGGCACTACGCAACTGCGAGGGCAGAGAAATGTGTGGAACACAACAGCTAATAGCTGGGATACAAGGTCAGAACATGCTCAGTGGTGAGTATGCTCCCAGAAGTGTATGGCTCTCCCACTCCTAAGGGAGGTACTTCAACCACTACAACTGCCACATTTGGGACTATTACAGAAAACTGTTGACATTTTCTGGGTTAAGGATGGTTATCTGGAATTCATGGATAATTTAGTCCTTTTGCTTGCAGAAATAGTTTGATATGCTCTTTAGATAAGCATGTAAAGAGATTGATGTGTGATGTTTGTGGGTTCAGATGTTCTGAAAAGTGACATTCCTGTATGGCAGAGAATAAAGCTTAAAAAGGGATATTATTTATAAAAGCACCACCACGCACAGGCAGTGTTTATTTACCATTTAGATGCCTCATTTCTGTTCTGGCTGTCTGTGCTATAATTTGCACAGGCACTTAAACTTGGGTATAAATAAATGCAAAGAAGTAGTGTTTATGCAGAGTTAAGATGAGGAAATCAAGCGCTAAAAGATGGAGGCCACTCCTGCAACATTGGTTCAGCCATCTTACCCACCTTTGGCTTCTGCTGAGGGCCCCTTTAGTGACGAGCAAGAAGCCATCCGTGCTTGCATTTGAAGACCTTGATCAGAATATCAGTGCTGAAGGTGCAGCTGAGATTTAATGAGCGGGTGGGCAGCGTGAGCCAAGCACAGGCTGGAATTTCATCATTACTGAAATGCACGGGATGTGATGAGGCACCTCAAGTATCTTGCCAAGATTCTTGAGACGGGAAGTGTTTTCCTCTGGGCAAAGTGAGGCACAGACCCTGCTCCAGGATGAGGGCAGCAAGTGCCAGGGAACAGCCCCAGGAGGGAAGCTGCAGTGGGGGCATTTGTGATTGTCCCCCACGAGTCTTGGAGAGGGGGGTGACCAAACTGCACCTCCTCCTTGAGCTCTTCCCCTCACACCACCAAACCTGCAAATGACCTCTCTGCTCCCACACATTTGGCTCTCTCTCCCCTGTGCTTATGGACCGATATATGGGAGAAGTGAGCTCATGTCATGGGCGCACAGCCTCGTGGGGACATGGTGCAAGGACACGCTGCCTCCCGTGGGTGGGAGCATCGGGCAGGGGCGGCGTGGATGCTCCTGTGGTGGCAGGGCGCCTTGCAGTTCAACTGCTGAACTTGGCAGGAACAGATTTACACCAGTCTTATGGTTGTGTTTGAGGAAAGAAATCTCTGGTAGGGTTTGATTAAAATATTAGGAGTACAAATCCCTCATCTGGTCCCTTTCATTTTTCCAGGCAGAAGTGAATTATTTTGGCAGAGGAAATGAAAGCACCTCTTGCTTACTGTGTCTATTAAAAAGGTGGAAAAGTCACATTTTTTTTCATCATGTTACAGCAAACTCCTGCCTTGAGCTCCTGAGAAGAACAGGCAGTAGGAAGAGAGATGGGTTTAAGGAAAGGTTGTACTACTTACTTACATCTACTCTGTTGCAGTCCATGGGAAAGGTGCCCTTGCTGAGTTGTCCTGTTCCATAACACCGGCTGTGATGACTTTTATGGCACGGCTGTACCATCTCCTGCCTTTGACAAATCGTCAGGGGGTGATAGCCCCTCCAGTTAGTCCCTGTGAGGTCTCTGCACTGAGTGAGCACCCACGGGGCAGGAGGAGCAAGTGGGGGAACAGGGGTGCACCAAAATCTGGAATGGCTGTTTCAGAGTTGCAGTCTCAAGACATACTTCTGTACTTGGGACAAGCCATGTTTGGAAAGTTAACTCTTCCTTTGCTTCTGCTTTGACTACATCAAAGAGAAAAGCCTGCGACCAGTAAGATGTTCAATGCCAGCTACGTTGCAGGTAAAATAGAGGACATGGTGCTTGGGGTCTGCTTTGGCTTCAGGTGAGGATTAGGCAGTGTCAGTGCCATACTGTTGTTTGTGACTCCAACTTGCTTGAGGAGCCACCGTTATCTTTCTTGGACCAGTGTTTTCCACTGATAACAGTACAGCATTATCCAACACGCATGTTGCCACTGCAAAAGCATTTTCTTACGTCCTGCCTTCACTGTAGGGAAATCTCACAACTGAGACATGTTTTTTTTGTGGCTACAAGATCAAACCTCTTCCTCCATCAGGTGAGGGGGCATGAAGAAGCATACAGGCAGCCTGCAGGGTTTACGGGAGTTAGCAGGCCAGCAGGCACGGCTGTGCCTGGCTCACTGGCACTGCACAGGGCACCCCAGTACTGTGCATGGAGCCGTGCCTTCCACAGCGCAGCTGGACATCAGGGCTGCAAAGCACCCAAGTGCTCTCATGGCCCTAGTCCTGGCCACGCATCAGCAATGCGAAAACTGAATGTGTCGGTCTCTGGTCAGTACCAACGAACTGTCATGTTTGCAACATATTTGAGAGGGAAAGACAAGTTGTCCTTAATGATCAGTAGGCAATATCAGGTTGTTGTTCCTCTCATGCTTCCCTAAAAACTCTCCAGCTTTGCCCACGGCAGCACATTTGTTATCAGTCTTATTCTGATTTAGTTACAGTTAGCTTTGGGAACAGCCCCCGTTATTACTGACAGCAATGGTACATAGCCTATTGACTTCAGTGGGAGGGGAATGTCACCCCTTCTATGCGCATGTGTGTGTACGAGTGACTTTTGAAAAGCACTAGGCATACATTAATACTAATAACTAAGAGCGCTATTCCTTTGTGTCTGCCTGATAGGCAGCAGGCAGAGTGTGAACCACTCTATGTAACAATTAAGTGAAAAATAAATAATAGAGAGAAAGTAATATCTTTAACAGTGTATTCACTGGCACATACATATTTATTAGATATCAAATATAATGGTGCTCATATAATTGTTTATGTTCATCATGAAGCCCTAAAGTAATTTATGACATCATGGTTCAAATGATGAAAGTCAGATGCAGTAGCATTGCCATATTCCTCAAAGCAGGCTTGCTGATAAAGCTCTGCTTTTTATTTCTTTCATACACTTGGTCTGTTATTGATGTGCATCCTGCATGGGACACCAGGCTTTTCCAACCTAAGGGAATAAAATTAATTTCTAGACTTTTTTCAGTCTGCAAGTTTTAACGCAACTTTACCCTGGTCATCCCACCTTTAAAGACAAACCAGAGGGAGCAGGTCTCATTTAATGAAGGTGCAATGTGTGGGTGAAGTGAATCAGGAAACACAGCAAAAGCACGTGCAATTTGCTGGATGTATGAGTAGCAAGGGGACCGTCTCCTGAAATGTGGTTAAATATGTAAACTCTGCCTAGGGAAAATGTTTATTTACCTAGATTGACAGCGATCAGGATAAAAAGCACTCAAGATAAGTGGCTCTTTAGGCAACTTTAATTTGTTGATGGATGGATTGATGGGAGGATGGTCAAAGAAATGACAACATAACTCTCTGTAATGGAGATATCCTGTCTGCTGGAGTTTGTAGTACCATTTGGTCTAATTATTCCTGAGCCATCTATGAGCAAACTTTGCTCCCAGTGAGACAAGTTGTCATTCCTTTTCTTTAAATAAAAAGATGAGGAGGTAGAATCAAGAACAATTAGAGCAAAGGATGATGACATCTTCTGCAGTCAAAAATAGATACAAAATCATGCATATTGCTTAAAGATGGTTTACTATATTAATTGAAATAGCTGTGCATTCTATTATGCAGTTTGTATGGGAACAGATGGCCCATTTCACAAACTAAGCCTTGTCTTTTTACATTGCTTCAACAAAATAATGGTGAATGAACACTGCTATTGTAAATGATCCCACGTTCAAACCTTGTAGCACCAGAATGGGCCACACTTTTTTGGTGGAAGTCAGTGGGAAAGCAAGGAAATCAATCATAGGATCATAGAATCATTTGGGTCGGAAGGGACATTTAAAGGTTATCTAGTCCAACACCCCCCCCCCCCCGCCCCCCGCCCCGCAAGGAACAGGGACATCTTCAACTAGATCAGGCTGCTCAGAGCCCTGTCCAGCCTGACCTTGAATGTTTCCAGAGATGGGGCATCTGGGCAACCTGTGCCAGTGTTTCACTGCCCTCGTCGTACAAAATTTCTTCCTTATATCTAGTCTGAATCTACCCTCTTTTAGTTCAGAACCATTACCCCTTGTCCTATTGCTACAGACTCTGTTAAGATGTCTGTCCCCATCTTTCTTATAAGCCCCCATTAAGTATTGAAAGACTGCAATAAGGTCTCCCCAGAGCCTTCTTTTCTCCAGGCTGAACAACACCAACTCTCTCAGCCTGGCCTCATAGGAGAGGTGTTCCAGCCCTCTGCTCATTTTTGTGGCCCTGCTCTGGACGCACTCCAACAGGTTCATGTATTTCCTCTACTGAGAACTCCAGAGTTGGACACAGTACTGCAGGTGGGGTCTCACCAAAACAAAGTAGAGGGGCAGAATCACCTCCCTTGACTGCTGGCCACACTTCTTTTGATGCAGCCCAAGACACAGTTGGCTTTCTGGGCTGTGAGTGCACATTGCCAACTCATGTCCCATTTTTCATCCACCAGTACCCTCAAGTCCTTCTCCTCAATCCCTTCATCCTCCAGCCTGTATTGATGCTGAGGGTTGCCCCAACCCAGCCACAGGACTTGCACTTGGCCTTGTTGAACCTCACAAGGCTTACATGGGTCCACTTCTCCAGCTTGTCCAGGTCCCTCTGAATGGCATCCCATCCCTCAGGCATGTCAACTGCACCACTCAGCTTGAAGTTCTATGCAAATTTGCTGAGGGTGCACTTCATCACACCATCTATGTCACTGACGAAGGTATTAAATAGTACTGGTCCCAATACAGACCCCTGAGGGACACCACTCATCACTGATCTCCATCCAGAAACTGAGCTGTTGACCACTGCTCTCAGTGCAACCATCCAGCCAATTCCTTATCCACCAAACAGTCCATCCATCAAATCCATATCTCTCCAATTGAGAGAGAAGGATGTTGAGGGGGACCATGTCAAAGGCCTTACAGAAGTCCACATAGATGACATCTGCAGCTCTTCCCTTGTCCAGTGATGTAGTCACTCCATCATAGAAGGCCACCACTAGGTTGGTCAGGCAAGACTTGCCCTTGGTGAAGCCGTGCTGGCTGTCTCAAATCACCTCCCTGTCCTCCATGTGCCTTAACATACCTCCTAGGAGGATCTGTCCTATGATCTTCCCAGGCACAGAGGTGAGGCTGACCAGGTATCTTTCACTAGATCAGGTTGCCTAAAACCCCAGCCAGCCTGGCCTTGAACACTTCCAGGGATGGGGCATCCACTACCTCTCTGGGCAACCTGTTCCAGTGTCTCGCCACCCTCAGCCTGCCCTCATGTGCCATGTGCCCCGGCCCCTCACCATCTCAAAGGCCCTGGGCTGGGCCCACACCCCACACATCAGTGTCTTTCCTGGTCTGGGGAGACCAGGAGGGGACAGAGGAGTCCAGATGCAGTTGCCAAAGTACCAAACAAGAGAGGAGGAAAGCATTTTTACTGTTGTTTTCTTGGTTTATTGTTTCGGGTTTGTTTAAAATTGTTTACTGCCCAACCTTGAAAGGAGCTCCTCTTGAAGCACCTAGAAGGGACCTTCATGCTGAAGGCCAGCACTTCTTCCTGGCAGGGCTGCAGTCTCCTGCTTCTCCAAAGGAGCACTTGCCTAACTCCTCTGCTTGATCTGTTGCTATTCTTCGTGCACCACCACAGAGGGTCTGGCTTCACCTTCAGCCACCCATCAGGCAACCTTCTTGTCTTCAGACTGCAGAAAGCCCACCTCCAGGCCACAGGGATCTCGGTGGTCCTCTGAGGGACAACTCCTGTCGCCCCGGCACAGCAGCCTGGTGGAAGCCAGGTCATCTCATCCCCTTTCGTGGGGCTCAGAGCAGAGGAGATGGATGGCACCCCTTCAGGAGGGGCGCGGGTGAGGGGTGGAATGGGAAAGACGGGCTCACACTACCCATGGCAATCAGCACCAGAAGTGCTGATGCCCGGAGATGGAAGGGGTGAGCCCGCAGGACGGCCAGGCGAGGAGGCTGGGCCTCCCGGCTAACGGCGGGTGCGGTGGCTGGGCCGATGGTAGGGCGCTGGCCGGGTGTTCCTGCGCCGCCGCTGCCACAGCGTCATGGAGGGGAGCCCTGGCACGGTGTAGTGGTGCCAGGGGAGCGACGCTGGAGGTGGATCCACCTCCATCGGCTCTTCTTCATCTTCTGGTGGATCCACCTCCATCGGTTCTTCTTGATCTTCCGGTGGATCCACCTCCATGGGCTCCACACCATCAGCCACATGGGCAACGGCCACCGCTACCCTGCGGCTGATGGTGCCCCCCCTCCAACGCTTCCTCCTCTTCCTCCACCCCTCCTGCAGCCACCTCTTCGCCTTCCCGCGCAGGGGACAGCCACTCGCCTCGCTGCTGTGAGTCCTCTTTCTTCCAATCATCGTCGGAATCTGAGTACCTCGAAGCTCAGCGAACGGGGGGCCAGCTGCCGGAATCCCCGTATTTATAGGGTCCAGAACAATGAGGTAGCTCATGACATCAGGAGGGCACTGTGGTGTCAACATGTGGCCAAATAGGGCTGTTCTGGGAGCTGGGGGGCCTGTGGCCTGAAAGATGGCCTCAAATGGGAGAAGGAGGAGGGTCGGGGGGCTGAGGGACCCTTTTCTGGGGATCTCTCCCCTGTGCCCTTCTGCTGCCCCTTGGGCACAGGCACTGCCCTCCACCTCCCCTCATGTGCCTGGGCTCCAGCCCCCTCCTCATCCCATGCCTGGGCTCCCCTAGGTGACATGGTGGCAACAGTGTTCCAGGAGGGTCAGGGGTCTTCAGTGACCGGCTCCCTGCAAGTGGCGCAGCCCCCCATGCCTGACAGGGAGGGAAGCATCCAGACATCCCGCCGGCAGGAAAGAGAGGCACAGCCGGCCTGCGCAAGGCCTCCCAGCGCTCCATAAAGAACTGCTGGTTACCAAGTGTTGCGTGGGCCCTTCTTCCCCGTCTCCTGGCCTGCCCCTGGAGCGTGGGGAGGTGCCATCTCCTCTGCACGGAGCCCAAGGGAGGGAGGAGGAGAGGGCCTGGCGTCCTTTGGGCTGCTGGGCCGGCACCGTGAGAGGACTCTGTTGGAGGCCACCGAGGGAAGTCCTTGGGGCCTGGAAGTGGTGGGGTTTATTTTCAGTCTGAGGTTCACCCTTGCTCTATTTTCTAGTTTTAAGAACAAATCTTCTCACTGCTTTTTTTTTAACTAATCACCGGGGATAATTTTAGTGTTCTTGTCTAACACAAACTATGGTCTGATTTCTGCACTCATCTGAGAGTTTTGCCAAGACATTTCACCACAGCTATGGCAAAGACAACAACTCATAACACTTCAGTCTTGTTCATGCTCTTCCTGGAACACAGTGTAGATTAGGCCACTGGTCCTGCAGCATGGAATAACATGGGAAATGGGCTGTGGGTTGGGGTAGCATATGAATTTTGTGGACTGTAGTGACAACAGTTTCTCGGGCTTACAGCAGCAATGACACATCTGAGAAAGTCTCGTCTGTGTATATGGTCTGTTCTGCTGATCAGAGATGACTGCTCACAAAGCATCCTGGGGACCCACAGAAATATTCTGCTGTTATTACTGTACTTACTGCTGAAGCAAAAGCTGCCAATCAGCAGTACAAACTGATGTCTCAGATTTTCTGATCTGGCTGAAATATGCTTGCTCCAGGACTAGCAATAAAAGAGTAAATACCAGTAGCTGCTTCCCTAGCCAGAGGGATGGCTGCCCCCAGCATAACTAAGGGCAGCCACAGAGTTGCTCTAAGGCAACACAGCCAGTGCTAGCACTTGTTTTCCAGGGGTGGATAGCCGGCAGTTTCTGAAGAATCAGTTCCCTTTTAGCTCAGATTCTCAAAATTTGGATTAACCCATATCCATGTCACTACTGGAGACTGCATCTACAGTGCAGCTTATTTTATGTGGGCTGGCACAAGGGTGGGCACCATGAAGGAGGGCTGCAGTTAAGACCAACTGCACATGAAACGGGTGCTGGTGTCAGCTCACATCTTTGTAGAAACCATCACCACAAACAACCTAAGCGTGAGCTCTGCATGGCCCTCTCAGAGGAAAATTCATCACGGGGGGGGGGGGGAACAACTAAATTACTTTGGCACCAAATTCACTTAGCCTGGACCCACTGAACATGTGGGCCTACCCACCAATGTTTGATTTGCTAAATGGGAGTTAGCCAGTCCCCCCGTTGCAATGACATCGGGGTGTCGTTGTACAGCCAGAGCCCTCCCTGCAGATGTCTGCCAACAGCGCGGGGGCCGCCGGCAGCAATTAGCCACCACTCTGAGACCTACCGCTGACTGCAAACTCCTCTTGGCATCGGGATGAGGCCGGGACGAAGCACCAGGCACACGCTGCGAGGAGCAGGGGACCTCCAGGAGACCATGGCTCCGTCGCGTTGTCCCTGCCGGGGTGGCTGGCACATGGTGGGGGATAACCAGGAGCCCTTCGACAGCTCTTCTCGTGAGTGCAGCACTGCAGGGTAACTGCGGGCACGACCCTATCCAATGCGCTTCTGCACAACTTGGATCAGCCCCAACTACACAACAAGCACATATGCTGCTGCTGGAAATTTTATGTGGAAAAAAACTAGCCTAGATTGTAGTTTATAGTTCTTTTCAGCAGGACTGCATGAAGCTAATGACACAGAAAGCCATTTGGGTTAAATTGTGAAACTGAAAGATGCAGCACCTGCTTTTATGCTTCACGTGTTACTAAAAATACTTCCTCCCTTCTAAAATGCAACACAAATGACAATGCAAAAGAAAACTCTACAATGACATTGGTGACATTATTAAGGGGGGCTTCATAAGTGTCCCTGTGCATAGAAAGATGAAAAAAAGATAGCAGAAACAGAAGACATCATTATGCCATTGCTTAAACCCTTGGTGCATCCATATCTGAGGTAATTCATTGCCCTCCTGGTCTCTCCATGTAAAAAAGAGGATAATGATAGGTTTTAGACAAGAGAGATGAGAATGATCCAAAGTATGGAAGAGCTTCCATATGAGGAGAAACTAAATAGCATCTATTTATCCTGAAAAAGAGACTCCTGAGGGGAGAAACATGGCAAAAAGGTGTGGAGAAGGCAAATCAAGACGCAAAGTACTTCAACAGACAAATGAGAGAGAGGGCTTTAGAACAAATAGAAGTGCTGAATTTAGCTGAAATCTAACATTTCAGGGGAAGATGTGGAAGCCAGGTGAGGTCAATGGTTCAAACAAGGGGTTACACTGACTCCCTCGGGGACAGCAGCCCTGGGGCCACCAGGGACCATGCAGTGCAAAGGCCACCCAGCCTGGTTTCAGGCGGCAATCCCACCCGTGCTGGGGCAGATTCTGTGGTTGGCTGCATCCTCACCCCCAACCCAGGGTCAGGCAACGTGTACGTGGATGCCCACCTCACTGGGCACAGGGGACCCTGGGGCAGCTGTCTTCAGGACGTGCCACCGGCACCTATAAGGAGCCTTCTTGTCGTGGGTGCAGCTCACACGATTCAAATACCACACTTATTCTTAAATATTTTCCTCCTTCACTCTTCAAAATCAAACGAAAAGCCCTGACTCAAGCAAATTTTTTACCAGTGAAAAGGGAGCATTGCCAGAGAGTATGAACCCCTGTAGAGATTTTACTTTTGCTATTGATTTTATGCGTGAGATGCTTAGCTACTCTGATAATATCTGACAGTATAAGAAGCCAGAGAGAGAATAGAAAGGTTAATACAGTAACAATGTCACCAGGATAACTGGTAAAATTTTTGGAAATTGTGGTTTTAAATCTGATTGAAATACCTCATTGTTTATCAAGCTGAGAAGTGTTTTGACCAAAAAATCCTCCCATTGAGGAATTTTAATTTTTTTGTTATTTTTGCAAGAAGGACATGCAAGGTAAAATAAGATATATTAAAGAGTTATAAATTCTTCAGAAAAGGAAAAATGTAAATGGCAGAAATCTAAGTGGTGAACTGAGACATTCACAATGAAGGTACATACATTTTCTACCTTGCTAACAGCTTGCTATGTAACTTATGCCGCATTGGTACCATGGCAGTTTCTCGAGTGTTAGAAACCCTCATTGAAAACATAGGTTTTGAACAAAAAGGTCTCTGAATAACAGCACTGCTCCTCTGGGACAATGCAGACCAGAAGGCATGGGGATGGGGGACAATGTGTCATCACGTCCTCTGGACCCTCAGAAGACATGCAGCCAGACCTGCCCTTTCAACAAAAAGCTGCTCTACCAAGCAAGGCTGCTCTCTGAAGACATCCACCCACCCAAAACAAAACCTAGAGCCAAATGTTTTGTAGAAGAATGTTCTTTCCAAGGGTAAATTTATTTTAAAAATAAACAGAAGTTTAGCTGAAAGGCTGACTGTAGTTTGGGTGCTCCCTGGGTTTCGTTGCCCTCCTGGAGGTAACAGTTTGGATCTTTTTGGACTGAGGAGGGACTTGAATTCATGTCAGTCATTTCCTGGGCGAGTGCTCCCGTATCAAGGGTCTTCAATATAAAGGATAAGCTAATGCATTTTAAAAGTGCAGGTCTGGACAGCTGAGCTCTGGAGGACAGGTAGAAATTGGAGCACGATCCCATGCTTCATGGTTCCAGCTGGTTAATGCCAGGACCTCAAGAGGGGCAAGGTTTTAGGGTTTGCCCTTCTGGGCAGCCCGTTCCTCCCCATGCATGGACCAGAGAGCCTGGGCATCATGCTGGGCTTCACACCAGTGGTCTGGCCCTGAAAAACAAGTAGGTGCAGTGTCTGACCTGTGCTGGACTGCCTCTGCACGGAATTTGCCCCCAGATGTGCCTAGTTTTGGGCATTTGCATTATGTGTCAGAAATATTTATTCATTAAAAAAATTAGTGCTTACCATACAGTTACTTGAGGATTGTATGTCAAGAGACTAAAATATCTTTCATTTCAGTTCATTCAGTCCAGCAAGTCTTCCCACTGTAACTGTAACCCACTCTGCTGTCAGGGAATGTACCAGAGCTACCGCAGAGTTAGAGAACCAAAAAATATACATTTGAAGTGACAGCATGAAAAAAGTGAATGGGGGTGAAATATAATTAGCTGAGGCAAGGACAAGTAGGTAAGTCTCCACAGTCATAATTTATGTGGGATATTGTTATAGTTATTACCATGCAATTTAACAGGAATACACCAGAGCAATTTTCATATCTTAAAACATGCAGATGCACTCACATATATATGAGAAAAGTCTCAGAACTCAAATCATCCAAAATAATCAAGAAAGTTATTATCATAAACAGCACAATTAACACAGGGATCACAAGGGATGAGTCTCCATTTCTGATAAGAGAAAATGAAAGCATTATTAAAACTTCAGTGTAGAAATGGTAGCTACGTTCACATCTCCATGCACATCACCAGCATTCCATAGTATCTGTCAGTCCCTCCTCTACTGTTTCTTTGCCAGTCCCAGAACCAACAAAACATGTAGATTTGAGATCTCCTGAACCATCAGAGGACACACGTGGTGCTGAAAAATATTCGGACTGACCTTGCCAGTTTAAATTATTATTTTATTTTTTTTAACTAAAGAGGAGCAGTCTTCAATTACAAAGAGGAGGAGAAGGAAGAGGTATGGACACTGTGGGTACAAGCTTCTGGGGATTTAAAGTTGCAAAGAGAAAAATGGTGCTTTATGACAGTCCGTGCTGCCATCCATAATTTACAGGCTTCTTTCTAATGTTGCTGTCAATACAGTATTGCGCTTATCAGTTGTATAAATTATTTCTACCAGTAACATGAAACACAGTGTTACTATTTCAACAAAAGGAGACATTCATCATTTTAATTCACACTTAAATTGCTGAAGATTATCCACTGCCCATTAGATTTCAACAATATCCAAACGTAAGCTGTTCTAATCATATGCTAAAATACAATAACCACCAACTCTCAGAAGCATCTGAAAAAATCTGTCACTCCCACACTGATCAAGTTTCTATCTCCCTCAGAAGTTTTTTTCTCTTCTGTCCCTGTACTTATGTGTGCCCAGGGTGCTTTCAACTTAATATGCAGCCAACCCTTGACTCCTCATAGTTGCCTACTTGAGGTGAATAGCTTGTGTATATACATGTTTCAGTCTAGTAGATATGGTTTAGAAAGAGTTGCTCTTGTCTTGGGGCATAAGAATAGGCTGGAAGAGCTCCTGAGGTTTACTGTTGTCTTTAAAAATCTGTTCCTCAAGCTTGAAAATGTTGTCCCAGATTTGGAAAGGGAGCATGCGCTTAAGAAGGAGGGATGAAGTACCGCAGATGTCAGTGTCATTTCTGGCATTTCTGGATCACAAAATCATCCTCTGTCTATTGGCCATGTACTCAGATAACAACAAAATGAATCTCCAGATAATGCAATTTAGTGGTTTTATCTTTTTCATTTTGAGCCTAGAGGTGAGTTGGGACCTTCTCTGAGTTAGGCCAGTGAGCCCCATTGTACTGAGTCTGCCTTCCCAGCAAATGACTCTCTGCAGTTAAAGCAAGAGCCCCATAAAACTCTTACAAATTAAGGCTTATGCATGTTTGTTTAGATCCATATTTTAGATGCATCAAATAAAGCAAGCCCATTATGTTATTCCAGGGGGTGTTTTTTCGCATCATTTTTTTCTAATACTGTGCCAGTCCATGTCTGTAAAAATGTTCTTCCCTCTGTTTGCTGAATCATGCCTGGAATCCATATTAGAAGTCAAGTGTAAAAGGAAGGAGGGGAAGCTGCGCTACAGGCAGCTGTTGTTGTCAATGCTCTTTCTTTCCCTGAAATAAAAGTCATACAAAAACTTAAAATCTTGCTAGGCCTTACTGTCAACACTACCTCCCTTCAGATCTGTAAAAGGGCAAATCTTTCCAAGCAACAGCATTAACCCATTCATAAGGTTTTGAAAATAGGCTTTCTGTCTTCCCCATAGCTGACAACACCTTGTACTGTTCATACATGCCTGTGGTTTAGTGTATTATAGTCTCTCTTTAGCATTAGGAACTATTTCACAGTAACTCCAAAAAGAGCAGAGAAACAGTGAAGCTTGATATTCACTGGAGGATTTGTTCTGCTCTAATCAAGGCACTAAATAACAGAGCAAGGGAAGAGCTATTGATAGCACTTCAGAGGCAAATGTTACAAATACACAGCTACAGCAGAAAGTTTTATAATCCAGTATTAATTTGAATATGTGGGAATATTCTGATACAATCTGGAGTCAATAATTAGGCTGCTAATTTGACAAGACACTTACTCTTGTCTCAGTAAGAGTCATGATCACACTCCTTAATCATTGCGCAATGCTCCTCGAATAGGAAGCAAGACAGTTAAGCATAACCATACAAGAAAGATCTACAGTTCATTTCATATATATAAAAATAGATACAGGATATATTTTGTAGCAGCACCTAAAATGTTTTATATATGTATTTTTCTAGCTTCTGGACCAAATCAAACTTTATTCCTTTTTCACAGACCACCAACTCAATAATCTAATTTCCCGTCATCAGTGCGAGGCACCAACACATTTGTCTGCATCTCCTAACAGACTCCTGGCTAGGGAGCTTAAGGCAATGTCTAATGGCACTATTTCCCTCTCTTATTAGCAATGCACAAAGCATATTTTCAGATAATTGGGCTTCAGGAGCCACATGCTTCTGTCTCCAGTTGAACTGAACTAACTTCATCACACTCGCCGATGAAGAACTATGGCCGTATATCGCCTGCCGAGGGCCTGACCAGGCGCTCGCCAGTGCTGGCGAGCTGTGAAGCTGATTCCAGCTGATGTTGTTAACAGCTTTTTGGATTTTTCTTACATTGTTGTAGTTTCCAAACTGTGGTTGACTCATCCTTTGTCATCCTTGAGGTCCTAATAAATAGTCCTCACACGCTTTAGGAAAATACTAAACAGCAACATATATGAACCTGTCAGTTTTGTATGACATGGACCTTGATTGAAACCCCTTCTGTTTCTGCTCTGTCACCTTGTGTCCCAGGCTTTATACGTGGATGGGGAGTTTGCAAGACATATCAATGGCCAACAGTAGTTCATTGGTCTAAAGTGCTTGGCAGTCACAGGGTTATTGAGTGATGCATCCTTAATGATGTTAAGAGTGGCCTGTTGAAATCCTATATATCTTTGGGGAAGGACCTACACAAAAACATGGACTGTAACAACCACAGACTGGTTGAGGCTCAGTTCCAAATCTGAACTTTGTGATGGGTCCCTCACTACAGAGACAACACATGACACTGTTATGCTACACTGAAAAAAAAAAAAAAAAAAAGGAATTCAGATTATAAAAGTCAAATAATGCTTTCTTTTTTTTGTATACATGCAAAAACGTGGTATCTGTGTATTCAAATAACAGGCAATTCCAAAAGGGAGTGGACGTCATTTAAAACACGTAACTCTAGACCAGCTGGTAGTCTGAGTGTTTTATCACAATGCTACTAATATTTAGTGAGCTGCTAAAATGCTTGGAATCCATTGACATTTCTCACTCAAGACAAGGGTGAAACCTAAAGACGCATATTTGGTAAAATATCAGTGCTGAAATTAAATGAGGAATAGAAATCCTGTGTGATTTTTGCAATATTTCATACTGATTAAGAGTTAGGCATTTTATTGAAACTGTTCACAAGGGTTCTTCATTCAGAAATTATCAAAGAAAGTCTCCAGACAGCTGATCACAGTGGGTCTCCAGAAGTGTTCTTATTTTTTTTTTCAAAAGGAAGCAAGAGGCAGAATCTTGCAATCTGCCCCTCAACCTAGGATCTCCTTGCCAGCAGATAATGTGGATTTGGAAAGGGGAGACTGGACAAGCACTTGAAAGGGCACTTAAACATTCAATTGCATTAGACTCAGGCAAGCTCTTAAATCAAAACCAGTCTGAGACTAGGAGAGTAATATAATATGGAAATACCATAGCTGCATGCCTTGTTCTTAGTCTACCCTAGGCACTAGCTATGGCCACTGCTGGAGACAGGATGCTGAGATGTGCCTTCCTCTGAGCCCTTATGGTTATTCTTATGTTCCAGTGAAGTCACAGTAAAAGTCCTGTTGGCAGGAAAGCCATGTTGGCTTCATGTTGGCTTCATGTTGGCATGAAGCATGTGCTTAGCTGTCCATTTTTTTTTTTGATATTTTCTAGTCTTTAGTGCTTCAGTTACCTCTCAAATCTATACCTACAAAGTAATTAATTCCTAGCGATATATAAATGGCTATTCTGCTGAGTTTTAGATGGATTACATCTCCAGTGCTTCAGACAACATTGAGGTGAGATGACTTCCCTTATACTTCTGTGATACACCTGAGAAAGTGGTGACACATCCAGAGCAATTTCTCTGCCTGGCAGTTCTTTCCGCATACACATCATCATCCCTTATTTTTTTTATTACTTATATTTTTGTGTGTTGCCTTTATTTTTCACTACTGTGAAGTTACATAAGGTGATTAATGCTCTCTGACTGTGTAATGACTTCATTTGATTTGTGAAAAAATAATTAGAGAAGAAAGAAACCGCCCTTAGAAAAAACCGTGAGACTAGATGGAAAGGTATGTCTTGGGCGTGGGAATGGTTACACGGTAGTTTTGGGGAAACAATTATTTGGTGATTTTGCTCTCCTCCTCTGCTTGCTCAATGATGACTTCAGTGACCAGTGCCTCTTCTTAATTATCAGAAATGTTTAGGAGAGAAATTCTTTAGGGAACTTTGCCCTTCTTGGCCAATAGATTCATCTGAGTTAAGCTTCTCCAAAAATTTGACTGGCCAGGGAAGTCCTTCCCCATAACTTTAGTATTTATCAGAGGGTTTGGTTCAGTTTCAGAGGACAAATCATCAGGCTGGCATCTCCACACCCAGGTGGGAGTGAATACAGACCAACCTCTGCCAAAATAATAACAATAATAAAGAGAGATGTGTTGACTAGTACTTCTATTCAGCCACTTCCTCCACTAACGAAGCAGGAAACGAGGGGGAGAGTTTCAGAAAACAAAAGCAACGCAATGCCATCTACTGTCACCTTTCAGCGGGGGCTTTATATTTCAGTGGTATAGATTTAGGACTATACACCTTGTGACAGACCTCAAAGTCCTTTTGCCCTTTTCCATAGGATTTGGAACAGCAGTAGTAAGCGCACGAGGCTCTAAGGCTGTGTGACTCTCACTGTCCAAAAAGCTGTATAGGGACCTGAGCTTAAACGCAAGGAATTACTTGACTCAACATATTGTGTGAACCTGAAATAAGATTGACATTTCAGAGAAGTTCTAACTTTATTCGCTTGAAAAGTTTTCCTCCTAAAAACATTTCCAATAAATGTCCAAGGGCACTAGACACTAGAAATCTCAAAAAGGCACCTGTTCCTGCAGGTTTTCCCACTACCTTTCAAGGTCAAAAGCTTATGGCTTGATTTAAGTAGTACATATTAGCACGGCAGGGGAGATCTCAGTTGGTGCTGATCACCAAAGCTGCATTGGTTCATGTAACACTGAGCAATTTATCACATCTGGCAAGAATTAATGGACCATCTTCCTGCATAGATACAACAATTGTTTCCACGTAACTTTTTGACAAAAATCCTCTCAAAACTCAGTATTAAAATAGGTCTATCTATTTTCCCATCCCAGGATTCTTCTTCCTCTCTAGTTAAAACACCCTGGCTTTTCTAGGACACAGCCTTACATTTCATTTGGTCTGAGAATCCAGTGACCAGGATAGGGTGCAACACAAGTAATTTCCTCCAGCTCCAATGTGATCTCAGAGGCTTTCAGCTGGAGACATTTTAGAGCTGGAACCAGTTCTATACAGTTCTGAAAAGCGTCAAGCCAAGTTTTGACATGTCATAAAATATTTATGTCTAACCTGGGAACTTGTGTAGCAACTGAAACAGGATTAAAAGAAAAAGACCCAGTCAGTATGGCTATACACATAAAGGTTTTCATTCAGTCTTGTGTTTCAGCATTGAATCTTAATTTTGCTACAACATCATATTGGTTGCATTTAACCCCCCCCCCCCCCCAAAAAAAAAAAATCCACAGAAAATGAAGAAGAGTTAGAAGCTATACTTTGGGTCTAATTCCACTCTCCAGCAAAGCCAGGGTATGCAGAAGGTTGACTCCTTTCAGTCTTAGAAGCACTTGTTAGTTCACAATCCAAATGACATATACTGGTTCATTTAAATAGAAGTGCTGAGAATTTTAAATCTTGGGAAAAAAAATCTCAGGATTGTCAAGTCTGAGATTTCTCTGTTTACCTTCCCAAAGGTTCTCTAGCTTCTCCCAATGTTAAAATCCATACACATGTATTTATGACATCAAGAAAAACGTGGGATTTCAGAAGCTTCTCAGCATATGCTGGTAGAGAGAACCAGTTGGGACACAAATCTAGTATTGATTAACTGTTATCTTAATATACTATTTATATTTCAAATGTCCACTTAATTAAGTGGCTAGTTGTGGTAGAGATCACAGGGAGATTATCTATTTATTTATTTATTATGAAGAAAGCATATTCTCAAAATCTTATTTACTTCTGAAAAATGAATGGGACTGAGTAACCAGTGCCAGGGATGAGTAATCAGTGCCAGGTTAGTCACGCTTCACTGGCTTGCAAGGGATGGGAAGCTCACCGACATAGCAGCTCATCAGCCCAGACTTACCCTCTGCCTGGCTCAGTGTCTGGTCACTGTGGGTTCCTACTGTGCTGCTTTCCGCCACCTCAGATGGCCATGTCAGTCAACTGGATATCAACTAATTCTGGCATTTTGAGGTAGATGTCTCCTTGTTCATCTTATAAAGGTGCTTCAGTTATGCCTGTGACACAAGCCATAATTCAGACTGGCAAATGCTATTCAGTTCCATGAGGCATACGGATGAGTTTTCACAATGATGGCTTAGGGAAATTTCCTAACTACATATTTCTTCTTGATGGAGAATTGTTGGCCAAGAGCTCTTGAGTGAGCAGTGCACTCTTTCCAGGAGAAAAGGAGGCCTGTTCATTGCCCAAGTAGAAATTCAGATGTTAGAGGGGTGTTCGAATAAGGCCTGGCGATGCAGACACAATTAGCGGACGTTGCACCTGCCAGACCTGCAGCAGATATTAATGTTGCTTAGAAAAAAGGGTCATGAACAGAGATGTCAGACTCTGAGACTCCTGAGGAAATTATGCTGTCAGCAAAAGGCCAGGCAGGCCCCCAAGACGGGAGAACGCGCCAGGAGGTTCCTTTTGCTGGGAATGCAGTTTTCCCCGTGGGGAGTGGGGGTTGGCAGCTGCACACCTGCCTCCGCTGCAGCTTCCCAAGTGCCTCCCCAGATGGGAGCGTTTGCTGGAGATGGCCCACGCTGCTCTGAGCAGTTTCCTGAGCCCTGTGGCTGCTGTCAGGGGAAGGAACAGTATGTGAAACATGGCAACATTTCATTTCACTAAAAGGAAGCAGATAACACAATGGATAAAATAATGTTCACAGTCCCCTTGTGTGGCTCAATACTGGTGCTTAAAAGCATTGTCTGAATACAGTGCACCAGCAATAAGCACACAGAAAGGAGTTTCAACATGCTTCTAAATTGCACTGCAATGGATTCCCTGCATTTCCTCCCAGTTTTCACAGTCTCCATCACCATGACACATAAGTAATTGATGTAGTGCCTTGCTCCAAATACCTTCTTGTTCTTGAAGCAGTTGGGCTGCTCTGCATTTTGAGTGTTGTCCTTTCACTTGGACACTGAAGGGCTCGCATTAAAAAGTAAAAGAGCTTTGTTGAAACTTCACCTGTGAAAGGCTACAAGACGGGACAGAAGCCGTGGAGCCATAAGCTTTGCCATGCCAGGTTTCTAGAGACCTGGCCCCAGTAAATGCCCTCACACACCTGTAGCCTCCATCTGCAGCGCTCAGTGAGAGTGGGGGACCTCGGAAGGGGATCCGGCCCTCCGGCCTCCTGCACTGCCCTGCAGCCAGGGTGCTGCAGAGCCTGTTGCTTGGAGGTAGCCCCTGGGACATGGGGTTCCCTCCTCTGCCTGCCCGTCTCACCAGCCAGCTGCCCCTCTTTGGGGCAGCATGCAGGCAATGCTTGTCTGGGATCCAGTGCCAGGAAACTTCTCTTTCAAACACAAACCTTCACGCTTTTCTTTTTCTTCCATGAAGAGATCAGGGAGCACTCTAAAACATAAGAGGACGGGATGGAGCTGTGATGGTTATTCAGTCACAAACCAATTAGAGCACTCACCAGAACATGAGGACTTGGTATCTCCTTAGCAGGCCAAGGACAGTTGTGCCTTTGAAGTTAAACCCTGAAAAAACCCACGCCAGATAAATCTTCCCAGGAGCAAGACTAATGCCCAGGTCTCCTCCAGGACTCCAGTGAACACTGTAGGCGGTAAGTGCCACTAATGCTTTCTTCTTCTCTTTGGCCCAACAAAATCTGAGTCATATGCTAGAAAGTGGAAAGTTCAAATCCATCATAAACATCACCTGATCTGCAATATGGAAATGAGCTAGAATAACTGCTAAAATATGAAATTAAAAGTTAATTCTTTCCTCCTGCTTCCACAAGCTCTTCTCCCACCTTGTTTCCTAGAAATATTTATTTGTATTCTCAGACTGAGAGTCACGGCAGCCAGCCACATTGGGAGTTCACCCAGAGTGCTCACTGAAACACCTCAACTGCCCAAACTTCAGCAAGCTTCTTGCAGCAGCATAAAAACCTCAACATTTGCTGCATCAGTGAGAGAAAGAGAAAAAAATCTGCTGCACATTTTAAAAAACTTATTGCTCTCCTGTGGACCTAAGGTGAGCAAAGAGAAAGTCTGGAAGTTTGTCCTGCAGTGAGACAGTGAGTGACCTGTGTATCGACAGGACGTCTTAATACAGTTACAAAATTAAGTGAAGGGCACTGAAAGAGGGATATTCTGTCACCTAGTCACTTCTCCTTTTGTGAAGCCACACATAACACAAAGTTAATTAAAGCTTCTACTCTGAGAAAAAGGAATGTTCCATTTGGTAAATTTAGAAACAGCTGGTTAGTTTTATCCATTACTTTTGTGCTAACATCAGTTGAGCTCATTCAACTCTCTCTTTTTATGAAGCTGTCCTTCCTATGCTACCTGATAGCTACTAATTGCTGCAACTACATTTCTGAATTGCAAATTTTCTGCACTGATAAAAACTTTGATTGCCTGTCAGCTACACATAAGGAAAAGATCACCAGTGCTAAATGAGGTGTTCCACGCTTGGATAATAATGCCTAATGAATTATTCAAAAAAGAATGCTTGAATGAAGCAAACAATTTGAAGGGTTACTAGCAGCCGTAACAGTTCAACAGCCAAAAGAACAAAAGTATCATCCTGAAAATTACACTAATGATTAAAAAATGCGTATTAATTCTACATTTGGAGAAAAAAGAAATGCCAATCTGATTTTAAAGGTTAATCATTATTTTTTCACTAATGCTCTAATCTCTGGGAAAAACACCCTTTACCAATATTTTGGGACATATAATATTATGACATAACATATTTATATAATTTTCCAGGCATTAACCCTCTCTGCAAATTTCAAATTTCACTGTCAAAGAATTGAAAGCCTTGTTTGAAAGCTATTACTGTCCACAGGATTCTTTCTATTGCTTTAAGCGAACCTCGGATCAGGCCCAGTTTCCAGCACAGCAGTGTCATACTGGTTGCATTGTGGTCAAGCACCACTAAAGGTGCTCTCAAGAGGTGGACTGTCGAGCCAGAACCCAGCCTCAGCTGCACCAAAACATGGTCCAGAGTGTCTGAAGTACTCCAGACTGGCTTCGGTGTGGTGAAGCCAGAATCTGGCTCTCACCATTCGCTTTATGAAAAGATTTGCTAAATGAGAAAATGGGTGATGGAAACAAGACTCACAGGTTCGAATTATAATAAAAGCAACAGCTATATTCACATAACTACTGTAATAAGTAACTCTTTCCAGCCCAGATTTGATTGTATTTTTTTTTTAAAGTGGATAGCTAATGGGGAAAGAAATATTTTCTCTAAATGCTGCTGGCTAAAGGGAGAAGGATAAAAGAAAAGAAAGCCTTAATAAACCATGAGAATTTCATGGATGTCCAATGCTGACACATTTTCAGCTTTCATAAAAAATATATTTCCAAGACCAGAAGTGATAATTTATTATGACAGACTCTCTCTGGTTGCCAAAAAACAAGAAAAATCTGAGAACTAAATCCTAAGGAACATCTCCTGTAAAATATTAGCATTACATACACATGAAAAATAACAGCACAATGGCAGTGACACGTTTATCTGCTTTGCCATTAAAAACACTCCCAATTGTTCCGTTTGGAACTGAGCTAACAGAGACACACCATCGTATTCTGAGAGGTCTCACAATGATAGTACAATGTTGACTGTGCTAAGGAAGGATTTGTAAAATAGCAGTTATTAAAATGAAACCCAGTCAACCACTTAGCTACCTCTGTTGCAATTTTACAGCTATAAAGCCTTTGGTATTAGATGCCAATTAGTGATTTTATTATAAAGATGTTCAATGTCAAGATAACACTTCTTCTCGTTTCTGGCAGTGACACTGAATGGTGGATAGAAGAAATGACTTCAGGAAAGCTTAGCTGACCATCTGCTTAGGCCTGCTCACTCACTGATGATTAATCCTTTCCCTCGAGGACAATGTCTCCATGTGTTTCTCTTGCTGTCTTTTTAATGTCACAAAAAGAGGTTGATAAACACATTCAAGTCACAATTAAAAAACATTTTAACTGACCAGTTGCCACTGATGATATTATTAGACAGTTTTAGTCACTGTTGTAACAATGCGTTTAGTGGTGTTGATGTGAAGTGGAGATGAAGTTTCTTTAATGTGCCTCCTACCTATTTTCATGTTTAAGTGACATTTAAATGTTTACCTCGATGCTTGCAAACAAGCAGATTGCAAGGGGCACCGGGAGAGGGTTGGTTTTTACCCTACAGAAGCAAAAACTCTGGAAGCAGTATTTGCAGGACTGCAAGGTGGCTGCTGTGTTCCCTTGCCTGGGGTGGGGGAGGAGGAGGAGAAAAAGAACCAAAAGAGATTTTAGGTAGATTGCAGCGATTACTTCTAGATCCATATATGCTTCTGCCAAATGCACAAGTGATTGATTTCTCATTTCCTCACAACAGGTCAGAGCACAGCGGTGGGCTCATGGGCCTTGTGAACACACAGGAGTCACGCGTGTGCAGGGACATCCTGCTGGTGACATGGAAGCTGTTATAATAATGAACAGAGCAGTGTTGGCTCCTACCTGCCCTCTTTTCTCTCATGGATGACAGTATGAATTTTGCTTCATGTGGGAAGCAGGTTCATGCTCCCTACATTACAGAGCTGTCCTGATGGAAGAGGTGATTAGCGAGGGACTAACCACTGACAAATGAGAGGACCAGCTTTCATGAAGACTGGCAGTTGCAGAACTCGGCACCTCTGGCCACACGATTAATTTCTATTTATATTCTCAAATACAGGTTTAGGGGGCCAGTTTCCAGTGCTCAGGGCCTGACCTTTCATCTCTACCCCAGCCTTTTATTGCATAGCATACTTTTATTCCTCCAGTTGATCTGCATGTGCAAACAACAGAATCATTCATTCCTAGAATGGAAGCACTACAATTCTCAAGTAGCTGGGCTGACTTATTTATCACCTGCCTGATTTAAAGCAAATTTGGCCAGCGGAACAGTTAATGATCTGCTTGCAATTGATTCCAAATATTGTCCTGCTCCTATGATAGTAGTGGTTTTTAATCTCCTTATCCACATCATTATATTTACTTTCATGAAGTCTCACACTTAGGGTATATCAACCCCCATCAAATAAAATACACTGAGCACTTGATAAATCAGAAATCAAATAGCCTCAAAGGAAGCATAAGACCTAGCAATGTGAATCTACTTTATTCTTATGAAGGCATCATGGGGAGCATTGACTTCACAATTCTAGTGATGAATTCGGGCGTCTCCGCACAGATCGCCTCTCAGAGTTTCCTTTACCTTTTCCAGACCTATATCTACATCATTGCCTCTCATTAGATTAAGGGACTTAAGCTGTCCTGTAACTTGGCATTTCTACATATCTAAAAGTTTCCATACTAACAAACACACTGCCTTTCAGTATCAAAGCCAGTCAGCATTTTCTAGGAGTTTGACCCAGAGAACTACTACTGCCCCTTCTGTGGCTATATGGGGTGGAGCCAGACACTCCTTGGTATAATCACATCCTCCCCTTGCAAGCTGGCATCTCTCAATAGGAGTTTTGTTCATGAATTGAGGTCACGATATGGCCCTGAATGGTCCTACCTCCCCTTTTGTTGTAACGCCTTAGCTTCACATGCACACATAAAGCAGGGCAAGGTTAGGGAAGTACACTTATAATTCCCTGACAAAGTTATTAGATATGCCAATAATACCATCTTCAACATGAAAAGGTAAAGAAAAGGCTCTCCTGTTGAAACAGAAACATTTACTACTATTTTAGCTTAAATTTGCCCCCAAATATTCCTAACAGAAAAGGTATTTTTTTCAGTCCTACAGACCTTAGAATTTAATGTGTGACACAATAGGAAGCCAATAACTTATGAGGGAGGACATAAGAAGGAGAGAAGTAGAAAGGGGTTACTTGTTGAAGGCAGATTTGACTTCTGATTTCATTGACAAGATATGGAGAAGGATTTTCAAAAGCCCTGGGGTAACTTAGAAAACCGAGTCCCATTGACTTTTAAACAATTAGACATTTTTGAAATTCATGCAGATAACAGGTAAGCAAGTTTACAGTCCAGTCCAACCTGTACTGAAGTTGATGGTAATGTTCACTTTATAAAAGACAGATCCAGTCCTTAATTAGATTTCCTGTAGGCATTGCAGGGGAAAAAAAAAAAAAAAAAAGTGGTTTCTATAAGGAAAGGGTAGTGGCCTTGCAGTTTACCAGTTCAGAAGGAGCATTTCATGGCATTAGAGCAAAGACACAGATATGGAAAGAGGAGACAAGTGGGTTGTCATAAATCCCATCACTGGTGGATGGACCTAGTGTGAGATTAATAGCAACGTTGTGAATGACAAGAAGGAAAGGCCAGACAGCCTGAAGATCATGAGAAAAGGTAAGAACTTGGTGTAGCACAGAAGATGTTCAGTGCAGGAATATAACAGAGGACGAGAGGTGGTTACAGAGGTGGGCCTTTAAGATGATTTTAGCTGAAGTATTTTTTCCATATGATGGCAGCAGGGATGGATGCTGAAAACTTATTTTCTCATTAACCAAAAAAATAGGTTAGATTTTTAGAAAATAGAAAAGGACAGGATTTTAAATTCTCTATCAGTGAGAAAAAGTTGGTGCTTATAAATGGTTTCTTTGGAAATCATCAGGATATATATATCAATTTTCAGTGGAATCACATAGATGTTTTATAAGGGGAGAAGAGGAATAACCCTTATAGAGGCTCTCAAGGGATGGTTGCCGACGTGGAAAACCATTTGCCCCAATCAAACTTTTGGGTTTAATCTGAGATGAAGGATCTAAGTCATTTAAGGGTGTTTCTGTTTACCCCTCAAGCTTCCTGGAGGCTAGAGAGAAGCTTCTGTGATCAATAGTATCAAATGGCATGAAGAAGCATAGAGCAATACATAATGAACGTAGGGTTTTTTTCAAAAGCAGAGATCATCTACTAGATAAGGCACTTTCCACATCATAAATTACAATCAGTCAAACAGACCAATCCAGTGTAGTGGTAGGGGATAAAAATACTGACTTCTGGTTTATTAGAGTTCTTAGAAAATGGAAATTAAGCAGCAGGTGGTACCCTGAGCAAAATTTTGAGCATGCATTACTGCAACAGATCTAGGCAAGTATCAGCTAGTAACAATTTTTAAAATGCCATTTAAAGACTTCCTCCTGCAAAAATTTCCTGTGCTTATTACAGAACCACCAGTTTCTCCAATGGACTTGTGATAGTATCTTCATAGAGCTGGATGGGGCAGGTAAAATTCATTCATTCCCAACATCTAGTTCATATATTATCCAACTTTAAAAAATGCAATACTTCATCACTTTAAGATATTGTTTCCAATTATAAGCTACCCGCCCTCTATTTTAATTTCTTATCACCACGTGTTCCTTTCACTTAAAAAAAATAAAATCCTAAGAATTCTGGCAGAACAGTAGATGACAAGACTCTTCCTCTTCATAAAAAAGCTATCAATTTTTGTCGGATCAATGATAAATTCCAGTTAAAATGCTATGACCGAAAATTCCTGACTTAAAACTTTGGAAGCCAAATTATTCAAGGGTCTCAAGGAGACTGTTCAAAAATTGAGATACCAAGAGTGTTCAGACACTCAAAAACATAGGCTCTTTAAAACTGCCTCCTAAGTCCATGAGAAGTCCAATTAAAAATTAAATCATAAGCCCAATTGCACCAACAATTGCAAAAGCAGGAATGGATCTGGCCTACACTGTTGAACTAGAAACCCATTATTAACAAGGTATATTTTAAGAGCTGAATCAAATGCTCTGTGTTTGCAACTGAATTCTGAGTCCAGGGGAAAGTAAAATGTGCTACAAAGGTAAGCCTTTTTATTTCTCTTTCTGTGTACATTTTGTTTGTGAGATGTTTCCAAATCATAAAAAGATGGCTTTGTAAATAGAATGTGTACCATGATCCTGAAAAAGAGGCAGTTCCTTGCCTTCATGAAGCAGAGCTCAGATGGCAAAAGAAATGAAGTAAAAAATTAAGAGAATAGTGACAGATTTTCATAGAGACATTTCAAAATGTTGACATTCAAAGTAAATTCAAAGAGATTAAATGGCTTTGAGTAGTCAAGAAACAAATCACATAGATCTGTCATCAGCATAACACTGGAAGCTGAAACCAAAACCATCCTCATGGCTGAAAAAACAAAACGAGGAGCATACACCATAGAAATAAGTCTGCATCCATCAGCAGCAACTAAAATGACTAATTCTGATAAGATGTTAATTTTAATGAGTCACATAGTTAAGTGTGTTTTACCTGTAATCAAGGGGTCAATAAAGCTCTACAAGTATCCTGTGGTCATCAGGACCATTCAGAGGGACTGCTGTCTTGTGGCTTGCCCCTGTGACTGTGTCTTTCCCTCTGTTGCAATGAATTTAAGCATGACAGACTCCTACCCAAATGTTACAACTTAGCCCTTCCTTTAAAAAAACAACAAAAAAAAGTCAAATGTCTGTATTTTTATTTGGTGGCTGTTTGTGCCTGGAATCCCTTACCCCTGCTCTTCCTTACATCACCAGTCCTCCCACAACAAGCAGCAGCTTCTATTGCCAATTGTTAGCAGGAAACTGCCCATCATACCTGGAAAATTGAGCTGGAAACTGAGAAGTAAAAATCGTAAAGTAGACTCCATCTTGACTTAAGCCAGTGAATTCAAAGATGCATGACTGTAAGGAGATGAAAATAGGTGCTGAGAATCACAGCAGCCACACAGGAGGATAATGGGAAATGCTGGTGTTAACTCTGAAAGACCAAAGAGAATCATACAGACACTGCCCTGGGCTATTAGATCTGGATTAATTAATTAGTTCATCAGATCTCCCAAGATCCAGGTGTGTGCCTCAAATCTTAGCCATCAGCTGTTTTAACAACACCACAGAGTGTGCACATTATGAAAAGCCAGATATATATGACCAAACCCACATCACCCATTTCACTTGAGTCCTAGTACAATGACCTATGAAATAGTTACTGTAATTTCTCTTTACATTACTGCCACCAATATAAAGGTAAAATAGATGGTGTTTTCAGGGTGGTCATTCCAGCACATTTTAAAAGTTCGGCTATTGCACTTTCCCTGCTTTTCCAGCTCCAAGACTGAGGGACTTTTCTTCATGCATCCAGTTCACTTCTTTGTTTTTCTTCCTAATAGAACGACAAGGTATGGAGAGATTTCAGAAAACCTCAGCAATTTAAGAGCTTTGTGTTGAACTGGAAAAACAAGTAACGAATGAGCAGGAGCAATACACTGTAATACAGAGAAAATCAAATGCCAAAGCCAGTCCCATCTGTGTTCAGCTTTTCAAGTATTTCTCTCCCTGTATACATTGTCTAGGACAGCTATCTTCTAGTAAAGGCTGTTTTCTCAAAATGTTCTAGAGAGGCTTTATGTTTGTCATCTCTATACCAAGAACAATGTGCATTATTTCACATTTCTCAGGAATAAATTTAATTTGCCATGTGTCAGCTCAATTACTGAGCCGATCTATGGCACGATGAATATTTCTTGCCACTCATTTTGTGCTCAGTATGCATCATAATTTAGTATCATCAGCACATACAGCGAGTTACGGTGGGTCTTTCTAGCTAGGTAATTTATTTAAAATCAAACTATGAATCCAGGTATTAATCACACTTAACTCTTCCCTTTTGGGGGACAAAAATCCCTCAGCACAGAAAATTCATTTTCTTTCATGTATTTCTATGCCATGTCCTTCTCAGCCCCTGTTAGGTTCATCTTCAGAAACAGCCTGTCATGTAGATCCTTATCAGAGATTTTCTGAAAACCTAGATAAAATATGTCATATGCACTGCAATTATCTACTTTATAACTCCTAAGCTCATTAAAGAGGTCAATTAGTCATTATTGCCTTTTTTAAACCCCCTCTGGCAGGCTCAGGTTAGGCTTTGGCTCCTTAATGCAGGCAGTACTCAAACCAAGCAAGTGCTCCCAGGAGCCAAGCGCTTCTGCAGCCAGAGCTGAGTACCAGCACTTTTAGAGGGAAAAAAAAAGCAAAAAGAAAAGGAAGGTAACTGCCCACTGTTCCACTCACATATTAAATATTGATGAAAAGACTGAGAAAATAGAGCTGGAAATGTAAGGAAATCACATCTGAGAGAAGAAAAAAAAATCACAGAGAGAACAGGAGGAAGGGGGGAGTGAATACTGCAGAGCACTTTTGTAAGCAGAAGCTGAAATTAGCAGGGGGGTTATCTATTTGCAAGCAGAACAAATACAATTAGATGGTCCCCCTGCTAATTTTGGCTTCTGGTTGCACAAGTGCACTGCAGGGCACACACCTTCCTTACCATTTCCTCCTGTTCTGTGCTTTCCAGGTGATATTTGTGAAACAGCAAAGGAGGAGCGCCACCATTTTAAGCACTGACTGTAAGTGCCTGGCTAGGATGATTCCTAGCAATTTGTTAAGAAAATAAGCACACACAGATTTTGGGTTATTCCTAACCAAACCTTCTTCACAGCACCACTCCAGGGTGGTGCACTGCTGATGAACCAACACAGCCAAGCATCCAAGAAGTCTCATGGCTGCCTCATTCTTCCTCTGTTGGCTCATCTCAGTTGCCCTGTGGGTCCCAGAGAGGATCACACAGAGTCATGTGAAGATGGAGAAACCCAGCTGAGTGGGGAGGACAGGGAGAGAAGTGTGCCTCAACCCCAGCTGAAACTCCATCTAGGACCCCTCTGCAGAGTTTGTCTTACCTCTTGACCATGAACTATTACCAACTCATCTCCTTGATGTTTTCTCTGCCACTGTTGTAATGCAAATGGGAGGAGAGAAATGAAATCGAATAAGAGAATGAAAGAAGGCTATTGCTGCCTCAATCTCATTAGCTCTACTGAAAAAAATGAGCAATCATGGCAGTGAGAAACAAAATCTCTGAGGAGGGCTCACTCCAGGCAGAGAAAGCAGCAACGGAGGGAAAGAGAGCATCAATATGTACTTTTCAACCAACTGCATTCCAGTTTAGTACTGGACTCTAGCTCTCTTTTATTAATTTAGGAGTGTTTCTAGTTTACTCTGTAATCTGTATTCCACATTTTACTGAATTAGATTTCTATTTTCCCTTTCTATTCTTTTTTCTTAGTTTTGTTTGTCAGTGTTACAGATGATCACATTTCCTTCTATTTGCAAGTTTGCTTTATCTATATTTCACAGTTGCAATCTGGGCTGTCCACTATCTTATTACTGTGTGATAAGTGATATCTGCTGTAACTGCACATGAACTCATTTTTCTCTGTTCCTTTCACATCTCTTCAAAGTTGGCTCATCTGAAATAACAAATTGTTGTCTTGCAGCTGGCAATTATTAGTTTGGGGCTTATTAGTTTTGATCTCTAAGGTAATTTAATGTGTAACCTTATTATAGTTACTCATAGCTCAGGACTCTATTTAAAGTCCAGTTTGGTTTCATCTTCTTAGCTATTAATTGCAACCTAGCTGGGCTGTGCATATATTGGAATAAAGCAATACTTTCATGAACAAATCTCTGCACCATTTCCTAGCACCAACGTTTTAAGGGCACTCAATTAATGAGGACAACTTCTATGCTGAGGTAGGTAACACATGCTATACTGTTTGTGACAGTATCTTTTGTGTTTACTAGAATTCAGGTTAACAGCATAACAGAAAGGGGATTTTTTTTTTATAGAATAAGCCAGTCTTGCACTATGATAAGCTAACAGGTTTATTAATATCTTAATATTTGTGACATACTGAGTTAATGTTTTTTTCTGTACACACTTCTGCTATTTATGTCCCTGATCCTCCTGTTCCCTCCATGCAAGTGGAACTTTATATGCATGCTGAATCCTATGAAAGGCCACAGGGGCCTTCTCAGAGGTAGGGATATGTCCATTTGCAGCCAGTCAAACACACAAATAGCTGAGTTAGGCCAAACAACAAATACTCAGATTTTTTGCATTGCTTCCCAAACTAGATGTGTTATTAACCTTGTTTCCAGATGACCTAGTATGCATTGGATATACTTACTTGTGCTAAAATTCCTGATAACCTAGAGCTCAGAAAGCTGATGTAGCTGAAATTTATTAAGAACTTGAAGAAGTCTATAACAACACAATGCAAAGAAAAGTTTCATCATGAAGGAAGAGTGGATGCTAAGAGATCAATAGTGAAGTATAGAAAGCTATTTGCATGGTATCACCTGTAAGAGATAATCATATGAACAAATAGTTACAAAAGTAAGTTGTAATGAACATCTTGATGATACTGGAAGAGCACTTAGGGGTTTTGTCTTACAACCAAGAAGACAGCACAGCAGCAGGGAAGTTAAGCAGTCTGTGAATCTGACCCTTCATGTCTAATAGAGGATGTTTTACTTCCCTTCATTTATTTATTTAAAAGTTTCCCTGTTTGTGAAGACATAGTATCTTTTTTCGGATGGATGTCCGTGTGTGTTAACATGCTCCTTTGCTCATGAATATGATCATACAAAACTGTGCATTGTTGAGAAATAACTGTACATGTATGCTGCTGTCAAAAGGGTTTTCTATGGTGATCACTGAGTCTGGTGAGAAAACAACATAATTTCAAATTTTGCTAGCACTCCCGAATCCTCAGCCACCTCCTCTGCAAGAAGGAGTAACACTCTGGTTAATGTGAAACAAGACAACCATGGATGAGAGCACTCGAAGACCTCCATACCAGGACTATGACCATTTCAAAATATTTAAATACCCAGACCTTTAGACTTTCAGTAGTGCTCAGACCTGCATCTCTGCAATACTAAACCCACTAAATATTCTGTAGCAAAACCGTAAGTCTGGGAACAAAAATCCTGTTTTACTGAAAGCCATCTTAAGTGCTGTGCAGCCCTTGCCAGGACCATAGGCATTAAAGGAAAGTGCTATGTAGATCAAATGTGGGCTCACCTGCCAGGCAGCATATGTTTTGCTACTGTCAAACCCAAGGGCTCTGTAAAGAATTGAGACAGATGCTTATTTCACCTTCTGCACCTTTCGGAAAGATCATGTCACAGCATCCACATCATTGGAATGCTTTATTGTGAAACACAGCACCCTTTTTAACACTAGTTTGCCAGCAATCTGAGACTTGCTGGTAGAGGTTTTCTTCCAAGCCAGCCAGTCTTGGCTATCTTAAGTTTTCCTAAAGACACGTTGGAATTCCCTCCACAAAAACCAACCTGGAGATATGCGAGGTTCAGTGAATTGTAAACTTTCACAACTGATTTACATGTTCCAGGTTTTAATATGCTCTCAATTCTTAAACGGATTAAGGAGGACAGTCTTTAGCTACATTTGACAGAGATTATTCTCGACATGGCCTATTTTTCATGGTAGTCATTTAATGTACTTGGTAATTAGCTATACGGCCTTTTGCATTGATTTTTCTTTCTGAATCTACTTTAGGTCGGCTCCCTAAATGCTGGATATGGTGTTTAGTGACACCACTTTTGTTTATTCTGCAGTCTGGCATATTTGATAATTCATTCATTTCTTCACATGACATAAATTGGCAATGAATAAACTAAGGTTGGAAATAAAATGGTTTTGGCTGTCATAGGATGGATAAAAGCCCTGGAATGGCTGCCCAGTAATAGGAATACTGAGGGCCAAAAACCCAACTGCTTTTTTAGATGAAGCTTAATCAGTTTCTGAAAAGGTTTGTAAGACCTAGCGTAGTAGCTCTGATAATGAGGAAACAGGTCCCAAAATACAGAATGCCTTTTCCAGGCATATGAGAGATGAGTGGGAACACACAAGATGACTCATCCTTACAAAATATCACAGCATTTTCTTGTGTGTGCACAAAACAAACAAAAAATTAATCATAGCTCGTTACTTGTAGGCTTTCCTCTGTGCCTTGGAAAGGCTAACTCTATCTTTGAATAACTACTGTTTCCATAGGGGAAGGCTGATTTTAAAAAATTTAGGGGCACATGCAGATAACTCCTGACGCAGCATGTACTTGGCAGCTTCTAAGGCTGCACATGTTAGCAGTCAACCAGATCCTGCTTTTATGATATTCTCCACAAAGGTTGGACATCACTGTACGTGCTTTTTTGTGTACACAGTCGCAGCCTTGCTATTTTGATAACCAAGCTATCTGTTTTTCAGGTTTTTGTATTTGTCTGGAGACACATTTCAGGAGGTTGTCAGATGCACAGAAAGCTTAAAAGCAGTGAGGGAAATGTGCATAGAGCAAGTGTTCCAGCTTCAACCTGTTATCCAAATCCTAATGACAGATTACCTTCAGCTCCCAGCAACAAGAAATAGACATTAGTGAGGACATGGGAAAAGGCTCAGTAGCAAGCTTTGGCCCATAAACATTCCCTTTGCAACCATACCAGAGCTACAGCAGGACAGTGCATGGAGCTATATTTGTGCAACGTGCAAAAATGCGATGCAGCTTGATAGATGAGGGCACGTTTGGACTCCACCATCCCCCTGTGGCTCACACGTGTCAGTGTGGACAGAGTAAGACAGATGATGCCCAAGGCCCCTACTAATTCACCACACCCATTCTGCTCCCACGCTCTCTTCTGCTGCTTCTCTCTCCCAAGTATCTCCCACTTTTGAAGTTCCTTCCAGCTCAGCTTGGATCTCGGGACCTGTGGTACCTTTTTTTGGACAGCAGCAGGTGACAGAATTCAGTGTCTGCTCCCTTTTGGTGCATTCTTCACTTTCACCATATCTCTGATATTACTGGAAAGGGCTGGGAACCACAGTAACGCAGAAAAGTACCCTTTAAAGTACAAGTCAGTTTAGCAGAAGAGTCAGATAACATCCACTTCTACAATATCTAGGCTACGGCTGCAATTCTTATGCTGACATCTCCTTGTGCAGCACAAGACAAATGGAATCAGCTCCAGGATGGCTGCCAAAATCCCTCGAGGAGCCTCAGCAAGGGACAAGCCCAGTTTTACACACCCTGGTCCCCACTGCCTCACACAGGAAGTCCTATAACTTCTAAAGCCACCTAAAAGAGAACAGAAAAGCATTTCCTGACCTTCTGTGTGTCTGTAACGACAACAGATACCATGACTGTGACAGTTTGGAAACAGACCCATGGGACTCGTATATCAGTGTGAAGGTGAAAGGCAAACACAAGCACAAAGGCAAAAGGAAGCACAAGAACCCAGAGCATAAGCATTTAAACAAATCAATATGGTGCTCTCCAGAAGCAAGCTCTCCATCAGAGCAGACTCATGGCTCCATTTTACATATTCCATGCTCCAGTCACTCACTCAAGTCATTCCTAGCAATGAAGTTTCTATTGCTGCTGCAGTGGTAGTAAACAATAATTTTTCAGAAGGTGTGGGGGATGGGGTAGGGCTGAATTTATCTGCCACTTAGTGAAACAGGTAAAGAGCCAGGAGGGACAGTCAGGTAAATATCTACGTGTAATAGTAAGACAAATATTTTCTGCATCAAATGGAATCTGAAAAGCTGCTTTGCGTCATGTAGTAATAGATTTGGAAGTTGTTTGTATAGCCCTTTATATTCCCAAACTTAGTTCTGTATACTAACCCAGTTTGGACCTGCTCTTTTACAGGACCTCATGGAGTATGGAAGCAGGGTTACCACTCCTTGAGCCTAAGGGAGGTCAGGCTCTTCTCTGCATCAGGGCAAGGCTCTCAGGGCAGATTTCTCAGCACCTCAGGCAACAGAAAAAGTTTTACCATGGAGATCTGTGCAGGGGCACAGGCTGTGGCTGGGTCTTTGTAGCCTGAGATTATCTAGCTGCCTCATGGAGCATTAAAAACAAGACCAAGCTAGTGTCACTTAGAAATATTACTTACACTTGGGACTATCCCAACCCCAGGGTAGCAAGAGAACATTTGAGGGTTATATCAGTATCATAAAGAGTCTTAAACCTTTTTCAAACTCTACTCTGAATGTCCTTGGCTAGAACAAAGAAGTGGAGCCAAACACCACCGCTTATGGCAGAGTGTTCAGTAAGAATGCAACTGGGACAAACCCATCCCATTCACCAGAAAGCCAAGAGATAATAGAAATGCTTGTTCACTCTGAACTGGAGAGACTTGAAATATCTGTTCAACAACAAAAAGGTACCTATCCCTATCCTGAGCCAATCTACAATGCTAGGTCTTAAAGAAAATTAGTGTAATAAAACATCAAGTCAAAGCAATATTACCTGCAATCTCAGTTTGGTTAATCACAATTATTTTAAATATTTCATGTCGGAAGTGTGAGGAAAATGCAGAAACTGAAGAGAAAATTGATGTGAAGATGTGACAATTCCAGTAACAGAATGCCTTTGTATGATGGACTACTAATAAAATGCCTTACATAATCAGATGCACAACAAAAATGCCTGAATGTGTCTTGCCATGTATCAGATAAAATGTGGAGTACTTATTTGGCATCAAAACTACCTGCCATTCCTTCAGCATCCATCCCACTTGCAATAGCTTTAGAAAGAACAAGAAACAGAAGCATAAGAAGGAAGAGAAAGAAGACAATGATAAAGATATGAAAAATGCCTGTTTAATTATGCTCCAGATTTTATCTCTGTTTTATATCAACTCGCTTTCTTTCTCTCCAAGATAAATAACTGGCATGTGCTGTATTTTGAAAGTAGATTGACACAAAGAAAGAGAGTTGGCCATGTCTCCTGGCATTAATCTCCCTCCACAACAGCCTGTGATTGAATCAGAGCTATTATTCTCACTTTCAGGTCTAAGCCACTATCAAAAAGGATGCTATTTCTCCAGCATCCTTTCCAGTAGGGACATACACTGTCTGGCAGAGATGGTGCAGAGCACTTCAAGTCCTACAGAATTTGCTGTGGCTCTTGCTTTTGACCTATTCACAGCTCATTCAGTGAAAAACACAAAGCCAAAAGGAGGACAGGGAAATAGTATAGCTGTTCCAGTTTTCTTATTATCTACTTTCTTACATCCTTCTTCTTCAGTTTATTCCGTGGCAGCATCTAAAATGTTATCTTCCTCACCATAACCACACTGCCTCATGAAAACCCTTCCCCATTAAATTTGAACTCATCCCCTTTACTCCACACATACAAAAACTATTGTCTCCCATTATAACTCCTCTTCCGTCTTCTCTGCTCCTCTGCCTTCTGCTTACATATATCTAAATCCTTCTTCCTAAAGATCAGTTGGTATCCTTATTCTGCTCTGAACTTGAGATAGTCCTTAACTGGCCACCTTAAATATCCCTACTTACTACTGACACAAGAAATTGAAATAACCTGCACAGTGTCACTCTACAGCCCAGCTGCTGAGCTCAGTATAGGACACCAGCTACTCAGAAACATTAATTCTCATCATACATACCATGTCTGCTCCCTGTCCTCACCTTCACCTCAGCAAAGCCCTGCACCCCACCCCATTTACCAACAGAAGGAGGAACAATCCTGTGCAGGAGGGAGATACTCAGAACCACAACTGCCTGCACAGCTGATGAAATGGTATGTGTAGCTCACTGACCTTTACTTTAAAGCTTCAGTCCCTCCAACCCTCTTTTAAAGTAACTGTGGAGGTTTTTATTTGGGTGGGGAGGTGGAAAAGACTGACTTCAGATGCAGTGCTTCCTCCCTGAATTTTCCTAGCTCTCACTAAAATTTCTGGCAGCTAGGATATAGTGTACCTGGGATAGAGAGCAGACACCTTTCAGCCTTCCCCAGTGATGACAGAGTATTGCACTAATATCAGAACCAGCAAATTGAATGCTGATCCTAACAAATGCTTCTGGTCTGCTCTACTCTGAAGCTGAAGAACATCTCATCTGCTCTTTATTTAAGATCTTATTTTGTTCTCTTCAACAGAGTACCTGAGTGCTTTCCTCAGCCAAATTTCTCAGCTCACCACCTGCTTTCCCTGCAAACACCTGTGGAGATCTGAAGGCAGAATTGTCTGTTGTTGCAGTTATGAAAATAATGCAGGACTCAAATCATGCTACCCTTATGCTTAGACCCCTTTAATCAAGCAGCTTTCCTGAATCAGTTTATTGAACTCTTTTCAGGAACAGTTCTGACTTCTACTTTTAACACTGCAGATATTCAGTGTGACCGGCTGTGGGACAGGCTGGCAGATGCACCCGGCTTCGGAAGAGACAAGGCTGAAACTGTGCTGGGGTTTATCCAGCACTCATGGGAGCTCATTACATGCAGGAGATCACATTCCAGTATTTCTATTAGTAAAGGGATATTTTGCCAACAGAACTGAGTGCCACTGTCCAGGACGCTCATCCTTTGGCACCTCAGAAGCAAAGATACCGGTGCTCTAGGACGGGGTCCCTTCTAGCAGGTGTTGGATGGGAGGATTTCTGTACCTGAGGAGCTGACAGGACTACAACTTTTTTTTTTTTTTTTATACCTAAAGCTTATTTTTTTCCTGTCATCTGAAAAAGTTGAGCTACAGCTTGCTCACATTTTTGTGTCTGGACAAATCTCAAAGAGCCATCACTTAATCCCTTCATCCAGCATCACACTCCGCTTAAGTGACTTTTCAGAGCTAAGCCTGTATGGAACTGACTGTAGTATTTTACCCTCACTGTGAAATATTCTTCCCTTTTGTGACACCAACTAGTCTTGAAATGCTGTAAAAATGCTGACAGAAGAAATACCAGAGAACGATTTTAAAAAGCTTGTGAAGGATCGGTAGGTCCAGAGGTGTTTTTTCAGCATCGGAACAGCTAGGGGACATTTAAAACCAAACGGAAAAAATTCTAGAGGACACAGAAGATTTAGTGTATTTGAGGGAGTCACCAACATGAAAGGTAACATATTTTGGTGGAGGCTGGAGGGGACAGGATCTGATGGACAGTATGTCAGCCCTATAGTAGTAACGGGGGGCGGGGGGAGGGGGCAGGCAGCACTACTGGAACATGGGGATAGCAATGAAATGAGAAAGGTAAATGAAGCGAAGTGTAGCATCAGGCAGAGGCCCCAACATCACAAACACAGTCACAGTGTACAGTCTCATAGATCCCCTGAGTTTTACATTGAAGTGAAGTGACAAAATCATCAGGAGAGAAATGAGAATGACCAGCAGAACCCTGAGGAGGAACAGTGTGAGAAGGGAGTCAAAAACACTAAAGAGCTGCCTGAGGTTAGTGCTACTGGACTATGATTTATGAAGGGATACATTCAAAACTGCCTCAAAGGTTAAATGTGAAGCTTGGACAAGAGAATGAGAGAAAAGAAAATCTTCAAGAGTCCAGGATGTAAGCAAGATACATGGCACGTACAGCTCAGCTAGCACACTTCCACTGCAAAACTGAATTCCTGAACAGCAGCTCTTTGCTTTACTGTCCTGAAGTGGCACTCCCAGTTTGTCTTTGTCATTTGAACCCTCCTGGCTGCCACTGCTACAGTACCTGCACCACAACAAAGGAAGGAGCCTTAAAATAAAGCTGTGAAATGCTCATTAAAATCATACTGGTCTTCCAGGATTTCGTTTTCAAATGTAAGCACCAGTCCATATATATGCTTATGATAAAGATGCATGTATGCACACAGAGGTACATATACACATATAGATTAGGTTGCATATTCTGCTGCTCATCAGAACTCTTAAAATCCTATTTAGTTGTGTTTTAAAGTTCTTCTTAGGAATCTAGATACAAAAAAAAGTAATTTATGCAAACATGTTCCACAATGTCACTTTGGAGACCAAAGCGGTACTTAGTGTCCCAAACAAAAGTCACAGTAGAGTTATATTTATAAAACACCCCCTCTCATTTAGGCTTTTCCCAAGTCTTCGCTGCATTCTGGAAGAAGCCATTCACCTTCCAAAGCAAGTGATCCCATGGGCTCTTTCCTGGACCCACACCCCAGGTTTCCTTTTTGCATTTGTCCAGCTGCATCAACAAGTCTTGTCCACCTATGGATTGCAGTATGCAGCTCCTGAATGGTGGAATTTGTGGCCAGTTAGTTTAATTTTGCACCCTCTGTGATTATGGGGAACAGTCTGCTTTTCATTCAAATCATATAGCCATTTTTCACTTAGCTTTGTTACATCTTTAATTACGACCTTAGGTTGAGGTGGTATAATTTTACTTTAAGAGATATGCCAGAACTCAAGTACTGACATCTCCAGGTTTCATAGAAATTGCAGGGATCATAGGACTTTAACTTGATAATTACCTCAATATTTCAAGTCAGGCAATCACCATATAAAATAATTATGGGTTGTTGTTTTTCCAAATTCACTTGGTGGGTTACTGTAGGTTACTGCAGGTTACAATATATGATGTTAGATAGATATAGAAATAGAGATAAAAAGGTGTAATATACCTAAACGCAAGATTATTCAACCAGATATATAAGGAATGCCAGAAGACAAAGAGAGGCACCTCTTTTAAATGCGTAAAATAGCAAATACCACATTTCCAGTTAAGGAATGTTCAGATCAAGGATTCTTTTCCAGCATCTCTTTAGCCACAGAAATTTCTTTCCCTATGGGACTTCAGAAGATGCAAAGACTGGCACAAATGGGAGCAAAAATAACCTTTGTACACTTCTTGCATGAAGCCTTCAATAACTGGTCCCTCTGTCACCCATGTTATCTCTCTTCTTTTACTAACAGAAGCACTCTTAGCCAGCATTTCATCATGTTCCTTGGCACAATTATGGTGATTTAAGCTGTAAGCTACTACTTGCTAAGGTTTTCTTTCTTCACTTTCAAAAAAGCAATTAACAAAGACCAAAAGGGGAATACTTTAATATACCATAATTTGATTACATTTTGTGGGTTTTTTTCCCTCCCTTCAAAATGCCAATGTTTTTGTTATCTCTTGCATGTAAAGATGGAGAAAAAAATTACTTGGCATGATTTCCATCGTGTTGATTCTTCTGGGTTCTCAAATATTATGATCCATGGAAAGTCTGGATTCATGCTTACTTCTACTCTTCATTAAGTCAGTTGTAGTTGAATTGCTGGTAGGGCAGGCTGCTGATACAGTAGGTGGGCATGCTGAATAAAATACATACCACAGCTGTACCTGCACTTGTCAGAGAGCCAACCTGCTTTACGCCAGTCTGTTCTCCACTGCTTCCTGGTCATAGCCCATCTGTTTCTGAATTCATAAAATGCTGAAGAACACAAATATCTCAACCTATTATAGGTAACATGCTTCAATTAAATTCTGATCGTGGAGCTGTGTTTAACTGACTAACATTGGTAATGTATCTTTTTCAAATTTGTCAATAAAATAGACACCCATCCATAGATATTTCTGTGGAATTCAGAGGCTTTTCTATGTAGTGGCTTCTACATATGGTGCACCTGGCCAATATTCTTGCAGTTGCAAACAAAATCAAAACCAAAAATAACTGCCGAACCAGAGTATGGAAGGTTACTAAGACAGATTAGATAAAAACCTACATATAGGGAGAGGTTCCACAGTAGGAGCACTTACAGTTGAAGTAAGCCAGACAGCTATTAACCTGAAGTTTACCAATAGCTTAAAGGAGTGCTTTACTTTTCAATTGGATTTAGTGATAACATAGAACGATAGTGCACACAAAAATTATGAAACTAATAAAAGTTTACCTTGTACATATAATTTTTGCACTGGGGGTGAAACACTCAACTTTACAAGGTCAGTTTCATAAAAACTAAGAATTAGAGGAACTCAGCAGGCTGTCAATAATTGATTTAATAGGAAAAGACTTTAAACAGAAAAAGTAGGTGAGGGATATATCCCCAGGAAATTTGCTGAGGATACCTACAGTACCTATGATTAAACTATCTGTCCTCTGGATGTCATCATTGCTCTTTTTATATGCTGTTGGTTAAAGGTGTATTTATGTAGAAGATAACTACAGTCCTAAGGAAGCTGGCTTGGGTGCATCAGTTTTGGTAGCTCAGTGCATTTCTAATTAGAACTGAATACACAAGAGTGTGGTCCAGATCATTACTATTTACAATCTACAGTGAACCATTTTCTATAATGTAATGCAAAAAAAGGACCCCCTGTGCACATTTCATTTGATGTAAATTCACATCTCTGCTTCAAGAAGCACTTTATGCCTCTTCACAAAAAATTTCCATCTTTCCATATGTGCAGCTAAGACATAGCTGCCAGTCAGCAATAGTGTTTGCAGTATTTGCAAAAATCTTTGCTTTAACATGGAACCAGAATTTATAATTTCAAAATAATGTTCTTCGTTTCTCTGGGGAGGGAATACTCCATTAGCACTGATGCACCAGAGCAGAAAGGAAGAATTTGGAATACACCTTACTGTGGCAAGGTCGACCCTGAGACATTTGATAGAGAACACGGACCAAAGTGGGGCACTGCAGACATTTACCATATCTCTACAAGACCTTTTATAAGATATTACAGCAAAATAGTCTAAGTAGAAGCAGATTCTAGGCTGAATCATTCTCCCAGCATGAGGCATAAGGTTGAATTCAAATCTTCTCAGTACCTTTCAGGTCCAGATGAATCCAAAGACAAGGAGGGGCTGGCTGTCCTAGCGCAGTTGGGTCTGTTGGCAGGTGGTGCAAGCTGAACTGGCCCCAGCTAGCTAGTAAAGGAGACTGTCACCTTTGCACTTCTTTTCCTGAGCTGTGCCAAATGTTTCTCGGCTGCTGTCAGCATCCATCCTGAAACACCTGAAACAGTGTCAATTTTAGCAGCATGGGGACTACTCCAGAAGTCTTAGAAATACAAGTATGATGTCCTTCTCCCTTCTGCATGGCCACTGCACACGAAGTGAGTTGTCAGAGCTACATTGCACCAAAAAAACCCTACAGCTTTCACAGAGGAATTATTATGAAGTTTTCAGAGGGAGGCGCTGCCCAAGTTGTACAAGCTAATGCTTAACATATTCCTTCCCAGCCATAAACACTCCTCTCTCACAAAATTGACTGAGGGGCAGGGGAATAGGTGCTCCATTTCCAGGTTTATTCAAAGTATTAGTTAGAAGATATTCAGAAATCACTTACAATTAGATCTACAGAAGGCACCTCGACTGAACCTTGCAAGAAACAGAGACAGTTCCAGTGCTGAGCCTCTGAGCTCCTGGTCAGCCAAGTAAAGAGGCGCTTATAGTCTGTTAGTTTTCTATGTGCTTGTGACTTTGGGAATGCTCAAAAGCTTCTTACTGTTAGCAGGGCTGAACAACTCAGCATTTTTTTCATGCCTCAGCCCTGTGAGGATCATAAAATTTGGTATTTTTGTAAGTAGCTCACAGGTGGAGCAGAATCCGTTAGGTGAGGTAACTGGGCAAATCCCTCAAAAAGGGCACTTACCCTTCCTTCAAGGAAGAGGTGGAGGGTTCCCTCATCTTTTTACCCAATAGCTAATAGGTAGCACATCAACTTCTGAGGAAAAAGACCACTTCCAGCGGTCTTTACTTCTATTTAAACTGAAACACAGCAACAGGTGACAGAACAGGAGTAAATGACAGGATTTCCCTCTCCTGGGGAAGCGCCTCAGCTGTATAAGTAAACAATGTGGTGTGCACTTGCTCTGTCTCTTTAGTCCAATTAATCCTTTTAGTTTCATGCAAAGAGAACCTTCAAAGAAAAAGTTTCCTTCCCCATACCCCAATAGCCTCAAACTGGAGCCCAGAGCACTTCTGTGGGAGGCAGGAGATGCAGAGTTGAATACCTTCAGAGAGCGACGTATTTGGACCCCCAAATACTGGCCACTGAACTGTTGTATTGGAGAGGGCACCAACACTGCTCTGGCCATGTTTTAGAAGGATGGCTGCTGGGCTTCTTTTTGGAAAAAAGATGCCTCTCTCTGCCTTCAGGAAAAGATCTCCATCACCAGGTCAACAGCCTAAAATACTACAGGGCATACCTATTGGCTTGCTTAAACACTACTCCACACTTAGTCTGCTGGGGTTTTGTGCCTTTCCCAGCAAAGACAGGGCATGGACAAGTAGACCAGAGCCCCTCCACCTGCTTGCCACACCGGCAGGACATGGGCCAACACCAATCTGAACATGACAGAGCTGCATTAGCCCAGTACTGACAAGTTCAAGCTTTGAGGAAGGCTTATTGGTTTGGACATAGAAATGTGTTACTATGGCTTTATGGATTCTGGATCAGAGCTGGCCTCAGTTTCATCTGGGACGTAGAGACACTCTGCCCCTAGAGAAGCCTTATATGTCAAACAGGGCTGTGCAAATGTCTCACTGGCTATCACAGAGCTGAACCCCTTGGAGGATGTGCACTTTAGCTTCACCATGTCATGTTTTCCTGGGTACCCAATATCTTCGGAGGAGCTGTGCCAATTCATTTACTACAGTCAGTACACCATTTTGTAGTGAAGTATGAAGCAGCATTATTTTAGGATGTTCATTGTGTATGGTTTTTAAGCGTCCTCTGGAGATGCAAAAACATGGCTAGAAAAATAACTTTGATGTGCTGCCCCATTTCAACACTGGAGTTTTGCCTTGCATGCTAATGTGTATGTTTTCATGCCTCAGCTACACTAACTGTACTCCTTTCCTGTTTCTATTTATTTTGGAAGCAATATATGTTTACTAAATCAGTTGAAAAGTGTTAATGATCAGTTCACAGAATACTAATGTGGATTCAAATTACTTTCACATGAATCAAGACAAATTAAAAAATACTATTTGATCATAAATTGCTTCAAATCCATGTCACAAGAATTCTAGTATCTTGCAATAAAGATTCCTTTTTTTCATTTTGTTAATATCTCATTAGATATTTAAATTGATCAAAAAGGTGTGGGGACAAGAATGTGTGGATTATCTCTGGTTCATGTAACAGAGAAGAACGAAATAAATCCTCTGTGTGTGTGTATGTGTGGCAAGGGGGGAGGGTATCAAAACCAGTTGCACCACAAGCAATGTCTCTTCCATGTGCCTGAAAAGGAAGAAGGAGACGTGTAATTGCAAGCAAAAGAGTTGTGACGTGGGTACAGCCAGCCCTGACTTGTAGCATATTATTCAGCCTTGAGAAATAGATGTGAAACCTGAAGACTGGTAATCTACATGGACACTGGGTCAAAATGTTTCCAACAGAAATTTTTATTGCTCCCCAGAAAATTCACTGAAATTGAAGCATACTCCAAAGATGAACCAATTTCAGCGACACTTCAGCTTGATCCTGTCTTGACCTGAAACAAAGCCGTATTTCAGAACTGCCTTTCAAGTATGTCTCATATTCTAAAAGTAGGAACTTCCAAACTATGAAATTCCTACAGGTTTTAGTAGAGGAGCGTAACCCAATTTAGGTACCTCCACTGGGGAAAGGCAGACAACTCAGACATTACAGTACACATGCCCTTTGGGAGCAGTGTGCTAGTTAAGAGCATATGCCATACTCACCATCCATACCTACATACAGGTGACAAGGAACACACAACCTCTAGCAAACAAAGCTTTAGTAGTTCTGCTGCTCATAGAAAGTAATTTTTTTCCTGCCTGTTAAAATCTGTCCTTTCCAGACTCCCAGATGTTGTAAGTTAACCTCCTAGTGCTTATCATACAGGAATACATGTATGCGACACCAGCAAAACACTTCTTACATGAATGCATCATGAAAATACACATAGTGACTTTGCTGGGCAAGACAAACTAGCATCACTGAGCAAATCAATACAGGAGGGTAAAAGCAGTTTTGCTAGTAAAACTGAGCCCATACTGGGGCACTCACTAAATCCCAGTGCAGTGAAGCTGTGTAGGCAGAGCAGCCTGTGGTGCATACCAGTATTGGACACAATGTCCTCTGCTCTCTCCTTTCTCCCAGTAGGAAGAGATAGCTTACAGTAATAATGCTAATCATTATATCTGCCTCGTAAGCTGACCCGTGAGGGGCTCATGGATACTAAGAACTTAACTCTTTGCTCAACTTTTCCTTACCCATGAAGGAATAAGTGCGGGCACAACATTTCCTTAACCATAGTTGTCCTGAATTGTGGTTTAGGAATGTAAGGCAGGATGTAGTAAGGCTGGGTTTGCCTCCTCCACTATTGTTTTGCAGAGACCAGGTAGAACATTCAGTTGTTCCTTTAATCTTTTATTTTTTATACAAAAATGTAATCTGTCCTGGATATTTTATGCATGACAATTAAGACTCATCTAGGAAACTATCAGAAGGAATAGGCTCTCCAACCTACTCTATTTCATTCAAGACAATTTTATCTAACCAATTTTTAACAAATTTAAAACATTGCCCATATCTACTCTAGCTATGAGGCACTGGTAATCAAGTCAAGCACCATTGACTATGAGAATAGTGAACTGTAGAAAATGACTTCTCAGCATTATGTAGTGTCACAGCACAATTTAAATAACATGTTCGTTATTCAAGGTCTCATAATTCGTACATATAGAAATAGATACAGGAAGCTGAAAGAGGCTTTCAAGCTTTCAACAGTTAAATAAATAAGCAACCTGTATCATTACAAGTGTACTGTACATTCTTTAAATATCTGATAGGTTGTTGGAAAGTCTTCCAAAATTAAATCCAATAATAGAAAGTGCTAATTTAGGATGAGATGCATAAACAGTAGTGATGGCTATTGCATCTTGACGCTGCTTTTAAGTGAATGAGCAGAAGGTTTGAGAGAAACTGTGCTTTCTGGGTAGGAATCTCAGACATTATTATTATGTTGACGTACAAAAGGGCTCTTACAATTGTGATCACAGAAATCTAATATTAAAGTCATGCTCTTTTCTATAATTTTAGGGGATGTCTGTATTTGTTTCTGTGCAAGGTGGAATTTATTGCAGAGGTAGTTGTTTTGATTTTTATAGGCATTTAGAAGATTTTAAAGTGAAATTGTTGCAATCACATTCTATCTGACACTTCTGGTAGGAGCACAGTTGAAGAAGAGTATTCTGCAGGTTTTTTTATAGTACTCAAACACAGTCTCATAAAATTTCCTGTAACTCAGTAATTTCATATTATACTTAGATGAATGTGAGTTACGAAATATAAATATGATGTGACTGTTTATACATAGATAAAATGTATAGATATAATAATCTGAGCTGTTTATAAGTAATTTTTAAGGAAATTAACCAATTTAATATTTGCTTATGTAATTTGTAAAAGGTCAATAAATTTGGCAAAAACTATTTAACAACGACAAATCAAATGACAAAAAGACAAGGAAAAACACAAAAGAAAAAGACAAACCAAATTTTACCCATCAATTGTTGCCAAATCAAAAGAATTTCAGAGTCTCTCCTGCACCTGATACTTGCCTGCTTGGGGTCTGTTATCTGTGTCTGTTGAATTTAAATTGTGAGAGAGATGAATTTGTACCATGCTGTTAAGTATCTCAGCAGAAAACACTTTTTCTTCTCTGAAAAGAAAGTCTGTGTCTCTAGATGGAGCCAGGGCAGACAGCTGTATTCCTCTCCTTACTGAGGAACAGATGAGAAACACTGTCCTCTTCTGACTGACACTGGAGCAAGTCTTTCAGAAGCCTGGTGTTTCTGGGGCACTTGTGAGCTTACTATTCACTCACTGTTGACCTTACAAAGCTGCCTTCCCAAAGGAAAACACAATTTCCCTCACCTCAGGAGACACAGGGAGGTCCACATGCTCTTCCTTCTGAGTAGTCCTGCCCAGACACCCATTTACCACTGGGGCAGGGATTGAAAGTATTCTTGAAGCCTTGTAAACCTTTATTTTGCTGTTTGCCATCTTCATTGCTACTCCAAGCCTTCCCCTTCATCTCTCAATCCCAGACATGAATATATTGCCTACCTACATCACTCCCCGTGTTTCAACAAATTCTTACTCCTATTGCCTCTCCAGTCTATACAGCAGGCAGCCAGCTGTGCCTGATGTGATCATAATTCCTTCTCTTCACTGCCTTCTCCTAATTTCCTTCCTGTCTTCTATTCCACCATATCACATACAATTTGCTGTATAATTTTGCCTTGGCCTTGTTATCACACCATGTCCTATATCGAAAGCACCCTCTCTTTCTTAATACTTCTCAATGTTACCAATCGAGTGAAGCTTTAATCCAGCCTTTAGGCATTTCTACTATTTATTCATGGCAAAACCCCATATAGGATTTCTTTTCCATGCTGATTACTTCTCCATACACAACCTTCCTGAATCCTTGTTCATTATTAAGGGGGAGATATTTCATATCTACCGAAGGATGAGAGCACACACAAACTGTCACTGGTGGTCTGTAAGCCCTGGCTCCAGCAGGCCTTGCAGTATCTTGTTTATGTAGCCTTGTTTTACTTCAGCATTTTGAAACAGGCTGGTTCTATCCTGTCAAGCATATATGCTCCACAGTATGTCCCGCATCCTCCCCTGGGTACTCCTGCTGCAATTCAGCTGCATAGTCGGATGCTGTGCACCTTCCTCTGTACACCCGGATTTCCTCTGGTAGAAAAACTGGCTCTGTGCGTAGCGAGGATGCTACTACAGATCCCACAAAGTCCCACAGCCTGGATGGTCAGCAGATCATGATTACAGGCACACTGTGGAAAACACTTTCTCTATAGGGCACCAACAATCTTTGTACCTTAGCGTTGGTGTAAACTGGCTTTACTGAGGTCAGCTGAACTGCATGAAGTTGCAGTGGATTTGGCTTCATGTTATCTGGCTATTAAAAAAGATCATCAGGCCACGTCATTCATTTAGTGAGCATACCCTATGTTCCTATGCCTCCTCTGCTGTGTTGCTCTTTTGGAGAGCTAGCTATGTACATGAACACATCCCTGTAGGTCAGGCCAAAGTCCATCCTTGCCCTGTACCCTGTCTTTGGGCTATTGGCAGGAGATTCTTAGAGGACAAATTAAGAAACAGGACAAATCAGAAATCCCTGTGCATACTGTCTCAGCTTCCAGCAATCAGCTGCTTAGAGGACTTTCTGAACTAGAGCTTGACACAGTACCATCATGTTAATAGTCCCCCATGGACCTATCGTCAGTAATATATCTTATTTTTTTGAACTCATAACATCCTGTGGAATAAGTTCCACAAAATAATTATGCCCTGCATGACAAAAGTTTGCTTTAAATTCCCTGTGTGATTATAACATTGGAACCCCCTTAGGTCCTGTATTGTCAGAAACAATGCATTAGTCACTCCCTAATCACTTTCTCTGTGACACTCATTATTGTGCACATCTCTGTCTTTTTCCCCTTAGTGGATCTTCTGAAGGGTCTACATTATTTACTCTCTCCCTGTTATCTTTCCCTGTACCTTTCCTCGTTCTATCCCTTTGAAACACAGCAATCAACCAAATACAAGATTCAAGATGAGGGCACATTAGAAATGTGCGTGGCATAGATTTTAACAGTTTGATTTGACTGGCCTTTCTTGTGACTAAATTGTACTTTGCAAGTTTGGCCACTACCAGGACAAAAATCAAAATAACAATTAAAATAGTATTGGCTAAAAAATGGTAGTAACAATAAACAGACTGGTTTCTCAAGGAACGATGCAAAACAAAATATAAACTACACAGGTGGAATAAAAAATAATCACAAGATAATTTCCAAAATTAAACAGTCAGTTCTTTTCCCCAACATCTAGTGAAAGCTTCTTTGCTCTGGGAGGAGATTCTCAAAGAAGTTTACCACTTCAGGGGAATGAAAAATAAAAGGAAATGCAGAGTTGACTTACAAGGTCTCTGTGATGCAGCAGACAATTGCATCTGCTCTGCTATTGACCCCCTGAACAGGGTTTCAGAAAATCCATGCATTTAAGAAACACTACATGACAGCTTATTACTTGCTAGAACTGTCACTTATCTCTGGCTGCAAGTGACTCAGCTGAACAAATATTGTCTCATACATTGTCATATATCTGTTAGTAACAAGATTGGTTTTCTTATGCATGGTCAGCACAAGACTTTTTCTCTTCTGAAGGCAAAAAACTAAGGTATATTTAGGATGAAGAGCTCAGTATTTTAATAAGACACTTTCAGAGGCAGCTGCACCTCTGGACACTCTCAAAGCACCTGTATCAGGAGGTGGGTTCCTCAGCATTGCTTCCTTTGCGCTGACAAACTCTTGCCATTCCTCTCTAATTCACAGCAGAATCAAAGCACCTCTTCACTAGGACAAAGCATGTTTGCAGTCACAGTTAGCTAACGGGAGGTAAAATCCTAGCAAGGATGTGACAGTCTGCAACTGGTTCAGTCCCTTCGCAGGCTGAGTCTCATGCAGCCTACATGACCATTACAAACTGCCTTGTCCTCGTTACGGTTTTCTCTTACTTACTCTTTTTCCCCAGTGAAACAAAACTTTCTCATTCAAAAAAATGGCTTTTATACAGCAGCCAGTAACTGACTTAACAGCACTAATTGAGGCCATTTCACTGGGATCTGGAATTGCCTTCTTCAAACTACCCTTAAGAATTAGTACCCTTAATGACCTATAGAGTTAAGCAACTAGGCTCTTGTCTGGTGCACAGTCCCTGTGCAGGTGACAGAGATCCAGACAAGCTGTCAATAATTATGCAAGAACATACTCCCACATATCTGCTCAGCACAACTGAAAGCATTGCTGTTTTCTTTGATCTTTTGAGTCAGTGGATATTTGGATATTCTTCAAGGAAACACTAATATGCCAAGTCTCCTCTGTTATCATTAAGAAAACATTGAACAGGTTAAGCAGGCATGTCTTGTTCTGCTGGCTTTACTAATCTAAAAGTTCGTCTATCAATTGACAGGTAGCTATCACAAATTCCATGAAATATGTGTGTGAAAATAACTTCTTTCCCTATGCTTCTGAATAGAGATGGGAAAATGGAGTGTGCTGTTACTTATTTTTTACTAAGTGTTTCAAATTTCTTCTCAAGCAGTAAAGAACTTGCATCTAACGCCAGTGAATGTCCACCCTGCTGCAGATGCAAACCCCAAGCACTGCCATTTGCTAAGGGCAAACCCTCCTCTGCCACAGCTGCAAACCTGGCTGGACTCCAGGGTCCTCCTGCCATCAGGGCTACCTCAAATTCACCTCATGGGTCCAAGCTGAGAAGAATGACTCTTCATCTATAGAAAGCATCAAGCCAGAGCCTTTTGACATCTACACACTCTTTCCTTCTTTCTTGCTCTCACCTTTAAAATTGAGCACAGTGGTTTTGGTTTTTGCAATAGAAGTGACGCTGATTAGACAGAGAAGTCCTCAGGCCAGTGGGAAAACACTAATGTATATCACTAGTGCAAGACTAGCAAACCAGATCAGCAAGCTAAGACTGGCAAGCCAGTTTCTTGATGGGACAAAGACTAGCTCATACCGCCTGCTCTGCAGCCCAAGATACTAAGTTTAAATGGTAGCATTTACAGTTACACTGCCCAAATATAACCAGCCACAGTGTGAGGTGATAGAATCATAGAGTCATAGAATCATTTAGGTTGGAAAAGACCTTTGAGATCATCGAGTCCAACCATAAACCTAACACTGCCAAGTCCACCACTAAACCATGTCCCTAAGCACCACATCCACAGGTCTTTTAAGTACCTCCAGGGACGGTGACTCTACCACTTCCCTGGGCAGCCTGTTCCAGTGCTTGACAACCCTTTCAGTGAAGAAATTTTTCCTAATGTCCAATCTAAACCTCCCCTGGTGCAACTTGAGGCCATTTCCTCTTGTCCTACCCCTTGTTACTTGGGAAGAGAGACGGACATGGAAGATGAAGTCTCTTCTCTGGTGGGAATTTGCAAGAGACTTTTATGGGATCTGTTCACAGGATATGGCTGTGGGAGAAGGCAAAGAAAGACTGTGTAAACCAGTCTTGATGCTGGCTTGTGGCATCGCACATACAGTGATGCAGGAGAAAAAGATTCTGGTAACCATCTAAATTTAGGTGATCTGGGAAATGGCTTAAATACAATCTCCAGGGTAGATAGTGTGAAAAGGTGGGGGAAGCAGCTTTTCACATAGACAAAATGAAGGAGCTACATACAGAGAGAAATTCACAAAGTGTAGAAGAACCATTTGGATTAGGAGCTGTGACTAAGATGACCCTTTAGAGAAGTTACCACAGGTTGTGATCAAAAAAATGTTGAAAAATGAGATCCTAGTCAGTATATGGGAAGTGCATTTTTTTTAAACAAGCCTGACATGATTTTTTTATTTGTCAGAAAATTTGGTTGTCAAAAATAATAGCATTTGCATTTTGAATTCATTTTTTTTTAAGGTTTTTGCATTACATTCTGTTAAAAACCAACAGTACTAAAAATGTATAACACAGTAAAACATATTAAAAACTGGCAAAAGCACTGTTATTGGTTATCATATCTGAATATGGGTGCATCTAGTAGTATTTCCAGTGTTTCTATTACTTTTTTTTTTAAACCCCTTTCGACTACATTCAGAACAGGAATTGATGGAAATATATTTGACTGTCCATGAGAGAAAATACTTCAAATATTTTAAATTGGCTACTTTAAAGGTATGCAAAGAAAAAAATTGGTCAAATAACTGTTGGAAGGAGAAAGACTGGTCAGTTATAATGTGCTATTTGAATCAGCTTGTAAAACGAAGTAATATTTTTAAAAAGGTCTTAATACAGGCAGACACAAAGTCAGATATGTCAAAAGAGAGAATGTAGGTCACACCAACAACATAGAATACCATATCCTGAAATGCAGTGACACTGAAAAGGACTTCAGAAAATCAATTTACCATGAATTCCCTATGCAATCTATGGGCTAAGGTTAATGCAATACTTGCATGATTATGCAGGAGACCATGATATTACAGGTATGTATCACTGATGGGACCAGCATTGCTATGTCCAGTTCTGGTATCCAATTTTCAAATGTTGGCTCTGGAATATTGCAAGGGAATCAAGAATGAGCCACTAAATTATTTGAAATTGTGGAAGCCTTACCTGTGCATAACAACTGCAGGCAGCAACCCCAAAAAAGACAAAGATAACTCATCGAAGTGCTGGGAAGGGATAGTCCTGATATCAGCAGACTTTCAACTAGGGAGCAAAGCCATAAAAATAATTAATGATTAAGAAATAGAAGGTAGACAAATTCAGGTTGGAAAAAAATTTGCCTGTTCTTTTAACAAGTAAGTATTAGGTTAAAATTAACTGCTTGAGAGCAGTGGATATAATAAGCTGATGCCTTTTCAGTAAGAATGAGTGCCTTTACAAAAGATACACTGTGGCTTATCTGGGACTTAGGGACTGAAATCACATGGCTGGCATGATGCAAGAAATAACACTAGATGTTCTTAATAACCATAAATCCTCAAAATGGTAATACATTCACTGGACTATGTATATTTTGACACAAAGAGGAAGCAGAAGTCAAGGAAAAATAAATGTTTATGTTTACATGGTAAGCTGTTTACCAGTTATCTTTCAAAGCAGAACCCACATCAGCTGAAAGCAAAAATACACATGTTACTGCCTCAAAAAAATGCAGGACAGAAATTAGGTCCGTGAAAAAAATTTCACAAGCAAGCAGTCAAAATAAAAACAAGTAATGCTTTCATACATGCACACAGACAGAGGCACATACCCAAGAAGCAGGAGGACTGGAGGAGGAAAAAAATGAGCATTTAAGGATGATGTGTTCAAAGATCCCAAATATTTTATTTACACCTGTATTCAAAAGAGGATTTTAAGATGTCATTTCAGCACATGAATTCTCCCATGTAAGAAAAATAAATCAATATTAAAGACTGTTTTCAAGGCAGAAAGTGCTGCAACATTTGCGTTTGGGAGCAACAGATCTCCAGAACTGGCTTGGGTGCATGCAAATATTTTCAAGTAAGTGTCGGAGGAACTAATTAAAACCCCCTACATCCTTGCTCATTACCATCAGCTGCTTGAGAGCTGGAAGCTACTGTATGAGTACTGGCTTTAAAAACCATGTTGAGCTAGCCTTGAAAATTGCAGCCCACTAAACCTTACTCTACCACCAGGAAAACAAAACTCTTATAACAAAAATAAAGTATGAAAACAACCAGATTATCATTCTATAAAAGAGAGAAAATAGTGCAGAATTTTTTAAAAGCAAACTGCCTCAAGTCCAAGCATATCTGATTAATCTACTGCTCTTTCTAAAAACAGCTGATAGCCTTCATCACAAAAAGTGACAAAGGGAACAAAACCAACTTGGGAAGTAAAAATCACCAAAGAAGAGGCAGAAGAAAAGGCTTTCAACTGCTTTGACAATGAGGTGACTCAAAGAACTGTGTTAGGTACAGCGTTGTTTAATATGTTAGCAAACAGAAGGGGCTTCAAAATCCAGCTGATAACATTGGAATTTAATACAATTATTGAGACTTGTCCAATATCATGAGAATATTATGAACCACTTCAGAAGGACCTAATAAACTAACTAAATAGGCAGAGAGATGGCAAATGAAGGTCACTGGAGAGAGACACATGTGAATGCATATTAGAAAGAATTACTCCCATGCATCTGTGCTAAAAGGCCCGCACTGACACCGCCTTCGAGCACATACAAAACCGTATTTGTGGGTAGTGCTATTGACATTGCTGGAAGTGTTCCGGCAGGGAAACGAAATGCTTGTCTGGATCAGGACCTACGCTGAATTTGTGACCGTTGTGGGGGGAGGTGGAACAGACTAAAACTGTAGGCAGCTGGCTGAAAATCTGTCCATGTGGAAGAACAGGCAAAGAAATAAAGCAAAACAAAACATGTTCCTTCTGCTCCACCATAAACAACTCGACCACGAAAAGAAAGACTAGGTACAGACTAAACTAGGAAATAGTGAGGCCATTACAATTTCATTTTGTAAAGGAGTGATTTGGCCTTTCTGCTCAGCATAGCCCAAGGAATTGCAGAAATGAAATGAGTCCCAGAAGAGGCCACAGAAATGATTAGCTCGCTGAGGAGAGAGCAGAGGGAGGCTCACCCCCGGTGACGCGTCCGTCCGCTCCCCGCAAGAGTCGAGCTGGCATCAGGAGACTGGTAAGGAGCTGTAGCGAATTACCCCCGGGGAATTACCCTGGTGAATTACCCCGGGGATCCAGGGGAGGGTCAGAGGAGGACCGCGATGGAGTCACGTTTCCCCGCAGCGTGCTCCCAGCCCCTGCGGAGAGGGCTCACCCCAGGGAGGCTGCAAGCCCTCCCGACCCCAGAACCAGCATCAGGGCCCCACTGTGGGGACCACAGCTTGGGAGGCCCGGCTGGCAAGCGTACCTCCATCCCCTCACGCGAGAAGGACCTGCCAGAACAAGAGATTTCAAAGCCTTCTTCAGGATAAGGGCCAAATGCCTTAAGCACCCCAGTAAATGCAGCCGAGCTCCAGAGATGCTGGAATAATATTGGCTTCATTTATGTGAAAATGGGGGCTTCGTGCGGGCTTGGACGTCTGACCTTGTAGCAGGTTTAAGACTAAACAAAAAGGGTCTATCTTCATAAAAAAGAACATTTTATTATAACTAAGTTTCTGAAGATTTTAGTGACAAAACACAAATTGTTCAGTATTTTCTGGTATAACAAGCAGATACAGAACAGAATAAGGGAATATCTGGGTGTTCTACATTAGGCTTTTATGTATTGTGCATTGAGCTTGCCTAAGAACTAAACAGCATTTGATTTGTGCCTAACAATAAATAGAAAAAGGATTGCCAATTAAGAATGTGGGGCATCTATTTTTAACAAAATGTTTTTAAACTTTTGGCTAACTACGAGAGAAAGGCAGTGCCATCTGTTGGGGAAAACCAGCCGGTTCAGGAAACGGCAGCGGGCACGTCGCTGCTTTGCCTTTGGTAGAACAAAAGCCCGTTTAGACTCAGTACGTGACAAGCCTGGTTTGATGCAGGATAAACTTTTGCTGGTGAATAGAAAGGAGAGGTAGAACAATCTAGACGGATTCAACACCGAGCCGTGTTAACCAGCAGCTATTAGATGTATTTAATACCTTGGCACTCTTTCCCAGCAGCAGGTTCAGATGCGTGGAGGCCAGACGCGGGGCACGAGCTGGAGCGAGGAGGGCAGGAGAAGCCACAGTGGGGTAAATCCACGCGACTTTGGCCACCGCAGCAGCAACAGAAATTTTCCTTCCTTGCTGTTTCATGAGTCAGCACTTCTGATGTCAAGACTACACTCAAATTGAAACAAGCAGCAGTCCTGCGTGGGAGGAAGATAAATCTGAGCTCCACAAAGGGATAAGCTGGCAAGCTTAGGTGGTCTGTCAGTAATTGGGGTTTGTGTAATTTTTACTCAGCATTTGCAAACTGCTAGTGATTTAGCTTTAAATATGTAGCAGTTACATGGTTGTAGCCAAATGCAGGTTTCAATAGTTGCACTGAATTTGAAAGCCAGTGTGTTTAACATGTAAATACACTGTGTGCACCTTATGAATTATTTCTTTACACCAACCTTTCTGGAGATGTACGTATATTCTCACACCCATATATGCATAACAGCACAAACACACCTATGTGTATCAGCTGAGTCTTTCAGCTAATCATGCTTTTCTGTAGCTCTTTAGCATGTTACTATTTTCATTTACAGGTCAGGGTAGGGCAGTGGATATCAAATATGGACATTTTTTTGCCCAGTGAGGGACTGACACATCGGCTAGAATCATGTTGATGGTTATTCAACAGAACTGCAGTAGCCGCTATTTTTGCTCCATTCCCACAGCAGCAATAAAACAGTAGCACAAAACAGAAAGTGACACACCAGATACATTGAACAGCAGCTGCCCTTAAAATCCAAGCAGCCCCCATGGACTGATTTGCCACTCACAAAGGGCTACTTTTTTTTTTTTTTTTTTTGCACTGAGGGGGTGTAATTAAAGAAGAGAGGAAAAAATGGGATCATACTAGCAGTAAGAGCAAAGAGTAAACAGTGAGACCAGAAATTCATTTCCTCAGTTGAATAATTGTGCTTTGAGAAATGTATGGAGAGGAATGCATCAGTAAGGTGTTTTCTTTAAGAAAAGGTTATCAAGAATAGCACGTGGACAGTCTCATGCTTCACTGTCCAGTCCTTGTCTGATTGGTAAAAAATTCATTTTTTAGTCAATACCAAAGCAAGCAGTTGTGTATAAAAGCCATGTAAATAGTGAAAGCATACAACAAATGTGCCCCCGGGCAGGATTAATGTATAGACAAGCTTTTGGAAAAGAATCTTTTTCTTTTTTAAACAGATAAATGTATTTTGAACTAAGCCAGGAAGACTTATTTTTATGGTGTTCCATGCTGCCCTGTTTTAAGTATTGCACATCATAAGATATAAAATGAAAAAAACACTTCTCTGGTGCCAAAGGGGAGAGGGACTTGAAAGAACCACTCAGAGAAGTACCATTTTGCTTGTAAGAAGTGCACACTGATTTTTTTTCCAGCTGAACTCTGTAAGTGTGCAAAGCCCAAGCAAAGAGAATATTAATCTTTGATGAAGCAAACCTAAAACTGTATAGGCTTGGATTGCAATTATAATTATATTGTATTCAAATACCAAAGCTCCCTTCCAAATAAATGCACTTAAAGTATTCTGTGGAACAATATTCCGTGGGGAGACTGAACTAAACAGCACTTTCAAACTAGAGATGATATACAGGCCAACCAGAACCAGAACTGGAGCTAAAAATATGCAATGGCCCTATCACTGCATATCTTGTGATAGTAGTCTTTTTTTTCGTAACATATGTTCACAGATACGTCATCATCATCTGTTGTCAGACTAGTGGCAAATAAAGACTTGCAAATTTTCCTCGATTTTTCACATCTCTGCTTGTTCCAGCAGTAACATTGCCCGCTTGCCTTTTATTCACCATGTCTGGCATGTTCTAGTAATTCTCAGACATGATAAGATCTTGTGCCCTCCATATTTTTTGCTTGTTTTTTTAAAATAGGTGTCTAGCAGTTTCTCTTCTTTTTTTCCTCTTTCTTATTATCCGTATTACATTTATTTCTTCTGATTTCGGAAGGACAGTAATCCCCTTCTATATCCTGCACACACCCTCAACAATTTAAGACTCAAGTCATCCTTTTATTTAATATCAACAAAAAACCCAGCCATGTTTGATACTGGATGAATATCTAACTATCAGCATAGCAAAGCTCAGCTAAAAGGCCTGTCCCTGGTACTTCTAGCCTGGGGATATGGAAACACTTCCCAGCTCCTGTGACTGTTCTGCCTGCATGCCAGGATGAGTCCCAAGTCTTAACCATCTCTCATACTCTGATTTTCACTGGGAGAAGGCCAAGGTGTACAGGTTAGGAACATGCCACGGCATGCTGTAATAGGTCTGGATGATATGAACAATAAGGCACTGGGACTACAGGGTACAGCCATAGACTGTGATATGGATTTTGCTGTTTACAGCACTGGAATGTTGGGCTTTTTTGCCCCAAACTCAGGATTCACAGTACAGAAAATTAATTTCCAAAGCATGAGAGCAAGCGAGTATTAACTAGCATCAGTGGCTGGTACGAACTGCTAGAATTCTTTCACTGCACCCAATAAGCCACAGCTTTGCTCAAAATTTATTATTCTATCTAGTCAGGCCCGGATCAGCAAGCAAGGTAAATATGTACAGAACTTCACATCTCAGTGGGATGACCCAACTGAGTAAGGACAGAATTGTATTAAAAAAAGTGCATTGTCAATTCTCACAATAGATCAAACCCATCCACTAAGTAAATTCCATTAATTTTAGGGATACTATACCAAACATGCAGATTTTAAGACTATGAGTTAGTTTCCCTGATGCTGATGGGAATTCTAACCTTAGCCAAGGAAGTGTCTGGGCCTGAAGGAGCCTGAGGATGCCAATAATCACTAGCAGGTGACGAGTGTCTGTGCTGAATGATCCCATTTAAAATCCTGCCAGGCATCTATTTGCCTCTTCAGCTCCTTAGTTACTTTTGTGTATCTGGCCTTTGTTATTTGGAGAGTCTTTGGTTTATTCTTCTTTCTATAGTCTTTTGTCTTTGAAGGATTGATTTATTGCTATCTGATATGAGCTACATAATCCAGCAAAATTGCCTTGTCTCAACAGTTTATAGTTCTGCTCAAGATTTATGTTTCATCCATCCTTCCAAGGAAAGTACTTGCTTTTTCTCCTTTACGATTTTAAATGTTTGCCTATTCAGAAATAAAATCCTCTTTTAGGAATGGAAATTAACCTAAAATCTGAATCACTTTAAACTCTGAGATAGCTCAATTTAGGACATGCATTTTGTAACATAAAAAACCGTACACATTCCCTGACATCCATGTTCCCCTGTGCATTTTTCCTAATGCACTTGGATTGTTCCTACCCCTCACTCCAGCTCTTCCTCAGAAATTCCTCACCTTCTGCCCCAACTTCCCTTTCCTTTTTGTTGTTTCACCTTGTTTAAAACACTGTGGCCAACACAATTTTCATTGGTCTAACCCTGTCATTCACTCCCTCTTGAATCTCTGTGATTCTTTTTCTTCCACTGCCTGGGATGAGGGTTCTACCTCGAGCCAATGCATAATTGTCTCCTTGATTGCTTAATCTCTTACCCATCATCTTTCACTCATCCTTGGTCACACACTGAAGTTCCTTTCTTTGCTTCCCTTCCAAACGTGGATTCTACATTAAAATCCTCATGAAAGCAAATGTTGTGAAAACTCCTTTAACTTTAAGGTTCCCCTGTGAAACCATCAGATTGGTTCTGATGCAATGATGAATGCTGCAGTTTAGCACAAATAGCTGTTTTACTTATCGGTAAATGGTTCTATTAGAACATCATAAACAGAGTTCTGCAATGCACCTTGCTGGCACCTTGCAGGGTATACCTTGCCACCAAATGCAGCACAGAAGGGGACGGTCCTGAGAAGAGCAGCTTTATGCCCACTTGTGCATCCTCCAATTGTGAAATTGCTTGGGGAAACCGCAAACAATTCTGTAGCTCAGAGAGCTGCAAGGAAGGGAACTCCAGCCAAGGACTTATCACCTCCTTCCAAAATTGCACAGTGCCTAAACTGACCCTCTGTTCCCCCTGTTTGGAGCCCTCAGTCTGCTGGAGAGTTGTAACCCCTTCACAGCACCACTGCACCAAGGAGTGGCAGCAGGAACAGAACATGGTCCTCTAGACCTGAACGTTCAGTGAATCAACAAGGCTGTGAAGAGAGGAAAGGGGACATGGCCTGGCTTTTTCTTCTGCAGAAGTTCTGGTCCCAGCTGTTGGGTCTGGAAGTACTTTTGCTCTAGAAGACAGTCACATTGCTACTTTAAGAATCCAAAATAATCTTCAACATTGTCCACTTATGAGTGGATATACTTATAAGCAAATACATAAAGGCAGCCAAACATGCAGTTTTCACACCAATAAAACTCACATTCAAAGTGAGAATATTGTGGAATTAAAAGCCTCTGAAAAATCAGGTGACCTTTATATGGACCCCTTGACTCACCTATATAGCTATACTTTTCTTGCCTCAGCTACTTTTCTTCAAAAGTGTCAGAAGTTCTGTAGCCTCTACATATTTCAGAAGGCACAGATGCTTGATGTCTTTTAATGATCAACCCAGTAAGTTTGATGCCATTAATCTCTGCAGCAGTGCTTACTATGCACAAAGTATGATAATATTAAACATTTTAAAGAGGTTTTTTTATGTTTCATTTCAAGCCAACTATTTCTGATTAAGGCAGTCAGTTCAACTCTTATCACAGTTTGCATCTAAACCTTTTTAAGGTTTATAATAATCTTCTATACCTAAAAAAAGAGTGATGACTAACATTAGGTGTGCAAGCAAATATTTTTAATGCCAGAACACAATCAAGGGTGGCCAGGTAGGCTTTGCTGCTCTCAACTAAGCTACATATGGGATTTCTGATGAGATCATTCACATTTATGATGACTGTCAATCCAACATCTGCTTTTACCATATTGGACTGTGAATATTTCAGATCAACAACTGAAATCCAGATGTGTTTGTGTCATGAGCTCTATGCACTCTACTTGAAATGATTTGTCTTTAAAAACAGAATTAAGGATGCACTCACGCTTGCAACAGTATTCTGAAATGTTCCTCATGCACAGCAGAGCTTTTGTGGGAGAATCCAGCCACCTGCGTCCAAATTCCCTAACACTCTGGGCAAGAGACATGTGCAGACGGGACTCCCTCCCTTCTCAGTGCATACAAGACAAACCATCATCACATTCTATGCCATTATTATCCCCACTGCTAATTTAATTCTCTTGCACTAAACCCCCCAAACTTTTACTATACAGTCTCCCCTCTAAGGATAGCATAATACTTTACATATGGTCACAAAATCAACAAAAGCCATACATACTTTTTCTCATGTCTCCCTACACAACTGGGTAATTTAAAAAAGAAAATGGTTTACACAAACAGTACATTTATGACCTGCCATGTTTTATCTATTACCTTGACCCTGTCTTTGTCTCTTTTTTACTACTCAAGTTGAGGATTTCTGTCCTGGTCACTGGCTTCCCCTTCGTTCCCTCATGTAGGAGGAGGAAGGCATGAGAGCTGTAGGAGAGCTGGAGGGATGATGACCTGTAGGGAGGAAAAGGGGCAGGATGGGCTGTGGAGCACATCACATAACCTGGGAGTACAGCTATGAGAATTTTTCAGACTGACTTTGTAAGGACAATGGGGTTAGCCTAAATACTAAACATGGGGAATTTTGCCTATATCTAATGCTTTTAACAACCCCCCCCAAAATAGTGGAATATTTCTGGTGACAACACAGGAAAGTTGTTGTTAAGTCTTAACTCATACCAGAACTTCTTAATACCAATTGTTAGCTTTTTTCTTTGTTTTATCCTTCCACCAAGCTTTGGTACTAACTGGTGCTGTAGATGGAGTTCATGTGCACACATGCAAGAGCCACGCATCTGGCTGCTCACTTGCATGTGAAATCAAACATGGATGCCTGGACACTGGCACCCAGCTCTTACCAAAATCCTCAACTTCCAGATGTTCTCAGATTTGACCAGCTCCATCTGGAGTTTAAAGTATTGCTACTTTCAAAGGAGTACAGAGGACTGCTCATTTCTCTGTGGGTGGTAAAACACGCAGAATTGCTCTCTGCCTACCATTAGCGTGGTCCAGTGTGGCTTTCAAACTCCCTGCGACCCAATGGGGAAGCACAGGAGAGTGCACAGCTACATGGCATCTCTCCCCCAGTCCCCAGGGCAGCTGGGCACAGCCCTGCTCAAGGCTGTAGATAAAAGTGTACCCAGAGGACAGAGAATGGACTCACTCTTACTAGAGCTACACTTCAGAACTATGCCACAGAGCTTAAAAACACAGCTCTGAGTAGGGTAAAAAGACAGGAAAGAGATTCAGGGAAGTGTTCACCATAGCTAGGGGACCTACATTTACCATCCCGGGTCACAAATGCTGTTTATTTTCCCAATTTCTGCTCATTAACACATTTACTGGATTACCTAGTTCAGATGTGGGTAACTTCAGAAGCATGTTCCTTGCTTGTTAAAGGTATGTGGCACTTCCCATATTCTAAGGAGAATTTATATTTTTAGACAAGAGCCTAAGTAAAGGTGCTTTTAAGAAAACAGCTACAACCAGTCAGGGGTATTCTGACAAAAAAATTTCACTGGAAAATACTGATTCATGGAACTCTGCCCTTTCTTTTCTTTTTTCTTTTTTTGGTAGGAAGAAGGTTAGAAAATATTTTTCAGAACTTTAACAGACTTTTTGGGAAAAAAGTTATAGAGAATAAAGATATTACTGTATTCACCTGAGACAGAGGAGACCCGGATTCAACTTGGAGCTTTACCTGATTTGATTTCAGCCTCAGGACATCCCAGGTGAATGCCCTGACCAACTGCATGCATCTCAGCTGCTGGTACTGGCCCAGAGAATTTACAGAGCCTGGGAATTAAAAATGTTCCTTGGATACTCATCAAGAAGGCAGGACAATGGCAGGAGTGGGACCCAAATCTGCACAAATAATGGGACAGAAAAACAGGTGCAAAAATAAATTTGCCCAAATGAAATGAAAAAAATCTCATTTTACAAGATGTCAGTCAGAAAATGCTCTAAAACAGTACGATGTATAGTTCCTCTACTGTAAAACCAAGAAAAATAGAACTTCTTCCATCGGGACTGAAATCCCCATTTACAGTGATAAATATGCTTTAAACATCCTCTTGGAAAAAAAAAAAAAGATAATCAAATTCTAATATCCCTAAGTCTGAGGAAAACTCCCAGTGACTTTATTAAGAGTTTTGTCTTGATGAATAGAGATTTTGGAGTTCAGGAGGTGGCCCTGAAATTTCAGGGTCAGATCTCTTCAGTAGCACAACTGAACACAAAACAACCAAGCTCAAAGGAATCACCCAGGACTCTGAAATTCTTCTCCTCCCCCTAAGGCATCATGCAGCAATGTACAAGTTGCAAATGTGATGTGCGATTTGCCTTCTATTTGCCAAGATTTGGTTTCCTTTTCTGATCCAGACTATTGTGCTACCACACTGAATGCCACTGCAGTCTCAGTAAATGCCATAAGATGCTACAAGTCCATGGTTTCTCAGACTCTGCATTTCCCACGCTGCTTAGATTTACTTGTCACTATTTTCCTGCTTGATAACTGCAGGGATGAGAATATTAGGAGTGGCAGTCTAATCAGTGACCACTCTGGGCATTCAACCTGTCAGAGCTGAAAACTCATGAATGAGCTGCAGTGGGTCAGTGATATGCTAACACATCAACCAGAGCAGTAGGTTCCTCTACAAGAAGGCTCTTTATCACATATCCAAGAGAGAAGTGGAAGTCATAAAATAAAATCAAAAAAACCCCAAGCCAAAACCAAACAAGGATCATAAATCACACAATACAGATCTAAGTCTTTTTTCAGCTTGGTGTATTTACTTGTCATTTAGACACAGTATCAGGCAAGTATTGAACTAAAGATGATTTTTTTTTGTTTGCAAAGTCATATCAAAGATCTGACCCTTTCTCACCTAGCGGATCCAAATACGAGATGTGCACAAATTCTTATAAATCTCATCAATAGCTATTTAAAATTATATATATAACAAAACCCACAAGTACAAGTAAATGAATTCAGATGTTCACATTGCTCAATTAAAGCTCAGCCAGAGATAGGCCTGGGCAGCTATGGCCCCAGTTCAACAAACCACTTAAGCATATGCTTAAAACAAGCTCTGGATCAATTCCCAGTGAGGATTAATGCATATTCGTAAATGCTTCGCTCCTTTGGAGATCACAGAAGGAAATATCCCTGGAGAAGCCTTAAAATGTAAAAGTACAATTTTGGTTGCTTGTTTTTAAATTAGCTGAAGCCAAACTGAATATTCTAGAGTCAGCAAACTCTCCACAGACAAATGTTTATTTTCATTCTATAGCACCTTGTGCAATGAAATTAAAATTTCAGAATGTAGCACATGGCGGCCAGAGGGAAAGATGACGACAGAAGATAGAGGTTAATGCAGAAGGACTGTCTGAGCTTTCCAAGTACATTATAATAGAAAGCACATGAATAGGATGGCTAAGCCGGTAAATAATGATAAATCAATCTACTGCTATTTCTGTGGCTCTGCAAGATGCACGTGTCCTGACAGTCCTGTTTATGTATTAAATTGAGAATGTGAATTGATACAAAGTGAAATGTTTTCTTTCCCTCAAGCTCCTTTTGTGCCTAGATGGACTGATGTTCACACTCCACTTTTTTCCTTTGGTTAACCAAAGAAATAAATTCTTGATTAGATCCACATTATTCATGTTTTGCGGAGAATTTTTTGCCTACACATACAAGTCCTGCTGGGGTAAGCCAGCAGAGACCTATTGACTTAGTGTCGTAGCAAATTACATGGCCCTATAGTCAGATGAAATATTAACTCAAGGGACTGATATTTTCACTGGATCAAAGACCAACTAATGAGAAACAGAATACTGGTTTTCAAAGAGGGTTTAAAAAGTTAGAACAAAACACAGATCACTTAATATACTGCAAAAGTTGCAGTAACTTCCTGACAGTTTGCTTGCCTACAAACCTCTTAGCCCTGATTTATTAATATTAGATGCTGTGCCAACTTCATGTCATAAAGGATAGATGCTGTGTGCCCACACTCTGCTTGCAACTGCATAAACACGATCATCAACTAGATTTGACATCATAATCAAAACAATGAAAATAAGTTAAAGGTGGCAGGCAATATCCAAGAAACTGTATTAAAAAGCTCTGCCTACATTAAGAAAAAAAAATTGTCCAACTGATGGAGAGAAGGACCTGTTTTTTAAAGGAATTCAGGTGCTTAAAGAAGCAGATGGGTGCACAGTGGGATTTTTAGAAGCTCTTAGATGGCAACTCCCACTGAAATCACTGTGTATTAGGCAGCTAGGTATTTCGGAAAATTCACATTACCTGCATCTTTAAGCACCTAAATACCTTTAAATATTTGGCCCAAAGACAGCTTACTGTAACGTCATAGGAAACAGAATAGTCCCTGCTCAAGGGAAAATAGTTTATTGTATGGTCAATTAATTTTCAAGCAAGAGAAATCCATATAAGCAATTTGTAAGAGAAATAAGGCCAGAACTCCTGAGCTATGACTTCTGAACAGTATTTTGTAATTGAAAGAAGAGATATGGTACACAAAGAAATTTTGGGCACTATTTGGCAAGATTATAACAGGGATGATGCTGGTACAGATTAGGTGTTAATCTTAAACTGGAGCACATCCGGAATGCACAGGCCTTAATCCCTTCAAAGAGCAAAAGATAAATGTGGTACCTCGGTGTTTGTGAAGGGAGTCAGGGGCCGGTAAGTGTGAGGGCTACGGGAGGGACACATGCCCTGCAGAGAAGGCAGGCAAATGGACGTAGGCGTCATTTGTCTCTTTGGCCTGGGAGAAAGTCATCAGCAGTTGCAGTTTCTTTCCTGAGGAAGCTCAGGAACTCCAAACTCGAACCTGTAAGATTTTTAGGGTCATTTATGTCCGCCACTGTGATGGGAAGAGGGCACTGCAGGTGCCACGGAGGTGAGACACTGCATCCAAACTGGCTCACTGCCATTTAGTTTTCTAATTCCACCGGTCCAAGTGCAAACTGAAGAGACCTAAGAAAGCAAATCCCACACAAATCCTTTGACTCCTACTTCAGCAGTGGGAGCCACAAGTAAAGAAGGCCATCTACAGCCTGGCTTGCATCCAGGCTTTGCCCCATTAGCCTGAGGTCCAGGAAATCAAACAAGTTTCTCAGCTTACCTTTTGCAGAAGAGGAAAACAGCAGTTATAGTTTTGCACTGTGCCACCTTTCAGTGACAGAAGAGGATTTCTCCTGCATCACCAATCTGTGTATCCCATCCAAGTCACTTCATTTAATGTGGAAAAAAACAAGCAGTGACAGAACAGGGCCCTTAGAGTAAGGCTTCCAGCATAATGCAGCCACAAGAATTTAACAAGTGGGATTTACTTAACTGGTCACTAAGTGTTAGCATTGCTTTAAAGACATATGGCTGAAAGTGTTTCTCTGGCCATAAAGAAACAGAATCGAGAGAGCAGAGAAAATGCCTGGCAAGCAAACTCTCTCCCTTTTGTTTAATAGCTCTCCTCAGACTTGTAAGCCTAGAAAAAGCTTCATTAAAGTTAATGGACAAATCTTCCAGGAAAAAAAAAAAGTACTTAAATGTTACTACTTTTGGTCTGAGCATGCAAAATTTCTCTTCCTTGCTGGGCTCGCCCTAAGATAGCAATCTGCAGGCAGAGTTACATAAATATTGACAGCTTTCAGGCTGGCTTTGTATCTCAGACCTCATGAGTGACTGGCAGAGTTCACAGGCCAAGTTCACAAGCCTTGTAAGTGGGCACAGCTTCACTGAAGTCAGTGGGAGACCTGCACACATTACAGGAACCTTCCATAAATAGAACAGAGCTGTGTCCATTTGTACCAGAAATGACTGCAAATTACTGCCAGCAACATAACAGAGAACATGTTTCACCCTGTAACTTCAGGTAGACAGTTCCTGAAGATACCATTCAAAATACAAGTCACTTCCTTAGCTACTGCTGTGGCACCCTTTCCCTTAACATGTAAACCCTATCTTACACACCAATGACAATGGCAATTAGCCTTGCTATACCTCCAGTGTGCTACTATGCTTACTTTTCAATAGGTGACTCAGGCACAGATTGTGACCTTCACCGGGTCCCAGTGAGCCAATGGGGAGACACACAGCAAGGTGCTGGGACAAAGAAAGTTGAATATAATCCCTTATATAACGGACTTAACACTCAGTCTTTACCCACAACAGGCATTTCACAGAAGAAATGCTTTAAATAGCTTCTTTACAGATTCACAGTACAGAAAGAAGTAAACTTACCCTGCTGTATGTTTCTAAAGCAAAATTTTAAAAGATCAGTTAAGAAACTCAGAAGACCCATACATGCTGCCATTTTAGATTTTAGATGAGATTTTAAGTGGGTGCCCATTAAAAAAAAGGCCATACAACTTCCACCCTAAGCCGGACAAAACTGCAACTAGGGATGGGACTCTGCACAAAGACGGCTGTATTCTAGTACCACACAGCCTGAGGTGAGACATAGCAAACATAATCCGCAGTTCCCATTTGGGTGTTGAAAAGTGTAAAAACAGTGTTTGAGATGTCCTATTCTTGCCAGACATGAATGCTGCAATCAAAGATAAAGTATCCCGCTGTGAAGTCTGCAGTTCATACAGGGAAGACTGTAACAGAGACCACTTACACAACATGAGACTCCTGACTGCCCTTGGTACAGGGTTGGCAGAGACCTTTCTGGGTGAACAAGGAGGAATCATTTCTCATTAATGGACTGTTCCTAAAATTTTTACATACTATCTTATTACAAGACAATATGATATTGCTAACTGCTGTTTGTTCAAACTAATACAGTTAAAGCAATAGAAGAATGGAAGGGGTTTGATGCATAAGTCACTTGTTTGGGCATTTTTCAACAGTGCATCAGTGAAGTGCATTGTGTCGTGGCTTCTTTAAGCTGTCAAGTGCACTAGCAGAAGAACTAGTAAAATACTCTGAAAGAGATTTTAAAAATCTGAGGGGATTTAAGGGATCTCTTGGCAGCACTGTCAGGCTACTCAGCACAAAACCCACAATGTTTTAACACTGTCAGCTCTCCAGTTTATAAGCAGATGCCAAAAAATATGGGTCTGATGATCCTGCTATAAGCCAGAAGACTGAACACTTATGTAGTCACCAGGAAAACTGACAAGGCTGTCTTTGACAGAAAAAAAATATTAAAACTTTGGGGGGTTCAACTTGACAAACCTCACATTTTTCCCATCAAAATTAAGGGGAAGAAATCCAATACTTCACTGTGCAAACTTAGCAGTCCAGGCTGGGGGCAGACAGCACTATGTGCAGTACAGGACAGAACAGGATGCACAGGGGACCTGATCTTTGTGGCTTTGCATTTTGATCCCCAGCATCTGTTGAAGTTTCTGCAAAGCTATTCTAATTTACTCCTGATAACACACTGACCCAAACAGACTGTAGGAACCGAGGCCCAGATTGCTACAGATATTTACATGCTTATGTCCTGACCAACTTCCTGAAGAAAGTGGAGTGAATACCTCCTTTTCAAAGCTAAGCTTCATGTTTTAGGCATAATCTAGACACAATGCACAATCTAGTTTATGCAGACTCTAGCTTTTTCACTTTTTCCTTTCAAATCCAAAAATTCATTAACACTGACTTCCCTAATTTTTAACAAAATGTCCATCTTGATGACTTTGTAGTCCCTGAAATAACGTGTCAGAAGGCTTTCAGAGCTCCCAACAGCCTCTGAAGATGGAGACAAGTATGTATTAGCCCCTGATACACACAGGGAAAGGTTATTAGCTAATAACAGCTTTTCCCCATTCCAACTCATGGCTCCACCTCCTACGCACAGCCACGGTCACTGCAACTTTCACGTTCATTATTTCTGCAACTCTCTCGTTCCCTCGAGATATTTTTCACCAGTCACTAGCTTTCAGTCCTCTTTGGGTTAGACACCACAAAACTACTTCTCCAGATTAATCTATCATCTGTAATTTTGTATCTGGATTGAGAACTCCTTGGGGCAGGGCCAGCTTTTTGTTCTGTTTGTACAGCACCTCCCATAAGGGCTTTCCTGTGATAACTGAAATAGTAAATACGTAACCTCCATGTCATTAAAGAGAGTCATTGGCAAAAGGAGGAAATGAGTAAGCGCTAATACCTATCATATTAATCTGTGGATCATGCAGCCTCTCTACGACCACAGTGATCCAATGGAATAATTAAAACTGATCAGTGTAATTGTTTCAACATTAGATGCAGAACTTAAAATCAGAAACTGAGCAGCTGCAGGGATTGCTTGAAAGCCAGTGTAAGTATTGCCATCCTTGCCCATAGGTAAAGTGGTAAGACTGTAGATAATATTCTGATTCACAGCATGGTAGAAGTACTTTACTCCAACATTTTCCGGTAGGCTTCTCTGCAAAGCTACCATAACTAAAATGAATTTGAAAAGGTGTTCTTCAAGAACTTCATAGTAAAAGAGAGGGGGGAAGGATTTTACCGCTTTTTCCAAAGCATGCTAGTATCACTTGACAATTTTTTGTCACATCGATTCAAATTCACTTTTTCCCCTGAGAAGTATAAGAATTCATCAGCTTTCCCTGTCTGATTTCTGCTGTCAAACACATCAGGAAGCTTGTACCTCTCCATAATTCAAATTCTTTCCTGCCCACCTTAATTGTATGTCTCTTTTCTAGATGTAACATAGTAAGAGTGGGCTGTCTCAAAGGGAGATTTCCTCTAGATGTCCTTATATGGCAGGTATACATGAACACTGGAGGATAAGTCCTATGCATAATTCTTCTGTCATCAATTTATATTATGTCCCCATGCTTTATGACAGCCATTTTGATGGCCTTACCTACAGGGAATATTGCCATGAACTTCCTTAGACTCTCCAAGGAAGGAAATGGAATTTGTACCTCCAAGTAGAAGTAATTCCAGCTGTTTAAGGAGAAAGAAAAATGCTCCTCAAAAGCAATAAAACAAATCCCAGTTTAGCTAATTGTCTTAACATAGGAGTTGAGGATAACTTCACATTTCCGTGGAAGCCCGTTAAGATCTTGCATATTTCCATTTACGTTTAACAACTTCCAGTCAGCCAATAAGCAGATCTGTTGATAACAAGAAGTTGTAATTGCTAGAAAAGTGTAGGTGTTCATCTCTACACTTCAAGTTTCACAGAGCTCTAACAGACTGTAGATCCTGGAATTTGGATGCACATGTCTTTTTGGTTATACTGACTCTGTCCCCAGTGTTATGCAGAAGGCATTTGGGCCCCCATGTTATTTGCACTACATATTTAGGGATTAGGGCTCTGCAACTCTGCATCTCTACCCTTTTAACTCCAATGTCACACATTGCTAGGGAAGATCTTTAAAAATACCTAAAATCTGATCTGCAACACTGGATCCCTTCAACACGGTAGCTTCCTCAAACATCTTCACCATGAGATGATCAGGTACCCAGTGAGGATTGTAAACATAGAGGTAAGGAAAAAAAAAAGACATTTCTTTGCACCACCTAAGTACCACAAAAATATTGAACAAAAAGGAAAGAGAGAAGAATGAAGAGAGAAGGAAGACAAGACAACTGTAATGAGGAAAGATGTTCTTACCGTAATATGTTGGGGACTTCTGAAAAGAGTTCACAACTCAGTGGTGTGAAAATATGTCAAGGTTATTGAACCTAAGGCATGTCTCTGCTAACTAACTATTGCTTGGTCTGCTTGACCTTTAAGTGTCTGCTTACCCAGCTTCCTTAGGACTTTGTAAACTGTACAAAATGTATCCTTTACACTAGATGACCAATACTTTGGGCTAAATTCCCATTGTTTACTGTGCAGCCAAAGAGCTGTCCCCTTGTTTTGCTCCCATGTTTAACCAAACTGAACAGACATCAACTCTAAACCTCATTGTAAACATCTGGATGCCTCAGAATAAAGTTACATACAGTTAGATATATGAAGGAAGTGTTAAGCTTGTTTCTGTCCAAACAGAATAAATATGGTGGAGGGGTGTGTGGACATGTGTGTGTGGTGGTGGGGAAGCTACAAAGCTCTGTCATTGATTAACGTAACTGTCAATCCCTTCAACAGAAAAAAAAAAAAAGGTAAAAGAAAGCACATGAAATAAAAAGTTGTTCCATTCTTTTTGTATTCTCCCAGCATTCTAGAATATCTATAGTGGAGATTTCTCCTCTTTTAAAGGAAGAAAATTCCTAAGACTTCTGATTCTATGAGACCTTTTCAGGTTTATCTTTATTCAAACAATTTCTTATTCAGTTAAACCACTGCATATTTTAGAAACCTGTCATTCAATGCTGTATATTATTCCTTGATGCTCTCCGCAAATCTGAAGCTATGGCTCTACAGAAAAAAGCGCCACAGAACCCCCTCCAAAACCTGGAAGTAAAGGCACCAGTAGCTGTGCTTGAGAGATGTTATTCTTGCCTTTCTTTTCCTTGCCCTGTTTAGACAGATTCAACCTTGAAAGAATCCTGCCATTACCTACTGCTGGCTGAAGCCCCTTTCTGTTAAAGTCAGAAAGAATCAGAATAAGGTCTGCAAAAACCTGAGAATAAAAATAAAACAATCACCCAGAAAACAGAGTAAAAAGAAACTGTAAGCCAGTATTCGTATCAGTAAACTTGAGAAACATAATCTGCTGTCTTCACTTAATGTCAATAGTTACTGATGTCCACTCTCATAAATATCATCTTGTAACTGGCTTTGCATCCCTTTCCATACATGCCATCCCTCCACCTCAACACACACTCTGTTGTAATATACAGGAAAATTGAGCTCTGTAAGTAAATTCCAGGCTGGTATATTGGCAAATCTCAACAGATTTCCACATAATGCTGGCAATTTACACTGATAGCTAATTTGACCCATTAAAGAAGTTATTCTGGTCAATGAATGAGTTTGTTTATGAGTAAAAGGAAGTAGCAACTGTAAACTAAAGTGCTATTTGAATATTCCTTATTTACAAACTCTGGCTCAGCAAGGCTTACACTGTAGTTACATTTGATTAGAACTGATTCTGCGGTGCAACTTGAGTACAGGTTATTTAATGAGTATCTAACTAAAATAACACATTCTACTAATAAACGATAATGCCGAATACCTCTGTTCCTCCAACTCTTTCAGAAAAAAAAAATCTATAAATATACATACATTGTTCATATGCCTGAAGGCCAAGTGAATATACTTAGTGCTAGTTGAAATAAGACAGTTGAACGCTGCTGAAATCTTACTGAAGTAGCTAGCAAAAGGCCTGAGGAACAGAACACAATAAGTGTTCAAAAACATCTCACAATGTAATAATCAATGTGTAATATAAGCTAGGGGTTAGTTAAATAAAATGTGAAAGCTGTATTAATGAACCCTTTCACTGTCCAACACAGCATTTCATTTTCTTTCATAGGCTGCATAATGCAGGGCCTGGGAATAAATTATAGATGAAACCCCCATCATATGTTTATAAATACACTAACATTAGCATTTTACTTCCTCATAAATCTGCACCAAACATTCAGGCGCAAGATAGAAAGCCCTGTAAAACAATGATATATTCTCTGCTTGCAAGACTTGCCTAGTGGCCCATTCATTTCTACCGCTGTTCTTCAAACATTACTTTCTTCGCTCATGCCCCCTCATTTAAAATCCATTTTAATTTAAAGATGTTCGATGCAGTCCTAGTGGTACATTTACTCATCCTGGTTATACATCATGGAGCAGGGAAAAGAAAATTGTTTAATCTAGAGATACGGTTCACTGTGGTCACCACTGAACAGTGGAGTAATTACCAGATCAGCTCCGCTAAAAATGCACTCAGGGTGTTCTGTGACCTATCATCTTCTAATCTGCATAGTGAAGTATAGCTTCATAACTATAAATTGCTGACTTAATTAAAACCAGGACCTTTCTGTCATTTAATTACAGGGAGAAAGGTTATTGCTTAAATGCAATTTTCCAAATGTGATTTCTTAACAGTTATTAACTGCTTCACCATCATTTATTGTTTCAGATTTTTCAATTTGAAAATAGTCCCGGTGACAGAAGTAATGACTTCATGAAAAACTCAATCTAGATGGAGCTGAGCAGACCCATTTGTTTCTCGTAAGTGGAGCAGACAGAAAACTTGAAAATGTCACAGGAGGATCCTGTGATTGCTCCACTTTACAGGAGTAATTAAAAACCAAGAGGTTGTATTAAAGGTGAAGAGAAGAGGTTTATGAAAATTTCAAGGTTTTTCTCCCTTACTGAAATATTGTGCTTGCATTTTCAACTCTATTAGGAGAGGTACAGATTAATAATTGTTAATTTATCCCAGTCCAATACACGATACTAGCACCAATACGCTAAGACAGGCCAGTTAGCTCTGCAGCTTTTCTATTGATCTTCCAAGAGCCACCTTAATTTGAAGAAAAATAAGTTCTGTACAATTTCCCTCAGCACATAAAGCTTTTCAGTTCCAAGAACTGTTGTTTCCGTGAAGAGAACAAGTGCATTTTAACTAAAATTTGAACAGCAGCTCATTGTCTAAGACAGACCTTCTCATCCAAGAATGAACTTGATTCTGCTAAGCCACTTTTATACCAGTCTGTGTCCAGTGAGAGAAAAATCAGCATCAAAACGTCCCCTGCAGAGTACTGCATGAAATTCTACTTGAAGGACAAACCTGGCCATTATAACTCAGAGGAACAGCTAAAGCCTGAAAGGCCTCTTGCAGGGCACTGTAAATCCAATGCAAGGCCAAAAAAAAAAAAAAAAAAAAGAAAAGAAAGGAAGAAAAAAAGAGAAAAAACCCAGGTGCTTGCTGTTGCCAGGACAACAATTTCTTGCTCCCAGTAAGAACACATGTTTAATCTGAATTTTCCTTGCCTCCCATTTTGTGTAAATAACAGTCCTTCCAAAATACGTGTGAATGTTACATGCAAGAGGTTTTGCAGATCAAGGGAAGCTTCATTGTTCAAGAATACCATAGGGAGGTAAGATGCTTTCCACCAGGCAGTCACATATTCCTTTGCCCTTGTGGTGAGACTGCTACGGTCACATAAAGCTTCACTGACATCACCAACAGGGGCTTTAAGGTATTGGAGGAGCTAGTAGGGGATATGACAGGCAGCACTACAGATCCATCCGTATTAAACACCTTTGTGATCCCATAAGCATAGCATAGCCTTCAGTTCATTAATCCTCCAGCATCCAAGAGCTGCTATCTCCAGGTCAGTGGTGTGGAGCTGGAGGAGAGAGGCCATGTCACTATGGTCCGGGACCTCCAGCTCCTGGGTTAGAGCTCTGAGAAGAGAGCGTCTTCTTTCCTGAACAAACAAGTCACAAGGATTCATTTTATGACCACTTTCCTGAGGTATCCAGCTGCATATGAACTAATTGTGAGAATCGGAAACTTAGTGGAAACTGTTACTCAGTAGTTAAATTCTGCAGAGCGGTTCGCTGCAGATATTCACCGTATGCATGGTGCTGGCTGGAATGCATAAGCCATGTGGCAATGTTTCCTCTCCCTGCAGCAACACAGCTGAATATTGCCCATTCAGAATTTGCTCTGGATTTACTATTAACATAACACCCCAAATATTTTCAAACCATGTGTCACCTCTGTTCCAAATTGCATTACTAAGTGGAATACAAGCCTTTAACTCTTCCCCCCCCTCTTTTTATTGTGAGGGCAAATCATGTTTTTGGTTAGTCACCAAACATATGTGGTATTGGTTTTGTTCCCTGACTGGTAGACTTGCATAACTTAGCAATGGAATCAAAACTGTAAACAGACAACATATGTGCATGTACGATGTGCAGTTTGCTTTCAGCTAATGATCAAGCACTCTGGGTTACAGTTTGCCCTTGGCAAGTATCTGTACTAGCATAGCTTGAATCCTTACATGTTTACACTCAGCGCTGGCAGGGGAGTGGCAGTGTGGCACAGGAAATAGCATGAGGGAACATGAATTATCTATTTTAAGACTCTGGAGATGGCCTCTGCAAGAATAAAAAAACACAGAGAAAGAAAATGCAAGTGAGAGAGAGAAAAAATGGAAGAGCTTAGGAGAAAAAGGGAAAGATAAAATGCAGCCACCATAGACAGAGAATAGGAAAAGGGATGGTAGGATACTGCCACATTCCCTGGAATGAAAACGCAGCAGCTCTGAGTAGAAAGCAGCAGGCATAGACAGTCTCGACAAGGACTCAAAATCTGGACTATCCTGCTAGGCCAAAGCAACATCTTAGTGATATATACTGCGGCCTTACCTGTTAATTACTTGTGTTATTGCCAGGTTCATGGAATTACATGGTAGGGCTAATAAATTACATGATTTTGTGACCTTTTCACCATGCAGAGGAAAGCCTGTCTTCTTGCTGAGAGATCCATCAGAGTGCAGAAGTATCTCCTAAAGAAAACAATGCACCTTCCATCCCGAATTAAAGTGAAGCTAGAAATTATCCTCTAAGGAATGTGTACTACTCCAGTGCACTGGAGGAGTTTGGTAACAATTTTCCAGTCTCAGTTCTAAATTCAAAACACTTCTGTTTCATTCCCCAAAGCCAATAGCTACTCTGCAGATGGAGGAGGGAAAGCCAGTGCCTGACACTGCAGACTTCCTGCCGGATTGTGTCCTGTGGAAGTTGCAGTAGAGCTCCCTACTCTCACATCCATGCTGGGTGAGGGTTTTCGTAAAGCCCTTATATTTGTACAGGCGTCCTAGGGAACAGACATTCTCTAAAAGGGCCTGAAGTGCACTTGTAGAATATAATGATGGGTACCTTTTGTCTCCAATCCTTCTCAAATACTTTGCTATCTCCAATACCATTGTAGATGGAACTAATCCGAGAATCAGAGACCAAGTTTCTAATAGCAGAGGATAGGTCCCTTCACAGAAGAGACAATTTTCCGGACTTCACTCACTCTTAGCCAAGTTTAACTGAAATTCAAAAAGAAGTAAACCTAATAAATTCCATGTGGCATTTTCCATTTCCCCTTGCAGCTGCTGAGGCTCACAAGGCAACAGGACACCAACCACAGTTCAGAGACTTAGGAAAGTGCAGAGGACAGTGACAGTTACTTTACAAAGACTTGAGGACTAAATTCAAGTGAATCCATTAACACCAAAGCTGTTTCTTCTTTAACACCTGACAGATTCTCATAGGTTTCTATAAAGTAGATACTCTTTTAGTGAGCACCAAAATAGTAACAGATGCCCATAGGTCAGTTAAATTAATCATTAAACCTTGGATATGCCGGGGACCAGTTATCTGCTCTGAAGCAAACTTCTCACGCTCACCTTTTCAGAAATAAGCAGTCCTATTTCACAGACAGAATCGGCTTGATCATGTGAAACAAGACCCGCTTACAGTGGGGTCTGCCCAAGCACGTGCTTACAAAAATCATCATGCTATGCTGTCTTATGAGCTTTACATGTTTCCCTATGAATTACAAAAACGTGCTCTCAGAGAAGCAACACATGGATTGCAAACCACACCATTATAACAGGACATAATGGCCATGCAGGTTAATAGTCTGAAAATATAGAATGAGCCTTTTTTGTAATTCCCTATAGTTTGTTCATTTGATTAATTGAGCCCATTCAATTTCCATTTAAGACTATTAAGAAGTCTGTAGCTCTAGCTATTTTTGTCTCTGAGACTCAGCTTGGAGATTTCAGAAGCTTAACATTCTAGCTGCATGTCACTGCCACCATTGTCTCTTGTCACAATTCTAATTCTATGTTCTGATAATAAAATTTCATTAGTGTCTGCACATCCTTTGCCTTACCTTTGAAGTACTGTCTTGTGCTGAAACGATTAGCAGTACTTTACGTCATATCACTTGACTGTTTGACAGCCATTGTGAGTGAGCTAAACGGGGAGAAATTAAAATTTCTGACAATTTCCATTACATCTAAATTGCTGAGAAATTAAGGGATATTTACTTTTACAAATATTAAAGGTTGTTTAAAATGTAAACTGACTTCATTTTATTAGTAGATTCCACAATGTGCTAATTCAAAATGACTACATGGCTTTATGTGAATAAATTACCAACTCATTTTCCAAAAGCGAAGGACATTTCCTCCAGGCTGCTTTTTGACTGTTTGTGTCAGTAGGAAAGAAAACAAAAAAACTTATGAATATTTCAGAACAGAAGATATTCTTTGGTGTCTGTATTCCTCATTTCATCTCAACAGAATAATGAGGTTGTTCCTGTATGATATGAGTTTTTAACAACTTAACAAAAAGCATGCCACGAAGCACTGAGTTTATCATATGATGTTAATTTATCTTAGGAGGGGTCCCTCCTTGATCAATGTCTTGACCTCTGCTAATCCAGACAATCACACCCTACATGCCCATCCATACAATGATGGAGCTTCACTTTAAAACTAGTTTAGGTTTTCCTATTCCCCTTCTCTTAAGCACTCTGCACAAGAACCTCCCTGCTTTGAGAGGCACACACATATGTATACGTGATGACTTTTGCAAAGTAGTAGCCTTGCTCTTTCCAAAGAATTCTGAATTTACCTGCCAGTCTTCCAGGCCTTGCTAGCTGGCCACCAAGTTGGACCACATATGCTGTGACTTCAGGCCACAAGACTAAGGGTTTGCATGTTTGGTTACATGTTTTTTTCCATGATTCGGTGTTTCCTCAAAACTAAGCAGCCATTATCATTGCAGACTCTGAAGAGCCTGCAAACACTTAAGCGAAAGAGATCATAAGAAGCTTAGCACACCTACATAGGCTTGTAGGGGGCCACCAGTCAGGTACCTATCATCACAGACACAAATACAGTGCTGAAGTCTGGTTTGCTGTTTAACCACTCAGACCTGTAGCTCAGTTCTGCTGATTTAAAAACTGAGTTAGTACAGCTGCTTATAGTTATGTAGGTTTCAGGTTGGGAATGAGTGTTGCTAACAATGGTGATGACTTTCTTTTATCTCAGCTGAAGTATTACAGGGAGGCCAGGCTCTCCTATACATTTTGGATTACAGCCAAGAAAATCTGGTCATGGCTCCTCTACTCTAAAACCTTTCCTTTGATTCCCCCAGACCCTCTTCCACACTAGCTTTCTTTCCAGGCTGCTGAACCTCCATTCCATCATTTATTAGGGTTTTTTATCTTGAATTCTTTCCAAGACTTTTTTTAGTGTCTAATCACAGCTTTCTTCACGAACTCTTTTTTTTAAAGGTCTCTGCACAAGGCCCAAAGACAAACACTGCTCCTAAAAGTCCTAATGCTTTGCCTTGTAGGTACCTCTTTTATAGACTTCATTGTAGACAGCATTCACGTGATCATTCTAGGATGAAACCCCGAATGGCTGTTCATAGTGTGCTGGCATGTTGAATGCAGCTTATTCCATGAAGTCTGGCACCCATAAAATGGGTATAATAGTTACCTACCACATAGGACGTTGTAAGGCTTAATTTATTACTGCTGTAAAGCATTTTAGACCCTTAGAAGAAGGGTGTTACGAAAAAGTAAAGCACTATTGCCATAAAACATTTGTCTGGCTGAAAGCTCTATTATAACACTGGTCTGCTTGAAAAACAAAGAGGGATGTAAGGAATCAGAGTGTCTTACCAGGCATTTTCCATTAAGAAAAAAAGTACTGCTTTAATTTATTTGGTGTCAGCACACATATTCTAAGACTCTTGCTGATGGAGACGGAGAAGGAGCAGTGAGTATGTCTACTGCATAAAGCATACGTGATTAAAACATTACTAGAACATGGAAAAGCACACAAGCTATTTCTCATCAGCTAAGCACATTTACCAAGAGAAACAGATAGGCAAATGCAGGACCTTTTAAAACTTTAAGTCCTGCAGATTAAAGCAAATCATTATGAATAATGCAAACTGTGTAAGAAATACTGACTGAGGATGTGAAAATGGAGAAAGATTACAATATTTTCAATTACTTGTTTGTGAGCAAGTATTTTGTTTTGTTGGGATTTTTGAGAAGCAAGAATCACAGCAGTTAAATGCAACCCTGTTCAGTGGCTGCCATCAAAGCTCACTGTGTTTGAAACCCTTTTTTGCATGATTTGCTGAATCAGGACTCTAGCACATGAAATATACTTTGATCTTGACAGTGGTTCAAGTCTTCTCCTTAAAGTCAAAGACCATTTGGGGTTTTTTTTGCTTTGATGCACCATCAAGCTCATGCACATTCTTTGTCAAAATATATCCATAATAGGGTTATAATAAATAGTTCTTTTAACAGTTCATTTAGGATTCCAAAATGATGAGGTTTGCAAAATGCAAAGAAAAATCACATAGATTTTTTTAAGCAAACAAACTGTAACAACCCCTGAATTAATACTACAACTGAAAGAAAATTAAATCTGAGATAAGTTTACGTGACCTAAAGGCTTTGGGGCAGCACACAGCAATATGCTAAAGAAGACTCATAACCACAAGCTACATTTAGGACTCAAATCACATATGAGTGGCACATTTCAAATGTTCTTCTGTTCCTTAAAATAGATGTGTACTTACCAGATGCTGAAAAATGGCCACTCCATAAATGGGTAAAGAAAGATTTATTCTTGTTTGTATCCGATTTTCTCTTGCATTCTATGTCATGTCCAGCTTCTGCTCACATGCTACTGAGTCAAAAATAGAGCTATTCCATGAGAAATGTTGATGCATGATATTTTTGATCTGCCCAGAAGACAACACAGCATGTGACAGCACATATTTCTTACAAGATTTTCACTGAGTTCACTAGAAATCCCCATATAGGTGCTCATAACTTGGGCTCTACATTTTGATTCCAAGAATCAGAGGTTATAAGTCTCAAAAGGACCTTTAAGACCCTGGGATGCCCTCCAGCAAAACAAACACTACAATATTCATCCAGCGAATTGGAAAGATTCAGAGGAGCATCTCAACTTCCAGGAATATACTTAGATCAAACTTCCAAACCTCTTCCAACAATATAAAAACAGAAATAAAACTGGCAGGTGCATCTTTTGCAATGTCCTGTAACATAAAAATCATGGGTCACTTAATTGAAGTGATTGGAAGTCAAGAAGATAATCTAAATATATACAGCCTTTCTGCGAAGTCTGCTACATTGCAGCTGGACTTCCAAAAAGTTTGCTATGAAACTAGTAATAATATCTAAAGTTAAACGGCACAAAATGAGCTTTACTTTAAATTCTGATGAAATTTAAGACTGGTATCATATCCTAGAATACAACTCTAGGAATAAATTACTGCAAGAATAGCTTAGGTGAATTCACCGTGCAATGACCAGCTTCATAGCAACTTGTCTGTGTCTGTGCTTTCCCTCAGTGACAGTGTGCTAACACCGCTGTATAGATAAATGTATACTAAGCCCATACCTTACCTTGCTTCACAGTAATTTGTGTAAGCATACCTGGAGAGGGGATTATTGTTACAATCATGGCAGCAGACATTGATCTCAAGCACTTACACAGAAGGTACTCATTGTTAGTAAAACCATGGCTTGCTCTAGGTTGAACGTAGGATATTGCTACCCGTGAAATGGCAGCACTAAGGTTCCCAGGGAAGCCGCAGAATTTATGACCTTGTGCCATCACTCTGCGAGTGTCTGCCCCAGTGATATCAGGTCTTTGACAAGTGTTTCTAAACTGTGTAAGAGTGAGCAATTCTACCTACAGACCACAGCCTTACAGAAAGTATTGTCAAAGCAAATTTAGCCCACAACTTGGTTGGTGTGCTGCCTACCCCTTATCACCAGTTTTACAGTGTCATTTCTGCATTTGTTTCATGTGGACTAACAAATTTAAGTACCCCATTCTAATTGACTTTAGCCTTGGAAATTTCAATCTTAACAGAACAGTTTCACTGATTGCATAGTGGCAAATGGAAGATTGTCACTTGTTTTTAAAGTGCTTGCTTTTTACAGTGAAGAGCATGAAGTGTACCAGCAACGTTAACCTTCCGGAAACACACAATATTTAAATTACACTGCTCAGAGCACAGTAATTGAGCCAAACAGACATAAGTTCATATCCACTGAGCTTTCAACGTAGCAAATGCTGACATCAATCCCTCTGAAGTGCCCTAAGGATGGTTCATATGCCTAGAATGTTGTGTATTTTTTTTCCAAATCTAGCATTGGATTTAATAAACTAATAACTTCCCCTTACAAATCTTATCTCAGCCATGTACTCTACGGATATTCAGATTGTTGGCTAACTCAGACCTTTCTAACATGCTTAGCTAAAACCCTGAGTAAACAATAAAATACTTATCTTCTTTGCCCCATTCTTGAGCAAGCAGTCTGACAGAAGCCCATGCATAGACATGATCATACATTAGTTAAACTGCCATGTTTATGAAGAGTCACCACATTATTAAGAAGCATTTCAGAAAAGATTAATCAATCACTTCAGTCTCCTATTTGTTTATGACCTGTACCTCATAACACAAACAATACTTTCCATGAAGACTATCATGTTGCTTTTATCCTTCAGAAGTCCAGATTACTGTTCATCAGCCTTTACTACATTATTTACAAACAAAAGTATAATAAAGGATGAACCACTTGCCAACAGAATTCCTCAAGAAAAACATACTTTCATTTCTGTTGTAATTTTCCAAACATCTGAATCTACTTTGCACTCACATAGGATACAGACACCAGAACACTTAGTTGCCACACAGATGTCATTACCAGATGTCCCAGCCTGGGTGCTGCTGGATTCCAGGATAGATGAATACTAATATTCCTAGAAAAGGAAGTGCTGTCTTGCCTGTAAGGTAAAGCCAGGGTGCATCCTTACTTGTTACATGCCACTGCAATGACTCTGGCATCAGAGGTACCTGCAAGGATGCTTTACACTAAGAAAACAAATAAGGCAACTTCCAGCTAGTTAGTATCTTGCAGTGAAACATAATATATATGTAACATACCCATGGTGGTATTTCAAAAGGCATCAAGAAATGCAGCAGCTACCTTGCTCTTTCTCCTCTTTGTATGTCATACACTGAGTTTCTGGAATGCTGCACTTTGTGGCAGTTGTGACATTTTAAGTTCTTGCAGGGTAAAGCGTAACCTCTATGGAGAACCTGCACATGGTATATGAACCACTGTTGTGCCTCCCTCATCTTCAAAGCAAGGTACATTCACCCCTTCTGAGAATATCAAAAAGTGCTGTGCTCTCCCTGCTGGGTTACACAGGCACAAAGCAGATGAGGAAGAGACACAAGCAAACACATTTACTCGTCTAAGAAATCCAAACATCCTCTTAAAAATTAAGGTCTAAACTATCTTTTGAGAGAAAGTGTATTATATTAATGAATAAAACAAATATCTTTTTTATCTATTAAGGATCTGTGGTTAAGCATTTTTTGTTTTATTGACTTTCAAAATCTTGCTTCACGACGAATCCAACTCTCAATACGCAGGAAATGAGCAGGTGCTCAATGTTGTCTATTAGCTAGCCTATCAGCCTATCAAAATGACATACTGAGGCTTAATAACAGATTTTTAATAAAAATTTTATAAGCCCAGGTGTAAAACACATGCTATGTCACAAATACAAAGGGTTTCACAACATCAGCTGAAGTCAGTTTTGCTGGCTTTTTGCAGAGTAGGTATCTTGGAAGAAGCTCTGTCCATCTCAGATAATGCTATAACTTTAATTCTACTCGCTTTAGCAACATATTAAATTGTATCAACTACCTTGAGCCCCCACACTCTCCCAAACTAAAAAACAACACCTTTTCACTCTACTTCTACCTGTACATGTTATCCTATAAGCAGGAATAACAACACATACATTCATGCACTCTCAATTTCACATTTGTAACAGATGAGTCTAAAGAATCCTCATAAGCAAAGTGTTTGGAATCTCATTCCAGACCCAAATTTTGTGGTTTTGAGTCCCTCTCTAATCCTAAATGCAATGTAATACATCACACTGCAGGCTAGCAAACTCTTCTAAAATAAGATACTTGGGGAGATAGGGATCGTTTTAACTGTAGGTTTGTTCTAGGGGAAGAAAGGCTGATGGTCTAGATCCTGATTCAGCAACATCCATGTTGACTGAAACAGCACTGTTATTGAAAACAGGCATAAGCTGAAATACCTTACAGAATTTGTCCCTAAAATGTATAAATGATCTATAAAAAAAGAAAGCCTTTTAGACATAAAAGTCTTTTTCTGCTCCAAAAGCACCTGGATCTCAAATGAATTCTGCTGCGTAAATACTCCTGATCACTGTGCTGATCTCATACTCGTAAAAGCAGCAGTTCAATTTCAGAAAAAGTCTCTTAATACATCATTTAAAACCCTATCCTTTTTACAAGTATTGGTCAATTAAAAAGGTCTCATATTTATTTTCTTTCTTTTTCTAGGCAGGCTTGTTTCTGGTGTTCTCATTTCTAAAGACAAAAAACCCCCACTATAAAATCACCCTCCTCAGATTAGAATAAAACCATCTCAGGAACCTTAATTATACCTTTGCCTTTGTAAGTTTTTCTCATTCGGATTCACAGAGAGCTCTTGAAATCAAATGCTGGTAAAAGCAAAAGATCAGGGTTATTATTATCAAGCACTTACATTGTGTGTAAATTTACTTAGTGCTTTACAAGCAGAGATAAGATACGCTTTCTACTCCAAAGAGCTTAGAATCAACATAAGATAGGACAAACACAAGGACCGCAAAGAATTGGGTGTAAAAGCGAGACTGCAAGGCTGAAAGAGGGTGATAAGAGATAGGGTAATGTGAAGTGCCTCCCTTCTGTCACGGAATCGGACCGCACTGAAGGCCCCAGCCGCTTCCCTCCTATCCAACAGCAGGTGGGGCTACTGCAGTACCAACCTCGGCTGGGGGGGCTGGGCTCGCCGCTCGCCGCTCAGCCCCGCCAGGCCCGCAGAAGTGGGAGCCTCTGGCCGCCCAAACTCACCTGTAGGACACTGACGGCCCAGATTCAGAGCCGCAGTACAAGTGGCCTCATTTTCGGATGACTTATTTCATCATTCCTCTTGGCCTCAGCAAGCTTTACCAGAACTCCAGAGTGCTTTTTGGTGTGTGACTAAAACCCACGTTCAGAAAGATACAGGCCATAGGCTTGGCCCAAATCTGGATCAGCTCTTTAGTGGCAAAGCTCCACTGGCTTGTGATACAAAGCCAGTCTACATCAGTTGAGGAGCACACCTGAATGACTCCTAAAAAACTTCAGTGCATCTCATTTAGAACCCATATTGCAGATCAAAGCTAGCTATTTATAATACAAGGGTCAACTCCACGTGCAAATGATTCCCATTACCCTATCAAAGTTAGCAGCATGTAGAAATGATGTTCAAAGTAGGATGCAAGAAGAAGACCTGATGACAAATCTTGTTAGCTGAAAGACTGACATTATTTTCAAGTCCAAAGGTCCAATTCTGCTGGACTGAAGAGGAAGCTGAGCCCTTTTTCAGGAGACGGAATGTGTGGTGTTGGGGTTAGCATCCAAAAACCACCTGCAAGGATGATAGGTCCAAGTTCTACACTACACCAAGCAGGCACAGTTCAGTAAGGAGAAGTACTGGCTGCCACTGCAGAGCCCAGATGTTCAGTTCAGCTCTGTGGACCTCCCTTAGCTTGACAGCTTACATAAGCCGTGCCACAGGGTAAAACATGAGAGCCCCGGGGATCAGCCTGTGGCAGGTAACATCCATATATTGTTGTTCAGGGTTTGAGGCCCAGTTTTCATGCTCTATTTCTACCACTTCTGAGTCAGTGGCAGGTTGTTCTGCAGCATGACACAGTCTCTGCCAGTGCTTTGCCTCTTCCAGAATCAGGCACCATGGGAGGTTTAAACAGTCCTGGTCATGATTTTTCTGGCATGGGCTCATACTTCCAGCACTACAGTGGAAGCGTTTCTTTATCCCCAGCCCTCCTCTGACATGCCAGCCATAAAGTTGGTCTACATAGGAACCAGTCTTCTGTTTGCTTGCCTCATTTCTTATCTGTAGTCTCTTAGCATTGATTCCATACATGCTGAGGATGTGTCTGGATGAACATTTACACTGTTCATCCAGAACACTGTCACTGTTTCCTGTTAGCTAAAATGTTAGCAGCATGGTACTCGGGACGAGCTGCAAAACCCACCCAAGAAGCAGAATAAATGTTGTGGCAGTTATTTAACTCAGTCATTGCTATGTAACAATTCACTCATTGTGAAATTGTTAACAGCTATCTCAGGGTATCCCTGCAAGCAGCAGTTGCTGCAGTGTCAACATACCTTGAGATACATACACAAAGTCTCTGGAGACTTTATAACTTGGTTGCTAGCCAGTGCTGTTGCATCCTCACTGCTACTATTACCTCTGCCAGTTAAATTAAGACAGGCCAACATGCTACAATCACACCTTCATTTTGCTGGGTAGACCTATGGAGATAAAGACAGCCCCAAATCAAAAGAGAGTCCCTGATCACAGTGAGAGACAGATGCATAAAAGACAGGCCAAACTGTAATTTTTCTAGTGAACATAATAATTCCAGTCTTTGAAGAGCAGCACACAGAACCAAAAGATGCTAAACCAAGCGTGGGGTTGGCCATGTCTCAGACACTGCTGAGGGAGACAAAGCTGCTTTCTAACAGGCACACAGAACCTCTCAGGCCCAGGTTCCCTGCCAGCCGGCTGCAGCAGCACAGCAAGGGGCTGTGGAGAACAGGAACGGTAAGAGAGCATGGTGCCAAGTTAAGGACCCTTTTTCCACTGAGTGATACTACCTTTCCTCACCTTTCCCCCACCTCTGTGATGCCCCTATGTGTAGGGCCATGCACAGCTTCCCAATGACCACAGTGTCTGAGCTTGGAGAGACAGCAGGGGTTTCCACTCACACAGGAAGAAACAGCCAGATGGAAGCACGAGGGACAGTCAAAGGAAGAAACAAACAGTTGGAGTCACCTTCAGAGGGAAAACAGGCAAAAGCAAGCACCGCTCTTTCTCCAGCAATTTTTGCACTCCCTGTAAAATGCCTGGCTACAGTAGAGGCACTCCACAGGGAGAGGAGGAAGAAGTTGCTGTCTGATAGAGGCAGAGCTTCAGATCTGCATACACACTCCTTCGGCCAGTCCCTGCCTCACAAGTTTAGCAAATGTGCCCCCTCCAACACATGGCCTGTTTTCTCACTGACTTGTGTTGCACTAGGACTGCAAGAAGCCTTTGAAATCAGAGGGTCTGATTCTTCCCATTTTTACACCAGGCTAATTTAACTTTCTTCAGCAGCCTTAGTCCCGATTTGCACTTTGCTTGAGAGACGAATCGGGCCCATAACTCTTTCGAGATGCAACTATGTTGAATCAGTGTCAACATTTTTTCAAGAAGCATCGTTCCAGATAGACGCCATCCCCTCACAGAAGAAGGGCACACTCTTAAATGTGGTAATTAACAGGCAGCACTACAACAAATGCCGTAAACATTAATAATATGAAATCTTTAGCAGACTTTTTGCATCTGCTTGTAGGGAGTTTGTTTTTCATGGAAGACAAAGCAGTGACTGTATGTAAATTACTCTCATGTCAAGTGCTAAAATGCAATAATGTAACACTCTAGAACATGCATAGAAATGACTGCTTTGCCATGTATTTTGTACTAAAAGCAGTAACCTAATCATCTGAGTAAAGCTGAATGGGCTGTTATGTACCCTCCGCACAGCCCAGGAGCTCTTACATGATGTGATTTGGAATCAGCAATTCACATTTCCCACAGAAAGCCAAGACCAAACGGCACAGAGAAAATTCCTCACCCACATCAGACAAATGCCTGCAAAGAAGCCCAAATATACCACCTAGAACAATGTCCCATCCTAGAATAATGTCCCGTGCTTAGTCCTTGCAGGATTCAAGGCTGCAATATCCCAACAACAGAGCTGGTGGCCCACTCTTTCCATCCAGCTTGGATATTGCTCTCTCTAGCTGTGCTCAACTACAAGGAGCCTCATCCACGGACAAAATTATGTAGCATTCCTGCCCCAGGATACTCCTAACTCCCTTGTGCACTGCTCCAATACAGAAATCCAAGAAAAGGCCTTTGCAAAGGGGATTTCTTCCTTTTCATCATTTGCTCTTTAAAGCAGGAGAGAAAAAAGTCATAGTCAAAACCTGGTCTCTTGTGAAGAACTCTGGGTTTGCCAATGTAACAGCTCTCTTCCCCCAGACACTTTGTCCTGTTCCTCTAACTCTGTCCTCTGGAGTTGCCAGCACAGGGCAGAGATTGCTGCCACTTATCTGCTGGGGAAACCCCTGCTGGGAAGGGTGAGCTGTGGTTTGAGAACTGGCCCAGCCAGCATCTGACATTTCCTCATTGCGGTTGCCCTCACAGGGGGAAGTTGACTTTGGCTGGAGTACTGTGTGTTCTGGCTAACCCAGCTGGCAGACAAATCCCCAGGGACTCCTGGCAGCGTGAACCGGAGCAGCCTGAGGCCGCACTCCTATATTCAGGAAAGCCTGGGGCAGAGACACTGAGTCCAGCACAGAGCCCAGCCTTCATTGCCCCCATAAAAGCCCGAGCCAGCTTACAGCGAGGTTGGTGCCAAGGCTCCTGTACGAAAGGGAATCCAGCTTGTTCAGAACAGCGTCTTCTGTGTCACTGCCAAACCCCACAGGATCTCAGGTCCAGTGTTAGTCATGCTGCTGGTGGTAGTACACATTTATGGGGTCTGTTGTTGAGGCTCTGCCATTTATTGCTTTGTTCGTTCAAGAAAGTCAAGTTGGCTTAATCTTATTGTGTTAATAGATCTAAATATGGACATAAAGAACTTGAGCATACATAAGCACAATGAATATGAGTCTCTCATTCATTCCTACAGAGTACACGGTAAATTGCCAGTGCAGTCCTTTCAGCTTACTAACATCTTTAGACTTTGCCTCACAAAGATTACACTCCCCACTCAGCAATTCAACCTCCTTCTAATACTTTTAAAACAGAGGAAAGGCCAAGACCCCTAGAGAAGGTGCCAAAGATCGAATGGTTGGCCCTGAAAGCAGATGAACTGCAACAGCCAGTAAAGCAAACAAACCATGCCAACAGCGGTGCTCTCAAGCAAAGGAAGTACAGTTTCTGTTCTGGCATCCACATAACCCAAACACTTACGCACACGATGCAGATTTCTGCAAGGCAACAGCGAGTATCTGCTTGGAAAGGGTCTTTGCTACTTGGAACGTTTTCAGGCTTTCTTGATGCTGTGGCTTTTCTTATGCTTCCTTCATCCTTCTGGTCATTTTGGAAAAATAAATACACTGGATCCCAGGCTCCCACACTTACTGGACCCCAGAAAGCTGCAACAGCTAGGGGCTGGAATATACTGGGTGATACTTTGTTTTCTTTCCAGCAAGAAAGGACTTTCATTTCCCTCTGAACCACAGTAAGTACACATCAGGAATTGAGCATTTGCAAGGCTGAAATCTCAGCATCGAGCATTATTTAAATTTGTAGGGCTATTTAATGTTCATCACACACTTGATCCTAACAGTGCAAGTGATTTTCTATCAGAACATTTTTTTTCCACTTCAACAAGGAAAACTGCCCCTCCAAATATAAGCACTGCTTGTTATTTTGAGGCAGTGAGGCAAAACATACAGCACATAGACCACATTTGGCTTGCTTAGCAGATGTCTACAGATCACTTGATGTTAATTTCAACATAAAAGCTATTATATTTCTGGCCTTGCCCTATTAGTTGTTAAATAATTATTTATGCTTGGCAGATAAATTCTAGGAACCTTGAATAAAGCCCATCAACCCTACTAAACTAACCCTATTTGACACAACAGTTTTCACTCATAGAAGACCCTAGATGTAATATTTGTTGCCTATATGATTCTGTTTCAGAACCTAAAAGGTAATCCCATATTTATATTTAAACATAAACTGCATATAATATGCGTTCCAACATTACTTCACAGTCAAGGAATTAGCTTGTCTGGTTCACTGACATTTACAACTGTGTACTAGAGCTAGTTTCAGTTCATAATGCAGTTTATCTAAATAATCTCCTATTCACTTCACAATTCTGGCACTAGTTAATGCTTTTCCATAGATGTTTTGGCTTTGCCTATCTAGTTTGCTATACTTGTGATCAGTTAGGAACTGGTGTCCTGTGGCCTTGATGGCTAAAAAACAAAACAAAACAATAATTGGAAATGTAGACTTTCCTTAATTAACATATTTAAGCAGCTAACCCTTCTTACATGAGTGCTATTTATATACATTCAAAACTGCAATTGTGCATTCTGGTTGAACGGTTTGTAAATTCCAAATAGCCAATCTACAACGAAACTCAGAAAAGGTATTGAGTGCAAGGCCCTGTATGAAAGTCTTTCAACCAAGTCTTTGGATATTCATATGCTGTTGTCTGAAGAAATTTAGTTGATGTGTTGTTCTTTGTGAGCAAATTTTAGTGTAATTACACTTTTGTATCCTTAACAGACAAGTTAGAATTTAAAGATTTGGGAAAATATGGAATTTGAATGTTCCACTGAGGAGAACTCATTCAATATGCCTATTTCTATTTCATCTGTCTGGATAAAAGAGCACAGCTTCTCTATTATCATAGTAACGTGCATTATGTCTGCATTTAAGGTTGTGTGCGGTTTATGATTTGTTAGTGTGATTAACTTCAATAAAAATTAGTGATTCAAAAAAGAGCAAAAGGAATTCATGTTGCTTACAGCATACTGCACTTCCTGTCCTAAAAGATGCACAGCATTGTTTTGCACTGTTGGCAATTAAACTAAGCTCACTAAAGTTACTAAGATGCTTTCAGCTGATTTCAGTGGACATTGGACAGACCCCTTTTGCAGTTAGTATGCCTCTATTCTAAGGTAGCTTAATTTCAGCAGGTAATTGTGCTATGTATTATCAACAGAAAATGCCTAAGCTTAGAGGCAGTTTCCCCATTTTATTTCCAAGCCAGCCGTGTCCTGCTTCTCCCAGAAAGCCAAACTGCCTACTGAGGGCTGAGTGTATATGGTTCTTCCCACTTACACCCCAAACCACAGAGGTGTGAGCCTGCAGCACCTCTGCTGTAGCTTGCTTTAGAACTGCAAGCTATTTTGTCAGGCTCCGGTATTTGTCAAAAGGAGGACCTTAATCCAAGCAGGGAAACCACTGTCGGATCTGAAGGTTGAGAGGTAGGAGGAACCTGGAGGCAGCCACTGGAACGTGTATCACACAGCCACAGTTGCTTGTAGCTGTACCATCCTTTCAGAAATCTCTACAGGAGTAACAGAGGAATCCACGGGTGTTTCAGCAAGTGAACTGTTACCAGGGCTCCTTGTGCCATTTCTCCCCTGGCACAACAGACACAAAATGGTTAGTCTTAACCAGAAGCTTGCCATCTAATGATACCCTAAGAGTGAGCTAGGAAAGAAAGCTGAGTTCCCCTGTTCCCCTGGATACCTACATTCCAGGGTGCTCTGCAGCTATGGCCTTTATGCATCTCTCAGCCCTATGATGAACTCCATCTACACTTGACCTTTGCACATGGAGATTTTAACCCTGGGTTAAAAGTGATCAACAGATGAGGTCTGTGCATGTTGTTTCACTTCTGCACCCAGGAAGCAGAGGCTGTGGCCAAAAGCAGGGTTTATTGTAGGGTTCGTTTTACAATTATTATTAATGACAAGCCAATTTCTCTCTGTTGATGTCTGCTGCATGTGATAACGCAACGTTTCCTCAAACATCATGTCATAAACTAGTAAAGGTGAGCAACTGGCGAGGCGGAAAAAGTAAGGAGAAGAGACAGTAAATAAAATCATGCATGTCAAATAGTATTTATTAAACACACATGCTTTTCTGACATATGAATTTGATGTTATTATTTCTTTTGCTTTCTGATAAAATACATCCACTGGTTAAATACAAACTGCACGGCCTGCTAATATAGCGTTTTTTCACATGCTGGCAGGTTCTCTTAGTTTTGTTAGCTAGAAGCAAATAAAAACGTGGAGACTATGTAGCACAGGGAGGAAGGCAACACCCTTGCTAGTGCAGGGAACCAGAATCATTAAACCCAACATTAACCCCACACGTGGCATTAACCTACACAAATCTTTTCTCACGCATACCTTTTTCCCTGTGTTGGAATGATACTGCAGCTCTGAGGGCAGCTTTGCAATATCAGCAGTTTCTGTGATGAACTTTTAAGACCTTCAATTGAATGCCTATGCTATGAGTTTCATTAACAACTGACACGATTTCTCAGACATTCCTAGGTTACTTGCAGCCTTTTCATTTTTAATCCAGTGTTAATAATACCTCACACTGTGAATAAAAATAAATCAAAACCAAAAATCAAAAAGACAACGCTTTGACAACAAGACCACAGGGAAACAAAAAAATACGCCAGTGATGATCCCCACTGTCCTCGGAACTTATTTACGAAGAGGTTAGTTCAGTCCTGAAGACATCCTAGCCATGGAAAGCAGAGGACTGGATAATTACAGTCAAGTGTTTTGTCTGGCTATGATATTGGTCAGTCAAAGAAACTGGCCTAAAACAGGGTTTCAGAAAGTCTAGCACTGCTGTTATTATGAATTTTATCTTGAAGAGAGTGTGTATTTAACTTGCCAGGGCCTCAGTTTGGCTATCCCTGTAATTCCAAGGCATCTACTATTCCCTCAATGTGATATGCAGTCTAAGGAGAGGCCATCCTCAGGCAATCACATGCTGAATATGAAAATGACAAAGAAATGTCCATTATATGCCAAGTAGGCAGACAGGCAAAAACTCCAGCAGATAATTAGGGAGTTTCTATCAGATGATAAAAAGACTGACTTTCTATGTTTTCTCTGGTGCAGTTTGTTTTTCTCAGGTAGGCATCCTAGCAGATGTTTTTTTAAAAACTCCAGAGTAAATCAGGGATGTCTGTAGCTCCAAGCACTATTGCAAGGTTTAACAACAAACTGGGTTACCTGGACATGGGTACCTTTCAGATTCCACTGCCATCAATAGCAATTCTTGACAGGCTGGCACGGCTGAAAAGTGCTATCAGCAATACCATTGGGTAAAGTATCGAACTGCTAATTCACAGAGAAATTGAGGGGAAAAGATTAAACCTTACAATCTGCGATTTGTAAGCAGACCTGTAAGAGTGGCAAACACCCCTGTACAGATACCAGGGGATACAGACTGGCAGTATTTTAATCTCCAATTAATTAACACTCTCCACATCTACTACCTCTAGCACAAATAAAGTTGCTCAGTGACTTCAATAGTTTTGTTTCCGCTCCCCACCATGGTTCTGCTTGAGAAAGACCATGTTTTTATGATGAAGACAATTCGGTGCTGGCCCTCAGCAAGTTCTCAACTTGCTTTGGGAACATTTTCCTTACGAACTGGATAGACATATGCCTTTGGCTGCCTGCACAGTCTTTCTCTGACTCTCCACAAATCTCCATCATCTTTAATCAGGGTATTTCCTCATTTGATGGCCAGGGCAGTGCAGCCTTCAGTAATCAGTAACTTCAGCACTGATTGCAAGACTAACACCCAATTTCCCACTATTTAACCACAAAGCAAAAAAAATCCAGCAACAATTTCATTCTTCATCAGAAAAGCAAAACCTTTACTTAACCAATTTTTTTTGCCTGCTTTTTTTCACCTTTAACAAAAGACTCTAGTTACAGGTTAGAGGCTTACCTTATTTTCATACCTCCAAGGTTCTAAGGTTACACAAGGACTAGTGTATATGCAGACCAGCATTCATATAGATCTTTTTGTTTCTCTTGCTTATGACCAAACAAGGGATAACTGTTACGAGATTCCTCTCCGCTATTTCTTCCTTTCAGTAACAATGTGCTGGCCCTGATAAGTATTCAGCTACAGCATGTCTGCTGTGAAAAACAAAGCTGCTCTCCCATATCCTCTGTAAATGATTTGAGGAGGTTTACACCTCAGTCCAAACATCTGTGGCTACAATTCCACCCCCCACATGCTCACACTCCGTGTTTACAAATGCAAGAACTTGGGTTTAAGCACAACACGGCCCTGCAGTGTATCCAAGTCTCTAGACTTTTATGCCCTACATACACTGTGGAATTTCCACTGTGCATACAAAATTATTCATGACAGAAACATTGAAGGACCACCCTCCCCCTCCCTCTGTGTGAATACCAATGAGAAAAATAGCAAGAGGTTTTCTTTTCCTGCCTGATCATAGTGAGGAAAGGAAATTTAAAAACAACATGTATGGGGGAGGAGAAGGGAGAGTCACTGCAAAATGTTGAAGACCAGGGGTGCGAGTACATACTTGTATTAACATCTTCCATCCCTGGAGCTGCAGTAATTTGCATGACATTATCTACCTGGGATGTTGCTATGGTTATCACCATACATAAGTAATTACCAGAGCAAATTGCACATACAGCGCACAGATTCATGCTGTCAGAAGCAAAGGATCTTTTTATACACTTGAAAATGTAAATGTTTGAAAAAATACTAATCACAAAGATTCCTGATAAGAGAAAAACTTCAAGACTGCTCCCGAGTGATCCAAAATTGTTGTTAACTACACTTATTGACAACAGCACCTTAAGGGCCAACCTCAGACCATGCCCAAGTGAGCCAGACACTGCACAGTCTCAGTAGCAAATCAGTAGAAAGAGTAACCAGTTGTACTAAGTAGAAACTAATCAGTAGAAACAGTAGAAAATCCCTGCCCAAAGAGTTTACAGTGCAATTAGATGAGAAAGGTACAGAGCAAGAGGAGTGGTGTAGCACACAGAGCAAACAAGTTCGTCAACATCATGGTATAGGCATGATTATTTTGGGTAGGTTATTTTGGGTAGATTATGTCAAGAAACTTTCTTCTGGCAAGCTAGGCACAAAAAGATGAAAGAAGAGAAGGAAGAAGGAGTGATATAGACTTACGCCCATGCAAAAAAAGAAAAGGGACATGGTGTTGTGATGAAGCGGCTAGTCAGGACAGGCCAAAACTAGGTCTAATCGAAGTGGTTCTCTGAAAGTAACCCCATTTCCCCTCTTGCAACATTTCTGCTGCTATTCGCAGGCTGGGATCTGATTGTGCTCTGATCTCTTAACTTCTAGTTTCCCACAGGAGCTGAGACAAAAGTTACAGTCCATCTACAGTTGTACACCCAAACTGAAGAGAGCAATTAACACCTAGCAGAATATGGCTGAAAGTAAAAATACAGGTTATCTAATGCTAGATCATCCAAAATAAATTAGACATAATAAGTTTATTCTGAAATACTGCTACAATTACATTGCCAATAAAATACAGCAGCACTGTATACAAACAGCTTGAGCTGCAGTCTATTGGTGTCAATGGAAATTTTTCAACAGCTTTGATGAAGGTGTTCTGTGCCCTAAGGAAAAGACAAAGTTTTAAAAAATAGTGCTGCAGCTATGATCTGAGTAAAGCATATTAGGCTAACTGGAATGTAAAATATAAATCTGGAAAATACAAAATAGTTTTATATAATTTAATTTGAGGTGACACACATGAGTCTCACATCCATCCAAACAAACTGTCCTGTGTACAGAGGAATGCTGTAATTTAGTTATTCTGGATTTACAGAGTATCATAGAATTGAGGAAAAAAATTGTTATATTTTCCATTTGTAGCTTCTCCGCAAAACAAGTTCTTTTGCTTGCTTAGAAATCACCTGCTTCTTGCAGACATGTATCTTTACCTCCTAATAATATTATAACAGAGTTATCAGCAGAGATCACTGTTCTCCCTAACTGAGCTGCAGAATACATTTTTTCAGTGCTGAGATAGGCTCTAGTCCTAGACCTAGCCTTTCACAGTTCTCCCTGGGAAACAGGGCAGTCTGCCACACTGCCCTAAAAATGATGGTACTTCCCTAAACTCACCACCAGTAAGTTAAGCTCACTTGTGTTTCAGCATTCAGCCCCAGAAAACCATCTTTCTCTGATAACTAAGTGCCACCATAAGAGCCTGGACTGCTGAGTTAAATCTACTCTCTCATTCCTCCAGGTTGCCTCAGGGGACTATTAATCATAGCTACATGAGACTCTGAAATGTAAGCGATTTGTTGATGAGAAAACCAGTGAGTATATCAGTGCTTTGCCTATTTACATAGGGATGTCTATGTAAATGGAGCCAAGCTCCATGAAGAACTGCATGTGAACAGGAAATAAACAAATGAATTTTACAAAGGACAGAGGAAGAAAAGTATCAACGCCAGGATAAGTGTGTCTTTGCATGATGGTTAGGAATGCTGCACAGTCCATAAAGATTTAGACAAGGCTGAAGATTTCAAGCAGTTTTGCAGGCTGACTTTTAAACTGAAAATATATTTGCTCTCTAAGAACTGTTAGGTGCTACGTTACTCTTACTTTCACCATATCCTTTCAAACCAAACTATGATTCAGTCTTTAGGCCTGAATCTTGTTCTAGTTTTAATATGGACTTCAAATGTAAGTAAGAGTACACAAAGGTCCTCACTTAGAAAGCTACACTGACGCCAACAAGTATTTTGACTATTTTAGCAGGTGGGACTCAAAAAATGTACTGATAGAGATGATATGCTCTGAGAAGAGTTTTGCTACCGAAAGCATGGTAAGAACAGGAATTAGCCAGCAGGCAGTCAGAAAACATGGCATCCCTTAGGGATCATTTACATGGCTTTAGGAAATGCACAATTAATGGTGTCCAGAAATACTGACTATAGATGCAAGATATAAGTGTATCCTCATTAGGATAAATGCAGACTGAGGGCAAAGTAGGGTATGAAACAAGTCATCTCAGGCTTTATCCAGATAACTGGACCCACATGGTGACAGGCATATTGTAGCTCTAAGTATATTTCATACAAAATAGTTTGTGGACTGTAAATTTATCAGTGAAAGGGAAAGTAAATATGTGAAGAGCAAAATGCAAGATGGAAGAAGTGAGATAAATATTGTTGGATTCAGGGGGAAAATGCTATAAACAGTAACCAAAGCTCTTTGATTTGCACTGTTTTCCAGCCCATAAAACCCTAATATCTGCCAGCGTTTCATTAAAAGCTTATAAACTGCCCAGCATGCCTGCTGCTGCATAAATGTATTGCTAAAAAACATTGACGATGTTGCAGACCTGGTATTTTGCAATGTTTCAAAGAAACCTTATGTGTATAAAACTCAGACACATTACTGAAAGAAGTGTGGATTACGAAAATAGCACCTTAAACGCTAAACCTAATTAATATTAGTCATTCAGTAGCAGTAGGTTTCTCTCAGCACAGATGTTCATAGTAATACTACTAAAACAGAAAATACCAATATTTCAGAGAAAATTATTCAGTATTTTAAGAAACAAGTGCTGTGGATAAAGGATTTAAGACAAAACTACCATTTTGTGAACTGAGTAAAAGGAGTAGAAGGCATGACTTTTCACAGAGGACTGGGAGTTCAAGGTGTTTGATGAGGTTATGACAGCCCAACGGCAAAATCTGTAAATGTTAAGCTGAGCAATACAAAAATCTGGCAACACTAAGACTGACCAGATCAACAACTGCTTTGACTGAACGTGCAGTCTCTTCGCAGCATTAAAATCTAAGACTTCAGTACTCTAAGGACAAGTAATCACAGTATCTTTCCTTTTCCACAAAAAGTCATATTGGATCAATCAAATTTTTATTGTTATTACCAATGGTCCTGAACCAAGTCTGGAGGGATCAGAACATTCATGATTTCCCATCTTTCATAAGAACACCACATTTCAGGGCTTGCTCACACTTGAACCCAAACACAGGGCTAAATTAAAATGTTCCAACGGCCAGAACCCATATCCCTGAGGCAAACCCTCCCAATGCCTGGAGGCTTTCAAATGAATGACCACGTATGCACTTAGCCCATTCTGCATTGCTATTACTGTAGCTTTTCTCACAGAAGCGACTCCAAATTGTTCTGACAACAGAACATATAGATTCATTTCGCACATCCCTCAAATAACTTCATATTCCTCTGTTACTAAGATCAAACATCAAGCTGATGTTTGATTACAACACTGATGAGGTGAATGGGCAGTAAAACATACCTGTTACCCATGCAAACTAGCAGCACACTCCAGCACCATGTGGATCAAGAAGGTAAAAATTCAGCACTTCAGCACAGCCTCGCCTCTGGAATAACATTAGAAACAATATTATAGATGTACCAATCAGGAACAGGAACATTAGAAGACTGAGACACAAAAAAGAACTGTATCTGAATTACTGCACGAATATAAGATTCCTGAATATGTTAATGAAAACTTTGTTTTACAGGTATATATGCTTAATACAAAAAAAAAACAATAAAAGCATCGCATCTCACTAGCTCTGTAAACTCAAACGCAGCTGGTATGACTAGTTGAACCATTTTCAGGCTGGCAGACGCATATCACAGCTCTCACCAAAACAGCACTGAAGCACTTGCTCAGCTGCGGACGTACAAACGCACCGAGAGGACAGTCTATCCAGGCCTAAAGCAAAGGGCAGCTCGTGTGACTGAAGTGAAAAGGATGCATTAGTGTTTCATTCTGTCTAGACTTAGGTAACAAACCGACATATCTGACTGTTTAAATGTTTGAAATGTGCTACTGTCACCAGTGGTTCTGAGGCAAAAACATCACTAGCCCTGCATGGCTCTCATTCACACTTTGCACGAGTCCCAAAAGGCAGAAAACAGCCAATGTGGAAGACTCTGACATCACCTTTTTGCTGTCAAGCTTGTGCCAAGCGTGGTTCAGCTACACATGAGATTTAGGTCAAAAGGATGTCTACCAGGGTAACAACAGTGGAAGGGAGGCTGTGGTCTGGTTCAGCATCTTGCATGTCAGCGTTAGTGGTACAGCCAAAGGCCACATCATAAATACAGTTTATACACCCCGTGGGCTGGGCTGACAAGTCAGACGTTGCAATTTGAAACCAGTAGTACCCTCAGGACCAAAGTAACAACAGACAGACAAGCCCTGGTGGTGATGTTTATCTGCATGGTTCTGGTGGTGATGTCTATCTGCATGGTTCGGTCAGATAGTCTAACATGGGACACCTTAGCAACAGGATCGTTAAGGTACAACATGTTGCATACAATGACAATCCTCCCTAGTAGTGAGTTGAGGATACAACGTAGGAAGAGGAATTCTTTCCTACGTAGGTGCAAATTTCAATTACCTCTGTCTAGAGAGTTTTACAGTCGTTGAGCAAAATCAATTGTAATTTAAGGAAAAAACTAACCCTTTTTCTCTGCTAAGTGACTTGGGCTTTCTCTCTCCTGAAATTTTCAGGACCCTGAGTTCATTTCCCTTACAGTGATAGTGACCCTGTTACGATAAATATCCTCTCTGAGAGTGCTGACAACCTTTTTTGTCCTACATCTCTTGGGTATCGGCTTGCCGTAACACTCAAGACAGAGCCACAGGGTGGGGGGTTTTTATTTTCACTCGTAGCCTTGTTGTTACTCGCCTTGAAAAGAAAAAAAATAACCGCGCTTTCGTCCTTTCCTAACCAATTTAGGATGACGGCAGAAACCATCAACCTGCTACTCTGGATGACCAAACTGCACCGACTCACAGAAAGGAGCCGCTCTTCGGCGCTGACGTAGTTTTTTTGACGGTATAAGCTCGGAACGTCACGATGCTACAGGAATGGAAGAGGACTGTAAAGTCCCCCCCCGGCTTTGATTCGCGGCTCGGGCTTCCCCCGCTTTTTCCTGTCAGACCGCTCGGACGCCCGCGCCGGCCGTTGGGCGGCTCGCGCCCCTCTGCAGACGTGGCGCCGGGCCGGGCCGGGCCGGGCCGCGCTCCCGGCGGCCGCTGCCCAATGGCGGCCGCTGCCCAATGGCGGCCGCCGCCGTGACAGGCCGGGGGCGGGGCGGGGGGGGGGCGAGGAGCGGGGGCCGGCCTCAGCCCTCAGCCCCTCGCCTCCGCCTCGGCCTCGGTCGGCGCCGGGCAGCGGACGCCGCCTCGGCGGGACTCTCGGTGCGCGGCGCCCGCGGGGCAGGGGCGGCGGGGCATGGGGAGCGGCGGGGCGGGCTGGTGCCTGGCGGGCTGGCGCCTGGCGCTGGCGTTGCTGCTGCTGTTGCCGCCGGCCGGTCTGGGCAAACCGACAGCGCGGCAGGAGCGGGCGCGGCCCGGCGCCGCGCAGCACGAGGACCGGCCGGGCTTCCAGTACGACCACGAGGCCTTCCTGGGCAAGGAGGAGGCGCGGAGCTTCGACCAGCTCAGCCCGGAGGAGAGCCGGGAAAGGCTGGGGTAAGGGGCGAGGGGGTAGGGGGGGGGGGGCCGCTGACGCCCGGTCGCGACGGCCTGAGGGAAACGTGGCAGGGGGAGGGCCCGGCGGGGGCGGCCCGCCGGCCGGGGTGGGCGCGGGGAAGGGAGGTGGTGAGGGGCTGCCTCCCCGTGCGCGTCTGAGGGGGCGGCGGGGGGCTTGGCGAAAGGGGGGGGGGCGGCTGGAGGGTGCTGGGTGTCGCCTGCCCCGCTGCGGCTCCCCGCCCCCGGGGGAGAGGCTGACCCCGTCCCACGTTGCGGGGCTCCTGGAGTAGTTCCCCGTAATGCCAGCGCTACCTCTTCGGTTAGACTTCTTTCACGCCCCCGCTGATGCTGCAGACGAGCAGCCAACAGTTCTTCACTTTTGCGTTTTTCTCTCCTGGTCCTACAGCAGTAAGCCTCGTGGAGGGAGCTGCGGTGTGTGGTGCTGGGCCCGGTGCTGGACAGACCTCACCCACCGCTGGAGGGCTTTGCTGCTGCAGCTCCTTCCTTACCCCTGGGTCACTGGCCTGGGCCATAGTAGTGTGAATCAAGTTTAAACTATTCCTTCTTCACTCCTCCATTTACAAGTCCATCTTCCCACAGGTTTTCCACTCGTGACATCTTTGCCCACTGTCTTACAGCGTTGCTCTTGCTTCCATGCTGCTCTTTATGCCAAGAACAGAGTCCATGCAGCAGTTGCCTTGTCTTACTGCTCCTCCCTCCTTTACACCTGCTGGAAGTCAGATCACTAATTAGAACAAAGTTTAACAGTAGCTAAAGAAAGATCCTTTTATGTAGTTGCTAACAAGAAGATTTTTTAAAATATCTGCATGTTCTCATCAAGATTAACTTTGCCTTTACTTCCCTTCCGTAGGGTGTGATACTTACTCATTTTATGTCTAGTTCCATCATGAGCTTGGTGCAGTGTCACTGTTATCTCACTGACTAACTTCTTGATCCTTCTGGAAGCTGTCACTACTACTTACATGTATCTTAGCGAGTAAACAGTTAAAGTGGTTATCAGAAATGACGAGTTTCATCCACATTGTTTCAAGAAGGAGCAAAAGAAACCATGTTCTCAGCATACGTGATCTGTGACTTAGATTGCCTTGAGTGTATCACCAGAATGGACAGGCCTTTTTGAAACTGGTCTGCACTTACACCAGTATAGGTATTTCAGTAGGGGATACGATTTAACAGTAGAGCTGGTTTTTACAAATGCTAACTTAGCAGGGAGGAAGCTTAACTTTTAGTGATCTCACTGTGTGCACCTTGGAGAGGTGACACAGGCATGTTAACTTACAGCCACAGTCAATAACCTTTTAAATGGAGGTGATTAAAGTGTCCCTCTGAGGACTAAAGCCCACATCATGGGGTGAACATTGTGCAGCAGAACATCAGAGATGTGGTGCCTGGGGGGCCCGGTGGGAAATTTTCCTAAGTTCCAGCATTTCCTAACCTTGTAATTTCAGATAGCATACTGGGAGGTAGAGGAGAGAGAGGATTTTTAAAACATTTCAGTTTCTTCTTTTTATTGTGGCTTAATAATCAGATATACTGAAAGAAACAGTTTTGTTATGGGTGACCTTTGCAGTGAGGGTTAGCAATAGTGTCACTTCTCAGCAAATACTGGCTTTTAGGAAGAAGACAGATTTAATGAAAAGCTATTTTTAAATGCTTTCTGTGAGAAAATGGGAACATACAGTCTGCTGAGCTAACCAAAGTGCATACTGCTGCGTTTGTAAGCCATTTTACATTGCTTCAGAAGGGTGGTAGCACATTGGTCATCCCAGTGACCAATGCTGGGATTGGAATTCCAGGGCTAGACAGCAGTAATGCAAAGCTACCGTTGCCTTCCTCCAGCAAACGAAAAGGAACTAGCTAGTATACAGAAGCAGCCCTGCAAACTCAACTACCTGCAGCCTCAGTGGAGGAGCAGCTTCACAGTATGGTCTTGGTTTGAGATGGTGGCACATACCAGCCTATAATCGTATCATGACCTGGGAGCACGCCTGCCCTTATGACAGATTCTATGGCAGGGGCATCCCTCCTCCCTGTCCTCCCACACTGGATCACTTGGCAAAGGAAGAATCACACATTGCCCACCCATGTGCCGTACCACAACTCACCTGACTTTGGAGAAGCATGACATAATCCTGGTGCGGCATCCAAGGACTATGTTAAGGGACTGGAGATGGGCTAAGAAGGAGGGGAGTGGGGCTGCAGTCCTCTGAACCTTCTCCCTGCCATTTGTGATGGGCCTGTCGTTTTTAGTGAACATAGAAGATAGTTACAGATCCTCACAATATAAATGTTTCTGTTTTTCATACAGGCCAAGGCCAGAGTTGATCAACATACAGTGGTACTCATATCAGGTGCAGAGGGGAAGCCGTCCTTTCAGCCACTTCATAGTAATGATTTCCTTGCCCCAACTTTGTTTCATCACCAGATGTCTTTGCAGAGTGGCAGCTTAAATCTCTGTAATAGCAGGTTGTATGTACCTGTTGCATGTGCCCTCTAGCTTCTTTATCATGAGGTGGGAAACTAATAGTGACTGAAATCCCACCTCAGTTAGAGGGAGAAAGTAAGCTCTTAGGTATTACATGCTTGTGCATGTAAATTCCTATGTATGAGCTGGCACTTTGTGTCTGTTAACATGCTCTTTGAATTTTTGCTGTATTTGAGAATTAACTATTTAAAATAAAGGCAGTAAGGCTTTTCAGACTGATCAATGTGCATTAGCTCCGCTATAAAACTTAGAATGATCCTGAGCCATTTTACAGGTAATTTTCAGTATAAAAAGTGAGGTCCACAGTCCATGTGATAGCTTCTTACCTGTACCTTTGGGAGCCTGTAGACAAGACTATTTCTTTGTCCCCATCTTCAACTGGGAAGCAGAGTGAAATAGTGCACATGGGTGCAATGGACCTATGCAAACAGGTGGAAAGGAAGAGGCATGAAACATTTTCTGGTAAACAGCCTTGACTTCTTTCATGTTAAAAATACCAAAGAGCTGCAAGCAGAATCATTTATTATAACTAATATATTTAACAATAGAAAGAAATATCAGCTAAACCAATTAAATTCATTGTGGGGCAAATCTATTGACAAATACAGTCCATCGTGCAGTGAAAGGGACCTTTGGTAGTCAATTCCCCATGAGATCTGTACAAAAGAGAAAAGTTAGTCAGTTAATTCATACTTTACTACTTCGGAAAGCAAATTCAGTAGCCCCTTTCCCCACCTGTAGCTCAGAAATACCACATTTATAAATTCAGTCTGATACTATCAGACTCGCACAAGATTGCTGGAAATGCGGCAGAAGCTGCTGCTGTTACTTGACTCTACTTGGCACTTCCATAAGTAAGGGTCAGGAAAAGACATTGCTTTGCTAGTTGAGCAGTTCCAGTTGGCCAGGGTTTGTTTCTTTGTGGAGAACCAAGACGTTGAAATGCAAAGAATATTTAAAAGTGGGTAACTTTCCCCTTTTGGCTACCTGGAGGATTAGGGAGCTCACCTGTTGAACCTCAAGTCAGCATTTAGACAAGTCAACTCCTGCTCTTACCCCTTCTTAGAAATGACACATAATGAGTCCATAGGCATGGTGATTGAGCCTATGGGGAAAGGTCGTTCAGATTATCTCTGCTTGGCCACCAGGTGGTCACCAAACTAGGTGCAGTGCAACTACAGACAGTTTGCTCCTGTACCTCACGAGCAGTGATACAAGGGTTAAAACTGCTGATGTGCCTAAAGCCAATCTGGATGAGCAGAAGAGACATGGTGCTACCTGCCCCAGTTCCAAGAGCAGGGTATATATTTTCCCAAAGGCCAGTGTCCAGAATGTAATAATGCTATGACAAGCCTACCTACGAGTTATGGGATTAAAGCTGCATTCTTATTTTAGATAAGGGTTTTTATCATCTGGTCTTCCACTGTAGCTGGGACAGAAGCCAGTTTTACAAGCTCAGACCCAAACCGGTGGGGTTCAGCAATTACAGGCATCCCTTGAGAGATTTATTGCAGAGAACCGAAGTGGTAGAGGAGAGCATTGCCTCTTTATTTTTAACATAGTTTTTCAGGTCAGTTTTACCTGCAGCTGTGTGCAGAACTTTTCAAAGATGGAAGTTTCCCTGGGAGTACACCAGTACCTTTCACTCCTACTGATTTCAGCAGGACTTGAGGCTAGCAGCTTTACACAGGACAGTGGCTTGTATCCCAATTGTCAGCAATGACCGGAGACCTGCTACAGACTAGCTATTGCTTTAGCGAGTAACAGGCATTCCTGGCAACACAAGCAATATTGGTTTTGTTGGGAAAGAAAGAAAAGAAACAGAAATGGAGGGACTGGAATGGAAGGGAAGACTGTACATGGTATACATGCCGAGCATTACACAGTCATGTAACTTACTCCACCCTAGCATCGGTCTGCTGGAAAGCCACAGGAGAAGCTGCAGGTGTCCACAAAATCCTGGATTTTTGCCCTGGTTGCCTCCAGCAAGCTCCAGTACAGGCTTTCTCCCGTGGTGAAATTAGTGTCTCTTACTCTGAGCATGGCCACTCCCTAGTGACAGTGAAGACCAGGTCCCCCGAAGTTAGTAGAAACAACCTAAGAAATCCAGGTATATGTTTGAGGTACTTTGTTCACTAATTTTGATTGTGCGAGTTCCATTTAAATTATTCATAGCAATATTGAATAATGAATAGAGACATATCCCTTAGGATAATCTGCAAAATGTGAGAAAACCTTAGCCAGTAGGAGAGCTTTATAAATTTTGGGCTTTCCATTTTTGTGGAAAATCGGGGCCAGATAAAGATTACTCAAGTTGGACTGACATGCAGTTTGTTTTTCTGTGAGCTCTTAAGGATGCTGGTCTCTTTTTACAGGAAGATTGTGGATAGAATAGATGACAACAAAGATGGCTATCTCACAACAGAGGAGTTAAAAAACTGGATTAAACGGGTACAGAAACGCTATATCTATGAAAATGTGGCTAAAGTTTGGAAAGACTACGATCTAAACAAGGACAATAAAATTGCCTGGGAAGAATACAAACAAGCCACTTATGGTTATTATCTAGGTAAGATAACATTTTCAGATTATATGCTCAAAGATGATTGAGAGTATAAGGCATGATTTCATGCCTTGCAGTCAACAGGAGTTTGGTGTCACATTTAGGACTCTAGAAAATCGCATTGAATTTTATAGGTACTCAGAGGTCAAAAGCACTTTAGTTAGTTATTGCATCCATTTCCACATGGGTCACCAGCACAGAGAAGGTTTTGCAGAGGAATTATTAAATGTACTGACAAAGCTGAATTAAAGTCTCCACCAGTTAGAAATACGTTATTTTTTTTAACATTTAAAATGGTACTTTAATTAAAAAGTAATATATTGCATAATTAACCAGTATTTATTAATTCAGTCTCTCTAAAATCTTTAGAGTCTAGATGCTAAAATTTAGGCTGGGTCTAAGCTATAGCAAAATTATTGATTAAAATAGTTCTTGCAGAATAACATGCTTCAGACTATGATCAACTGCAAATGGAAATCCTTAACAAATCAGGCAAAAGAAACACGTATCAAAAAATGTACCTGAATCATTCCCCCCCCCCCTACATTCCTTTTGCTTTTTATAAGTTAATGAAGGGAAAGGAGGAGAAGAGATCACTTAAGCTAAAGGGCAATGCTGACAGAACAACAAATCAGTATTAATTGACCATTTATACTCACTGGAAATGCAAAGACAATATCTACCTACCATAGGGACAGTTCCTGGAGCAAGATTCCAGGAGCAGTAATAATTCTTAAGTCTACCTTAGATTAAAATGGAGCTTATTACATTTGTGGAAGGAAACATTTGACATACAATCCCTGCAGCAATATCCCTGGGAGCCCTTCTCAGCCTGTTGTCTTTGTTCTCTGTAGTTCCCAAGATTTGGAGAACAGCTACTACATTGTGGTCTTGTGTTAATGCACACTTAAAATTCCCATCTGTGATTCCTGGCCTAGTCTTTTTCAACTGTTTGTCTCCTAAAATATGAATTGTGAAATTGTTATAATATGAGTATTTTTCATGTTTTGGTTAATGCTTCTATTTTAAAAATTACATCAAATACCATTCATTTTATGCCACTGAACACCCTGAAAAAATGTAATTGTTTTACACTGAAAATAATTGTTAGGTTCCCTGTAGCAGAGGCGTAGCAGTTAGATAATTTCAGTCAGTCTGCCACCTTCTGAAACCACTTTTCTTTGGTTTGCTTGCTTTTTGAAACTGAAAAGTTGTGTAGATTGTACTGATTCCTAAGAAGAATAAAACTTCTGTGAATGAAATCAGCCCAAATACTGCCTAAGCAGTGCTTGTAAAAGCAGATTAAAAAAAAAATATATCTATGAAGGATAATATACAATACTGCAAAATCCATTATTGTGGATTGCAACAGAAGGCTTAGTCAGACATTTACCTATATTACTAAGTCACCTTTAAATATCAAACCAAGTACTCGACCCCTGAATTTAAAACTTCACAGGAAAAAGAAGTTCCGTTTTAATACAGCAGCTATTCTGGCAATAAGCCTTTGTATTTCTAGACTCTTAACAGCAAATTGGGGTGCTTCATTGTGGTAATAGTTTTAAAAGGAACATACTTTTGAGATCATCTTGATTAATTTGCAGAAAATCCAGAAGAATTCCAAGATGCAACTGATCAGCACAGTTTTAAGAAAATGCTGCCCAGAGATGAAAGACGATTCAAAACCGCAGATCTGGATGGAGACTTAGCTGCCACTCGTGAAGAATTCACTGCTTTCCTTCACCCAGAGGAGTTTGAGCATATGAAAAACATCGTTGTCTTAGTAAGCAGAGCAAAACCAATGCCATTATTTTTACTTTTATTTTTTGGATGAGCTTTGAAGTGCTTCTCTAACCTTTCCATGCAGGGTTTAGAAAGAGACACACACATAATAGCTAAGTGGGGAACAGAAGGGGATGCCTTTCATGAAATTGATTTAGAGCATTCAGTATAAGAAGGACTTGTTAAATGTACTTAGACAGCTCTTAAATGGAATCAAGAAACAGTCTTGGGGCATGGACTCACACCAAAATAAAAGGAAGGGTATGTTGACATGTGGCAGCTAAGTGTTTGATGCAAGCTTGTATCTGCCCCTAACTTAAAACTTAAGCATGGTGTCCAGTTCATTCATGCAGGGAATTTTTTCAATACGAAAGGATATTTGTATATTCATTGTATAAACAACAATCACACTGGAGTCAGTGAGAGTACATTTGCCTGTGTACAAGGGCAGGTCAAGGCCTCAAAACGTTAAATGATCGAAGAGGCGAGTAGCCAGAATTCTTAGTTCTCTCTTGATTACTTCGATGCAAAACTATTTTCCAGGAAACCTTAGAAGACATAGACAAAAATGAGGATGGTTTTGTGGATCAAGATGAGTATATTGGTAAGTGTTGAGATTTGTTTCTTATATAATGTCCAGTCCCTTTGTCCATCTTCTCTCAAACTTGCAGCAGTATTTGGAATAATATTTTTCATGACAGGAATATTTTCTGTATACTTGACCACATTAACAGCTTTTTGAAGGCATTATTTAGAAATGCAGGAGGATCAGAAAGTGAATTAGTCTCTTCCCAGTTTTGAATGGTATTTGACTATGCAAAATAGCTGGGAAGCACCTTTTTTCTACTAGTTATTTTCCTAGTTTAATTAGTAAGGAAAACCCCATACTTCCTTAATGGTGATGCCGTTATGTTTCTTCTAGAAATAGAAGATGCATTAACAATGAACTCTGTAAAACCAGCACTAAGCTTTAAGAGTCTCAAAGAAGTTGTGAAGCACATGAAAGTCAGCTGTGCATTACTTCAGTGGCAGAAAGAGAACAAAATGGGAAACATCAACAGATCAGTCACAGTTAATTTGTACAAACTTCCGTCACACTAGGCAGTTAGCTGCTGTCTTGCACTGAGACATATGAAGACAAAATGGAAGCAAGACTGAAGATCAGCAGTACATAATACGGTTTAGCCTTTTGAATCATTATGCTGATACCAAAAGCTAACTTCTCCCACTGCACTCACTTTGAAGGGTTTTAAATCAAGAAAGTAGCACCAGGAAAGCATTAGTGCAAACTCAGATGAATCTTTCTGTTTCTAGTGGTGCTATAAAAGATCACTTCACATATAATCAGGAACAATATACACACGTTAATTAATGGCAGGGGGGTTCTATTCCTTGTAAATTATATTTAGCCTCAGAATGTAAATGGTATTCATTTATGACTGAAATAACAGAGCAGCATAATTTCCACAGTAATTTCAGTTCATTCAGTGACATTACCTACATATAATTATAAGGTAATTGTCAACATTTGTTACCATGTGAATGCTGGTTTTTCTTGTCTTCTATAGATAGGAACATAGAATGTTCTAGTCACGATCACCCCACATTGGCAAGGATGATAAAAATCAAATTGACAGGACATGTCAGTTTCTTCAAATAAACAATATAATTTGCACTTTGAGAAGTGAAAAAAGAAAGTGAATGTGTTGTCTGAAGTTTTCTTCATGAGTTGAGGAAAACTATGCTTAAAATATTCCTACTTCCCTTTTTGAGATATAATATTTTTTATTTTTGATGAAGTGGGGTTAAAAAAACAAACAGAAAACCAAATTTCTTCTTTGGTTGTTTATAAGGACAACAAAAAGAAGTAAAAAAATTTCAGTTTCTAGATCAGGTATTTGATGGGGAAATCTGCTGAAGGTTATAGAACGATTCCTCCCTCCTCCTTCTTCCTTCCTCCTATTTTGTCTTTTACAAAATTTGGTTTAGATTTTATACAAGCAGCAAACCAAAATATCCCTAGTCATGTTAAGCAGAGAGAACTGAATTCTTATTGTGCATGAGCGAACAGAATATTTCAGGGACACTGTGGACAGTTCTGCCAATAGAGAGCTTCACCCTACTGTGCACACTCACATTGCAGGGTCAGGGGAGGTTATTCCAAGGTTTGAGACCAGCATTTGTACTTCCTATAGATACCAGCCAGCCTCTGGCCCTGAGACTGTTCATGTGAGATGCACTTTTCCTTAGCACATCCTTGAAAACCAAACCCAAAAAGTATAGGAGTAGTATCACAAAGCAGGCTTTAATTATAAATAGGGAAGTGGAAGACTTGAGGAATAAGCAGCCCTGATGAACAGAAAACGATTGGCCACAGTGACCAGAAGAATAAAGTGGACACACTTTATTTGGACACACTCATTATTTGGAAGGCCTAAGCTGTAAAGAAGAGTTACAAATCACTTGCTCTTAATAATCACTGCTACTCTCCCAACTCTGTTTATACAGATCACTGCTGCCACTGTGGCATTTTCCTACTGATGCTTCTTAAATATAGCACAGGACTGATATACAGAGCAGCTCACGTACGTAGTCTGTGCATCCTGTGTCACAAATGGTACTCCATCCCAAGGTACCAATCTGTGACAAGCACACTGCCTATGGTTTCTCACACAGAATGCAGCACTGATTCATGACTTCTCCAGGTCTGTCTTTGTAGAAGAATACCGTCTACGAGAGTATGCTGCAGCACTGCATGGTTAAGAAAGGAGTCGCCTACTAAGAAGGGTTTCTCTTACACAGACCTCTCTAAAAGCAGGACAAAAGCATTCAAGTTCCATTTGGCAATTTTTGTTTTCCTAAATTTCCCGTGTGCCTTTTTTCCCTTAGCCACTCTCTGCTGGCTGGAGTCTGTTCTTACCCACAAAGATGTTTGCTGGCAGGAACAAGATAAAATTGCCGAGTTCCTTTCTCCCCATGTGATTGAGCCTAGCCCTAAAGCTTATGATTGCTATTTAACTAAAGATCCTTAAAGGATTTTTTTCTTTCTGAAATTCAGTTGATGATGGCCTTTGGGCACGTTCACCTCTTATGTTAGCCTTAATAGCAGTGCACAGGTACAATACAAGGGTAATGTAAGAATGGACAGAATCACCAGCAGTGAAGAAATATGCTTGAGAGAAGATACATGCAGCTACGTTATTTACACCCCGCATTTCATTTTCTGTACGAAGAAACACTGCGCAATGAGTGAAAAGTTTAGTCTTCCTCTAGGAATACTGTGCAAATGTCTTTAGTTTGTGCATAATTTGCAAATTAAGTATGACTCGAGTGAGAGCTTTATTTCCTTTCCAGCTGATATGTTTGCAAATGAAGAGGGTGGACCAGAGCCTGACTGGGTGATTACAGAACGTGAACAGTTTTCAGATTTTCGTGACCTCAACAAGGATGGAAAGATGGACAAAGAGGAGATTCAGCACTGGATTCTCCCACAAGACTATGATCACGCACTAGCTGAAGCCAGGCACTTAGTCTATGAATCGGATGTAGACAAGGTACTTAGTGTGTTCTAGTATACTTTTTTAAAAAGCTATATAAGATGTTGTGGGTTTTTTTAAACATACCAGCTTGCAAGAATTTATTTCTAATAACTTTTCTTATTAGAACACTTTAAATTAAGTTTTAGAGGCTAGAATTGCTAGCATATTAATGTATCAATCCTCATTTCAGTTGGTAGGGTTAGAATCACAAAGTAGATGTAGTAAAATACAGTTTATCAGCTCTAGAAGTTCCCTTGGCTTTCATTAGGTTAGATAAGAAATTATTTATCATCTTAAACCTGGAAGTTTTAACACAGTAGAAATACTCCTTTTCCTTTTAAGAGTGGTCATGGCTTTTGTATGCTGATTTAGACTGCAAGAGAAAAATAAAAGATACATTACATAGGAGGTAGCAAAAAAATCCCATTTCTATAATCACACATCTTTGACTTAAAGACTGGCTCAATACATCCACTTCCTCTAATGTTGGAGATTAATGGTTCAGTGGATCCCAGATGGTGGTCTTCAGAAGTGTAATGTGAGCAAAGTCGGAACCTGAAAAGCCAAAACACTCTTACACAGAGAGTGTATAAATTGCTAACATAAACAACCATCTTTAACAGAGTACACCAAAGGATCTTCATTTTTACGTCAGGAAGGCAAAACCAAACCACAGGGCAAAACTGCATACCAGATAAGCCGTATACTGTTTGACAGTGAGTTACAAAGAACTTTCAATTAGCAGTTTGACACAGCTGAAGCCAGTGGGACTTCTGTCTTCCACTGGGGTCCAAATTTCACTCACCATGACAGCTACAATGATTCCTGAACCTGCAGTCTGCTGCTTTGAAGAACTGTCTATTTCCCAGGGCTCTTGTAAGTCTGTGCTGGTGTGTCTTTTACTTAGCTTTGAAAATGTTCTTACACAGATTTTATTTTCCTCCCACCAGGATCAAAAACTAACAAAAGAGGAGGTTCTAGACAACTGGAATATGTTCGTTGGAAGTCAAGCTACTAATTATGGGGAGGACCTCACAAGAAACCATGATGAACTATGATACAGTATACCATCCAGTATGCCACAGACCTTTTCTCCACTTTACTGAAATTGTTGTGTCCATCCTGTCTCTTGGGGGAGGATGGGCAAGGGACACACAGCCGAATGACTTGCATTAATATATTTTTAACATGCCAGCTTATTACCTCAGAAACAGCATAGAAATAGCTTTTTACTCTTTTCACATGGTTAAATGCAATATCTACTTACTACAGTTTTATTTTGGAAAAAATAAAAAGGTAACTTTTCTTAATAGATTAGAGCCTGACTTGGAAAAGGCACTTCTAAAAACATAATTGCAAGGATCTTTAAGAGTGAAATATGTTCTTCAAATACCCACTTTAACTATAGTGAAATGCAGCTAGGATAATGTTTAAACAGACTAAGCTATTTAGTCGTCTTTTTTAATAGCATATAACAATTTAGAGTTATACTTTGATCCTCCTATCCAGAGAAAAGGTTTGACACAACAAGATCCACGGCCTTTTTCTGCGCACTGTTTTTCTCTCCTGGTTTGGGCCAGAGGTGCCGCAGAAGGTATCCGGCAGCCCTCTGGTTCATTGCTTTACAAGTGCAACATGTACAACTGGCCCTTCTCTCTAACTCCCATCACAGTGCAGAGACAGCACATGTGGCCCAACACCCTGTGCCGGCATTCCTCAGCGAGGGTTGTGGAGTTCATAGTGACAGCTGCTCCTTCTGACAACAGAATAACGTACAATTGTTTGTGGGCTGTTGGTTATGCTGTTTCCTGGGAGGAATTATGCCACATGGAGCATAATTTATCTCACGCTTTTCGCACTTTACCCAAGCCATACTCTTGTTCACACAGTGTGAATGGCAGCAGTTTTGTGATGGAGAAAGAACAAGACATATCACCCCTCTGGGCCTTCTGTCTTGTCTACCACATAAGAGGACAGATTTATGTGGCTAGAGTTTTGGGTTTGTATGTATATACGTACAAGTACGTGTTACTGAAGCAACTACATGAAGACAGCTTTCCTTCCAAAGAAAGGGATAAGCTTTCCACACAGGTGCTTTCTTTTTTACTCTATAATGTGAGCTGTTACATGTATATTTTTATATACCCAACTTAGATAAGTTTGGTTGTTTTTAGATGTACTGGTTCTAAAATAAGCACAATAAAACCAGTACTTCTTTTTTGATACTATGAAGGTGCAATAACACTAACACAGAGTACCATAGAGAGATGATGTGAAAGCACAAACGAAGCCTTTAAAGCCAGTTGTTCCCAAAGCACTGGGTCATTGGCAGCTCCTGCAGCACTGGGTGGTGCAGTATCTACAAACAGCAGCTGGACATAGAGCACCAACTGTTTCTTCTTCACCTCATTAAAAAAAAAAAGAAAAAGCTAGAAATAAGTCCAATATACATAGTTCCTATTGCTATCACTAAAACTTGTTCTGAATGCTAATACTAAGAGATTAGGGCTCTGCAGCAGTGTTCACCTGGAGGTTCCTTGAAGGGTTTGGTCTACTGCATCACACACTGGTGATCACACAACCATCCAGAGAGGAGCTTTGAGACTCCCAGGTTGTGATATACTTCAGGAATATAACAGATTTGTGAAAATCATCATGAGACAATGCAGAACTGTGACCTCCATCAGCAGTGTCATTTTTATAAGGTCATATAAGAACTGTGGTGAAATATTTTAACATCTTCCAATTGAAGATAATTAACTCTAGATACCAGAGTCTGGCAGAGATTACATGTTCTTGGTAGAACAATTATTAAGTTTTTGGTGTGCACTTCTTACGACATTGCCAGCAATGTCTCTGAAAAAGTCCCTACCTCTTCCACTAACATACAGTAGGACAAATGTCATAAGACATAAGCGAACTGTTTTTGCTTTTCCAGCACCCTCAAGTTAAATAAATGCCTAAATGCAGTGTTATCTGAGAAGCAATAAAATTGTATCTTGGCACATGTAAAAGATTATCTGTTTTGTTTATGACTTGGATTTGGAAAGGTTTGTTGTATTAGATAATCCTAACCATCCTGAGAGCTTTTTTATTTTTACTAGTAGTCCTTTCATACTAAAATTTAACATTTTTATATTTTAGTAACAGAATTGCAGTACTCTCTCTGCACTCAGATTTTCTTCTGCTGTTTCAGGAAACAATACCTTAAAAGACCTCAAAAAAAGCTTGTTTCCTGCAAGTGAAACTGCAGCTCAAACTGGATACTAAGCCAAGGATTTTCACTGAAGCCCAAGGGAAGGTTGTTTGCTAACTCTTGTTGAAATTCAGTGGGAGTTGGGTGCCGAGACACTAAGCATTGTTGCCTTCAGCTAAACATGACGCTTCCAAATCCACTGCATACTGTCCCAACAAAAAACTGCGTCTGAGCTTTGACAAGCAATCACATTTTCTTCCATGTTACTCAATGAATTTGGAATAGAATTAGCATCACATGAGGGAGAAATCGTGTTCCCATGTTTGTTCTTGATTCCTGTTAAGGCTTGGAACACACTGGGCATTGTCCAGTATAAAACTATACTTACATGAGTAAGAATGCTGAAATCAGAGAAGTTATTCATGGTAGCACAGACGGCAAATTTAGACCCATAGTATTTTACAGTAAAATCTTTTTTTACAAAAAAAAATTGATACTCGGGTAGACTATATCCAGCTATAAAAAGGGCAAACATTCCAGTTAGATTGAGGTTCAAAATAATCAAATTATTTATCAATAATGGGTAATGGGGTTATATTAAGATTAGGAACTTTTTTATAAAGCAGAATATAGAAACATTTTTTTCAGAGAATGTAAGTATCACTGATGGGATTTCACTCTAAAGGCTACCCTTTTCTTTCTGCAGCTCTTGGTAGTGTTTCACTTACAAACATTCAGTAATGCACAGTACATTTTGTGCACTAAATTTTCCTTTCAAGCTCAATGCACTAAGGAAGAGTAACTCCAAAAGAGACTAGAGCTTCTGGGTTTAAATTTAACACTATTTAAGGAACGCAAACCTTTGCTAGGGGATATAACTGTTAACATTGTGATTTTTCAAGCCTAAGGTTTCTAATGGGGTTTGACTGTTCCAGAGATAACATTTTTTTTTCCTAGGTAACATATTTCAAGTCATATTATGAGCAAATGTTACAAAATTTTAGTGTAATGTGAAATACTGTAATGTCAGATAGCATTATTTATCTGCTTAATATGACTAAAACCATTAATTGCTGGGAGCCATGCTTCATCCCAGCAACATGAAAATCCATTTTGTGCCTATCTTGTCAGTTATTGCCAATTTTCTTAATGAGTTGTGATGTAGTGAAATTCTGTTGGGAAATGTGTTTATATATTTCCAACTGCAGGTTCTGTACGGTAACTTATTACATAGATCCTCCATTAACTCAATGTTTTCATTATGCCTATGCCACAACATATCAAAGGTGCATTTTTCTTGCTTAGATATGTGGAATAGCCATTATTATTGCACATGCAGTTTTAATTATTAGAATTTATGAAATGAACTAAGTGGCTAATGTTCATTGTCTTATATTTCCATTTAATGATTCAATCAGGTTAAATCTGTCTCCTATTCCAATCAAGGTACTGTACATAACTCCCTGAGGAAAGGGGAATGCAGCCTATCCTGATCTAATTACACTTACACGCATATCTTACAATAGTTGCATAATGCTTTACTATATGCAATGCAGAAGTTGACCTTGATCCCCGTGAAGTTAATGGCAGAACTCCTAGTCCCTACATAGAGAGGCCTTGGCCACCCAAAGGCAAACAGAACAATAGGATGGTGGGACTGGAGGCTAGAAATAACCTTATGACCATCAGGTCATGATCTCCGTACTGCAACTACTGAACACTAACTTTTAGGAATTTAGACTGATTCATACTCATGTAAGATAGTTAGGGCATAAGTCTAGTTCATGGAAGACAGCGTCTAGTATTTTACTGGTCTGTTCAAGTGAACATAGCCATTTTATTGAGCAATGGTGGCATCAGTCCTAGAGAGCAAGTTACCATTAGCAAATAGAGCTAGGGTGACAGAAGGAGCCACAGAAAACCTTTTAAGGCCAAAGATTTGGCCCTTCACTACAGGAAAGACATTGAGTTGCTGGAACGTGTCCAGAGAAGGGCAACCAAGTTGGTGAGGGGCCTGGAGCACAAGTCTCATGAGGAGCAGCTGAGGGAACTGGGTCTGTTCAGTCTGGAGAAGAGGAGGCTGAGGGGAGACCTTATTGCTCTCTACAACTTACCTGAAGGGGGATTGTAGTGAGGTGGGTGCTGGTGTCTTCTGCCAGGTGACTGGTGATAGGATGAGAAGAAATGGCCTCAAGTTGCGGCAAGGGAGATTAAGGTTGTATATTAGGAAAAAATTATTTACTGAGAGGGTTGTCAGATGTTGGAATAGGCTGCCCAGGGAAGTGGTTGAGTCACCATCCCTGGAGGTATTCAAAAAGCGTGTAGACAAGTGTCGTGGTTTAACCCCATCCAGCAACTAAGCACCACGCAGCTGCTCACTCACTCCCCCCCACCCCCAGTGGGATGGGGGAGAAAATCGGGAAAAAGAAGCAAAACCTGTGGGTTGAGATAAGAACGGTTTAATAGAATAGAAAAGAAGAAACTAATAATGATAATGATAACACTAATAAAATGACAAGAGCAATAATGGAAAGATTGGAATATACAAATGATGCACAGTGCAATTGCTCACCACCTGCAGATTGACACCCAGCTAGTCCCCGAGCGGCGATTCCCTGCCCCCACCCCCCAGTTCCTATACTAGATGTGACGTCCCACGGTATGGAATACACCGTTGGCCAGTTTGGGTCAGGTGCCCTGGCTGTGTCCTGTGCCAACTTCTTGTGCCCCTCCAGCTTTCTCGCTGGCTGGGCACGAGAAGCTGAAAAATCCTTGACTATAGTCTAAACACTACTGAGCAACAACTGAAAACATCAGTGTTATCAACATTCTTCGCATACTGAACTCAAAACATAGCACTGTACCAGCTACTAGGAAGACAGTTAACTCTATCCCAGCTGAAACCAGGACAACAAGGTACTCCAGAACATGGTTTAGTGGGCATGGATGATGGTTGGACTCGATCTTGAAGGTCTTTTCCAACCTAAATGATTCTATGATTTTGTAAAACCTGACTCAGCTTGTAGTCAAACACTTGGAAGCATCCACCACTAATAAGCCATGCCCTTCTCTTTTCATCACTCCAATTTAGTATGGGCTATGTTCCATTTAATATGTCCAGCAAGGAGCATATTAACCATATTCACTAATTACAAAGGAAGAATTTTAAGATTATTTTCCACTGAAGTTTCAGGCACCAGTAAGACTGATGTCCCTCAAACTCAAGTGCTGTATAGATTATTCCAAACATGATGAATTTCAAAGCAACCTCAGAAGAACAAGTTACCAGCTTTCCCTTAGTATGAAATAGCGTACAAGGGACACAGATGCATATGTGACACAACAGGCAATTTCACACCTGCATTCTGTCTCTACACAGGATAAGGTAAAATATCTTCAACAGATGGGAGTGTCTCTTCACTATGCCAGTGACAAGAATACAATTATCATTTATACACACTACTATTCCTATTGATAATTAAGGGATATCCATCTTCAGCACAAGTGTTGGCTCTGGTTCATATACTGCACGTTCGTCATTTTCCTTGTGGAAGAATTTATTTCATAATCATGAAGTGTCCAAATATGATCTGGCTGGCTAGCATTTGAAGTTTTAGTATTTGCTTAAGTGTTTTGTAGTTGGCCTCACATTTGTGAGGTTGGCCACATTTGTGGTCTGAAACCACCACATACCTGAAATTCCCGGACAGCTATATAGAACAAGTCATGGCATGATACTGAATCTGAATAGTAATTCAGGGTGACACATATTAGAAATGACAATGTTTCATCATATCAACAAGAATTTAGATATGCATCAAGACACTTTCACAGTTAAGTGGGAAAACTTTTCTTTATATGGGGATAGCCTGACAACCTTTAAAATGAAAGTCCATTGGACTAATGGAGGTACGAAAACTTAATGAAAAATTAGTATAGCTTTTGAATACATATCTTAAAATCCTCAGTAGGACTCTGTGGTGCTTTTGTGGATGGTGGCACAGAAACATGAGTTGATAATCCCATAGCGCATGCCACGTTCTCAAACAGTTCTAGTACAGCACTGGCCAAGAAACAGCCATTGCTGAAGATGCTGCATTCGTACCCAACAGATTGCTGAGGTTTAGGTAAAAATAAAGATACTCAATACGCTGTTCCAGCATTCACTGTCTTCTCCCACCTGAGGCTGCTGTTGGATTCTGAGGAAGTTTGATGCGTGCATGATAATGAATGCTGTGTTGGTCACCATGAATCCCACCACTATGATTCAAGTTAACGGGCTGGTATCAAGACGACAGTACCTAGGAAGAAGAAGAAGGGAAAAAAATCATTCTATTTGTCAATTACTGAATTCCCAAGAGCATGATGTTCTCAGAACTTCTCAGGACATATCTTCTGTTTGGATAAAAGCCAGTAAATTTAATGTTTCAGGAAGACAAAAAAGGAGGGGAGGGGGGGCTTTTAACATTAGAGCAACTGTGAGGTAACACAGACATATGAAAAATAATGTTGACTAGATTGACAGGTTAGACACATCCCCCCAAATTACTCCTAATGCCCCCTCCATCAACTTTAAATTCAGCTAAACTGAAGTTCTGCTGACATTGCTTTCACTGCATCTCACAGGGCCTTGGTTGCTGGGACACAGAAAAGAAAGGAACGCTAGTTGAGAATGCATCAAATGAAGAAGTGCAAAAAAATTGAGACAGATAAAACTTCCCAAAACTTTCAGTTGGTAACATTTAGAGGAAACATTTTAAAATCATAGGGAGGATTTTTTTTTAAAAGGTGAATTCACAAGTGAATTCCACAGGCAGCAGAAACAAAGGGAAAAGAGGGGCTGGAGAGGGGTCCTAGAATCTAACAAAACCAAAAACTTCTCTTCTCCATTCCTGGTCTTCATTTAGATTTTGCATCAATTCGTTTACCTGTGTCTCCCTAGTCTTTCTTTGTCCTCAAGTTTTAAATTGAGTTAACAGCACAGTCACAACATTTCTGAGAACCCCCAAACTTCCCCAGGTCACTGATAACTTTGAAATGCTTTATGCCGAAGAAAGGAATTTTTCACAACTATTACATCTGCTCCAAACTGGATACAGCAAAGTATAGTTAAACAAAGAAAACAAATGCAAGAGACTAAAAAGCGTATTATTCCATTATTCCCATCTATATTTATGAACAAAAATACGTCTAACCTGGAACAGACAGATTTAGGGCTATACTGAGTTGGAATATTTAATTTACTACAAAAACATTTAAAAGTGAACACTATACAAGAAAAGTATTTGTATACTTCTTGTAGGCTACAGGGTACTGTTTTCCTAGAGACAATACAGAAATTTATACCTGAGTTTAGTCAAACTAGCAAACGTTTCCTGCATGGGTCTTTCTTCAATGTAGTTGCCTGACCATTAAAATTCTAGGATACATTCTTGAACTAACAATCAAATCCCATGACTTTATTCCAAGACTGCCTACTCAGTTTCTTAATAAAAATCTCTGTTATATCAGCTCTACAATTGCTGCATGTGCTGGATGCAAAGTTTGGAAACTTTCAATCATCACAAAAAGGTTATGAAATTATTTCAGTATAAAAGGGACCTTTCAGAAGCCTTGCTGTCAACTAGCATTAGGTTTACAGAAAAGTTATGTAGACATCTGAATGGATATAATAATTTATTTTCCCTCTTTTTCACCTTTGCTACCCCAATTATTATATCCATGGAGGATGGATAAAGATTACATCTTTTTCACTTTTCACATTTGCTACCCCAAAGCGTGTGAAAAGGAAGATTGCATATGACATTAAAATGGCTCCTCTGGGATAAGGAACTTGGGCATAAGGTAGGTTTTCCCCTAAATCAGACTGTATCTATGGTGCACCTTTGCAGTGTATTCAGAGAATTTTCTAGGCCTGTAACTGTGATGTAAATAAACACTAGCTTAATAGGGGGGACCTAGGTCCAAAATGCAGTCAATAGAGACAAGTAGGGCCCCCTCAACTATGGTTTCAGAAGGTATAATTATGGGTGCATAAAGCAGATAGTGCAAATATCCTCCCTTTATGTGTCTGCATCCTTTCATAACATACACAAACACGGTTGAAATAAAGCCGGCAAGATGAAGAGCAATGAGAAATGACACCATGAAATACTGCCTTTAAAATCTACTTTATTCAACCGGAAACAAAACATTTTAAAAGGTGATAATGCTCTAAAAGCTATTTAACTCACCAGCCAAATCAAACTGACCAAAATCTAATTTATTCCTTGTCTTGTTTAGCAGATGCTTAAAAGATCAATATAGTTGTCTCTGTAGATCGGCATGAAATATTAACCAGTCTGAGTGTTCTGAAGCTTTTTACAACATATTCAGCCTCATTAAACATTAAGCAGCCTTGAAATATAAATATAAAATAACTATCAGCTTCCTATCCTTCAGACACAGAACAAAGGTAGCTCAAATGTGGGAAGCAGGAGGAAAAAATATTAAATGAACTGGGAATTCACATAGAAGTTAACATAGGAAAGCTGTCAGTATAAATTGACTCAATCAGATACACTTTACCATAAGGAAAGATAATATTGCAATATCAGAAGAATATCTGCTAAGGAACAAAACAGTAGTGTGACATTTATAGCACAAGAAATTCATAAAAATATGCCTCTGACCACAGATATATTCGTCTTAGGCCCAATCCTTATTTATACTACAGCTCCCTTCACCCCTCGTATTTGCTCCAAGACCCACTTCATGGGTTCATTGAGAATGAAGCCCTCTTCTCTTTTCCCTGCTTTTTGTTACTGTCTGGTATGTTAAAAATATCTGGGCAATACAGCAGAAAAGTGTTTCGGGTTCACTAAAGGGAAATGTCAGCTTTGCAAATCACTGAAAGTAACCGGACATAAACTGTCAAAATAAGTCAGCGAAACAGTGTGGTTATTGTCAGTACGTAACTCAAGCCTGCAATCCGAGATGTGGTTAAAGGTTATAGACAATATAGCAAGATGGTTCTACTATGATGTACTGATCAACTACGTTAGCTATAAATGCTGTTTAATTTTAGTATATTCAGTACATTTAATACCTTTTTCTCCCATTTATCTGCTTGCTTTACTATTACTGCACACTGATAATGAAGAATAAAATTCAACCTCACACAGTATTGCCTTTACCACTGCAGCGTCTGTCAGGGTTTACAGAGAAGCTTTTTATGTAGCTTTCTTATTGCTACTTCTTCTAGTACTGTCTAATATTGATATCGGACCATTCGTACCAGTGTTAGAATTTATTGCAGCCTCCTTCTCTCAGTTTGGCAATGGTAACAGCAAGAAGTGAAACTGTGTAGGATCCATTCCCCTGCAGAGATACTAGATTTTGTAAACAATATACTGAGCTATTAAGTCAGAACTATCAAATGCTCTTATACAACATGATGGTAGGAATGGCATCAATCAGTCATTGCAAAAACCACAAGGAATTGAGAATGAAACCAAGAAACTAATTCAGTACGCCTAGAGGCAAAAAAAAATATATATTTTTAAAATAGATATTTTTAAATTTTTGTAGCATAAGCAAGATATCAGTGGGCTAACATAAAGAATAAGTGTATCAGACACATTAAGAAATGATATTCAAATAGCATTTGACATTGGGCTATTTTTGCTGAATTCTCAGAATAGAACTAAAAAGATACTTTTGCATTCCACTGCATTATACCATATTTTTGTACTTTCTTTACCTGGATGCTACGCTGTTAACAAGCATTGATTAGAACAGCATCAAATCAGATGTTTTACACTTATTTGCATGCCAAATTTTCAGATATGCTTTGTGGATAGGGTTACGCTATCTCCAAAGCCACATTTTAAAATTAAATAAATACATTTAATGGGAAAAGATGATACACATTGTGAGCAAAGCCTGGCACCTTGCAGTTTAGTCAAAGAGGCAAGCCATAGCCTAACCACAACACAGGCTCAGGGAGGACAAGCAAAGCCTTAGATTTTCTGTACCCTCTTCAGTTCTGCACCATCCTACCTTGCTCCCGGTGAAACTCGGAACAATCTCAGACAAAAAACAGCCCTGTATTACCAGAACCACACTTGTCCCTTCCCAATTATGCCTCTTTTTTTTTTTTTTGATGCACGTGTGATTCACAGAGCTGCCGCCTCAGTTCCGCTCAGCAGAGGCAGTTATGCAAGGAGTCGCTCACATTTCTTACAGCCGCGAAGGAGCACAAGGAAGCCATAACAAGGTACATGGATGAGGCTGTGTGATGCAGACAGGAATGCACAAAATTCACGTAGCAGCTTAAGGGGTACTGTGTGGTGCCTTGCTTGCTTCTTTAATCTGAGTGCTTTGCCTAAATCGCAGGTCCTGCAGGTTGTTTGGGAAGAAAGGTAATCTGACAGTAGCGTCAGGCATTTCTTTGATACCGTGGTACAACACAGAGGAATCGAGCAAGACAGTTTTCTTGCTGAGATTACCACAGCTCTTTTATCCAAAAATCCTCTTCTCTCAAGGGTACATTCATTCACGTGTCATCCTTGTATCTCACTCAGCTTCTGGCATATAGGAAACAAGCCAAACACCAGTGTTTAGAAGGTCACCTAAGTGCCATGGAATTGGCATTGAGGCTTTGGGTAGGATAAGCAGGCACAAAGATGGGGATATATAGGCAGCAATAGTACTGCAAAGGGAGAGGAATTCTACCTGTCCAACTGCTCTTCAGTCAAACCTGGAAAACTAGCCTGTGTACAGATGAAATCTATTTCACTTTGTACTCTGCTCCCGTTGAAAATTTGAGAGAGATGAAAAACACTAGTGCCAAAATTACTGTAAATATCTACTCAGGCAAGGTGTAACAGTTTGCTTTGATCAAGTTGCACTTACACTTCTCTTGGACATCCATCCAAACCCAGTTTCTGGAATGCAATCTTTGAAGTCTTGCAGATTCTTTTTATACAAGACTTCTCCTGTCCATCCACACAGTTAAACCTTTTAACCAGGCAATCCCTCGCTACTCATAGCTTTATTACTACAGTGTCTTTTTCCTGACAACAGACTTGCCCCTGCAAATTCTCAGCTCAAAGCACTACTCCAAAGCAGAGCCAACGCTCCACTCCCTCCACTCCACCAAACTCCAGGGGACTCATCTTCACTTTCAAAGCTCTACAGAGCCTACCTACCCTACAGTTCCCAATATCCCTGGTCTCTCACCCACTGCTGAAAAGTTTTATTCCTATCATTCACCCACAGCACAAACGGTTCAGTTTTTAAAGGTCAAATAGAAGCCCAAAACTGTGTGTATGCTCCCATGCTGTTCCTTATATTTGAGAGGGTTTTCTAAGTCTCTAGTTAGCTCACAATGCCCTCCCAAAGCTCTCCTCAGCCACGTCTTCTAAAAATAATACTGTGCTGGTTGGCAGTTACATGTTTTCTCTATCAGCAAGACAAAACTGAGAGGAAGAAAGGAAACTCTCTAATAGATCAATTGACATTTCAGAGAGTGGTGAGGAAGAAACTTCTTAGGACTTCCACCCGTCCCATCCTGGGTGTCAAACACAGCCCGCATGCATTCCTCCTTTTGCCTCCACCCACGCGCTTTCCCTTTTCTTGTGCTGTAAATTCTTCGGCAATGTCTTTTGGTTCAGCGCTGGTACAGTGCTTAGGACAGTGAAATTGTGCCTCATGACTTGGATTCCTAAGAGTTACAGTAATACAAGTAATAAAACAACCACAGTTTTAACTTTATTTGACTAAAATTCATACCTCAAGACCACCAAACCATGAAGAAATAGCATGCAAGGGAGAGAGAAAACAATCACACAGATCAGAATGGCACACTGCACATGCATCAACCCTCAGCTAGTATTAATTGGTTTGGCTCCAAAAAGATATATGTTATCTCTCTCTTTCAATGTATGTATGCTCATGTACATCCACAGGCACTGTTTAAAATAAATTGGGCTGTAAACAATCCTCCTAGATAAAAAGGAACGCTGAGTGAAGTGTCCCTGTACAATTTTCTTGCTGCTGTAGAAGACATGTAATGGATGTGTGCACAGCAGCACATGGAAGACAGATGAGGAAGCAAATTCTTCAGCTGTTTGGATTAAAACAGAACAAAAACGTTAACATTTATAAAAATTTCTTTCACTGAGGCCTATAAAGATATCCTGGTACTGCTGTAGCTTTCCATTGTCTCTAGAAGAATGGAAAGCCTATTTAAGATCAAGGCAAGGACAGGTATACACACATCAGAGAGCAGTGAGAATGCCACCAAAACATGTCAATAGGAATATGTGCTGGTTTTGACTGGGATAGAGTTAATCTTTTTCCATAGTAGCTGGTGTGGGGCTATGTTTTGGATTTGTGCTGAAAACAGTGTTGATAACACAGGGATGTTTTCGTTACTGCTGAGCAGGGCTTGCACAGAGCCGAGGCCTTTTCTGCCTCTCTCCCCACCCCACCAGCGAGCAGGCTGGGGGGGCACAAGAATTTGGGAGGGGACACAGCTGGGACAGCTGACCCCAACTGACCAAGGGATATTCCAGACCACAGGACGTCATGCTCAGCATATAAAGCTGGGGGAAGAAGAAGGAAGGGAGGGGACGTTCGGAGTGATGGCGTTTGTCTCCCCAAGTAACAGTTACATGTGATGGAGCCCTGCTGTCCTGGAGATGGCTGAACACCGGCCTGCCGATGGGAAGTGGGGAATGAATTCCTTGGTTTGCTTTGGCTTGCATGCACGGCTTTTGCTTTCCCTATTAAACTGTCTTTATCCTCAGCCCACGAGCTTTCTATTTTACTCCAATTTTCTCCCCCATCCCAACATGGGGAGAGTGAACGAGCAGCTGTGTGGGGCTGAGTTGCCGGCTGGGGTTAAATCATGTCAGAATCTGAGAGCTCTTTTGGAACCTCTTAATAGAAATCTATGACCTACTCAAAATCCTTTGAAACTCAACTATACGTCACTGGAAAGAAAAAGAGTTTCTGGAACAGATCTTCTAATAGAATTAAACTTCTTTCTTTAAGAGTTAAATGACTATTTGATATGTCTATAATTGGATACAAGCACACACAGAACATAGATGAACTACCAGCAGCAAAGTCCCTTGATCACTTATTATCTTAAAACATCTGATATTCTTCAGTAAGTTTATTTTCAGAAGACATCGTGCTAGATTTGCAAACAGGCTGGAAAAAACTAATTAGAACTAACTATTGTTGAGAAATGTTAATGTGGAATGGAAGGCATTTAAAGAACAGTAACAGAGTTTAAAATATAAGTTCATTCCAGTAAATCAGTGTCAAAATGACAAGAGGAGCCAACATGGCTCAGGACAGATATGGAACAATATGCAAGATAAACAAAAAAGCTTTTGAACCCATCCATAGAATACGATAAGTGAAAGATTTGATTAAGTATTAAAAGAAGAAGGCTAAACCAAATGAAACAAAACCAAAAGTGAATCATACAGCCCAAAATCTCTCAGTATGAGAGGTTTTTTTTCCTGGTTTGTGTTTTTAATTTATTTTTTTTTTAAATCAGGACAAAACCAAAGAATTAAGAATTCACTTCCCAGACTGAGAGTGAAAAAGATCAAACTAAAACACAGTGACTACCTGGAATATTTAAAGAATTAATTTGCAACTATTCTAAGATATCTGGTGCAACATACCTGAATACTGCTATAAGGGGGTTTTAAGGCTTTTTCCAGCCTTTACTCCTTTCTTGTATCAATGCAAATTATGCACTGACAGCACCCATCAAGGGCAAGTACTTTGACTCACATTCAGGCAAACTGAATTAACACCTGAGGTGATCCCTGTGTGAAGTACCACCAGTGCATAACCAACTTCACCTCTGCAGTGGCAGACATTTGAGGAGCAATTCCTTCCCTTGGCTTCTGCAGTTATTGCACCACATCTTCATTCAGCATGAGTGAAGGTAACAGCCCTTCTTCTCTCAGACTCTAATTATCAGTGCGTGGTGGCTGGGAGCTGTACGCATTTCCTGGTTAAGGTCCTTCAGAAGCTTTGGTGGAGCATGGGGCTGTAACTCATTGCACACACTGTCCTTCCCAGTCTCAGCCCCAGAACTTTCCCAGCACGTTACCTCTGGTTGCCATGATGGCAGATGGCACAGGCGACACAGGCTGTGCCAGCCCTTCACAATGACTGCTTTGCAACAGGTTACTGGGGCAAAGTGCCTTTAGCAGAACTATCTGGCTCCTTAACCTGTAATAATGATAAAAAGTGGAAAGGTGAAGTTTTTCATGGTAACTGAGCTCTATTGAATTAAAAGTATGGTAGCATTGGTTTTTTGCATGATTGGTCTAGATCAAAGTAAACTTTGGAGAGAAACAAGTTAAAATTACCAGCACACTGGGTCTTCTATAGATCTTCCTTAATCTTTCCTGCAAGGCTTCCCATAATTTTTACTTTACCTGTAAACCAGAGCTATATCCTAAAAGACTTCACTGCTATTTTAGTCTGAGCTTTCTAACTTTGATTAGACAACAAAACTAAGGATGCAAACACTATATTGGCATATCCTAATATAACCAGTTGAAAGAATTTACTGCTTGATCCGCTGGTAATGTGACTTATGCCAACTGTTTCCTGATACAACTTATTTTCCCCTATAAGGCCACCGGTAGTAACTGCTCCTTCACATTGTGCCTTCCTATCTGAACAGCCCATGCAAGGGAGTAAGGGAGTAACTTATGCCCCTCTCTTCTCTTGCAAAAAGAAGGCACAGCTACTTATAACTGAGCCCCAAGAAAGCCAAGATACTATACATCAGATATCCAAGAGAGCAAAAAAAGTGGGAACAGAAATTGAGAGAAGTCTTCACTGACACTTTACAAGTTCACGTAGTTCAGGAAAGATCCCTGAAGACAAGAAAGAGACCATCATAATGCCATTAGTTAAGGGAAAGCCTAGGGAAACTGAAAACGTATGTAGGGAAAGCTTAAAAATCATTTTAGAAAACCAAGCAAGGGAAACACTTTAAACAAGCACACTAGTGGTTCAATTAAGGGTTTCAGAGATGCCGGTAGGAGAAAATCTCCAAGGATATTACCACTAGGATAGACAAAGGGAGGCAATGGGAACCTCATGTGGAGATGTTCAGAATCATTTTGCCAAGTTTCATATTGGAAGCTAAATGCATTAAAAAATTTAGAACAGCAAATGTATTCCAGAAATGTGTACAAAGTGCATTTGATAAGCTGTTTAATCATATATTGGTACAAACAGTGGGTTAGGCTAATAATTTTACAAACAGAACCAGCACTGAAATGCAAAGAAAATGAAGTCTTGATTAATAAAGTGGGTGGGTGGGAGAAGAGATCATTTACTTTTCAATAAAATAATTTGGACATTTGTTAAAGAGAAGATGCAAGTCATCTTTGGAAGAAGTCTTCTAGTTAGTCTCTCAAGGAATCCAGAATGAAGGCAAAAAGGTAGAGAAAAATGCATTAGGAAAGCTGCTTTAAATTATTAATCAAGAATTACACTTGGACTGACCAAGTGCTTTCGAAGACAAAGAGTAAAACTCAGTGTAAAAAATACAGTGTAAATAATATGATTTAATTATGTATTTTTTCATGTAAAAAAATATCTTTTAACAAGGATGGCAAGGTTGGGGTTTGGGTTTTTTTGGTGGTGGTGGTGGAATTTAACAATAAACCAGGATACAGAATAAAAAGATGAGCAACTTTTATCATTTAGACCTTATTTTTTCCAAAACAGGGTTACATATCCTCTGGAAGCTCAAACTGTACACAGGTATTTTCCATCCACCAATTAGTGTGCATTTTGCAGCCCCCAGTGTGAGCCCCACACTTAAGTGCTGACTTATTCAGCAGAGAAATCTAAGAGCTTCCTTGTCCATCACCACTGGAACGAACTACTGCATCACATACTCCCACATCCATTCTCCATGATCATAGCTGTATGGCCTTCATTTAAAATTAGGTCTGCATTTGCTATTGCCTTGTTCACAGGGAATGAGAGGTTTTTACTGTGACTGCAAGCCTTTAGCTCTAGCTGCAGCCTTATGCTTTTAGCTTGGAGCAATCCAGTTTGATTTCCCATGTGTTGAATAAATATCAGAGGTCACATAAAGAGAGAATATATGGCTCTATAGGAGCATAAAACCTGAGGAAGAAGGGGAGAGAATAAACAACAGCTAACGCCACCATAAAGAGTAAATCAAAACAAGCCATTTAATGTGGTTTAAAAATACTGACTGCAAAAACTAACTTTACCCAGTATCAACCAAACTGAAATAAATAATTAAAGGTGTACTACTCGGCTGTTTTCTCAAAATAGTAAACCCACATAGTCTTTTCCCAAAGATTGGCTTCTAAATAAGATGACAACCACATTCCAAAACAACTAAAAATTCACTATGCTGGACCATAGTTTGATTGATTTGCAGCTGTAGCAAAATAATACAACACACACAACAATCCCTACACCTCTTCTCCTCTGCCTCTTCATTTAGGAGTCATGTTCATGAATAGAGCCCATCAGCTTGAGTCGTGTTGGCAGAGGTAGGAGGAACAAGGAACAGCAGAGGATGGTGCTCTGCATATTACCCTGACTGAGCTGGTTATCCTGCACTCTCCTCGATCTTTGGCAGTGACTACAGCCTGCAAAATAATGGCCTCAACAGCTTCCTAGGCCACTCGCTGTTATAATCTGTACAATAAGTATTAGTTTAGCTTTTCATATGGAAAGTTAATCCCCTAATAACATTTCAAATTACTGAACGGTGTTTGGAAAAAATCATAGCTACCATTCAGAAACCTGTGCTGCAATCAGCTACACAAGATATACAGCATTCTGTAATTAGTGCACACCTTTCAGATGTGGCTAATTACCTCTTATGAATTAAAATTGTTCCCCCCCCACTAGCCACTATACTTGAAAGAAAAAAAAAAGAAGAAGAAAAGATAAGCTCTATACTTCAAAGGCAGCTGAAAATTCAGTAAGATAATGTCACTGATTTGGTTATTTCCAGGTGAACATCAGGTTATTCAACCTAGGTGAATTTAATGATTCTGGGCAGGTTGTGCAATGAATTTTCCTATAAATCACTTATAATTGCAAACATAAAAATTAAAAATCAGTCTGAAGAGAGAGATAACACAGTATTAATGATGGAAAGCAGTAATCTACAGATAGTGGTGCTGCCATTTTAATTGAGGCCATTCTGATGAGAAGCTTCTTAACCTCATGGGGACAGCACTAGGATGAAGAGGCTAGGGTGTCTAACCTGCAAGAGGTTTTGAATGACTGCATGTGATTAAAAAACACATTTCCAATATACTGACATAAAAACTTCAGAGTTTTTCTCTGTAATACAATGTTCTTTTACATTTCTCAGAAAGACCAAGCTCAGCTTGGCTTTCCACACCTCCTCCCCAGGGTCTGTTACCAGCTGGCTATTACCCCTGTCCTGAGCCATGGATTAGGAGACTTGCTTGCATTAATATCCCAAGTCAGCATTTTGAATGATGCAGATCATTTCAGGTTCCAAATTCCCTGGTAGATTCCACCTTTTTTCTATCTCTGAGTGCTGATCAGCTCAACAACACCATGACCTACTCATAAAAGCAGTTGGAACAACCTGGATCAGGAGGAAACTTTGCCCCAGCTTGACAGCAGTGCTGAGGGCTCCAGTTCAGTCAACGTAGAGGGCGTCCTGTCCTGTGACACAGGCCGACAGCGCACCTTGTCTGCCTACTCTTCCCATTCTTTCAAGCACAAAGGCTTATCTCATTTGTAGATGTTAAAACACAAGAGCTGGCACAACACCTCCAGCCCTGCCCTGCGGCTCTACAGCCCTCCTGGAAGTTGTCACTGCACAACCCATGCAGGGCAAGTACAACAAACAGCAAAAGGACAACTGACTCCAGACCAGTCACAAGGGCGCTTCTATTACTTGGAACAGCAACTGAAAAATTTAGCTTTTACCTCCACACTGAAAAAGAGGCGGGGGGAGTTCTCCTCCCCTTACCCACCAAAAGCCTGTAGCAAAGGGCTACACATGCAGCAAGAAGAGTATGTCCTCTGACCTGGTGTAAATATGTTTCACCACCTTCTAGCAGGAACCCCAGTCTTATTCATGGATCTCATCTAATGATGAAATTCTGCACTTTTGAAAATAAGTGCATTTTAATTTATCACCTCTGGAGTTTTTGAAAGGTTTTGTCCCCTTTTATTTTAGGCCAATGCTTTTAGGAATATTAGCTGTGTCAAAAGGAAAAATTGAAAGCCATAGTACAGACTTTCAGAATTAGAGATGACTTAAATTTAAATCTAGGAGCCAAACTCATCGACTTTGTCCTATATGAAGTTTGGAGCCAAGATTAAAACCTGGCTTTTTCTGGTCATAATTTAGACAAGATTGAACTTTTCTGACATTAGCCATTTTTATCAGATTTTGGCTCCAGATGAAAGAAACCTTGCAGGTACAATCATACAGCCAAATGACTAACTGCCACCCTTTGTGCCTGTTAATTATTTCTGGCCACAGCATTCTGTGCATAATGGAGCATGGACACAATATGATGGCTTTTCTTCCCTGACACACGCCCCCCTTCTTTTTTTTTAAATTTGGCTTCTAGGTCAACCTTTTGAGAAGTCAACATTTGCTTTGCTGGAAGTCAAGGGATAATCAGCCTGGAACACCTTGGGTTGTTTTGTATAGGTACTCAGTATTTGCAGTTCCCAATGACTTTTAGCTAGAAATGTGAGATCAACCATAATTACAAAGTCAGGCCCAAACTACTTCAAAATTAGTCAAAAACCCAGGAACTATTAAACAAATACAGACATGATGTTGGGGGTGGGAAGGGTGAGGCAAGGAGTTTCATCCCTTGGAAAAAAAATCACAAACTCCTTGTCCCAGGCCACTGTATTCTATTTCATTTTTTAACTTCTTCCTACTTGTCATTGGGCAGAGATATTGAAATCTTTCTATGGTATCACATTAATATAAAATCATTCTGCCTTTTCTCTCGTGTGATAGTGAAGTGTAGTCACGTTAGCACATTTCATTGTAAGTTAGTAAAAATGAACGTTAATATGACCTGATACTAATCCACCATGACAGAAAATTCCTAATACGATAAAACTTTCATATCATATTAGTAGAAAAAAGTCAGTTCCTGCCTGTTCCAGGTCACTTTCAATGTTGCCTTTGAGCATAAAGTAATGGCAAGCATTTGTCTGTCTGCAAAAGGGGTCCCTAGCACTGCTCAATGGCAAAATAAAAATTATATTAAAATGTGCCTTTTTTTTTTTTCTGTGTGACTTAGCTTATTGTAGGAGAGCCCTCAAATACATGATATCAGTTAGCCTTCATTTCTAAGCTTTAACTCTGAGTTACTCAGAGTCTCTCTTGCATGTGAAGAGCAATCTCTTTTTAAATGGTTGTTTCTTTATATTAAAATTTTAACAGCTGCAGAAATAAATATCCAGTCAGACATGACTCCTCTCCTCATTTTCAGGACCAGTCCTCGAAAGGAAACAGTCAACCATGGGCAGCAAGTTCAGCGAGTCCTTCAAAGCAAATGCTAGGTAGACAAATACTGTTATTTTTTTCCTGCAAGAACTCAGTAGAGGTCTGGATGAAGCAGAACCAACCCACAGCTGGCTCCAGAGCAGTATGCAGCCAGCTTTCAATGGAGCAGCTCGGGGAGGCTTCGTAGGCCAGCAGGCATACCAGTTACACTAGCTAGTTTGAACATTACCATCAGTTCTTCAAGTTGTCTATATTACACTACCAGGTTTGCCGTCTCTGGGATACCTTTGCTTGTTTGGACCAGGATTTAGTGAGCAATCATCCTTTCTGTAAGACCGAAGTGGTAAATCTAATCTAAAACATCTAAATACGATCATCAGATAAATAAGATACAACATGTAAATAATGACTTGTTGGGCATTTCCCAGAAACTGATAAAAGATTTGAAAAAAACACTATCAACTTACTACAAAGCTTTGCAAAATCTCTGGTCAAGCTGAGTCTAAATGATAATTAAATCCATTTCCTTTGTCCCTGGTGACCCAAGTGAGGAACATGTAAGTCATTCTGTCACCTGGTGTAAATTAGAGGAGCTCAATTTAAATCCAGATCTTGATGCCAATTTCCAAGAAACTAATGTCTGGTTTTCTTGGTGTAGTCACTTTTTCCTTGTACTGTCATTACCCTGGACTCTAAGAACAGTGGTATGATCAGGTAATCCTAAGAGTTGCAAATACTGAGCTTCCTTACATAGGCTGTATAATTCACTAGTGAAAGTTAGTGTTACAGAGAATTTAATTTTTCCAACACAAAGATTTAATTTTATCAACATAAATATATCCAAACAACAACAACAACCAAAAAAAAGGAATCTACTTGTTTACTTTTCCTCCAGAAAATGAGAGGAACAAAGGTTTCAATTTAAACTGCTGTGGAACAGTACTGAAGACAAATCATGCAACGGATCAGTTTAGTCTCGAGAACATCCCACAAGTCAAACAATGTAATACTTACTTTGGTTTGCTCTTTAATGCTGGTTATTGAATACACTTTTATGTTGAAGATGCTAAAAAAAGCCCAGAACTTTTAAGTAACTTCACTGCTGTACCTTAAGAGGAAGAAGAAAAAAAAAAAAAAGTGGTTCTGGTGGGGAACAGCCAGGTTACTACAACCACAAAAAAAAGAGTAATTTTCAGTTATATTATTGCCTGTGAAACATTACAAGTGCAAAATGTAATTACCTTAATGCTATTTTTGATATCATATCAGCAAATTACACTGAGTCCCTACTGTGACACTTATATCAGGGTAAGAATTATCCTGTTGTGAGTGTCGATCCCAGGGGAAAATGAGGCAGCATAAATGGCTGTGATTCTTGAGCAATTAGCTGCTCCAAGGCTGCAGATACTCTTATTTAAAAGATACTTATGGAATGTTTAACCTGTAAACATCTTGAACATTTACCTCCTATTTGTTTTTTCAGTAATTAAGCCTCCAGGGGATCATCCTATGTAACATGCATTTCTTCCTTATTTTGCCACCCATTTTTCTTTTTAATCATGAGAAAATCCCTTTCTGCTATTAAGATACACACTGTGAAATTTGGAATTGTTTGTAATAACTATGTCTTTCCATTAGTACTAATACCCTAATGCCACAGGACAACCATGTAATGTGCTGAAGGATTATATAACTTCACGTTGAGCAAAAATAAATTATAAGTTTCAATCACCTTTGGGAGTTAGTTTTTAGGTTTTCAAAGTTCTTTAAGAATTATTGAGGGAAGAGAGAAATATTGATCATTACAACTAATTTCAAATCTTAAGCATTTACTCTAGAGTCAGAGACCTTGTCGTGAAAGAGCCAAAAGTACAGACAGCTGGATAAGGCAAAGGCTATGTTAAGACATGATGATAAAAGGCACAGGATACAAAACAGTTCTGCAGCAGAGCATCAAAAGTATATGCAGCTCTTCAAGGAAATTCTATACACAGAGCAAGAGGAAAGGGATATAATATTAGTGCAACAGTACCATTTCAGCACCAAATTATTCAACAATATCTATATCCCTACACTAGATTTTGAAGTTTATAAGCTTATATGCCACAATCAAAATTCTGGATGAATGTAGGCCTTGTATTTTTCCATTAATCTGTACAGGTAAAAGTCAGCCAGCATAAGCAATAACTTTTTGTTACATTAATCTATAGACAAAATACAATTGCATAAAAATATCAGCTTATAATTAGGTACTTTAAAAAAAACCCATAAATTAAGTCTTTCTCCTTGTAAAAAAAATCGGTTTCATGACATATAAAACATCAGTTCAACATCTCCAAATTTCTGATATATTGTAATTCTGCTAAAAGTAATTTTTTTAAACTAAACTAAATTACAACTATTACCACACTTCCATCATTTTAATGCACCGCTGAAGCAAACTGAAAGTATATGCTTTGGTAAACATGGAAATTACTAATTTGTTAAATGCTTTATATGACACATACAAGACTCACAATATTATCCATACACATGCTAAGTTATTCTACCACCTTTCTTTTACCATAATTTCCTTCCTTGACTTACAGTTGCCACACCACTAACTTTTTTCCTGCCTAATAACTACTGATTTTTCTTACATAATTAACTCTTTAGCAGATGTTATGTTCTGTTTGAAAAGAGCAACAAAAGGGTTTTCTTTACAGTAGTTAAAGGGCCTTGAAATACACTGGCAAATGCAATAAGCTCTGTTCCAGCTGTTGGGAATTTTAAATCCAGGCTTTGAGCTGTTGTTATTAGCTGCATGTGTGTCACTACAGCTGCTACAGAGCTCTGTGCTGCTCACGTGAAGCACACTACAGAAGGACAAAGCTGCCTTGCACCATGTTGGCGAACACCGAGCGTACACACGCAACTTATTTTTAATCCTGGCAGGACAAGGGTCCTTTAAAAGCACAAAGTATTTGAAAACAGCAAAAATACAAAATAATGCACAATTGTGACATCTGTTGAAACATTTATGCATTCATTCTTACACTTGCCAACTGCATCAAACTCTCATGGGTCCTATATAATACAATAAGTTATGAAGCATAACAGATTTTTCTCAATACCAAGAAGACCATGAAAACAGGTACCTTTCACTGCACTGTATTTTTCCACTAAGTATCTGAATAAAAGGGTTCATATTAATCCCTTCATATGAATTCTAACATCACTGGCAATAAAATATAGGTTCAAATTCTCATTTAGTGATCAGTGGAGTTAACTTAGCCTACACTGGCAGAGGAAAAAGGATGATTAAGTGAAAAATGACTCATTATAAAGCATTTCTTTGAAATAGTCCATGCCTGCACATATCAATAATACTGCCCATTACATTTAACATACCAGGAGTTGTGCAAGGCCATGTTTAACATCCACTTGAGAAGAATAGATAGTAACAAATACTTGAGAACTATGCAAACATCAACAGTTTGTTAAAAAATATGGAAAACTATCACAAATATACATAAAACCTGTACATCTTCCTTGCATTTTAAATTGCCTGAAAATATCTGTGATGAAGACACCCATCATAACTTTCTTAAATTAGAAAGAAAACAGATCCATCCCACATGCATTTTCTATAGCTCCCAGATTGCTGATGACTCCTCCCTTGCATGGAACAAGGGACAATCAAGAAATAGATACCAGTGTGCCCTTCCTGGTCACTAAGACAATGTTCCTCAAACTTAATCTGCATTAATAAGATCTGTGGCAGGGAGATTCACAATTCTGAAAATAAATTCACTAAACACCCATTAAATTAAAATACTATCATTGCATAAACCTATATACCAAAAAGGATTAGGATGCAGCAACAAACAGCTGGATTTCAGCTGTCAAGGTTTTAGAGGGCAATGTCTTTATTTCCTCATAATTAGTGCTAAATGCTACATAGAGAGAAGATTTTTTGGACAGAATATAGCTGGTCTTTCTCTTGCTGCTTGAGATTTCCTTTCTGTGTATCATCCCATTATCTTCCATTATACTCTTCTGCTATAGAATTTCTATGTTTAGATGAGACCAAAATTAAAAGGGGGAGAGGGCATTCATGTGAACCATCCATCTAACAATCACCAATATAAATGTAACAGCAGTAACAGAATGAAACAATGCCAACATTAGGAGAACTGGTCCCATCTTTAAAATTTGTTGTGAAACAGGATACAGTTTAAAAAACAAGGACAAACAGGAGACCCACACACATCCCTTTGGCACTCAAATCTTTCATTCTCATTTTCTTACCCCTGAAAATGATGCAGGCACTATTACTTACACAAAATATTTTGATGCAGTCACTCTCCCAGATCAGCCAAACTTGCTCCATCGGAGTTTCTCTGCGCAGAAAGCATTATAATCAAATAGATTTTTTTTTCCTTTTGGGAGCTACATCATAAATCGAAGCGTAAATACAATAAACATTTTCTATAGTTAGTTGTAATGAACCTTGTATGCTAGGGGAACATTCAAATTAAAAAGGGACAAATCTTGTCAGAATTTTTTCTGACAGATATACAGAATACTTTTTAATATCTTGTGATACTCCTCTTTATGATACAGTCTGCTTGAAAACAAGATGATTAAGTAGTGCTTCTAAAAGTATCATTGTAATTTTAGCAGTAACAAAGATATATATTAAAAGAAAACAAAATACTTTGTAGCAATCTGTAGTAGAGCTGAAGTAAAATTACCTTAACTAAACAATGCTTCCTTTGTCCATACCACACATTCCTAATAAATATAGAGAAGAAAAAATATTCATGCAAAATACTGAGATGACCTTAAAAATTCTTTTATGATGGATAAAAAGAAAAAAAAAAGTCATATAAAGCAACGGCAGTGGAGGGTAATTTAGAAAAGAGGAATATATTTCTACACAAAGCTGAGTATAAATATTTATCAGATGCATAGATGGTCTAAAGATATTAAGAAAAATAATGAAAAATTACTCTTTCATTGTCATATGCTTCTTGCAAATACATGCTGGGATAATGCTTCAACTATAATAAAACTGCTCATTATCTGGAGATGCAGTAACAGGAGAACAAACATCATGTATATTGCTGAGAACAATTCTGTGGAGGCAGCAAAGGACTACAGGAACAGATTCTTTTTTGATATTTGATGTTTATGTAGGTTGATTGAAACGGAATGATTAAAATCATTTAATTAGAAACTGTACATGGGAGTTCTTTGCAAAAGAATAACGTATGTATTTGTTCAAATTCACAATACCCAGTCTGGTAGTAGTACAAAATCATTTGGGGGGCAGTGGGAAAGGAATCAGAAGAGGATATTTGTGCTGCTCTACAGCTGACCAGAATATATTTGATTTAGTGTTTGTCGTATGGGCAGAATATTGGATGTACTGTTCAGGATGTACCGGTCTCCAGCTCTCATTGGTTATCTGGTGATCCTAATGGGATTGCTCTATTTCCACTACTCCATATATACACACCATGTGCAGTAGCTCCCACCTATAAGCCACACTCCAGGTTATTAATGTCAGTCTAATGCTGAAACAATACCAGTCTAATGCCTTCAAAAGACAATGAGTGTAATTTCTCAAGTAACGTGGATTTTTCTTCTGCAAATAAGACTTAAAACGTAGATGTGCACGATAGTAAAAAAACCTGTTTAATAATGATAGTTTCTTCCATTTAAAGGCTTATAGAGGTTCTCTATTATCTGTAGTTGTCTTACATTATACTGAGAAAGTATTATTTTCTCTAAGTAATGAGGATAAGAGCAGCAAGTTGTGAAGCAATTTACTTGAGGAGAGTCGGTAGCTGGTCTGAGCTGAGCTAAAAGCTCAGGAATTCCTGGGTGTTATTACTGCACTTCTCTCCATAATCTGGTGCTGCCTTTGCTGTAATAGTCTCCCAGCAGTGTTTGTATTAATCATTTGTACTGCTGTAGTATCCAAAGAGCCCAGACAGGCCTGTTACAGCAGTTAATATACATACACAGAAAGAAACGGAGTATCAGCATCAAGAATATCTCACACAATAAAACAACTTTTTTTTTCTTCTTCTGATTAAAAAACCATCAAGGGGAGAGAAAGGGCAGTAATCTAAACTGCAAAATGAACAGTGCACGACAAGCATGTCTGTTACTTCCACCCTGTGATACAATACACAGCACAATAAATGCTGGTTTTACTACACTACTAATCTAAACTTACTTTAGGAAACCTTGCTCATTTAAAGTTCTTCCCTTCCTCTTATTTTTTTTGTGCAATGCAAAGTAATTTTAACTTTGTTACATGCAAAGTTATAGGATTAAAAACAGTTGCATATTCTGTTTTGTATCAAATAATACTTTTTTTGTTTCCTGGCAGCACCATTCTTTTTGTTTTGTTTTCAGAAGATTTTGTTAGAAGAAATTTTTAGTGATATAATATTTTTATATATATCCATATCAACTTGTGAGATTAGTATTCATGAAACATTCTATGTATTTTTTCAGATATATCAGCATTATTTGTCAGTCAGGACTGCTACAATATTTTGCTTTTGGACTCCCACATGTTCACACTGAAAATTAAAGACAGGTCCACACTATGCAAGACAGGTAAATAGCAAAATTTTTTATATTCGTAAAATAACATTATCTACTGTCAGCAGAACTACAGCCAGCATCTGTGGGTATTCACATAACGGGAGCATGAAGGTCTTCCATGATAGTGTTACACAAAGGGAACATACCTGGGGTATATGGTGTCAGCACCCACACCTGCCCTCCTGGCTAGGCAGCCCTAGGGGCAGAGCACTTCCAAGTCACTCCCTGATTATTAGAATGTCAAATATCATGTTTGTTTATTGAATTAAGTTTCATGTTGTAATTGAGATGGTAGGCAGGTCTCCAAATGAAACACTAGGAAACGAAGTCAGTTGTCCAGGTAGACAACCATTTAAGAAAGGAAGGAGTGACTGAAGATGGAATAACAGCAGCAGCATAGAAAGATGTCCTGGCACTGAAGCCAACACAACCTCCGTTGAGAGGTGGCAAACTAAGCAGATGGGAGGTGTGGGTGGGCGGTACAGACATGGACTTGGGACAGTTTGGAAAACTATCATCCCCAAGTTTCTGTATGAGGATGTAGTCCTTCTTTAAAGAGCAGGAGAAATATCTGACTCCGACACCCTATAACTGAGACACAGCAAATGCAAAAGTAACAGCAGATAAAAAGTGAAAAGATAGCGACCAAGCATTGCAGTTGTGTTATGAATATGGAAATCTCTAGCAGCATTACAGAAGTGGAAGCCAGGACTTGCACATTAACAAGGGGGAAAAAAAGTACTGGAATATAGAATAATTCAAGTTACAAGATTTGGTCTAAGGAAAAACATACAGCTGATGATTTAAGAAAAATTGCTAGCTAACACTGTTCATTGAACCCAAAATTAGTCAAGGAAAGCTAACAGGAGTATAGCAAATACCAGATTCATTTTTAAGATTCTAATTATTTTTTGGCTGCAAAACAAACAAAAAAAATTCCTACCTGGAAAAATCTCTTACTTGTCCTGCATCAACAAGCAATGGGGACCTGCCCAAAAATAGAGTTCTGGGATTTTGGGGCACTGTAGATTTTCATATGCAACACAACAACCTTGTGAGTCAGAAGAAAAATACTTCATTTAAGAGGTCTTGCTGTCATTTTTGGCATGGAGCTGAAAGAATTCACATATAACGTTAAGACCACAGCTAGATCCAAGCATTCACATCTAACCCAAGACTCAGCTCCTGGTTTCTCTGTGTCACACACCTTGCTCTGCCAGAACTGGGGAAGGGAAGGAGTATGCAAAAAGCTCCAAGTCTGCCTCTCACACACACTCAGGACCAACTTTTTCAGCTGCATAGCTCAGCCCAGAACTGACAGATATTCTGACCTGAACTGGACAGAGTTCACTGAGCACGATTCTGCCTGGCAATGTCTGTTGTCAGGCTTCATTCTGCTTTCACCTCTTTCTGGGACATTTAAGAGTTGCAGGGAATTCCCCTCAGCAACAGCTGGGGAGAAGCTTTTCCTCCCAACACCCTGAGGAACAGGGGCCAAATTGGCTGCATTTCATAGCTGAAAAAAGAAACAGCCCTTAGAGCAGATGGCAGGCAGCAAAGAGTGGTGTTGGAAACAATCTTTCAAGGCAATTCAATCCAAAAATCACAATTCCACACAGCTTCCAAGTGAGACCCCAGCTACATGAAAAATCCTTAACATCCTAGCAAGGAAATTTCTGATCCTTAAAAAAAATAATGGTGAAGATATAACATCTATTATTGTTATTAAAAGCAGAGGTACATCAATACAGATTAGTGCTTGGGTACCACCAGCAGAGATGCAATAGAAAGAGACAACTACAACACCAACACATTTTTCCCCTCTATATGGATATCAAAAGTAGCAGCCAGCCTGATCTTCAGCAACAATATGAAACTCATAACAATAAAGTGTTCATTGAGATCACTCTGAGGGAACACATTTTGCCACAAGACTGGAAGTAGCACATCCTCTTTGCTGGCCATAGCTCACTCCAGACTACAACATTTTGTGTCAAACAGTATATATAGTAATACAACTATAATAAGAGGTACTAAACAGATTAGTTTCATACCATGCTAAATTGGCTTATTCTGAGATTTAAATTTAGAATAGAAACTAATGGTATTCAAAGAATTTATTGCCCAATTTTACTGAATATAGCTCATGCTGCTGTTATCTGCTAAATATCATCATCATCAATGAGCCCCCTTGCCCATTCTGCCAATTAAAATCACCCCAAAAGTACAACATCAAAAAGATTATGTTTTCTTTAAGCTGACCTTTAAAACTGAAGTTTACAATGCCCTGGTAAGAATTTAACATCTTCATTTACATAATTTTCTTCTAAATTACAAGTCATGTTTTATCAGAACAGAGTAAGCCAGAGGACATGAGGAAGCCACGACCCAGCAGCAAAACATTCAAACCCCAATGGGCTAAAAAGTTCTCACAGACAGGTTATACAATGCAAGAAAACAAGAAAAACTACAAAATCATCTGCTATTGAATTACACTTGCCCTTTTTCCCTTGGGGGTTGCCAATCATCTTCTGCTCTTTCTCAGCATTTTAAACGAATATCCAAATAAGATGGACAATAAAAGTTAACAAGTGTTGAATTGCTAGGATTGTTCACAGGCATCTGGAATGATATGGCAGCACAACTTCTTGAAATAAGAAAGGTGTTTCCTTCACTTGCTGCATAGAAGAACGTATGAACTGAAAGGTAAGTCCACTTCTAGCCCCAGCAGCCTCACAGAAAATTAACATCAATCCAGAATGAATATAATGATGACCACTGGATTCAAAGTGTTCTGGCTAGAGGAAAGTTTCCCTCAACACATGTTAACACCCAGCATCCATCAAATATATTATTGTTCCTTGACAACAGTGTGAAAATACAGAGTGGGGCCCCAGAATAGTCCAAATCTGGAAAGTATTTCATGCATTGAAAAAAGTTTGCAGACATTTCTTGGGTTAAATGGTAGTAAAGACCTGTATGCAAGCATCATGACACATTTTCAAGGCCACGTGCTAGACTTCGAGTAAGTTACAAGTATACCTCTGACAGGAAACACTTTTAAAATTCTTAGGCAGAAAACACAGGCCTACTTTTGTATCATCTGTGATGCTGATTACTCTTGTTTAGAACACCTTTGCACAAAAACCAAATAGAAATGAGAACATGCTTGGCACCCCTCCCAAAACACATTACATGACGTACTAGAAAAAAAGATAATTTTTTTCTCCATATTAACTAACCCATGAGTAAAAGAATAGACACAGCTATTACAATTTTTACATATTTGATTTCTGAAGCAGACAAGGTCCTGCTAACATATCGTGCACACTTAATAAAACATATACACATGCCTTCTTAGCAAGGACATACACTAGGAAGAGGAAGGTTTGCTGAGCAAAACCAAGTCAGCTGCTCTAGAGCAAGCTCTGCAAATCAAGTTTCTGCATTATGCCTTGGCTAAATCTGCATGTGATACTCCAGCTCTTCACTGGACTGCCCTTTTATCAAATTAGGCACAAAGACATAGAGAAGGAGGAAGAAAACTAAAATAATAAAAATGTTCATACTTAATACTCCATTTCCTTTTAAATACTCATCTTCCCACTGGCTAGAGTGCTCATCAGGCTATTATTAAGTCAATTGTTTCTCTCTGAAACCACCTAACCACCTGTAAAGCGTTAGGTTCTCACACCTTGACTAACTGCAGGCAGGAAACAACAGGTAACAGCCCATGTCCATGCTGAGCCATGTTGACTTCTGCCAGCCAAAAGCACCTGAGCTGCCACTCATCTCTCCATGCACATGCAGACATCCCAGTGATAACTGTCTTTCAGCAGTGGAAAAACAGCAAAGGCACAGTTCTGCAGCCAGTGAGCCTTCCAAGTATTATTTAGGTGCCATCTCCAAAATCCTCAAGCTCTTCTGGCAAACGACTATCAGTGGCAATCAAACACATTTACATTGCAAATCTGCTTTCAAGAGATTACCAAAATCCCCCTGATTTCACTTATTTAATTTGGTAAGCAGATTGTGCTGCTGCAAAGTAGATTTCCTGTCTGGATGAACTCTTACTCTATGCAAAACATGATACTGACTATAGGCTCACAGAAAAAGTTTGTTTTTGTAACTGGGCTGGTGCTGTCAAAGAGACGCACAAAGGAAAGAAATAAAAAATGCTGCAAATTTTTGACCTCATGGCTAGGTTACAGTGGGCAGAGCTGTAGAACAGCAGCTCCTTGAGCACAGAAGTAAAGCACCTGTGTATTGTCACCTGTGCCAGCACTGTAGTCCTGATTTCAAGCAGCACTATAGTAAGGGGAATAAAGAAAATCACATTTTGTGTTAATATTTACCCCTGCTTATTAGGTACTTGCATCATTTGCACAGCTACCCTGTTGGATAAAATCCCCACTGTAGATGCAATCAGATCTGAAAATATTTAAGAAATAAAAACACTCTGTTGGTCCACTATGCTAGATCTTTCCTGCATAGTCAGTTTAACCTCATCCAGAATTGTAAAACACATTTATCAGCCCTCTGAGCACTACTGTGAAAGCTTACCATGTAAAAATGTCATTTGTCTTTTGTGGTGACAGCTATAAATGTGAACTACAAGTTTCAACAGGAAGTAGCATTTCATAGCACAGCTAGACCTCCTCCTCTCCTGTCACCAGCCAACATAAATGTTAGCTGCATTTACTGGAGAGGACTGCTCTATAAAAGGGTACAGAAGGCAACAAGTCATCTCCCAGCTTTCACTGTGGAGGATGCAATTGCAATAGCCCTGCCTCTGGCTCATCTGCCCAGCAGTAGATTCAACAGACCTGGCTTGCACAGATGGGGAAACATGAAATACATTTAAAAAACACTAGGAAACAGTTTACTGCAGAAAGGTAGAAATATGCTGCAACAGAGACAGTACTTGTCAGCTGTGGCCTCACAAAGGCAGGCTTTGACATTTCTCAAACACAGTGCTCTCCTCCATAGTTCTGCACAGAAGAAGAATTAGGGAAAATACCTATTTAATCTGTAGCTCAGACAAGAGTAACTCACTCTCCTCATCTTATAAAATTATATACATGCAATCCATCCAAGATTAGGAAATTTCACTCACATATACCCACATGCACAGGAGGTACACCATTAACTCTGTTTTGAAAAGGTAAACAGAAGAACATGAGGCTCAAATAGACTGATAAATTAATCTGAATTATTACAAAGGCATGTTATAGGATTTCATGCCCATTTTTAACATTTATAAAATGTAGATACACGTGGGTTCTTATACAGCCGAGATGTATTTTGAAAGCAAGTATGATACTTGATGCACACAAGTAACAAGGCTCTCCCCCTTCAGGGTGATCCATTTCTTTTATGATGCCATACCACTTAGGGAATTTAATGTGATACTTTTTCTAGCCTCCTCCCGTCACTCCTCTACCTTCATATAGCATTTCTAGTTTTTGAAGAATGCAGGAACACTTTCTAGGTAGGGTGGTCCAGTATGAAGACAATTTTTAGCCTTTTTGCTTGCAAGGGGCATCTGATAAATGGGGTGGCTTTTGACCAGCCTCCCTGTAACAATAATGGCACAGTTTGAGCAACGCATAATTCTCTGTTGTTTAAACAGAAAGCACTAGCTGTTAAACCAGGCACAGAGAAGGTTTGTAGCCTGTGCTTTACCAAAGTATTCTAATAGGTGAGATCTCACCAGTGGCAAACTCAGCAGGAAGGGCTGAGTGGCCTCACCTCACCCCCACCAAAAAAGGGGGCTGCAGCACCTCTGCACCGCACAGGAGCGCGGTCACTCGGACTTTCCTGTGCCGACCTGCCACACGTGGAGCCCGCTGATTCGGCTGCCTAGGGCTTCAGTCACCGCAGGCACAACCAAATAAAGCCTTCCCAAATTCTAACACCTTTTCTCCTGCACAGAAAGGGCAGATAATTCACAAAAAATGTACTACAAAACCTTGACTTTTTCCAAGGATGTTAAGTATCTGCAACTATAACTTCAGTTATAATCCACATACTTCCCCTACCTCTATAATCTTAAATACAAGTGCACGTTACTATACTTGAAGTGTTGAGGATGTGTATTTTTTATTTGTTGGGTTTTTTGGTTTGTCCTTTTGTTTTGTTTTTTAAAGGAGAAGGAATAGCTCTGTTTAGCTGCAAGCACCTAGCTACTAATTAAACCTGCAAAAGGCACTCTGGAGTTTTGTTTTGGTTGTTTTCTGAGTAAACAGGGAATTGATGTGCGCTGTACTGGCCTTGCCAGGGCATCGCATAGCCCTCACTTTCGAGGATGAAGTAAACAGCTTAAGGAAGAAGAAAGAGCTCTGAGGATTGTGTCATACAAGCATTAATATAATGCTCACATCAGCAGCACTGTGGCTTTTTAATTTAAAGCATGTATTCCTTTGAGAATTACCATTATCTCATTTTTTTGCACTCTACCTATTACACAATTCTTTTCGGAGATCTTAACGTGACTGTCATGGCTTCTGAAAAGCAGCAATCGCAACCCCCAGCCACCACCAGCCCTTTAAAAGGGCCCAGAGGGGAAAGCCAGCACATCAATTGTTACAGCTTTCAATGCGTCTTTTTAAAAGGAAGAGTTAAGTGTTATTTTATATATTTTTCATGCATAATTTCAGTTATTTCCCAGTAAACATATATCCCAGGGCTCTGGCATTTCATCACAGAAGTTTAATTGAAAAGGGGGGTTGAATGCAAAGGTGGACGGGACATGGGACGTGGGAAGGGGGGGTTGTTCAACCTTTGGGGGGAGCGGGCGGGGGCGGGGGGGCGGCCCCGCGGCGGGGGGAGGCGGCCGCCCTGACACCCCCCCCCCCCTCCGCCGCCGCCGCCGCCCGGGCACGTCCCGCGGGGCCAGGGCGAGCGCGGCACCACGGCGCCCCCTGGCGGCGCCTTGCGCGGGGCGCGGAGGGGCGCGCTGGGGTAAGGCCGTCAGCCGGGCGGGCGGCCCGGGGAAGGGGGGGCAGAGCGCCGGCCTCGCTTGATGACTACACAATGAGGAGTGATATATTTTAATTTAAACACCATAAACCTATTGAGTGCTTAATTAACTTTAACCGTCTTTAGGGGAATGAAGCCAATTTGAGGGGGTCAAAAGGAGTTGTTTCAATATCAAACAGTTTTACATAGTCAATCCATTCATTCGGCCTACAGCTACTGATTAACACACAAAATTAACATGTTAGTAAAAATTCATATTCAGGTCTCTGGGGAAATTAAGATGCACATGCACAGAGCATGATTAGCACAACTATTGTTTTCCCCCAACAATATAATTTAATGGGTTTTCAGAATTACAGAAAGAGAGACTTGGTGCTGGTTTGAATTGATTATTTACCACAAAGCTTTGAAATATAGAGAAGACGGAAAACATCCTGAGCTAAGAGGCCAGTGACAGAGAAAAGCAGGAGCAGAGCAAGTGCCCGCCACAGGAGGGTACGGCTGGAGCAAGGGAGCAGGCGAGCATCAGGCCCTCGCGTGTCTTGCAGCACAGCCTCCCCTTCGCCCGATCAGCCTCCCCAAAAGCTCTTCCCTTTGCCCTCGCCTACTGACGCCTTCCCCTCCTCCTCCTCCTCGTTCCCTTTCATGTCTCAATGTTATTTTTCCATTGTGTAATTTGTTTTAGTAAGAGAACAAACCACTCAAATCTTCTTCCTATGCCTCAAAATATTGCACATGCCAACTACTTTTCAGAAATAAGAGGATTAGGAAAGGCGCCAAACCGACAAAGCAAAGGTGAATAAAAGAGGTGGTATTTTAAAAATATACAACTGGCAAGCCAAACAAAAATCACAGCCTGGAGGACCTGGCTTAAGTAATACTGAAATAAAATGAGAAATCCTCGGCGACTTCAGTAGTTTTGGATCGGGCCTTCACACGTGGGCATTTCCCCCCATGGGAATGGGGCCACACATCCTACAGGACAAATCATCATTTCCAGTACAGAGAGGCACAGGGAGAGTTACCAGCCACGCAGTTACACATGAAGGTGGGTCATATGAGGCCACCAAAGCCTGAAAGTCAGTAGCAGAGCAGGAAGGCAGAGAGTAGCAAATGTCTGATTTCTTGCATCACTAAACTATCAGCAGGCCTCTGTGTTCAGCAGGTTAAAAAAAATGTAGTCATGTGGGGTTCAGATCAACCATTTAGGGTAAAAAAAGACCGCTTCTCCCTCTTATCTGAATAATGTATCCAACATCTACACAAAGATAGATTAACTGCCAAACTAACAAAGGTCTTGTGACTGGCAAATGGTCCCCTGGCTTCCTAGGTTTAAAGTATTAATTGTTTTATGACAGTTAAGTCAGAGAGACAGGGAGTTCTCTCATCATAAATGTAGGTGATCATACATGCAGCTGGTTAGAAATCTAGCTACTACATCCATCTACTATGTTTGAGCTACCAGACCTCAGGTCCCACAGAGCTCCAGTCTGCAGTGCAAGAGAAGCTTATAGCCACAGTACAGTGCCTGTGGATACCAACAACATCCATAGTCATGGGGAGAGTCTGGAGCAGGAACTGGTGATCTTTCACAAGATAACCAGGATGAAACAGGTGCCCAGAAAAACTGTGCAATCTCCATCCGTGTCATTTTTTTCAAAACTCAACTGCACAAAGTCCCTTGCAACCTGACATAACTTTTGAGTTAGCTCAACCATTAGCAAGAGATTGGACTAGATGACTTCCAGCCGTCCCTTCCCACCTACATTATTCTATTATTTAAATTAAGCATTCCAGTAGAGTGCCTCCTCATGTTGAGAAGTCAGGAGCCATACCTCGCACAGCACCAGGATGTTGTGGAACCTAACCATGGCACCTAATCACGGCAGAGACAGCAGCACTTAGACCCCAGCTTGCGGTGAGCCTGGAGTACAGGAAAAGCCAAGAGCGCCATTCTCTACAAACTGGGAACATGACCCTAAATGTAACGTAATAAAATGCTGCCCTTTTCCATAATCCACAAAGATGACTTAAATTCAGGACTATGATGATCCAGGAATCTCTAAATCCTTATGCAAAGTCTGTTAGAATTAGAATCCCAAGTGTTGTAACAAGAACACAGTTATCTACTTACTTTGGTATTGCAGAAGCATTTGGCAAAGGAGAGCAAAACAAAGCCTAATAAAAATCAGTATACAACTAGTTGGGTCAGAATTTTTTACTTACCTTAACAAGACTTACAGTTCTGTTTCTACAGTTTAGCATCTGGGCACGCAATTCCAAGTACCTAGGTATCTTTGTACAGCTCTGTTTTAAACACCTAACAATTAAATTATTAGGATGGCTAACAACAGTTATGAATCTATATTTAAATGATCATTTTTGGAAGAAGGGCTAATGAGAACAATAGCATAATCCCATTCATACTTGTATGTGATTTCCATTCTACAACTGATATTAGAATAGTTTTCTACGTAGAAAATTTAAAGACCAAAGAATTTGAAAAGCATCTGGATTCTGTAGATCAGAAAACAGCATTAAAGCAAAATACTGGGGGTAGTGGAGCAGAAGGGGATGGGGAAAACTGGCTGAATGTCTCATGAGAGCACAGGTTAGGAAACTAATGTTTGGTTTATCATCAGCTGATTTTCGCAAAAACTGGTGAAGCACATACAAGTGGAAAGTTGATAGCTCTCTTGGACTCAGCCCTTAATCAACCACTGGAAGGACTGCGAGAGAATAAACACAGTTCAGCAGTGATCATAGTTAAGGCTGACCTCCTTGCAGAACATGATATGCAATTGTAATCCACAGTAATATCTTAAGAAAGGGAAGTGATTTATTTATTGCAAAGATGGAAGCCAGAAATAGCTCATAATGGAAAAAGTTAGGAAACTTAAAAATAACTCCAAAGAAGTAAAAATATATTTAAAGTGATGGTGTTAAAAATTAGTCCAAAGTGTGGGAAAGCAAGATATAAAATCAGGATTCTGATGTTATAGAGAAACAAGAGGAGTCTGCAGAACAGACAGCCAAAGCTAGAGGAGCAAGGAGGATAACTAAATTTCAGAAGACTTCTCGCTGCTTAATCTGTTTAACCAGCAATACATAAATAGAAAAGGAGAATGAAGAGACTACAGAGAAGCAAAAATTTCTGTTAACTGGCTTCAGCACAAAAAGAATCTTGCCATTTCACAGATACTGAGGGCATGGTCTGCCAGAAAACCTATTCAGATTCAGTAAAATATACCATAAACAGAGACATCTAAGAAAGGAGGGGGTTGTTTTCAGTGAATTTGCACTAAAAATTAGGACCAGACAAGGCAGACAAAGATTTCCAAGAGCAGCAGACATTGTAGCTATGAAAAGAAATTTTGTTTGAATGCAGACAAACATTTAAAAGGAACGGCAAAGGCCAAAGAATGATCATACTTAAAACCATCTTAAAAGACAGGTATTATGGATGGGTCTGGAAATCATGCATCACAGTCCATTTCACTGGGTCCGACTGACTCTATGAGGTAGAGATCTGGATGCATTCTGTCTATTGAGCAAGGCAAAGCAGCAGAGAGAAGGAGTTGAAATTCTGGCTTTTCACATCAGTATCAAGCAGGGTAGTTAAAAACACATCAGCTCTTCTCCCAGTGCAGTGTGGGACTAAACAAGTACAGCATCTGTAAAGGTGAATGAAAGCCTCCTGTCCTACATGTAGGAAATGTCAAAACTGCCAAACTAAGCACACGCGGTTATCATTTAGGCAGTATTGAAAAGTCTTTTGATCAAAGGGCCTTCTAAGGATCTACTAATGAAATCACCTAAATTGACTGTAAACGTGTCAGGATGGGTGTTGAGAACAGGGAACACTCAGATGCTGTCAAAACTAAACATGAACCAGCCAGGTGACACCACCCCATTAAAAGCTGAACTCCTTAACAACAGGAGTTCAGTTCAACAACAGGAGTAAACAGTTCAGGAAGAGGCATCACCATGGGAAGAAGCAAAAAGCTGGCTCCAGACCCATTTGCGTATTTATTTTTAAATACTTGAAAAGAGTGGGCACATATGTTGTATAGATGGCAGAAGTCTCTACTTTCAAAATGGCATAACTTTGGAAAACCTCAGAATTTCCCTGTGTGTCTCTACAATGGGCAATTCAAAAATGCAATGGCATTCAAATTTCACAAAAATGAGGGCCACAGCACCCAGTAGATAAACTGCTTAGCATTACCTATAACACTAGATACTAAAAAGTCTGAAAATTAGTTTCCATGGCTCATGTTCAGGGAATCTAAATGTGGGGATAACATCTCCCCACTGTAGAAGCACTGTAAATAAAAAGCAACAGTAAACCAAGAGGAGTACCAGTACCCACTGCCTTCCAGGAAAGCAAGAAATAAAAACATTGCTATTACATTAATTACCTTTTCTTATCTTCAGCTTTGGCTGCTGCAAATCAAAGGATGCCACAACATTTTATGGATGGAGATACTTTTTTCACAGAACGAAATCAGCAAAAATAGGACTATTTATCGGCAAAATTCTGTAAATGACAGGAGATAGCACACATACAGCAAGAGAATTTTCCACTGGCCTTTCTCAGAATCCATGAGCAAAAAGACCCAAGGAGAAATCAGAGTGCAACAGCATAACACACAGGAGTCTAACACCTAAGATTACATTACAGCAAACATTAACATAACAGCATAACATACAAACAGAATATTAACAGCAAATGAACAAAAGATACTTTTAATCACATCATAGAAGCAAAAAAAAAGAAACTTTCATCATGAGAGAGCAACAGATACATACTGAGAAGCATATTTCATAAAGTCTCCAAGTCTCCTGGCAGAGAAAGCTGAGGGAGTGTATGTATGAACTTCGGTAATATAACTCTCCCCAAGTATACAAAAAGTTCTGAAGCATTTTTTTGCTAGCTTGTAAAAAATACATTTAGAAAAAACACCAAATTTATTTCAGATTACATGTTGTCTGGCAATTGTTTAACTTAAAATAAATAAGTAAATGGAAAAGTAAAAAAAAAAACCCTGCAGAAACTAAGAAGTACATTCACAACTTGCATCAGTAATTCAACTCGAAGTGCACGAACACACTTAACATCTGCAAACTCTGTGTATGTTCTCCACTGAAACCACACAGGCACTTACCAGTGGCATATGACAGGACATAAGCATACATACATTTTATAGAGGTTTACAGTAGTATATTCCAGAAGGCTGTGTGGGTTTGGAGTTGCAAAAAGAGCTCTCCTTTATTTTATGTACGTGATGAAAACAGTACTTGATGCAATGACATTTTTCTATGAACTTTTTGTATTGCACAAGTGATAGTCTGAACTCCATTTAAAAACAGAAGAGCAAAAGCTTTTTCTATTATGATCTTTTCAAGCAGAATAAGTGAAGAGTTATGGCAAGTTCATGCCACTTCTAAGATGTTTAACACAAGTATCATAATTGTCACTTAATGGGTCAGGAAACAAAGACAGACTTGTCTCGGTGGTGTTGTCTGTTCTCTATAGATCACACTTATTTTCCTTTCATATTTAGGAAATGTAATTATGTCTAATTCAAATTACAAGAGAGAATAATTACACAAAGCCATTTTTTTCTTTATAGTTAATCCTCTGAATATTTTATTTGCCAAGGCATACAATTTTCCAAAAAGAAAACATTAACTTATGTGGCCCGTATGGAATTTATTTAATTATATGATATTCCAATATGGTTGCCTGCAATTTATTATGTTAATTAGTTAGATTATGTGTGAAACATTTTATAATGAGCCCATTCCTTTATTTTATACGTATTTTTTTAAATCCTTCTAATGAACCATTTTTTCTGCAGTTGTAAGAGATAACTGGGCTTTGCAGTTTAACCAAGACATATTATAATTTATATCAACGTTGACTTACTGAAGATTTTGAGAACCTTAAACTGCATATTTGTGAGACTGCAATCTCCTTACTATAATTAAACACAATAAATGGACTATGTTGTGTATTTGATATCATAACTGAATCCTATACTACTTTGGGAGTAACTGCTGTATTCTTGATTACAACTGCATGGGGCGGGGGGCGGGGGGGGACACCTCCAATAGTTCTTCAACTAGGAGGGCAGAAAGATATTAAAAGAAAGCCTCTAAGAATCAGCATGTGCAAACCTCTTGGAAACAGGCCAACAAGCTAGATCAACATGGGTTTTTTACAAGAAAGGAAGTTACTGTATGTTTCCTACAAGTTAACTACAAGTTACTACTACCATGTGATCAGAAAAACAGATTATTGAACATAAAATCCCTTCCATGATGTCTTCTACAGAATATGTTTTGCAACAGTCCTGGGGTACTGTCTCGCTTGAAACTTCATTTTACACATGTAATTTTCCTTTCCTTACCAAAAGGAGGAACGCACTCCACTTCCTTGCCTGAGTTTTCAATAACAAAAGGTGAGCACCTTTAGGTAGATACCAGGGGTTTTGTGCCGACACAGCCTTATGTGTCAGGGCTAGAAACAGATTTCCAGGACCATACTGGGACTCCTAGCACATTCTGTATTTAGCTGGGAATTCATATCTGGATCTTTAATCTCCAAATATACCCTCTGTATTTGTAGGTGGATGAAGTATTGACAGGACATCCTTTTCAGCTATAGATGCTAAACCTTGAAATATACCCACCCACTACTACACTCCTATTACTGAATTCAGCCAAAGAATTCCACTTCATAAACATGGGGGGGTTTTGTTAGGTTGTATTTATTTTCATATCTGCCTTTTCCTCCAGGCAGGGGAGACAATCCAGGAGGTTCCTGCAATGTATTGATGATAACTTCCTTCTCCAAGTGATGGAGGAGCCAACGAGGAGAGGTGCTATGCTGGACCTTGTTCTCACCAACAAGGAGGGGCTGGTGGGGAATGTGAAGCTCAAGGGCAGCCTTGGCTGCAGTGACCGTGAAATGGTGGAGTTCAAGATCCTGAGGGCGGTGAGGAGGGCGCACAGCAAGCTCGCTACCCTGGACTTCAGGAGAGCAGACTTTGGCCTCTTCAGGGATCTACTTGGTAGAGTACCACGGGATAGAGCCCTGGAGGGAAGAGGGGCCCAAGAAAACTGGTCAATATTCAAGGATCACCTCCTGCAAGCTCAGGAGCCATGCATCCCAACAAAGAGGAAGTCAGGCAAAAATGCCAGGAGGCCTGCATGGATGAACAAGGGGCTCCTGGGCAAACTCAAACACAAAAAGGAAGCCTACAGAGGGTGGAAACAAGAACAGGTAGCCTGAGAGGAATACAGAGAAATTGTCTGAGCAGCCAGGGATCAGGTTAGGAAACCTAAAGCCCTGATAGAATTAAATCTGGCCAGGGATGTCAAGGGCAACAAGAAAAGCTTCTATAGCTATGTTGGTGATAAAGGGAAGGCTAGGGAAAATGTGGTCCCTCTCTAGAAGGAAACAGGACACCTGATTACCCAGGATATGGAGAACGCTGAGGTACTCAATGACTTATTTGCCTCAGTCTTCACTGGGAAGTGCTCCAGCCACATCACCCAAGTTGCTGAAGGCAAAGGCAGGGACTGGGAGAATGAAGAACTGTCCACTGTAGGACAAGATGAGATTTGAGACCATCACTGGATAAGGAATTGGCTGGATGGTCGCACTCACAGAGTTGTGGTCAATGGCTCAATGTCCAAGTGGAGACCAGTGACGAGTGGTGTTCCTCAGGGGTTGGTATTGGGACCCGTGCTGTTTATCATCTTTGTTGGCTACATGGACAGTGGGATTGAGTGCAACCTCAGCAAGCTTACCAATGACACCAAGCTGTGTGGTGCAGTCAACACACTGGAGGGAAGGGATGCCATCCAGAGGGACCTTGACAGGCTTGAGAGGTGCGCTTATGCAAACCTCATGAAGTTCAACAAGGCCAAGTGCAAGGTCCTGCACATGGGTCAGGGCAATCCCAAGCACAAAAAGAGGCTGGGCAAAGAAGGGATTGAGAGCAGCCCTGAGGAGAAGGACTTGGGGGTGTTAGTTGATGAGAAGCTCAACATGACTCAGCAATGTGCACTTGCAGCCCAGAAAGCCAACCATATCCTGGGCTGCATCAAAAGAAGCATGACCAGCAGGTCAAGGGAGGTGATTCTCCCCCTCTGCTCTTGTGAGACCCCATCTGGAGCACTGTGTTCAGCTCTGGGGCCCCCAACATAAGGTGGTCATGGACCTGTTGGAGCAACTCCAGAGGAGGGCCACAAAGATGATCAGTAGGGCTGGAATACCTCTCCTATGAAGACAGGCTGAGAGAGTTGGGGTTGTTCAGCCTGGAGAAGAGAAGACTTCAGGGAGACCTTACTGCAGCCTTTCAGTACATAAAGGGGGCCTGCAAGAAAGCAGGAGAGGGACTTTTTACAAGGGCGTGTAGTGATAGGACAAGGGGTAATGGCTTTAAACTGAAAGAGGGTAGATTTAGATGAGATGTAAGGAAGAAGCTCTTCCCTGTGAGGGTGGTGAGGCACTGGAGCAGGTTGCCCAGAGAGGTTGTGGATGCCTCATCCCTGGAAGTGTTCAAGGCCAGGTTGGATGGGGCTTTGAGCAACCTGGTCTAGTGGAAGGTGTCCTTGCCCGTGGCTGTGGGGTTGGAATTTTGCGGTCCCTTCCAACCCAAACCATTCTATAATTCTCTGATTCATTCTCTAAACTGAGAACAAAATCTCACTTTCTTCACCACCATTTTCAGCCCAACGTTGCATCATGTAACACAGAACAACACTGTACCACAAAGACACACAAGCTCACAGAAAAAAGTACTGGTGAATTGAGATGTACACCCATGTACATGACAGCAGAAGTCTTAAATGGCACTTAACCATCATAAACTCACTTTAACAAAAACTTCACTATGTCAGGAGAAACAGTCTTTCAAACAGTATAAAGAAAAATTCAGACCTAGAGGTCATGATAGGATCCATCTTTTGCAAATAGTACAGATGTCATTTGTTTGTAGGTGATAGAGGACAGAAACAGGGTTACAAAAAGCCCTACTGCTCAATGGCAAGGGCAATGGATGCTTAACACAAAAAAAATCCACAAAGAAATTCAAGTTGAATCAGCCTTCTCCTTAGGTCCTGAAAGGTTTTGCCTATGTGTCATCTGAAAATATGTTAACACTACAGAATCACTGATGTTGGCCCAAATGTCACATTTCAGTCAGTTTCCAATTATTATCTGACCATTTATATTCATTTTCCCTTAATGGGAGCACTGTTAGAGTACTATAAAAAATTCTGCTGTGGTCATATACATTTCAAAGACTTGACAGGCCAGCCAGCCACAGAAGCCCTATAAATATTTCAGATGACCTAAATTTTTTTTGACCAACAGATACTGATGTAATAATAAAAATAATAGATGGAGGCAGAGAAGAAGGGGTCAGGGTATATTCCAAGCAAACTAAGTTTGTGTTGATTTCCTCCAACTATTATATTCAAGTTACATTCGCTTCCATGTACAAGTCCATATTCTTAAAATGTTTATATGCTTTGTGTTACATCTTTTGGCTTGACTGTCATTAACAAACCAAGGAAGTTCAGGACTACATTATTGTTTATCTCTGGAAGAACAATGGAAATATTGCTACATGTCACAGTAAACACAGCGCACCTGGTAACAGACATTGCATATCATGCAAATGCCAGGAATTTTGGCTGCAGTGGAGATTTTGCTGGCACTAGGTCCACCAAAACTAACCCCAAAGCATTAAGAATTACAAACAAAAACCCTCACACCAAAAAACAACCATGAAAAATTGCAGCTGTGTTTCATAAGGTATAAGCAAAATCCAAACATAATTTCCTTCCGGGTCTGCAAGCAACTGATTCCTTAATATTGCATTTTGTATGTCTTCATACTGAGCTAGTAGAAAACCAAAAAGGCAATCTTGCTAAACTTGGTTATTTAGAAGTCTTCCTGTGTTATGAGATGCAGGAAACATCAACTATAAAATAACCAACACAGATAATCTAAAATATTTACATTCTTTCATTTTAATAAAATGACTTGCACGCTCACTCCTGAAAGACTGCTCAGTGAAGGAACTCTCCAGTGTACGTTCCTTTAGCAGATATCCTTGAAAAAAAAAAGTCACAATAAATTTGCTAGACTAAGAAGGTATGTATTAGTCCAACCATGGGTTTTTTTAACTGCAATTTTGCTGAATAAACATCCTAAATGTTACTGTATAGCAAGAATGAGCTTGTATCTCACTGTCCCTTGGATCACGCTGAGCCACTAACCCGCAAGAGGAAGGACTGTCTAAATTGTTGCAACCACTTCCTCAGAGATCTCCCACAATGATGCTCACTTGCAGGTCACAGCTGAGAGCACACCATGGACTAATAGTTTAATTCTCAGTGCAAGTTCTTAGAATATCATTAAAGGCGCTCTGACAGTGAGCCTTTAAAGCGCCTTATCTTGCTTTAATGCTCTTTAGAGAATAATTAAACAGGCCTAATACATTCACAGTGAAGCTTATATGAATAGTTCAAGAATGCCTGCATTATGTTCCAGTATTTTTTTTTTGCAGAGAACAAAGTAGTGACCAGATATAGATCATATAAAACTTATTCAGTTCTCCCCACTAAATATCTCTGTACATCACTACTTGTCTCAGCACTTCCTCATGACCTAACAACCAACTAGTCTCTGTAGCCTGTACCTTCTTTCCCTGTCAACACAGCATGTACCATCAGAGCAGGCATTACAGTCTGAGTCATGCTATGACTGGCAGGAGTTGAAACATCCAAGATCAGTCCTTGAATCTTTTTGTGGTAGTTGCTGGATGCAACTATAACAAACACACAGTCTTAAGCTGCAGCACTGTATAATTTTTGACAAGTCTTTCCTGAAAAAAGTCTGTGCGCCAAGTCACAGGATTCCTCAATTCTTAGCTCTAAGCTTTTCAATACTGCAATAGTTTCAAATTAAATGATTAGTGATCAACAAATATTCTTTCCATGTGTATTGTACACTTCAACACACCACTGACAGTTTTAAAAACTCATGCATTAAAATAATTGTCTAGGTATGTATTTAAAACAATTAAGTCATCATTAATTTGGTAAATACCATAATGGGCTTTTAGAAATTACAAAATAATCCTTTCCCACGACATATATTGATATATTTGTCTAACTAGGTGATCTGCTTATCATGTACTAATTTAATGCTTTCTTAAAATATGTAGCAACAAAATGCACAAAGGAACAAAGTTACCCAATCTAATTATTTGACACCGTAAGTTTCAAAATCCTGATATGCCAAGCTAACTAAAAACATTGGTGCCACCACAGGACAATTCACTTGGCACCAAAGGGTTAATCTCACATATTTAATATCCTACCTCAAACAAGAATAATTGTAGCAAGAAGCAAGCTCTTATAGTAGCCTTAGTAAGACCATACCACTTCTTCAGAACACAACAGTAAAAAAGCCATGCAAATGGAGATGAATGGAGCACAAGCCACCAAGGTAATTAAAAATGTATTTTCCATCTCCTAGTAATTGAATTGTGTACAAGCTGCAAGTTAATGAGGTCATCTACCCTCGAGCACTGACAGGAAAGCAGGAATAATTATCTTTCAATTTTTTCTTATGTAGCAATTAATTTTAACCATTCGCCTACACCCCACTCCCACTTCCCTCATTCCAGTCAGTCAAAGTCATAGCTAAGCTGAATTGACAAGCAATTGATACGGTAGCGGCACGGAGCTGCCGAGGCGGGCAAGGTAATCAAGGGGCTGCAGCTGTTAAGGGCTAAGCGCTTCCAGGTGAATGTCACCTGAGATTTTGCATTCTGCCACTCGGAGGACTTGGGACACACAGTAGTGCCTGACAGCACATCTGGTGCCAGGTGGGCAGGGAGGGGACATTGCGGATTCGGGAAAGGAACAGAAGGATGGACAAGGATTGATGAATGGACAAGACTTGAAACAAAATGTCTTTTTTTTTTTTTTTTAGGGCTTATCTACTATCATTGAGTGTTGCATACTACATTTGATAGCTGTATGAAAAAAAGTGTCATGCCTTGGCTTTTAATTCAAAAACACAAACACCAATTAGACTCAAACCCTTATGATGCCTCCTGTAACTATCTGACATGCACTTACAGCAACTCTACACTTAAAAGGAACTAAACATGTGCCAAATCAAATCTGTGAGAGAGGGACACACAGAGTAGTTTGGCACTTTGACCTGTGGACCGAGGCTTCACAAGCTCTGTGCAGATGCCCACATTTATAATTGGGCTGGCAATCTCTGTGGTTCTTCCTTTGACCTGCACCATCTTTCAACAGCTAAAATGAGCAGTTCTGTTCACAAAAAAACAGGTGGCTAGGGGTCTTTTAACAATGACAACACCACCAATGTAACAAATGTACTTAACTTGAACATTTCACTAAAATGGTTAAGATCAAAGGGAGGAGGCCTAAGTGTTCGATTATTACTACAACTCCTACATTTCCTCTCTCAGTTAAGACTACTACAAACGTTATCAGCACATTGCATGCTAGATGGAACACACACTCCGCAATAACAACTTGTTCCTGTATGTCAGTGCACGTCAACTTGTCCCACTTACCCTCAAGCTAACTTTCTTCTACAATTTTTAATTATGATTTTCAGCTAGAATTTTTAGGGAAAAGCCCTTTCCCAACAGCAAGAATTCTGATTCAGATGCTCTTACATTCATGAATTATGACAATGATTGTGTCTTGCTCACCTGGCTGAGCAAAGTAGCAAGCCTGCCGACCAGGTAAAACTCCTTTGCATTTGCAAGATGTATTAAAAAGTCTTTCTTATGTGCACTACTATAACTGCAGAGAAACACCATAAAAATGGTAAAAATTATTCTGTGTCAGCAGTGGTGTAAAGAGAGAAGAAATCTCAGACCATTGCCTTAGACTCCAAGTCCACAATCCAGCTGCCTCCTCCTTTTAGTCTTACTAGCCAATTCAAGGGGGTTTTTTGAAGTTGATTCTACGTATTTCAGAAGTTCCAACAAATACGTTTCCTTTTAGATGAGCATAATTTTCAAAGCAAAGCTTGGTAGAAAACATAACAGAAGTTAGTCCTCAGTGTTTTACCTCATTACAAATGCAAATACTGGTTATTGCAGGGGTGAAAGTTAGTAGGCAACACCTGGAAAAGTGGTACATATAAAGGTCACCTCAGCTTCAGTACAAAATTATCATCAGGATTGAAATCAAAGGCAAGCAAATGCCAACGTGTAGAGACTGGAGGGAAAAGGAGTCGTCACTTTCTTTTGAGCACATAAAGAATATAACAACACATGACAGGGCAGTAATATAGTAATAGAAGTAATTTCTATACATTTATTTTATCACCTAACTTTCTATGTAATTTGCAATGGAGTCTTCTACTTTTCTTCCCATTGATGTTGCATTTTACAATCTAAAAGCTGTTGAGCTAAATATAAGTAGATAGGAAGTGGAAAATCAGTTTGCTTCTCCTGAAATGAAGATCAATTTTTGCTTCTAGCAGAAGACATCACAATCTCAATTTCACACGTCACAGGAAGATGTCTGATGCATACCTGCAGAATGTGCACAGAGCAACACATTCACAAATATCAGCAAAAGGAGATTTTACCAGAAAAAATTTATGCTTTTTGCTTTTTCCTTCACTACTGAGCAGTGCCCAAGAGACTAGAAATTGAATCAGTATCTAGTCTAAGAAATCACAAATGAAAACAAGGGCACCAACTCTCTTTTAGCCAACCAAAAATGAATATTCTTGGGTAATGACAAAATAAAACCCCAAATTTTTGCTCAGGATTGAAACAACAACATAAAAAACCCACAAAAAAACCCACAAAAATTCAACTTCCCCCACCAAGCCCCAGTAGTTTAACTAACTGCAGGTAAGTGCAAACCTGGGACAGTTGGAAACACTGGTGACAAGTCCAGATGAAAAGTGATCAGTTACAGAGAAAAGCACATCCATAAATGTAGTACTCATCACTCATTTGATGAATAAATTCATTTGAAAACACTACACACACGGACATGATGGAAAGACATGAATTGTACTACAAAGACAAACTCATTCTCAGTGGTTAGTTAAATGTTGTCAGTCAATCCTAACCATTTCACAGCCAGCTTTCTCTTTGTAATGGCAAATTAAACATGGCAGACTTGATGGGGCGTAATAAACTTTATGTAGCTACCACTCCTCCTCTTTTTGCAAAGCAGGGGCATGTTCATCCCTTTAGGTTTACTCCAGAAAGCCCAGATAAAACAAGAAGATCAGTTTCCATGTCCTCTGGAGGTTCTTCTGCTCTCATTAGAAGGGAAAGTTCAAATACATGTGCATAAACTGAGGAAGCTGCTTCATCCTCTCTCCTGCCTCTGAAGTGCAAAAGGACAGAGGAACAAAGGGCTTACTCAAACAGTGCCAGTGATCAAAGAGCAAAGACAAGGCTTAAAAAAAAAAGTTTAACATTACACAGCTTCTTCTCTTCTGAACACATACAATGTTCTGCTGGGTCAGATAAATGGTCCATCCTGGGAAGCATTCTGTCTCCCAGAAAGGGAAAAAGGAGATACTATTTCATAAGAGCAGGCAACCTTGATCATTTCCTGTGGTTTGTTTTCCTTGCATCTCCCTGCATCCAAAACTGTTGGGATATCCAAATGTTGGCATGTTTCTAGGGCATGTCCCTCCTTAATCCTTTCAGTATCTGTTTATAGACCCGTTGTCCATCAATTTGTCTACTCCTTCTTGGAATGTGCAGATACTGTGTCTATGTAACTTTTTGTGGCAATTGATTTTAGAGTTCTACTACCCACTGCATTAATACTTTCTCTGCTTGTTTGTCTTCTGATTTTTGTTAAAGTTCTCATATTATGCCAACAAAGTGTCCCTTTCCCTGATCTGCTTCTGTCACAAACTGATCCCAGCGGTAGAAACAAGAGGTGGTTACTCCTGAAGCTCAGTATAAATCACAGCAGGATTTGAGAAGGGGAGGGAGGAGGAAAAAAAGAGAGAATAATTCTTGCCATTAGAAGTAAATATCTTGCCCTAATTGTAAAAATGTTTTTACTGAAATCCAAGATGATACTCTTTCCTTACTTTCAGGGATTTTAAATATCCTAGATTTGCCACAGGCTTGCCCACTAATGATAAACTGAGATGAGTTGACATGGAAATGACATGACAAATTTAAAAAAAAAAAAAAAAAAGCAAGTGTTTAGAATAACCTCTAATGAATAGAAGGTAAATTGTGATGATGCAAAAGTTGACAGGGGTTTGGTTTTTTTTAATACTCAGCACTGTCAAATTTTTTTCTACATATTAGTATCAGATATATTATTTGTATTAGATATATTTACATATTATATCTCCACATTAAAATGTTTTGGGGGTGTTTCTGGGTTTTGTTACAACTTCGTACGTTTATACATCATAACATCTGTGTGAATTTTATGTTCACTTTCTGTGAACCCAAGTTTTCAGATTTGTATTAATCACCCTTTTCCTTTTCTACCATTACTGCAATGTAGATCTGGGGAAAATGAACATATGAAGAACTAGCCCCAGAATCATCACCCTTAGCTCCAAAAGCAAAAGCCTTTCTAGAATCATACCAGAGCTAACTGCTGTTTGGGTAAAATATGAGAAAGGGAACCACCTCTACCTCAACACACATGGAACCCCATAACAGTAAGTATGCTACCCAGCTACCAAAAAAGCTCTATGATCAGGAGAATTCATGCAGCAAATATGACTCAAAAAAGCAGGTTAAATACTTTCTCTCCAAAAAATCAGAAACCTAAAACTTAGATACCATTCTGAAATAAACCACAGCCAGAACAGAAAGCAAGAAACTACATAAAATGCTTAAATCTAGAAAAGCAGACAGAGAAATGTAATTGTTTTGCTTTGCCATCAAAAGCCTCTAGCACACAAATTAAACTGAAATCTCTGCTTGGATGCTGAAGCATAAAGGAACTCACGTTCCCACTACACTGCAAGCAATGTGTTCCCACTGCACATTGTCACAGATGCACAGGAACAACTACACCTTGATACAATTTTGTTTAAATACAACCTATTCTTTTCAATAATGATCTTCACAGGAGAGCTGATATGATTTAATCCTATAGAAAGTCTGAAGGCATCCACAAAAGCCATCCTAAACACCAACATTAGACAAATCAACTCTTCAAATTTGTGCTTAAATTTGATAACCAAAGTGCCAGTTTGAAAGGTAGAACTTTTCACACATCCATCTCAGGCTCTTTTTAACTGCAACTAATTTTGGTCTAGCATAAGTTTTACAGTGTGAATGGAGAGCATTGCACAACATCCCAGTCTGTTTGCCTATACTGCATTCCTTAGATTTTCTTTTTATTACTGTGAAAACACTAAAAGAAGCAACCTGGCAGAACCTATTCAATCCATTACCTTCTTTTGAAGTAATAGCTAAGAGCCCCAGCCCTGCATAGAGATGTAGCATGTAGGGATGTAGATGTAGGGATGCAACATCCCTAAACTGTGCCAATCTGCAAAAGAATATGGTCCCACTCCAGAGGCATGTCCAACCTAAGCTTTAAAATTCAACTTTGAGTTTTCCATTTACAGTATGTAATTTCTGATATAACTGATGCTAACAACCTTTAACTTGAGACAGGTCAAATCCCGCACAGACTTTTTCTTCTGAAGAGTCCCAGAGAGATCAACAAAATTATTTGCTATACTAATGCATCTCCTATAAGTACTTACAGAATATAATTTTTTTATAATGCTAAAATAGCTTCTTACATAAATATACGCACTTATGAAAGATTTTAGGCTGCACCATTGCATACTTCTGTTTTTCTAAAAATCCCAGCTACACAGCTGTTGCTTATCAGTCGTCCATTTAATTATTGTACTCTGTTGCCTTAACCTGGCGCTACCACACTGTGATAGATTGTGCACATGGGTACTGCACACACTGTTCCAGGCACTTCCCCCCGCCCCCTTCTCCAAAGGGTCATATAGGGCATTTACATGAAATAGATTGTTACAGGAAATTTCACACAAATAAGGAAATGCATTTTCTTTTTAAAAAAGCCTGAGATCTTAAAAGGACTCTGATCACCCTCACTGAACAGTATGGCAACTTACCATACAGACTCGCCCGTACTGCTGGTCAATGGCAGTCTACACAATGGTTCAGGGAGATCCAGGCATAAAGAAAATCATATGAGGTATAAGTCACAGTATTGAACTTATCTCCAGAGCAGAGAATCAATTTCAATTATCATAATGACATTTACTGAGGATCCTTGACAAACCTGGTGGTTCTCTCCAGATGTTAAACTACCAGATCAAGATTATATTCCATAGGATCTCTCTAAGCCCTCACAGAACAGGTTGCTGACTGTGCAACTCCATAATAATAATTAAAACCCCCAACATTTACATTCTTTGTTGTCAGTGCTATTTTAGTTTTCAAAAGCACTATCATTTAAGGGTATTTCCATTCACCAGCTGGCTCAGTATTAATTTCTCATCCCCCCCTCCTAATCACACACAAAAATTGGAGAATATGCAGAAGTGAAGATAGCAAAATAGGTGTTCAGGTAGCAATCAATGAAAACAGCAGGAATTTCTGCTCAAAGCAATTGGGGAAACTCTGCTTCCTCCAGACACCACGATTGAAGGACTGTATATGAGTTCCAGCTAAGTCAATTTTCTTAAACCGAAAACTCCAATGTAACAAAGTTTCTACAAAAAAATTGGTGAAGTGCTGTTGTTTCTAACTGTCCTCAGATTTGAATGGAAGTTACATATGGTCAGTTACAGCAGGCTTAATATTGCCTCAAAGATTCTACACAAGCTGAGTTCTGAATTACTGTCTCCTGGCATCAACACTGATTTACTTTAATTTTTTAATTTACTCTTTTCTTTGAAAATTTTTTTCCTCCATTCCCACCTTTCCCAAAAATGGCATGATAACTAAAATACTTTGCTCTATTTCTTAGGTATTGCCTGAAAGAAGAAAAGTGATTTTAGTTTCTAATATATAGGTACGGATTACCTACTGAGTTCAAAAACTAGAACTTGTATCATCAGTCAAGGTATGTTGCTCATCACAAATTATGCTTTGCAATTCTGATCAATAGAAATTATATATTTCATACTTTCATTCTGTTCACATTCAAATAAGGCATTTAGCAATCAAATATTTAACTGAACAGAATTCTAGAATGCTTTTTTCTTTTAAAGAAGCATTTTTATGTGATATTTAGAGTATTCAGATGATTTGATGCTTTTCCAAAACAATTCTATTTTATTACTATTAAAAGGTAAGCCCTGAATAACACATAGCATACTTGAATTAGTTTTTACAGTGAACTCCAGAAGGGAAAATAGAAAACTCAGGGAAATACTACATGGGCCAGCACTGCCTCATAACACATTTTATATACTATTGACTAATGATAGAAGACTACTAACAGAAGAAGAAAATAGAATGTGAAGTTAGCATCTTCCTTGATAGAACATCACATTCTGGACTATAAAGGTTTTATGAAACATAACTTGAAGCCTAATTTAGAAAAATGCACGATGCTTTAAACACCCAGTCTGTATCTGTGCAGGATTGAACTTCAGCAAAACAGCACTGCCCTGCACCGCAGCATAAAATAAGCCCAAAAAAGACGGACTGCAAGATCAAAGTAGTAAGACATCCTTGCTTTTCTTCCTCTTCCTAGGATACTTCTCTATACCTATTTTTCTTTCATGTCCATGTTTTAAAATAGTTATTTGACATTTATACCTGAATTAATTCCAGCTATAAATACCCCCCTTTTAATATACCCAGCTAGTTTTAGGATGTTAGCAACTTACAGTGTCCATTTCATTAAGATCTTAAGGATTTTAAGTGAAAATTTTTAATTAACCTTTCATGTTAAAAACAGTCTCTGAAGTATAACAATTAAAATAAGCAAATCTAGATTAAGCAGGTCTCTGAAGATCTTCTGCCCTTTCAAAATAGTTGTCTGTCCTTATACAGTAGCACTTCTTGTTTCTCCAAAACTGTTACTCAGTAAACAATTCTTAAATTCTGTCTGAGAAAGTCATCCAGCAGAGACAAGAAGCTGGTTTGCTCTCTCTCTACACCTTTTAATCTCTTTACAGAAATTTCTACCTTAAGTGAAAAATCACAACTCATCACAGTAGTGGCTTTTCTGACAGAAACACACACCCACAATGGGCTGGTCAATGTCCCCACTGGGTCTGCTAGGACATTGCAACACCTGTTAAAATAGATTATTTTTTTTTTTAGTCCTGGACTAAATAAAAATTAAAGATACAGCCTTTTCAGCTTACTCTTAACAGTTTACCTTCTCCAGCCATTGAAGCATTCTACTCATTGAAGTTCAAGATCAGCTAAACCCTCACCTTTCTCTAGCAGTGACGACTGTGCTTGACTGCAAGTGTATCTAGAAAAGAATGCCCCTGTGACAAAGTTTGCTAGCTGAGGTGCTAGAGCAGTCTACCTGCATTACTACAGCTCTATTCCTGCTCTCTGTATCAACATAATTCACTATGCCCTAAGAAAGATCCTGATCACCTCTTCATAATTCATGAAGCCTACTACACTATGCCTGCTCTGACAGTCAACCTTACACCTTTCTCACCTAGAAGCCATGCACTGTGAATTATTTTTTTTTTCCTCCAGTAAAATAGAAAAAGAAATCAGAACTAATCTTTCTTTAGGTCCTTCCCTTCCCCCCAGTTTATGTGGCACAGACCAGCCCGCAATAATCAAACCAGAGCCATTTAGTGTATAGTCTAGTCTTGCTGTGACTAATAGGATGATTGGTTGTATAGCTTCTTTATGGTTGTTCATTATATCACCCTTACATAAAGTAATTTAATTTCAGTGGGATAATTAGGGTATTTCTAATCTAACTGATAGTCTGAATGAAATGAGATTCTCAGAGGGAGATTTGTGTACCAGGAGATTGGTGACCTTCGGCCCCAATTTTCACACAATGTATTAAGCTGACAGCCTTACTTCCAAGCCCTGCTGCACCGGCTCTTCACCACTTGTGCAGATCTGTGTGCTACAGACAGCAACACTGAATGAGGTTCTTCTACCCAAAATCCCATTATAAAAGGAAACTGTAATATTTTATTTGAATTACAGAAAAATAATCCAGACCATCATACGCTAGTTGGAACTGCACCACTATTATTAATCTGCCATGCAAAGTGTGCAACTAAATTCTTGATTTTCCTGTGCCTTACAAGTCAACATCAACTATATATAACATTCACTTGATCAACACCTACACTTTTAGAAGTATGGAAAGGAAAAACTTCCCCCACCCCAGTTTTCTGGAAACATATGCAAAAGTTGAAAAAAAACCAGCTTCTATACCACTGGCAAACTGAATCAATGCTATATTGTATTTATGAACAAAAAAAGTGGGTTTCTCTACATTTTGCTGTAACCTGTAGCTGTCAAGTAGACCAGACTACCTGGCTGGTTAACAGAGAAGGTCCTCCGTTTCTTCACTGACATTTACATACCAGCACCTTTCTTTCTGTCTCTCTCTCTCTCTCTGTTCTCTGAAAGCTAACATTCTTTTCCCACATCTGTATAATACCGTTGTGGCTCAGACCAATCCAACTCTCTGGAAGCAGCAAGAGCCTTTTTCCTTCAGTTAAGTGTGGACTGCATCTGGCTACTGTAACCTAAACCCTCATCATACCTGCAGTATCGTCCCTGCGGTTGCACATTCCTCTGTTGATCCTTGTCTTTACAAAGGATGATACCCTTAAATACCAGAAGCCTTCATCCACAGACCTTTGAATTTTTTTTCCCTGTGATTAGTAAACATCTTCAACCTCAACAGCTTAGCCTTTAATCCTAAGAGTTAACAATTAAAAAAGGCCTTGCAAACTGAGGAAAACACTTTCCTCTGTCATATAATTTATTTTTAGTGTTACAATATTTGATTTAAAGACAGCAAATAAGTTATATGAGCTTTCAGGCTTCTTTGTCCCAGACTAACAGAAACAGCTCAAGCGAGGGACTGAAGACATTGCTCACAGTCTTTTTTTTCCAGACACATTGAAATCTTGTCTAGAGTGAAGTTAGAGTTCTCACTAACTTCAAAAGCATAACAATTTCACCTACAGCTCTATAGTTACACACAAATAGTCAATACACAGTGTCAAACATATGTATTGTGTACACATTTAGCATATGCATATATACATACACACACACATGAAACTATTAACCTTTTTCCTATTTCAGCGTAATGAAGCATAACTCAATGAAAGCATGCACACTTGTTCTCTGAAAAAGAAACCTCAACATTTACACTTGGGCACAGAGGAAAATATATAATCTGTAGTATTTATACCTCAACACTTAAAACAATAGACTTCATACAGAGGTAATTCTTTTCAAGAAATTATTCTGCAATTAGCACCTTCTTAAAGAGAGATATGTCATTGTTTTTAAAAATCAAAACCCAATAAACTGCTACATATTATAGCTACTCAAGGCATTTTCTTTAAAGAACAACCACATTAAAAAAATACAGTGAGGATTAAGATTCTGCATACATCCATATTTTAAACTCGGGGCGGGGGGGGGGGGGGGGGGGGGGCAGTAAATCCAGCATAAGAAGAGCCGACCTCAATCTTTATTTCACTCAGTCTGTCACCTTATCATTATTCAGTAATGGTCATTTGTATTTTTATGTTTTTCACCAAGCCTTGCACTTGCAGCTATGTCAGGCCACTTCCTTGGGAATTTGTAGTGATGGGGCATGTAGTGATAGGACAAGGGGTAACAGCTTTAAACTGAAAGAGGGTAGATTCAGATTAGATGTAAGGAAGAAGCTCTTCCCTGTGAGGGTGGTGAGGCACTGGAACAGGTTGCCCAGAGAGGCTGTGGATGCCTCATCTCTGGAAGTGTTCAAGGCCAGGCTGGATGGGGCTTTGAGCAACCTGGTCTAGCGGAAGGTGTCCCTGCCCAGGGCAGGGGGGTTGGAACTAGGTGATCTTTGCAGTCCCTTCCAACCCAAACCGTTCTATGAGTCTATGATTGTTGTTAGCAAGTCACTAACCTGAAATATGGTAATGGCTCTTTTACAGAAGTAGCAGTCTTGTCAGGGCCTATTCAGGAGACTCCTGAGTTTACGGTTCATTGACCTGGTAAAAGGAAGAAGTCATTATAGTTTAAGGGGCCAATATAGAGTTCCCATACAAGTAAAGGTTTTATACTAAAGATGACAAAGGGCCATTTTCTACTTTTTGTGTACCACAAACTTAATTTTAAATACATTTTCAGAGAGAAGACAGTGTCAATCAAAAGTAGTTTTAAAATAATACATATTTTATAGTGTCTTCATCAGATTGCTATCTTAAGATTTGCCAAAATATTCTTCTTAGTCAAAGGAAAGACAAACAAATGAACTCCTTGCAACACTTGCAGATAATCTTACATTAAGTGATTGCCCAAAACTTATCTAAGGATTAAGAATATTTCCTGCAATAAATCTACTTTACATTAAATCATGAAAGCTTAGAAGGGCAAATCAAAAGCAAATGCATTACTATTATATTAGTGTATTTAAGAGAACTCACAATAGACAGTACTGGATTCCGCATTTCTGCATCTGACATCAAGTCAACACAAGTTAGTATTCATCTGAACTTTGGATGAGTCTTCACTGCTAAAGTATCACTAACTCTCCTTTACAATGTACTCTGACATCCTCACATTAAGTGCTACAGACATATTTCTACTTTAAGGGTTTGATTTTCTAAAAAGTTAAGTGTTAAGGAATATAGTTAATTTGAGCATTTAATGCTAAAATACACAACACTGAAATTGTATCTATAGTCAGATGCATACCTACTCATCTGCATGGGGTCATCATTTTGCATGCACAACAGAAACAACTGCCCTGAAGTCCTAGCAGCAGGTTCATCTCCTGCCAGCTGAGACAGCCATTCAGTAAAACTCTGCTGCCTCCATCTGCTTCTGTTCTGGACCTTTTCAACCCTGTCAACACTTAATTTCATACACTTTTAAGAGAAATCAAAAGATTGTGCAACTCTCTGGTGACCTGAAGATCAGTTATTTTGCCAGGAAAATAATAAAAGACCCCCATGCTACCGTCCATTTTTATTCAATTAGGAAGACAAGCACTGAAGCCTTCTACTGGGCTGAACCATATTTTATGTACAAGCCAAGCTAGAGCTATAAGGACAACATGAGGTGGAAGAGGGAAAGAACAGCTCTTTAAACATTTGGCCAATAAAGCACATCTTAAAACCTGGCTACTCCTACAGCTCCTGTACACAAGTTCAAAAAGTTCCTCATCTCATTGTGTCTTCATAAAAGCTGAAGGTACTTAGCAGCTCCCAAATGATGTTTCAGTGCCTCATTGGAGCTTGTTCTTTGTCCCTGAAGAGGCACACAAAGTATTTTAATCAATAGCAGAAAATTATCTTTTTTCGTATAACCAGTAAGCTATGTCCTGATATCAAGCTGAGAAAGAGCACACAAAAAACATCTCCCCTGCCCTAAAAAAAATATATATATATATCTCTTTATTCTTAGTGCAGTTAATAGAGTAACAAATTGCTATGGTATAGAGAGTGTCAAGGAAAGAGAAGACACATCTACTTTCACATATTTCAGGAACATTCAAACCATGCCAGCATATACTTCAATCACAAGAAGCCTTACTAAAGCTCCATTTTTAAAAGCTACAACTGCTATGAAGACATGATTATAAAATTGCTTTATTTCTTACCCATTATATTACTGCCACCAAATAGAATATTTTGATTAAAAAAATCCAGACTCTGCCAGGAAAAGTCAGCACTGTTTGGAAATGGGGGACAGACAAACAGAAGGAAAAAAAAAAATAAATCAGAATTTTAGGCAAAAATCACCCTTACTTAAATTGTACTAATCAAGTAATCTACTAAAGTTTTTACTTTAGCATTCCACCGTTTTTTTTTGCTGAATTTTATTTAGATGCAAAGTTCACATCTTGTCCTTAAAAGCTACACAATATTAAAGTAGTCTGTAAAATGACTCCAACATCAGGTCTCCAAAGAGAGCTGCAAATCATGCAATTCTTAGTGTAATTTGTTCAGTGCTTAAAACACTCAAGATTCTCCAGGAAGAAGTTCTCTATATAGATGTGTTATATAAAACTCATTAACTACATAACAAATTTTGCCACCACATTTCAACACAACACGTGTAACTAAATTAAGGGTAAGGCTCCAGCTCTGCAATGAAAGCACAAGTTTTAAAAAGACAAAGATACAGTCCACTACAAAATTCATACGTCATTCATGCTTTGTGCTATATTGTTGTCTTGTTATTTTTTTCCTGGGAACAGTAATTGTTTACCTCATTTCATCGATTTCCATTGTCTCCACTGATTACTGGAATCACATTTCTAAGGTAAACAAGGTGAAAAAAAACCACCTCTTTCCCACTGTCCCATTTTCTGTCAGGAAGGTTTGAAGCAAACTAGGCCTCCCAATAAGTTTTCTAATCCAGATAAGCAGGGCTAAGATATCTGACAGCTGTTTCACGCTCTTCATCATCATCTGAAACAATCAGTACGCATTAGAGAGTACTTTTCCCTTTACAAAGGTGATAATTAGATAACAAGCTGAGATTAAAGTAATTACAGTTAGACAGCTGGCAAGGCAGCACAGTCATGTTGAAATATTGTTGATACTTCAGCATCTGGTTCTAATAACAGCACAGGCTAAAAGATTTTACATTAATTACAGCACATAATTTAATATAAACATATTTAATTACAATTGATGAGTGATAAACTGTTCAAGAATGACTTAACCCCTTACACATGTCAAAATGATTGGAACTTCATATATATCTTTCCATTTTAGGAGCAAGCTACAGTCAGTATGAAAGGTGAGGAATCTCCATTTTTAAGAAAGGGCTCTAACTGGAAAGATGAATTGTGGGTATGTTATTTAAATCTAATTCAAAAACATGTTAAAACTGACAGCATACTACAGAATTCAGGGCCAGCTCCAGTAAGACAGAATTGCAGCTAAGCCCAAAATTGCTGTCTCAAAAATTCCAACACAATTGCCACCCAACCCTGAGGCATCTACAGCTCCCCGGTGCCTGTATAGTTTTCCCAAGGATGCTCTCAATTACTCTGATCTTATCAAAGCTAGGCAACACAGAGCCTCTGCTTCTTCCTAAACCACTTTGGATCAGGATGCAAGGGCCCTCCTATGTATTTGAAACGGTCATCGGATAAGACGCTAAACAGTCCTAGGCATGTAGCTGGTAGACCCTTGAAGGTACTGACCCTAACCATTAACTTTCTGCATCACACTCACTCTTGTACTCCTCTCTGATCCTGTCAACTTTGTAATTTCTTCTATGTACACAGTCAAAACTATTTGTAGTAGGAAAGGTCCCAACAAGGTTGCTACAGCTTAAAAAATTACAGCAGTGGCAAAGAATGGTAGAAATGAAACAAGCTAATCCCTCTGACAAAAAGGAAGAAAAATGAGGCCTGATTTCCTGGGAATGCATTTTGCTCACCAACAGTGTAAGCAGCCCAGTGCTTACCTCCTCTGCTTATGCTCCTTCTTTGCAGCCCATCTGTAAGAAGAAGCATTCCTTGCTCCTCTTCTCCACCCAGGAGCATATGCACCAGCCCCCAAGAGCAGAAGCATGGCTCTACCTTCCATGCAAATGGAGAACACTGCAAAGGTACCTGCAAGGCTGGCTGCATGTCCTCTCGCAGCCTGAGGCCTCCACTCCTGTCATGGTCTGGCTATGCATGTATATAAAAAAAAATTATTGCCTTTCAGCTCCTGGGTGACACTCCCCTGAATCAGTAAACTCCTTGTGCCTTAGCTACGTCTCTCTTCACAGGAATATTTTCATGTTTGCATCTGATGCAGTCAAAGCTTTGTATCTGAGTGACACTTAAGTAACTTAAAAAAATCTTCTGACATCTGGGGCTTTTTCAAATGAAATGATTAAAAAAAAAAAAAAGACAAGAGAGGCTGGGTATGCTGTGATTCTGAAGATGGCATGTGATACGAGTAACAAATTGAAAAATGTGCACTGATCATGATGGGGAACCCATTAATGCACATATTAGGCCAAATGCATATTAACATTGGTTTTCTTAAAGAAATAAAATCAGAAAGGTGAAATTAAGATGAGCTTAAAAGACAGCATATGCCCTCTACTATAATTTGGCTCTTTTTTCTAAAAATATAACTCCTTCTTTCCCCCATCTTCAAACAGGCAAGAAAGAAGTCAGCCTGCTGCCTTAGGAGAGAAATAGAAAAACTAGGCCTAAAGCAAAGTTGCAGACAAGCATAATTCTCTTTCCTAGACCCACCATGATTACAGTTATACACAGAATATAGGTAGCACACCTTACCTAGCACTGACCCTTGGCATCTGCAGTGCACAGCCTACATGGTGTTTAAACAGTTCTAGTTAGCACGGACCTCACAGTATGTCCAACCAGCTGTAATGTTTCTGGCAAGGCTGTAAAACCATCTTTTTATGAGCCTGCTCCCCTAGTCCCCACTCGGAATAAAACGGCATCTAGAATATCACATCATTACACATAGAAGAAAAATAGAAGAAAAAAAAAAGAGGAGATCCTGTGAGGTGGTATCTTTAAAAAAATAAAAGGATACATTTAAACATTAAACTTTGCCAGGGGGGATGATCAGGGATTTTAGTCCCATGATTAAAAGAATCATATGTCGCTTACAGGTACTAGGTCAGCAAAGGGAATTAACATCTTTTGGAAATTGAAGGGCACTTTCAATTTTTATTTAAATGCTTCTATACAAATCTAGTTCTTTCTTTCAATTAGCCCCAGATAAGGATATTGGATTTCTTCAAAATAATCAATGTTCAACTCTTTGCTCCAACCTTTTTTAGCAACATATATTATATTACACTTCCCTGGGTAATGATATATAGAAAAAAACCACATTTCTCTGTACTGTGAAACAAAGAGTTGCCATTGATGGGATGCTCAAAATAACAAACCCTTTGGAAAGATTAGCCTAAAAACTGAGTAGGCTGCAATATAATCAATTCAAGAGAAATAATGAAAAGCTTAATTTTCTACACACCTCTTTCCTTATTTTCTAATCATTCATTTTAAGCTTCTGGACAAATGAGTCATTCCACAGATGTAGCCAAATGAAGTGCAGTGGGTGCTACCTACTTGAATTCCTGTAGACAAAGAATAATTATTAGCTTATTTTCCATTTTACTTACTCTCATGAATCTAACAGCCTCTTACCAATTTTAATAATTTTAATCTGTCCAACAGATTTTTGCTACCACAAACATTGTTTTTCTGTGTTTCTGCCAAAAAAACTTCTGTATTTTTGTCCTCATCTGTCTTTGGGATTCAGCACCATCAGCGATGTCAACAGAACTGTGACAGTAACTTATTGCATCAGCACAGTGCATTAAATCATTTTCTTTGCAAGGTCTTCTTTCAGCCCTACAAAGAAAAGTTCTGAAATAATTTTAAATATTTTAAGCTTACATGAGGTAAAATTAATCCCAAGAAAGCCAGAGTACCATTGGTCGAAAGCAATTTAGTTGAGGAAAAATATTAAGTAATTAGTTTATTATCTCTTCAAGGTTTCAATTTTTAGGACTTAAAACTGAGCAATAACAAAAAACCCAACATGTGTCAAAAGTGATTTCTAGATAATACTTCCACAGAAAGATTAAATACATGGCCTGAACAAACTGACAACTTTGATGGACAAATTTTGGTGAGCTGCTTTTGCTTTCTCTCAGTTTCTTGTCATTATGTGAATTTCTAGGTTGTGTTAAATCTGGAAGGTCAAAACTACTCAATTATGCTGTTAGAGTTACAGCTTCTCCAACTGTCTACTTACTCTTCTGAACTACAACCAGTCAAAAACAAAACCAAATTCTACTTGTGACATGCAGGTGAGGTCTGAACAAACTTTTCTGCCATTACCACCAGTGTCCTCAGTGCACATGGAGAAACAGAATGTATGTTGTCGGTACACAGCAAGGACTTCATTACTCTGTGCAAATGCACAGCCATTTCCCTGACAACTGATAATTTGTACATAGCTTGCACAACTAGCTTCTTTCAGCAAGACCACAGAAGGAAAGGGTGTATCTTTAGCCTGAAGTGACTGATGCAGAATATACAGTAACTTCCCTCAGATTTTCTGCTGACCTTAGAAAACGATGTAACCTCACTCTTCTTCATAGTGTTCCCTGTAGCAAGTAGGAGAAGCTCTGATGTTATGCTGAAAAAAAAAAGGGTATCAGGACTGATGCATTATTCGATTTCAGCATTGTCTCTCATCACTTAGAACCACTGTGGCCTTACCCCTAACCTCACAACAAAGCAAAGACTTTGAAATACAGAGCTAGGTTACTGCAAACTTCAGCTTGAGGAGGGAGATAGACATTAACCAGGGCAGGAGGAGGAAGGAGAGATGGTGAGGAGGGAAGGGAAAAAGACAGCTTCAGGTCTTTCAACCTTAATCATTATTCTCTTAAGCAACAAACCACAGATTACCTTTTCAGAAGAGGCTCAGGTCAAGGGAACCCCATTTTCATTCCATATTTTAAGTCTTCAAATTCACTAGCTCAAAAAAAAAAATAGTTAAATACCTATTTACAGGTCAAGATCACTCACATTACCTCATCTTAGACCCTGACCTTCCCAGTAGTTTCAGGGCAGGGAGGCATCTGAGGTGAAAGTATCTGTACTATATTCTAATTGTGCTGTGCAGAGTCACTGAGGCGCTTCAGCACACTTGGCTTTCTGAATACAAATATACACAAAGAAATCGGGTGTGTGCTGCCGTTTCACAATAGATGATCACACTTTGGTAAAGGATGATGCATGAAAGAGATCTGCCATACTACCTAGGATTTACCTCCTGTACAATTAAATAGTCATGTATAAGAAATGTTTTGATTAACATTGTCTCTGTTTTAATGTTGCTATACCCCTCCACCTTACAAAATTTAAAAACTTATCTTCTGTATGCACACAATTTTGTACAATAATTAAGGAAGCATATTTTACAACAGTTAGCCCCAACAGGCTATGTTTTCCTTTATGTCAGTCCTAGCCAGTTAAAAGCAGAGATGTTGAGAAATTCTCTTGCAGGACATATGAAGTCCTCTGTTTTGTAATGTGGGTCCTTGTAGCACATGAGACATAAGTAAACGCAAAATACAAAACCCAGAATTGCTCCGTGGCCAATTAAGTCACTCATCTCAACTTTGGTTCCTAAATCTTGTGTAAACACCAGCTGACCTGTCTGCATTGAGTGCCATATGCCACAGATAGCTTTTTAACAATACCTAAACTATCCTGGGTGTTTCTATATGAGATATGAATGTACTAAAGGTCCACATGTAGGCTATGATAATTCGAGTGCTTGTGGCCATACCTTAGCAAGATCTATCATATGAAAAAATACAACATATACAAAACATTTTGCTCTATGTCTTTCTGTGTTGTTTTTAAACCAAATAATTTAAATGATCCTCCTTAGACTGTGGCCACAGACATCTGAGCAGGCACAAAGCAACTTTTACCCCTGGCAGGTATAATAGGAGTAAAAAGCTGAAAAGTGAAAAGAGGAAAGAACCGCTTACATTGCATCCACGGCAGAAATTCTAACAGGGATGTCACACCATTCAGAACACCATTTCATGGTACACTGCCATGGCAGCAAAGCAAGCTGGAAATTTTCTCTACGTGCTTGTTTCCACATGTGCAGAGCTGTTACTCCTTAAAGTGCTGCCAATACATCTGTCTGTGGGGTCACAGTACAAACCCACCACTAAAGTGATTCAGGTTAGAATAAAAATGAGGAGACTTGTTTGGATCACAGATCATTTCGGCTTATTGATGATCACAGCATCGTTTGCCACACAATTGCTAGTCAAAAGCAACAGAGCAGAAGCAGGAGCAAAGAGTGAATCTCTTCTGCCAAAGCAGCACTTCATGGATGGACCAATTCAGTCTGCTTGTAAATTCAATTCGCTGCCTTAGCATTCTTTAAATCCTGTCAGTGAGGTGTAACCTAAAACAGAAGTGCAAGACAGATACACAATATTGTTTTGAAGTCACTCATGTAAATAAATATACATACTAATCCTCGTGGAGATACACACATACCTGATCAGATAATGGTTGATTATAGTGTCAAAGTAGCTATAATAGACTACACTGGTCACATGCCCATGTTGGTCATTATCCTTCCATCTTATTTGTATTGGTAAGAAGTAAGCATAGGAAGTATGCTATCAATTACAGTCCTCAGTCCCTAATTTCACAACTAGTCAGATAACAGGAATTTCTGTGCATTAGTCCCAGAAATCATTGTAAAAGCCTCATTGTTCTAAATAACACCAACACAATTCTATATTAAAACAAAGAGAAATAAGTACTAACTTTGGCATGACACTGTCAGTAGTTTATGGAGAAATAATCACAGCTCTCAGCTACATAACTGGTACAGTTATGCTGATGAAAATCCTTTACAATGTACACAAAATATTTAGGAACAGATTTATAAAACAACTAAAAGTAACAACACCATCTTCTCACACTTCAGCCTCTACTGTTTTCAGAACAACCTGAAACCAAGAACATTCACTGTCAGCTGTTTTTAGGTTCATGCCTCTAACACATCTACCAGCTGGCATGCAAAAGATTTTTTACCCTTCTTTTCTTCTCACTCCCCCATAAACCTATCACCCTCATTCTGTTCATCCCTGCTCTCATTCTGGCTGAGGAGGGACAATGTTTGTTTTGCCACCCATTATTTCTCATAGCTCATGTGGTTAACTTATATACAATGCATAAAATACAACTATATAAACACAAAAAAGGCAGCCAAAGATCCAGAGATTCAACCCTGTATTTCCTCTTCCGTATTCAGCTTTTTTATTTCTCTAATCTATTCGTGCCTTTCTAATATTTCTTTTTACTACATGTCCTTCACCTACTGCTATCTTCCATTCAACCTCTTGATTACAGAGAGTATAGGCATGTAGTGTAAACCACTGTCCCAATTTCCTTCTCCTCCTCCTCTATTCAAAACAGAAAAGCTCAACCAAACAAAGAAAAAAAAAAGAAACCTGAAAACCACATCTGCTCCACAAAGCACTCCAGATGCAGTGCCTACTGGCCATGCTGCAATTGTTCTGTGCAACTGCTCATGCCTCTTTAGAGATGACATGCTTCAGGGCAGAAATTCCTTTGTCTGGCACATCTACCTTTTGTGAATTGCAGTGTTCACTTGGAGGTGAACACAGGGCACTCAGTTTGATGCAGGTTCAAAAAAAACAACTTATACAAACCAGGTCATCAATATAGATGTAAATTAAAGCCCAGGCTCTGAGGAATGAATTTAAAAGCTTCTTCACCTACACTGGAGAGATTTCAGATAGGCAATGACTATTTATATTCACTAAACCCAACACAATCGAGGGGCAGGAGGTGATTTATAAGATTTTAGGGGAGAGAAGGTGGACTGTGGATCCAAACGTCCCCAGATTTTGGAGGAGTTCATGCATTCCATGGTAATTCCAGTGCATGTGGTTTCCTCATTGGGAGGTTTGGGTTTTTTTATAGAGAATACACGAGTAATCAAGTCCATCTACAAGGACAGAACTTTCATTTCATTCTTTAGCATTTCGAATAGATTAGGACTCCAGGTGGGATTTTAAAAGAAGCTATATTTCAAAATTAGCATATTTACCATAACCATTTTAGAGCAATTTACATCCATCAATTCTTCTTACAGGTTACGTATACACTAATGTCCACCCATGTGGACACATCACCGTACTAAAGAAAGAAAAACTGCATGTGTCTGAAGAGTAGTAGGCAGTTTTGATAGACATGTGCTGCAAGGGCAATGGGGCTACTTAATAAAATGTAGGTAGAAAGACTTGAGCTGGTAGAAGCTGTTGGACTGTAGCGCTGCATGCTAGCACAGTTTGATCTTTTTCATTCCATTAGAGGAAAATACTGCTATGCAGCCCTCAAGAACCTAGAAATAGAGGCTGGGGAACAGATCTGTGGCTTTGTTTTTTGCCTTCCTGAGAGAATTATGTGCCACTTTTAAAAACAGAAATCTAGCAAGAAAACAGAAGTTTCAGGAAGCTGCAAATAAACATTTGTTTTGATAAATTTATTCACAAGCTGAAATAGTATATTTTTTAAAAGTTTTATTTAATTTAATGAAGTATTCATCTTTTTGATAGGTGATAATTAACCATTATTCTGTCATAAACAGAAAAGAAAGATGTACCTATGCAGCATTTAACTGAGCATTGTGTTAATCACACTGCAATGACTCAAAACACAAAACCAAAGCAGTGAAGTTTCTTATATGAAGTGTTCCTTTTGCCAAGGAAAATATAGCCTTAACATCCCTGAAAGTTAACTCATGATCACATAAATAAACCTTCAATTCAGTTTTACCCAATCTATTTTGATTAAATTTCAAAGACAGATAGAAGCTGATCAGCTGTCATGATGACAGATTTAAATAATTTACACTTATGTTGAATAGTATGGCTTAGAAACTTCTCTGCATGCACAATTTCAGGAACTTGTGAACAATCCCTCCAAATATCCCATGCTTTAAGTTAGATAAAAATATACATTGTTAAACATTTATCTTAGCAACTGATAGAGGCACAGACCTTGAGCTCTACTGAGTTGATACATCAGAATTAGGGTGGTGAGAAACAGCAAAGACGAGGAAGGTTTCTCCAAAGCACTCAGGACCATGCCAGAGCGGGAGCTAGCTAACACACCTGCACATCAGCCCAGTCAGTAGGAAAAGTATTCAGTTCATCTTTTCAAAAAAGCAATAACCACACATAAACCATGATATACACTGCTTTCAGAGTTCAAGGGTAAGGAATCAGCTAAGTCCAAGGGTAAGGATCACCAACCAAGTAAAACATTTTACATATAACATTTTTATTTAAATATAGTTAAAATAGAAAATGTATGGGTTCAGATATACTATTTTAAGTAGTGTGAAGAAAAATAAAGTTTAGGCATAAAGATATTCCAGGTCCTCAACTGCATACCTTTAAATTAAAATTATTTTTAAGATGCATTTTCCCACTTTTCTCAAAGTACATGACTATAAGTACTACATACTTTTCAAAATGGAACAGAGGCTGTGAAGGACTTAAATACTGTACATAAATGCCTTTAAGTGGGTACACTGACATGGCTGATCCTATAGAAATCTATTAATTACTTTACAGTCCTTCAAGAGCGCAATAATGGCTCCAATTCAGCAGTCATATGATTAATATAACCAGTCCACTACAAGATTTTATTTCCATCCTATTTAGAGAAAATATACAAGTCAATCTGACCCAGTTCAGTCTTGCTTGAAACCTCCAGAGAATTATGCATAGGTCTATGACATGAGAAAACTCATTTAAAAACAGATTAACATGCAAATCTGGTTTGAATTATTCACTTTACAGCATTTATATTATTCCAAAAAAGTTGGGCAACACATAGACTATGCTTACAGAAAAGGGCCTGCATATCTGCATTGCTACATCTCAGAAACAACTACTGTAATATTTTCCATTTTCTTAAATTGAACGATATATGGAAGTCAGACAAAAGTTGTGGCAGATGGATTTATCCCTGAAGCTAATACCTCATTAAATAAAGGAACTGAGAGAAAAAGGAATTTGTACTACAGACCTCATTCTAGAATTAGGACAATGGCAGTTTGGCCTATCTGGACACAGCTTTAATGACTTCATCATCTTCAATATGTACATTGTAGACCAGTCAGTTAAAGGCAGCAGAAGAGCCCTGCACTGGGTAGGAAGTATTCATTGAGTCAATATGTGCAATACAAATGAATACAAAGCCCAAAAAAGGAAGTGAAAAGGGTGATTTAAAAAGAATCTGAAAACCTGATCTCTATCAGTCTATGTAAGACTCAGTCTTTCTTAACACAGTCTGCTCAGTCAGTATGAGACACCGAACAAGTTATAGTAAAATTGAGGGATTTGGGGACAAAAGGTTACAGAACAGATAAAACTATTATCAACTATAGCAGTGTGAACTTTCTTTCAAAAGTATTTTTTCCCCCCAATATCTAATTGCAAAATGTCTAATTTAAAAAAAAAAAACCAAAACAAAAACCCAAAACAAAACAAAAAAAAAAAAACTGAGGGGGGGACTGTTCTTCCCCAATCTGTTGCCTACAATCACACTTTCTGCATCTTCAATCCTGAAACAGGTTTGGGATTCCAAGACATCCAAATCTAGGGTTTACTTTCATCCAAACCACACAGAAGATCAAGCCTCTGTGTGTGTGTACATATACATTTATACACACATATACACATGCACACACCATGTATATATGTGTGTATATGCATATGTACATATGCACATACATACATGGTGTATATACATATGTATGTATGTCTATACATACACACACACACACACACTGACAATGTGCGTGAGAATACAGAGCAAATAAAATTACCTGACAGGCTGAGGATGGCAATGCTGTGTACATTCTGTATATTGAATATGTATGTTAAAATACTAGAAATCAAAAAGGAGCTCACTGATATTTTGTCCACTGGGATATTTCATTGCCATTGCCATTAACATAGGAGAGAACAGTCCCATCTCACCATCAAGCACAGTCCAGTTCTTGTTTTTTCAACTTCTTCTCTCCCCGGCCACTCGAGATAGTAACAGCTTAATGATGACTGCCTGGAACAGAACCAAGGACTGAGAAGAGAACCAGACTTCCTCTGCTGAGATGGTTTCAACAATTTGTACAAACACTACATGAGCATTGGTTGTGATCTTTTCATTCTATACCCCCAAAATCAACAGCCTATGTACATCCTAAAAGCACAATACATATTTGATTACTGAAACTGCAGAAACTGACAAGATCCCAGACCTTGAGAATGGTGAATCTGACACCAGAATCACAAAACTGATGCCTGTCCCAACCTGGAATCTTCTTCAGAAAAGGAGGCATCCTTTGCTCCTTTAAGGACACAATTAATGAAATGACCCTACATTATCTGAAATGTAATCAAATGCTACTCCCTCGAGTTGTAAAAATGTGAGAACAGCTAAGTTCTCACTGAAACTAATAACCTAGACTCAACATGATCAAGCACCAGGAAAATAAAGATGACGCTTAGCTCCACATAACCTTTGCCACATAGAAAGTCATTACTACCACACCGTAAAGCTTGTACAAGTAGCTTGGGGCAGCCAGGTGAAGCTGAATCAAGGGAAGGCTAAGGAAAATGTGGTGAACAGTTCAGAGCTACTGCACAGTTTTCTTGACTGAAGGTGCATACACACGGTTGGTTAATCCAGTCCACAGTTAAAGACTGAGCTATGGAGTACTACTTTTGATTTAGGATGCCAATACACTCATAGATATCATTCCTCATAGATGCTACTGCCATCTCCAGTTGGCTAGAGGATAATAAACATGAGGCATCACAAGTAATTAGGATTGCATTTGCATTGTACAGAAGCCAAATATAGCACACCAAGGACAGGCAGTGAAAGGCTTCTTTACAACTGATCTGGTTGCTTACAGAACATAGGGTAACTACATGAAAACTGGATCAAACCCCATTGCTCATCTCCTTTCCAAGCTGTGCATCGTACCAAAAGACTGAAGACTAAGTGACATTTACTGGAAACAGTCAAACACAATTTCAAATTCTTTGTATCTTATTTTTTTATGTTAACTTCTAAATATAAATGCCAAAATCATTACATTGAGCCTTGCTGAAGTGAAATAGAGTAAAGGTTTACCTAAAATGTGTTTGGTGCAGAGATAAAAGTGGTAAATGTAGGATGCAATGCTTTCACAGAGACACTGGACTTAGTGGAAAGGCAAGGGAGCATTCAGAGTGACCTAAACCTTGAAGCTATGCTTTGGGAGCCTCAGAGCTGCAGAGCACAGCTTGGCAGTCTGCAGAGGATCTGAGAGGAGGGCTGCGTTGCAAGCTGCCAGGCAAAATGATGAACTTGCAGCAGCCCACAGGAACTGTATCCCTGCTTCAGAGGGCAAAGGGAGTCACTGTGCAACTGTGAGTAATCCCCAAGGTATTAAATCCTTGCGTTGGCCAATCTTGCATGTTTCTGACAGACCAAAGTAGTCCAAAATCAGAAACTGAGCCTCCAAGAATGAACAATGCCACACACACAAAAAAAAAATAGTTTAGAGTTCTGATACATACCACTGCAGACATGCAAATCCAAATAGATATGAAGTACTTATTTGGTTGAGTTTAAGTGTATTTGGTGGAAACACAGTGCTTTGAAATTAAGAACAATTAAGAGCACAGGTGATTTCCAAAAATATGTCTGTCAATGGCCAACGTATTTTTTTAAGTACTTGTTTATCTGATTACCTGCATACATTTCCAAAATGATAATACCTACACTAAAATATGAATTACCTGAATAGACTTAAGCCACATAATCAGTAACTTATCTGCTAGAACAATTAAACATCTGGTACCTACATTAATCTAGTGAAATGAGTTCCAAGTTAAAGACTGAAATTCTTTATCTTTTTTGAAATATACAAAGCCAAAATGGAATGTTTTATTAATATTAAAGGACAGCTACTAGTAAAAGTCAGATAGTTCAAAGTTAAATGGAATGATCTGTTATCCCTAAGCACTGATACACATATTCAGAGTAACATCCAAGAACCTATCTGTTCTAACCTCCACTGAGCAGTATTGTTGCTAATTGAACATGGAGAATGGGTTTGTTCCATCAGATGTGTTCGTTTCTTCTAAGAACACCCTATGGAATATCAAATGTACTAAATATAGCTGTCAACATTAAAAGCATGCAACTCGAAAGTGCTATTAAAGAGCTAAGTGTACTTCACTTGACATTATAAAGCCAAAGCCCTCTTTAAACATACATCATGTTATTAGAGACTATTCACATTAATGCAAAAATCATCATTCTTAATATATTTTACAAGACGTGTCTTGGCTACTTCCACGCTCAAGAGTTCCTCAATTTCTCCCACATTTACTGGTAATTACATAAACAAATGAATAGTGTTTCAAGTAGGACAAAAAGAGATAGTGAACTGTAGCAAATCGATACATTAGCTTTCCATCGCAAACCAACTGCGTCCAGGCAAAGCTTCAAAATAAGAAATGATGCAACATCTACAAATATTTGCCAACATCTTATACTATTGTATTTGCCACTGCAGTGTCTAGGTGCTATAAATTTTCAGATATGACCCTGTATAATTATTACAGGTTTTTAGTAAGAAACACTGGGAGACTTCTAGGAAAGCCTTTGCTCAGTAACTATGCCTTCCCTAATATAAATACATATGAGAATCATGGCGGGGGGGGGGGAGACAACGCAAAAATGAAAGCACAAGGGAATCTAGAAATAACTAGGCCTGAGGAACGGCTTGCTAAAATCACAAGCATTGTTCCTATGTCATAAGCAGAACTACTGTACATCTACTTACTTTCAGAGGCCTCTTGCTTCTGCTACAATTCCATCCAAATTAACAGCACCCCACTGATACTGTTTGAGAGCAAAATTTAAAGTGTTTAGCTGGTACTTTGGTCTCTGTCAAAGAGGTGTCAGAAACACTGATGGAAGCTCTCTTCATTTAAGAATACCAGAGATAAGCCCCACTAGTAGAAGTAATAACATAGAATACTTCAGGCAAAATATATTCATTTAACATGATCCCTACTACATATCCCTCTGTTAGTCTGCTTGCTCCTAAAACATGCAAAATTAATTTCAAAGACATATGATTTTAAGCAGCATGGTGTTAAGCACAGCAAGCAATTTGTGCATCTCTGTCAACTTCCCCACCCTCTAGTTTGTGGGAATTTATATAATTTTAACTATTTTATTTCTATCCTAAAGAATGCACTGAGATCGCTATCTTATTCTAAAAGTAAGTCAAGTTAAACACAAGATGTCCTTCCAGGAAATTAAAAAAAACCCCAACAACACTTCCAAGAACATACAGTCTTCTCTTAAGTAATTGGATAGCTACTCAAATTAGAGAGTAAAATTAGCCCTGGTGTAAAACAACAAATAGATTGTGGTAAATAATCTATAAATTCAAATACAGTCTCCATAACGATGAGGTGTCTCAATTCCAACAAGCCAGACAGATAAATAAATTACTAGATCACCTATCACACGTTGGTATACAAGAATTTCTCAGAAGGAAAGAATCTCCTCTCTACAGTAAACTGGGTCAGTTTAAAATACTAAGAGAACCACAGAACAGTAATGTCTTTTCTAGAATTCAGAATACTGCTTGGCAGAGCACTAATAAAAACCCAACTAATTCTGGCCTTTACCATAGTAACAGAAACATTCATGTTATTAATGTCAGCATGGTCTAAAACTGAAAATATACCCATAGCAAAAGAGTAAACTCATGGAAGAAAAACTATTTTTTTCCTCTCAATAAAGCCTACCTAATATTCACGTCTGGAGTTAAACATTGATATTGTTCTTCCCACCAAAGCTGATCCAAGAAAAAAAAAGAAAAAAAAAAAAAGTCAATTCAGAGGAAAGCACGAGAGCTACAAAAGCTTAAACTATAATCCAGAAAATATTTCTCCTGTTTACTCTGTAAACCACACATTATTAGAGCCAAATCCCACAGGCCTTGTTTTTGTCAAAATTCCCACCGATTTCAGAAGCCATTTTGCCTAGTTTTTCCTCAGCCAGGAAAGACAAATGCAATCTTTCCGTGACACACAGCAGAACCCTCTTATGTAGCTCATCGTCTCTTTATTATTGCTTGCTGTCATAGAGCAGTGACTTTTGTATGGTTACGATTTTCCCATTGCAAGCGCTCAATGAGGAATAGTCAGTCTCTGATTAGATATTACAAAACCTTCTCGGAAGGCTTTCTGAACCACAGCCAGTGGGATTCCCTGCAGCATTAAGGGCCAGTCTTGCTCCCACTACAGTCTGTGGGAGTTTTGCCAAGGATATAAGTGGCATTATGACTGGTCTCCAACAGCAGATATTACCCATCACACTCAAGACTTGATTAAAGACCTACCCACCTGCAAATATATAATAAATAAAGGGCTTAATTGCATAATTAATTATAAGGGCTTTTAATCCACAAAAGACAACACCATAGGTTTTAGGTAGCCCACATACACCAAACAATTCATTAGCTCAGTGTTTGCTTGACATCAGTTTACAGGAAGATTGCAGAGGGATTCAAAAGATACATATTTTCAAGAACCACAGAACACAACAGGAAGCAATAAAATACAGTGAAATCAAAAGAATACCACCACAGCCTAGACCTACAGGCAGAAATAATTTCATACCCGTGTACACAAGCTTCCAACAAAGGTTTTCTTAAGCATATATGCATGATGAGCAGTGATTTTGAATAGTAAGTACAGCACTGCTACTAGACTTTTCCTTTTCCAAGGCACCAGGCAGAGATGTAGAAGTGTACACAAGTGAGGTGTAAAGTCAATGGGATTACATTTTCCTAATTATTTTCTGCTTGAGGTTTACATCACATACACAAAATGAGATCAGCCGGGACTTGCCTCTCTAACAAATCACTCAGACTTAAACATTGCTCAGATAAACAAAAGGGGGGGCAAGGCTGAGAAAGGCAGAGGAGTGCTTCTTCAATCACAGTTGCAAGGAACAAAAACCTGGAGGGGGAAAAAAGCTGTTGGACCGCCACCAAATCTCCCCCCACTAGAGACAAGAGCCCATCTGCTGAGCTCTGCAACTTAGCTTTAACTACCATTCAACTCGCGTCTCTGCAGAGATCAATCTACAGAGCTGGCAGATGGACCCCTGCTTCCCTGAGTCGCTGTGTTATTTGTTTAATAAATTTAATTAATATCCATACTGCATTGGATTGCTCCCAGAAAGGGGGCTGCAGCTCTCTCTTTCCCCGATAGCAACATGATGAGTGATTTCCCAGAAAAGACCAGATAACAGTACCCCCAGGCTATTGAAAAATTAAAAGTGCCATGTGCTTACATTACTTCGCATGTATTAATTTTTGCAGTGCACTAATTTGTTCTTGAAGCCTATTTTAACTTTATGAAAGTATGGGATTTCGAAAAAGTCATAATTCATTTTGTTTTATATCAGTTACAAAATTAGCTGGAAAGGAAAAAAGCATCAAATCTAATTGGATTTCCAAAAATTTTATCTATTTGCAAGAAAGAAACAAATTGTTAATGAGGGTGTCTCCTTAGGCAATATATATTGTCACAGTTTCTGCCAACAAGTTACAGGCATTCAGGGTCATGTTGGACATGCTTTACTTTAATGCTTAAGAACATACTTATTTTAACCAATAAAGACATATTCAGCCCACATAAAATAATTTTTAAAAGCATGAAGAACGAAGGAAAATAAAACTACTAGCAAATTTTTACAGTGAAAAGCATAAAGAAACAACACATGTTAAGATATTCCAGTAGCAAGAGGAAGCATAAAATATGCACAAGTGTTGAGAACAAAAATGTTATTTGTCTTCAATATTAGCATTTCATATTTGCTTCATTTAAAGTGTTTCATTTTTCATCCTAAAAAATGAAATTGAGTTATAAGTAAGAGAATGATTTCAGTCAAGCCTATTTAACTCCTAGAGTCATGTTAAATGGATACACTTCTCTTTGGGTCCCATTTCCTTATTAAGTCACCTTATGACTGGAATATTTCACCCTCATGCTTATTAGCTCAGCTCCAGCAGCAGGTGTCCTAGCAGACAGTACAGGCTTGCCAACGTTATCTTCAGCATCTAAGCTTTCCTAAGACCTTTTTCCAGAAGTAACTGTGGCAGGAAAGGTTAAGCACACCTAAATACTTACCTCTGCCTCTGGGGAGGGGAGGGTGAGAGGTACCCATCCCTCAGGTCAGCCAGCACACCTGCTCCTGGGACCAACCCTCTAGTCCATTTCACTTGAAGCCAGCCTTATTTATTCAAATAATGAGTTTAAATATGAGGCCTTTGCTAGCTTAGGTGATTATGAGTGAAGCAGGTTAAGGAACAGCAGGTTAAGACACACAATTCTGCACACAAATCCAAAGAGGCATTTAACTGCTTTCAGTTAACTACTGCTCTCTCTCCCCTTGCTGGTAGTTGATCCCTACACATTAACCTTTTCCACCACTGCTGCCATTTTCATAACGAATGTCTAACCTTACCTTCAGAAAGCAAAACAGTAAGAATACCAGTGACCATGGGTATTCTATCCCCATCAAAGACAGCAGAGATAGAAGTCAGGAAATAAGGGCCAGTACACTTCTGTGGTGTCCAAAAAGCAATTACCTTCTAGTTCCAGAATGACATTCACTTGTTCAGAGAGGATCCAGGAAGGCAGCCCTGCATGGAAGGGGGAACAAGTGAAAACACCTACTCAAAACAGCTGAAGACCACTCTGTGTTCTCTGGCCACATGCTTTGCAGTTGCAGCGCCTGGAGAAGTGGAGGCAAAGCCAGCTACAGGACACAGAGCCTGGCAGTGTCCCTATCCACAAAAGCAGGAGTCACAGCAAAACAAGAGGTGCCAGAGAATTAGAGCTTCTCCATGGATAACTTCGGGGAATACTTTTCCTTCCAGATCTCAAGTATTGCTACACAGAGCTCACTGAAAGAGTGTTTCAAGAAGGTGTTTAGTGCAAAAAGAATTTGTACAGCTCAAAAATGGTTCACACATGCATTGACAGAATTTTTTTGCTGGTCTGGGGCATTTGACTGTGTTCTGAAAGAAATTAAGATTTTCCCCTCAATATAACACCTAAACAATCTTTTCTCTCATAGTTTTAACTTTCTAAGATATTTATAAAGTCAAATCACAAGCAAACAACAACTGACTACCAAATATTTACATAGTAGCTTTTATTCATTAATTGTATTGTGATTTTCATACAAGTATTATTTATTACTCCTGTCCTGTGAACAAGGAAGCTGAGACACAAAGAGACAGCAACTTGCCACAATCTCTCCCCCAAAGGTCAGTGGTACAGTCAAGAGCAGAGCCCTCATTCACTCACTCATGTCCTGAAACTCCTCCTTGCCCAGTGTCTAGAAAGATCATAGTAAGTAGCTGGAGTCTTGAATATAGTGAACATCAAAAATAAGGCAGGATTTTTTAACAGGATTTACATTTCAGAGTGATGGAAAGGACAAAGTACTATGGAATAAGCCATCAACACAGTATATTCCACTGTCAAGAGCTTCAAAATCAGGTACTTTGTGTATACAGCATTCCATCACTCAAAGTAACTGTGTCACTCTTATACAGGGCAGGTTTGATACTCCAAGAAATGACCCCCCCCCCAGCCACAAAACAGCCATTGCACAGTGTTAGTCAAAATTTCATGCACCTCAACCATGACTAGTGAAAGCCTATGGGGTGAGGGCACAGTTCATCCTTTGTACAGAAGACATCGCTGGCTTCTCTGCCAGGAAATGATGGGAGGCTGCAGACCCTGTCTATTAAGAGAAACATGCAATGGACTCACCATTTCCCATAGGCTATGAATGCCTCACAACTTGTGACTTGACTTGGAAGAGAAGTTTCTAGCTCTGTTTTTCACTGCCTTGGCAACCTCATTTCCTTACTATGATTCAGTTTTGTTTGCCAAAGGGAGGCTGGTCATTTGTTGTCTCATCATACTGAGCTGCCTTGATATGATTAACTTCTTTTTTTTAAGCCTCATTTCTCCTTCCATAACATTTTTTGTAATGTTATTTATCATCCTCTAAACCTGAAATGAAAAATGCCTTGAATGACTTGTATATTTCACTTCCCAGAATAAAATGAAAATAAGTTTTTAAACACTGCAAGGAAAAGGGAAAGAAGAAAATATGTTATTTGATTAAAATTCTAATTGTGACCATGTGATTTTGCTTTGTAGGGGTGGGTTAGGATTTTTTGGAGGGGGGGGGTTACATCTTTTGGTTTTGTCAACTTCTCCCTGAAAACTGTCAACAACATCAGCACTAAGGATCTACCTTTTCTAAAAAAGCCAGAAGTTTCAGACATCAAGTGCATACTCAGATGTCTGAAAAGGAAATTAATTTTAATGCAACATAAAGGTCACTATTCTTTAAATGAGAATCATGCAGTTATATTCAGGACAAGTAGATTTCTTGAACTAAAATCTGGCTACTTTCGTAGCAGTACTAATTTTCACAACATACCACATACTCATAATGGCATATGAGTTAATCAGACTGCATCTGCCTAAATTTATTTTCACATTCTCAATGATATGTTATTAATTGGAAGACTAATTCACCTGACAGCCATTAAAGACACACAATAACATTATTCATATTCCCCTGTGAAGTTATATGCATGTAAAATATTGAAGACAGCACAGAAAAGCAGTCACCTATATAACAGATATACTGTAAAACCCACGCAAGCTGTTTATAGGACACTAAAACTTAAACCTCTCTTTAACAGATTTACATCTGACTTTATTTATTTTCCCCAACATAAATTCAATGTGCTTTTACATTCAGGAGTGCATAGTCCTTTCCAAGTCATTTTCCTTTGCGAACTCCAAACACTAAAATGACAGGAAAAGTAGGGTTACTATTAAGAAGACAGACAAATTAAAGAAAATTTAGCAAATGTGACCCTTCCATATAAAGTAAGCATGCAAGCCTTAAGTCTACCTTATAACTTATGTAAATATGCTCTGCATTTTTCTTGTGAGTACAGAATTTTGCCTTACATGAGCCTTGGGGACTAAAAAGGAGGTGAAGAAATCCTCCAGATATTATCCTCTTCAATTACAATACAGAAGGAAAAAGTTCTTTGTAAAAGTAAATGAATAACACTCTTAACCTCCCTTGTGTCTTTTCCCAAATCAATCGCAAGCTGAATTGATAATGCAGCTTCCAGAACAGTGAGAAAAGTCCTGTTCTTTCAATATACTCATGATGTTATGGGTTTTATGTTTGGTTGGTTAGTTGGGGTTTTTTGTGTGTGTGTTTGTTGGCTTTTTAAGTTTTTATCTTTATTTTTACAATTTTCAAGTCAACAGAAGACTTCAAGTTAACTGTAATGCAATTTATCTGTTGCTAAAACCTTATCTGAGTTTAATGATAAATTTCAGTCTCATTTTGAGAAGATCACCTGGGAAGTGTGTTAGAGCTGCCTCACCTCAATCAACTGATGTTACCAATTGCTAGAGAAAGATAGGATCCTATCATTAACATCTCCAAGTATATCTTTTCTTTGGTTGTCATTTTGGACAACATTGCTAAACCAAGGAATATTTTCCACAGGCTCACATAACACTGCTAATCTAAGGTCAATCACCAATTCAAACAAAATAGCTAACGGCATAATATACCATGAAAAGTAAGCGCTGTCTGTCCTTAGGGCAGGGAGGTATCACCAACATGAAAGGTTAGGAAAATATGAGTTCAGGAGAGCAAGTGGAGCTTCAAGCTGATCTCTCATCACATTATCAAAGATAGAGAATTAATTTCTTTACATAAAAAGAAAAAATAAAGGAGACATTCTAATACGCAGACACTACAATTACAATATGATAACTGACAAACACAATGGTATGCTTTGACAAGATGACAAATATTTATTGACTGTTACTTAAAATATCAGCTAGAAATTCTTCAGGAGTATCTTTAGGGGTCAAACGGACTTTTCAGAGATCAGAAATCATGGCAAAATGGGCAAAATTCCTTTGTGTGGAGTTCCAGAGCCCAGCTGCTTAATTCTACCAAAACCAAATGAAAACTAACTAAAACCAAAAGCCTTAAAAGGCTGAAGTAAGTCCCTTGAGGACATGCTCAAGGAACAAGGCATCTAAGGCTGACTTGCAACTCACTCAGAGGTCTGCTAAGCAGCAGTGGACACTTAATTACATATTCAGAAGGGAAGATAATGTTACCTTAATTGCCTTAACCATATAACAAGTGTGAAGAAAGTCAGTAAGAGCAATATTACTTTTCCCAGATGTTGTTGACTCCAGTTGGACTCTGAGATTCACTTCAGGTTAGAGTTACTAATACAGGGAGGAAAGAAAGGGTGGGAAAGAGGAGAAAAAAAATCAATCCCATGTTCCAAAAGCTCCACACAGAGGCTGTAACTAGAAGTAGATAATCTGGAGCTTCTGCAACAGTCATTGACAGTTAGTTTCTAGAACAGATGAGGAAAACTCTTACTGAGGTCTAGTGAGTGGACATTATACCACCTGGGAGATGAATCATCATTTACAGAACTCAAGTGCACTTAATAAGGATGAGCTCATTCTAATAATGCAATCTGACAGGCTGACATTCCCTATTACTGACTTTTGAGGTCACACAGTGAATTTTTACATAACTGTTTTTTTCCCTCCATAGTCTACTAACATAGAGTGCTAAACCTCTACCACAAACTGAATTCTACTACTAGTGTACCTGAATTACACCAATGGTGCTAAATGATCAAAAATTGTAGAAGAAACTTCAGAAAGCAGATGCTCTGAGAAACAATTTCGTGTGAAAGCATCCTAGTTTACAACTTTCGTGAAGACAAGGTAGTATCATAAAGTGCCACTGCCCAGTTAGGATGCAAGATTTTCAAGTTCTGTTGTATGTGTCACACTTACAACCAGAAACAAACATACAACATTAATGATAGATAAATATGATTATCTAGTATTATTTTCATTAATCCATCCATCTGCAGATTATTCAAGCAGTTCCACTTCCAGAAGGCCTCAAATTAAACATATAAACTGAAAAAAACCTGTCATTATGATGACAAGCAAAATAATGCTCCACATTTTGGACGTGAACATGATATCTGAATCCAACTCCAACAGTAGTACAATTCAAACATTTGGAAATCCAACTGCACTATGGCTAAGCCTAAATTTTATTGAAGTATCTAAAAGAAATTAAAAAAATTTGAGGTGTAGCTGGCAGCAGCTAGCTGTAGCATGCCACTGATGCCAAAGGCAAAAAAGTAAACATATATACTTCAGTGAGTCGATCATGCAACAGAATGGTGGAACCATCCTTCATATGTGGATGAGGTATGCATTATACACATGGGAGAGAATGTAAACAGAAGGTCTAAAATGCCACGAGAGCAAAAACTTATTTTGGAAGTTTTGTTGAGCAACTTACCCCACAATGTATGGTATGAGTTAACACTATTCAGAAATCCGAACCTTATGTATAAGAATTTCAGCCTGGAGCATTTCAGGTTCCTACTGATCTTGCATAATTTTTGAAGTCAATGGGAAGTCATGATATTCTGCATATGCTTAAGAACTCAAAGAAGAACATCACAAACCCACTGATACATAAGTTTTTAAATACAAAAAAATCAGTCATTTTGTGTAAATAAAACCACTGCAAGATTCAGGTCATTACAATCATTTTTTGTATGTCAAGATTTCTTTGTTTACAGTTCAGTATTACAAGGACTCCTCCATCAGTTATTTAAGACTACAGCTCAAACAGAAGAAATACTGCAGAAGTAGCAGAACTGCCAATGAATTTTTAAGTTGCCCATCAGGTAGTTATTACAGACTGCAAATCAACATGCCTCAACTTAGACTCTGCTGTAGTAAGATATGTTCAACTCTCCATTCAGCCAATCTCCATTCTCCCTACTTATTTCTTATTAACGGGAGAAGATTGTTTTTCCCCATCAGGCCAAGACTGAATGCATGCATAGTGGCTGGTTTTATGATACAGAAACATCCATCTGCTCAGAAGGAATTGAGACAGCTACAGTATTTTGTGTAAACCTTCAAAATACCAGCAAGTGATAGTCTTCAGTCACATTTTGATATCAATATGTTCTAAAGAGGGAAGATCCACTACCAAGCTCTTCAGTAAATCCCTACCTTTCTGATCTGAGTTTCTTTTCTTTTGGACAATGTCATTTTATGATGTTGTGAAGGCTGGAGGCTAGATGGACTCCACAGCTTTCCTGTGGGGTTTTTGGCCAAACAGCAACCTGAAACTCAATCTGACAACATAAACCTTGTTGTTTTAAAAACAAAACAATAGGGGAAAAAAAAGCCAAAACCTTTAAAAAACAGAATAAACCTTTCTGCAACAAAACAAATAACATCAGTCTTGTATTATTTATAAGTGACACAGCATCAGGTAAACTGTTTCACACTGCTCAAAATTAATTTCACGCTGAATAACCTGACTAAATGTTTCATGTCAAAAACTAATCTTCACAAAAGACACTATCTGATCTACACCACTTTACTCAAACTTACAATGAAAAAAAATTATCATTCCCTGAAACATAAGTTCTTCCATTTGAAATACTTACATGTCATTACTGGGTGACCATTAAATACTTTATTCAGCAAGAACAAAGTAGTTGTTAGATATCTTCTAAATATCGGATGAAAACTAAACAGTGGATTCCACTAATGTGAGCAGAGCAGCTAGGAGAGATGAGCAAAGTTAGCTTAAAATCACTCTTATTCTCCACTTTTACTGTTTGGCACTCACACCACCATCCCCCATATACCATCATCCCAGCTCCAGCTCTAAACAGTTTCATTCCAGAGAAATAACCTGTAGTTTTATGCAACAAACCTAAATAGATCTTGTGTATATTTGATAATATACTAGCATCATCAGACAATATCTCCCTAAAGTTGGACTACAACAAACAGCCTTGAAAAAACCAACACACAAATTTTCATAAATTCAGCCTGGTTTTGTACAATCTGATGTTTTCTGAAGACTAAGCTTTTATATTTGTGGAAGTGCCACAAACAATGAAGTGCATTTACTCTTTTGAGATGTTTCTACCTTCCCTTTAAACCAGAGCAGTTTCCTGATTTTACTTGGTGGATTTCTCCACTTTCATTCCACTGATTACTCCTTCCTCAAAGTCCCATCTTCCTGGCCACACCAGGGCACTGAACACTTTAGCATAGGTCCTGCCGTGCTGTGTAAGTTGAACCAGAAAAATTACCACAATGCACAACTACAATAGACAAAATCAGTCAAAGAAATCCTGAGGCCCCTGAAAAAAACAGTATAGGAACAGGCTGGTATTTTCCCTCCACAGATTCGGCCATTCTTGACATTACATCTGTTTGAATGCATTTGCAATGTTTTTCTCTCTGGAACTATTCCTCTTTTAGATTTTGGTAGAAGAATTTAGAAGTAACTTGAAAGTATTCCAATAATTTAATAACCAAACTTCATTTAAAGAGTAGGTCAAGCAGCCTCCACTGCATTCTTAGGTCCTTGCAAAATAAAAAAAAAAGAAACCACGTTTTGCTCAACTTCCTTAGAAAACAGTGTTTCTAAATCAAAGCTTTTCTAGCAGTCTCACATAACTTTGTTTCCAAGCATAGGATAAGATTTCCACTTTCATAAGAAATGGCTTATAGGATGACCCTTGCTTTAACAAGGCTCTTGCACATTACAAACACTGTGAGTGCTCGACAAATGCTCTAGAATCTGCATGAGCCACGTATTGGCAGAACTTAAGATATTCATTATATGTATCAATTAACTTAAGTGAAGGAAAGCTTTTCTTTTTGTAATTTACTACCACTTCTACATTTACTGGAGTGCATTTAAGAGATGCATCCTTAAGAACTGGGAATCCCAAATATGCCTACGACTCTGAACTTTCACATCCTCTTGGGCTGAAATTATCAAAGAAGTAGAAATCCTTCGAATACTGCAGAAGTCAATCAGTTTGCAAGGTTTCAAGTACAATTTGAGACCCAATCAGCTTTTGCAGATTGTCTGCTGATAAATTACCACCTCTCTGAATAGCAAAGACTGCTGGCTTGTGAAGTTTATTTTTAACTGATAGTTAACTTTAACTTACAGTTATATTTTAATTTATAGTTACTTAAAATTTAATTACAGTCATGTCACTCAAAGCTTTGTACAGGCTTTCTTTTTTAATGGTAGACATAAATCAGTAAAATAAATTAAGTGCCACTGACTGCTACATAGTTATACGGCAAATTAATGAAATCACTCAGGAATATACAGGTAATATAGGCATAAACAATACTGAATCCAACAAGTGGGGCAAATGTGCTATCATCAAACCTGTCATGCAGCCACAAGAGAAGCTAGGGGGTACACCATGAAAGACAGCTATCTGCTTATTTTAAGTAGCAGCATACACACAAACCTCAGTTATTAACCCACATCTTAGCAATTCTGCTGCACTTGCTGGGGCAGTTTTCTCCTAGTTTTTCAAGCAGTTCTTTTTTTACAGCTTGCCAGGCTTCTTCTATGTTATGTCTTTTTATGGCCTATTTTAATAAATCAAAAATCACCTTCTTTGTACCTATTGGACAGATGCAGCTCTTGTGCAGTGATGAAGATTACCATGCTTCAAGGTGGTGTTTTGGAAACAGCATGTTACTGTCTGAGGCCTTCTAGAAGGCTTTTACTGTAGCTCAGTCCCCCTTTGTGGCTGCCATTCACAGCCCAAGTCTGTGTAAAATAACCTTTCTTTACAGGCATTCATCTAACTCCACAATGCTACTATTTACATGCTAAGTTAGCCAAACTATATCTTAACTGAGAAGTCTTGAAGTAACCCTGAAAGCCACAGCATACCGAGACTGTGCTTCTGTAAGCAAAATTCTTTCCTCCAAGTGTCCACTGATCCAGTTCACAAGCTTTGTGAAAATATACTGAATTTCAAGAGTAATATATTTCTGGAGATGCTGATTTCTGAATAAAATGTAATGCAGCCATTCTGTCCTCTTCTTGTGACCAAGGGTCTCTTTTCTGAAGACCAGGAATATTAACCTCAATGTCCTAACCCAATCCTGAAATGGATATTGCAGCTAATTTCTGACTATGTAAATAGCCTATCCATTTTCAGTTTGATGGGGTTTTTTTTTCCTTCCTAAAAATGTTATGTAGTCCTACTGCTGACTGTTAAACAGCTTCTGAGTTTCACTATCGAGGTGCTACATGTCAGGGGTGGATGAAGTGATCCTTTTATATCAATTAGCAATTACTGTAAAGTGCTTTGGGGTGAAATGCCACAAAGGATTAGAACTTCAAGGGAAGAATAAGCAGCAGGAGCACATGAACTCATAAATGGCATAGATCCTATTTTATGTAAATTGCCCTAGTAATAAAGAATGAGCAAAAGGTCAGATAAATACAGAAAATGACATATAAGCAGAGTAGTCTCTAAATAGAATATTTTTTCTAGTTTTCTTAGGCACTAGTGCGTCTCTAGGCCAATAGCTCCCTCATCTGAGCATCTGTAATATTCAGTAATACAATATTCTTCAGTTTCACCACCCTGTGAGTTAATGTCATTCCAGGCTAACATAGTGTGAGCTCATAAAATCCATCACAGGAGAATCAAAATCTTCCCAAAATTTGGTAACAAACAAACAAAAAAAACAAACCAAAGCAAATACGCTTCTCTTCCCAAGAGATGCACACAAACTCCCCACACATCTAGTCCCAGGAAGATCACTATTCCTGGAACAATTTTACATAGGATTAATGAAGCTAGACATTATAAAGACAAAATCTAAACTACACATAAAGGCTAGAACACATCAATAAAGTAACATAATCATACATATTTGAGCAGCCTTGCAATTTGAGGTATTACAGTTTCATTGTAAAGAAAACTTGTTTCCCATTTGTGCATTTTTATACCATAACAATCTTGCATTAGCTTTAAAAGATACATTACAGTGCTTTCTCCAAAACATGTAAAAGGAAAACAAGAAAAGTAATCACTGATAAATGTAATAAATTTATTCTACTACCAATACATCAGATCTACATTTCATTAAATAGTAGCCAAAAGCTGAAGTGAAAAAAATTTTGCTGTTCACATCTGGAATTTAAAAGCCATGGAAACGAAGGATCATTTACCTAAAACTTGACTAGGGGAAGCAGAAAAAAAAAATAACTAGCAAGGACAAAGCAAGTCACATTTGATTCTGAATTCTTCTATGGGTAATGCATTTTATATTCTAAAGAAAAGTAACATATATAATTAACAATATGGCTTTTTACAGCACCAATAGTTCATATACTAGCTCTTTTAGTTTGTATTTACCCTTATACGACTTCTCACTTAACACCGAAAAATGACATATGAAGAGCTAATTATACACAGTACTAAGAGGAACATTTAAAAGTATCTCCCAAGCATGCAACAAAATGCCTCATTAATAGCATGAAAAAGACTTTTATTATATTTAATTCTTTACTAATACTTTCTGAGAAGTAAACACTGCAGTAAATAAAGTACCTTCAAAATGCCCCAAACTCTGTAAAATAAACTAATTTTCTTTTCATTTCAGTGAAAAATATGACCCAATGGTATGTGTCCCATTTAGCATGATTTTCAGACAGTGCATATATACAATTTCTACATCATTAACTCATCTTCCTGTGTTTCCAAATGTCTTGCAGTTCTGCTGGGTAAGCATTAGTTCATTCACGGTGTTAAAAATGCTACCTTTTATACATCAGATATTTTACTTGTTCAGTTATTTAATGCACAGCTACTGTGGCTGAAAGAAAAAAAGCACAACAGCATACAAAAAAATCTCAAAACTATTTCTCCTGTGGATTCAAATTTTAGATGGGTAGGTTGAAATTGATACCAAAAAAATACAATGATCTACTCATTTTTATGATATAATTTTATATATATGGTATATGCTATTTAATTCAACATAACTATGCAATTGCAACACAGTCATAACATTCTGTATGCACATGAAACAGGTATGAATGAAAAGGCAGAAGGGAAAAAAAAAACAGACAAAAGAGAAAGAGCGATCTCTTGCTAAAGCAGAGAATTGCGAGTCAGCAGATAAAAATTTCCCAATTCTGTCACAGACTGACTATATTACCACAATAAGGAACTAGTCTTTCTATGCCTTTTCTTACCTATAAAGCAGGTAATACTTCTCCCTGACCTCATGGAGATGTTATGGTGCTTCATTTGTTAATATTTATAAAGCAATCGTGTCTGCAGACACCTGTGTAGATGGGACAGTCATTGGATCCGATGATACATGAAACACTACAGAAGTTTTCTATAGGCAGTACCCCTCATTTTAAAAAAATCTAGAGACTAGAAATTTCAAACATAGACCTATAATTTTTTACTCAGGGGTTAACATTGACTTGAGCTGAAACTTGTTGAACTCCAAAGAAATGTTACAGAAAGCATTACTACTACATTGGATATTGGAAAACATTTATGCTAAGCACCTATCAAAACGGGAAGTTAGGTGTGAAACACCACTCCCTGTCACCAGCACTGCTGCCCAGCTCTGTCCTCTACACCATCACCCAGCTTCTCTCTTCTGCAAATCTACTCAAAACAAAAGGCAATATACTTTCCTGGGAGAGAAGCCCAGGGAAGCCCTTCTGACAGACAGCCTGTGCATAGATTTCAATCACTGTGTCCTCTTTCACCATTTACTCTTAGAGTTTGAAACACGCATGCATTTTATGAGATCTCCAACAAAATGACCCAGGCAAATCTCAGAATAAGTCATTTATCAAGAAGCAAGATGTATAAAATGAAAGAAAATTGCATTTTTAAAAAGAAGTTCATAATGTCTGCAGACTGCATCCCCTACTCAGTTACAGCTGAATGAAAAAAGATTTAGACATTTTTTAACATGTAAAGCTCACACTTACGCAGAAGGGTTTTAACAGATCATCAACATCAGACAATTTTTCCCACACCTCCCTCTATGGGTCCATCTTAAAACAAATTATTAGAAGTCTTTAAATTTGTTAATCTTAGATTATATGTGAACCAGTAACCTATATTATTAAGTTATGAAGCCTTCAAACACACTTTTGAGTTTGCAAAGCTTATTTAGCTGAAATTGCTTTTGCTCACTTCTGCATTTGCTGCTTTTGATAAGAAATGGAACTGCTGAGATACAAGAAAGCAAATGTTGTCTAAATTATCAGGGCATTTTATGAAAAAAGCTGATTTATGAAGTGGTTTCTATTAATTTCTGCAACTCTTAATAACAGATCCAACCTTCAGTTGCATATTTTCCAGTAAATCTTTAGGTGCTCGCTAGCTGCAGTTGATACCAACAGAACACCAGGAACCTGACTGGTTGCCTAACCAGCTGATTAAGAGTAATACAAATGGTAAACCAAAGCAAAGCAAAAGTTATAGAAGATATAAATTAAGAAACTAAAGAAAAATCAAGATACCATTGTGCAGGAAAACAATATGAAAACAAGGCAATCATTTTATTTACAGGAATTTTTCTGCATTATCTGAAGGGCAAAGAGACTCCTAAGTTTTCGCATCACAGTTAAATAGTCAACCTTTTGAATACCAAAATCCTGCATTGTGTACCATGTAGTTGCTATGGCAATTCTTCATTTACAATGAACAAAGTAAAAACTGAACAACCAACACAGTCTCTGTGTTAAGCAAACAGCACACCTATAGACTTGATAATTGAGGTTAGTGCAACACATCGGGTAACCAAAACCAGAGCTTGGCATTTCTCAAGTCCTCACAGATACAGATGTTCTTACCTCTACTTGCAGACCCTCTGTTTAATCCTTGTAAATCATTCCTAATAATCTACCTCAGGTGTGATCCCACTACATTCAGCATTTTGCAGCATGAACTCAAGTGATGCACTGAGATTTGCCTTTCCAAACTAAACCTTGTCCTTCCTGTTATGGCACTGTATCCCCACCTTCTTCTCTATTAAATGCAGGCTAAAACCTAGTTTATGAGATCGCCAGATTGCCGTTGTTACTTCTTGTACAGCACCCTGCCCAAAAGACCTACCATGCAGGAATGCAGTGCCTATCTTCTGCCTTTATACAAAATACCAGTGCATTTCATTACAACTGCACTGCAGGCTGGGTGACAGAAATTACTTAGCACTTGTGGGTGTCATGCTGCTGATACCCAGTATTCCATACACAAGCTGAAGACAAAGAATGATGCAGTAAAAACAAATCCATCCTAAATTAAGAAAGCTGCTACACCACTACCAGCAAACTCCTTTTTAGTGGTATTGCTCAAGAGTGTTCTGCCTCATATAGCCATATTTGAATATCTAAACTGATGTCTCCTTAGAAATATCCCCATTCATGGGCAGAGGTACCAATTGCATGGCATTTCTTAGAGTATTATGGCTTGGTGTAGATTTTTGTGGTGGCAACTGTAGGCAACAAAGACCTGGTGCAGCAATTTCCCACATATATGGCTAGAAGCTATTATAATAGGTGCAGATAGCAGCCTGCACCAGCAAAACCCCTTTGTCTATTGAGCAAGAAACTGCAGCAGCACTGACAAGACATAAGTATCCTTGTCATGGCTGACAGCCATAGTCCAACACCCCAAATACATCACATCAACAACGATTCATTCATGGAAGAACCACGGCATGGTGCAGGCTGGCAAGTTTAGGAAGACTACAAAGTGGGGTAGCTGAAGAAGAAAGTTCATCAAGAAGCTGGAATTGCAAACAAAGTGGAACTGGGGAGGTGCTGGGACTGGGAAAAGCAGTAGAGTAAGTCATGGAGCAGGAGGCAAAGACAGGGCTGACGTCTTCATTTTCATAAGCTTAGAGCGTATAGATTATTAAGGCTCATCTTTTAATCTAAGACACGCAGGAAAGGCCCATGCAGCAGGAAGAAGTCAAAACCAAACCACCAATAGAAAGAGGTGGGGTTATTTTTATTATTTCAGACCAGTCTAATGATTTTGTTTAAAAAACCCCTTACTTACAATTTTCAAATATTCAAGCCTGGCAATACTGCCCCACTCGTACACAGCATTCCCTTCCTCATGACTGCTCAACTCGTGCATCTCAGCAGCAAGACCAGATCACGGAGAATATCAAACTGACTACCTTGCATGAGGCACTTCACCTAGGAACTCATTGTGAGCCTGAACAGCCTACACTGATGCTTGCAAAACCAGCAGCATCACCTTACCCAGCAATCTGTCAGTAAGTTTTGGAGACTGGGCTAAACCCTAATACAATTTGTTAAACAGAGGTCCAAAAGCTAGATCATGCTTTAATGTATACTTGAATGTATACATTGATTTAATGTATATACAACATGACACAAAAAATCCTTCATTCCATGTCCTTCTTAGAAAATTACACTATAGCCTCAAGAACCAAAACTAGGGACTGGTACAAAATGTATGACATAACATGAGGGGTTTATGACTTGTTTTGCTTTTAACAGAGGCGACTGCTACATCTTCCCTTGGCTGTGCAGGTAGGCTTCAACTTTTGCTAGCTATGCTCAGATAATGCTTTGCATGGTCAAGAACACCACACACAAGATCTGGCAGAGCATACAATCTGTAAAACTTAAGCCATAGTGTATGTCCAAACTTATCAATGTACACATCACCTACATTACTCTAAACTGGGCTGGATGCAGCAAAGCAAATGTACCTACTTATAACATCTTGCCTCTTTCTTCTTCTTTTTTTTTTTTTGAGTCTTACATCCATTCATCACACACACACATGTTCACAAAGCTGTCCTGCGAAGGAGGATGTGTCATCTGATTACTGTGGTGCAACTTGGTTCCAGCTTCAGCTTTACTTCTGCCACAGACTTCTTGTTTAACCACCTAAAACTATCTGCTGCACTTCTCCCTGCATGAGTTCTTCAGCAATTACAGCCCCATTTTGCTTAATGAGAGTACTGATACTAAATTAAACACATTCTGCACAAGACACATAAGCCTGCATGAAATAAGTATGGACAATACCTTCCTTCTTGCAGTGCACATCTCACCTCTTGAGTTCTTTCTGCCAAGATTCCCCTTAAATGCTCTGTATTGCATCCGATAGAATCTAGATGCTATTGGAATAGCTATTCTGTCAGTAGTTTTTGAAGCTATTACACACACCAACTACAACGAGGCAAAGTCCATAGTAATACTGCCTGGAACACTTTCAAGGTCCAAATTTGGAGCCAGGGAAACCAGCAGGACCCAGTAGTTCCCCGGACACCTTCACTAAAAGGAGAGACTGCTCGTAGTGTATTAAGTAGATATTCAAAACATAACCTGTGTGAGGTTACTTCTCTGATCATGGCTTCAGGTCTGCAAGGATCACATAGGTTCCCAGGCTTTGCTTGAACTCTGTTTTTCACCTGCCCTGACTGGAAAAGTGAGCTGCATCACCCCTTAGGGCAGCACAGAAGGTGAGAAGCCAGAATGTGGAGATTCTACTCTGTTTTCACAAGGAAAAAAATAGGAGTTCAATACCAGCATGAAAAAACACCACAGCTAAGAGGAAACATCTCTCTGCAAACACCACCTTCCATTATTCTCAGTTCACTTTTTCTTTTCCTTCTACAAGTTAACAACAGAAGTTTTTAAAAGAGTTATTGAAGAACTAGTTGGTATGATACATTGATTGATAGTAGATTTTTCCCTTGAACAGGACTTACTACCTGAAATTAATTCTCAAATATTAGAAATTTAGGACAAAACAATCCCTATTTATGCAGTCAACAAAACCGCACACACTTCAACCATGTTAACAATGCCTGGGAAAGTATCACATTCGTGCATCTCCAGGCACATGAGGAGAGGAGAGAAAGACACACCTTTCAGTCTGGTCTAATCTATCTCCCACAGATAACCCTAGCCATGGTTTTTAATTACAACATTTTAAAATTATTTAACTGTATCTTAAATGACATGCCTACATACAGAAATACATAACACCACATAAACACACACACACAGCATTCCTCTAGATGTATTTTTTTAAACAGAAGTTTGGCCTCAGAAGCTATTTATTCCTCTAGATACTTTCCCTCAGGAACCCTGTTGTCAGCTATTCCACTTATGCTTTTTTCTTCTCCTGTTTCCTAGTCTGGTAAAGTTGGAAGACAGGGTAACAGTAAAAACATTAAAGATTCATTAGGAACATTTTATACATTTTTAAAATCCATCCTTATTTAAAAAAAAAAAAAAAGAAAAAGGAAAAAGAAAAAAGCAAGTCTAGTTGATCCAGGGGAAAAGGCAGTGTAGGAGTTTAGTCTGCTTTGCCCACATGGGCACCTCAAGGCATAGAAAGGTATAGGCAGCACTGTGCAGGGATGTGGTCCTCAACAGGGCTAATCAGCGTGGCGAGACTGGCGTACCAACATGACTGCTCTGCCTCAGGGATCCAAACTGATTTCTTTTAAAGACACTCAAACTACATCTGTGTGGCACTAAGCACAGCCCCAATCAAGATGACCTGGTTTCCCTTATTTTGGTTTGCTTGATCACTGCGTGACATTCAGACAATGGCTGTCAGACATACATTGAGGTTTTCTCTCAACCTGCCAAGACATTTTTCTATTCACTCATAATTTGGGGGAGATCCACTACTTGCTGTATAGATTTCTCATGTTTGTGGCTGATATTTTGTATCTCATAGTTGAAAGTTATTATTATTTTAAAGCAGGAATTCATTCTTTATTATGATTATCCCTCTTCCCTCTTTCCCAATATGTTACTTCAGATTCTAAAGTCAAGAATATTCAGAAATGTCAATTCTTAATTTTTAAAGGTTAAGACAAGAATAACCCAGACTAGTTTGTTGTTGATTTGGGGGGGGGGGGGGGGGTTGGTTTGGTTTTGGGGGTTTGTTTTTTTTTGAGGGAGGGGTTGTTTGTGGGGATGGGTTTGGTTGGTTGGTTGTTGGGTTTTTTTAATTTAAATTCTTGGATGTATAGACCTAAATTTTGCCCACATTAGAGATGAACAACGCAAAGGAAAACAGACAAAGAGAACATCTAGTCAGATCTATAACTAGGTATTACAGAGTATCCAATTTTCCTTTTTCCTTTTACCAGCTATTCATAATTCACATTATCAAAAAAAGTAAAATTTTAATCTATATAGCAAGCATTAAAAATAAAACAAAACATTATCTGAGAAAAATAACATTAATTTCAGAGAAGTCAAGGTAACTGTTCAGATGTCTGGGGAATGAGAGACTAGACAGAATCAGGAATGGAAGGAATGGAAGGATCCCTCAGAAAATGGGAAAAAATTGATGGAAAGCCTGGGCTGGAAAGATCTGAGCAGCATATTCTCTTTAAATTATGTATAATATACATAATGGGGAACTGAGATGTCCCACAACAATACTCACATAAGCTGCAAAAAAGTGTGGAGGACCTTGTTCATTACCTGCTATGACTGTTGAAATGTTGCTATGTTTTATGCAGATATATTTTGATGATGGGTAAAGTAATTCTATCACATACTGTGTATTAATTGCTCTCAGGAGACAGCCCTCTTGTTATTTGTACCCTAAATTCTCTGTTCTTCCACAATCCTATCAAAATATTACTTGTTCCAAAATCTTCCACTTTACAAATCAATCAAACCAAAAACTGAAGCCGTCAAGTTAGTAACTATCTGCCTGTTACCACAATTCACAGCTAAAAATTTGCCTTACAGAATCACAGAGTAATTTAGGTTGAAAAGGATCTCAAGAAGTTACCTGGTGCAGTCCTCTACTCAAAGTAGTGCTAGTTTTGACATTAAATGAGGTTACTCATGGCCTTGTCCAGTCTAGTTTTGAGTCTCTCTAAGGACAGAAATCTCACACATTGTCTCACCCTGCATTCCAGTGAAAAGTCTTCCGTCTTTTCAGGCATTCTATTCTGCGAAAGTAATTTCTAGAATTCGTTAGGATCCTTCAGAATTTAATAAAACCCTATACAGTAAGAATAAAATATTATTTTACAATACTTTAGCTAAAAATGCTTTACAAATTCAGGAGTTGGGTTTTTTTAAATATATATGTATAACTATACACATATTCACAGAGTAGAAGTATTAAACTTGTGAATATAATATACTTATCAGTACCTATTATAGCTATTATGTCACCTTGTTTTCAAAAGATTAAAATTAATCATGTCAAGGAATTTTCAAGTAATATAATCATACCTTGTAAAAAACATCATTGTTTGATCCAAGAATCAAGTGAAAGGGAATACTAAACACCTGAAATTTACTCTTCATTTCATTTTCTCAAATTTTATTTTGTTTCATTACAGTGGAGAAGTTACTAAGTCTGAATCACAAATATTTAGAATTTTATATATTAAAAATTCAATCATAAAGCTCCACCATGTGGAAATCCTTAAAACTACACTAAGCAAATTCATGAACAAAAATTCATGTTATAATTATAACCAATACTCACAATTCTAATTATATACAGTGAATAGCAAAGCTGGCTATCCATACCGATAACCCATCATTTTTACCAGTGCACACTAATCACATTATTGATTGGGGTGGGGGGAATAATAATTTTTAAATCATTAACATATTTAATTTTCCCACTGTTTAGAGCTGCTCCTTTGAAAACATTATTTTTTCTATATCCAGTGTGGACTAAAATGATCTCTAGACACTGATTTGCTACTTCAAAAAAGTCACCCTTCTGACTTCCTGAAATTGCTATGGGCAACCTTAAGTTCCCTTTCTTAACATGCAGTTTGGGTTATTTACACAAATTAACAGGCATTGCCATTTTAGGTAGCATAAGATTCTCGAACAAATGTAGTTTGTTAAATGGTTTGCTCTTTCTCACTATTGAAATATTCATCATCTGTGTAATTTTAACAACCTGATAAAAACTGTTAAAAGCATAGCCTTGCTGCCCAGCAGGTAGTGCCATTTTTAATGAAACCATAACTATCATAAATAAATAATCAACTCATGAAGTATTCATAACGTACCTTAACTTCCATAAGAAAATTTATTTTGGTGTGGGACTGCAAAACATGCCACAACTATTCTCATCCAGTAAAAGAATTAACAGAGAGATATTCTAAGCCAAACTTTGTTCTCAGAACATTTCAACTTGACTTGACTACACAGAATAAGTAATTTTTCCACACAGAATTCAGAGGGATCTAAACTCACTTGTATGTTTGATAACACAATGCCTCTCACAGTACAACAGAAGCATGAACAAGTACCTCCCTTTTGAAGCGACTCCTTTCCTTCTGTATGGATGCACCATGCCAACATATCTGTGAGGACATTTGACACATGCCAGGAAACTTCTTCCAATGCAATGTGGGTCACTGCCTGCATTCAGAGAACAGTATAGAAAGTTATCAGCATGGTAACTCGATCCTATTTTATACAGCAGAGAATCCAGGACAGGCAGCCTAGCTTGTAAAGCCCAAACACCATCAACCTGGAGTGTGTCTATATTAACACTTAGTTCAGATCACATGTGGGCTTTTGAAGTGAATTTCAGCCGCCACTCTCACATACTGTGCTTGTGTTTGCAACATGGAGCAGTCTTGGAGCATATCAATGGGATTTCTTGGAGATGAAACAAAACCAGAAGCTGCACTCCAAATGGTAACAGACATCTAGTCTGCAGGACAGGACAAGAGCGAGCTCAAAATATCTAAACCCATGTATTGCATAGACATCAGGTCCTCACCACCAATTGCTCTAATCTATAGCCACGTTTTATAGGTATATTTATACCACACCACCATATTTGCTAACATAAACATAGCCTTGGTTGTCTCAATCCTGCAGCTCCTGTTTGGTTTTGCATTTCCTTGTTTTTGCTTTGTTTTTGAACTCTTGGGTTCCCACTATCATATACTGAGAGAGTCTCAGCCTTCATTTGAAATAGCTGTTGAGAAACAATTGCAAATTCTTTACAAATATATTAAGAAATACAAGAACTGCTTTCCCAAATAAGGATGGGTCAAACTATCTGAGGTTTTGCTATTATTTAAGTATTAAAATAATTTAGACATGGTACAAACATACTGGGAAGAGGCAGAATGAAATACTACTCTCTTACCGCAAAGGGGAAATGCTTTCTAAAGTACCACTCACTAGGCAACATGTGAAACACTAACTACTAGAAGGAAAGATGTTTAAACTTCCAGGACCAGAAAAGCAGCTCTTTGAAAGATTTAACTTCTTTTTCAGAACAGAGTTTTTTTCTTCTTAGAAGAAATTCTAGAGCTGGAAAAATCCTAATGCTTTATCATCACTTAAAAAGGTTAGTAGTAGATGCCCCAATTAACAACAGGTTAGTCAGATTAACATCAATACAATGCTAAATCATGTCAAGATTGTGTATGCAAATAGGACTAAAGGATAGCAATAAGTAACATAGTTACGTGGAAAGTAGAGTTTGACATGCTTTTTAAAATATATTACAAAACCAACTGATAAGGTAACTGGGTTGACACTAACCATGGTCTGTAACAGATGTGACTGCATGACATTTTCTTTAAAGCATGACATTTCTATAGTGACATTTGTCACTATATAAAAGTTAATGAGGTTCACCACAATGACTGAAAACCAGTGAAGAGATAGCACAAAAAATATGTAAATGTAGAATCATTTAAGAGGGATGTTTTCAGTAGTCTCAGAGACTTCGGGCCAGTGCTGCTGTTTTTACCAATGACTGGAAAGAAAATGGATAAATATAAAATCACTGATAGCAAACTCTGTATAACAGAAATCAGTGAATTGGGCCACATCAGTTACACAAGTCAGCTAATCTCACTTGAATTCTAATATAATCAAATACAAGTTAATGCTTAAGAACAAAAGATGTAGATCTCTTTCAAGATGGCAACCTCACCCACAGTCTAAAAAGCAGGAATAATTACATTATTTGGAGGTAATGATTAGTAAAAAAATAGAAAATAAATTCCTAGAGCAAAACCTTGTTTTATATGAATAGCGAGAATCCTAAGGAGATACAGTGATGAGAGTGAATCAATGCACAGCACTGAAACTACACCTTGTACAGTGCTGCCCTAACAACTATTTCTAAATTTCAAAAAGTCCAGAAGAAGCTTACAACGAGTTAGCCACTGTGGGAAAGATGACTTCTGCCCATAAGCCTGAAAAGGCTCTAATCAATGTACTTTTTCAACAGGCAGTGAGGAAGAGAATTCATCAGGCACCACCAGATACCTGCACAGGGAAGAGACTTCTGATAAGCAATGGATCTTTAATCCAGAAACAAAAAACCTCATCAGATGCAGTCACTGAAAGCCAAAACTAGAAAAACTCAGACTAAAAGAGAAGAATAATTTAACAGTGGCAGTAATTAATTATTAGAACAATATACCCAGGATTCTCCATGACCAGAAATATTTCTTTTAGAACCAGACTACTTTTCCAAATTGACCTGCTATAGCTCAAGCAGGAATTACAAGCTCCATGATAATTTATTAACCAAAAATGGCTGTTCCAAGTGACACAGGTCAAGCCGTTTGAACAGAAGGGTCCCACTGGTATTTAAAAATCCAAGCATCTATGACAGCATCCTAGTCAAGAACTGCATTTCTCACTATTTAAACATACCTTTGGGCTGTAAGCATTAACAATACAGCACCTCTGATACATTTCACTAGGCTGATAATTGAAATTCCAATAAAAATATGGTTTATTTATGCTCATTGATGCACTCAAAATTATTTGCAAAGAGCAAAAGCATCAGGCTGAGTGATCAGAATAATGGCTGTGCATCTGTAGTGTTCGTACAGGTTTCTGTTATTCTTTTCACTCATTTGAATCAATCTGAATCATTTCTGCTTACCTGCAAGGAATATTTTTTCAAGCATTATACCCTGTTCTGTGGGAACATCGTCTCTTTATTTTGTTTCATGGGAATAGAGTGTTATGATCACGAATTAGCACTACGATCAAACAATAACCTTCAAAGAAACTGCAGCTGCTACATTCAAATAAAAATTCTTCATGGAGTGCTAGGTTTTAAAACAAGTCTTTGTGACTGCTCTGGCATTTGGTTTCAGCCTAGTAAAAGTAATTTCTGACCATTAACAGTTTATGCAGTTGACTTATGCCAGTAAATGAAAAACCAGCTACTACATGGAGCCTTACTAGTCAGGCACATTTCACCAGTACTCCTTGAGATGCTATCAACTGCACTGAAGTGAAACATAAGTGAAGGCCAAGCTGTTACCACAAAATATACTGTTAGTCACAGTAATGGCTGTTTGGAAGGCAGCATCACTTCTGTGGAATTCCTGAACTGTATTAATGTGCATAAGCCTTGTATAATAAATAAATTACTATTCTTTCCAGCACTTAAAACACATAACTGCAGAATTCCCAATTTATCCATTCCTCAGACATGCTTTTTTTTCGAATTGTTTATCCTAGCAGCTACCAAGGTGACTTGTACTTGCTGGCCACATGGTTTCAGACTGCCATTATTTTCTCCTTAACTGCATTAAGTGAAGCAAAACACAAGTTAAATACTCTTTTTTCCATATAATCAGTTACAGTAACTGCAACAGAAGTTATGCAATTGTCTCATCATATGCACCATATCGTCTTTCCTTTACCCTCTCAAACTGTCACCTACACTATGTTTATCCAGCTGTTTTAGGGACATCAGAAGCATTTCAGGTAAGTGAGGCTGTGGGTTGGACTCCAATTCCACAGCAGCTGGTTTATTGTTTCATGTAAATTCACAGGTGATTTTTCCAATCAGACAGAATGAAGGGCAATGCCCAGTTTATTATTACTGTGCTCAAACACTGCAAAAGGCATTGTCAATAGCTTTGCCAACCCCCTGTGGTTTTTTCATTGGCAGAGTTAGCAAATGGCTAAGCATGACCAAACCTCAAGCACTGAGACATGCTGAGCAGTTACTAGACATTTTGGAATTAAAAAAACATAATAAAAAAACCTCCAAACAACCTAAAACCATGAAAATTTTACACAAAGGAAAATTTGTAAAGAAAAAAAATAAAAATTAGTCTATAGCAAGAAAGGCAGTGCCTCACAAACAACTCACCTTTTTTGAGTCAATTCAACTTCTGCAGAATGCAACTTCACCAGGAAAAAAAGATTTTTTTTTTCCTACCCTACTACATAGTATTTGGATGTTTTAAAATAAAACTCTGCAAAATTAAGAAATGTAGGACATCTAAAAATCATGCTTAAAATCCAACCCAAGTTTCCTAAGAAGGCCTGTTTTGCAGAGCTATTGTAAACAAAGCCATCAAATCTATGAAAGAAGAGAAATTACTTTAAGTGTGCTTCAGTTGTACCTACTGAACTGTGTTTAAACTTAGTAGTTGACTACAGGATTCCTGGTTCTGTGCTGCCCTCCTCCCAGACAGCTAATCCGGTCTCCTCTGACCTGTCCCCTTGCCCCATTATTTGGTGGTGTCTGTGTGGAACGACCCCCCCTGCCCTGGCAATCGTCTCTGAGTGTTTACAAGAGGGCAAAACCCCTTCAATTCTCTTCCACGGGCCTTGAAGAGACAGGGATAGGCAATGATTTCTTAATGCTTTTCATTACATTCTTCATTAGACAAGGAAGTAATTCCACGGTTTTAAAATCAAATAATGTATTTCTATATATCTCTCACTTCCTCTCCTACTATGTCCCATATAGTCTCTCGCCTTAATGATAAATCTGTCACTAAACAAAAAAACGTAGGATGTAAAGGAGAGATTCCTGAACTCACCCCACACAATAAAGGCAAATATCTCAAGAAAAACTGAACAGAAGTTTGCTTTTGTCAGGTTTATGCAACATAGTAAATAAATTCTTTCATGCCAGCTACCAGCAAAGGTTGTGATTTTAGCTTATGTACACAGATCCCAGAAGAAAAAAAACAAGCAACAACAGCAAATTGAGATATTCTACAGGAGAATGACCTAGTGAATAACTTTACTCCAAGCATGAAACTGTCCCTTCAAGCCTAGATTTCTGAAAGCTTTGTTTATTCCACTTTGGCTCTTAATTCTTATCCAAGTTATTCCTGATTTAATCTGATGAAAACAAAAACTGAGCCCAGGAAGTGAAAGAGGCAAGCAATTCCCTCTGTATTCCATTCAGTGAATTTTACAGATGTTGCAGTTCAAAAACTTCTACGGAAAAAAAAAAAACAACCAAACCAAAACCTTGCTGTTTCTATATGCACCAAAGAGTTTAAGGAGCTGTGTACTCTGTACATATGAGGTGTGAATGCCATATTGCATACAGCTATTCGGCATGCAAGTAATCTACAAATTATTCTACAGACATTTGGCTAAATGTGAAACAAATTTTTCAGGTTTTCTTTATCTGTAAAGTCAAAGCCAGTTCATATAACACAGATTTTCTCCAGCAGAAAAAGCTGCATCATTGGAGCACTCTTGGTTCAAATGAGAGCAGGCTAATGGGAAGTGTACTTCAGGAGTAATCTTGGCTTTTAAATGTCACCCCTGCAAGAACACAATGAACCTGCTGTCCTTCTAGATAAGCCTCAATACAATCTTGCATGCTTTACACAGACATGTTTAAGTTTAGCACAAAATTAAAAGCATTTGGTTTCCCAGCAACTTTTTGAGGTATATTATCTGAAGAAAGTGGTTCATCTGATTTTTCAGACATAATATATCAAAGACAAATACGTCTTCTAAACCTTCCCATCCCCCCCCCCCAAATGGCCGCTAATCAATTCACACTTTTGAAAACCTGATGGAAATGCATGAGCACTACTTAGAGAAACATACAGCATCCATAGCAAGGAAGGGAAATCATTATTGGTGCAAGGAATTGCAGTCACAAAAATACTGAGGTTTGTGTTGTTTTTTTAAAGCAAAATGTCTGCCATTTCACATTCAAAAGTCAACACTGTTATTAAAAAACCCACAACATATAAAGTTGATCAGTCTCTCTCTGAAGAAACAAAATAGTATAAACACAATAAAGGATTGAATGCGTCTTCCTTAGTAACATCTACTTTAGTCTGAATACCTATTCCCAGGGCTGACTTTCAAGACCCAGTCCAAGTTCTCAAAGTCTGACTTTTTTTGATTTAAATGTAAATTGAGTCAGGCACTTGACTGTTTCTTTTGTAATACTAGTATGACCAAAGTGGTTAGCTGGAACGGCAACCTAAAGTTTCACTTTACCTCTGTAGACTTGTACCAGGTTATACAAGTATAGAGTTTCATTTCATTTTTCATTTTTTCTTAAATGCCACTCAACAGATTCAGATTCCAAACTGACCTTTATCTTTACACTAATAGCTTTTCTTATCAGCAGCACAATCACTACATCTTCCACACAGCTGATCTGTCACTGTGTTTGGAATAATCCTTTACCCTAACATTTGGTGCTGACTATTAATAAATTAAGAACTAACAGCAAAATAATTACCCTTTCACCTAGAAAAACACTAGTGGCCACCACAGAATGCTCCCTCAGTGACACAGTGTTTTGCCCTGTATAATTGATGCAAATGCGTAACAGGATACTGTTATGTTCTCTGCACTAGCTGTCACTTTCACACACATACGATTTGTCTCCATACTATGGCAGATGCAATAGTCTACTGCAAGGAGGGTTTGTTTGTTTATTAGAAACAACTCTACTTTTAATGTCAAACTATTTCTTTATTGTGACAAGAAAGATAAACCTTCTTTTTTTTTTTTTCCAAAGGGCTACAGATACTGGTGGCGTGTAACATTATCTTACATTTCACTTCCAGATAAATTTGAACCTTCCAACAAGAGCCAAAAAATATTTATTTCCAGCTTGTATATGTAACGTGTATGACTGAAAATTGGCAAATCTTTCTTATCTGTTAGCAGCAAATGCATCATAAATTATGGTGCAGAGAAAAATTCAGCATTTCACCTTGCATAAGCATATAATTCATAGAATACTGCAGATGAAGGAGCAGAGATCTCTTTTCTCCACTACCAATAAATTAACCTCCAACTTTGTTTTATACATCTGCCAGCACAGTGGTGAACTGAGGTGTTGCAGGCGCCATTGTGATGGACTAAGGAAATGCTAAGGTCTGTTGCTTTACCTCATCAATCTGGAACCCGAATGGAGCTTTCCCTGAAGGTTGCCTCCAAACACATTCCTGAGGAGCACTGACTGGTGACCAGAGCGGCTGGCTGGAAAAAAACAAGTTGTGCAGCATAGTAACAGTGTTAACAGCTCTTCACCAAGACATGCTACCTCTTTAAGGAAGTCTTTTCATCAGTACTGAGTAAGGGGCTGACCTGTCCTTGCAGCAGATAAAATATTCTGAAAGCAAGGCTTGGAATTTTTTTTTTTTTAATTAACAGTTTAGTATTTTCACATGGGAGTCTTTTTTCCCGCATTGTTTTCGTACTACTCAAAGTTAAGAATCAGAAATATACATAGGGTAATGCAACCACTGAAGCTGCTTGCTCACTTTCTTAACATATGCAGTAGAAAGTGCCATGAAAGGATATTCCTTCCACAGCATTTAAGGCACCGTATGGAGCTAGCTAGCAGACATGGATTTTATTCTCAGCCTGTTCAGTGACCCTAGGGAGTATCTTTCTGCTTCACTTTCTTTTTCCACAGCCTAGAAATGGCAACACTAGCTTTTTTGTAAAACTGTAAGTTTTCTAGTAAGAAAAGAAAAGGAAGACGTTAAAGAGGACAGTATAAATGTCACTATAAGGAATTTTTTTACTGACAAAAAGATTTAGCTGAATGCTATCTACAACAGAGGCTAATAACAACAAACATTATTTACAAAGGATAAATTAAACTATATAAACTGTCACTGAATTGTCTAATTGGCATTTTCTCTCTCCCAAATGCACTCCAGATTAAGTATGTATTCACAATGGCTCTTAAGTCTTCAAACTATTTATAACTCTCCTAAACATTGAAATAATGTATTTACATCAGGATTAATCTTCACTATAATTTAATTAGCATTTGACAAGAATTGATTTGGCAGAACTTTTTCCCTTAAAAATAGGAAATGGCCATAAACCAGGGGAATGGCCATAAACTAAATACACTGTTTTTTCTCTCCATCTGCTTCTGGTAAGATGCATTCTTCAACTGCTAATTCAGTCAAGATCTCAGCTTCATTTATCCAGTTAATTAGAGTCAGATGCTGACAACATCAAGATTATAAATCAAATCTGGGTATGCAGGCAAAAAGAAAGCTGCTGCTAACACCAATGTACATGTTTTGATTTCTTACAGACCTACATATGAAAGAAAGGGACAAACTAGTAGCACGCTGGGAGCAGAGTTACAATTAGATCCCGTAACAGATGTGCCTAAAAGTTACATACTAAAGCACTAACCTTGTAAACACTTGGACTCAAAAGCCAGGTCTAGAACCTCACTCTACTGCCAAGCTGCAGAGGAAACTGAAGTTGGGTCTCCTACTTTTAGGGCACTGGCTCCAGCTAGTTGGATTGATATAAGAAGTTGTTTTCCATCTCCTTCAGTTATGTTTCAAAAGACAGTGGTATTGACCCCCTGTATGTTGTGGAGAGCCCGATTACCCAACCACTCACCAGGAGCTCCCAGAGCATACCTGTCAGATCCTCCACCTTGGATCCAGCCAGCCCTAAATGCCCCAGACTAGTGAGGAGGGGGGCAGTTTGAGGCATGCAGAAATATGCAATTCTAGTATCTGCAGAACTTCAAAAATCAAATGGAGTATGCAGTCTAGATACAACTGAAATAAAGCATCACATGTGCTGGGGTTTTCAAGATCACAGTTTTGTTCTTGACAACCCATGCATTTACACATTTTTGGAGGGCAACAATATGTACATGTTCCCATCTAATCTCCTTTTTGTGCATTTTTTCTGTTTAAGGGATCATGTCTGTGTCGCCGACAAAGCAAGCCAATTATAATTAATGCTGACTCAGAAATAATAGAAGGAGAATATTCTACTACTGTAGCTCCTTCTACTTGCTATGTTTATGCTTAGACAGACCAAGAACTCTGAACGGGTTGAAAATATGCCACAATACTAAGAAAGCCTCAGAACTAAAAGAAAAAATGCTGTAGTATGTAATTGTCTCCCTCCAAAACAAAAAGCAAACAAACCAACCCTTAATTCTAAAGCACAGAACAAGTTATTTCAGAGCGTAAAGATTAAAAGGACCCTTGGGGTTTCTGTTGAAACCATATAACAATGTTGAGTATCAGTTCTAAAATGATCTATATGCACAAAGCATACACATTGTTTAAGGATATATAGACTCCTGGGTCACTTAGTCTAGCCTCAAACTACCAAAGTGTTTTCCCATATCTTTGATATTATTCCATAAGTAAGACTGCATTTCTTTTCGCTCTACTTTAGAAATAGTCAGTTATACTCAAATTAACTGACTAACTACAATCCATAGGCAATCAAAAGTGATTTTTCAAAAATTTTTTTCAGGTAGCAAGAGGCTCATTTCAATCCTTCCTGAACTTGACAAAAACTCCTCTGCCCATGAAAATCTGCACTATACAATGGCATTCTTCAACTCGCATTCTCAATGTATCCTTTCTCAAGGTCTTGCAACTTTGCCACATTTCAAGTCACACAGGATGGCCTCAACAATATTACCTTACCACATTGTCAGTGATCTTCATTTTACAGACTAACAGCCCTTCATCAGAAGCACAGGAGCTGAACACCAGTTCTGGGACACAGCATCAACATTTTTGTCTTTTGAGCATCAAACCCAGAAGTTTTAGATACTCACCCAACTACAGAGCAATTCCAAATGCTATAATCCAGAGGATCAGGAAGATCACAGCAAAGGGTTATAAAACCATTTTAACTACATGTGTTTAACTCATAGAGATTATGTTGGATACCTGAAGACAAATAATAAGCTTATCCAAAACTAACATGCCTTGAAACACCTGAAGAAGCAAAAAGCAGATTTATACAGGAAATTACAGTTTCTTTCTAAGTGCCCTAATTCCACACTGATACCATGTGGCACTCCTATCCCATTTTTCTCTGGATTCCTGTTGACAGCAATTCACTGCCTTTACTTAAAGAAACTGCAACAGTCTCAGGCAGAAACATCTTGGCAGTAATCATGAAAAACTCACCATTCATTCTGGCAGGTACCACAGCCATCTGTTGTTCAGGTGCAGGGCTTGAACAGCTTAAGCAAGAGAATGAAAACAGCAGCCAAGGTGAGGAACATCATAGTCAGGAGCAGGCCAGGCAGGAGTAATTGCCCTGGGAGGTGGCCACACTGGATCTGGCGCAGTGAGACAACCAAAGACTAATCTGCCCAAAGAAAAAAAAAAATGCAGTGGACTACAAATCTTGCCTTATTGGTACATACAGATCCACATGAACCAGTCTTCCTCTCCTGGAAAACTTGTCCCTGAGAACTGTAGAAGGTGGGTGTCTTCCCACACTGTGAGCTAGTGGAATGTCCTGAACTCTCAGATGAGATACAGCTTATGGACAGGTCACACATAAATAATTGCATTTCTAGACTGAGGCCTGTCATCACCTCAGTCTCCAAGGCAAACAATAATATAATCTGGTGATATAAACAGATAGCCCAGACCAGTTCTTAGCACATTGCTTAGTTTCACTTCATTGGTTACACACAGAGCTGAAACAAAGCCTTACATTTATATTTCCAAAGCCTTATTGTTTCCAGGCTTTGGTAGGAAACAAATGCCTCAAACTAGCTTTTTCTTTCAGTCACAGAAGCAAAGATCACAAATTACTTGTCCTCAGCATATCCTCATTAAACTGCAGTGGATGTTTCCACCAATGACCTCAAGTTATTTGGGGTTTTTGGTGGTTTTATTACAGCACGTGTGACCTACAGGTATCATCTGCAAGGATATGGTCTGGACAGTATTTTACTAAGCACAGTGATTTTCTCAGAGCTGGACTCTCACTTTGATAAGATACAGCAAAGCTGTCCCACAGTTAAAGAAAACAAACATGAAGCAAACAAACAGCTTTGTTTTGACCTGACTACATATGTTACACCAGCCAAGATGAGGGAAAAGGGGTAACCCTATTAAAAAAACCTTATCTTCTAGCCGCAACTATTTCATTCGTCTTGAATATCATTAGTAAAGTGAATTATCAGCTTTACGCCATCTGGGTTTCTATTCTTATTCTTGAGTAAGGATTTTTATACATTGAGCCATCAGTTATATTCCAAAAGGGAAAGTGTTTTCATATAAACAGTGCTCAAATACACACATTCTCAATCTGGACATGATTTTTGAACCTCTCAGGTATCTATGTATTTTACTTTTTATAAAAGCATCTACAAGTTCTACATGTTTACTTCAAAAGCCTCACTCTTCCTTAAACTAAAATCTTATCCTCCATAGTATTCGACAGTTCACTCAGACTTCAAGATTTATCTGTTCTTTATATAACCTACATCTCAGTTTTTACCAGAGTACCAACCTAAGCTACGAAACAATATTCATTCCAAACCAGTAAATGATCTCATTTCATACGCACATTCTCTATCTGCGTCCAAGTCCCTACAAGGCAAGTATACAATGTGATTTCCTGCAGAAGAAAACCTCTGAAATTAGTCAGGCTGACAAGAACTTCAGATTAGACTTGGCAAAAGGTTCACAAAGACTTAGCCGAATTGGCTGTTTCTGATTTCTAATGACACCTAAAATCATGTTTGAGCCACTCCGGTTTTACGGATCATAACCCCAATAAAGCAAACCCCTGTTTCTTTTCCAGACTGATTCCCTCCCACAGTACCACAAACCAGCACTGCAACAACTGATCGGCAATAAACAAGTCCTTATCGAGGTGTTGTAAGTATTACATATAAAATGGCACTGTTATATAGATACTCAGCAATGTCATAAGATCCACACACCTCCCCGCGCCCGCTGTAATCATAATTCTCCCAAAAATCACAAGTGAAAAACTCATGCTCACAAAACGTAACAATACTGTTTCAAAAATGATGATACTTCATGCAAATCAAAATATATTCTCCATGTGAAAGAAGAGATCAACCTAAGACATGACTTACCTATTTTGCAGTTCTCTACAGGGAATAAACCTAAAGACCATGGAAGGAGGTGCACAGTAGACATATCAATATAAAGCTAGTATTTAAAAATGCATGGGAAAAATCCATATATAATTGTATTTCACTGCAACTGTGGATAAACTAAACTGGAATTTTGATGAACATGCAAACAATTTAGTTACAGTTATTATGTTATGGATTTTAGCCTAATGAGGACAAGTTAGAATTACCTACAGCCCCACTGAAAACAAGCTGAACTCATAATTCACTGCATTTTGGCTTTATATCCATATTTATTAACTTACAATACAATAAAGATTTAATTAACAGAATGCTTTCATATCATCAAATAATTTCACTGGCCAAGCTCAAAGCATACCAAATCACTTTCTAAAAGACAGACAGAATGTGATTAGGAAGTTTTAGTTTGCAAAACTTCTATTACTGCATGTCACTTTTTTGGGGTGGGAAATTGAGCCAATTATGAATTTGCAGATATTTACTCTTTTTACTTATTATTGCACTCTATTATTTTGTGCTCTTGCACTTTGACTTCTTTTCATTTAAAATTAAATGAAAGTGATCTAACTTGTACTGTCCAGGACAGGGAAGAAGAGAAATCGTCAAATTCTGGAATCCTCGAATGCAGTGTTTCCATAGTTTGAGACTCTTGCAGGGATCTGAGACAGAGGATACATAAACTCCTATCAACTTAATTTCAGTAGGCTTGCTTTATTTTCTTATGCTTTGGTTGCTTTTCCAAGTGAACACAAGAGGGCACAGCTCTTGTGCAATCTCAGACTGTATTTGTATTCAGCATATGCCAAATTCAAATCACTTCTTCCTACATGCAAAGTGTCCCCCTGTGGAAAGCTCGCATGCCAAGATAAGGCGAAGCGATAGACCAGAAATCTTATGTACATATAATTTCAGCTATTATATGAAAACTAAAGTGCTGTAAGTGAAAGAACATAAGATTACCATGTGATGAAGGTAAATCAGGACCTCAAAAAGCAATGTGTAGCATGTACAAGTTAAAATACCTATTTCAGGAAATCTGACACTGATTCCGCTAACATCTGAAGATCATGAATATAAAGCATCCTGGAAAAGGAAATACGGAATGACTCAGGAAAAGGATCAGCCTGATAACTGGGGGGGAACAAAATGAGAATATAGGATTCTTCCCTGCATTAATCCTTTGTGGTCAAGCTTATCAGTCTATTTTTTAACACAGTGATTAAAAAAAAAGGCTGAGGTTGGAAGACTTAGTAGTTTCTGTACTCCACAATAGTAAATCAGGTATTCCACTAAAATATAATATTTTGTGCTCTGAGATAATCCAAAACAATTTTTAAAATTCTAGCTATAAAAAATAGGTAATCGTCAATAACAGAATTAACCTTTGCCAAGTTAAAACAAAACAAAACCGCGTAGTGTGGGTAAGCAATACATGTATTCAGAAGCTACGTGCAAGCACCAAGAAGCTAATCAAAAGTCAGGGGCGGATAAGAAATACTGTTCAGACTTGACTGTTAACACTGCTGCTGCAGCTTCTGCTCACAGCTCAAGCACCTTCTACAAACATTTTCTCCCAGTGCAGAACCTGACAGGTAAAAAACACCAGGTACTTGGCCATCTCCTCACTCCCCTGCTAAAGCCCTGGACTAATGGAAGAGCCCTGCCTTGGGCTGTGCAGCACCACACTGCACATAAGGCACAGAACTTTTCATTCAAGCATCTCCAGCCACACACAGACAAAGCCCACTGCGGTGTGGTACCACCACAGCCTACTTCTACGAGTCAGCGAAACACCTGGTTCCTAAAAGCAGGGCAGCGGTACTCGCAGCAGGCAGGCTGTACCATTTTATTGAGTTTGCCCGTGCATCTCTTGCTGTATCAGTTGCATTACTTACAGTATCACTTCTGCCTTCAGAGGAACCAAGCCCATGAATTCACCCACCCAAAGAAGAATGGTGCTCTTTTACAACATATGGTAACGTTACCAGTAAATGCAAGCAACTTCTGCTTTTTGCACATATTGACAATTCGTATAAGCAATAAACTGCTCTGCCTTCTTGGTTTAAAAGCACCTGTCTTCCTGGGGAAGGTAAAGCCTAAGGAAATCTACCGTGAGGTCTGGATGAGAAAGATGCAGTCTGAAAAGCGGCTCACAAGAAACATGCAAATGAAAATAGGGGTTGACATCAACTTTACAGTGGAAATCTGCCCTAAAAAGGACTATAATATACAGGCATGATTAGAGCATAGATTCAGTGCACATTCTGTAGTTTCTAGGATACATCACAAATCTGAAAACAGCTTTGGCTATAAGATTTAAAATCTTTTTTACATTGTTGATCTTAGCACACTGTTTTTCCCAAATAAATACTTTGCTTTTGCTATTAAAATTTTAAAAAGCAGGAATGGGACTGGAAAGACACTCCTGTCATGACATTACTGCCAATGAGACATCAGAGAGCATGGTTCAATTCATGACAGGACTTAAACATGGCAATGCTCAGCATCAAGATGCTTGGCTGTAGGTGCTCAGATGTGTTTGAAACTCCACCTTCCTCCTAGGTGAGACTCTATCTCACATGCCCAAAACCCATCCTGCTCTTCAGATGCCTGTGCCATCTTGTTGGATATAGATGACTGGCTCACTTTTCTTTGAAAGTAAGTACAGTGAAAACACCACTCTCTATTTAACAGTAATCAGAGTGTCCAAAAAGCAAGAAACCCAAGAGTACATCCTCCTCAGTGAAAAAAGTTCAACACTCCTTCCACCTTCCATGAAACTGCCCTAACCACTAGGCTGCAGGCAGTAGCACAGCGAAGGCATCTGCCACCTCTCCTACAACAGCACACCACTGAACACACACAGGTTCTGATCATCAGAAGCAAAAAATAACATTTTCCTCCTCCTTTCTTAGTATTACTTATATCAGCAAGTGTACTATGTCTGTTTGTCCTCAGTATAAAGACATAACTGAAAAATAAAATAGTTCTCCAGCTAGGGTAAAATGACAAAAAACAGTCCTAGTATGTCCGGAGTTGAGTACAATAAGGGAGCAAGTTCAGGAAAAGAAAGCAGAATATAGAGAGGAAGGAATAATCACATCATCATGACAAAAGAATAGACTGCTTCTATTATCAGCTGTAGCATATAATTTTAAGCAAAGTGATCTTCAAGATGAAAACCAATTTCCAAAAATTACAGCTCAACAAAATATAAAGCACATCTAACTATTTGCTTTCACCTACTTCAGTAGTATGATATAAATTTGTCATAAAAGCAGAATTAATTTTTAATTCTTTTCAGAAGTAACCATTTCAAAAGTAGTAACAGCCTTTAAAGGAAAGCAAAGATCACGTCAGTCTACATTAGTTTCTGGCTCCATTCTCTGAAATGTTATATGTTATCGCACACATGTTTGTTTTTATCTGTCAGTGTGGTTTATTGTTAGGGAAGTGTAGTATCAGCTGTCTCTTCCCTGCCATCAAAGCTACTTTGTTAAAGTTAATAGTGTTTGACTTCCAGAGGATCTTTTACCAAGGTAACACAAAAAACTTCTGCTCGTCATTATTTTTCCAGCAGTAAAGGCAGCAAATGGATGCAGTATCCCCTTTACCTTTAAAAAAAAAAAAAAAATCCATTGCATTAATCCATTGAAAGCATTTAAGAATTCTGTTTGTCATTTACTAAATTACTTTAGCTGTGAGCAACTAAAATGTTAACCACACACCATCAGATGGCAGACCACACTGAATTGATGAATATCTGCCTCGGTTTGCGGAAAACTACTGTACAAAGGTTCCTATGCACCTGTGTTAATCTGCACTGCCTTCTGTCTAACATTGCCCCTTAACGGTTGTAACCATTTGTGTTAACCAACATGAAACATTTAGCAAAGCCCTGCCTCCAGACCAAATGAACACATTATAATACTCTTAACTAAAGAACATTTAGAGAATATAACATTGATTTGATTAATAATTTCTGCTTGGTCTTAACTAATTATAAATTGAGAAGTGTTTGATAAGCTGTATAACTTTAAAAACTTCTTTTACACTTCCACAAACATATTCCTTTTTATGACACTGTCACTAGTTTTTAGTCTCTGCATTTATATCCCTCCTCAACTCTATTTTCTGCAAGATACTGTAACTACATCTGATTTCAAGAATAAGGCTCTTTTCAAATAACTGATGTTATTTTGGGGTGGGGGTGTGTGCCAGGTAAGAGGGAACTGGCAATACATTTTATTATTTTTTATCAGAAATTGCCAATTCTGTGCATATCTATTATATTAATAAAAATATTAATTTTTAGAACTGTGGGAACATAACCAAACATCGTTAAAATTCATGCTGAAAAATATTTATATTGAAAAGCTGCTTACCTAAATAAAATGCTGCTGCTGCTTTAAATAAAAACCTGTTAATTTTCATAAAACCACTTAGGGACTGAGCATATGGGGTTTAGTATAATACACATGTATTCTATTAACAGTAAAAATGCAAAGACATGACATAATCATCAGGAACTTGTTCCTGTATAGCAGAAGTTATCTTAAAAATAACAAAACCCAGTAATCTTTAAAAAGATCAACACAGTTTCGGATATGCTAGAATGGTCTGGTATATTCACAAATGTTTGTTAATTCTAACAAATGTTTATCAGCTCAAATACAAGAGGACCCAAGTTCAAATCAATTTTACTCTTAAGTATGTGATATATGCTATAAAAATCTTGTGAATCTCAATAACCTGCAGCAAAAGAAAAATAAGAAGTATTTTATGCGGTATTAAGAAACATCCAATCTCCTGAAAGATATTAAAATAAAATATTGCAAAAAGAGAGAGGATTCATCTAATACTTACAATAGTAAAATGAGTGTTTTGTAATAGATAGTTTTCCCATGCACACCCCCTTTTAAATACAAGGAGGAATTTTTTGTGAGCCATTTTTTACCTAATAATCTCAGTACCATCCTTTCAACATATACCAGTTCATCAAGACTACTCATGGTATCTAGGAATACATGAGGTCATTTAACTGCTAAATTGGCATTGCTGAGGAACAAGACACTAAGGCAGGTATGCACATCTTCCATTTTTAAAAATAGTGGGTTTTTTCAATATGCTCTTCATCTTAGTAAGTACATATGTGCGTGTGTATAAAACTATTTTGTTTATCAGAAAATCATGTCAACTGAAGCGTACAGAACCTAAGTCCAGCAAACAATGTTTCATTACATAGAACCTGAAGTATATTTACTTAATGATCAACTCCATGTGAAATTACTGAAGGCAACAAGGTTGAAAATAAACTATGTATATTGCATGAATCAACTATTAAGAGTTCCCAAAAAAGTACAAAAAATATACCTCTAGACGACGCCTGGGAACACGACGGGGTGTGAACAAAGCCCTCGGTAGCTAGCACAAGGGGGAGCAGTTGGGCAGTGCTGACAAGGCTGGTGACCCGGCTTGGAAAGGTTGAAGTCGCAGGTTTACAGAACCCGCTCGCAGGCTGCCGCAGCCTACTGCAGAGACAGCTGCTTTTCAGGAACTCCCTGACATGCCCTCAAACAAGCACCTACCAAAAACCGAAAGCTCACTTCACCAAGACCACCCTCTCCACCTGCCTACTCCAAAACACAGCTTTGGCAATTTCACCGTGCAGTCTGATGCAATGTTTGCAGCTGTTCTCTAAAGAGCAAAAAGAGTCATTACAGCTGCGGTCCAGTTGCTATTTTTCCTCAGTTGCAATATCCAAATGTTTGTGGGGAGGAGAGAACTTCTATACAATTATTTCATTTTGGTAATACAGCAACACTGCAAATCAAGTGAATTACAAGACACCAGAGAGTATCATGTAAGTCTCTATGTGCTTTTGCATTTCGATTAATTTCAAATGTTATAAGAAAATACTAAATGTCAGCTTTTCCTCCATCCTGAGGGAACTAGTAAGTTGCAGTGCACATTGAAATATACTGAAAGGAATTTGTAAGTCATTGGCCCATATGAACTTTGCTGTTTTACTGACAAAAGTGATCCTTCTGCAGAAATCTGAAAGGAGATCCTCAACCCAAGTTCGTTGTCACAGTTCACTGTAATGTTCTTCCAGATTAATACAGCTGTAGCGCTTCCTGTGTTTGCTGTCTGGAAATCACCTTCTCCAATACTCAGGACTGTACGCTCTTTAAGGACTCAGAATCCTTTTAGTTTCATATTTGCGAAACACAAAGTTAAACACAACAACCTTCTGGCCGTGACTAGCAATCTTTGCTGCTACAGCTAACCACTATTTCAAACAAAAGCTTACAAAATAATTATCACGATAAAAGATGTAACCTTTCACACTGAAGTGCCAAACGAAAACTGATTTAAAAAAAAAAATCACCAAGCTAATAGATTAGAAGCAGTAAAGCAGAGTAAAATGAAGAGTTCACTTTTAATCCAGAGCTTCAATCAATAACTGCTTTCTATGTAACAGATGTATTTCATAATGAATTTATACTATTATCATATCTAAGTCTTCATAACAACTCTGAGAATGAAAACTGTAAAAAAACAGGCAGAAAAATCCTCCATCCAGCAATTACTCTTACTAGTACTTATTCCACTTTTCAGATAACTTTATAAAATAAATTCATGTGTGCAAAACCCCACCCAAATTCCACAGAAGCCAGTGTGACTCCTTCCACAGAAGCCTGTGAGAGCTTCACTGATTTCATAGTGTTCACTACACCACAGACCACAATCCATCCATTAGCATTTTGAAAGCCACTAAAACACTAAAGCTTCATACTCAGGTAGGGTACCATAAATAATTAAAAAAAAAAAAACCACCACCTTTTTAAGTCTTACAATCAGTTTGATATAAGCTTTTTCATAAATTGAAAGGGTCACCACCCCAGTCAAATTTTAAAACTATTACTCTGCAACACCTGCAAGCACCTTTTATCTCCACAGAATTTCTGAAGTTAAATTTCACCAGGTGAGAAGACCATGATCATCATTAAAAGAAATGCAACAAAACCCCTTCAGTGCAGCAGAATCTGAATTGCAAGTCCAATAAATCAGCTGGTTAGTTTAATTATAAAGAGCATATTTATAGTGGAATCGCTCCAAAAACATTACAGATAGGCCAGTTAGTTACAGTCTTCCCTCAGGGTAAAGTGAACGTAAGCTGTATTCTTACTTCTGTAGGTTACATGAAGATTTTCATCTGGAAGAAAAACTTTTCTCATTTAAATCCATGTTGTTCTTTTTCTTTTTTACTTACTGCACACTGTTGTTACCCGAAGGAAAGATTTAAGGGTTTTTAACCAACGTATCTGTTGGAAGTTCCAAGTAAAGCCTTGACAGGGCCCAGCTTGCCAAGAACTGCGCTTTCTACCAGCAAGCAAGGAAATCTATCCAGCTTTTTTTTTTTTAATAGAAAAAAGACATTTCCTTTGGAATTTATTTTCTCTTCTAACAATTCTGTGTGCTCACTGCCCAACACAAACACACACCTTTTGCAAGGACAGGGAAAAGCTCTGAACCACCCCGGGGCCTGCGGTGGTGGTGAGGCGGCCCAGCCGGGGGAAGGGGACCAGACAGCCATTTTCTGCCTCAGGACACAGCCCCAGGCAAGGGGCCTAGGCCAGACGGGTGCTCCTGGGCTGTGGCTGTGCCTCCGCCAGCCGCACTGCTTCCCGCATCGCCCACAGGTTGTTTCTCGACGTTTTTGTGAGGAAGACCCAATGTTTTGTTCAGAAATGCCATCGCCTCCCATGGGTATGGACCTGGTGCCTGAGGCAGGAGGGGGAGCACAGGCACTGCTGCCAGAGAGGGCTGAGAAATGGTTGGGGGTAGAGAAAAGGTCTTAACCTTTGAGTATGTGCTTTAAGAAACAGGGCAGTCTTTTTAGGCCTTGCATTTCACCTCCCTACATCAGGAAAATGCTATAATCTGAAAGACTGCCCTTTTATTTTAAAGGATAATTTGTTCTAAATACATGCCTCCTTAGTAGGACAGACTGATAGATAAATAAAACAAGTGTGTTCCAAACCATTCACGATATGTTTTTATTACACAGTACACCGTACGTTATACTGCAACACTGACCACTTGATGAATCCAGTTCATACAATGGTGCTGACATCCCTGATGTGCCTATGAAGAAAAAAGACACTGGACACATCTAGTCTAGATGGTAAGAAGGTAAAGAGTCTCCATGCTGTCACCTGATCCAAGACTAGTTTAGCCAACAGCACAAAGCAGATCCGTAGTACGTGGTTATCTGGGGTTTTCTTCTCTATAAACTAGGTTGTATCACGGTGAAGGATTTGTACAATCTAATGAGAAAGCAGTGAGTGTATCAGAGCAAGCCCGGCTTTCATGGAAGTATTAGCCCTGGGCAGGTTATCAAAAGGGCCTCTGGAGTGTAGTCATAAAAAGAGGGATGAATTTCAAAGGTAACTCAACACAACAAATAGCTGAGCAGAAACAACTTCATGTAACTGCCAAGCAGAATATGGCTGACGCTCAAAAATTCAAAAAAAGCAGAAACATGATAAGAATAGAAAGGATGTTCATTTTCAAGCAGAAGATAAGATATGGATTAAAGTTCATTCTCAGAATAGTGCAGAGAAAGATTTTACAGCTACGCTAACCCCAAACCAGAAGATTCCTTACCGAGTTATTTAAGTAATAGGGTAAACTGAACCACAGTGCTTACTGTACACAATGTGTGCTGCTGTGGGATGTAAATCCTGGCACACTTACATTGCTTGGGATTCTGGTGGCCTTTATTCTGGAGTTGTGGTAGAATTAAATTTTTATAATCTTTACATGTCTATCTCTGATTTTATCTACATGGACATTAAATTTATTCATTCCTTTATGCTCTTTATCTCAGTCATTCAGTTTTTAGCTCTCCCTCAAGAAAAGGAAATAACCACAAAAAGGGTGGTAACTGTGTAACCTCTTACATACAAATGATGTTAACTTTCCTTCCTTTTTTCATTACATACATATAATTTCTACCCATGTACATCTTGGCCTAATGATGATCATTAGTTAATTCATTGGAGAAGGAAAGCTTGGGAAGGGAGAGGTGCTGGACAACAGGGGTCAGCTCAAGGAAAGGATTCCTTGCTTTCTGATCAGCATGGCACACCCTGCAAAATTAACTGGAGAAGCAGCAAATGAGTGGATTGACAAGGCTTATATCACTGGCAAAACAAGGCAGGGAAAAAGACTGGGGGCAATATTAGTTAGGAAGGGACAGGCAAAGCATGGTTTTTAAGCTAAGGAAAGAAAGTTGAAGTAGAACAAAAATCTTCTAGAGTAATTTGTGAAACTGTATTAAGTTTCTTATAGAAGTGGCAATGGAGCAGTCTGCAAGTATATATTTAGCCTTCAAAAGTGATCTAGGACACCCTTAAAGTGTATAGTGTGAGTATATTGAGTCCATTATTCAAAACAGGAATGAATATGAATGATCTTTGCTGTTAGGAAGCTCATTGCAAGATCACATACTGAGTCTCAGTTTCACCACCATTTTAGCTTCCTTCATGTCCTTGGGCAAATCCTGGCAGGTCTCTTCCTTCTTCTGTAATACAAATCTTGGTAATATTTCCCTTTGCCCATTCTTTGTCCAAGCAGACAATAAACTCTTCTGAACAAGGACAGTCTTTTGCATAAAAGTGCTACAGTAATAAAAGTAATGATTTCTGAGTTTTTTCAGACTATATATTCTTGGTTTACTAAGGAGAAATATCCAGGTTTGAAAGACTTGATGAAGTTTTCTGAAATGTTATTAATTATTATCTATGGGGATACACCAGAATTCACCAAAGTTCATTAGTCACCTTTTCAGGCTATGAAGAAGTATTTGATTAGTTATGTGGAAAGGAAAAGCAGACTTCCAGGGTCCCTCTTGTCCTACTGTTCCTTTGATATTTTTCTCCCACTCTCAGCTTCACTTCTTTTTCCATGTTGCCTCTTATAGTTTGAATAACTTCCCATCTGCCACATGCCAAATCTCCTTTAGATCCTTCCTTAAAACCTACTTCCTTCACATAGCGTACTTATGCTGATATTTTCACCAAGACATCTCCATTCATTCCCCATCTGAACTATTGTCCCATAAATCATATTTGTCTTGCTTAGATTGTCAGCGCTAAACATAAAGCATGTCCCGGACATTCTAGCAGTCATTCCTAGTCTGCTGCCACATGAATGATAGCAGGGTCTTGTATCAATTTCTGTACATTTCCCAGCAGGACAGAGGAGAAAAAATAATTCAAAGAACTTCACAACAGCCCTCAAGGCTTGTCTGTATTACACAGCTGGGAACAAACATTTCTTCCTCCTGTGAACTACAACTCACGACATTATTAGTTAACCAAAGGTTAAATGTAAGTAACAAATGTTTGTTCCTATTACACCCGACAGTTCCTTACACATATACAAACATCTCAGTAGATATTTAAATGTGCCTTTCTTCTTGGTTCTGGAAGTGAATGACACAGTAACTGAACTGGAATAGAAAGAATAATTATTAGTCCTTAACAGTCAATAACAAATATAAATTGCTTAAAATTTGATGAGAAAGATCTGTGAACAGTTTTGAAAATTAATTTTGTCAGGTCATATTCAGTCAACAGCTCTCTATTTCAATTGTGAAGATTAATGTTTTTTCCATTAAACTAATGCCAAAGCTTTGACTCACTGGAAATAAAACATTAGTTTAAAGAGCTACTCATTATCATTTGTTTTACAGTAAAAAATAAATTTCATGAATTAAGATATAAACCATTTTGTCACATAACAGTATGTTGGAGAAGACATGGAAGGTGACCTGTGTACAAATAGTTCATCCATCGTTGCCAAGTTCCCAACTACTGTAACACTTGCAGAGTTTACATGGACAGAGAGAAGTTTTGCTTGCTCAGACTGTTGACTTAGGTTAGCTATCCTCTGTAAAATAGAAATTATAATGCATACCTTATGGGAGTATGGTGATGACTGACTGTCATTTTCATTATCCGCAATGTGCAGAATCCTCCCCTGTATGCTAACACCCGCTGGCCTAATATCAGCACTGGCCTGGATGCACACTCAGTGGGATCTTCTGGGACACGACACCTTTACGCATGTGAGTAGAGATTTCTCATATGCACAGGAGTTTTCAGAAAAAAATCCTGGCATAGGGTAAAGAGGTTGTACAGGTTGTAACTACAAAGTAATGAGCGTTTCTTGGAAGTACCTCTACACCTTCAGCATGTATTGCTGCTTATGTGAAAGAACCAACAATAGATCCCAAGGTCACCTTCTTGCCTGCAAAGACTTTATTCCCACAAGAAAGCAGCAAAACTTGGGAGGTTCCAAGCACTTGTGGGAAATGATGAATGGAAATGGACAGTGTCCAGCATCTTGCAGGATAAATTCATGTTTGTTTGAAATCAAACTAAAAACTTTAGCATTGAAAATCTATATTAAATATCTAAATGAGACAAGAAAAAGAAAAGATAGGAATGATTTTTTTTTAATATATAATAATATTAACTGTCAGTGCTGGAGTATCAAAAAAATAATACCAGGAATTCTTGCAAATTTTGCAAATTCTTAACTTCAAATTCTCCTGTATTTCCCAAAAAATGCCGTGGACAGCAGTTGTTATTCTGTCATACACTCAGTAGGATGTATCTCATTTTATACTGCATTAAGGTTTTATTCTTTTTTTTTTTTTGCTTTGTGACACACTGGTTTTGTCAATTTTGCTCTCAGACCAGATTATTTTTTCAGATGTTTTTTCTCTACAAAATATTTACACTCATTCTTAACCTACTGAGATCTGGAACTGGTATTCTTGGCTTTAGGGATACTCTAAAATGACAAAGCTGGGAAAGCACTAGCAGATAGTGCCTTTGCAAGTGAGGACAGATGTTTTGCAAAGGCTGAGAAGCTAAGGAATCTGCAGAATTCCTAAACTCCAGTGGGTTTAATGCTCCTTGCTCTCTCTAAAATACCGATGCTTTGATGTGTGTCCCATTTCCTGGATTCACTAGCACTGTGAATTTGAGGCTCTTTGCAGAACATTTAAATTTTCACTTCTGAATATACATCCTAAATATTTAGAAATACTGAATTTTCTGAAGAAACTGCCAGTGAAAACGTTAAAGTAAAGGTAATTCAGAGCACATGTAAATAATCTGAAATGTATTTCCTCTGTAAAAGGTGATTTCTCCAAAGTTCCTAATGCTTGCTGGTCATGATGTTGGTTCTACAATATGAAATACTTTGAAAAGGTTGTGATTTTTCAGAGGACTGATGAGTCTTTTCAGAAAACAATACATCTTCTTTTTCCCACCTGGCTACTTAAAAATGGAAGCATTCGAAGTTTCTAGTTACCATGGATAAGTTGGGCATACATAAAACCACTGTGGATTCTTATGCTGACTGCCTCTTGTTCCATGTCCAAAAGTGCTCAGTTTGCAAATAGGAACCTCATCTTTCTCTTCTGCCAGCTTTCCAAGCTCATTTGGATCTTAATATTTACAAGAAAGACTTTTCATGCTTTTCACATTATCACAGACGATAATTATTCAGGTACATCTGTGAGAGCTTACCACCTTCATTTCAGCCTCTCCGGTTCTAATTCAGGAATGCACTTCAGCAAATCCATCATTTCTAAGCAGTGTGTAGACTACAGACATATTCAACAGTTTTCTGAACAGGAATGTTTTCTTATAGATCATACAGTTGGACCATACTAAATACTTATTGTCATGTAGCACAAGAATGAATTACATCCAACCTTCCCAAGGTTAACTGTTCCAGGAATAAAAAAATTTAAAAAAAAAAAAAAACCACACAACATAAACAAAGGAAATACATTGTTTAGAAATAAAGTTGCTAGATGCAACTGAAGGAACAGGTTCCTTGAACAAGCAATTTTACATTGCCATTTTTGAAAATCAGACTGAACTTGAACAGTTGAGTAAAACACAGTAGTTAACTGAATGCAGACATTACAAAACTGGGAGTTAAGAATGAATTTTAAAGAGACTGCCTCAAGGAGACAGTAAGATTTTGTTAAATTACCTTTGATGTTCTAATAGCCTGAGCGGTAGTGAGGGACACTGTTATTGGGAAACCAGCACTGCTGGACACAGCATAGAGGTAAATCCCATCTGTGCTGTGTGTGAGGGAGCGATCTAGTGCCTGGCCCATAGAAAGGATGGTTACGATCAAGGAAAATACTGTTTACATTTCAGAAGCCTGCATATTTTTACAAAAATAACCATCATCATCATCTGATGCCAGCTCCACAGCATATGCAGCGATTCACCTGATTACAGCAAAGTTTTTTAGGATCCATCCTTCCATCCCTTTAAAGAGTGCCAATAGTAGGACTTCAGGAAAGTCAAAGTATTGTGTCCAAGGGATATTGTGCTGAGCACGTTGTTCATTTCTTGATTCAATAAAATCTCCTTTGTTGAAGCTACTCAACATTACCACAGGATTTCCAGTCTACTAGCAAAGTTCAGAGCTGTTATCGCAGCAGTCTGTTCTGGCTTGCTTCATGACATAGAAAATATTTCTTGTAACTGATTAGCAATAGATTGTTTTTATAACGGTGTGTTTCTGTACACATGCCCTCCTCCAATATCCCTTCCCTATTCCCAGGACAGAGACACCAACTCAGTAGTCACAGACTACTATATTACATCAGAGAGTCTCATTAAATCACCGTAGACACAATTATCTTTTGTATCCATCAAACCATGAAAGGTTACCTGAGTTACTAAAAAATTCCAGGCGTGTCTTCCTAATAAACAACAGTATAGTGATTAATTGCTGAAAGAATCTCATGCTTTAGGAGTACCTTTTATTTGGAAAGTTTAACATACTCATTCACCAGACAACTGAACTCTCCACTTCTCACTTTCTCAGGTCACCTGCAAGTACTAAAGATTTATGTGAGCAAGAAATATTGTTACTTTTGAACATGGTGATGTTTTTTTAAGCAACATATTTCAGATAGAGATTTAGCCCCATGATGCATACAAAGAAAGAGACTTTGCCTTGAGAGGATTTGGTATGAACTGGGTCACAAAGGCAATTAAAAGTCGTAAACCAGATGTATTATGTCTGTTCTATCCTTTTCGTTTGTGTCAACGGGTGAAATCGTAGCATGGTACGCCCTGGTTCATTTTGTCATTCTAAAGCTAGAAATGATGTAAACAACAAAGCTGCTCTCTTATTTTTTTAGTATTCTGAAAGATAATAATTTTATTCCACTTAAATCAATGATAGATTTGAAGCTGAAAATGCATGTGTATTTTTAAAGAGTCTGATTCTACAAAGTCCATTCTGTAGTCTGGATTTGCTTTAATTGTGATTAATTTGTTTTCTTCTATATACCATAGTATCTGTACATAGGATGAAACATACGTAAATAAACCACACCATTAACACTGTGTTTTCATTCACCTGTGGAATCCTTCATAAGAATTACTGGTTCATTTAAAGTACACACTTTAACTTTCATGCCACTGAGCTGGGCTCCCAGTACGCCTTCTGCTTCCATGGAAGATTAGTTTAAACACAGTGAAATAAGTAAATCATGTATGTGGTTGCTCAGTACGGAGTTACTCAAGTTAATTATATTTCTGTTGTTTTTGGCTAATAACTAATGCTACAATGTTTACTTTAATAAGCTGAAGTAAGCTCTGAGCCTCTTTAAAATCACACTCTGTAGAGTGCAAAAACTGTAAACACTGCAGAATGAGGATTCCACTCAAAAATAGATTCATTATTTATTTGCCAAACTTTCTGCAAATGGGGGAGGATTTGCTAGTCTCAGTGAGGTATCTTTACAGGTAACTGCTGGGAAAACTGTTGCAATAACTTGGTGGCAGTGAGCAGCTGGTGTTGTGGGATCATTCCTAAATAAATGCCATCTTTGAGAGCCCACCCATTGGGGGACAGTAAAAGTCTTTTTGGCCTCTTTGCTACCTAATAGAGTGGAAATCAGTACCCAGTAAGTTCATAAAACTAACTAGCTTACATGTCCCCTTCTCTGCTCTAGTCCCAAAGAGCCACTGTGTCGGCTGCCCAGGACATCTCCAGAAACATAGGATGCTGGGGCATAGAGGCATTTCCCTCATTCCTTCAGGTTTCCTATATTCCCCATGACACCAGTCCCTGAGGCAGAACTGATCAAAATGGGTAGAGATTTCCATGACTGCACCTCAAAAAGTTAACCTTCATTAACCACCTGGTTCTTTCTTCAACTTGCATTGTTGGGTCATATTTGTGCTCTCATGTTCACCTGTGGGACTTTCAGACTCATGCCTGATAGAATTATCTGCATTTTGCGGGGGCAAAAAATGCCATATGTCGTCCCTAAATAGCTTACTTTCCACAGCCAGACAGAAATGTGCCTGTAATTTGCTTTATGCTGCTAATACTTTTTGTGAGAGGAAATTGTTGGGGCACTGGAAGTTATTTATTTTCCACTATATTTTACTAGGTTCTTTCCTGTTTTTCTTCCTTTTCCTTTGCTCTGTCTAATTTGGCAGATTGATTTGCTTCTTGCACTTTCCTTCCTATTAGTTTGTTCTCCCAGTCCTACTCACCATTTATTTGTTCAAATCTTCTGAACATCAGCTGAATCTTAGAAAGTAGAGCTGGCCAAGGATTTCAACATTTAAAATGTGGATAAAGTTTTTCAGCTAGTTTAAAGCTTCAGGGTTGCCATTATAGTAACGTCCAAATCTAGAAAACAGTCGTTTCCTCCATGATTTTTTTTTGCATATTTATTTTCCCTTTTTTATTTATTTTCCCAAAACTTTTGCTAGCCCCTGTTTTATCTTCTTCCTGTTCTCACTAAAGTCAGAGTTAGACTGGCCCAATTCTTCTACTTTCTGTGTTAGCACGTTCCATGTATTAGTATGTTCGCAAAAACCCAGGCACCTCAGTAGTTTTTCGACATTTAGACTGGGACTGGTAGAGGGCAAAAGAACTGGGAAATAACAAAACATTCCTGGTACTACCTGATGAGCGTTGGGCAAAACGGAACATTTGTTTGGGGTTACATAAGCTTACCTGGCCTAAGACCTTTGGTGTTGAACACTTTCACCTTCCTTCTCTGTTAAACTCAGTATAACTATATAAAAAACTTTTACTTACAGGTGAGTACAATATTCAGCTTTGGCCTCCAGAGCTCCATGTCTGTTCTGTACTGCATATTTTATTGTTGTGTTAGGAAGCTAAAATTGCTCATTGCATGATAAAAATTAACCATATTTCTCTGAAGGTGAATTTTCCAATCTACCAGCTCACAAATTTCTAGTGAAATGCTCTATGCTTCAGGAAACGAGTCCCTCTAAAGTTATGTGCCCCTCTAGACTGAGATAAATTGAACAACATTAGATGCATCTATACCTTGGGAAAAGGGATCATTAAGTTCAACTCACAGAGAAACAGCCCCAAGGGATCTTGGGCTTATTCAGGCTAGCCAAAGGCCATAGCCAGCACAGCAAAAATTCCAAAATTTGACATATTTAAGCTATTAATTTGAATTGCCAAATAGTCTTTAGACATATTGTTACAGAGCCCCGAAGTGGAATTGCTCAGCGGTTAATTTTACTCATCAGCTGCATCAACACATGTTCAGGGAAGGCAGGAATGTTGTGTTATTCTTGCAGCATTTTATGATTTCTCTCTTCAGAAAAAACAAATGGATTTGTATTTGTTTTTAACAAAGGCATTACTTTTGTCATAACTCTTCAAAATAAACAAAACTATTACAGCACACTATTGATTCACTTCAGCAGCACATAAAACAATGAAGAAAAGAGACTTACCAAAATGTTATCATCGCAAAACCCAAATGAGGAAAACTCATTTATTTTAATTACATACTTAGTAGCAACTGTGCACAAGCCATCAAAACTGGACAGGGAAACTCCTAACATGGCTTTCCTAATCAGTTTCTAAAATGTTATCTAGGTTCCAGCATTTGTTAACTAAGCACAAATTTCATAGCATTGAGGGGAAGCAATACACTCAAAAGAGATTACAGAGACAAGAATATGCTGATACTAAAGGCAGTGAAAAAATATTTTTTATGCCAAGAAAGAAAAAACTTGGGGTATGACCTGGAAATTTGAACACTTGAAGAACAAGGGTTCAGCATTTTTTATTTTTCATTTTTGGCACACTCCGTTCACTCCAATTTACTGCTCATGCTTTTGGACACAGATTCAACTGTCTCCTGTATCCAAGGATAATGACCTACCACTCCAGTGATTTAGTAAACCTCAACTCTGTGCAGCCACTCAATCAGTGATGGGCTAATCCCTTAATGGCCATTTGTGTCTTTCCAATGCACCCTAAAGAGTTCTGCAACACTCCGATTCTGCTGCACAGAATTATGTGCACTTCTTCCACCCTTGTTATCTTATCAGGTAGCTAATTCCCACAAATGATCATGCAGTTTCAAGTTTAAGATGAAATTGCAATTGAATCATAAATTTGTCACTCTCCAGACAGCTGCTAAGTCAGTAAAATCTTGATCAAGTGGGGATTAGTCACTGGATTGAACAATTAAGACCTGTGAGTGCATCTGGCCCTCTGTCAGAGACATGTTTATTGATAAAAAAAATAGTTTATGTAGAGGTTTAAAATGTTATTAATTCTTAAGTGGGGCATAATCCTTTATCTAGTATATTGTGACACATAGCTAACTATCCCACTAACATCTTGTTCTGCTCAATTGACTATTTAAACAGAATTAATCTTTTGAAATAATGATGACTGTGAGTCTTTATAAATTACCAGAGCAGAGTGCAGTGAGAGATGTCATTTACAAAAATTGTTTGCTTCCATGGCTTTTTTTTAAAATCTGTAAAGGGAAACAGCCTTTCAGATCATCACCTAGTTATGTTTTTATTTAAATGTTCATATACATTAAGCAATATATTTCCTACACAAGAAAAATATGTTTCCTGCAGAGAACTGACATATACGCACATCTCTGAGCCCTATTTTGAAAAAAAGTAAGGCACAATGGCATACTGGAATGCTATTTTGCACTGCTCGTTACATAATGGAAACAAATAAAGGAGATAAGCACTTCCCTCAAGTTAGTGACCCCTATCCAAAGTTTTCTTTAGTAGAGATTTTTCCCACTGTATCACGTAACCATGTTTTACCATGATCTATTTTTGTTAGTTTATGGTAGGAAACAGTGGATCTCTGAAATGTGAAATGTTACTGTTCCATGGCGTAAATTTTATACTTTTCATATTTTGAACATTGAGATAGTTTCTTAACTACCGGTATAGATGGTACTACTATAGTTCTTCAGTTACAGAGTTTTCATTGTGTTGACAACCAGCTGTGAAGAACTCAACACAAACTAAAAGCCTCGTTTCAGGCACGCTACTAACAGCACCAATTTTTGTTCATCTTTGTTCTGAGACTTCAACTAGTAAATTAAAACTAAATGATTTAAGGTATAATTCACTTATGATACCATGAGCATGTGCAGTCTTGTTGTCAATAGATTCAGTGCCTGCCAGCTCTGTAGTAGGTGATCATTTGACCAGGCTCTTCCAGTGCCACCAGTATCAGTTTTTCTGATTTATCTGGTGTAATGAAAAAAAACCCCAGCATTCCTGTATCTGTAGATAAAAATGTGGTTTGCTTGCCTGATGCAAATCTCCATGTTGTACTTGCTTGTTATGAAAATGATTCACTGGAATTACACCAGACAAAGGAGAAAACTGAACTTGCATTTTCTGCAGCCCAAATGCTCTCATTCCGTAGTGCTGAACACAAAACTTTTTTAAGCAGATCTGTACCCTTCAATCCCTTTGCTTTTCTCACAAGATACTGAAACAAAACATTCAGTTTGGGGTTTGAGAGAAGCATTTTGTTCAACTTAACAGTTTTTAGCATTTTATTTCCACAAAAAAAGACCCAAAAGATTAAACGTAAGTTTGGCCCAATGAAATTAAAATTTGGGACAGATACCTAAGTTTGGCTGCCCATCTGAAAAATCAATTCATATCCTTAATTAACTTGGCAATGTGCTTTATACTGCAGTGTTTCAGAGTTCAAAGCCACATCAATATAATAACAATGCATTAACTCCACACAAGAAACTAAGATGAATTAATGTTATGGAGGAAATTAGTATCTCCTTATAGTAACACAGCAGTGATATTTTTCCTTGCACAGTTACACTGAGCAGCGCCAAATGCAATATCATATGCAATAAACAATCATCATAATGTTTAGCTATGTTAAGTGTTCACAGAGCTCAGCTGGAAATAAAGGTATATATAATTTTGGCAGGGCATAATTCGTTCTGTACCTTTAAAACACTCTTTATCCACCACTTGTTACCAACTCCGTGACTGGTGCAGACTCTAAGTAAAGTGTAGAAATGAAACCAAGTATGGTTGAAAAAGTTCTCAAGGAACAGTTTAGTCAGGCAGGTACTTTTACCTGCGGTATAAATATTGGCTGGATTTAGCACTGGGATATGGTGGAAAACTTCAAGTCTAAATTAACTGTCTTCTGTTTTTTGAGCAGAAGAGCTCAACAGAGTCCCAGCCATTTCACAGACATCACAAGGAGGCCTCAAACTCTGATTTCAATGGCTTACTCATGCAAGCCAAAATTATACCCTCAGAGATACTGTTCGCAGAATCCCTGAAGTGCTTAATTCACAGGCAACTACAGGCTACAGCACACAGGAGGGGAAGTTTTAGTCGCTATTTAGTCAAAGGTAACAACTGCCATGGGCACCGGTTTGCAGAGGTGGCCGAGTCCCTCGGGACTGCTCCTCCTTTGGGCTTTGCTCAGTGTAGCATTAGCACCTATGGCTTGTTAGCTGGGGGTCTGCGGCTGAGCCATGTACACCTGCTGAAGCTGGAATGTTTAAAATTGTATTCACTATGGCAAATTCTCCCTCAGTATCACACCCTATGTTCTTTGTCAAATCACAGCTGAAGGGCCTCTTGCTCAAGGAACGCAGCCCAAATTCTTCTGACAACCAGGTTGGATGAGGGTGATTCACTTCATGAATCAGACAGAACATGCCCTACACTAGCCATTGCTTTTCCATGCTGCTCAGAAGCATAATTTTGTAAATACTTTAAAATCCTGCTCTCATGGGTCACAGTCATTTCATTTTGCCCTTGCCTGTGGCTGATTAATGCAAATTAAATTTCATGCCAGTCAGCTCAAGCAATCTGCACAGTGTACAGGAATCAAGAGTTTCCACTAGAAGGCAAAGTTGTTTTCACCAGTTACTAGTGTTTTCAGAAAAGGTCAGAATTCTAAACGCACTGATATAAAAGAGAAGAATTAAAAAATTCAATCACAATAATCTTTGATTTAAAAGTACAACTGAAAAATCCAGCTGGGTTACTTAAGACTTTTTTTCTGAGTTTGGTATATGCCTGAATAAAAACATTTAAAATGTAAAACAACAACCCTGCCTTTAAAGATGGAACTCTGCAAAAAGAGCCAGGAATGTACTAAGCTATTTCCAGCAAGTGGCCAAGTTAAACAACACACAATGACAAAATTTCCCCTGACTAAAAACAACGTTATGCATTTCATGACTATTCACTACATTGCTCCTAAAGTGAGTTCATATTTTGGGCCAGTATTTCAACTGGGTCTCAAGATTAGCTCATCCCCATCTTCTAACACTAAATACTTATTCCAGGCAGAGAGGGAAAGTTAAGAAAAACAAAACCAACCAACCAAAGACCAGAAAACCTGTCCTAGGTTTCTCTGCCACCCAAAATTTTATTCCACTTAAATAATACACAAATCTTACTGTGTTAAATGCAGAATCATGTATCAGAGATACTGGAATCCAGCTGAACTACATGATATATAGAATATAATCCCCATACATAGACCCTCCTGTAGTCTTGCTATCAATGTGACAGAACATCCTCTAACTGTATACTCATGAGGAATAACTAGGATACTAAATTTGGAATAATCAGGGGGTTTTGAACCTAATCCAGCAATTTTTGGTCAGGTAGAATTCGTACTTGTATTAACTTCAGGAATATGGGGCTTTTCTAAGTAAGAGTCTAAGATTGCAGATTCAGCAGAGGCTCATACTATTAGAAGTGCATTACATTATATTACATTTATTAACAAGGGAGATTTCTGTTTTAACTGGCTGGTCTCAAAATTCATAGTTAATTGTGAAATTCAGCCTTTAGTATTTTTTGGTTCCCTATAGTACCCAGTTCCAATAAATACTCTGGTGCCATTAGAAATTACGTTGCATATGTCTCTATTAAACAAAACATTTCAAGATGTAAATCCTTAAAAAGAGCAGTATACGTTTTGCTGAGGCCATCGCCCAAGAATTGGTTTGGGTCAATCCAATTTTTTATATGATTTTGCATATCTAGCCTGTACAAAACTTTCTGTAATTTAATTACATGAAACAAAATAGCACATCAAAGGAAAAAAGGTGAACTGTAGAGGCTCTTCACTAAGAAAAATTCACTTTCTTTTTTTCTTTGATGTTCTTTAATGAAGAATTTTAGCCCTCTCTGAAATGCTCAAGAAAATATCTGTTCACTAGGCAAACATCACCTATCTATCTATGAGGTTTTAAATGTCGTGGCTCTAAAGCAAGTGTCGCTGAATAGCCAAATAACATTACCAAGTTATCAGACGCTTCATGTTTGTCATTGTGGATATGGAACATTCTCCTGTTAGCTGACTGTCTTTAATTTAGCCCAAGCTCACAATAAAATGTTTGCTGGGATGATCAGTGACTGATGTGAGGGGAGCCTGGGGACGTCGGTCCAGCTTCTAGCGGCTGCACTCTCCATATGCGCAGCCATGAAGCATGAAAGCCAAAGACTGGGAGGGCAGGAAGAGCAACCTGTTACCTCCCCACAGGGTGCAACTCCAGGACTCTCCACTTTGGATCTGCAGTATAGTGGTAAAGGCCTGAAGTGAAAAATACATGGCTACTGCCTAGTATCTCTGTGTTGTGCAGCTAAAAACAAGGCTGTATCACTTGGGGCAGGAATATTTCCCCCTCAGTGCAGTCATTCCTTTTTTGCCTTTAATAGTTAGTGATTTGTTAAGGAGACAATGGAAACATCTTCAGTGCTTGATTCAGCTTTAGAAAAAAAGGGAGATTCTGAAAGACTTAACTATTAGACCCGTGTGTGGTAGACGAGAACTAAAGGGTTAAAAAAACTAATTGTGGACAGCCATCAAGCAGCTGAGAGTAGCAAACAGACTGGACACAAACAGGTGATAAAAGGCGATAAGTGAGATCACAAAATTAAGAAAATAAAGAACACTGTTATAAAGATTTATAGATCAGCTAAAGCAGAGCAAAATAAATGATAACAAACACTGATAAAAAAGAAATGGGGCATCAGCCATATAAACACGCAGGAAACTTCAATGCTTCTGTATAGTACTATGACACTGCTTTGTTTACACCAGCATTGACCTTTTGCTCCCAAAGAAGTTTATTAACCATCTTGGTCTTTCTTTGTGTTGCTTTACTCATCAGGAGAAAGTTGTACAGGGTTGATTCTGATGAATGGCTTTTTCAGAAAGTCAAGTTACCCTTGACTAGATGCAGATGGCCTAGTAAAAAATGAATGCTGCCAGCAGACATTGTCTTTATCAGTAGTAAAAGTTCAGCAGGGACTAGACTTCCTCATCTCTGGCCAGAGAAACCCAGCCTTCTGTTTCAGCACCATATCACATATTGTCCTAATGAATTCTTGTAACACACTGCAGCCCAGATAAATATGCTTATATTAATGTTTTTTGGCAGTCTGGGGCATGGTACAGAATTGACACAAGTGTTTGGATTCTGCCTGCAGCAGACACTAGGAATTTACACAGCTCAGAAATACTAGACTGTTGTTAGGTTGTTTGTCCTGTGTGATGACCTTCAGTATTGCAAACTGCAGCTCATCCTCTCCAGACTGGCTTCACAAAGGGGAAGCCTGTAGCAAGCCACGCTGAAGTCCTGCAGCTCGGAGCAGGGTGAGGAAGCAGCTCAGTCACTCATCCATTCCCCAACAGTACCAAAACTAATTTGAGATTTGTACTTCAGACAGTCCAGTGGACCTTCACAAGGGCAATATCCACTGCAGGCTATTCAAATCCTGCTGCCACGTGACCTTTCCATTCTTTGATTCTCTATTAATTCTTCCTTCTAACAACAGAAACATACATCTCCACACTTCTGAGGTAATAAGCAGTGAGTGATTTACAACACACCTCTCTCCAGAGCATGAACCACCATCCTAGGCAGCCTCAAGGACAGTAGGAGCTTGGCCTTTGAAGAGTGCCCCGGGCAACCAGATTTTTAAAACCCTGTAATTCTCAATAGCTACCCAGACCCCCTTGGATAAATGCTGTCATTACAGTAACAGCACAATACGGTCCTCAGGGTACTGAACTACATTTGAGTTGCATTACATGATCGTCTTCGGCTCTGACTGCTGTTTTGTAAGTCCTGTAACTTTCTGGTGCAAGGTAGGAAATTCCTCCAGCTGCAGCAGGCGGCTTGGCTGCATTGGGTTCCCAGGAACACAGCTGTGCTAACAGCAAGCAAACCCTCCAGGCTGAGCCGTCTAGTGGCTGAGAGTGAAACAGCTCTCCTGCTCTAAATACAGGCCTTTGTTGGGCTGGAGTGCTTGCCATACAGTAGATAAAAACTTCTTTATTTGCCTTTACAGTGTACCTTTACTGTGCAGCTAGACCGATAACTTAACCTAAAAACCTCAGCGATACACTTAAACATGTCAGAGACCTTCCTGGGAGGAAACACTAAGCAGACATGATTATTGTACAAGTAGAGCACGTGCACAAGGACACACCATTTCCCAAGAAACTCTGGGGAAGGATTTTTTCCGGGCAGTGAGGTTACTTTTTTTGTAATTATGTTTTTCAACATTTCACTCGAATGGGAGTTCTGGAGCATGACTCAGATGAGCATGAGCCATAAAAAGAAAAAGCCTGAGAATAAATACAGTTGTATTTCTCTCCTGCACCTCCGTACTACAGTGTCTCAGTGCCCTGGGTTGTTCTATAATCCCCTTGCACCAAGAGGGGTTTTTTGATGCTGGGGAAGGGCAACTAGTTTTATATTAGATTTATCCAGTCATTCAAGCCAGCATGACCAGCCACGTCTTTCCATTACTGTTCAGCCTATTTTTGCAGATTAAGATCTTGGTTCTGCCAGAGTTCATCAGAACATAACTAGCCTATTTCACATAAAAACCAGTGATATTCTAAAATTATATTTATACCTATGGGATAGGCATTTAGTCATCAGGAATAGAAAAGCCCCACGTGGGACTATACTTTCCCATTCAAGGTTTTCAGTGCCTTTAAACACTTCGTTTTTAAAACCTCACCTGTGGCTTGCAACCTCTTCAGGGCAGAGTCTTCCAGGTACTTGGTGTTCCTACAGCACTTACCACAAGATCTATGTTATGTGTGTCTTCTAGGAGAATACCGTCTTTCAGATCATCCTCACTGCTCAGAGCCCTTTGAGGTGTCAAAGCTAACTTTCTCAGCAGTAGAGACAGGCATTTGTGTTTGGATTGCAATCCATATAGAAAACTGCATTTTATTTATTCGATGCTCTGGCCTACTTCCAGTGGCCATGCTGGTCTTGGTTTAGCTTGGTCTTGGTTACTGTGCTGGTGGAACCACACCTGCTTGTCAGCACAGAGGTGGCCAAACCAAGCACTTAAGACTAGGCTTCATCATGCTGCTATTTGAAGCCACGGAAGTTCTGCCAGCTTTTTTTATGGGAATCGACACAGGCTGTGCTGACAACGTGAAAGCATGCAAAGCTTCGTACAAGCAAAGAACATAACCTTTGTATATTTTGTCTTTGCCTCATTTGAATCATATTCTAGCCAACCCTGTTCTTTACTGTACTACAAGTAGTCTTTCATGAAAAAAAAAAATTTCTTTCTGTTTTTTCTTTTCGTGTCTCTTTCTGTGCTTTGCATTGGTAACTTGCAAGAAGACAAGCTGCTTGGGTAGAAGTTCTTCAAAAACCTGCTTTTTAGCAAGTCTGTCAGGGCATCTCAGCAGTGAAACCAAGGGCAGCACTTCGGACCAGTGCATTGAGAGCACACCCATTTCGGTCTGCCAGGCTCATCTTCCTTTCAAACTGTTCTGGCAGTTTCCCTTCATCCCTCCCAGGACGCTGCTGACAGCCCTGGTAAGTCTCCCCCAAACACCAAGAGCCGCTCTGCTCCTCTGCTGAGCAACTGGGGCTCAGAGCACTCTCTGAGGCTATTGGCCCACCGTGCCTGTCCTCTGGGTTTATCTCAACTCTACCCCCGGTTTTGTCACTGTATCCTTCAATCCCCTCTCTCCCCATAAAAGTGTCTAGCTGTCTCTTAAACTCACTTTACCATTTGCTTCTTTGACCTCACTTGGCAACTTATCCTTGTGTTTATTATTTGAGGTGGAATAGTTCTGGCTACATTCCTGGTTTTAGTCTTAATTGTCTAATTTTTAGAATGGTGTCAGTGGGGTTGGGATTTGGGTTTGGGCTTTTTTTAACTCATTGCTCTTGTGACCAGGTCTTCTGTTTCATTAAGCTCCTTTGTGTCATCAGGACTTCCAATAACTAAAAGAATCCTAATGAATCTTTTATTGGATCTTCCCAAATATTGCAGCTGGGCTTTCTTGTCCATTAGTGCCATTCTGGACTGCATACACTGCCTATAATTACTTTTTTGTTAATTGGATGGGTGGGAGGGGGAAGGAGGATTTTCCCCAAGCAAGAAAGAGTTCCCCGACTAAAAAGCTGAGTGATTCTCCCTGCCCATACTTGCCCCAAGGGGAAGGTACAAACAGGGCTGAGCAGGACGGAGCAGTAGAAGTTGTTCATGTCCTCTGGCAGCAGACCTCTGCCTTCGTGTACCCACCTCACGCTAGGTCCAGGCAGCTCTGAGGTGTGGGGCTGCAGGCACCTTCTCGGAGCCCCTCGATCCACTCCAGAGCCTTGTCGGGCTTTCAGACAAGGTGCTGGGAGCAGCTTGCTTACCATATTGGATTTGCTGCCAGGTCACACTGACGATGGGAAAAGATTGCACATGATGGGGTTTTCTCAGTGCCTGTCTGGGGAAAGGGAAGGAGGAAGAAACACTGATTTAAGGCACCTACCTGCATCTTCAGGAACTGTTCCCACTTGCTGTAAGGTTGCTTGGTGGAGCAGTGAAATGATTCCTACTGACATCCTGAAACAGATAGGCCTGGTTGGAGTGGCTTCTAAAATGAACAACCTGTTTAACCCACCACGGAAAGAGAAGGAAAGAGCTACTCACTTGCAAGTCCCCCCCTTTCCCTTACAGGAATCAGCACTTGTCTGAAGAATGCACTGCCTTCAGGTTGGTTGCTTAACTGCAGCAAGATAACGCCTTTGTACCCCCTGTTCAGTCAGTACAGTCCATACCCTTAAAGACTACGACATGCACCAGAAGTAGATCATGTGGTTACAATTCAGGCATGTTAGCTCTCATGTTTTCCTAAAGTAGAAGGGACACTGCTGGATTCACCTACCTTGAAAAAACTGGTGCAAGTGAATCCTTGAATCTCAGCTGACACCACTGGAGAGAGAAGAGATCACGTTCCCTTTCCTACGTAACACATCTTGGACATCATGAAGTGACAAGAAAAAGTAGAAGTGTTATCTGCACAATTAACATTCTCCCTTCTGGGGGGCTATGGAAGCTACAGGACAGGAATAGTGTGCCAGTCACAGTAAGACATTAACCATCAGCCAAAATAACATCAGTCACTATTTTCAGTTTAAGAACAGAGGGCAGAGACATAAAAGACTTGCTCAATTAATCGTGGGATTGAAAATTTTCCAGAGAGCTAAGGATACTTGTAAGATATAATAGAGTGCAGCCCCCTCATCTTTCATATGGAGGTCAAGCTCACAGAAACTCGGCCTGCTGAGCAGTTTCTGCTTGCCGCAAAATGAGGAGTTGCAAGCTGCAAGAACCAGCATCTGGGGGCTGCTTCTGAGAAATTCATGTAGTAAAGCACTTCAATAAAGGTGGATTACCTTGCTGATAGAATCCTGAAAACAGGGAAATGAAAGGGAGAGACATAAAATGCCTCTCATGACAAAGACTGTAAAATAACTAGGAATAAAAAGAAAAAAAAATCTTGTAAACATTTACCATTGCCCTCACTGTATTCAGTGGGTTGGGGATGTAATGATCATCAAAGAGCAGAGTAGCAATAAGTACTTTCATTGAAAAAGTGGCGACAGCAAAAACAAAAGGACATGCTCTGTCACTCATCAACCCACGCTTCATTTTTTGTAGCCATATACCATTATTATCTGGCATGCAATTCACTAAGCAGCAAAACCATGGCTGTAGTTGTTTACAGGTCACTGGAAGCATGGCCTGTGCTGCAGTGGAGTTTTGGTTGCATTTCACAAAAGATACTTTTATTTATGTTTGACTAATGCAGGCACGACTGGAGGCTGATTTTTCTTTTTTTGGCTTTTAGTATAAACACTTGTGGCAGCTCTCTATTTTAGGTGCAGACTGAAAAACAGATTGTTTTGTAGTTGCAGAAGACTGCTGGATAAATCAGAGGACATTGTTATTGCGACTGAACTTTTCTCTCAAGAAAACAGGAGGAGTTGCTTTATTTTTTAATTCTGTGCAGTTTTATGTACACCATTCGTTCCAAGTATTTGATGTTTGCCACACTTGTTATGAGTTTCTCCAGAGAGGTGCTGTCTTTTGGCAGCAAAAGATAAAGTTGACTGATACAAATGAGTCACAGTACCCCAACAGTAATTAACAGTGATGCAATACCCATGCGAAAAAGAGGACTTGAAGAATTAACTGTTGAGTTTTCTTGACGATGCAGCTGCACTTTAAGAGAGAAAGCTCAACCCATCATAGAAGTCCACTGTGTACATTAGAGAAAAAAGCTTGGCAAGATACATTAAAGATTTTTGCTAAAGAGATACAAATATTTTGCAAGGTCAAAGGGCATTGAGGCAGGCTGTACTTACTTCCAAAGAAAAGTAGGCAGTATGACAAAGAAACAGTATTTTTTTTTATCTTCATTTTCACACTTCATCATCTAAGAAAGACTGTCTTTTTCAACCTGCTGAACTGATTTAAACCACCCCAACTCTAAGTTAACTTTTACTTAAAAGTCAGTGTATGACATCCTAATCTAAGAAGTTATCTGTGCCTGTGGTTTCAGTGCAGTTCTACAGAAGGCCAGTACTGCTATGTATAAACTGGATTTTACTATTCTATAAAGTTCTTACACAAATCTTACGGGTCAAAAGAAAATGAATAGTGTGGTAAGAAGATGAACAATTGAAGCAACTGCTTTATAGCGCAATATGAAACTTGACACTGTTTTCTGCTGCCAGTATGATTCCCAAGTGAGATGGATAAATTGTGGTCAAGACCTGGACAGGTTAACTAGTGGTCATCAGTGCTGGTGGTACCTTTATATACAAAAAAAAATTGGATACTATTGGACAGGGCATTTGAAATTTAATACCAGACATGAAACAAGACATCTGTTGGACTCTCATTTGTTTCTCTTTGAATGGGCTTTAATTGAAAGGTCAGTGAAAAATGCAGGTTACATTCTTAGTGTTATCAATAGTTTGTAACAGCAACAACATCAGAACAGTGATGCATCTAATATTTATACACTTTCTAATTTTAGATGTCTAAGAGCAATACATTATCAGATATATATATACACACAATTTCAAGCAATTAAAAGTAAATAATAAACCCCTCCTCCCAAAACCCTGAAACAATATATTTCCTTACACTAATAATGTCTTTTTCACATATACTTGACAAAGAGTCTTTTTAAGTTACTTATCTTAAGAGTAATCTGTTAATGGAGATCCTGGACCAGCCCCATTAAAAGTTCAGTTTTAAGTTTATACAGCTTGCTAGCCACATAACCAGTGTGGCTTTACATTGTAAACAAATCCCAAATGTCTACAATGATTGGAATTAGTTTTGTGTAAAGGAGATCTATGTATCTCATGATAGAATAAATTTAAACCAATACATTAAGAAGAGAGAGAGAAAAGGAGAGAGTTAATTGACAAACAAAACAGTGTTGGGGGATCAATTATGTGATTATAAAAAACAAGTTAACTTAATGGTGTAAGATTCTTATTTTCTGTACAGAGAGGCTCTGGTTCATCTAGCTTTAGCTGCTCTAGAAATACATCCTTTAAAAAAAGGTTTGATTTGTGAAATTCAAAAGCAGAGCTTCCAACTTTAAAAGCTTGCCCTTTGGCAGTATGAATACAAAGTTTATCAAAAGTATCTCAGGTGATTGTTCCATCTCATTTTGTGAGGGTAGCTGTACTAGCATTTGGAAACCTCAGCATATGCACGCATGAATTAAGTGTAAAGCTTACCTTCAACAGGGAGGAATCACCCTACCCACTGCAGGACTTAAAAAGGTACAATTTGTACCTAGAAAAGTTCAAGTGAAAACAAAACCAGGAAACTGGAGACAGACGTGAAAGGTAAGCATAGTTTACAGAAATCTTGAAACTGTGGCAATCTTGCTTACTTTTTAACAGAATTACAGATAAAAATCTATTGAACTTATTGAATAGGAACTTGTGTAAATCCAAATGGAAGACAAGGCTGAGCAGAATCCTACGGTTTAGTTAACTTGTGTCAAATGGGATGCGAAGACAGTTGCAGCTTTCTGACAGAGGTGATCAAAGATGGCTGATAAAGTTTGCAGTAGCTCATAATGTCCCATCTGGTTTATTTACTTGTTTGAACTGTCTAAAGGGCCAACTGCAGTTTAGTCATGTTCCTCTGGTGCATGTTGTGATGACGAACTAATTCATCAGACCTGGCAAATTTTTTTTGACAGCTGGGCCACCGGCAACTGAAAGGCTTTTCACCTGTTAACAAAACACCCTGTTATTAACTGGGTATACAGCTTGCCTGAGACACTGCTATTTGTTTTCTTTCTGCAGGGCTGTGAGGAGCTAGGCAGAGCCCCTGTCAGGAGGAAAGGCATCCCGGGCTGTCCTGAGAGAGTGTGGGAGTGCCCCCAATTCCCGCTCACATCAGCGCTCAGTGCTTTCCTACATCTCCCTCAGCTGAGCTTTAACAACAGCCTTTTCAGATGACGTAGAACATTCTGCAGTGGTTCGCTCCTGAAGACAGGCCCCTAATGAACACCGTGTTGCCATGTCTACGCGACTCTCAGCTCTCGAACGAACCAGTTTAAAAGTCACTCTGGCATTCGCACAAGCTTCAGTCACACCTTGGACTGTGGCGCAGACTTACTGTTAGTCACTGTGAAAATTGTCAGTGACTACATAGAGCTTGACCTCAAGTCAAGGAGAGTTTTCCCAGCTAGTTCAATGAGTTTTGGCTGAAGTTCTTTGAAACTGGTGAGTGTAAGTGAATATGGTAGAAGCAACAGAGTTCAGCATGAAGTCTGCTGAGCTAAACTGGAAGTTTTCCACTACTGTCTAAATAAAGGAGATTCACATCTATGGGAGATGTTAAAGGCTCAAAATATTCAGTATTTTTCTAGCATTTCCCTGAGCATAATATTCACTAAAAATTACCCCAAGCAAAGCACATTCAATTTTAACAACAAAAGCCATCACCTTTTTACAGTTTAATCTAGTCTCTTGATCTTCTACAATGTTTAAGTGGAATTTCAGACCGTGTTTCTGATGCCGCAGGAATGCTGATGGAATGCTTTCATTAGCTCAGAGCAGTGCCCAGTGACTCATGGTTCTTTTAGAACTGCATTTTCTTTTTTTCCTCAAAAAGTAAATGCAGTATTTTAAAGTAGGTTCAGCTCTGGGGCTGGGCTCTTCAGTGCTGTCTACATACCTCATACTCTCCAACTCAAGACACACCGGGGTAGTACGAGCTCACCCTGACATCTTCTCCTCTTCTTTGCCTCACACTTTGTGCATTTCACAAACATCCAAATTCAGGCAAAAGGGGATCTGGGACTGGCATAAATGTGTATTTCTGTTTGCAAAATCTGGCGCAATACATTTAAGGGGAGGTGGTGTTTAAAATCCACTTCACCCACTTAACATACATGCTGGCAAAAGCATCGGCTATCTCACAGGAGTGCATAAAACATCATGGGACAGAATTGATCTGGTCAGACCTACCATTAAAAATCACAGATTATATAAAAGTGGTCTTCTTTCATCTCAGCAGCATTAGCAAAACCATCCTGTGAACCGATGTGAGTTATCTTTTACTGAACCACCACAGTAAAAGCAGCACAGTTTTGCCATTTCACAAGCAATTCTGGTTGTCCTCTCACAACAGGGGGCAGCAATCTCTATTAGTTCCGTGCTGGGCACAAATTACTTTGTATAGCTTCACTGTACAGATATCAGAAATCACATTTCCATTGCTAATAGTGTGTATAGATGTATGGAGCTTTCCTTTGATTCATTTTTTTGCGTTCTACAGCAAAGATTGCCGTCACAGCTTGTGGAGACAAAACCCCCTGAATTTGTAGCTTAACAAATAGTTTGGCAGTTGACTTAAACTTAGGATGGAATTAGATGGAAGACACCTGGGCTTTGCTTCATCAAGATTTAACACGGAGCAAGTTAACTTGAGCTAGGTGTTTTGCTGCAAAATTTAGGGGATACAAGAAGGAGAGAGGAATGAACCTACAGGGCGAGATGGAGATGAAAAATCCCCACCCAACTCTCGTGCTCATTCCCCTCAGGATATGTGCATTTTAGTCAAAGGAGCATGACACATCCAAAACCACTGACAGGAGCATCATCACAGCAGCACGCAGCTGGGCTGCAGAACTCCCACAGAACCTGAGCCAGTGGCAGGCAGCAAACCCACGCAAAGGTTTGTGCTATGAGCTTATCAGTGCTCAAGTGAGGCTGCTTTCACCAATGAATGCAGTGTGGGCTTGGATCACATGGAGCAAGGAAGAACTAGAATGGGCAGATGAGTTTCACTAGGAAAAAGAGAGCAAGTTCTTCACTGATTTAGCAAATCTGGGGTAAAAAATTACCAGAGTCATGAAAGTCTTGAATTAGCAGATCAGTTAGCAATGAAAGGAGATAGGGAATGTAGTTGATCCTGGCTTGCTAGCATGTGACAACTGCTTGCCATTTTGTCTCTACCAGAATGTTACCTCTTGCTGATTAAGAAAATATCTTTCTTCATGCAAATGCACACAGACCCAGGCCCTGCAACTCATCATGAGACTATGGGGAGAACCCAGGAACACAGCCGTGCCCTTTACCATTTGCAGATTGCAAGTGCAGATATGGCCATTACTTGAAGCATTTATGTGGCCAGTGCCACAGAAAATGCCACTGTTCTCAGGTGAATCATTTCCTTTATTAAAATTTCTCTTTTATTTTTGAAAGTCTTAAATACGTGTTTTTATGTTCCAGAAGAGAAAAAGAATCCTTAGCAGGGAGAAAAAGATTTTCAGGCTCCTTCTCCATCTGTACAGAGACTGAATTTAAAAAGTTAACACCAGTATAGAAAACACTGTGACATCTAGTAACATGTCAAAGTGCTCAGTAAACAATTACTTGTTAAAAGTATTGCATACATAGTGGAAGGGAACAGAAAATGTCAGTTCATAGGAATAATTCTAAAACTTAAAACTAAAATATAGAGCTTGCTGCAGTTGCTCCTTAATGGTGTTTACATTTACATGAGGGCAGAGTAGACTAAAATGGCCTCCTATTTTTTACCCTGTATTTATATGAAATACTATGGTTTCTACAAAAAGGTCTTTGAATATTTGAGTAAGCTTTTACTTTAGTGTCTGTCAGTGTGAGTTTGCAAAAGGCACTCCTTTTATCTTCTGGAGAGATTACAGTACACACAGCAACAGCAAGAGCTTTGCTGTGCTATCCTGCATTAGGCTCAACTGACACTTAGGAGGAGCATGAGTAGGCATGAATACTTTAGATTACAGACCTTCAGCTGAAGCTAGAATTAAAATTTCTATCTTGTAGGGTTTCTTCAGTAAAGGCAGTAGATCAACTTGACATCTGTGGGCTGAGACCATGATTTTCATTTCATAATATCTGACAAAATATATTTTGCCAAGCTGAAATTTCTTTAAACATGATGGAAGAAAGTGTAGTTTCCAAAATCACCTAAATCCCTTTGTGAAAAGCGACTATGACACTTGGGAAATGTAGTCACATTGAAAAATCAGCACACTTTGAAATTCCTTCTGTTGTTTTGAATATTTAACTCCTGGGTAAGAGACTTTCTAATCGTGTAATTTACAACAACATTAATTTAAACTTAAAAAAATAATGAAATATAAATGTGAAGAAAAGTTTACGCACTTGTTTTACCTGTATGAGTCCTGGTATGAGTCTTCAGGTGATCAGATCTGGAGAACTTTCTCTGACAGGTTTTACACTGGAAAGGCTTCACACCTGAAGAGACAAAAAAAACCCTATTCTTATATCCCAACACCTTTTGGAAGGGTGAATGAAATCAGCTATTTCTGAATTTTCAAAAGCCTGGATTTTTTTGTACTAGTTACTGTAACTGCTCCACCCAGCTTCATGCCTACACATTACAGAAAGTCATTAATCAGGCTACCATCCCTTTGTCTGGGTCTGAGGCATCCAAACAGCACCATCACAAAAAACCACCCATTTACGCTGTAGGACTAAGGAGGATTTGTAGAAGTTGTTAATTCTGATCCTGTGGCTTGCCACTATTGGTATCATGTATGAGCAAATATGACATAAAAAGAATAGAGGTGCAGAAGTATATTTTTATACGCTCCCAATAGGCTTAACTTACTTGACACTTCTATGACTTTATGCACTACCCGTAAGTCTTGGGGCTGCTTAATACAGATATGTTCTAGCATACAGTTGCTAAAAATGTATCATCCCAATAGAGTACTTTTACCACCAGCTTTCAGAGACACTTCCTACATCTCTGAATAACACCGTTTAAGTGGGATAGAACATCTTTAATAAGAAGAGTAGCAGGCAGAAATCCACCACAGAACAGTGACCAATTGTCAGGCCACTCCCTGAGATACAGGAGACCCAAACGCAATTTCTTGCTGTGAGTCAGGGGAGCACTCTGAAGCCCTTTCTCATGCTCCATGCAGAGTGCCCTCATGGTTCTACCCCCAGCCAGGAGGCTGGAATCATCACCATCTCCTCTTCTGTGACTTTGACAAGGGCAGCCGTCTCCCCTGTCAATCTAGTCTAGACCTCCAAAACCTCCTGAAAATCTGAAATGAGCTGTCTTGACATTTCCAGAAAATGGTGTATGCACAGAAAACAACATGCTGAATGTGGACTGAACTCACAAGTGGTTTTGGCTGTCTCGGAACATTTCACCCAGCAAATGATTCACAGGTCTAGCTAGGACCCAGACCCATTCATGACTGCTGGTGCCCTCTCTACTATATGTGAACTGCTGTACACTTTCCAGGCTATTTTTGCAACCCAACCAGCCAGATCTTTGACGTTTCTTTCCTTGCTGCTCCTAGAATCCCTTCATTGGCAGAATTCAAGAAAGGCTCAAATCTAAGTGGTTTGCTGAATTAGGATCTTAAGCATTACAGCTGGTGTGACTTTTCCTGCTCTGCTTCTGCTTTCCACATATAAGTGCACAGTAATTCCACCAGCCTTTCAGGTTATGCACATGCAGCGTTCACCTATTAGGATTGCCTCACAAACATTAGACTACCAACAGTAGTGTTTATCAGGTTACTCACTGGCAACTTTTTCTTGCAGAACTGTTTGGTTTTTAAAAATAGTATACTCCCTATATTGGGGATACAGTATAGAGCAGTTTCAGTAAGAAAGCTGTTTCAAAAGATGATGGCAGGATGAAAGGGTCACTTATACAACCACAGTAGTGCTGAAATGCCAATAAAAAAACTCAGCTACAGTCCTCTCCTAAAGCTAACTTCAATAATTTGGCACTGGGTATTGTGTATAAGCAGACACAATATCAGAAAAATAGAAGTTTAGAAGTACACTTTTTGGATCGCAATTCACATATAAAGATGAACTCTAATGAGTAGACATATGTCGTCAACAAACCTGTGTGTCGTCTTTGGTGCCGTTTGAGTTGGTCTGAACGAGAAAATCTTCGTTCACAGTCCTTAAAATCACACTGATAAGGTTTTTCACCTGTAAAGGACAAACAGTTTATCAGAAAATGGGGCTAAATGAGGAATACCTCAACTAGAATTGGAAGATGAAACATGTTACACTAAAAGACTTAGACTCCTCTCCTGTCTAAAGCAGTCAAGTGGTACACCAGGACTCATTTGCTATAAAACCATACAAATGTGCTGGAATCAGTGGGGAAAGGCTGGCATAATTCTACTGAATTATACACTGATAATACACTGATATTGAATCTGCTCATTCTAAAAAATAGCCCATTAGGTTAAAGCTACAGAACATTTCAGGTTGCATGAAATATTTTTATCATTTTCTGCTGGAAAAGAACAGAAATCTCTTGGTTTATATTTCTCTGAAAACCATATTAAGCCTTTTCCACCTGTTTCAGTAATATCTAATTTGTACAAGGGAACAACTTGCAGTTTGCTCTAAATTGGATTCAAAGCAAAAACTAAACAAATGATATCCATGTAGGTGGCAATTTTAACCACACTAAATGAATCAAAAGAAACTGAGCAAAATTCAACCACAGAAAAATACATATTCTTCCCCAAAACACAAATTATGTTTCTTCCATAAAGCACCATTAAATAGAATTTCTCACATAGTTGCACACTTCCCACAGGCAAGCATATGAATTATTGCAAAGCCTCATGTAAATATAAACTCTTCCTCCACCTCCCATACAGTTCAGCAGAGATCCTCAGGATGGGTTTTCTCTGCAATGAAAAGTAAGACTCTGACTTTTTTAAAAAATGAAATCCCTACAAGCTAGTGTCTCAAATGAACATGGTTTTTAATGCAAAGGACTTCACCAACCACATAAACATGCAAAAAGAAATGCAGCAATCGAGGAGCTTGAGGAAAGAAAGAGATGCTGCTGGCACATAGCATGCCACAGAGTTGGTGAAATTTGGCCAACACCAAAAGAAACCCAAAATCCTTAAGCTGTTACAGAAGGAGCTGTATGATCCTTCACATCTGATTCCATCTAGTCTAAGGCCCGTTTGCACAACACTGGAATCCTGCAAAAGCCTCAGATATAACTACATTTATACCTATATAAAGTCTGGTTACAGTGCCGCAGCCCTGCACAGAGGCCTCAGCACAAGAAGTAATGAAAAAAACTCTCACTGCAAAGCTGGGAGGATCCTGGGTTTTATCTGGAAGGTACACACAAGACCAGCTGGGACCTGCTTTGTCTACTGTGGAAAGCTGAGATGTAAAACAAAGGGCCAGAAGGAAGGACCTAAAGAAAAACATCAGCTGAAGTGGGCAGTGGGTTTAATTTCTCTGGCTGTATTTTTAAACACATATCACTTTCATAAATCTTCACTGCAAGTGTCTGCATTTCTGACTTTATTATGATGAGGAAATGTATTCTGGTTGTACTGGTATTCTAGTTCAGTTTAAAGCAGAAGCCTTCTGATCTAGATGACACAGTGTAAGTAGCATATTAAGGAGAGCATTCTGAATTCATACCGGTGTAGCTAAGATCCAAACTTTACAAAAGCAACTAAATCTGCAAGAACAAGCTAACTTCCTGTGACAGTCACCCAAAGGAGTTTACTGATTCTCAAACCGAGGTGTGGACAATTTCCATGTCTGCTGTGCTTAATTTATTAGCATAAGGGATTAAAGTTGCCACAGGTGTTTGAAATAGTTCCGTACACTTTGACCGCAAGGACTCCCTGGGGGGTGCCTGCTCTTCAGAAACCACTTACTTCCAAGGAATTCAGTCCTTTGGCAGATTTAAGGGGGTGAATGTCAGCAGAGCAGAATGCAGTGACAGGATGATTGTCTGCTAATTGCAATATAAACGCAGAAGATGGTTAAGGAGGAATTTGAATAAAACAGTATAGCAGGTCTGATGGCATGCACATGAAAGTATTTCTCTAAATACTTTGAAATATAATCTTGATTAAATTAAGGACAAATTTAACCAATGCATATATTAATGGAATCAATCTAAGATGCTTACACAGAGGTATGATGACACTGTGTAGAAAACAAAAAAGCAAACAAACAAAAAGGGGCACAATATTTGGACAGAAATCCTAATTTCCCTTTCCTTCTACATCTTCCATGTCAGCTAGAGCCAAGCAAAATGCCTGCCAAAGCCAACTGCCACATACCTGTTAACTCCTGTAAGTTTTATCAGAACAGGACAACAGAAATGTCCCAGATTAGAAAAAGTCTGCTAGTACCTCATTAAATCACTATACTGAGAGGGGTTAGAGCAGTGTCTAGTTTCCCCAGGCCTATTAAAGCCTCGCCAGTAAAAGGCTAAAGTCCCTTAATGTATGAAAAATATCCCATAATGCTGTCACCTTCCTATGTGACCACATACAATTTCAAAACAAAACAGATTAAGATGAAGCTTCACCAGTCCTTCCACCTGTGACTCAGAGGCTTCCATGATTATTTACATTTCATTACTGAAAGAGGGCACACAAAAGAAAGGCTAAACTTAGTGCATAATGAAATAGTCAAGATGAGAGAGGATAGAGGGAATAGCAGTTCTTTAATATTTAGGAAAATATTTAGAAAAAATAAAGCTCAATAATCGCAGAACAAGTATGAATCAGCCTTTGCACGTATCGCAATAAAAGCTTCTAATAAAATAAACCTATTTGCTAAAAATTAGTTAACTTAAACTAGAGGAAGCATCCACATTTTCTCTGGAGCAAATTCATTTGCCCAGATGCATGGGAAAACAGAAACTCCTACCACTGTAGCAGTTGCACAAAATATTCATAATCATTGCATTTAATTAAGGACTACTGCAAGAGCAAAAGCCCACTGCTAACAAGAAAATGTGAGGAGAGGAGGCTGATTTTGAAACCAGAGACTGCAAGTCTGAGTGAGAATCTGAAGGCTTGTCTATACTCCCTTCACCAATTTAAACCCCTTTCTTGTATACCCACTTAATCAAACAAGCCCAACCCCATAATCACAACTTTACCTCACTAATATAACATTTTTCTATTCAATATCATTTGCTTTAGCAAACTTAGATAAAAAGTATGTTTTTTTATTTAGGAGGGAGCCTTTATAGGTAACGTTTTCTGTCATCTTCACACTGTAGTTCAGGTGTGAGATGTCATTACTGTTTTGAAACTGATCCTGTATTTTAAATACGTAAGTATTCTTATTTTATGCCATAGAAATGAAAGCCTAAAAGCAGTCCATGCTGGGTGAGGCCAAAGGTCCATCCAGCCCAGCAGTCTCCCACATGGCTCACCAAAGATGCCTGCAGGAGAGCAGAAGATAGCCAAGATGCAGCAGTACTTTCACTGGACACTCTCCTAGTATCCAGCAGTTCATGAGTTAGCAACTTTCTAAACCAAAGGTGGCTTCCTATTTAACACTCATTAACAGAGTTTCTCTCCATTCATTTGTCCCGTTGTTTTCTGAACCCACGTAAGCTTTCAGCTTCCACAGTATTCTGCAGAATGGTATTGCACGGCTTAAGTATGAAGGTCAGTATTTCAAAGTAATATTAATGAGAGTGCTATCCTAGAAGTTACCACACTAGACTCTTCAGAGAAGAGCCTGTGCAGTTCCCAGCTCAAGCACAATTACACCCATTTATCAATTTATCATCTCTGTATGTAGAGGACATAGTTTTGTCTTTCAAAGGTGTTGTAATGATGAACTGCACTGCACTCATGACTGTAAAGCATTTAGCAGCACGGTGGCACATGCCATAGTGAAAGGATATTTGCTTTCATCAAAGCAAAATCACTGTTAGATGATTAGCACAAAAATCATTATTAGACTGCATTACTTACATCCCCCAGAGCCTCAGAAATTCACCACCAAGACCTGAGTTCCCTACCACATAAAGGACAACCTTCCTGATTTACAGATTCTCACACTTCATTGTAGAAGCTCATACCTGCAGTTGAGCATATTTAGGCTGAAGAATATCCCTGGCAAACAGGCAGAGGATATTTTCTCTGCAAAGATGCTCAGCTTTCCATTAGGATAAATCCAGTTTTTTCCAATGTGTGGCACTGAACCCAAAGGGTGTCTGGCAAGAATGCTGATGTTTCCATCATAAATGAAATTTATGGAGGTCTAGGCATTAATTTGTTTCTGCAAAGAAGTCTCTGAAGTCTGACACAGGATGACAACTCACATTATTTGCGGTACTGTTGAAAAGTTATATGTATTTTTTGCATTTCCTTTCAGAGGCCTATCTACTGCAGCAAAATACACCAAGATAAGAAAAAAAGGGTTTTGGCTGTACGTGTTTCAATAAAGGCATCGTTAACAATGGATAAGCAGTCTTAGAGAGTACAAAATGTCAACATATTTTCAACTACGGCTGTGTTGAAACATTGGTAAAAACTGATTACAGAATCAGACTTCGTGTTTCAGGGCCCTGCTTGATTTTGCAATGCTGCAACTGGTGAAGAATGGAAGATCTGATGAGCCAGTCCTCTGTAAGTATCTATTATAGAAAGAAAAAAGATAATCAAGAGCCAACATTATTCTGCAAAGATACAATCTGCTGATTTAATATCAGATATATGTAACAGCTTGTTTTCAAATCATGTATTTGTAATTTAAAAAATTAACTTACCACTACACTAACAAAGGTGGAAGAGCTTCAAACCCATGAGTAAATCCAGAACCACGCTACAGGAGGACTAATAATCTTACAGGAGGACTAGTAAAATTTTTTGTTGGCTGTAGAAAGGTATACCAAACACAACCAAATTATCCTCCACTTGAGCTGACATCTGACAGCTCTCCTGACTTTAGGCTGTCTAGTCAGGATTCCTCTCCATCAAAATATTGAAGAAGAAGAAAAGACACATCCCTTTTTTTATTAAGAATATTAGGTGTTATGTTTGCCAACTACTTTCTGTCTAATATGCTAATTCCACCAAGCCCAATTTCTGTACCTAGCAGAGAATTCTAGAATAGGGTTCTGGAGTTCATTGGGTTACAAACAGAAAGATGACCAGAGACCCTAAGAGACAGCCACATATAATTATATCCCCATACATATAAAAACAAGCAGGTGGAGAAAAGAAAGAAGGTGCAAAGAAGTGTGAACTGTAGCTACTATAACTGTTAGTAACAAGACACACACATTCTTCATAGTGATGATTGATCTGCCCTTGGAGAAAACTGGTTTCCAAATTTTGCTTTTGACAATCAGCTTTGCCACACGCAGGTGACAGAAATCAGGGTTAGGCAGACAAAGACATGAAGTTACAAAGGAGACTGGAAATGGCTTTGCATCACAACAGTCGGTTCAACTGCCCAGGACACCTAAAGAGCATGGGACTGAAAAAGACCATTACGGTCACTAAGTCCAGACCCTCCACCACACCAAGCAGCCAAGAAAATAAGTTAACTCAAAAGTGTTTGTAGACTATCCACTCCACATGCTCCCATACAGCATAGTTCACCAAGCACTCCCAAACACTAGGACCAACAGACCACAGGAGAAGCCAAGAAATGAAGAGCATCATATCCTAGAGCAGCTGGGAATTTGGTAAGTAAATTTCCAGACAATAGTCATAGGAAATGGCTAGTACCATAGAACAGGCTGAGGACAAAAGTCTGCCAGCCTGATAAAGGGGAGAACTCCCTTCTGATCGTAAACCTGAACACATCAGCCAGGCAAGTTACCCAAGCAATTCTCACACCAGCAATGCACTATCCCTTGCTTCCTCTCTTTAGCTGCAACCAACCTTGAAGGCTTACATAGTGTTCTCAGTGGCAATGTTCGTATCAGCAAATACAAGGTTTGGGAATCAAGTTGGTCTCTTATGAAAAGTAACTTGCAAAGGTTTGAGAAATAAATAAGGTTCTTTGTCAACACATCAAAATATAGGGGCAGAAAGATCTGAGCCCTCCTGTACAGAAGAGATGTTTGAGGGGAAAAAACTGTTTTTCCCCTACCCTGTTCCACTATAGTGTAAACCAAAGAAGGGGCATGTATGACCACAAAGACAATGGGAGAAGTCTCTCTAGGGATGTTAGATGGCCATAGTCCTACAGCCTATGTCTTTTGGGGCTTTTGTGACCCTACATGCCTAGATTATATGTGGTATACTTCTGAAAACCTTCTTCAGTTAAGGGAAAAAAAACCCACAGATGTAAGCTCAAGTCCTTGTGAAGCATCCATAAATAAAATTGCAAAAGCCAAGCAATTAAATGGCATAAAATACAGAACCAGAACAAACAAATTATGACTGTTACAATAGAGAGTAAATCAATTTAGGAATGAAAGAAACAGTGATTACGAGAAAAATTCAGAACTCTTTAGGCATACTCAAGAAAAATACTGCAGTTAATGGATCTCAAAAGACCTCCAAATTTTCTTGTTTCCAATTTATTTACAGAAAATAGAATAGCATTTCTGTAGACCTTCATCTCTAAAGACTAAATTCCCATTACAATCTAAATTATCTTGAATGTGTAATCCAAGCAACACTGAAGATGTCTATCTGAATATTTTGTGACTTGCCCATTCAGAAGCTAAAAATGCTTTGTAATGTTCATTTCTCACCTATAAGTATTTTACACAATTAACTAATGTCACTAGATGGTTTCCAGAAGGAAAAGTTTGCAACTCTTTTGTATGAAATATTAGACAATCTGCTAGATCACAGCAGTATGGATTGCCTTCCTGTTATCCATTTCATCCCTTTGACCTTCTGTCATATTAATGGCTAACTGAACATCCATATTTACAGATTTTATCCACAGATTTCTAGATTAGCACAGAAAGAACTGTCTAAATAAAAATGCGATGGGCAATCAAAAAAATGCATAAGGAGCATATCTAAAGGCATATAATAATTTTATATTTCCAACAGTATAAATCTCCCAATAGGGGAAATAATTCTGTTTACTCTTTGGCAAGGTGCAGCAGGGCATTTGATTTCCACGTTTTCAGATGTAACTTATATTGCCAGAACTCAGAGAGAATCTAGATTTTAGTCTACAAATGACTGACTTCAGGCTCAATTTTTCATGGAAAGATCCCATAGCAAGGAATCTCATTTGCCAATCCCTGACTCCACCCCCAACCAGAAAGGGCTTACACAGGAGGACAAGAGGATGCTAAATGTCTGAGTTCCTCTTGCAGAGGAAACTTCTTAATAGTTAACAGATTCTCACTGCCCCTGATCTGGCAGATCATTTCATGCACCTTACGCTATTTGAAAATCACCCTACCCACCTTGCTGTCCAGTGCTGTAATGTGCTTTATACCAATCCATGCTGACACTTACCAGTGTGCTTTCTGCTGTGCATCTGTAAATGGGACAACTTAAAGTATCGCTTGTTACAGCCAGGGTATGCACACATGAAGGGACGTTTTTCGTTTGTCTCACTTGCTGATCGGACAATAGTTGGAGCTACACCTGGCACCCGTCGGACATCCTACAATGACAGAGACTTGTTAATGCAACGTGTATGTTCTCAAGCTTTTACTTAACATATTCAAAGACAAAGAGAGGCACTTCTCCACGAGAAAGAGGTACTTAAAGATATTATACTGCAAACAGGCAATCTTATTTTATTCTAAATTTATTTTATTTTAGTATATTCTACATTTTCTTTATTCTACATTAAAATACATTCTAAATTTTATTTGATTCTACATTAAATTTTACATTCTACATTTTATTCTACATTAGCCATACAACGAAGTATAACCTTAGTATACCTTAACCTGTTCTTTGGAGAGTATCAAAATTATTTGAAGGTGAAATACAGTGAAATCTACTTATTAAATTACCTCACCAATATTTATATGCAAGATTAAATGGGCCACATTCTGATCTCATGTATAGTCACACAATCCTGGAAGAACAGTCATTGGCATATTAAATAGTTTTAGGCTTATACCAGTGTAAGAGATAAGAGCATGAGCCAGAGTAGCGTTCTCCTCTTTATTTTAAATACTTATATGAAGTTAAAGGACAGGGAAATTAATATATTGGGTTAATACAAATTGGTAAAAAACAAAACAAGAAAGACTATCTGGGTGGAGCTGGTGAATAGTTCAGCCTTAATGCATTTTGGCCACTGTCACAATGTTCCATCAAAGATGATCTTCTACTTCTGTGACAATTAACTTCCCTAAACAATGTCAACTGCTTACTTTTATTCACTCAACAAAAGCTGGCTCACGAGCCTATTTCTGAGACCTTGCCACTGAATAATGACTTGTTAAACTATACAGAAAGGGAAAAGGAGAAAAGATGCTATCTAAAAACATTGATGTGCGTTGACAACACAGAGCAACACAAAAGAGACAGATATTATGTAATGACTTTGCCATCAGTTTTAAGAAGGTATATCTTTCACAGAGGCATTTATTGATGATATGACCGTTTCAGAAAGGGAGGAAATTAACTCCCATGAACAGTAAGTTCCTTCCAAATATTCACTAATTACTTAGTCATTAGGAAACAATCACTTATTATATTTTGTTTTAAGGAAATATGTTTGAATTAGTAAAGTTTAGAAATCCGTAAAAGCAAAATGTCATCTAACACTTTCTTATATGTAGTTGTCAGACATAGTCCATTGTAACCACAGAAGCTTCACACAGCCAAAGCGATTGGAGCTAGAAGTTGGAAACTGGATCATATATTTTGGACCATCCTGAGAAGCTGGTAAGGAATATTGCCTCACAGACACACTTCAGAAGAAGAAATAAACAATTTTAAATGACTGTGTCAGAAAGAAATCTTACATTATACTTCAGTGGCTTCACTGAAATTAGGACACTTATGCAAAGCATTTCTTGATAACAGAGGGAAACCACAAACCAAGGATGGATTTATAAATACCAGTGAAGTAGTAAATGAACATTATAAACAGGCAGCAGTTTTACTTCCCTACGAAGAATGCCCTACTATACTCACTTGTATGCCTCTAAAAACTCCATGGGTGTGTATTCTGTATTGGGCCCCACAGCTGTATAGCATGGGAGTGCTGTGGTTCTCATTTTCATATCCTGCTGTATGGCTGCAAATAAAGAGGGGAATAATGGAAAAATTAAACAGTTTTCAGTACTCAGCTCCATGTGAGAGGTTTCATTGCTTAAGTCAGTGATAACATATGCAGAGTTCACTTTTATAGCCAGGATATCCAAGTTCAAACGCAATTCACCAAAGGAAGCCTGCTCTGCCTTCGTATGGATCTGCTCCCGCTGGCACAATACACTGACTCCATACATACATCTATTAGTATCCATTAAGACAGTCCAGTAAAAAAAATTGTCATGATTTGAACTCTGATGTATTTCCACAAAGATTTTAGGTAAGAGGAAAAAATCCACATAGCAGCATAACTGTGTCGTGCACATGTACACATTATTTATCAGTTAAATGTGGGGCTGACTATTGCTAATATCTTTTGGAATGAGCAAAATGCCTCAAGTTTCACATTAAGTGCAGTGGATTTTTGTCAGCACCTCATGACTCAGATATTACCAGATACTACCAAGAAAGTGATGACATTTATAAGAATAGCAGTCATGTACTCATAAACAGAGATTACAAATCAGTGTCCGAACTATTTATCCCACATATCAGCTTGCAGGATGCGCTACAAATTAACCCTTTATAAAAATAAAATAAAAAAACAAAACCAGCCTATCCCTACTAGGTATACATTTTCAAGATTCCTCATGCAGCAGCATCACAGCAATTTTAAAAATCTGTAACCTTTGTTGTGTTTTGGGGGTGTCACAACCAGATGTTTTATCTAACTACATTCTTCAAAATCCTATGTTCTCCTGTCTAGGATGTTAGGCACATTGCTGCATTTCCTGTTTGCAACCTTCTTAATGTCAAAATTTTGTAAACATATTTTAGGTTTTATTTTTAAATTACTATGTTACATTAGTGTGTACATTGCCATATGTATTAATATACATTGGCAACAGTAAGTGTTCATGTTTTACACCGCACTAGAAATTAGAAAGCCCAGAACAAAGCCCAAGGGCACACAGCTAGGGACAAAGATGGATACATAAGATGTTATCCCAGTCTTTGCCAAATGCTTGCAATAGCAATTTGAAGGGGTCCCTCAGGCCCAGACTCTCATTTCACTGGTCCTTCCTTTCTCTTCACTCAAAGTTCATGTGCAGAGTAGAATTACAAGGAAGTTTTAAACCTCTTAAGTGATTTGCAGAACAGCCAGTGGAACTGGAATGCGGGAGATGTCTAAATGGTTTGTGAACCTCGCTAAAGAGGAGGGAAGCAGCATTTGTGCACAGCTCTTAATGCAGCATGTAGGTTGCATTCCTCATTATTCGTCCCCGTAGTAGCTCGCAGGCTGCCATCTGGCAGATGTGTTCCTTTAGATCGATTCCTTTGCTGCTTAAAATACCAGTTTCAAATCCTGGCTCCACCTGGCTATTCAAATCAAAGGCTACACTTTTTAGGAAGGTATGCTCTGTTTATTTCAATTTTAAGTGGCAAAAGAGTGATCATAATGAAATAAGTTACAGGGTGGCAGCAAGAAAGTATGCCTGACCTGTAGTAATATCTGTAATAATAGATAAAGGAAGATACCATTATCTGATTTAAATGGATTAAACTCTTCTCTAGATATGTACCATGTTCAACTAAATAGGGTCTCCTCTCTGCTCAGGGCCCAAATGTGGCCTTTCGTTCCCTACTACAAGTAACAAATTACCATTTGCTATTACCATTTGCTCAATTCAGGTTCCCCACCAGCATGAAATTTTCCTCTCTATTTAAAGGCAGCAAGTCCATAGATGTTAAAAAAAAAAAAGGTTGAAAAGCACCCAAGCCATGGTGACACCCATAGTGATCACAAATTACGCAGTGCATTTTAAAACAGAAATTAAATGAGAACTACCATTTATAAGGAGGAATTGCTGCAGTAGAAGCTATTGCTGATCTGTAATGTAGCAGCAAATCAAGGGTAAATATCAACTTCAGCATTAGTCACCCTGAGTAACTGTAGCCTCTCATTCAGGTCTGTACTAGCAACCTTACATGCTACAATAACAAGAGACACAAAGTTAGATAAGAAGAATTCCCAGGACAGAAACTTTAGAAGGAGGAACAAGAATATGCAGTAAAAGCTTATACCATAAAACACAGCCTAACTTTCCCTCCAAATTCACATGGTTTTCATCTTTCAGTGATAACCTTTTTTGTAAAGACCAGTCAGTTATGAAATAATTCCTCCCAGGAATAAGCAGCAGAACAAAGACCCTGTCTGTGCCCTAAGAAATGGCTCTATGAACAGGAGGTATCCTCCAGATGATCTCCATCTCAATTTTTATTGGACAGTTGGGAAGCCTTCCTCAACATTCAGCCTTTTTCGTATTTCTTCCCATTATTTCTAGTCACACGTCACCAAAACTGTACATACAACTGCAAAGCCTTGAAGATTCAAACTTACTTTCTGAGGCTCTTCACCCATAATACACTAAGTAATGAACAGCCATCTACTTAACCAGCTCCCTAGGACAGACACTTTAATAATCAGGAACCCTAGTTCCCATTTTACATTGGGCACATTTCTGTCAACATTGGCTGCTACTCAGCGTGGTCATATGGATGATGACAGCAAAATGTATCACATGAGATTTCTTGCTTAAAATACTGTTTATTCACTATGAAGCACTATGGAATAATCTGGCCTTCAGGAAGATAATTTATTAACAGGTGAATGTTCATTCCAGTTGGTGGAGAAACTGGAACAGTGAAGGAGGAGTTTTCACAAACCGCCCCTACCCCACTGCTCTCTTGAACTTCAGCCTTCACTCTTCATTGATAATAACCTCATTGTGAAATACAATTTTTTTTCTGCCAGCCTCTTTACTCAATGCATCCATGATGTATGCCACAAAACGTATACCACAGTTTGCACAGTTGGCTTGTTTCATACTGCTGCAATTTATATACTAAAATAAAAGCACTGATAGAAGAACCAATATAAATCTCCTAAATACATTACTGAAACTCAAACACCTGCTTTATTGCATACAAGAGATAATGATCAGATGCAGTGCCAGATACATGAGCAATACCAGTAACTGATGAATTTATACCTGCAGTACATTAACTAAACCGAAATTTGAAGAGGGTAGGAGATTCCTTAACTTTCACCTTTTCTAGTCAGGCACTCTATGTTTAACTAGGCAAAGAGACAACACCTTATACACTTAGGCCACCAAATCTCTAAATATAATAATGAAAAATTATCCTGATAGACTCTCAGGACTAGGTAACAGCCTAGATCTCCACCAAAGCACTGCAACGTGTACGCTGTACACCCCAGATCCACTAACAATACATGCGTTATAACTTAAAAAGAAGACGGATTAGAGATTATACTGCACTGTTCAGACAAACAGTGATCATCCAGGGTAGGTAAACACTGATTCTTTGGGAGAGACAGGCTTCTGGGACCAGGACCAACATGTTCTCTCCCAGCAGGATGGGCTGCTCAGGCAACACCAGAGCAGCCTGGAGAACTGCCAACGGAGCCGCTCACTGCCCTGCTGCAAGTGCACTCCGAGGAGCACGGCTGAGAGCAGGGCCAAAGCTCCTGCCTGGTCTTCCCCTGCTCCAAGGGCTGAGCAGCCCCCAGCAGAAATTCAGCTAAAGCCAGGGGGATAATCAGCGGGCAAACAGTTGAATTAACCAAAGAAGAAAAGAAAAAAAAAATTCCCAGTAAGGCCCAGAATTACAGTTAGGAGAGACGCTAGACCAATCCCTTCACAAGTCCTAAAAGGAGTCAGAACTAAGCAAGGCCAGATGCAGCCAAACCGGCCTGCCAGGATCCAACAGAAATTTTTGTTCGAGTAAGGACTGAAGGATTTGGCCTCACAGTCTAGTCCTGCCTTTACTTGTAAATACACAACTCCCTTTAACTTCAGTGGGAACTGCACAAAGGCAGAACTGGACTATAAATATTTAGAATTCGAGTTAGTTGGTGAAAAAAAGGACTCGGGTGTATTTTGTTTTCTGGTTCTAGGCAGCCAGAAACAGACCTGGAAACATAGCCATAAAACGTAACTCTAGATAACTGGGAAACAAAGACTGATACTTATGCAACATAAAACGCTAAGCAAGCGCTATGTGTTGTAGAGTATTTCGAAGTGCTTGCATTTACCATTAGCCCAGCAAATCCTTAACACTCGGAGAGTAGCTCTTTTAAAATGATTAATCTCAAAGTTGTACAGATTGTACGAAGATTAATAAAAATGAAGGTTTTACAGATGAGAATGTGTGACGAAAAACAGAGCAGCTTTAGAGAGTTGTATCAATCTAAGTGGTTATAAAAAAACTCATAAAAGATGACACTCTAATCTGAATATTTTAAAAAATAATCAAGCTGCAATTTCTCTCTCACACCATTTTTACTTTGCTAAACTGAAATTGTCTGTCTAATGTATAAAGCAGTTACAACCTAATCTGAAGAGTCAAGCTTTTTATTATTATTTCATAAACCAAAAAAGGGAAGCTTTAGGGCATACTGAGGAGAGTTAGAAAATTTCAGATGAAACGTGAATACACATTGATTCATGAGATTCAGACTTGGAAGAATAAAAAAAGCCAGAAAGCAAGATTACATAAAACAGGCACCACATTAAGCATCAATTTAATTGTGTTTCAATGCAGGAACAGGAATTTTAGGGTTTAGAAACAGAGCCAAAAATGAGGCAAAGTGAGGGTGTGGGCTAGTCCCGTTGATAACAGAACATAAAGGAAGAGAAGTAGAGTTAATTCCCTCTGCTAAAATATTTACCATCCTAGCACCCTGGGAAAAATATGTATGGAGACAGCAAAAAGATTCTGATTAGTTATATAGAAGATCATGTTTCTGCCTGTTTTTTGTCTAATACCATTACAGAGGGTGGAGTATAAAGCTGCATTTTTATCTGCACTTTCCAAGGCAAAGGAATACTAAAAAATCTGATTTCACAGATTACAGCCCTTCTGCCATCTTCAATGAGAAAACCAGCTGGTTGATGAAAGGAAGGCACTGGATTTTCAGGGGACCCTAGTCTCTCTGACTTCAATAGTCCTTGTTTGGTTTGGGTTTTTTTGCCATTGACCTGAGTGGAATCAGGATTTCACCCAACACTTCCCTTCAAAATGAGACCCTCGGCCATCAGTGGGAAAGGGGAAATTCAGTATTAGAGACAATAGGTCATTGTCCATTTCCAATTCACCTTGACTGCAGAACTGAACCCAAGTAGGAAGTTTTGCACCTCCAAACTTTACTAATAATATCACCAAAGCTAAACAGAAAAACCTTCACAATTCACTCCTAGACAAAATGTTTTCACTGTTTTGTTTTAGATGCAGTTTTAATAGTGTTCTACAGAGATCTTAACTTATTTTCCTTCCAGTGAGCCTGAGCAAACAGCAACAAGTACAAATTTCCGTGGAACATGCTGACTATTTAACACCCAGGCAAAACCAAAAAGGGAAAGAAACAAATTTTGTTTAGTTACATACTCCATTTCAGATGACTGTTGGAAATATGGATCAAAACTTTTTACTCCAGCAGCTGAAGAGACAACTATGCAATATTTCTGTTAAGTCTTGCTGTTGGGTATGTGGCTACACTTCTTGTCTACCATGCCATATCATTTCCTGCTTGGTAGGTTATTTCCATGTCACTTTTATATAGAACCCATCAAAATATCAAGGAGGGTTTTATAGTCAGGAGGTCTACCTCTACAAGACTATGAAGGAAAACAGTATTTTCCACATTGAACAAATCAGAAAGCAACGCAAAAATATTAAGGACAGAAACTGAAGGGAAAGGTGTCCACTAATGTGGGACATCCATTTTGAGATGTCTGGGACCTGACTTCTCAGGGTAATAAGCAAAGGACCCACTGACTTTCCTGAAACAGTATAAACCTGATCTCAGCTGCTCCAAGCAAAATACCACAAAATGGGGAACAAACCATTAGCAAACAGCCTGAAGAGATAAAATCCAGTCCCACAGTGATGTTCACTGCCTTAACCATGAAGCTTTCCTTTCAGATCCTTGAAGCTGCCAGTTTGTATGACAGTTCTCGCAGACAACAAGCCAGCCCTCCCTCTTGTCTACCCAAAGTTCAGAAGGTGACAGAGAAGTCCCTGGACAAACAGGCAACACATAATCAACGCACTAGCTCACAAGGCACTGTTCTTCCCTCACAGGAGTTATAAACACAACTTGAGCTCAATCTTTGGCATTCAGAACCTAAGTGAAAATCTACAACACAGATTCAGGTCACTTGGACTATATGGTAGCAGTAGTGGGTTGTCTTCTTTTCCAGGGCCAACTCCTTGCAGAGAGAAGCTCAGTTTGGGCCATCAGACCTCCTTTTGGTTTGCCAGCAAGTAGAAACATCTAGAATTCACGGCTGCAGCCATTTCTATCTGCTTCCCCATCTACACCTCTATCCCCTTCTCCTGCCAGTCTACCATGTTGTTGCACTCTGCCAGAAGACAACATCTCTGTTCACCTTATGTGTCTCTCTCCACCACTTAGCAATGGCTGGCCAGGCAATCTGTTCCATACCTTTTACTGCCCACTTCTGCTTGTCACTCAGGCCATGTCTTCTGCAGTTCCCTAATACTTACACCTACTGAAAGCACTCAGAGACTAAAACCCCCCGAGATGAAGAAACTTCTTGCCCTCCGTTCCAATATCTGACATTAAAACATCCAGGGAGGAAAAAAACACTCAGGAAAAAAGCCTTCTAAGGCCTTAAAGCCATAGGCTGAAGCAGGGTCTCAGCAGATAAAGTCATCTGATAGTTTAGACGCCAGGCTCTTGCTTCTGATCACACACAAACAGGACTGTTCAGAAGCTTGCAACTCAACGGGAATGATTTTCACAGTCAGTGAAAAGGACACAGCTTTGGCCACCTGACAGTACTCCTTGCCAAATTTCAAACTTTCAATCTGCAGCGAGGAGATTCTGGAGCTGATCCGTCAAATATTGGCAAGAACGTAAACAGCAAAAAACAGAATCCTCTCAGATAAACTGCTAGATAACTTAAGCATAGAAGCTGTTAACTAACTCTACCCAAAATGCATGGCAAGAGCTTCATTTCAGTATACTAAACTTACGCTAAACGTGAACCCAGAAAGCAAGCTACTGAGCTGGTCTACTGTCAAGTATAAAGTGTATGACCATAAGTTTCATATAATTGCAGAGTTCTCTAACTATTTGCAGAACTTACTGGTAATGTTTTCTTCCTTCTTATAATGTGCAAAAGTCTTATCGAAGCCAGGAAGAAGTGCTGGGCAGAACTCAAGGCAGGGAGCTAAACAAGGACTGTCATCGTTGGACAGAACCTAGAAGCTCCATATTTCAACAGAAAGATTGATTCCAAAATTCTTAAATTACAACTGCAAGATTGAGAAAAGCATCTGAAATACTAAACGCCTGGGAATCACTTATGAACAGTTCATATATTTTAAAGATGTAAATCTTGGGAAGAATACCTTATGTTCATGGCAACTGAGATTGGAGGTACTGTGTATTGTAACTCTCAGCCAGAAAAGACAGATAACTATTTTGGCTCATATTACCAGTGATGAGGCTATGTCTAGCACTGATTTTCCACAGATTCTACAATCTTGGCCTATACCAAAACTTTCAGCTTTGTTTTACCATAGATCATTCATCTTGATTTCTTCCCCCCGCCCCCCCGCTTTCATGCATCCTAGGTCACATACTTTACACTGCTAACAGTCTGACTCCTGGACAAGTAAGAAGCCATTTATTTTGTTCAGTACTCCTTTAATATTTCTATTGTGTCGTCTTTTTTTTTTTTTCACTGAGTTCCCCAAAGAATAACCTCTTCCTCGCTTTAATAACTTGGACCTCGGTCAAGGTTGATGTGTTTCTCCATTTTGCAGGATATTTTCTTCAGAAGAGACAAAACAGTGTCTAATATTGCAATGACTGATCTTTAAAGGGTACAGTTTAAAGAGGAAATCAAAAACACTTACAGCAAAAAAAGAAGTCGGAAATAACCTTTACAAAGAGAGGATCGGCAGCAAAGACACCGAACTGTACACAACGGTAGGATTTGGGGATCTCCTCTAACCACAAGAGAGCTCCTTGACGGATCTCTTCAGGCTCAATTCTCTCGTTCATTTCAATACAAATAGTTTACAGTGCTGCTATCTTCTCCCTCTAACCTTCAAACACCATTTGCGAATGAGCGAGAAGCAGACCCTTAGTATTTTTTCCTTTGTGATGCTGCAGCACTGCACACAAAGTCCACCCTGAACAAGGTTTTCACATCTATGGACAACCACGTGGAAGTATAGATCTGTGCGGGCTTTTCTAGACTTCTGTTGTTCACTTGAGACTGCACATGCCTGGACACCGAGAACATTTCAACGCAAGTTGGCGATACCTACCTTCGGTAGGGGAGTTTTCGTAGCCAGTTATCTACTGAGGGCAGAGCAGGCCATCTTTGGCTTTCTCTTGGCCAAGATCAAGGGTGGACCTTTCGCCCGCGGCAGCGGTGGCAGACCCAACGAGGTGAAGCCACGCTGCTGCACCAGCCCAGCGGCTCTCGGCCCTCCCTCACGCTCCCCCGGGCGCGCCACAGGGCGACTGGCCGGGAGGGAGCGGGACTACTGGGGGCAGCGGGCTGCCGCCACCGGCACCCCGGGCTTCGCGCCGCCTCGCCGGCCCCTTCCCCCTCTCCCCCCGCAGCCTGCCGGCCTCGCCCGCCGGGCCGGCCCCGGGGGAGCGGGAGGCCGGGTGCGGGCAAGGGCGCAGGCCCGGCGGCGGGAAGATGGCGGCCCGGGCCCGGGAGCCGCGGCCCCCCCCAGCGGCCGCCACCCCGGCGGGGCCCCGCGGCGCCTCGGGGCCTTCCTGCCCGCCCAGCGGCAGGAAGCCCCGCGGGGGAGGCGGGCCGGGAGCCTCTTCCCGGCAGGTGGGAGGGCGACAATGGCCGGGAGGAAGGAAGCCGGGAGGCGGCAGGGCCGGGACACAGGACGCAGGGCCTGGCGAAGGGAGGGAAAGGGAAGAGGGACGCTAGGAAAGGGGCGACAACTCGAGGAGGAGAGCGCCGAGGGGCCGCAGCTGCCCCGCCGGGACCCGGGGACGCCCCCCACCCACCCCCGGGCCGGGTCGGGTCGGTCCCGGCGGAGCCCCGCGGGGGCAGAGCGGGGCGGCCCCCGGGGAGCTTCGCCCCTGCGGTACCTGCCGCCCGACTCGGTGAGCCCGCAGCAGCCGGCACCCGGAGGCCTAATGGGGGTTATTACAAGTGTCTTTAAAAAGAGCGTCAGCTACAGCCAGGGGACTGTCGGAACCGGTCGGTATCTTTCCGTGCTAGTGACCGGCTTCGAGTCGTAAAATAGGAGATAAAGTTAGCTCAGTAACACAGCTACGCTGGGGCAAAAGATAAGAAAAGGATAAAGCACCTTACCCCTTCAGTGTGGATCCCAAGTTCATTTGATTCCATGTCATGCACTCAAGCTGTGAGGTCATTTGGTATAAATTGTCGCTGTTGTGAAAATATGTAGAATTAGAACTAAAATGGCAGCGATCGAATAAAAAACAATACGTCAAGACAGCAACATTTTCTTCGCTATTGTTTTTAAATATATAACGGTAGAAAGTGAAATTATTTTACATAATCCCTTTTATCGATGTATTGTGAATTAACAAAAAAAAACAAAAGGAAAGGAAATAGAAGAATGGCTGTGGATTGAAAAGTCCCTTTGAATCTGCAAGCCTGTCAACTTGCAAATAGCTGGAAGCGGAGACACAAAACTTTTTCCTTACAGAGCAGTAATATCCGATATTGGCACACTGAAATTAACGAAACGAATATAGGCAGCCTGGCGGGCTAACGAAGCGGATTATCTGTTTTAAAAAGGCAAATCTGTTAACTGTTTTAACCAGGAGTGTGAGAGACCACGTGGCTAGCGGAGTGAGGCAGCTATCGTGACTCGTGATGGATGTTGCCGCGCAGAGGGGCTTGACAAGCGGGAGAAAAATGGAGTGGCCGAGCGATAAACGAAGCTCGCCGCTGGAAGAGGCTCTTTCCCCGCCGGTACGCACCGAAGGCAGCACGGACGGGGGTGGGGGGTGGGCTGCAGACCGCCGTTTCCCGACCACCGTTCTCCTCTCCGCGGCGGCGCTGGGCGGGCAGGGCCGGCCCCGGGACGCTGCCGCCGCCGCCGAGCCCCGCGGAGCCCCGCGGAGCCCCGCGGAGCGGCTCGCCCGGCCAGGCCCTCCCCAAAGCCGTCGGCTGTGGCATGCAGCCCTCCCCCGGGGGCAGGCTGCGGGGGCTCCCCCCGCTTCGGGCTCTCCCCAAAGCGCAGCTCCCCGCCCCGGAGAGCCGCCGCGGGGAGGGGGGACACACACATATGAGGAGGGAGCCCCCGGGCCTTTCAGCCCGGCTCTGTGATTGATGCCGGGGAACAGCCGCTCACAATAAACGCACGTCTCGCTGTTGATTGATTACACCTAAATTCGCTGGACTTACGCGGTGAATTTAGATCGTTCTGTTATTAGGAGAGGGTCTTTTTTTTTTTTTTTTCTTCGTGGCAGGTAGAAGCGACCTAAAAAAGTCAGATTCCAGTGGGAAGCTTTTGCATATAAAAACAAATTAAGTGACTTCAATCTCGAAGTATGTGTAATATCATTTGTCAGTATCACTGGACACTATTATTCATTAGTGTGTCTGAAGTGCTATTATGCTACTACAATGTCCTGCATATCAGCTCAGGAATTGTTAAACTCTCCTGCAGTTTCCCCATTTGCAATAGCAGTCCGTGCTGGTCTGTGCCAACTACGTTTTGCAATTCCACGAATTCTTCCTGTAATGCTGCTGTAATTAATTCCTCCAGGACCCTGATTTTTATTAGAAGTGCCCGCCCGATGCATTTACAGCAGGAGATTTCCCTTTAACTTTCTTTCGCTTGACAGTTCATTTATAAGAGCCTCCCCCACAATATCCACTTTTTCCCCTCCTTTGCTTTTTCATAAAGCAATACACTTACTCATCTTGTCACTAGCTCGCAGCCACTGTATTGCATGCCGCCTTTGGGTGACAGTCTCCAAAACAAACCGCTCCGAAACCAGCGCAATGTCCAGCGGCGAGGTGAAGCCGCAGCTCCCCGTCCAAAGCTCCCTCCTGCCCTCCCCGATTTACCGCTGCGCTTCGCTCCTGCGTTTGCAGCTCCGACAAAAAAAAACCTTACCGGCGGAGCCCGAGCTGGCTTCAGCCTTTGAAGGGAGCCCGGAGCGGCTTTCGGGCAGGCTGGGCGTCCTGTAAAGCACTCGGAGAACGAGAGCGAGGGAAAACTCCGCTCCTTCTGCTAAACCCCGCTCTGCCGCAGCCGGTCCCGCTGGCTGGGGCCGGCCCCGGCAGAGACCCGCAGCCCTCGTCCCTCCTTGCCCTCCCGCTGCAGCTGCCGTGGGGCAGGAGCCGGGGGAATGAGTGCCGGGGAGAGCAGGCGACCCGGCTCCGCACCCCACGTCACCCCGGCCTCGGCACCCCACGCCAGGCCGGGCCGCCCCCCCGGCGCCGGAGCCGAGCGTGGCCGCGTTTCAGCTGCGAGACTTGGGGAGAAGGAGACAAGTTTGACTTGAGGCCCCGACAGCGGATTCCCGCGGGATGGGCTGCGTGGGCTCTGCCCCGTCACCGGGGTGCCCACGAAGGGGCACCCCCACAGCCCTCACGGGGGCTGCAGAGAGGGTCTGGGTGATCTCTGCTGCCGGCGGTGGCCAAGGGGAGAAATTTCTTTTCCGTGGAAACTCTGAGCCCACGACCCTGCGAGGGTTTTCCATCTGGAAAAACCCGGGATTGCCCAAGCTTTGGCTAAACCCTGCGAGAGCCGCCCTGGGGCGGGAGGCGGGTGGGCGCCGCCGGGCCCCGCGCCCCGGCGAGCCCGGAGCGGGGAATGGCCACGCCGGCCAGCGTTTGCCCGAGGGCCACCGGGCAACGGCACAGGATTAAACATCTCGCATCTGACATGTGACAGAGAACAGGACATCCCTAACTCCGTTTACGCCTTGCCGTGGTTTGTTATTGACAGTACCGTGAGATGATCTCATGGAATTAACAGCTCCTCTCAAAATCTCGGCTTTGGATGAAGTCTGAATGATGAGACGGAAAGCAGGGTCTCCGGGGATACGCCTGCACTGATTCCAATCTGAATCCTTGGCCATCCAAACGGCCACAAAGAAGACACTAAAAATAACTTATTTTCATTACAGAGATGCTTTTAAAGAGAAACGAGAGGAAGAGGGGGAACATTTCTGCAACGGGGATTAATGTAAGTTGGAGTGGAATAAAAGGAAGTCAACGCTGAGCAAAAAGGGAACTTAAAAGGAAACCAGTAGTAGATCATATAGAGTTTGTTTTGGCCTGCATTGCAGTATTACCGAGTTCTTGACCTCTGCACAGAAAGAGCTATAATCTGAACCGAGACTCCTCCACTTTTAAAGTCTTTGTAAGTGTGACTCACAGTAAATTTTCAACATCGAGCATGTTTACTACATTAAACAGCGCGAGGTAGAAAAGTTCACATCACCATTTTAATGGACCCACAAATGCTAGTCATCTAATGCACACTTGCAATCTGCGCGGGTTTGTCATCCATGTCCAGCTATCAACAACAGGCGCAGGATTCCTTGGCAGGGGAGCAGGCTGCACTATAAACAGAGAGCAAGTAGTTGCCGAGGCGAGAGATTTCAGAGATACTTTTGCTTCCAGTATAGGAATTACGATCCTTGAACCGTTTCTTTCAAGCCGTCGCCTTCCCGGCTGCTTTGCCTTGGTACGGGAGAGAAGGCGATGCTCTTCGGCCGCAGGCCCGCCCCGGTACCCCTCGGCACTGCAGGGGGGGCTGGCAGCAGCCGGGCCGGGACCTCTCCCGGCCGAGGGACCAGCCGGCGAGCTGACGGGGAAGTAGAGCATCAGGTCGGGGGGGGGATTCACTCCTGCCTCTCCAAGCGGCTGCTGTCTCTCTCCACCTCCGCTTGGGGAAGAATTGCCCCCCCGGGTCGCGTTTCGGCGCTGAGAGACCCCAGACGGGGGATGAAGGAGGGATGGGGCCCGGCGGGTCTTGGCCCCGGGGGTGGGGGGAGGATGGACAGGGACCGCAAACGACGCCCGTCCCGGGGAAGCGCAAAGGAGAGGCGGTGCGGGGCAAACAGCGGCCGTGGCATCCCGCCGGGGAAAGAGCTCGGTTCCTCCGGCCACGTCGCCCCCTCTCCACCGCTAAAGGCGAACGGGAGCGCCTGCTGTCCTCGGCCAGTGCGAGGAGCGAGAGACGCGACGAACCTCGTCACGCCGGGGATGAGCAGCATCCCCCTGCGGGCTCGCTGCCCGCAACGGAGGCGCGCAGCGGGCACGGCCGCGGCCGCGGACAGCCTCACCGCCCCGGCCCTGCCAGCCCCGGCCCTCGGGGGCGGCAGCCGAGCCATCAGGTGTCAAAGCAGGGCTGGCAAACTTGACCTGAACTGGGAAAAGCAAAAGACACCTTCGCAAAGGAGGTGCAGAATAAATAGGGTCTTAAAATAATAATAAAGATTCTGCCAGACCAATACGAATATTGACCAAGATAGTGCGGTCCGTTTTCGGGCCGTTGGAAATGTGGCTAACAAGTCACGCCCGTGAGTTTCTGCACAGTAAGTAGTCACCCACTTTCTAGGAAGAAGACGTGTGTAGTAGGAACAAGAGTTTTTTTCCAGATGCTTTCGAAGACGTGCAGGAGGGGACGAGGGGAGGCCGTGCCCGGCTCACCCACCTGCTGGGGCTTAGATGCGGAGCAGGCTTTGTACAACGGGAGCTGCCCTCGACATCGAACAAGTTCTGCCCTGACTTACACCCCCACGCATCAGTATTGGCTCCCGTGAGGTTTAAGGGCTTAAATCCTTATCCTACCGAAGTAAGCAGTAAACCTCCCAGGGAGCAGAGTAGGGTCAAGGCTAAGGTCGGGGAGAAATCGGCCGGGACCCGAGTCCCGAAGCGCTGGGCGGGAGGTGGCCGCGTTAGGGCGATGCCAGGCCGTGCTACCCTCGTTGGAGGCACACGGAGGAGAGAGCTCTCGGCACAAGCAGCCGTTTCCTATCGGAATCACACCTCCCAGGGCCGGGCTCGCTCCACTGAAGAGGACAAGCGCCCGCCGTGCCGCCGCCGGGAGCCCCGACATGGGAGCCCCGGGGCCCGGGGGGGGCTGGGGAGAGCGGCGGCGGCTCGGAGCTGCCCTCCCCAAGCCTCCCTCCAAACCGTATTTATAGATTTCCCTGCGAGGCGAGCAATCTCTGTCACTTCAGCGCAGGAGTTCGCCCCGCCAATTATTCTGCGAGCTAATCTCTCTGGATAGGCTGCTTTCCTTCCTTCATTACCTCATTCCCTCCTTCCCTTGACGTCAACTCACGTTCATTAGCGAAGTGGCTTCTGGAAGTGACAATTTTGTTGTCCCACGTCCAGTGTTGATTAATCAGAGATGATATAACCGGCCTACAAGAGGAGCCGCTCGCGGCTTCCTTCGCGGAGGCATATTGTTTTGTGTGCGAGAGTTACTTAGCAACTCCGAGATACGGGACTGGCTCCAAGTTCACAAAAAGTTGAAGAATAAATTTGGGGAAACTTCCTTGCTCGCTAAACACGTTGTAAAACTGCAAGAGACACGCCCGGCCCCCACGCCAGATCGAAGAAAACGGGAAGCTGCGCTTGCAACGGACCCGTCTGTTGGCAAAGAGAGTTCGTGCATGGACCAAAGCTCCAGATGCACCTTTCTCCCGGCGAGGAAATCCGATAGGTTTATTGCCCCGTTTTCAATACATAACCTCCCTGCAGGCCAGTCCCCGTCGCTCCTGGGAGCCATCGGAAGGGCTCTTGGTCTTCAAGACGAAGCCCCTGGACGGAGCCGAGTTTTAATTGCCTGCCCCATTCCCGTACCACGCTCTGGCCATCGCTACTGCTCACCAGCGAGCGCTCCCGCATCTTCCCGGCCTCGGGGAAGAGCGGCGGCGGGGAGAAGGCGCAGGGGCAGGGGCCGCGCCGACCGGCTGCGCCTTGCGGGTCGGATCCTGTCTCCGGAGCGGGCCGGCTCCGCTCTGCAGCCTGAGCCGAGGCAGAGGGGACGGGTGTAGGGCGGCGGTGGAGGGACCGCGCCCGCCTCGGGCAGTGAGGGGATGCTCCGGAGCGGGTCTGGGCCAGGCTCCGCTGGGCTGCCCCGGGCACTTCGTCGCCCCCCCCCCCCTCCCCGGAGCGGATGAGCGCACCTGGGCAAATCCCAAACCCTTCGCACCGGCGGGCTCCGGGACAGGCGTGCTCCGAGGAGGCCGGGCAGCCCGGCTCCCCCCGTGCCCAGAGGCGGCCGGCACCTGCCGCCGGAGAGCGGCTGCCCCGAGGCGGGAGCAGAATGCCCAAGCCCGGCGGGGGATGCTCGGCCAGCGCCGAGCGGCGCCGGCACCCCCCGCCAACCCCGGCCCGGGAGGGCGAGGCGGCCCGGGGAAGCTCCGAGACACGGCGGGGCCCGGGGCGGAGTCTTTTTTGGTTTTGTGGGGCTTTTTTGGTTTTGTGGGACTTTTTTGGTTTTGTGGGTTTTTTTGGGTTTTGGGGGTGGAGGTGCGGTTTTGTTTTGGTTTTGGTTTGTGTTTTGGTTTTGTTTGTTTGGTTTTGGTTTTGTTTTGGTTTGTTTTTTTAACTTGTGAATCTTTTTTTTTTTCTTTTGAGAAGGGAAAAAAATAAATCTGTTTCCTTCCAGAAAGGAGAAAGCTGTTTGAACGGCATGTCGGGGGACAGAGCACGTCCGAACAACAACTCGCGCAAAAGGAGGCAAGGCAAAGCTCCCTGCCGGCGGAGGTACCTGTTGTAGGGGGTCCGGAGGAGCAGGGCCTGACTGCCCGTGCAGCTGTCGGTGGGCGTGTGGCAGCCGTACACCGGGGGAGGCACCGAGTACTGCTGGTCCCCTGCGAAGAAAGCGGCACAGAGTTAACCCCGGCGGCGACCGGCCGTTCCTCCCCCCCACGCCGCCCCGCTCTGCAGGGCCCCCTCCTCCGGCGTTTTGCGCAGCTCTAGCTCCGTGCTGGGCCTGCGGGAGGGGGCAGCGGTGCGACTCCGGAGCCGCTCCGGATTTGCCGGCCGGCCGCCAGCGCTCTCCGAGACGGGGGCCCCGCGGCCGGGAGCGCGGTCCGCACCCGCGGAGGCTGAAATTACCTAGCGAGGGCTGCTGGCTGATGGGGTCCTCGTGTTTGAAGGAGTGGTTTGTGAACTGGGCGGCGTGGTGAGACGGCGTGTGGCCGTAGCTGGGGGTCCCGTCAAACGCCACGGTGCTGTAACCTGCCGAAGAGACCGCGGCGGGGTTAGGAGGCACCTTGAGCCCGCGGGGCCACCAGCTCCCCGCGAAGCCTCTCACCGCCACGCACCCACCGCACCGCCGTGGGCTGCCGAGATACCTGGCCTTTACCGCCCCGTGCTGCCCTTCCCCCGGTGCTGCTGCCCACCGTGGGGGGGAAAGGCACGGGCAGGCCGTGCCCCTTCGTTCACTCTCCCCCCAGCACACGCACTTCGCAGGGCTGCGGGCGCGGGGAGGTCCGGGTGGGACCCCGTGGGACGCCCCCCCCACCCCCCCACCCCCCCACCCCCGCCGTGGGGAGAGGAGAGCCGGGCAGCCCGCTCCGAGGGGCGGAAAGTCGGAAGTCTCGTTCGTCTTTAAAGAGAACAGATCGGCTTCGGTAATAAAAAGGATGTTTTCATTAATTGTTGCTCATATTAAAGAGGAAGATTCCCATCTGCTCAGTGTACTCCTCTGCCGTTTCCAATTTAGAAGTTACCCTTTAATCTTTCTTACTTTTTTTTTCTTTTTAAGAGCAGCTTTCTGAAGAGTCTGCAATAAAGAGGCGGAATGTTACATGCAAAAATAAAACTCCTCCTTTCAGCGAAAATTGCTCTCCAAAATAATAAACAGCCTATTTTGTTTCCTACACCGAGCAGATTCAGATGGAAAGAGACCACCTCTGCTGACCCCGGGCCGACACGAAATCGTAAATCAGGTGCTTGGACACCAACTTTCATTAATGACTTGGAGCTGGCTAAACAACTTCAGCTAAAAAAGTAATTACAAAGTAATATTATCTCAGAGGCTTCTTGGCTCATCAGCATTTACCCCGAGAACCAAGCTCCTCCGAGAGTCACTCTTCCAAAAAACCAAAACAAAACAGAAAGTCCGACACGGGCTGGGAAAAGAAACCAACCCGACGAGGAGCGCTCCCTCCCTCACCCCGCTCTCTTAACCCGCTTATTCCAGCACGGGCATCCTCCACAGCCCGTCTGGATGTGGCGTGTGGCCGGAGGGTGACTTTGTTAGTCGAGAGGGAGCACTCGGGACTGTTTTGAGGGTCCTCTCAGTTCCCTTCGGTGCCGAGTGCTCGGCGCTGTGCAGGTCTCTGCTTCACCACCGGCGATCACAGAGGATTTCAGAGGGAATAAAATGGAGAGGCAACAAAGGGATCCGGTTGTTGCTTCTCCATTTTATTCTCTCTGCAGACAGCCTAGATCCAGCTACATTACAGGACTTAATTGACCTGCGGCGTTGCACGGGAGAAATGAAGGGAGCAATGGGGCGGAGGATGGAAAAAAAATCCAGAAGACTTTGAAACCTTCGCCTCCGCGATGATTTTAAGCTGGCCCTGAGACTGCGGGGCTGGGACAGAATTGGGACTGACTCGTCCCCGGCCAAATCTCTCTGGCATCCCCCTCACCCTAGGAGCAGAGCTCCTTTCGCGGCGATGCGAGCAGCGTTGACAGACCGGTACCTTACGGGCTCCCATCCCACAGCTGTTTCTCACTCCTTATCTCCTTCCTTAGCCCTCAGGGTAGAGGCTCAACCTTCAACTCCCTTTCCCCCATTTCCCTCTGCGTCTTTTTTAACTTTCAGAAAACACTGACACTTTCTACGTTACTTCTGGCCCGGCGCAGACTTTCGGTGACCTTCAAAACTCAGCTCGGAGCAGAACGAGGTTTTGGCCGCATTTTCCGGTGTTGCCTGACCAAAGCTTCAGGAATGTGATAAGAAAGTTGAGTTCTGAACCGAGCTGCCGATAGTGAGGTCTCTTTAATTAGAGCGTTATCAGAGCCAGGCCTGATTAAAATGTGCTGAAAATAATTGAAAGTTGTACATCTGCTGGAGAACGGGGCCTGCTGGAGGCATCCAGTTGTTGGAGGAGCCCAGCTGGATGAAAGAGGCGAACGAGAAGAGGAAAATTGGGCAGAGGTTTCAAAGCCTTAGCTTCCTAACCCCCACCCCATCCCAGGCTTGGCAGAAATGTCATCGCAGAGGCAAGGTAGCGTCTTTCCCACGGTTGGAGGAACCGGCTAAAAAAAAAATAGTAGTTCAACCTTGAGGAGAGCCAAAACTAAAACATTTTATCCAATCACGGGGGGGGGGGAAGCAACCACCGAATTCCTCCTTGCCGAAGGAGCTCACTGCGTGTTGCTGAAAATAGTTGTGGCTAAGCCCCAGTGCGGGGAGGCAGCCCCGAGCTGAAGGGACACCCCGCACCCCCCCTCCACGGGCGCAGAGAGCGGCCTGGCGGGGTGCGGGGGGAGCCGGGACACGGCCCCTGCTCCCCAGGACACAGCCCTTTCCTCCGGGGTCTTGCAGGGCCTTGATCCGCCCGACCGGGGCCGTGGCAGAGCAGAGCTGTAAGGCCGCTGGGCCCCGGCTCGGCGGGCACGTACAGGTGTGTGTGGGTGTGTGTTTGTGGGTGTGGGTGTGTGTTTGTGGGTGTTTGTGCGCAGGGCTTGCGGTGCCGCAGACCGTGCACTGCCCGCGGGGAGCCGGAGACCGAGCAGAGCTCACTGCGGGCTCCCTGTTCTGGGGTGTTAAAGGCTCCGTTTAAAGGTGGTTAAACTCAGACGACAGGATGGCGCAGGGTCGCAGCTATTTTGTCCCTCGCCCACCCGCTCACCCACCCGGGCCCAGTTTAATTCCCTCACCCTCCTCTCCACCTCCTCGTCGTTATTTCGGCCCAGCGATTACAAATCCTCTCCGATGTTTAAAATCCCTTCAGATGTCTTAAAAAAAATCCCCGGCCGGAGCTCCCTGGCCCGGCGTGCTCTGTGCTGGGGCTATGGCAGGCCGCTCCCCGCCGGGTCCCACCGCTCGCAGCCTGGGGCCCCGGGGCCTCGCCGCCGGCCCGGCGCGGCCGAGCCTCTCCCCGAGCTCCGGGGATGCTGCCCATCTTTCCCAGCACGGCCCTGGCGCCCCGCACCGCTGTTTCCGACGTTAGAACCGGGCGCCGGGCGGACAGCGGGGTCAGGGCCCGTGGGCCGAAGGCAGCAGAGCGGTGGCTCCGGGACTGCGACCCGGCACTGCCCGGGGGAGGCGGCCCCGTGGGCGGCCGCGCTGCTGAACAACCGCTTCCCCTCCGCCGCCATCGCCTCTCCCGGCTGCGAACGTCGCCTCGGGCCGCCACGCCGGCCCCGGGCCAGCTCTCGGCTGCTAGTACACAGAGCGCCCGCCCGGCCTCGGCCTTCGCTCCGGCTCCTCGCCCTGCCTCCCTTCGCCAGCCGCCAGAGAGCCGGGGGGACAACCCGAATCGCCCTCGTCCTCCCGGGGCGGTCGCATCCAGCCCCGCTCTGCGGGTACGCCGTTACCCCCGCGGCGCACAGCAAGCCCGAGCTGCGGGCTGGGCGCGGACGACCCCGCGCCGAGAGCGGCGAGACCCCGGCGAGTCGTCCCGCTCCGGCCGGGCCGCGCACCCTCCGCCCGCTCGCCCGTCCCCCGAGTCTCGGGGCCGCGACGGCCCGACACCCCCTCCCCCCCCTCGGCCAGAGCCCGGAGCCTCGCCCGGGGCCGGGGAGTTGCGGGGCAGGCGCTCGACAGCCCGCGCCTCCGGGGCCAGCTGAAGGAGGGGGAACAGGACCCGAGGGGTCTCGGGCAAGCTCTCGGCACGCTCGCCCCCTTGCCCTTCTTCCTCGCGTTTGCACCAGTAGATGTTTATACTGCAGCGTCTGGAAGAAAAACGATTAGATGATGATGATGATGATGATGATGATGCCGGTGCCACGCGCAGGGGGTGACCCACCGCCCGGCCCTGCAGCCCACGGGAATTTCCCAGGGCGGTGCAAACAGCAGCGTGTCCTGGCCACGGGGATGCTGAACAGAAACCGCGAGGCGCCCCTGCTTGTATTAGCCCGGCCTGGGGGCATTCGGCGTTCCCGAGGTTAATTCGACGAGGGGCTCGAAAGCGCTTACGTGCGCACAGCGGTTTTCGGATACAGAAGGAGGTTTGGACGGACACCCACCCCCACCCCCGCCCCCGCCGCCAAGATCTGTAGAGGGAATTGTCTCGGGGCACCGGCCCCATCTCCATTCCAGGACTTGCGCCGTCTCCGGCCCGAACAAACCTTTGCGAGGCGAGAGGCTGCTCCAACCCGGGGAGGGGGGCGGAGGGGGCTCCAGCCCGCCCGGTAGAGCCGCCCGCTGCAGCCCGCTGCCCCACGGAGGCGTGGGGGCGAGCGACTCTTGGCTCCCCAAACTCCCCGGAGCGACGTGGCCGCCGGCACGGGGAGGGAAAGGAGGCACGGAAGAAGGGCTGGCTCGCCTAACCCTGCCCGACTGCTGCGGAGAAAGGCCGGGCTCGGTGTTTACATCAAGCGCGGCCCGGCGAGGCTAAGCGGACGCCTCCGGGGGCCGTCCCCCCCGAGCCCGGGGCGCCCGGGCGCGCTGCCCTTACCCTGGTTGCGGATGGCTTGCTGGCTCTCCAAGCAGTTGGGCAGGTAGGGCCCGTTGGGGAACATCCGAGCCTGGCCGGAGGGCGGCTGGCTGGGCGGCGGGGCGCCGAAGGGCCCGTAGCGGCAAGCCCCGGCCGTGCCGGTGAACTGGCCGGAGAAGTGGACGGTGAAGGCGCTCAGGTATTGCTCCTCGTGCGGGTCCGACCCGTTCCAGCTCGGCTCCTGCTTGATGAAGGAGTGCGGCCCCAGCGAGCCGTAGGAGGCCCCGGGGGGGAAGTCCAGGACGGGAGCCCACTGCGCCGCGCTGCTCACCGGCATGGTGCAGTTGCTGTTGCTCGGCAGGGAGGGCACGGAGGGCAGCAGCGCGTTGAGGTCTCGGACATCGGAGCCCATCTGCTCGCAGACCTTCTGCCTGCCGCCGGGCAGCCAGTCTCCCCCCGGGCCGCACTTGTTCCAGGACACCTGGCCCCTGCCCGCCAAGCCGGAGGCCGGCTCCGGCTGCAGGCACCAGGCTGGCGAGCTCAGCCCTTTGGGGGAAGTTTGCTCCGCGACGCAGCTCCCCGGGTCCAGCCCTGCGGGAGCCGGCAGCAGCGACAGGGAAAGGTTGTTCTCCAGGATCGCCTCCGGGGTTGCACCCGCTCGCAGCGCAGGGCAGGGCAGGGCGGGGTGTGCGTGTGTCGGGGTGTCCGCGCGGGTGCGTGTCTGTCTGTCTGTGCGCCTGTCCGTCTGTCCGAGCTAGGGGGGCACAGCCGCCTCGCACGCCTCACCTCGGATGCCTGCTCCCCCTCAACTTTGCAAAGCTCAAATAGAGGCGCTTGCAGGGGAGGAGGAGTCAGCCACGCCGATCCTCCATTCACACAACCTCCGCCGAGGGGCTGCCCACAGCCCGCTCTGCTGAACCCAGCCGGACCAGACACGCGGGGGGGGGGGGGAGCGGGGGGGGGGGGGAAGACAAGGAGAGCCGAGGATGGAGGGGGAGAGGTTACTGTGGGAGAATATATTTCCCCTACACATCACTCCCACCCTTCTTCTGGTGCAAGCGCCACTAAATCTCACCCTAACGTCCCTTCGCTTTAGCAGAGACTTGCGAGACCGTTAGAGGGATCCAGGTGGCCAGTAAGTACGTGCCGGCTGACTTCCCCCGCCAGCTCCGTGCGTGTCCGTGGGGACTCCCGAGGGCGGCGGGGTCGCAGGCCCTGGGGACGGCGCGGAGAAGCCTCCGCCCTTGCAGGAGCCCGGGGAAGTGACCCGGCCTGGGGCGGGCGGACCCCGTCCCTGCGCGGGGAAGGCGTCTTTCCAGGTGCCTCTCCCGCTATGGGAGGAACCCGCGTCTCCCTGAGCTCCTGCGGGGTCCGGGCCGCCTGCCCGCGCCCCCGCCCCCGCACACACCGGCCGCTCCCTTGTCCCGGGTGGGGGGGGGGGGGGCGCCGGGCCGCGGCACGTCGCGCAGAGCCGGCCGTGCCAGGGTACCGAGGGCTCCCCCGGCGAGCGGAGGGGAGGGGGCCCTTTGCAAGGGGACCGGGGCCGGCGTGGGCCCGGTCCCAGCCCCGTCCCTCCGACCTGGCCGGGTGTGAGAGGGAAGGAAGCGGCTGGGCGGGCGGGGGAGGATGGCAGCGCTGTGAGTAACCTGCATCGGGGAGATTCACCTGGCGCTGCTCCTGGGGAGCCCCGGACTCTCTCTTCCCTCCCCAGCCTCCCGGACAGCAGCTCCCCAACGTGCACCCTGGGGGCGGCGGCGGGAGAGCCCCCCCCCCCGGCATCTTTCGTACACGTTATCCCCGGACGACGGTCCTTGCAGGCGACGCGGCGGGTTTCGGGTCGGCCCTGGCAGCGAGGGATGCCATGATTTCGGAGGGGCGGGCGGCAGAACCCCGCGGGACGTGGCGGTACCTGCCGCGGCCAGGCGCCTGCCGGGACCCGGGGCAGAGGCGAACCCGCAGCCTCCCCCGCGGGAGCCGCTCTCACCAAAGGCGAGAAGAGGCATCCTGCCGTCTTCCTTCAAAACCACTCATTAATAATCACCCGGGGGTGGGGGCGGGGGAGGTTAGTTCCGACGAGCACGCGTGGGACAGCTCCTGGGAGCTGCGCCCCGAGGCAGTGTACGCGGGGGGAAGCACCGCCACCCGCGGACCCCGGCCCTTGCGCATCTTCACCGGCCGCCGTTGAAACGGCGGCACCGAAACCGCCATCGCTCGGCGCACAGCCCGCAGCGCACAGCCGCACCCTCCCTTTGCAGCTAAAATAATAAAAGAAACGCCACGAACATTTACCTGCCGCTGGAAAGACCGAGCCCGTTGTCTTCCCCGTGACAATTTACACTTCGGTATTTCCTTCCCCCCGCGGCATTAAAGGTTACCGCAAGCATCGCCAATCTTGAAACGATGTTGTAAAATTCAAGGGGTAAATGCTACAACAAAAGAAATTCAATTAGCTCGTTATTAGTGTAGCCGAGTATAATTTCATTTTCTCTTTAAACTCTTTAACCAAAACCGTCGGGTTTTGTTATTAGTGAAACGACTTTATTTGTCACAAACTATCTTCAGAGGATTCCCTCTTAAAATCTCTCTTTTGATGCGTAAATCTCTTTATTACGGAAATCTACGTGTAACGTGAGAGAGAAAGATTTGTCGATTATCTTTGCCGACATTAAAGATCGCCTAAAGTTTACAGGATCTGCCTCTCCTTAGGAACACACACACAAAACTAAACCATTCTCGGACGGCGTTTGTGAACGCAGCCGGTGCCGGTGAGGGGGGGCGTGAGCTGCCCTTGCTGACACCGCCGGCCCCCGGCGCTTGCTCCCGCTCTGCTCCCCCTCCCCGGCCGCTCCGGGGCTCCCCCCCGGCCGCAGTCCTCCGGTGCCCGCCGGGGCCTGGCGGGGCCGCGGGTAGCGGCAGGGCCGGGAGCGGGGCTGCTCATGGGTTTGCTCGTTTCTGTGGCGGACCGACACCTGAGGCTGGTCCCTTTCATCTCCGGCTCTAAAATCCCCAACGTACGTACAGAAAGAAGTCTTTGGCCAGCCTAGGCGGAGTATTTAATTTCCTGTGAAAACTAGACCTCCCTTGGTACAAACAAGAAAAAGCCTTTCCCGCAGCGGACTATTTTTCGAACTAGTGGTTTGGTTTGGTTTTTTCTTTTCTTTTCTTGAAATAACCTAGCTTGATAAATCTTCTTGAAAGGGAAAGATGTTTTCTTCATCCCTTAGGTCTGCGTTATTCCACCTGGGAAGAAGAACTGCCGAAGTCCTTCCAAATCTTCGCCTCTCTCACCCTTCCCAGCGGTGAAACACGAAGACCCCTTGGCCATCAGCGCATCCTCCCTCCCCACGGCTGCCGGCAGCGCCAGCAGCGAGGCTGGAGAAAGCAGTGCTCGGCCGGGGAGGGGGGCTCCGGGGCTGCCAGCTCAGCCTTGTGCAGCGCCGTGCACCGGCACCTGCGCCCTCCCGGGCCACCTCAGCCCTGCGGGGCACGGAGCGGGGCCGGCGCGAACAGGGTGGGGATATCCCGGGAGAAACCTTCAGGGCTGCAGCCTGAGGAGGAGGAGGGAAACCCGGACTCTTCTACGCCGGGACGGGCTGGGGACTTTTGGGAAACGGCCAGCGCCACTTTCCGCAGCCGTTCCCTTCTAGCCAGCACCAGGGAGAGAGAAAAAGCTCCCGCCCCGCACTTCCCTCGCCCAGGCCGGGAGCGCCCCGGCATGCTGAGAGGAGCTGCTCCCTCCGTGCAGGGGACATTTGCTCGCCTCTTCTCCGGAGATCCCGACCCCGATTCCTGTCGCATTCAGGCGTAAATCACCCCATGCCCCGCAAACCGGGCGCCCGCGCCCGGGCCTCGGTGCCTAGCTGAAAGCAATGGCCGGAGAGATGGCAGTTCAGGGACAGCATCTCCCTCGCCGGTAACCAGACCCAGGCGGTCCGGAACTTTTTGCCCTTTCCCCTGCAAACACGGCCCGATCCAAATCTCTGCCAGGCAGCAATCAGACTTGTTTTGCCCGCTATTCCATAGCTATGGTGATTCCTGATAAGGCTCAATCTTCGATTGTGCTCGAAGCATACTTTACAAGATTAAGCAACAGGTATTTCCTGGACGAGGATTATTCTACGGGGAGTCCCCCTCGATCCCGGGCAAAACGGGCTCGGGAACCTGCTCCAACCTGAGCAGCTCTGAAGCACCTCCCCAGCCGGCGTTTTCCCGTTCCGCTTTCTCCCCTGCCATGCTAACCAGTTCAGGGACCGGTAATTCTTACTACACTTTACTAAACTCATAAATGATCCCCTCGCGGCTCGGAGATGGGGGAGACTGACTTAAACAGAGATAAATCCCCAGCCCTTCCAGTCCTGCTCACGCCGCTCCCAGCGCGCAGGGGGCTCTGTCTCCTTTCACTCGGGGAGCTGGTCGGAGTTTGATTATTTAAGTGCCAAGAGCAGCAGAAACAAAGCTGCGAAGCATCTCCGGGAGCACAGGAACTCATCACGGCGGGCCCGATCCCGCATTCCTCGCTGCCTCCCCGCGCCCCGCCGAGCGCTGCGGGCACCACCGGGAGCCGGCAGCCCCCGGCAAGGCGGGACCGGCTTTCCCCGCCTGGGCTGACGGGGGCACTGGCACGCTTTCGAGCCGGGGAGAGGACATTTTGTTTATTCTTCGAGGGGAAAAAAAGCCTTTTTTTTTTTTTTTTTTTTTTTTTTTTTGTCGGCACAAGGAGGGACGGTGCGTGCCCCCTCCCCGGCTCTCCGCCGAGCGGAGCGGAGCACAGGCGGGTCCGGCACTAAGCTCCCGCCGAGGCCGGGGACCCGGGCCCGGAGCCGACTCCCCGGCCAGCGCGGAGAGGGTGCGAAGGAGCAGGGGCCAGCTTCGGGAACAGCCGCACCGGGGCGGCGCGGTGGCCAGCCCCTCGGCGCCGGGGGACCGGTACATCTCCCTTCGCCCCGGCTCCTTCCCGCAGCTCGGGGGAGCGCGGCCCGGGGCTCCGCCGGCTGAACGCTCGCCGCTCCGAGCGCGACCCCCGGGCCGGCACCGGGGAGGGGAGCGGCGGCGGCGGGGCGAGCTCACGGCCCCCGGGCCGCCTCGCCAGCGCCTCGACCGGCGTGCGGCGGCGGGGCGCGGAGGACCGGCCCCGGCCGGTGGGGCTCTGGCCATTATTTTACCGTAAATCTTTGAAACGCTGGAACTAATTACGGAGAGGATATGTCTCAATTTGTTCCGCATTAGTGCCGCGCCGGGACGCAGGCACCGAGCACGGGAAATTGATGAGCCCGGCCCAGCCCAGCCCCGCGGCGCCCCGCCGGGACCGCGGCCCTGACCCCGCGTTCAACCCGGCGAGCGGCCCGGGGGGCGGCGGCGCTCCGCCTCCCGCACCTGCGGGGCCCCCCGGGCCGCTCAACGCACCCCCCCCCCCCCGGCCGCCGCCGCCGCCCCCGGGCCGGGCGGTGCCCGCCTCAGCGCTGGAGGGGTGCGAGGTGGGGCTCAAGCCAAGTACGCGGTACTACGGGGGCTCTGGGAAATTTATTGGCGTCCTGCTAGGACGAGGCTGGGTATAAATCACAGGGCTGTATAGGGCCATAAAGTATCCCTATGTATCCTGCCCTCGCCCGGGTTCTGGTGAATAGGAGTTCACAGAAAGCTGGGTATCAGTAACATCTCTCAGATCTGGCGCATGTGACGTTTTAACGGTCTTAGATATACAGTGGGATATACTTACGGAGCAGCTAAAACTATTATATAGAATTTTTATAGGTATTTGGTACTTACATACAAAAGAAACTGGGGAGGGGGGAGCTCTTGGGTAACATGCTTGGTTCTTGGCATTATCTCTAATGGTTTTGAAAGTAATAAAATTATTATTTGGGGGGGAAATAAAAAATATTCTAAAACTTAATACATTATAAAAGGATGTATGGTAACTGAGATCTAAGGAATTAATTTCTCCCTGGTTGTAGAATGCAGATCCCACTATAAAGGCATCCTCAACTCTAAATGTCATAATACAGAAACAAACCAGTAACAATACCTGTCATGGACACAAATCCAAAGAATTCTGTGAGCCACCTGGAACACCATCTTTGAATATGGGAAACATAAACCAAACATTCATACATTCAAAAGTGTTAGGAAAGCTCCAGTTGAAGTGGACCTGCTGTCCCCAGCCACGCGCCGTGGGATTTCTGGTACCTCACAGGTAAGGAAATGCAGTTTGTAACTGATGCCACCAGCAGCCTCAGGTCTCGCTAACCGTTGGGGATTACAGGACAGGGACAGAAGATGAATTGTCCTTTACCTGTTTCTCCAGTAGACTGGCCATGAACATGTTTTCCTAAACACTAACCATCCATGCCTTTATCTTGCAATTTCATTCTTGAACAAACACACTTTAACAATGCAAGCAAAGTTCTTGCAAAGGCTTTTTGTAGCCCTGTGCAAAGACACTCTCTTGACCAGTCCTCCCCAGTGGGAAACTAGTGGGGCTCCAGTAAGGCTGGTCTGTCTTACCTCAGCTGAGGATCTAAATCCCTTTTCACGGGATTTTGTTCTCATCCTACACACTTCAGAGGAATTCATGCATGTAACCACCTGACTAAGGGTGCTTTGGAGCAAGAGTGGTCCCACTGAAATCAGTGCTTAAGGACTTCAGTCCACCAGGGTCTAATGCCTTGTACTATGCAGCAGGGAAAGCCAAGCGTATCCTCTTTGCCTACGGATGTTCAGCGAGTGCAGAAGACAAGCAGTGAAGACAGTGTGCCTAGTGCCTAAAGCAGACAAGTAACAAAAGCTCCTGAGTTCTGTTCAGTGCCTTCTGCACGCTCCAGAGAAATGGAAGAGGTGACAGTAGTTTTGCCAGAACACTGGGGGACTCCAGCGGTATTTGTGGAGTGCTTGGAGACCTTGGGTAAGCAAGGAAATGGAGACAGTTGTTGCGTTACGCAGCACAGCTCCGTGTGATCTGCCAAGGATGTGACCTGTGAGGGGGTGGCAGGGCTGGAGCTGGAGAGCTATTGCAACACGGCAAGTCCCTGCTCCCAGCCCCATTAGCGCAGCATACGCCAATGGCTCCTTCACGGCCTGGGGAGAGGCTCCACTGCTCTCAGCCCCCCGGCACAGCCCTTTAGCTTCGTTAGCAACTGAGCACACCCAGTCCTTCGTTTGACTGCAGCTACATAAAGGTACATGTCTCTTCTCTCTCTGGACTGTATGTACTGATACGTGTGGGTTGCAGCAATACACAAAAGGCAAACAAGCTCATTTTTCTCATCTAGTTGGCTGCAAGCAACAGGCAGCAAAAACGTAGCTCCAACCAAAACAAGAGCTTTCCCAGTTCTTTATTCTGAGGCTTCCCACTCAATATATTTTTTTCTTCTAAGCTTTACAGCCAGTCTCTCCCTTGTGTACATATCACACGCTGCTGCATGGGATATCTGGTCTGGCCACAAGGGTGAACGGTCACCTGAAAACACCGTGGCTTCAGGGCCTCAGCCCAAAAGACATCTGCTACAAGCAGGGACAGAAGCCCTGGTGCCCTCCACAGAATTGAGTACAAGCTAACTGGGCGGTGCAGGTGCCTGCACGGTTCTCATCAGCATGTCACTGCAGGACTCGGCTGTTTTCACATTTGTGACTGTCACTGTTCAGCACCAGCCTCTGCTGACCCTACGGCCACCAACAGAACTGTCTTGCAAAGCTCATGCTGAGAGTGAGCTATGCAGGGATGGTTGGAGATGAAGCTTGCAGGGAAAGGTGGGGGAAGAAGGGAGAGGAGGGAGGGAGCCCATGTGTTGAACTTGCCTTTGAAGTCAAATTTCATCTTCATGAGACAAAGGAGATGCCTTTCACTTCAGATTTTTATGTATGTTTGATTCCGCTAAATTTGTCTGAGTACTGCTATGACACAGGAATTAAAAGCACCGAGAGTTTGCTGTAGCCATTGAGTCATGGACTCAGACTGATCAAATCTACCACTTGTTTTTCCTTCCTGTTACATGAAAGCAGGGTTCAATAAAGTTCAGATCAGAACTAAGAACTACTTTTGTGATGTCTTGACAAACCTTTCTTGAAATACTTAACATGTTAGTTGAAAAGAAAGAAGCACAAAGAAACTCTGTCATCTTGTTATTTATGGTTTTTTAAATGAAACAATGAAAGGAACAACTAAGTAAGTGTGATTCCTTTCTCTAGACTGCACTACATCATAGATTAATAGCTCTATGAACAGATTTGCAAGTAGCACCATCATGCTAATCAAGATATTAAAAAAGTTTATGAGCAGTTGCTTAGAAAAACCAAGATAAAGCCTATGGAAATCTGATACTGGTCAATGGTGCATTTATTCAAAACATAACAGTCACTTCAAGTCTCCATAAATCCTTTGTAAATGAAACTTCCATTGTGATCACTGTTCCAGATCTAAATGATTTATTTTTTTTCTTTGGTAGACTTTAGATATATCTCAGACTGTACAAGTTATGTACCTATTGATACAGAGTTAATCATGCCCCCATATATTATAAATATTAAATTCAAATAAGAAGATAATTCAAAGAAGGAGTATCTTTAGAAGAAGATTTTTTTTTATTTATTAGTGGATTAACTTACATGAAAAAACGCACATTTCTGTGAGATTTGTTTCAAAATTCGGGGCTTCCACAGTTCTAATCAGTTAGCTCTCGGGAGCAGAGCAGACGCTGGATAGTGTGCAGTTTCAAAACTGAGTTCTTAGCAATATTTATCTCATTGCTTCACCCTAAGCAGCATCAGCCTTTGCAATTTCTATGTGCATTTCAGGAAATGGGTTCTACTGCTTTGAGTAGCTGCTAGAAAACAAGGAATATACTGAAAGGCCAAGCAGAAGAGACCCACCAGGAAAACAGTCTGTCAGCCCATTTTCCTAACTCCATGATCTGAGCTTCCCAATTTGTAGAAGCCTTGTGGTCTTCACCACCTGTAGCTTTCTGGGTTTTTGCATGCTTCTCTCCTAACTGTTCAAATCCAAATGGATTCTCAGTTATCAATTTACTCTCAGAACCTCTGGGCAGAAGTCAAAACAAGTTTGGCAAATTGGTTGGATATCAGCTAAAACCACAATTTTTCATCAGATAAACTTCTCTCAGAGGAGCTACTGGAGTCAGCTTTAGCCAGATACCAGATCTATAATGAAATAATTCTATGTATGGGTAACATGAACACTTTGTAATAGCTACATATGCTTTATCATGGAATGAAAGTTCTTGAATAAGCTGAATAAGTTCTTGAATAATTTTCCTTATTTTACTAGTCTCTGTTTAAGCATAAAAAACCTCTCTGGCCAAATAAGGATTTCAGAGTATTTCACAGTTGCAATATGCTCCACTCCAACACCATCTATCAATAATAGCCATCCAGATATCATAAAGGTTTGGGCCCAGATTTATGAGGACATACGCAAACGCATATGCAATTGCCACCTAACTTATCTTCAGAGATCGTGTCCCTTTGCATAGCTGAATCCAACCTTGCAGTCTCCTGCACTTAGCATCAAAGAAACAGGATTACTCCCATAACCACAGCAAACATATTTGCATACACAAGCCTAGAGGAGGTAGGTTTTCTTCAAGAGCTGTAATATTATTTAGTAACCCTAACCAAAAGAGAAGCCATAGGTCGGCCAGCACACAAGGGATGCTCTGGGCTGCCCAGCAAATGCAAGGAATCCAAAGAACCTCAAACACAGTTAAAAGATGGGAAGCACTATCCACTCCTGGATGCCAAGTTATTAGGTGACTACAGAGCTATGCTTTGGGAAGCACTGGGAGGCTCTGAATAGTCTGGTACAACTTTTCCCAAATCACAGAAGTCTCCTGGGAAACTTCAATAATCAAACAAGATCTCGCGGTCAGGAAGCTTTTCTTCATCCAGCCAATTTTATTTCCACTTCATCATTCCATCTATTACTCATTACATCCTCCTGCCAAACTCGACATAATTCTTCTCTCTCTCTCATGCTTACATGTTTCAGTTACATATAGACCATTATGTTCTTTCATCCTAGCTTTTCCTACCCCTTATTCAGGCTGCACATATTTAGTCCTTTTCATTTCTCCTGCTGTCCTCCTCTGTTCCCTCCAACAGCATCCCTCCAGAATAGAAGCACTCCGAGTTGAACTAAATATTCTGCAAACAATTATATTTGGCAGTCTCTAAATGTAAGGACACACAAACCAATGACTAAATCACCTTGAACAACTGGGTGAGAGTTCAAAACCATAAAATTGTCAAATCAGGATAGGGAACTTTGGATGACACTGCAAGATCACCTTCACAGGAAGCCCTTAAGTAATGACATCTTCAAAAAATTCCCTGGTCTGCTTTATGGTCCTCGTCTCAATGAATGTGTCATTAAGTACATATTTGCAGTGATTCCTATGTACAAAATATTTTATGAGCATTCTGCCACTGCAACATTAGGAAGATACTGGTAAGTGCCCATTATCCTTACAATCTTGTAATATATTCTTGAGACACAACTTAATTATTGTTCAAAGATACTAAAGTTCATGTAAAGGCAACTTTTTACCCAATTAAATCACTTATTTACCCAATTAAGTCACTCATGAGCAACTCATGCTTAAAACATTAGAACATCACTGTGTTACACAGTTACAATAGTTTGCTTCTATCACCATATCCAGCTTCCACAGCCTTTCACTGCTAGAAACGTGTGGTTCTTATCCATAAACAAGGCAGGGTCATTCCACAAACCAGAGCATTTTACAAATTATACTTCATCTACATAACTCACAATTTTAGAAGCTCAGGTTGAAAGACTTCAAGTTTAGTCATCTGAAGATGGTGAACATGGTAATTTATCTCTTCAAAACCTGGGAACACTATATATTTGAAACTGGGTTTACATTCAGTTAGGAAACACAGTTATCTGGATACCCATTTTTGCTAAACTTTATCAGCTTTATGATTAGATGTTGATAACGGTGTATGTTTGTGTAAGGTGCCAAAACTGGCACAGAGCTACATTATCACTCCCTGAACTCAGAGTCTGATTTTCCTTCTATAGCAGAAGAAACAGGTAAAGTTACTGGAACTTCAGAGCACACATCAGCCCCAAGGAGAGAGATGAGAGCCAGGTACTGGTGCTGCGACATGCAGTGCAGCATGTTAAATGAGCTGTGTGCAACACACAGAGAAGCAGTAACTCCTTTTTTAATCTGTGGAAGGTTTCAGGTTTAGTGAGCCCCGATGCTTTCTGTGCCCTTGCCCAAAGCATGTGCTAGGACTGTTCTAACAGCACAGTCCATTTGGGGTCACTGAAACTTCCACCATGCCTGGGAGAAGGGTGATGGCCGCAGAATTAAGACAATTACTATGTGACCTGCGGGAGCTCTCAATGCCTGAGCAAGAAACATCTGGGCATCTTTCAAAATGGAAAGGGCAACTGGCAGATTTAAAGGATCATGAATACACAACAGAAAGGAGACATCTCAGTGAAGCACCTGCATCTACCTGCTAAGCCTGCACCTCCGTGGAGCAGAAATGGCACATAACATGTGTGTCCCAATCCAAGCCCAAATATTCGTACTAGAACTACATTCTTACAGCATGGTTTCTGTCTTTCCATAAAGCTACTCTTTCCCTCTCCCCCTGACTTCCATGTTTGTTCTCTTCCCCCTGAATTTGTTCTTGTTATAAAAGAGAAGGATACACTCCATTTCAGTCTTTCCTAGGTAACTGAAAAGAGCTACATAACACAGAACATTTGCAGATAATTGTCATGCCAAAGACACAAAGGTGCTCTGATTACCTGGCACGCATTTACCAGGGGAAAGGGAGTGAAGGGAGTCTTAGCCCAGCTCTCCTCTCCCCTGCCTCCAACACTGGCTGGTGCAGCACATGGCTCTGCCTCACCTCATGCAATTCTGGACTCTCGGCTGTTCTCTGACTTTTCCCACTGTGAACTGGGGTCACGTTCTTTCTTGATTATGGCCAGAAAAAATAGGTGGCACAGGGTATGCAAGGTATCAGGCCCTACGACTGCTGACAAATCTCTAAGTACTTATGTGGATTATGTTGGAAGCATATTCCTAGAGATACTGTTCGTGTTTACAAAGTCTTTTGGGGTGAACATTGCTCAATGGAAAAGCAGCATAGAAATTTAACAAAAGCCACGCTGCAAAATGTAAAAAAGTAATTCTCCCACAGGAACTGAAAGGCATTTCATACATGTCCAATGAGACATTAAAAATAATTATGTGGAAGAGTAATAGCTCCCTTGGTTGTTTTAATATATTTTTGTCTACAAACAAGAAACGTTCTCTAAACTGCTGCCTTGGCTTGGCTTGAAAGGTCTCTCAAACAAAAGCCCTTCAAGTGACCCTTAGATTATTAAAGCTCAGTAACAATGAATGTGGATCTCAGTTCAAACAAAGACTGTAAAAATAAAAAGACAGCAGTTTCGGTCTTGGAAATGAGTATGCCTCAGTAAACTGGAAACACATATAAGGTATTTTTGATCAATAGTCATACCTTCTCTGAACAAAACCAAAAACCTTAGACAAAAGTTTTCGACATTGTTTTTCTCTCAAAAAATAACTGCAAATAGACTTACTTCTAGTACAAATGGAAAGGTTGGATGCTGTGTCTGAATTTAAACTTCCCAGAGTTCATTCAGAGAGCACTGCAGATCACGAAGGGTTTTTTTGATTCTATTCTTAATGATTTTTCCTCCAAAACTTGCTAAATGTCATTAGTATCAACAGAAACGTTTGTGGTGAACAAAAAATGCCAGCAATGCCAAATTACAAAGCTTAAACACTCTGATCTGTGTCTCCCATGAGAAAGATACAAAGGTTGAGATGTTCAATGACAGACATTAATGTCAGATGCCAAAGCAGGAAAAGCAAACATAGGAGTGGGGAGAGATATATAGGCCCCATAGAGTATCTTGTTTTGAAAGTCATATGTCATTTAAATGGCCTTTATAACTGAAGAAGTTAATTAAGAATATATTTTTGTGTAGTTTGCTGGCAGAACGTACGCTGCTGCCAGTTGATAGAGTCAGTTTTGCACTTGTGAACTGGAGGCACAACTTTTTGGTATCTGCTTCATTGCTGTGAGCACCAATGGCTGTGCACAACACTCCATCTAAGCATAGGCCAAAAAGGATGTTGCCAAAGCAAGTGGACTATACAAAATGATCACAGTTCCACCTCTTTTGTGTCTACCAGATTTGCTCTTGCAGCCAGTGGAAGAATTGGAGAAGTAGGGACTGTAGCTATAGCTGGGAGAAGGGGACAATCTCCCTAGAGGACAGTGGTCCTCTGTCCTTTCCACCTAGCTCACCAGGCACCCCACCAGCCCCTCACCAGTTGCTCTGGCTTTCTGTGTGTGCCCTAGTCTCTTTTCCCTCCCACTCTTCTTCCTTTTGAAGCAGCAGCCCAGCTCTCCCATCTCTGCGGCACTCCCATCAAATTGTGTCATGAGCTCCACTTGCTATTATCAACACACCGGCATCAGACAGACACAAGTGTTTAGCCATTTCTCAGCTGGGTAGACCATGTCATACTAAAACTCTCTCTGATGTTTTCATTATGGAAGTTCACCACCACTGGGAGTACTGGTCGAGCTGAACAGGTAGATAAAAATGCAACACATTTTCCCAGAACAGACACCCTCTATACGTTAACAAAGGCAGACAATGGATGTGTAGAAATGATTCCTCTCATTTGCTGTAGCCAACCAACCTTGTCTCTCCTTTGCCAAATTTCTGAAGAGAAAACTCAGATGGGCTTGATATTTGTAATAGAGAAAGTACAGACAAAACTGTGCATCTGCTTTAATGGCTTGGAAACTGTAACATCACTTCTCTACATGGGGATGCTTAATGACTGGAACTGGATTAGTACCCTTGCTCACCAAAGCTTTCTATTCAGTCTATTTCTATTCAGAGCAGTAAATTAGCTATCTTTGTGTTACGCCTGATTCCTGCCCAGGGGGTTAAGAAGATGTTTGTTCTGCCTAACCATGGCAACAAAATTGGCAATTAGCATCAAGTTTGGCTATTCCTGTGAACAGGAATTACCCTGTGAACTCCATTTACCAGACACCAAGCAGCCAGCAGTGTGACAATGATGCATTTAATACTGTCAAGACTGGATCTGAATACAGTAATAATAAAAGACACTATAACCTACCAATATACCTCTTTCTCACCCTCTCCCATGTTTCGAGACACTCGCATTTTCTCTTAGATTTAATGAGCATCTCTCTTTCCTGCCTTAACAATCATCTCTTTGGTCTCACATTGCAAAGACTAATGTACTAAAGCTCACCTGTGGCATGGAGTGATCACACAGTTCCCTGAAAGCATAACTTCTCTTAGTACATTTTACACAATGCATTAAATGAAATACAGGACAAAAATTAATAGTATATGAAGGAGGAAAATGTTTCTGAATGACATCTGGAAATTAGGACAGATGAAAAGAAGACAGTTCACTGAATAGATTAATAGTTGAGAATGTCATTACCGATGTTCTTCAAAGCACTGATTTACTTTTCATGAGAGTTCACAATCCATAAATGCAGGAATCTCCTCTCTGTTCTGTGTTTATACAGTGCTTAGAACAGTATGGCACTGGTCTGCCACTAGGTGCTTCGGTGGTACAAATAAAGAATAGCAGCAGATGAAAACTGATTATTAGAAAATCTTAATTCTTAACAGCTTAGCTTCATATCTGGTACTAAGAAACTAGGGCCTGGATTTCAACACAATTCTTCGCTGAGTTACTGATTGCTTTTGGCAGTTGCATCATTTTTATAGTTCGTCCAACTCTTCTTACTCTAAAGTTAGATAGATGATAGCACTGATGGCCTCCTTCAGTCATCTTTTTATTATTGTTCTTTCTATATAACAGTATAGTAATAGTAATTAGCTCCTTGGTCAGAAAAGAAACCATAACCACATTGTGTCTTTGCAAACACCAAGATCACATAATGACCTTCAGTTGTATTACAAAACACTGGTCATAATTGTAGAATGAGTTAGGAAAAGGAAGATGAATTTGAGAGAAACTGGGTCTAGTGAATGAGGTATTTATGAATTTAAGAGTCAAGACTTTTTTTCATGAGGATGGACATTCAATTAATGTTGATGCCTGCTATGCTTACAAAAAGGAAAACTAAATACCTTTATCATTAAATATGACATAGCAAAACATGCCAGAAGACTCCATCCTGGTATTCATTTCTGTCAACAAAAAAGCCCAAACAGAAGCATGATGTCTGTTCAAGGAAATTGCAGATGAGGACTTGGCATTTCAAAAGGCCATGGTTTATTAATACTTAAGGAATACTTAGCCATTTCTTTGTACTTTTTGATCTTCTGTGTTAAGTAAAGCTACCTAACACTCAAACACCTGAAACCATGCTAAGGTGAGGAGAAAAAAACTTTTGGACTAATACCATAACCTTTTAAGTCAGCAAAGTCTCAAAGATACTGTGTATTTCCCCCACAAAGACAGCAACATTTGGGCAATGCATCAAATGCAGAGGGAAAGAAGAGGGATATCAAAGGAATAGCATCATGATAGAAAAAATTCTGTGAAGCCAACATGAACTAGGCAGGACTAGCTGTGCCATGCCTCGCTTGTAAAATATGTAAAGAAATAAATCCACTGCTATTTTTTAAAAACAAAATATGCATAAACTGACAGAAAAGTACTAACATGCTTGAAGTACCATTTCATACGCAATGAAATTTAGTTTAATTTTATTTAGTTTAATCCAAGCAGTTAACAATTCTTGCAAGACAAAGCAAAAATACTTTATCTTGGTTCAAGCAAAGCATCTGAAGGCAGGCTCCTTTAGGAAACAAGGCTTATGTGATTGCACTGCCAGTCCATCTGTCTCTCAGATAACTTCTCAACCTCAGACCTGTTTCAGCCAAATTCTGTAGAGACATGACATTCCCAGCAACTCTAAGTGTGCACAAACTTCAAGAAACTGGCAGTTCAATAGAAACAAAGGGACCTAAACTAGTGCCCCCACTAAAGAAGCACTGCTGTGTGAGCTCAGCAGTTATTTGCACAGTTCGGCTCCCCGCTGGCCAATTACTCATCAGAACTAACTACAATATGTGCTACCATTGCCTAGCTGTTATCTGGGGAGAAGTAAGGGAAGTGAAGGTAGTGGGAGGGGAGGGAATCACAGGGGACATGTAGGGAACAGGGGTCGAGGGGTGGGCAAAGAGCTCCAAGGCAAGGATTCAGATCCAGGCAGCTAGGATTCATTAGTTGCACCGTCATAGAACAACTTCTTTCTCAGTTTTTCAGTTCAGCCAAGAAATTAGTGAAGGGAGTTACTTGCACAGCTCAGTTGATACTGGGCTCTCAAAACCTTTATTTGCTGGCATTTCAGATCCTACTTCCAACCATGGAGGCTTGCGCAGGTAGAAGATTTGATCTATCCTCAGCAAGCTGAACTGATGGGGGAAGGAAAAGATGCATAATGACATTGATCTAGCGGTGCAACAAACATCAGGTTGCTTTAAATACTCCAGAGAAGAGCTTGTATCCTTCCAAAAGGGGCTATTTTCTGCTTCTTTTCATCTGCACCATTGTCTCCTATAAACCAAATTTTACTCTGCTTGGGAATAGTAGAATGTGAGAGTAAGGACAGAGTTTACTAAATGTTGAATTAGTTGGGATTGATTTAACCGTTTAGGCTTTTACTTGTGCTTAGGGAAACGTGCTGAACTTTGAAGAAGTTGTTTGATGCCATTTTTTTTAAGCAGGATGTAAACCGATTCTCTTTAATTTCCTATAAAGGACCCCATAAAAAGTTGTCCTGTGACATACACAAAAGGAGGCCAGAAAAAAAAGCAGCTGACAGAAACCACCCCAGACAGATGTATTTGTGAGCTATATATCAATTCCTTGCTCTGTCAAAAACTGAGTAGATGATCTAAAAGTGTCCAGGTCACTCTAGAATACATAGTCTTACAAGAAAAATTTCAGTCTTCTCATTCTCAGTTTTCAGTTTTTCCCATGTGACACCACCTGTGACATCAGCTCCATTGTTATGGTACCCTCCATTCCTAAATGTCATTAAGCATGCAGTGACATCCAAAATGAGCTTCAGTTTTGCTCTCGGTAGAGCAGAGAGTGAGCTGTTAACAGGGGGCTTGACAAGAGGAGAAATGGAATTATCACCAAAGGAGTGAGTTCTAATGTTTATCAGATAAGTAGCTGTCACTTAAAACTCCAGTTGTTATTTCTAACAAAACCATTCCTAAAGGAGTGGTACAAACCCTCTGAAAGCCTTTTCTGGTTCCACTTTTTTTTTAAGTGCAGAGATCTAACTCCTCCATGGTTTGCTCCCAATAGCAGTAGCAGTTGAGGTTCCCAAAGAGGAAGTTCAATATCCATGGGAAGAAGAAGTTTGGACTGTTCTTCAATGTCTCGCTAGCTGTGGGCTGGGACTAGTAGCACTTGGGGCTAAACCTTCTTGATAAAGATTTCCCATCCCAGTGACTGTGTCTGTCTAAACTGTCTGGAGGTACCTGCTACAGCTTGTCCTGAAGAGCTGTCCCCGAGTTACCCATGTGGCTTCCACTGGGACTCTGGGGGTTTCTTCTTGATTGCAATTGAGATGTAGGAGGAGAAGAGAATGAAAAAGACTGGTATGCGCCCAGGTCTCACTCAGAATAAATGGCCAAAGCACGCTGCAGAGAGGAAAAGGGTCTTGATCATTCAGTTCAGATGTAACATGTGGCACCTTCATAGAAAGAAAAGCAGCAGGATTTGCCCACAGAGCAGCTTTAGTATGGGGTTTCATCATTTGGGTTGCAGCATGCTGCAGAGGTAAGAGGAAAGATGAGATGCAGGAGCCAGAAAAGGTCATGCAAACTCACTGGTGGAGCAGACCTGGGTATGTCATGGTGCAGCCAACAGTCTTAGCTGAAGAGACAGCAGAGTTGTTTCTGGAGTGTGGAAGGGTGCAAAGAGGTTTGGGAGGAAGTTAAAGATGGCTGTGGGAGATGGCTGTACTCGCTCTCCTGCCATCATCTCCTGTCCAGGGAATGTCACACGTATCCCTTCTCTGTTCTCTAGGGGCCACCTAATGGGTTGTGTAAGGAAAAAAGATAAAAAATAAGGCGGTCACGGTGGTGAGGAGTGAGCTTTCACACCAGAGAATCCACAGCTGCTTTTTTGGTAATCAAAGCTGGATGCAATTCTTTCCCATTGGTGGCCTTTCGTCTAGACAGACACATTCACAGAGCTCTAACTTGTACCTACGAGAGCTGTATGCCTAAGAAAGCCCAGACCATCTTCTGTTGGCTCCATTCATCTGGCATTTGTGTTCTTAGACTTCCTATTGTCCAGACAAGGACGCTGACAGGGCTAAACAACTCCACAACCAGCAAATAAATCCAGAGCATATCAGTGTCTCGTATACCAGTGTCTCATATAATGCACCACTGACTTCCCATACTTTCAAAACAGATCCAAGAAGTGACACCAGCTACAAGAATGCCCCATATAAGCTAAAGAATCCCTTGCTTAGAGAGCAAGCGGGATTGCACAGGTGTGCGCTTCAACAGCAGACCTACCTCTATTTAGCAGCACCTCGGTCTGCACAAAAGGAAAAGAAAAGGGGGGATTACAAGGCAAGTGCACCTGCATTTGAAATATTACCTTATTTTCACTGAACAAGGCTTGCATGAATCATAACTCAGAATTGCTCAGAACTGAGGTGCATTTAATGTTTTCCTTCTCTTCAGCAGATGACAAAGAGATGCTGATCTTTGCTGTGCTTCACAAAAGGAACGTTACTATGGCTGTCTGCAGAGCAACTGAAACCAGAAGTTCCCAAGACCTAACCTGGTTCTGACACAAATCCCTCCATGAGTTTGTCACTGGCCTTCAGTATCTTGGTTTTCCTACTGATTCAAATTAGGATGTGAGTGACAATGCTGGGGCTAGCGTACAGCACAGCACAGATTATCCTGCAGCTCTCTGGATCATCTGTGGTAGCATCAAGTAACTTCTTTAGATATTAAGCTTTAATTGAACTTGAGTGACTAATATGTTCAAACCAGAAACTTTCCTGTGGGTTTAAAAATTTAATTATATTCCCCCCCCAAATTTTCCTAGTGCTACTCATTGAAAATACACAGCTGCACTGGTGAAGCTGTCAGTGAAAGGAAGCTAGAGGTTTTGGCAGCTGCACAGAGGGGAAGAGGTGAGGCCCTGGACTCATGAGAAGGCGTTGGAGACAGTTTAGGTTTGGAGATCTCTGGAGTCTGCTGACATTTTTGGCGATCTGAAGAAAACTCATTTCATCCCCACCCTTTTGTGAATAAGGCAGAGGTGACTAGGTTACAAGGCAGTAGGTCTTAGTCTCAGCTCTTTCAGTGACATATCGTATGACTATAGTCAAACAGAGCTTGGTTCCTACTTCCATCTGTAAAAAAGGAGGAGGTGCACTTTCTAAGACGAACATCAAGATCTGGGGCAGTTTGGGAGGAGAGTTCTTAGATCCATGAAACAGATGTTTTTGAGGCCCAAAGTGCTTAAGGCATGTGCTGATGTTCCCAGCATGGATTTTAGCTCAGGAACATTGCATACACAATTCTGAGCTAGAGGGTCTTCTAAGGAAAGAACATGTTCATCATGCAAGTAACTCTGAAGGAGCTACACTGAGAAAAAGAACAGCCCTCCTGGTATCTATTTTCCTTTGCATGCCACAGAAATATTTTCTCTCTCTTTGAAGCAAAGTTCACCTTTTTCTACATTTATACAACCCCTATCACTGGAGAGGGAGCCAGCAGTGTGGCTCCAAGGCACTACCACAGAATAAAACAGTAACAGAAATAGTTATTCTCTAGGGAATTTATTTTCAACCTGTATTTTAGTCACTTAAAATGTAACAGAGAAAAGTAAAACCCAGAAGACATACCAATATTCTCTAAATTTCTGGGACTGTGAAATATCATAGAAAAAAAATAATCACCACCTTCAAAACAGGGCTGCCTGAATAAAATGGGACTTCCCTGTGCAAGAGATGCCATTTCACTACAGCAGATGAAAAGTGCTATATAAGTATTGACTAGTATTAATTCTTACTGCTGTTGTTTGAGCTGCCTATACTACACATCAGATGCGTCCCAGCCATGCAGTACAGCAAGACACTTTTGACATAGAATAGCCAGCTTTCAAAGCACAACTTTACAGGAAGGAGTTCGATACCGAAGTTGCATAGCATTATACTGTCACTGACATTAGTATCAGCCTTGTAGAGCATTGCAGTTGATATGACTACTTTATTCCTGAACTATGATCACTTCTAAAATATGTGAACAATGTATATATATAAAACTTCCCATATTCAGAGCTTCTCTCCCACCACTGCCTGTGGGGATGTTCTGCAGCTCACATTGCAGTATGCAATAATACAAGTATTACAAGATATTGTATAATCCAAATAAAATAATGAGACAAAATAAAGACACATTATTGAGAGGAAGAGATTCATGGCATCTCCAAGAGATACCAATGGCTAAAGCAGAGAACAGCTCTCACAAAGGAGTGTTTATGGAAGCGGGGAGGAGCTGTCTGCGCAGACTCTCCACAGGGAGGAAAGCTCCACATTTCACAAACCTGAGCTACCAACTCCTCAGTAGTACAGGGATGACAACGTACCTCTCACAACAGAAGGTCCATCTAGGAAAAAGTATTTTCTCTAAGAGCTCGCCACTCCCCCTTGCAGCTTCTGCATTAGAGAAAAATCTTACTAATGCCATTTCTGGAGTACTCTGCCTTACACACACTGTGCAGGTGTAGATGAACTGGTGATATCTAAGGTGCTGTTAATCGGGACCTGCTGCTTCAGTGGATATGAAAGAAAAATAGTGCATGTGGTCTCACTGACACTGTGAAATTCCCTTTTTCCTGCTCTGCAGAACTGGCCCCTCAAGCTCTCCTTGATGTGGTAACGTAATAACAGACCAAAAAGAAACGTGCAGCTTTCAGCAGTGTACATCAATGAGGAAACAAAAATAGGTTTATCAAAGAAAAACGTGACTCTGACCCATCCTTGGAACCAAATCAAAGAGTATCTAATGGCAGCAGTAGGTCTCCAAGAAGAAAACAAAGCCAAACTAGTTTAAAATAGATCCAAACAAGAATACATGGGGGGTTTTGTTGTGGTCATTGCCAGCCAGATTATGATTGGTTACAAATGTTAAGGGCCCTTGAGTTGCTTGAGTCCTTAATCCATCAAATTGGTCATCACTATGTGCCAAGCGATGACCTCAGTCAAAAGCCATAAATCACTGCTCAGTTAAAGAACCAAGCCTGCAAGCTCCCTCAAGTACCGCTTCTCTCAGCACTTGTGAATGGGGAAGGCAGGCTGCCCAGGATTTTGGATTAGCTGATTTACATGGAGGATGACATAAAAGCTTTCAACTCCAAGTACCAAATTTTACGTTAACAGAAGCTGGCATGGAGCATATGAATAAAACATAATGCCAGAGTGTGTGCTTTGCATGTGGGTTTAGAGCTGAAAGATGTGGTTCCTTACAGTGTGGTCCCAGATTTAAAGCAGTCTGTAAGAAGTTAAAGCTAACCCTCTTGTTGCTAATCCTCTTCAGGGCATCACAAGCCACCTCTCAGTTACTACACTTTGTAAAGAATGCCTAAGCCACGTACTGTTCACCAAATATTATTGCAAATTCCCAGAAGGCTCACTCTCCATTCAGAGGTAGGGGAATCATTAGCTGTATTCTACTTGGCATATGTACCAAAGATGATGAAGCCCTTTTTTAAGTATAAAAGTTAGTTCATCTTTAATTATGTAAATAAAGCAGGTGTTCACCTACAAAGCATTTTTCAGTAGGAACTGAATGATGAAAGTGATCTTAAAAAACCTGTTGTTATAAGGATTTTGAAGACCCAAGAGCATGCAGGGAGGGGAGACGGAAAGGAACATTTAAAACAGTAGAGAATAAGCGTGGTCACATTTTTCACCACTGAGCACTTTACCACAGTGTTTCCTGTGGTAGGACATCTTTCATGAAGCCTTCCACCATCTCTCTCTATTCCAGTGACTGTTAGTCTTGTTTTTCAAATATTTATATGTTTGCGTGTGTGTGTGTTTGTATATATATATATATGAAATATATACATTTAAGTGACACTAATTAACAGAATTATACATTACAGTAAAAACACATACTGAGGTGCTGTACAGTTAAATACAAATATTTCCAAGGCAGTTTGGAGCTGGAGGCTGTATCTGCATTAATAATAACCTGCAAAAAGTCTTAATCTCACAAGCTTTTCGTGCATCCCAAATTAGGTTGTAGCAATTACAGAAGAGGCCAGTTATATTATTCATTCAAATTTAAATACAAGAGTCAGTCCTTATAGGAACAGACTGTATTTTGGCAATGAAATCTTACCTCTCACAGTCCAAAGTTTATCTTAAATGATAATTCAACAGAATGAAAAGCACTGGCAAAGTAAGTATTATGGGGTTTTGTAGTTTGCTCACACTTTTATTTTTAAATGCTTTTGGCAGTTACCTCCTTAATTTTTAAAATTCCATTACATTTATCTGAAATTGCCTTCTATGTTGAAGTGACTTAAAATGATGAGGATAGATTTACTCCTTTCTTTTTCAGTTTCAGGAACTCCTGAGGAATAATACCCTACACATTGGGGATGAAGTGACTTGGCTTTCATGGCAGGATGCTCCCTTTCACAAACCACGGGAGGACAGAACCACTCTGTACCCACTACAGTCCCTCAGGCCACGAGACCCTTGTTCCAGTAAGGTTGGGGAATTTTGTCGCTGGGCCAAAGCTAGTCACAACTGCACCCTCCTGCTGCAAAAGGCATCATGACTGGAGACAGCTTTTTACCGCAGGCTCACATGCTTTTTTTCCGTACACCTGCTCCACCAGCTCTTTTTCAAACTTGTGTGCCTCCTGACATTTAGGAAACTGAGAAGTGCTGTCCTGCTGTGCGCAGGAATCATTGCATAAAGTAATCCAGTCCCTCAGGATTTACAGTGGAGCTACAGTCAGCAACATGCTGGACATCCCCTGGCTGTAGAAAGCCTGGGTTTTGACCTGAGCAGCTCAACATAGAAGGCAAGTTACAATACACAACTGCCAATGCAACATGGTGTCTTTTTTGGCAGAGAAGATAAAAATAGCAAAGAAACAACAGCTCTGTTCTTTTCATGAAAGCCTGGCAGTTTTCCAGACTGAGAGACTTAAGTACTTTTTGTACTTTGGGGGGAAAAAAATGATGGGATGTGGTCCAAGACTGGTCATACGAACCTGAGAAATATGGAATAAGAGGCTGGGCTGAAGCAGCCAAAGTGGTACCACCAGCTGCAGCCCCATTAATTAACGCTCTGCGGTATGTAGCTGTAAGTATGACCCTGATACTTGTTGAATACAAGCAGATAACTATTACAGAGCAGCTACACTTTTCTTACTGAGGTATATTTATCCAAGAAGTACCTTGCACATTTCCCCCATCTCACAGGGCAGTAAATTAGTTCTAATTGCAAAGGTATGTAGTAAAAGCTGTGCTCAGCCTTCTGCAGCATTTGAAGATTTATTTTACAGTTTTAGGTTTTCTCTGGATATCTAAAATTGGGGGGAGAGCAACACGAGGGAAAAATGCAGGTTTTATAGATCTATAAAACTACCTCACTTTAGATAAATAACGTGTTTCTCTGCAACTTAAACAATGTAACCGAAAACTACAGTTCTGTGGCTGACAGTGCACTGCACTAGAATATAGATTTCTTTGTTTGCAGTTCTTCTTTTAATTTGGAAAGAATGACAATTTTATCTGCTTAAAGGGGAAAATATGACAGCTATAATAAACTATTTTAACATACCCTAACTCTAGTTTTATGAATAGTTTCAAAAAAAGTACTGATAGTAGATACAGAGCAAAATTCTACAGCTCCACTGACAACACTGACTTGTGCAAACAGTAGCAGCTGCCTGAACATGAGCTAGGAGAGTCACTGGGTGCAATCCTAAAGCAGAAAGAGCCCCAGGATTTTGGATCTTTATTCTGTGCCAGATATCATCAGCTGGATGTAGCCTTTAGTCACTGTGTGGCATTCAGTCATGCTTTAAATCCTCTTTTACAAATATTAATTTTCTTTGTCCCTTTGGTCTGCTGTACCTTCCTGATACCCTGCTACAAGTGAACCTCCACAGTAACATCAATCAGGGAACATCAGCTACCCACATCAGCTACTCACTCCTTTCAGACCCAGATTGTTCTGGTAGTTGTAAACTTGACAAACAGCCTGAGGATTTAATCTTGAATCAAAGCTATTGTGCTGGTTCAAGAAAACAATGTTTATATCAGACTCCGCAGAATATAACTTGCGTGTACTGTGCTGATGGTGGACACTTAACATGTCTTTCATTTAGCAGTGAGCTGCCTGTTTCTGTCTAGGGATCTAACATACAGAGAAAATACTGTTTTCTTGTTTCTCAGTAAGTGCCAGAAAGGAACCATTTCCTCTGACCAGAAACCAGCATAACAATAGATATGTAGTCTTGCAAATTAAATAAACAAACAAACAAAAAGTGGTCACCTAACTCAAGGCCAAACAAAAGAAGAAAAGACAGGAGAACATTTTTGGACTGGCTGGCTCTTCTGGGAATGCAGCTGTGCATTCCAGCAGGCAGCAAGAATGCGGATTTTTCCATTTACGCTGATCACAAGCTTTGCTACATTCTGGGCAAAAGCATTCACCCCCCATGTATATGGCTCAACTAGATACTGTTTCACAAAATGACACTACTTTGTATAAAAAAATGGAAATTAAACAAAGATTCTTTAGAAGTCTTCTAATGACAGCCAGCACCATAGGACATCAAAATTATACAGGTCACTGTTAGGAACACACATTTCTTTTTCTGGCTGTGCAAGTCTGAATATACTGGGCATAGCTGAGATACAACTCGATCCTGTCTCAGGATCTCTTCAACTCCTACCACAGCCGGTAGCATAGAATCCGACAATTTTGTCAAGTGATAGAAATTCTCTCATGCAGTTGTGTTTCTTGTAGTTCTTTACACCGATTTAATATGATCAGTAATTATCAGCCAAAAAGCCTCCTTGAATCCTTACATTACTGCATGTTTTTCTGTCTCTCCAAAAAGTCACAAAGGGCTGGCTTTTCTAGTGCTCCCACCTTTGGCTGAAACCTGCTTGTGCTGACGCCAATGTGAACAAAGGGATGCAAGGGAACTTCTGAGGAAAACTCCCCCTGAGCTGCTACCCACTGTGACTGTTAGAGATACAACTAATCCTATAGCTAATAAATAAACTAGTGCAAAAGATTCTTGAAACTCATTCTTGCTGCCAAACAGAACAAAGCTTAAAGAGCATCTCTATCTTCCTTGAGTATGCTGCATTAAAAACAGATCCTCCCATTACTGAGACAGCATTGTAGAAAAAGAAGCCAAAAACCAAAAAAAGAACTTTTGGAGTAGCCATCTCATAATGACATGACAAAAATGACCAGTGAGATAAGAAGATTCACAAAAGAATGTGCTGCCATCCCTTCTTCTATCTGACTTTCAAACTGTGTCATTTGCTGATTTCAAAAGTAAGTTGACCATTATGAAAACACCCAATCCATTACCTATCTCCAATGGCATTCAGTACAAATCTGACCAGCTTCATGGCTTTGCCGTATTTTCTAACAATGTTTAAATGTGGAAACAGGCAGAAATTGCAACAAACGTCATGACCGGACCATCACTTACTGATATTTGCTTAAAGCTCTACCTCCACTCAGAGCAAGTACCTACCTGCTGCACCAGTAGATGGCTCCTAACTCCCTTTAGCAGGACACACTTTAAAGTTAGAGCTCTGTCACCTCTCGAAGGAAAGAGTGTTTCATCTTTTTAAATGTCTACAAAAATCTCTTGGGACTTGGTCTGGCTCTCATTAATTTCAAGGGGAGTTGAAAAAAGCACTAGGAGAGTTTAAAAAAATAACAAACAATGAGAAAGAATAGGATATAAAAATAAAATTTATTGCCTCCAAATCTGCCCCATTCTCTTTTTTACCTTTCAATAATGGTTGCATGTGTCTTCTGCACATTTAAGCATCAGAAAAACATATAAACCATTTTTATTGCATACAGAAAAAATGTATCTATGTATTTCAGCTTAGATCTGCAAGAATCCACTTAAATTTTAGAACTGGAGTGAGAAAACAGAGACAGTCAGTTTTATTCCATGCACAGCAATTACTCCAGCTGTCAGCACAAGTCACTTTTACTGCTAAAGCAAAAGTGCGAAGCATCAAGTGGATCCCACAAAAACAATACAAGTTTATTTAAAAAGACCACACCTCCTGTTCTATAGTCCCTCGACACTGTTAGGCACAAGTAACAACAAATTACCAAGCAGAATTAAAAGGAATGAAAGTGCCGTGCATTCAAGGGAGAAATCTAATTATTTCCTTAGCACTGAGAAGAACCAAAGTTAGTACTGAGTTTCAAAAACATTTACAGATCTTCTGCAACTCTCCCATGCTTTGCTGTACAGAGAGAAATCCTGCTGCTAGCATAGTCAACAGGAGTTTTGGTATCAACTTCAGTGGAAGCCAGAACTGTACCCTCTTTTTATTATCTAAGTCCACAAACCCAAAATTTAGCCCTTTGTGATTTGTTTTCAACAATACAGAGGGGTGTTCAGCACTTGCTGTAAGGCGGTGAGTTTTTCAACTGCTGGTTATGCTAAATACTATTCAAACTGTGATCTCTATTAGTCACGAAGGTATGCATATTTCTGGAAATGTCACACTTTAGACAATTCATCAGTATAAAAACGGTAACACTAATTTAATCCTGACAATTCTAAAAGTCTCGTTTTCTTCAAAACAAAATACAAAAATAAAATCTAAAATCAAAGTCTAAAGTGGATGGGAAAAGGTGTTACTAAAAACTCTCTTCTGGATTCTGCTCCAGGTCACACTGATGTAAATACTGTGTATTTCTACTGGTTCTCTTGGCTTCCTCAGCATTTAAACCTAAAAGGGAATAAATCCTAGAACTACAATATGAAATACGTTCGAGCAGTTTAATTAGTACTTGCTGCAATAATGTAAATCATGTGTGTGATGTGTAAAAATAGCAGATTATAGAAAGAAAAAAACCCAAAGCTCTAATTAAATTATATGTCATCCAAAACCAGGATGAATACTCAGAGTTCATCTACCATAGAAGCCATTGTACCTGAAATGGGGTAATGTATAAACAAAGTGCTTTATCTAGGGTATGACTGGAAGCTCCAAGATTGTAACGTCCTTTAAGATAACATTCCAAATCTATCCTTTTAAGTTTCCAGCCAAGAATTTGTTTTTATAATTTCTTTGCTCTTGGCAAAAGGAAACTGTACTTCAGGCGAAGTTCTCCCTCTCATTCAATGCCACTGCCACTCCCCCATTTTTTGCCAAAGAAACGATACAAGTGTTTTGAAAGCCCAAACTACAGGGAACTGGCTATAACTGCTCTTGGTCACTGTTTCTTTCTTTATCACATTTACCATGAAGTATCATAAGACAGCTCATTAAAAACACAGATAATAGTATTGTTTTATCTACCACTGGATCTCACCCTGCAGTTCCTGCTCAGGTACCCCAGAGGCTGCTAGCTGATCTGAGACAAGCTAACACTTGTGCAGAAAAGGCCTGGTTCCTACCCTGGGGTGACAGACACAGCTGAGACCCCCTCTGCACGGACAAGGAGGCTCAGGATTTAGCACTAGTATAACTCTGCTGCTCTAATACTTCTTGAAAACACAGTATTCACTTGCCCACATGAGTAGCAGTTTTAACTTACTTTCCTACTCCCAGATTGTGGGCTGTTTTGTCATGCAGAGCAGTGCTTGCCGCAGTTTTAGGAATCCTAAGGGCTTAAATCACTACTGTCTCCCCAAACTGTCTATAGGCCACTAGGAACACCTCTAGTTCTCAGTAAACCCCCTCACTTCCAATATGCACTATGTGATGAGGTCATTTATTGAGCATGACCATTAATAAAACCACAGAAGGGAGATTTTTAGGGAGTGTCCGCTCCCTTCTCTACCAGCTGCAGGGATATTCTAATCACTTTATACTGCCATAGCACTACGCTGAGATTCAGCTGTATTTCTCAGGGGAAGAAAAAGCTGCTGCAGGGTAAATATAAAGCTAATGTTGGGCAGCTTTGAAAAATCTCAGTCTAAAATAATTACAAATAACATCACTCTTAATTGCACTTTGTAAAAAGAAAAAGATGTTGCAACAATTTCCCCTTTTTTTTTCCTGATAGCCACACCTACATATGACACCAAAGTAAATATTATATATCACTGCAGAGGCTAAGTCCTCATTTCACTTTGTTGAGCAATACCAGAGTGAGGCTACATCACTGTAAAAAAAACCTTTTCTTGTTTAATTTTGCATAAATTCAAGCACTCGCAGTTCACAAAATTGAATCTCTTCTACAGAAGTCCTACAGGCTGTACAGAAATGTTCTCTAAAAAAGCAAGCAGATATTTGCAGCAATTTTTGGTGTGGGGAGATAAGTGCAGAGTATGTGTGCAAGCGTGTGTGATTGTTTGTGTAAGCCTCATGCTGTTGCTCGTAGTCTCCTGATTGATGAAGCCTAGTTCGTGCTCTGCTGAGAGTCGGCATTTGTTTTTCCAGAATTAATTGCTCTATTTTGTCTCCTGTCTTTGGGATACCCTGGGGGAAAAACCCTTCAGTGCAGTAGGAACAATTCTTTTTTCATCTTCATCCCTGAAAACCATTTGGAATTTTAGGAGAGTAACAAAGGCCTTCCTTAAAAAAAAATCCCCCTCAAACAAGGAAAAGGAAAGGAACCTATTATCTACTTGATATTGAGAGTTAAATAGAATTTTACCTTTATTCCCCCAACAAATGAAAACCCAGACAAAGGGAGAGCTTGTCACAGAGTACTTACTCTAAGAAACTCTGAGGCGGCAAGGTGAAACAGAGACAGGTTCATGACCGACTGGATTCCTCCCCTGCTCCAGTTAATTCAGAGAAGTGTTCAAATCCGCAGCCTTTGCAGAGTCTTCCACTACCAGATTTACAGCTTACGCAGATGCTGCTTTAGAGGCTGTGCTTATTATACTGCTCATGTTGCCATCCCAGTGTAGGCATGTTTTAAATGTTCCCTTCCCCTGCTGAAAGGCTAAATTCTGGTCTCTTACGCAGTCTCTGAATTCAAAGGCCTTTCTCTGGCTTAAATATTTTCACCTGGTATCACCAATGATATCCGGAATGCAGGAATTTAAGCACTTGCCATTCAAAAACTTGAATCTCTTTAAAAACAGTTAACTAAATTACGATATGCTTGTTAAATTTTACACTCCAAAATCATAATAAATCCCTGCCTTAGAAGAGCCATCTAGTCTAAGTTGGAATTTCCATGGCAAAAATCATGCAAGCCTGAGAATGTGGAAAGTTAATGCTTACAAAGCAATGATTATTGGTGGTATCTACATAATGTGTGTCCTATTAGACAATTTGGATTTAAAGATACTAAGGAAAAAAGAACTATACCATATGTATATATCAATGAACGAACAAAGACTGATATGTGCAAATAACAATAATCTCCAAGGTGAAGGACTAGAATCAAAGAATGAAATGCTTTTCTTCTGGAACTAGTAATTACCACAACCAAGGTCAGACAATTTCCTGAAAATAAATATAGAAGTCTTTTTATGCTGTTTTCCCCCTTTGTTTTTTGACCAGTATTTGCTAAAAACTCATAGTGCTCAGCAGACAAGTGTTTGGTCTACAGATCAGTGCTAGAGAGGCAAAGACACAGCATTCTGTGACATTCACAGAACACCCTGGGCCAATGACTTTTTTATGCTTTACAGCCATTTATAAATGGATTTTTAAAAACAAACAAACCCATCTCTATTTTGGAAAGCTGAACTAATGGCCTTGCTTTGGGTAAGTTTCCACTACATGATCAACTATAAAATGATAGTACAGGTTTATTGGGCAGGTGAATACAACAATAGTAAAATATGAACAAATTAATCTGAGGAAATGTCTACTGAGTGGCTGTTTTTATACACAGAACATTTCAACTCGCATCCCAGTAATATTTTGGTCTTCACAGAATCACAGGATGGTTGAGGTTGGAAGGGACATCTGGAACTCATCTGGTCCACCCCCCCTGCTCAAGCAGGTTGATCTAGAGCTGGTTAGCCAGGACTGACCATCTTCCTAAATTCAGGCTGACACAACTTTAAAGCAATTATGGCCCCTCCAGAGAGATTTTTGCAGGGTTTTGTTTTGTTTCGTTGGTTTTTTTTAATTATTAATCTCAGTATTCCCAGAAACATGGGAGTTACAGAAAGATGGTCTTTATGCTGATTTCTTTGTATCTGCTTTGTGCAGCTTTTCGAAAGTACCGAGCAGACAGCTGTATCAGCAAAGCTTTCATTTCTATCAGTGATCTCTGTCAGATTTTCCTTCTGGATTATATCAGAATTTGGATTATTTGTTTGCCACCAAATACTACTTCACATTGGTAGCATACAAGGAGAGAAAAGAAAAAAATGGATGTAGACAGATCTGAAGGGATTTCTAACTTAGTTATGTCTTCAAAGTTGTAGATTTCAGCAACTCCTTACTCCAATCTGCTACTTAGAAATCTCTGAAATTCAGAGCACACATTCTCATTGGCTAAACGTTTACAATATTTTTTTAAAACATTAAAAAATCAGTATGTTTATGCAAACTGTTTCTCATTGGCTGTAATTCTATCTCCTAACATCCATTATTCCACAAACATATGTTAGAACCACTCCTTTACTAGCTTCTCAACATTTCTACAGAATATAAAACTTTTTAAGCCAAGGTGTACAGGGTCAACTTAATCCTGCAAATAATCTTTGCAGTGTACAAGAGATTCTCCAGCATCTTTACCTCTTGAGCTTAAAAGGGTTATCAAAGTTAAAAGGCAGGATTACAGTTATCAGACCAGTATTTCAGTTTTAAGAGACGGACTATTGATCAACACAGAGAGAAAGCTGATCTGAGTAAGCACCACATGAAAGATTTCCAGTCCAACCAATAATAAACCAAAGTGTTACTTCAGTGAAGAGGTTCTTTTGAACATTTAATCACACTGCCCACTGAATAGAAATTATATAAAAGCTATATGCAAAAAGCTGATTTGTAAGAAATGTGTACAATATCCTCTTCCTATAACAGGAAGGGATCAGAATTTATTTTAGCTACCATGATAAAACATTAACAAACTAGTCATCTCAAATACACTATTCCAGGCTTGGAAAAGGGAATTTGAAAAAAAACTAAACAGAAAGATTCAGACGGGAACAGTATTTTCACTGGGCTCCAAGCCAAAGTAATCTGTAAATGATAAATCATTTGTATATGTGTATAACTCTTTTATATGGAATTTAGTACTTCTTCTGATATCACATTTGTTTGCTGTTTTACTTGTTCTATACTTACCTGCTTATTTTGACTGTTAAATGGTTTTACCCTTCAAGTGCAGCATAACTGTTTGTATGCAACCAGAAATAGTGTAAGAATGTGCATCCTGATGCCATTGTCTGTGCTAACATCAACCAATTCACACTTGTACAAGAGGGATGCTAATTAATTTTAAGCTTTCAAAATGCAGGGAAGAGGCCTGATCCCCTGACCTGTCACAGGTGCCCTGCCAGCACAAAACCTAGCACAGTGACAAATCAAGCACAGTAAGTATTCAGAAATAAGCTACATACAGCTCTCCAACAACACTGTCTATTTCTCACCAAGAGAATCACCTATCATGTATTTTCTTACAGCTGTCCTTGGAAGGATGTGTGAAGAGGGGGAAATGAGCACAGCAGGTTTGCAAAGCAAACATGGGCACAGAGAAGCAATTTAAACCGAAGCAGCATTTTTATGCACTGTGGCAGGCACCAATGACTCTACCGGGCAGCTCAGAAGATGTAAGCCCACAAATGTACTTAGGTTAGTAGCTGCTTCTTGGGAGTCTCAAAAGCTCTGGGGAGTGGGTCTATCATCTCCTTGGTGGAATCACAGGTTTTATGTATCACCAACAAGCACCTTTTAGCAAAACTGCACTACTACCTCCTGGTCTGAAGAAAACCAATCAGTTACAAAAAATTCACTCTATGGTTAATAGGTATCCGTGACCTGGGCAGCCACTTTTCCTTTTCAGCCTATGTACAGAATTTTCATCTCGGTAGGAAGAATATTTTGGTCTCCTGGGACTCAGAGAAGATCATAACTACACCTCCTGTGGAAACTATATAGGTTCTCGCTTTGTTAGTGTCTTCTAAAGTGAAAGTTGTTCTGACGGAAAGTATCTGTTTGCAATTAATAGATTGAAAACAACCAGAGGAAGTGCCAATTATAAGAAACTGTAACAGGGCACTCAACTAAAAAGATGTATTTTCAAATCAGTCTGACCATGTTCTGAACTCACTTGAAGAGTATAATATTGCAGAGAAAGGAATTTGTATCATCACAGCAAGGGCTGAGTGCATTTATGCCAATTTTGGAAATCTCTCCACTGATAAACAGCTCCACTTGTTTTTAAAGTTGTGTTTACTTATTATGTCTCTGTGGAATTGGCCCAACATTTCCTAAGTATATTTTAAGTTATTTTTGTTATTTTTATTTCACAGGAATTTTCTTACAGGGTACATCTTTTGTTTCCACAGAAATAGCACTAACTGCTTGTGTAGCCCTAGCATTTTCTAGGGACACTAAAGGGAGCTGTTATCTGCCATGCCATGTTTCTTGTGCCTCTGCTGGGGGTACTGAACGTAGTGTGCTACAGGCCAAATATGGTTCTAAATTAAGCTCATAATCTCTCTGTTTTAGGTAGTACTGTTTAGTAAATATTAACATGAATAACTCAACTGCAGTGATCATGTATGCCTTCTTCTACCATACTCTCTACTCTTTGTAAATAAATTCTGAATGGCCGTCTAAACAGTTTATAGTCTGGAGCTGTGTAAGTGTTCAGGAAAACACTTCAAAATGTGCTTTAAGAGAATCTACACCCTTTATTCTTAGCCCAAACGGATGGGGGTGGGGGTGTGTGCAATGCATTGCATTCACAAACATCTAATTTGAGCCTTAATCATACAATCCTTTGAATAACACATACAGAAGTTGATCCTTTGAAGCTAACCCAGGTAAATCCTGAATGGATAAAGATCACCTGTCTAAGAATAATTTGGATTTTAAGAGATGTTGAAGTCATATGTATGAATTGCTTCCTGGTTTTCAGTTAAAAGACAACTTCTCAAGATGTTTGAGGAACTTTCTAAAGGAGTAGGCCAAATCCTTACACATAATGTAATAACTGTTACTGTGATTAATTCAGAAACACCACAGACATCATCTTGTGAGCTCAGGAGTTGTCCCAAGAGAAAAAAATATTGCATCCAAAAAATAATTTTGTGTAATGTATAACTCTGCAAACTGAAGTCTCGAATACTTCTCTTTAATTATTCTCTTATGTTATTATCACCAGCACCACATATGGAGATAGGCTTACACTTGCAGTTTCTAACTTATGTGAATTATTCTTACATCTGTGAGTAGTCCTATTGGCTTCTATATTAAGCCAAATAGTAAGAAAATGTCCCTTTAAGATAAACCCATGACTCTGAATGTAGCACTACCATTCTAGCTTTATGGCCCATGGTAAACTACTTTCTCCAAGGTAATATTTGCCATTTGTAGATCAACTACTACAGATTAAAATAATCTTTCTGATGATAATTCATCAAAGCTCTAACATACATAGACTGTACCTTTTCTTTACACACAAAGCATGCTCATTTTTTAATCTATCCAAATTCATAGGGAGGGATCAAAAATTTTACTTCTTTTTTACTTCTTCTTTAAATCTGCAGTAAACTAAACACAGATGTCTCCAAAACATGAGGCTGCTGATGAGAAATCATCGTTTTCATATTTGGAGAAATCTAAATATAAGTAGAGGCATCCCTTTCCGAAAGTGCTCATAGATTTACAGCTCTGAAATCATGTACTTTGACTTGGGTTTCCCTCTCTCCCACCCTGCACCCTGACAAATCATCCTTGCCTTCTGTGACTGATAATCCCAGCTGGCTGTAATGACACCTACTGGATGTCAGAACTGATGAACTGCAGACCCTGCTGCTGCGGAGTTTAGCTCGCATCACTGCCAATGTAATGTTCAATACCACAGTCCTCTCTCAGGCAGAACTCCCGCCCACTGCAACTCTCTTCCTGACTATTTGGATCTCAGTTACCCCTATGAAGCAATTTCCTGCCTCTTTCAGGCTCATTTCTCAACTCCCAGGTAACAAATTTTCAACCTGATTACAACTGGGCTAGTTTAGTCCAGACTCTTTGAAAGCAGTTGCATAATCTGAGCCGCTCTGCTGCAGCTGTTGTTGTACAAAAGTTATTTATAAACTGTAGACAAAATTCTTAGATATTTACAAAAGCTACTATGCAAAATAGCAAGATATACTGCATCACACCATGGTTATTGTTTTCACTAGGACCTTTCTGTTTGTTCAGTCCTCACCGTGAGAAACCCACAGCTGCATTTTGGATTTGACTGGGAAAGAATTTAAAACTTTAAAGGTCTGATCACAAATTTAACATCACTAAGTTAATGTCATCATTAATTTAATTCATAAATATTGTACCTACTTAAAATGGAAACCGGCTACATGACTAGCACCATCAGGATTTTTTGAAATAGGCTTGGGGGAAAGGTTTGCATTACAATCAGTCACCTTTGCTTGCCCATTTGGTATCATATAATCAGAAAAAGGAGGAAACAGGAAGTTTCCAGAATACAGTATTTGCAAGACTATTAGCCAACCTTCTCCACTGTTGCAAGCAAATTAGGTGGAATTAAACTGGCAGTGGGCTCAAGATTAATCTAATCTTTGCTTAGATTACATTTGTTTTTTACAGATATTACATTAAAGAAAAAGGTGAGGCTCAGTGTGGTATCATGGAGGACCAGTGGAGGCCCAGTGGGATTCCAGGCTCTAGAATAGAATTTTTTTGAATTACCTGAGGTCACTAGGTTTGGAAAGATTCTTGAGCCATATGTGGTGGTCAGGGATTCCCTGGCTGAGGAAACCTTAGAAGAAAACACTGACATGAACCTGAGCCCCTCTTGTGAATTCTTCCTTTCAATGGTAAAACAAAAGAACATTTATCCAAATTAGAAATACTTTACCTAAGTTTATTAGGAGCTTAATCGTCCAGTGAAAGACAGAGAATCTTGGATGAACTTCTCTGCAACTCCAGTTCTAGCATTCAGCAGAGGAAATAAAAACATAACACACTAATGAAACACTAAGTTAGAATCACCCACCCGCCAGCTGAGTAAAATACTCCTTTTTAAAGTTCTTGAAAAAAGAAACAGAAAATGAAACCTACCCTGGTTGGAAAAGGTATGCTCTGACCATGAATATAAACTGTGAAGCCTGCCTAGAATCAAGTGAGATTCTTAACATCTAAAAGAAGAGGAATTCAGCAGTTTCAATGATATATATAAATAAGAGATATTTATTATAGGCCACCCAAGCATGATGTCCTGTGACAGCTAAGAAAAACAGAAAAAAATTTTCTCAGCCAAGAAAAGAAGGTAGAACTATAACCATTTACAGTCTGTGAAAGAAAACTGTACAGAATGCTGCCAATTGATATTTTCAAAAAGGTTAAGACATAAATAAATATACAGATATATACATTACACACACCCTTATCAGTAGCATGTTACAGAGGTATTTCAACTATCTCCACATCACATCAAGCATGATAAAACAATGACATTGAGGAACCTGTCTTTCACATGCTATATACACTCTGCCTGGGGAGAAAAAACTCTGGACTCAACACTACCTATGATCTTTAATATTAATTTTTTTTCAAAACCATCTGCCATTCAGTATACTTCAAAATATTTGTAGAGTTCCTCTCACATCATTTATCAAAGAGGTTTTCAACATCTAAACTCCAGAAAGGTAGTCCCAGCCTGTGGCTTGACCCGAAAACTCAAAAGAACAGTGCAAAATAAACAAACCACGACCAAACAGAGAGAAGATATGCATGAGAGGAAGACTAGTTTTCTAACTGAATCCCTTGGCATTTTAATCAAATCCTATGTATGATAAATTAGCAACGTCAAGCTGACACCTCTGTAAATAAGCTCTTCAAAAAGCATTAGAGACCCAAACAAGTAATGATGAATCAACTCTTTTTTTGTTTGGTATGAAATCATCACAGAACAACTAACAAAATTGAGTGCTTGAAGTGATAGAATGACAAGCTCCAGGCTGCACCAGCCTCCTGCTTCCTCTGCATTTCTGAAAACTTTACCTGCAAAACAGAGATTTGGACTGGTTGCCTGCAAAGAGCCTCCCCCATGGAGAGTACCTGAACAGTCTCAGCCGTATGGCAGCTTGTAGCACAATACAGCTGGTGGGTTACCTCTGCATTCATGCTCAGAGGCAGTTCTTCAAAGCAACAGACAATGTTTAGCCTTATCTTTAACCTTCCAAACCCTCAAGGACAAATTTTGTTCTCTCTCTTAACTGCCCCATCAGAAACTGCCAATTTGTTTACAGCATTTGCACCCACCATATCCCTTGAGCGATCTAGTCTGAGACCTCACTTCAGCTTGTCAAACAGCCTGAATCCAAACCTAGTTTAAGAGACCAAAGGTGAACTGAGCTCCCTATTTACCTCCTTTTGATCTTAAGTCCCTGGCTCGTAACTAGTCCCCTGGCTGTAAACAGCTTGCTGGTCAGAGAGGAGGAAGGAAGCTGTCTTAACTGCCAGTGCTGGCCATAAGAGACAGGACCTTTCTGGAAGTGGAAGGAAAAGGTTTCCTTTCTAACTGGATGCAAACCTTCTTGTCTCCTTCAAGAAAATCTTCTATCTATCTTTTCTGGCCTCAACCCATCCCCTTAGAGCTGGCCAGTCCTTAACATGGTGCTTAATATGTATGTGTTGTACCAAGAGGCCTGGAGCCATTGCGCAGTAAAAGTAGTACTCTAGCAGTTGAAGTTGTCTCCATAAATCCACTAGAAGCCAAGCAAGGGGATCCATCACAAATAGTATTTACTATAAACTCAGCAGAGCTGACACAAGTCAAGCGACAGCAGAAGATGAGATATGGTGACAATACTCATTTATACCAATCCATCAATTCAGAAAAGTCTCAACAGGCTTCTCAAACAAATGCAGGCTGGGATGCTATATCCAGCCACACCACAATAAAAGAATGATCCTGATTTGGATATCGCAAAGTGGCATTGTTGATTCAGAGCCACCAATCGCCGTACAAGTTACGGTTCTCTTTTTTTCTGGTAAAAAATCTTACTGGGGCATAGATTAGAAGTAGCCATTGTCATTACCTAATCTGAACTCCCACATAACACAAACGATTAAATTACAGAAAGCTATCCTTGAATTAGTCTCAAATATTCTGGACACCAAGCACAGAAAAAGTGTTAGCACATAGTAACTGTCTGCAGTGGATTCCCATTTTTGGTGAACAATAGCAAGACTCGATATCAGAGTTTTCAGCCCAAGGAAGACTCATGGCAATTGACAAGTATTTGAGAAAGCTTTATCATCTCTCTACCATTTTACAGATATGGAAACTGAAACTCAAAGGCATCAAAGTTAGGCACAGAGCAATTAATCTGCAACTAAAAGCAAGCAAAATTTATATGCACTAATGAAAGTATGTAAAATAGGGTTTAAATGAGATTTGAGTGCTACGCAGGCTTGCTGCATGGGCCTTCATATTACCCAAGCCACTATAGGGTCAACATAAAGTAATTTCTGAGTCCCAGCACCCTTATTTCTTTTACAGAGGAAAGCTGTTGCTTATTTTATTTTACATTAATTTGATTTGTGTTCTTGTAGAGGAACAGCACAGTGGTGAGAAATGGTATGTTTTTTCACAGAAGAAACTAAGTAAGTTACAGAAAGCAAATGTTCTGTTCCATAGAAGGCTCCATATGCCTGTCTAACCCAGCCATATTTCTGAGGTTAAATGATGCAAAGATAAAAAGCTGACTTTGTGAAACAAAGGTAAATAGCAACCCAGATGCTCTCATTCATATTCCGAAGTTATTGCCATCAGCTCTGTGACCAACACATTTCACAGCTTGTGAGTTTGCAACAATCATAAATTAGGCAGTAAGAGAGGACCACGTATAGTCCTATAAACCTTTGAAAGGGTTTGCTTTATTTATATTCCAGTTGGGGACCCTATCAGTGCTCTAAAGTTTATAAAGTATTGGAATCCAGTAGAATCCAGTCCTTGAATCATTCATTTTATATTTCTGATAGCCTGGATTATAACTATGTATTTGCACTGCTTCACAAGTTCACATACAAGGTATGTGATTGAACTATGATTTACTCTTTGCCCTTCTTCCAAGCAAAACTAGGGCCACCAGGTGCAAAAAACTGTGCAAACTTAACATAAAACAAGATCACGTCTCCAAGGAAGTAGAATCACCCTTCCTCTTCAGAGGCTTCATATAGCCCTCTTGGCTATCACATGAGAGCAAAATAATGAAAAATGAATCTGGGAAAAAAGTTCCTGAGGTCACTGAATTTGGTTCTGATGGCATAACCAACTATACATAATACCTAAGTGCTAAATTAATAAACAGATTCCCTTCTAAAGGAGCTTGTCCTTCTAGGCAAGATGTGCTGATTGGACATGGGAGGGAGAACCTTGTAATGGTGCTCCATAAACATTATTCCCTAACATCTATTTTGTGTACTAAGTAATATGCAACACCCTTGACTTTCCATAATCCAGCATTTGCACTTATCCTACGTTCATTTCATAGAACTTTTTTTCTAGGAAAGGTTATATTAAATGATGTTAAACTGCATTGAAAATATTTGTGACATCTGTCAAATTCATTTTAAAAAATTCACTAGGGTCAGTGTAACTGCAATAAATACGAAATTAATAGCAAGGAGTTTCTTTTAAGGTTACATTAAAATAACATTTGGGATCTGTCTGAATCTGACAAAATCCAGGGAACTGGCTACAGCCACAACTTGTCCTTAATTTCTTTGCGCCTAGATGAGAAAGGCGCTAAACAATCCATATTTTTTATTCACAGTGTTCTATGTGCTGGCATGGAGGAAGTGGTCTCAGAATTAAACTCGGGATTCTCAGTCAGGCAGGTCAGCTTTGTTTGGCTTTCAGCTCTCCTTGAGCAAGTTACTATTTTGATCCCTTTTTTTGTAAATTCTGGAAAACTACATTTAATTCTTCCAACAGCTGTTGTGAGGCAGAGTTGGCATCCATTAATGGTGTAAAATGCTCTGAACCTTCTGCATGGAAGGTGATATACCATGGCAAAGTGCTATTGTTCTCTGTACTGCTAGCAGCGCCTATCGGGGCATGCTGAAACAAAGTTTTAAATGTAAACCCCACTTTCCTAAGTTCACTCCTTCTTTCCCCTTCTGCATTCCCTATTTTCCCCTCATGACACTATGTCTTAGAAATACACCTTCTCTTGTTTCAGAGAAAAGGACATGACAAAATTTGGACCTCTGTGCTGCAACAATTAGGATCACCGGAGAATGACGTTTTCCCTTCAAAGGATTTCTGTGTGTTCTGTTCAAAATATAAAAAGCCAGAGACAAATTAAATCACATTAAATCTGGGATAGATTTGAAATTTTCCAAGTCAATTATTTAATCTAAAAAAGCTCTAATGCACAGTTTTAATTTGGAATGCATGTGCCAAGTACTGCTCATAGCTCAGTATTTTGAAAACAACATACCAGTGACTTCAAGGACATGTGATTGAATCTTATACCTTTTAGCTAAATGGAAAACAGACAGACAGGTAAAATCCTTTTTTTCCAAATTTACATCTGAATCTTTTCCCAGTTACACAGAAGACGCCATTCTCACAAGGCTTTTAAGTACATCTTAAAATTGCACTTAGATCCGAGTGACAAGAAAGATGAATCGTGTCTGAGAATTTATTCAGCATTGCTAATTAAACTCATTCCTTGAGGCCTGGGAAGCACTAAACCACTGGAGTGTAACAGTGAAAATTAGTGATTTGAATAGAAGAATCATGAACTTTGGAAAAGAAAACATTACCCATCGGTGGAGCTCACAAAATAGCCCCTTACAGAAACTGAATAAGATTAATGAAGGTGAAGTCAAGAAAAACAACAGCTTTTAAAAGTCCTCATGTCTTATTTTTTAAAGATCACAACATAAAATAGACTCAGTGCCACTAAAAACCTTTAACATGCACATATACATTTAACACAGAAAATAGGGAAGCAAGTTTTGTAGACTTCACCTTACTATATTGCACAGAAAAAAAAATTCTTCACCAAAAATTATTTAAAAAAAAATTTAAAGTGAAATTAACCTTCAAGCATTTCAAAGTATTTGGGTCCAAATTCTGTCCCTTCAAATTTTGTCATACTTCGCTTAAAACTGTTAACGTAGATGTTTCAGTGTTACCAGTAATGATTACGCTCAGTGAAAGAACTATGCATGCTTCCGAAGTTCCTGCTGAAGAGCATGGAGACCGGCACATCCAGAACATAGCCCTTGAGGGCTCTGCTCCTCCACTTTTCAACAAATGAAACACAGATATGACAATAAAAATAGCACCCCCTGTCACCATAGCATGGAGGCATGAATGGCTATTGCATCTGGAAATCCATGCTAAAGATAGCAAAGAGGAAGCCTTCAAAATCAGAAGTCATTGGTGAAATGTTGGACTTAATTCAAGGGTTATTCTCCTGGTAGGAATATCACAGGGGCCACAAGATGCTGCCTCCTTAAAAGGCAAGATGCCGCCAATCAGCTGTTCAGGTGTATCTCAGCCACACACAAGACCAGGGCTTCTGGCAATGGCAGCTAGCTTGGACCTTGGTGGGACCAAGGAACTGCAAAACAAGAGCTCCCACAGATGCCTCTCCCAGATTGCCATGACTCCCCACCTGCTGTGTGCCATTCAAAATCTGGCACTTTTCTCTGGCATTTGTGGTCTGGCTTTCCAGGGCAATGACTTTCTAGAGAAACACTGGAATTCCAAAATGCCCAGCTCCTCTTGTAATTTGGCCACGTGAGATTGTGATTACTTAGTGCAGTGCCATGCTGTGACCCCTGGTGTCACTCCCAAACCATCCTGGAATGTTCATGCAAATGTAAATCCCATAGATGTCAGAAGATAGCTATGAGGAAATCTGAATCATCACTGGTGAGTATGGAATTGAACCACTATAATTGTAACAGTAAGGTTAGAGATGCCCTCCGCTTCACTAAAGAATGAATACATAAATGCATACATAAATGACTGTAGCACATACACATCTAATATAAACAACTTTCCAGGAATTTATAACTTGCCTGTAAGCATCTGCTTCAATGAAGATGGGATATAAAATCCCAGTCTTCTATTGTGCGCCTTTAAAAAAAGGGAGAAAAAGAACTGTGTGATTTTTTAGAGTAACAAACAGACATCTTGGGTGATTTCATCCAGTTAGCTGGATTATTCTGTTTTTTTATAATGCTATATTGGGGCTAGAGTGGTCTGAGACACAGTCCACCTAGCAAGCACTTGCAGCTTGCCTAGCAGTTCCAAGAGTTGAGACACAACAGCAAACACGGTGCTTATAACCTACTCTCAGGGCAAAACGTAAATTTGCCAACAGCAGGACCAATCTGCTGTTGGCCAAAGGTTGTAGCTGGTTATAGGTGTCACTCTCTTGGACAAACCCACCTTATTTGTGATTGAGCCATGATCTGATAAATTTTATGATGCTTCTCACAGGAGTTTCTCAGATCTGGAGTCCTTAGTAACAGCAAAGCCTCCCCCCAGTTGCCAGCGTTGGACTCCAGCTGTTCTTCATATACAGTCTTTTGACTATAGCATATATGAATCTATACACTCAGAAGCCTATTACTTAGAAACAACTCATCTCTAAGAATAAAAGAAAAGCCTCTTTATTTAAAAAAAAAGGTATCCAGCTTACCAACAGGGCTCAGCTTTTAGACATTAAACCACACTGATATATGAAACCACAATACAAAACCCATCAACTTCATGACAAGAATATTGTAGCAATAAAAATGCATCAGCTCTTGAAATCCTGTACTGTTTGGTGATCTGCTCCAGTGAGGTTCTGCAGAGATCCATTACCTCCAGAGGCTATGGTCTGGACCGAGCAGCAAAACACAGAAATGTGATCTCTGTCAGCCTTCACACGACACTTACAAAACTAACACACACTGCAACGTAACTGACTACTCTTGTTCAAAACCATCAGATGACTGAATATGCACAGCCATAGAATTACTCTTTAAGCAGATAGTTTTCTTGGTGATTTGGAAAAGTGGGAGAAGCCCACTCTATCAATACACACTAGGCAACTGACACAAAATCCAGCCAAATGCTAACACAAGTTAAAACAATAAAACCAGCTATTTCCATTAAAGCTCTCTTTGAGTGCAGAATTCTTAGTTGGTAAGAACATCCCTTCCTGTGGTGTTTACATTCAAAGCTATTCTCCAATGCAAATTACCTCTGACCAGTGGTTTTCCAGTGAAAAATGCTCACTTTCCAGAATGCTTGGTTAATATCATGAATATGAGATTTGAAAGGAAAACATCAGTTGGAAGTAAACTTCTGAAACTGTCCAGTAGTACCCCTCAATATCTAGTCTTGCTACAAACAATATCAAGTTCAGTGGCAGCAATGAGTAAGCAAAGCTTTCCTTGAAGATGAATGGTCAAAGCTACACATAATTATTCTAGTATTGCTTCCTTCTCAGTAGAGTGAGAAACTTCTGTTTGCTCACTTTGTCACTTTGCATTTGTGGTACATTGGACAACTGACTGAAGAGGCATCTATACTATTTATGCTTACTAAAGATGCCGCACCTTTAATTTAAAGGCCAGCTTGGGCTTCTTTTTAAATATGGGGCTTTAACATTCAAATGTCAGATCAGAGCCTTGTATTAAGCAACACATTTATAAAACCTGCCACATGGCAAAAGTGCTAGTGCTTCTTCTTCCCATATTTCTGCACTGCGTCCTGTCCCATCATAATTTTTCAGATAAAAGGTTTTTTTATAGTATGTTAATTTTCAGTATTGCATACAATAATCAGCAAAGAAATCTGCTTATATCAGAGGAACATAAAATTCACAAATAGTGAGAGGCATGATTTTAGGAATGTATGTGAGACTGTGTCACTATTATATTATCCAGCACTAATAACTAACCTGCACATTTTTGGGGGCATGCTGAATGTTAGTCAGCCTGCCCCTTTGCTGAGCTGAAGGTAAGGTAGACATTCTTAGGTGGACAATTAACACAAGTAAAATGAGTTGACCCTAGCATCAATTTCTCTTCATCAACTATGTTTCTATGACTGGATCACATGCAGACATCTACACTAAACAGTCAAGATGAATCTTATCCTCAGTATATGAACATGAAGCATTTCTTTCTCTAGGATCCAAGTTCATACTTCTATTCACTGAGATGCATTGTGTAGCCTTCTTAAAACTTGGCTAGAAGGCTATTATAGTCCTTAATTATATTAATTTTAGGATGTGCTTTTTAGAAGTGTTTTAGAAAAGCAAAGCCAGTTTCTTTATTTTGAGGTTTCTGGGAGCTTTGTCATTTGGAGTTCTTCACAGGTGATTCAAGAAATGAAATACTGTAAAATCCAGCAGAGCTGTAAAACATTACAGGGTTCTAAGTTCTCATCAGTTCCCACTCTTGCAAACATGCAGCAGGAAGGAGTACTGAGAAGGGATTACAGAGAGGTTAATTAAAGAATTAACAGAATAAAGTACTGTCTTATTAGAGGTATCACATTCAAATAGTTATCTAAAACTGTTGCTTTTTCAGTAAGTTTAGAACTTGCTGTGATAACGTGGCAGTAGACAGAAGCTTGCACTCAGCTGTAAATGTGAAAGCATAAACTTTTTGACAGTGTCAAGTTCACACTGTTCCCTGAAGATATTTCTCAGACAAGAACAACAGGATATAGTAAACTTAAAAACAACAGAAGAGTAACATGAAAGGTAGTACCTATGCCTAAGTTATGGAAGCAAGATACAGCTCTTAAAAATTGAAATTTATCACAAAAGTTGACTCTACAGAAAAGAAAGAAAAAAGTTATAATTATACATTATTTATTTGAAATAGATAGCTCATATAATTATATACTGTAACTTTTAAAAAAAAGTTAAATTACAAAAACTAGCAGTGCACTTAAATAGTTAAGAAGTTTCTGAACTGCTCTCTCTCCTAAGAAAAGATGTTCTCAGGTTGCAGCTACCCTGAAAAAATAGCTTTCCAGCATTTGAGTACTTTTAAAGAAAGTATTTCTAACCCAGCAGCACATTAGTATGTCCTTGAGGACACAGCAAGACAAATACATATCATGTATCACTGTGCTCTTAGAATTAAACAGCAAGGGAGAATAAGAATGGTAGTGTAACTCCTAGTGAGAGGGATTCTTCAGAAATGGAAAGGTGCACTGTTTTAGAGATACCTCTGCTCTCTTGTGAGACTTTTACACAATAGCAGCATGCTGCACTTCTGGTACCTTAGAGAGGGATATATCCTTCAAAACTTTTCCTCAAGACAACTTATGGGACCTTTTCCCAAAAAGAGGGTCAGAGCCACAGACAAATTATTAGATGTATGAAAAGATTTCTTGATGAGGAGAGACAGTCACGATGAGGACCATAGAGCTTAGAGAATTATTGAGTAAAAGGGTATTCAGCAGATGCATATTAAAGAAAGAAAGACACAGAGAAAACAGGCACTCTGTATTCAGTCTGTATTATAACTGACTTTTAATGAAACTGAAGTGTAACAGCACATAATTAACTGGCTTTACTAAGCTCGGAAAAGGGATTTAAAACATCATGCTTCCCACTCTTTTGGAACAGGTATTTCTCAATACTTCTCACAGAACATCTTTTGCTCTTCAATAAAATTATAATTGAAAGCACTATAAAAATGGTGTGACACCATGGATCAGCTACAGATCTCTTACCATTATGACGTGGTAATCAATGACAGATTATAAAAACATTCAACGTTTTATTAGAGAAGGAAATTATGTTTACACTTCATGGTATGCCAAACAGTGGCTAAGAAGAGAGAAGGAAGAACCTTTCCACTCCTCTTCCTCTGCCTTCCCCGGACAACTTGTTCCGACAGCCTGTTCTGGAGTTCCATCCATCATCCTCCATATCATCCCCCAACAGCCACGATCAGATGCAGCATACCAAACTACATGACACATTATGACACACTCCTACGTGACCATGGTAATGCACTTGCAAAACTGCATGCATTTACAGAACACATTAATGAAGTTTTCTTTAGAGACATCCTTTTCAAATTTAAGATTACACACACTGTTTACAGTGTAGATGGTCACCAGAATGGAATTTAACTATCTTAGCCATTTGAAAAATATTGCCATATCTTGGACATTTAACAAGGTTTCCACAGATTTTATACAGGTCAAAGGGAGGGAAAGTGCTTCTAAGATACTTTTAAAGTAATGCTTTCATTCCACTTAGAATGGAAACTGCCTTTCTGACACCTAAAGCCACCAAGTTCTTGATCTGCTTTTCTTCAGGTAGAGAATCCTTTAAGTGATGAACAACTTCTCAAACAGGCTTATGTACTCTTTCCACTCCATGCACATGGCCTCAGCTTCTTCCAGCTACTTTGAATGTTTTTGGTGTGTGAATCAGCCATGGGCCCTTGACTGCAAGAACTACAGAATACAGTACTGAGAGGTAAAGGCAAAGCATGCTGAAATCTCATGACTCAGTTTGTGGATTTGGGGAAATTATTCTGGCACCTGAGGGAGTTGTTACACAATTCTGTGAATTTTTTCAGGATGCTTTGAGGAGCACATGGAACAAAGGGCCTCAAATTTCAGGTAAGTACCATTCTTCTGAAATTCATTTTAAAAAAATTTAAATCCAGAACTTCCTATCCTGCTTGCTCTAATAGCAACATTTTCTCTAAGGTCATCACCAGATGAAAACCAAGTTTTGTTTACCTTTCAGTCTACTCAGACAAGATAAATTTTGTTTTGGGAAGATGTTTGGTTTGTAATGTAAAGTGCTCATTGAAAGATGTTTATGTTTTCTCTGTATGTAAGGTTTTCCAGAGGCTTTGGTGGTGTCATAAGATGTATTTCATGATATGCTCATATAAGAGTAGGCTGTTTAAATCACTATGCAAGACCCTGTAACTACAGTAAAAGCTGCAAAAAAGCAATGCTAGCCACAGTGCAGCAAGGCTTGCGTTCTGATAATGCTAGCTCCACATTAAACACTTATTCTGTGTGTGACTTGGCAAAAGGTTCTTCCCCAAAATTACAACTAAACTCCATTATTTTCTTGTTTTTTTCCACAGGAGAGAAAAGAGTAGGCTGATAGAAGCAAATACATCTTTAGATAGCGTATATCCTTTGACTAAAGTCTAACTTGTCAGTTACAAAGGAAGCATGGAACATTCTTGAACTTTATATTTTCACACTGAATCAAAGATAGTTAAAAAAGATAAATCCTAAACAAACTAGATGCAGTTTTAGTTTGAATGTGAACTTGCATATGATATATGTGATTTTTTAATATATATATAAACCACAGAAAATCTGTAGATAATGTACAGAAATGATAACTATCGCTGGATAAAAACCACTACAGATTAATGAAAATATCTGAGCAAATCCTGAACTGCCCAAGAAAGGGTACACAGTTCTGACAGATCCCTTAGTACAGATGGTGGGAGTAAAACATATCCACATGATAATCACATCCTTACCAAAATTGAAAACGTATGTGAAAGTCATGGTGGTCCTGCAAAAATATAAACTCATAAACGATTTCTTGATTTGGTGTCATCATTCATTTCTTTCATTTGAGAAATCAGTTTTAGTAGGCCATACAAAGATTGATGGCTTTTTCATAAAAGGATATTTTATGAAATAGTGAAATGTAGCATATTTCTACCTGATAAATGCAGAGACCTGTAAACTTTGAACCCACATTGGCCTTTGTTGCTCATGACCCTGTTTAAGTGATTTATTTTCTTTTAACAACTATAGTCTGCAGGAGGTAGAATATACTGTGTAGATCTTTAATTCTGTTGAAAATTGAACAGTTTAAACAGAATGGCTGACATTAGAAGACCTATTACTGAAGAGTCATATTATCTTCATTTCAGTATCCCTTTTAGGAGCAATATTTATGGTTGGAGAAAATACATAATTTATAAAAACAGCCTAGTAGGCTGCTGCAGAGCAATAGAGGAGTTGGCATCCTTGGCCCCACATCAGGGTGTCTAGTGGACTGCATGAAAGCCAGAGGCTCTGGAAACCTGGCATGTGTAAAGGTATAAAATCAGGAAACTTGCCTGTTGTCTAGAGGAACATCTTGAGGGAATTGAACACTCCCCACCCTTGTGAAACATTTGGATTTCAAAGATTTAGCAAATTCCAATGAAATAATACTCTGCTAGAATTTTTCTGCCAGGCTCTCGATACAATGGCAGCTTTATCTTTGACTTAAATTAATTTAGTTTCTTTTTTGCCCTCCCTTCACTGCTTTTTATTTATATTTTGTTAATGTGCAACAAAGTGAAATAGCATCATAAGCATACTTCCTACTCCTTGGTTTGAATGTCACCATGGAAGTTAAGCAGATCAGTCCTCTTCCACGTATACAGAGAAGCCATCTCAGATCCAAAACATTTTCCGTACAGAGAGTCCAACTTTGTTTCACAACAGTGGGGACTCATGTCAAGTAGTTTCCCCAGTAGCACACCACACTACTGCTCTAATAATCTTCACTGGATGACTGGCCTACAAAATCTTAGCAGGCTTTAATATGTATCTCTGCATTATCACATAGTGCCCAAGGCTCCCATCTTATAAAATTAAATGGATATGATCAGAGAAACAAGTAATGCTTTTTTAATTCTGTTTTGAAGTTGCTCATTCATGAAACAAGCTTCTTAGGTTAAGCAAATTCTGTGTTTGTGAAACATCTCATGAATATATGGTGCTGTAATAAAAATAATAAATGTTTAAAGCCCCCCTACTTTTCTTTACTCTTCATTATTAGAAATAAATCTTATGAAGCAGATAAAAGTATTACGATTAATCCCTCCTGAATGGAGACAGTATGTACTATTCTTTTCAATACAAGAGAAACTGGCTTTGACTAGAGTGGCAACAACTGGCAAACTGATTTTATAGTTTTGATTTATTGAATATTAGGAAATAGACTTTTTTAATAACAGCTCCATTTAAGTATTCATTAAAATGGAATTAGTACAAGCAGGGCCAGATTCTGATATCCATATTCTTGTCAGACAGCATTTTATTACAGAAAAGTCTCACTGACATCAGTGGGATTACTTGTAAAAGACCATTCAGTATGAGTGAGAACACAGAGCTAGATCCTAACAGGGTATAGAGGACTACAGAGGTCTTAGGTACTTCTCCCCGATCCCAAAAGTGCCCCCCACACTCTTCAGCAATGGCTGGAGCAGTATGTAATTGCCTGCTCGAGGCACCTTGTCTAGACTGGTCTGCATCAACTCCTGGATCTTACCAACACAAATATGTGAGTCACCTTGTCCCTGCTCCAGGTATATGGGACGTGAAATATACATCTTCATCCTCACAAAGGAAATAATTCCCAAAGGTTGATTATTTTGCTTTAGACCTTATGCTAAAGACAGCTGTCTTCATAGTTCTTTCAGTTTGAGCAAGTTTGACCTCAAGAATGCATAGCACATGTTGCCGTAGAAAAGAACTATGAAGATGAATTTTGATTTATAAGAAAAATCATTCAGAAGAAAAAAAAATAAGGGGCTATAGTAATGGATCTTATTAGAAGATCAAGGCTGTATACTCTGTTTCTCTAAATTGCACAGCAGAAGAGAAGACCATCTTGTGTTTTTGTTTTGTACACTCCTGATTTAAATATACATATAAAGAAATTCCAGTAAACTCTTGTGATGGTGACGGGTACAGAGAACTGGCTTAGTTAGAAATACTATTGATAGTTAGAAAAAGCATATTGATTTTTCCATAAATAACCCAAAATGTCTCTCAAACTCCGAGTTCTAGCACCTGTACTATCTTTCTTTATTCAGTAATCTCTATAATGAGCAGGTAAGGAGGTGGAGAAATCTGACCTTTATACATAAAGCAATGATGTATAAGCAAATGGTGAATATCCTAATTTATCTTTCATTCAAAATTATTTGGCAGCTGATTTCGGAAAATAATCTTTAGTATATATGCTGTACTTTTATATTTTCATTACAGACACAGGTCATACGTGCAACATACTTCTACTCCTTGATTGGGTGAACATAGTTAGAATCCAGTCCTGACAGCAAATACTTCACAGGCTGTTCAGTGTACATACAGCCTTTCTTCCTCTAAAAGGCTGGTGTTTCTGCAGAATTCCTTAGCAGAAAACTCATTTGCCAATAGAAAACTGAATACGGTCAAAGCCAATTTGTTTAATACTTCTTTAAAATCTCAAAAAAATGGTCTATTTTTGTTTCTAAGTGTAATTAGTAAACAGACTACTTACTATTGTTTAACTTTGGTTTAAAAACCAGCCAACACTAGTTTCTACTGTATAGTTCTTGAAGGTCAGACTTGAAAGCTTAAACTTCAGGTTCTCCTGAGATAAAGGCACTGTGCTTTGCAAAGTTATGCTACTATCCCTGGTTATAATCTTCACTGACTTCAGAAATAATTACTTTCCTTAAACAAAAAGGAAGTCTGATTCTAATTTGCTATCTAGATCTACATTCTTATATTCTTTTTATAGATTTTTGAACAAGTTATCACTGGAATCTTCCTTCACTCAAACATAAGTGAAAGTTTTATCTTACTTCAGATATCACAAAAATAATTTATGACTAAGGAAACAAAACCTTTTGTCTCACAATATATTTCTTTGCGACAGCTGTGGTATTTCACTGAAAGCACAAAAGCTGTGATGGCCTGGACTGCAATCAACCATTTTTAATAGGAAATTTTTACAGACTTTTAATAAGATCTCCTAACATAATTTATGGGGAGAGGTTTTGAAGTGAAGAGGCATTGTTTGGCAAAGTGTTCTTCCTCTAATCTCAGGAAATTTAAATAATCGAGTGCTCATTTCCTCTAAACTTAGGATTTCTCCTAAAAAAATGGTTAAGAAAAACACCTGCTACACTAGCAGCAAAATAAGTGTATCTAGAGTCCAAACAACCTATATTTCTAAAGGCTTTTCAAAGGCAAAATGCTCCATGTCAGAACTCAATATTATTAATAATAATGCAATATTGAATTTTGTTTCTTAAACTCAGAATATTTAATAAATATTTTGAATGAAGATAGCATGCTGGTCAGGATAACTGCAGGTACTTTTTTTAAACTGATACAGTTGGGGGAATTGAAATAAGTGGGCAAATGTGGAGAATTTACAGTTTATAAGAAAACCAGATAAGCACCCAAAGTTACTATACTTACTGAAGTTATCCAGAGTTCCTCCGACTGCAGAACTTGGCTGGAAGAACTAGGGAAAAACCAGAAACATAAGTAGGAAGCATATTTCTATACATTTATAAAGCTAATCAAAGCTCCTGAATATGAAACAGGTTTTGTTTGGCTGATTAGGATTTTGGATTAATTTCTGAATTATTTTTTACCCTTGCTGAGTAACTCATTGTCTGTAATTCTGACTTGAAGTAATAGCTGACCTAAATGTGTTCCCCCAGTCTAGGTTTGTTAGAGCATCTCTCCCAAAGGAGGAAAAAAGAGAGGAAAAACCTTTAAAGGAAGGACTCGGGAACAGCTCAGGTGGTCACACTACCCGGGATTCGTCCAGGTCACTGTGTGCCAAAGACCTCAAGAGGGCACTCAGCACAAAACGTACCGCATTACAGGAATGAAAAAGGGTCTACAATTGCCATTGGCCAGTTTTCACAGAAGGCAGTTATCCTTACCCGGTTTTCCAGAGAGCCACCTCAGCTTTCATCTCATCACTACAGATGGAGAACTGTAAAAAAAAAAAAAAAATTAATTCTGAAGAGGAAAAATTATGCCATCACAGAGTCTGTACTTGTTTTCTGTATTGAAGAAGATCTGTTTCATCAATGCTTTTAACAAAAGAGGATCAGTTTCTAGAGTCAACCCTAACCTCTTTATTTTCAAAAGCTGTCTGTTGATTTCAAAGAGCTGTTGCCTCCATAAAGACTACTTTTTAAGATGTGTCACCTGAAGAACTTTGTTTTCTTCAGTCACTACGTTCCAAGCATGCAGGACAGAATATCAGTTCTTTAGACTCCATCTCCCCCCTCGCCTATCCCCCTTCTGGCTTGCCTACAGAAACAAACCAAACCAAACCAAACCAGTTTACAGTGGGTACCAGCCAAAATTCACCTTTTCCCTTCAGCAGCCAAGACTTACTTGGATGTTTCTTTCTCCATGTGTATACAAATACACACACATACACACATTAGCCAGTTCTGAAATTGTAGTGACCTCCTTTGGGTCCCTGCTCTGGCCTGTCCCTGAGGCACTGCTCCCACCCGACCCTGCAGACCTGCCTGCTCCAGGGCACTGGCTGGCTGAGGCTGCCCAGCCCTGGTGCACCCGTCCTGGCGGCCTCCCCAGGGACCTCTGGCTCCCTCGGCAGAGCTTCAATCCCATCAGTGCCCCGTTTCTGAACTGGCTTCACAAACTGCAGACAGGACTGCAAACAATTGCCTCGTTTCCGCAGAAATGTCATTATTTGAACAAAACTGAAACCCATTCTTTCACTGCATCCTCTTTACATTGGTAGTTTCACAAAACACGTACTGCCCCCTTTATATTCAAAGTGGACTTCCTGATGCACAAGTTCAAATCCCAGCTATCATCTATCATCTTAATTCTTCTGGGACAAATAAAGTATTATGCAACATACCATATGTGGATATTTCAGCAGAGCTCTTTAGAGTCATGTCCTGTCTACCCAGTGTGATCAATGGTTATTTTATTTTTTTATATTTGGAATACTACATGACAAACCTCCATCTGGGTGCACTACCTAAACAAAAAAAAAGACACAAGAGGTTGGGAGTCAATTCCCTATGTGACTTGGGCCACTGACACCCTGGGGTATCTGAGACATCTTCAGAGGAATCTCACACACAGCATGGGATCTATAGAAGACTCATGGCAGCTTGTAGCCATGCGTGATATCCCAGAATGCAAACTGGCACTAGGCACGTACTTCAGCACCTGAAATGTCTCCTGAAGATCTGTGCAAATCAAATGTATGATGTATCTCTATTCTCCGAGGGTGCTGGGTGTCATGTTACCTTTATTCTCACAGGACTGTATTAAGCAGTACTAGATGAAAGTCATCTGCACTTTAAAAATGCTTAAACGCTCATTCTCTGAAAATCAGATCCCATTCCAGATTAGGCACACAAAGGAGAGACCTATCGCTGTACCTATCTGTAACTTCCAGAATGCTGACCTATGGAATATAAAATACTTCTAAGGCTATCAGTCAGACAGTATTAAAATATTCTGCTTAAAAACACTTCTAGTAAAGACAATTCATCACTTAAAGTAGGGATATTATTTCAAAAATACTGCCCAAACTAGAATAAATTAATTAGCCAGGATTTGGATGAAAAATTAAGAGCTGAACCATTATCCAAAAGTAATACAAGCATCCAGATGATCAAAACTAATTTGAGCCATGAACTTTATTAAAGGCAATGTGGGCCTTTATCAGGTTCATTGCGCTCAGTGCTGTGAAACTTGGAAGCAGGTGCTACCCCTGCTCTGGTTATTAGTCTCAATAACTAAGTCTAGTTGTTACTTGGTGAGGTTTGTAGATGAAAAAAAAGAAAAAAAAAGAAAAAAAGGTTTGTGTACAGCAGTCTTACTAACTTAGGAAATTTAGGTAAGTGTTTAAAAGACACTTTAATCTCTGCAAACTATGGTGGGTATAATGATGATAAGGTGATGTGACTAATAATTAATTCAACCTTTATTGATAAAAAGTTGAAACTGCCAGTGCTTTCAGTATCTTCTACATATTTTATATAAAACCATTAATAGAAACATTTCCCAAAACGTTTGGTGATCCAAAACACAAACAGGCTGTGGACAGAATCACACTATGTGTGTTAGTTGTGATACAAATGTGTAAAACTCAAGAGTATAGAGACAAGAGATGCAAAGGCTGTTCTGGGAAGCTCACAATATTCCTCCAAACCTCAGATTGTGACTTTGATTCCTGCAAAGTGCCCAGTAATTCCACAGCAGAATTAAGTTTTTTTCAGCTTTTGCAGAAAGGGTGGAACTCCCACTCCCCAGTCAGTGAAGCTGAATTCATCAAGGTTTGTTTTACTGAGCAATGAAAAATTTTCATAGGGCATGTCCAGGACGAAAAAAAAAAAAAGCATCTGCTATTTTTTAAGCACAGCAACTATTTGGAGTGCCATCCTTTAGTCTATACATCCCTTGAGTTCATTATCAATTGCTAGTTCTTCCTAGTTACCTTCCAATATATTGGCAAACCTCTCTGAAAACTCCAAGGTTGCCATTAATATTCAATGAGTCTCCAAAGTTTGTGTAAATGATTTCTAAATACAAACCACCGAGAACACCAAATATCGCTGTTAAGGACCCTTTTTATTTGTGTTTCCATATTTATTGCTAAAATCTCATTTGTAAAATTTGGGCTGAGTGTTTCACCGACAACAGAGCAACAGCTCTTTTTGCTAAACAGTGTCAACGCTAGGAAGGCATTCAATGGTATGATCAATAAATCAATATAACTTTTTTTCATACTGTAGATTATTTATTTAAACTCCTGAAGCATAAAACACTACCTCCAGTCCCAGTGAACTATATCTCATTTAGTTATTTTACATCAAGGACAAGACTTTACAAAACACTGTACCATCAAGATGATTCACACATTCTAACGTAAACAATACGAAACACAGCACTGCAGTACCAGCCTCAACTTTCTCATTAGCAGAATAATCATCTCAGCTCTCTTTTCCTGGCACTTCAAAACTCCTTTGCGGGTTGTCGGACTGTATTTCTCCAAAGAAATATTTATCTTGAATTAGTCAACGACTTTTAGAGTAATAAAAAGCTCTTAATTACTTTCTAGTCAGTACTGTTATGTAGCATAAAAAGGCCATCCACGAAGCCTTCTCTCAAACCCCTTCAGCTCTTACTAAATAAGTCTTTAGAAGACATTTAACCCAAATAGTTGTGAACTTGTCTAAGTGTTTTCTAAATTTCTGTATCCAGTGAACACTTAGCATAAGCCCCAGGGAAATAAAAGTTTGCGTGTGGTTTTCTTTTTTCCTCTACTTCTTTTTCTCAGCTTTCATTTTAGCCTTTGAAACATGGGGAAAGCCAAGCTATGTTCCTGTTGGTCTGCCAGAGCTGTTGAATAGGCAATTTCTTAACACTTCAGCTGAAAAAACGTGCACTATGTCGGTAACACCGAGTCATGGTTTGTTACTTTCAGTTGGATTACGAGCTAAGGTGTTAAAACAAACTAAGCAGCGGGTTACTAGCCATCTGGTTAGGAGCTTTTGTCCTTTCTCTGGCCACGTTTCACTCCCGACATACCTACATTAAGTCTATTATTTAAACTCTTCCAGGAGAAAGGACTAGGCAAGAACTTACACTTTTGGGGGTGGGGGGTGGTGGTGGTGTAGGAAACACTCCTTTTAGACGGAAAGAGAGAAAAAAATGATCTTTGTTTCCACACGGTAGCAGTCCTGCCGACACCGACGGCATACAGGCAACAGCGCACCCGGGAGTACCTGCCTAAGGGCGGCCAGCTACTCCCATCTCCCTCGCAGGGACGAGCGCTGAGGCGACCCGCCCGGCGGCAGCCGGCACGGCCCGCTGCCGCCGAGGCACGGCCCGCTGCCGCCCGCCAGACTGTGAGGTAGAATCCGGGTCCGGGCTGCCCTGAAGTCGCCCGGCCGCGGCGGGGGCACCTCCGCCCCGCAGCAGAACTCGGCCGGCGAGGGCCCGAGGGGAACCGCTCGGGGACCGGGGCGACAGCGGGCCAGGCGGAGGCTGGCGGCGATCCGCGCCCTTGCTGAGGGGCCGCGGCCGCAGCCGCCGGTCGCCGTTGACGGCTCGCGCCTCGCCCCGCCTCACCTCACCTCACCGCCACCGGCGCGCGGCGGGCAGGGCGGAGCGCGAGGCCCCGCCCCGGCCCGCCCCGCCCCCCAGCAGCGGGGAAGCGGAAGCGGGCGGCGCGCGGCACCGGAAGCCGCTCTGCCTTTCCGGTGCGGGCGGCGTGCTCGGTCCGGCCAGCGGCAACCTCCGCCGCCATGAGCGTCCCGGCTTTTATCGACATCACGGAGGAGGATCAGGTCAGCGGCCGGGGCTCGGCAGGGGAGCGGGTCGCGGGGGTGTCGGCGGCAGAGCGAGGGGGCCGGGTCCCGGCCCTCGGGGGTCGGTCCCGCCGTGGGGAAGCAGGGCCGGGCCGGGCTGCGGCGGCCTGCGGGGCGGGGGGCCCCGTCCCGTCCCGTCGCTGTCAGTCAGTCAGTCAGTCAGCCCGGTCGCCTTGACGGGGGCGCGCGTCCCTGTGCTGGCCAAGGCCGCTGCTCGCCGCGGAGCCCGCGTAGCTCGTCCTCAACTGCTGTGGGCTGTGTCCTGGAGAGATGTGACAGGAAAAGCGGCCGGAGAGATAAGTCTGCTCGCAGATTCCTCTTCAAAGTTCTTCACCTCCCTAGTGCTTTGTTTTCATTTTTCTTCTGCAGTGCTTTTTTTTTTTTTTTTTTAGCACAGGAAAACCCGTTCAGATACGGGCTGGAGCATTGCATATGCATCTTGGTTTTGCAGGGTTCTCGAATCTGCGGGCATGGGAACTGTGAATTTTGTCTTTGAGCTACTTCTTTGTTTTGTCTTTGAATTCTAGGGTTTCCCGGTGTCTTTTAAGTGGTGTGTATATGCACAGTTGGAAATCTACAAGACATGCATACACAACTACTGGCCTTCAGTCCAGTTTTCGCTTGCCATAATGTCTAGTAAATCGCCATCGAGTAGTTAGTCTGAAACATCTTCAGTACAGTAAGGGGTCCGAGATCATTTAGCTGTGTCTGATGGTACCGTAATGATTTGATGTAAATGACGCCTGGTGTCACAGTAGCATCCCGGTCAGAGTTCCCCTGTGCCAAAAGTTGTATGGCCTCATGCAGATTGTTTCTGAAGGGTTATGGTTCTGCTGCTGAAACTGTGGAGTGTGACATTAATGAATAGGCCTGTCGCTGGGGGAAAGATATTTTCTTAGTGTAGGCTTAAATGCTAATAAGGTAAGGCAGGTTGTAGCATTATGTTGGGAACTGTCTTTAACTTGTGTGAAGACTGTAAGTTCTGTCTCCTCTAAAGTGGTTTTGTTTATACCCTTTTTCTTTTCTAGTGAAGAAGCAACTAAATGGTTTTATTGTTTTGCCTGAAGTTTTCAAAGGGAGTAAAAGATAATAAAAATTCCTAAGAAAGCATCTTTGTCGCAAAAACTTACTAGGCCTGCTTTCCTCTAACCTGTTCCAAGTGACACGTTCATACTGTGAGAAAGTTCAACAGTTGTGTCATCTATTCAGTTCCAGGGAAACCAGCCATAGCACGTGCAGCATCTTACGCTGAGTCGGTATTTGGGTTGTACGTTGAAGTGGAGGAGTGTTGTAGGATACAGGGTGGTAGGGAGAAGTGAGAGGAAGTGTGAGCGAGCAGTGGGGGCAGAGGAGTGGTTGCAGAACAAAATTCTGTAAGAAATTTAATTACTTTGACTTTGCTGTTCACAAAACAACTTTTGTTTGTGTATGTTGTCTTTTTTTTTAAGGCTGCAGAACTTCGAGCTTACCTGAAATCGAAAGGAGCAGAAATCTCTGAAGAAAACGCTGAAGGTGGACTTCATGTGGACTTGGCACAGATTATTGAAGTTTGTGACGTGTGCCTGAAAGAGGATGACAAAGGTTTGCATCTTTAAGTCTTGTTGCTTTTGCTAAACATATCACCATCACTGCTTTCAAACAATAACAGCTGGCAGAATTTAGAGGTATGTTGCATGGCTTGCATGCTTGCATGTTAACACATGCATCTTTATAAAACTGGAAGTGCTTATTTCCATCATTGCCATGTAAAATTTGCATGTACTCTACCCCTCCCTTCTCCAAACATCCAGCGCCCTTTGAAGAAGTCAGAAATTGAGCTAGACTGCACTTGTTATGAAGGCATAGTAAATTGTATGTAAAATAGGTTTTCAATCTGAAAAAAAGGTATGATAAAAATAAGACTTATTGTCAGTTACTGGCTGTGGTGGCGCAGATCAAGAAAAAGAAAAGTGACAACAAAAATTAGGACTAGACATCTGTAAGTAGAAGTTTTAAGGCCTAAACATTATTTGACTATTATTGTCTGAAAACACTAGGATTTTCAGTAGTCAGTAACTCTTTTCGAGTTAGGGCTGTAGATCCTTAGAAAGTGCACTAATATGTTTTAATGCCACTGATAATGCTGCCATAGCCTTAAATGATCTTTCTGTGCCTGTTGTGCTCTGTACTAATATACAAATTCCATTTAGAACTTTTACATGTAAAAAATCAATTGCTAATATGAATAGTATATGTTGTTTGAAAGAATGCATGGTTCATCTAAGAAAGAGTACTTAAGATTATTTCATGTTGCCTTTTACTGTAGGCAAATGAGTATGAAATCCTGGAGAAGCTTATTGCTCTGCTGTTTGATGTTCAGATGTCATTTCGGGGAATAAATAGTATTTTCCATATGTAATGAATTTTGTTCTTGCCCTTTGCCTAACTCGTATTTGGGGAGACTGTGAAAAGAAAACACAAAACCTGTCTGGTCCTGTTTGGAAAGGATGGAACACCATGCTTAAAACAGGAGCTGGGGAAGCTTTTGAATAGACTTTGTTCTTGCGGGTATTTTCCCTGTGGTCTGGGTATCCCTTGTGCTCCTGGTGAAATGTTTTACTGTACTTGAGCACTTAGTGTTAGTATTCTCACTATAGAACTGTGGAGCGGTTTTCTGGATGTGCAGGAGGAAGCCACTGGGTTTTTTAAGGCCAAAACCTGAAGTTCCTCTGACTTCCCTTATGTGTCAACAGAGAATTCAGAGCAAGCATGATACCAAATACCAAATTCTGTTTTGACCTTAGAGGGGTAATTCTTGCTTTACATGAGATGTGTTGGTGAAAGACCACATGAGCCAAATCTCTGGTACATTCTGATGAATATCCAGATTGGTTACCTTGGCATTTTCTCTCTTTCACAGTTCTTGCTGGTGCTAAATAATCATTCATAGCAGAAGTAACTCTCCAGCATGAAATAGCTAGTGATGATTGCTGCTTGCAGTTTTAAACAGCTGCATGTTTTGTTTTGTGCAGATGTTGAGAGTGTGATGAACAGTGTAGTCTCTTTGCTTCTTATCCTGGAACCTGACAAACAAGAAGCATTGATTGAAAGCCTGTGTGAGAAGTTAGTAAAATTTCGGGAAGGAGAGCGCCCATCTCTTAGGCTTCAGCTGTAAGTATTATACTGAGGAAAGTGAGACAGTGGTACCTTGCAAAGTCATTATCTTGTATGTCTTTAAATCCAAGTGTGGGGTGTCTGTCAAGATATGTCTCTCTGATGCAGGAAGCAGTCTTTTTTTTACCTCCTTTTTCCCTGTCATAAAATAGAAGTACCAATATACTTTCTTTGCTTGGGTATTACAAAATTAAATTTAAAATGCATAGTTTTCAGCTCCTCTGCTGAAAATGGTTACAAAACTGGAAGCTGTTAAAATCCATCATGGACATAAGGTGCCACCGGGTGCTTTGGGTGTACTAGCGCACATCTTAATAGAGACATTTATATGCACTCCAGTAATGTTTTTTGAAACCTCTTCAACTCAGTTGTTTGTTGTTTGTGGTTTAGACTGAGCAATCTCTTCCATGGTATGGATAAGAACACTCCTGTGAGATACACAGTGTACTGCAGCCTTCTTAAAGTGGCCTCGTCATGTGGTGCCATCCAGTACATTCCAACTGAACTAGATCAGGTAATTAATGTGGTGCTTGAAGTTATGGCCTTTGTATTAACTGTGTTGCATCTCACTAAATACTAGTCAGAGTTGATACAGAATGTCTCTTATAAATTGCCAGAGCCTAGTGAAATAAGAAATGCAGAATACAGAATTTCTTATCTTTTAAAGGTCTGTCCACTGAATCTAAATCAAGTTGCCATTTATTTTCCATTTCTGATGCTGAACGTAGTTAGATGTGTCTGTTTCATTCCTGTGATAGTAATGAAAGTGAGAAGCTTTGATCAGGAGTGAGGCATCAAGTTCTTGTCACTTGCTCTGGAATCAAGGGTGCATTAGAATCACTCATCCTTATTTAGGAAGTAACATGGAGAGCACAGACTTTTGGCTTCTTGTGGGAAAACTTCCAGGTTCTGCATGGGGAGCCTGAGAGAGGACCCAAAGGAGAAATCTCTGCAAGACCTTTTCGATCCTTTTCTGCTTGAGAGAAAATGAGAAGTACTTTCAGTTTTATTTTAGTCTTTTCTCCAATGCTTCTTTTTCACTTGTTTTCTACCTAGGTTCGAAAATGGATTTCTGACTGGAATCTTGGTACAGAGAAAAAGCATACTCTTCTGAGACTGCTGTACGATGTCCTGGTAGACTGCAAGAAAAGGTATAAAAGACAAGTAATAGATTCTAGATAACTGTATTTTAAGTTGAAGTATTATAAGTGATCTGTAGGGAAAGTATTTCTCGCAACACTTTTAAAATTAATCTGTACTGATAATTCAATCCAAATATACCTGGGTCTTTTTCTTTTTATGTTTTTAAGCACTCTTATGTTAAACTAGTGTTTCCAAGAATATTAAAGTTAGTAGTGAATTAGCTGCAAATCACAGACTCCTGAAATAAAACTATTGCTTTCTATAAGTATTAATCTTTGAGCATTGCAGCATTATGCCAAGTTTATTATTTAATTACACTTTTGACATTTTAGTGCATGGTAGTGCTATCTCTTACTTAATGATGTTGGGAGGCTTATCAATCACAGTTAACAGAATCAGTCTTTTTATGTAAACATTACCTTTAGGACAGAGCTTTCCACTAGTCATGGAAATTAATGTCCACAGAATACCTGCTTGGCCACTTTAAATTATTATCCTGGATCATAAGAAGCATCTTTGATCTAACAAACTTGGCAGACCAGTGTCTTCTGGCATGTAAAGTAATCCTGTGTGTATCGAGTCTGTAAATTAATGTAAGTCTTAACTGAGAGCTGTCATCAGTTTATCTTCCAGATGTGTTACGATGTATTGACTGCATTGGCCAGGGCTATAGAGATGGGCTGGTATCAGAAGTAGTTTCAGCAGGTAGTTCCACAACAGTTTCAGCTGGTCTCAACTGTCCCTGCTGTAGTTTGGGATGTGTGTGGGGGGTGTGTGTGTTGCTTCCCCCCGCCTTTCCCTTTCCCTTTGTTTTCTGAGTTAGTTTTCTAAGGTTTTGTTTTTGGTTTTTTTTTTAATTTTCATAGTGAGGCAGCATCAGGACCTTTACACTGGTAGCAGAACTGCACTTGCGTTTTCTACATTTGCATAACCTTGTACTGCTGCAGAAGGAAGCAATTCTGTCCTGTACCCCCCATTCCTGTTCTGTCCCCTCCAGCTACCAGCACCTGTGTGTGTTTGTACATTTGTGTAACTGCAGGGTGGTTTGGACTGGGGAGGTGACCTTGCCAGGGTTTAAAAAAGGCAAGTGTGGAGCTGTCATAGGAGGAGGAGAGTTTCTTCTGGCAGGAGAGTTAGCTTTTTCTGGCCTGGAAATGCTGTGTCAACATAGCAGGATCATTTTTAACTAACCTCAACTTAGGGATGATTAATCCTTATGGAGTAGTTACACCGTGAGCTGCATCATTATTGGGAATTCCTATTCCTGTTACTAACACTAAAATGCTTTTGCGTTGATAGTACTGTATGACAGATTTGAGATGGTCAAAATAATTTCAGAACTGTTAATCAGAGATCTTACACATTGCTTAGTGCTTACTTTGTTTCAGAAGTATTACACTGATACTCTGCAATGCCCCTACTTTTTTAAACACTTCTCATCCTATTGATTTACTGAGAGGTTTTAACTAGCTTAATTCCCATACTAACTATTTTTAGCTAGTCTTGTTATCAAATCTGTGGATTAGACTTCTAATTTTTGTTTCCAGTGGTACCAGTAACCTTGCTACCAAATGGTTTTTGCTTACTAATAATAGGTAATATTTGCAAGTTAGGCATTAAAAACTTTCACAAACCCTGTAATGTATTACTCCTGCACTCAGTGTCCTTACCATCTGTTGCAGCAAGCTTTGCACTGAATGGAGCAATTTTTCAGAGCACTTGCACTTCTCTCCAGAAAAGAAAACAAGAATTGACCTTAGCACCTTTGACCTGGTTCACTCTCCTGGATCAGTGGGCAGTATTTGCGATAGTATGGGAAACTCACAGCAGCATTCCAGCTTTAGCACTCAGGAATGTTGCTCTATCTAGCAGTATGGGGAGTGGGAACTGAAAATTAAGTAATAAAAATAATACCTCAGTTACGGTGTTGATTTGTAATCAAGGGAAAAGAATAATTGTTGAAAAAATTTGAGTTTAATTTTTTTGTTTTGGTTCGTTTTATGTTTTAACTTCACTCAATGTGGCAGAAGAGGTGGTTTTCCATAGCTAATAGACTTTTCCCCAATGGATAAGTTAGTAGTGAACAGATTGGTAGCTCATGAGAAGTAGATCATGTAGATGTTATGTGTGGTGTTCCTTTCCTGCAGTGATAAGTGAAAACTTGTTCTATCAAATCTTTTCCAGTCACTTTCTGGTTGAAGTTTCTTCTTTCTGATGATCAAAATCATCTTGATCTCTCCGAAGAGGGATTTTTATCTTTCCCATGATCAACTGAAGAAAAATTGGTGGTGGTGGCTGGAAAACAGATGGCTGGTGTGGCTTGTTTCTGAGATCTGTATTTGGTAGCTGAACTTTGCAAGAGATTAGTTACTTTCTCTGCTGCTTATGCTCCGTGCCATAAAGGTTCTGCAGTAGAGTTTTGAGCCTCAGCTGCTTTAGTCTTCAGCATTTTCCTAGCTGTGTTGGTATGAAACTGCAAGGTAATGCAACCTGTTTTCTTTTCCAGTTATAGATGGGAGTTTTACAAGCATGCACGGCTTGCATGCAGCCAGAGAGTTGAGTTCTGCTGAGAGGCCCTGCCAGGCACTAGCCTGATGCAGCTTACAGCTGGTCTCTGCTGTTGACCTGGCAGGATTCAGAGTGGGATTAGTCCTGCCCAAGTTTACATTCAAACAGGTCTGGCAAGTCTGGTTATTCATACCTGTAGCAAAAAGCTCAGCATGTCAGGCATCTGCAAAATAATTGTTTCATTTAATTTTAATTCCATTTAATATCATGTAATGTAGAGGGACTCGATTCCAACATCTGAATACTCTGTATTTTTTTTCTTCCTTTTATCTACCATCACTCTTCAGTTCTCACTGGCTTTTTGTCAAGTTACGCATCTAGACTGGCAAGTGGAGCCAAGAGTACTTGGGCAAGCTGTCTTGCTAGAAAAAATGTTCACATTTGCATCTTAGGTGAGATATACATGTAGCAATGAGCTCTGGTAAAATAGTGATCTGTATTACTGCTTTAAACATTCCAATTTATGGTAGTAATCTGACGCTGAATAGAATGAATAAGATTAAAAGGCCTGCCATATTTGCTGAGGCTTACAAGAATTTAGCACAGAAAGTTTGGGAGTATTTGTCTTGTAGCATTCTGATGTTTCCTAGAAATACAAGTGAAAGATTCCACTCCTTCCCCACTTCAAAAAAAAAAAAAAAGGTGGGGGATTGCAAATACTATTTGAAATTAGTTAAATGCATAGTTTTCAATTTTTGCTCCTCAGGGAAGGGGGAGGAGAGGAAAGGGTCCAGAAATCTGTACCACAGTGCTGAAGTGTATAAGATCAGCTACTGAAAGCTTATATTAAATAAGGAGTCTTGTATTGTTAGGTTGAATAGCACATCAGCTGAGCCTCTTTCTTTGAATGTCTACATAGTATCAGTCTGTATGAAACTGGTTCTTTGTTTTCACTAGAACATCTAGTGTTGATAAGATTTCACCAGTGCAAAAATCAGTCTGTCATAGACTGATTTACATGCAAATGGTTCTGTCATATATAAAGCTGTCTAAATTAATTTTATTTCACTGATACAGAGCTATCAGTTCCTCTACACACCGATATCAGTTGCCATGAGAAAACATAAGCTGACCTTTTTAATGCTGGGTCTTAAAACATATGTTTCATTCAAGTTTACATCCCTGAAGACAGTTCTGGAATAATGGCTGGGACCTATACAAAATTCCCCTGCCTTGGGCACAAACTGTCTTCACTCAGTATACATCCAGATGATAAATAGTATTCCTTGTTTCCCATGATGTCTTAATATTTGTACTGCATATCCATGAGATCTGGTAAATTCTCTATGAGCACAAAACCTCACTCTGTAAAAAAGTTGTCAAATAGTAGTATTGTGAGATTTAAAATAAATACCCATATAAAGATAGTGTAATTGTACTAGAAAGCCAATTCAGACCTGTGCTGCTATATGGGTTAAACCTGTATCACAGCACAGTATGTACTGGGAGTGTTGTGTTGGTTTGTTCCTTCCCTCTGCAATTTATGCCATTAACTTAAGTAATTAAAAAGTGAATTGAAACTTTATTCTTGCAGAGTTTTTTCTTTTAAGGAAAGTTTTGTAGGCCTATTAGACCACATGGGGAAATGTGTTGTGTCTGAAGAGCTTAGCTTTACACTGTAGCTCACTGTACTCTGGAGAGCAGCATCCAGCCTTCCTCCTGTCCACTGAGGAAGTACCTTTTAGTAGAGTAGTTGCCAGTCCATGTATGTGCATGGGAGACTTCTGCAAAGCACACGCGCACATCACTGAGTTTTGGTTGTGCTCTCACTGTTGAGTTTTGGTCGTATCTACATCCACACCTTATCTTGTCAAAGGAAGTAGTAAGATGGCATGAGCAAAATCTATTCTCTGTATAGAAGGACTGTCACAGCCTTCTATTTTGATAGTTAACAAGAATTCCAGGAGAAATAGGAAATAGTTTTTTGTGTGTATACACACAGCATATTCAATGTGTATATTTTTTTGCTGAAAATTTTGTAAAAAGCATCAGCAGTTGCTGGCCTCACTAGTGGTAAGAAGTGTTACGTGAACACAAATCAAAATCTGTTAAAATGACAGGGTAATGGTCTCAGAGCTGGTTTGCAGTAACTGATGAGCTGTTGTTTACAAAATAATCTGGGTAGACAAGGCTGTAGGTTTACTTAATTTTCTTAGAATGAATTGTTTTTCTAAAAGTTGTCTGTCAAAGCAATGTTGCAAGCTGCTTGCTTCACAGCAGCCTAAGCCAGTCTAATTGCTGGCTGCTTAACTTCGTCAGTAAAATGAGCAGCTCTCACTCTGAATACTTGAAGAGAGAATCTGTGACAGAAGAAGAGGCAGCTGTTACACAGTCATTTTCCTGACCATAAATATTCTTTAAGATATGCCATTTTACATTTGAAATAAACTTTGCAGTGCTACTTATTCTGCAATGATTAAATCCAGATGTGCATAAGAGGAGCATTCTAGTGAACCATATAAAGCTGTTCCTAGCTCAGAAAGCTTTTTCCATAACCAGTAGGTAATTTATCAATTTAAGAGAATGAAATGAAGGGTGAAGATAAACATTTTGTAGAACAAGAATTGAAAGAATACATCTAGTTAATTTGTTCTCTCCACTAGAATTAAAATGGATCATCTACATCTTTTTCAAGTGTAATTTAATTTGACCTATAACATCATAATGGAATTACTTAAATATTTGAGTGTCTTGTTTGAACTATCTTTTTCAGCAATCCTGAGGTAACTTTATTTTTCTTCTGTAGTGACACTGCAGCAAAAGTAATGGTGGAACTCCTGGGAAGTTACACAGAGGACAATGCTTCTCAGGCTAGAGTTGATGCTCACAGGTAATACTGACGTCCCAGTTTCCTTAAAAGTAGCTTTTTCTCAATTGCTAAATTACGTTGATCACCTTACTATTAAGAGTATCGAATGGCCTGGCAGGCAAGGGCCCTGACACAGCCTCTTTTCTATAGCATGGCTGACTTGATCGAGAATTTATCTGTCCAATCTACAGTAGGTTTGGTTGTTTCTAGGCAGTCAGGTTTACTGCATTGTGCGAGTGCACAGGTGTGTTTCTGGTCATGGCTGAGAGATCAGTCAGCCTGGGGTAAGGACTTCGTTTACATCAACTGTGCAATCAAACTTTGAATTGGCATCCTTTATTTCAGATTTTTTACTTACTGATTGTTTGATTCTCTAACTAAGAGTGTTCTTTTCAAATAGCACTTTGTGTTGAAAAGAAATTCTTGCTCTCTTTTCTGTGAGCAAGTACTAAGGATGTGAACTGCACAGAAATAAACTTACTTGTTGGACAAGCTGGGAGTGAGTTGATTCTTAACAGTGTATTCTCCCCACTGGCCAAAATGAGTAAAAGCTTGTATTTTGACATTCTACCTATCATGATTCTTCTTAGGAATTAGATTTTTAATAAGTTGTGTAGTTCTGCCAGGTGTGTACAGCCAGTAGTTCTCAAGGGAGTTGTTTATACTTGAGCATGGAGGAAAATCAAGATGACTCATTTTGAAAATTAAAGTGTCTGCATAAATGAAAACTTCATTGACCATCCTACAGCAATCTGAGGGTTTTTACATCTGAGAGAACACGTCTGCCTAGGGTTTATCATATTGCTGCGTCTATGCAGACCGTAGGTACTTCTGGGTGTATGTTATGTGGCAGCATCGTGGTCTAGGCCATCGGAGCGAGTGTAGCACTGTCTTCTCACGTGCCGCTGAACAAAAGCTTTCACCTAGAGTTCTAGAAACACTTTAGGTCTTTTTATAGTCCGGAGCTGCAACTGATGAATCATAGGCCTTGCCGTATTTGGTATTGGGGGTTTTCTCTGTTTTGTGTCACGTATTCAAGGATAATTAATCTTCCTAAACAACTTTATTCTGTGAAATTTTAGGAGAACAGTAAAAATACCTCTAGGAATGAAGGCGGGGCTGAAAATAAATGCAGAGATGGAAACAGTAGGGTGATCTGTAGTCTTACCACCTGGCAACTATCGTTTGTGATGCTGGGAAAATTACTTAATGTTTTCTGTTCCTTATTTTTTCCGTCTGTAAAACGAAGATTAAAATTGGAATGTGACATGTTTTACGTTTAGGAATAGTTGAAAACCCTTGGTTGTTTCCTAGCAAGCAAGGATTGAGTTGCACTTACTTATAAAAATGTGTATTGCTGTAAAAATAAGCATTTTTCTTTTCTAATTAGATGTATTGTGCGAGCATTGAAGGATCCAAATACCTTTCTCTTTGATCATCTTCTTGCCTTAAAACCAGTCAAATTTTTGGAAGGAGAACTTATTCATGATGTAAGTAACTTTGTTTTTAGCAAGATGGTTTGATATCTGTAGAGTGCCTTGTTCTTTTAGTGTCTTCAAATTTACTAGAATAGTTATCTATGTCAGTAATATTGAGCTGCAATGTACTATTTCTTTTAATGCTTTTAGAATTAAAAAATTAAAATACTACATGTGAAGTGTTTCCCTTCAGAAGTTTCAGAAACTCGGTTACAAATCCTGCCCTCACATGAGCTCTGTAGCAAAACTGCCTTTCAAGTCTGAGGAAAAGGAAATAACCGCAGTACAGATTGCTCTCAGCTATTGACAGAAGACAGAATTTTAGCTCTTAACAGTTTATTTTTCTGTTCAGTACCAATAGTTCTCTCCCCCCCCCCCTCCAGTCTACAGGGAGGGAAACATAGATAATATTTAAACTGTTCTTGTATTTCTTTTCCATCTTCTAGCTTTTGACAATTTTTGTGAGTGCTAAACTAGCATCCTATGTCAAGTTTTATCAGAACAACAAAGACTTCATTGACTCCCTTGGTAAGTTTTCAGATCATTACATTTCTGGCTATTTACATGGCTTAAGATACGGAAGCTGCAAAGTGTTTCAGTTTGATCCCATATATTGAAGCCAAGGAAATGTAATAGGAATTTTTAAGAATGGTTTAGAGTTTGTAGACTCTAACCTCTACTAGATCATAAATGGACCATCTAACTATGGTTTGTTCTACTAGGACAAGCTGTTTTATGTTTGGAAGTGAACTGTGTTTTTCCCCACTTCTTTTCAGTTAAACCTTTTGGGAGGGGAGCTTTAATGCGTTGATACTTCTAGGCTAGGCCAGAGATTACAATTTTATTAAGCCAGCAGCTTGTATAAATACCTTACAATATTTTTTTTTATGATAAATAACTTTATAACAGCAAATAATTCTTCTGAACAGTAAGATAAAACATGCAAATAGTGTGTGTGTGTGTGTGTCTGCATGTGCTGATGCATTAGACCTAGCAAGCCACAGTCTGTCCCAGTTAATTTGTTTCATCACATGAAGCAATGTGATGGAATGTTAATGTCAGCACCCTCTTTATTTACACACTGTGGAAAAAAGGAGTAGTAATTAACACTTTGACACTCCCCCGTTGATGTGTAATTGACTGTTTCAAAGGAGCACTGGTTCATAAGCTATTGCATGCATTAAAATTACGTTTTTTATATTCCAGCTTTTTAGGACAGGGGTCAGTGACAATGCAGAGATTGCTCAATGATGCAGATTTTTTTATTACTGCATTAAGGTTTTGACATATTGGTAATGAATAAATGTTTCCATAAAAATCAATTTTTATTTTTTTTATAACTTTGATTTTGAAATGACACTTCAATACTGGCTGAATGCATTTGAGGAAAGGCATAGTTTTGCTAAAACAGAGTTTAGTGCAGCCTTTCAACACATGCATTATTTTGCTTAATGGAGTGTGGTATAATTCTGAGAATAATTACCCTCAAAGGTTTAAAATGCTGGTACTTTGGGTATTAAAATGATGGAAATATCAATGTAATTTTTTGTGGATAAAATTAGCAGCAAGTTTTTGGTAGCTTGTAAATCTGTATATAGGATAAGCATACCTTTTGTCATATGTATTTGAACATCAGTTGTGTAGACATCTTAGGCTTTTCTTTCATAGGGGAAAGTGCTTTTTGTATTCTAATTATTTTTATGTATTGAAATAGTTTATCTGTTAGGTATTTGTCCACAGAAGTATTTGCTGTAAATGCTTTTATGCTGTTGTTTGAATAAATTTATGGAAGATTAGTTAACACATATACGTAGTATCAATTGTATAATATACAATAGTCACAATTTCTTTGCCTCCTTGTATCTGTGTTTACCTCTGTGAACATACAGTGTGTGCATTTTCAGTATATCTAGGATTCACATAATCTTAGCAAAATCCTTAAATATGTTTCGAAAGACAGCCTTCAAGTTATCTTGATTTCTCACCTGCTTCACGGTGTACTCAGAAAATTCTGAATGTCTTTGAGCAGTGGACAAGGTAGAGATTCTGAGGCAGTGCAGACTGGAATGCTAGGAACCTGGTCTGAGCATTTCAGCCATGCATTTGAAAAACAAGGGCAGTTTGGTACAGAAAACAATACTATTATTAGATGAGGCATTAAAAATTCTTCAGAACACCTGTGATCTGTTCCCCAAAATAAACAGATTTTTAACTATGCTTTAAAGTTTTTTTGTGTTTGTTTTCTTTTTTTTAATAACTTGCCAAGATATTGTGCTTTAAAATAAAGGATATTAATAATAGGATTTCAGTGACAGTAGAGCATCAGCTTTAGTTCCAACCCTTCCTGGATAAGGACCAATTAAAACTAATCTATGAAGCTGTGCAGTGAAGGCTTCTACAGGTGGCATCAGTTTGTTACAATTTGTTGTTTTATTAATGCTGACAACTTAGGCCAGCAGTAGCATTATCTGTGTCAACTGAATCGCCCTAACATGTCCACATTTAATCTGGTATTATCAGCAGTCTTTTTCAGAAAGTTAATCAGCATCTCATTTGCATTTGTTAATTAGGGTTAATGTGTGCTAATTGATTTTTTGATGCTTGTAGAGTTCCATTAAACCCAGTTAGGTATAGTTGCTGGTGCTCCTCATTCGTGTGAATTATGGTGATCACATTTTTGTTGAATCAGTGCCAAATAGGGAACCTGCATCATAATTATAGCTAATTAACACAACATGGTGTGCTGCACTAATGTGCTTTCCTATTAGTGTATGGATGTTATAAATTCCAAACTTAAATATTTACTGAAGCAGTGTGACTGTTTATAATGTCATTCCAAAACAAAATGACTGACATTCATTTTAAAGAAGCTTCCACTGAATCTTAGTTGGTACCTCACACAACTCAGATTAAGAAATGCCTTGGTTCATCTGAATGTCTTAACTTTGTTGACCTAGCCTTTTTTTTTCAGGAAAATGGTCTCTGATTTAGACATGCAAGCCCTTGGCTCAATTCCTTGTGTTGCCATTCATATGATCATGTAAAAGATCTAACCTAACTTTTAATATCTGTTCCTCTCTTGTTGAAGAACACTTTTTTGCCACGCTAGATGCTGTAAGCATACATGTGACTCATGATGCTTTTTTTCTGTGGTACAAACAGTTAATTCAGCGCCAAAACACGTTCTCCTGGCACAAAAATGTTATGTTGCTAAACCATTACTGAGAGAGGTTTATTTTCAAGCAACTACATGAGAATGAGCGGTGAGGCTGTAAGAAGGTTTTGACATTACCAGTCGTGTATTTTCCATTTGTTGTTGTATTGCTGTTCTTCCAGATGATGCAGCTGAAAAATTAATTTGCACCCTCACCACCTAAAATTCTGTTAAGATGATGTTTTCACTGTTTCAAAAAAGTCTCTGTGCTTCACTTTTGTAGATATTTATTACCTTTTACTGAGAACAACTGAGTCTTGATGAATTCACAACTAAACTAGCTATTTTAGCAAAACACAAGGAAGATGCATGAATTAATGTTTTACCTCAAAAAAATGTTGATAAGGACAGGTGGAGTATTTTCTTGGTGTGAAATAAATTTTAAATTATTGGAAGTATATATAGTAAAAACATGAAAAAATTAATTAGTGAATTATAATTCATATCCATAAACTATCAACGCTTTTACACAGGCTTGTTGCATGAACACAATATGGCAAAAATGAGGCTACTTACTTTCATGGGAATGGCTGTAGAGAATAAAGAAATATCATTTGACACAATGCAACAAGAACTTCAGATTGGAGCTGATGATGTAGAAGCATTTGTTATTGATGGTAAGAACTGCTGTACCATACTTTACACAATGCTAATGAATAATACCTTTTAGTCTTCTATGCTAATGTTAAATATTCAGAAAAATATCCATTTTTAATTTCTGTGTTTGTTACAAGCTCTAGCTGCAAAACTTCATGCTTAAAGACGTGCCTAACTTGTCTTTTGAACAGTGTTTTTCTTTTCAGTGACAGCGACTGTATTTCATGTAATTCTTCATAGAACTAATACATAGTTTGCAGGTTTAATTTGTCATCTGGTTTTGTTTGCCGTCATTAAAACAGGATGTGTTTGTAGGGGAGAGAAGTTCATAAAAATTGTACAGGATATTGCTTTAATAGGTTGGCACCAAACAATAGGATTCAGGCATGACCTTCATCTTGTTACATCATTTTGCTTTTCTGCTTACTAGACTGTTAAAACCAACAGCAAAACAATATTAAGTGAACTGCTGTGTTTTTATGTTTTTATTGATCTAATTTTGAACATTTTTTATGCAGTTTAATACCTTTGCTCTATCTTGAAAATATTGCTCAAAACAGCATTACTTTTTTGCAGCTGTAAAGACAAAGATGGTATACTGCAAAATAGATCAGACACAGAGGAAAGTAGTTGTCAGGTAAGACTTAATTCTTCATAGCATTTTGCAGAACTTAGTGTGTTCTAATTATTTCACTTACATGTGTAGAATATTTTAACTAGAAGCAAGGTATTGTTCCTATCAGTTGCTGGTAGTTAAATAGTTGCTATTTATCATAATTTTATTAAAGCTCACACTGAATGTGATTAGCTTATTTAATGAAAGAGTCCTATTTTCCAGCACATTTCATTTAATGACCTGATAGTGACAAGAATACTAATGACTGTTGTTGCTTTAAATATTTGGGAAGGCTACAGAATTCTCTTAACTGGTAAAGTGCAGCCCTTTATATAGAGAAAATAAAAATTTCCCTATTCAGTTGTGAGACTAAAGTAATGCTATGAAAGAATTAATAGGTGAGTATGACATCTAGTAATCATCTTCTGATTTTGTTTTACTTCTCTAGTCACAGCACACATCGGACTTTTGGAAAGCAGCAATGGCAGCAATTGTATGACACTCTGAACACCTGGAAACAAAATTTGAATCAAGTGAAAAACAGTCTACTCAGTCTCTCAGACACCTAAAAAAATGTAACGTCACTATAGATGAAATTTATTAAAAACTTTGACAATTTGTGAATGTTTCCAAAATGTATGCAATTGGTTTAAAGAAGCTAAATATTCTAAATTGCAACACACACAAAAAAGCAATAAAACTAACATGGGAAAATATCTTCTGTTGATTTTCTTACATAATTGGCAACAAAAAACAGTAGCAATATTGGTTATGCTTCTTTTGTTCTTGTTGAAGTTTACAATATGAGGATCTTTCTTTGTAAGAGTTGGTGGGGAGGAAGGGAGGGAGATCGGAAAAATGATAGTGCAAGTAATTGTAAAGTAAGAGAAAATTTCCCTTACACCCTAAAGGAGGAAAAATGTGAACCAGTTAGAAGTGAAGCTTTATGAAGGAAGATCTGCTGCCTTATCTCTGTAATTCATACCTGGTGCTTTAGTGCTGAAAGAGACCTTATTGATACAGAATCCACTACAACAGTTATATTTAAATAATGTGGCAGTGAAGATAAGCTGAAGATTTCCCTGTTCTTCTGCCACTTCGAACTGCTGTAAGTTGTTGTAAATGTTTGTAGAAACCATTGGATTTTGAAACAGTTGCATCTGATTTTGCTTGAAAACTAAGCAGTCTGACAGGGAAATCAAATTGAAGTATTTCAGCCAAAACTTCTGAGGAGCAGGAGAAGGGTACTGTTAAGTAATTGCTTGATTTTACTTAGTGGATATCAAAACATTAACTTGTGAACTTTTAAACTTTGGGCAAAACTCATAGTAACTTGGATTTGATTGTAGAAACAGAGAACTAACGTTATTAGTAGGGATTGTAACCATTATTTAACATAAAAAAAGGTCTATACGCTGTATTTAACCTGAAAGCATAGCACACATACATCATATTCTATAGGAATACCTTTACATAAGGGATTTATCTGTGCATGAAAGACAGGCTTTTTATCTCCTGCCACTGATCTTCACTGGCCTTCTTCATATTTTCTTTTTCTTCCTGAATGAAGTCTCTCTAAATCCAGGAATTTCTCAATTTCTTCTATTTGGTTTTGTATAATGGAGTTATGAATAGAACAGCTGTCCTCATCTCTGAGTGCACTTTCACTTCTTGCTGGAGTTACAGTCACGTGAGAAGACTTCTGCTCGTGCTGTAAAGCAGTAAATCCTTCTTTCACCTGACAGAATACAAACTTAGCAGTTAGTAATCCACTGAAATTAATGTATAAATGTTCAAATTGTTGGATTTTGCTGAGCATTAAGCAAGCAAGGAAATGTGAACAGAAAGGTAAGTCAATTCGAAAAAAAATATGGTTAGTTTGAAGTGCTTACTTCAGGTTTAATTTAGAAAACTTGGTAATGACAAATACACTTTGATAAACCAAACCTTAACATAAGACTTAGTACAGAAGAGTATGATTAAAAAAAAAGACAACCTTATACTAGAATGCAGATTAGCAAAATAAATAGTTTAATTAAACAGTTTAATGTTGCAATTGACGTTTCTATTGCTATGCAAGCATTTGATTAACAAAACCCCAAATCAGGAGGTTTATAGTATTAACTCCCTCTCTGCTTTGCTGTATAGATTAGAAAGCAAACATCATTAACTAATGCAAGGTCTGTAATAGGTTGGGTTTTTTATGTTAAAGATCTTTTGGTTCTTTGAATAGTTTTAATTACTCTTTTATAGATACTTCATATCTATCCAAATCAAATGCATATGGCAACACAGTAGGGAAACAGTTTGTTGCTTGAATGATGAGTTCTCCACTTGTAATCCAACCTTGTGTGGCTCTCTCTTGTGGAGGCCAGCATGCAGCACCAGCCACCTCCCTGAGCACAGGTGTACAACAAAGCCATGTTACACAGAGCCAGTGCTGCAGTGGTTCTTGGGGATCTGTAATGTGCCATCTAATACTTTGGTTGCATGCTAGGGTAATTCTTTCACAGGGATCGGAAGATGAGGCCTTCCCCCTCTGCTTAATTATTTTTAAATATTAGGCAACTATGCCCCAACCAGCTGTAAGCCACCAGGTCTTTATCAGGCCTGCCTTTATTTTAGCACATGAATTTTGTGCCAAAACTTTCCTTCCCCAGTGCACAAGCATTTCTCGAAGTTTGAAATATGAACAATAAGCTTCATGCAAATTGTTCATTTAGACTATTGCATCTGTAACAACATTACTGCCATGCAGCTGAAGGTACTGATACTTCAGGTCAATAATGACTGTCATCTCCATTTCATTGAGGAAGTAACTTCCTCATCTGAGCAATAAAATTTTCAGCCTGTTAATTCTAGTGGCCATATGCATACACCCTCCCATGCTCTTTCCCAAGGCCTCAGAAAGAAACCGATCATAATTCATTGCAAGCCATTAGTCAAAGTCTCTGTAGAATAGCACATAGGGCTGAACCTGTCCTGTACTAACAATCCAAGAGAAAAACTTTCATTTTGGTCTTCCACATGTGAAAGTGAAATTTTCCAGTAAAGTAAAGCCATGCCATGTTACTTGGATTTTACTGAAGGCAACAAGCATTTAGACCTCTTTGGAGAAGTAGTTGCAGTTAGGTAATACGTATAGCATTTTAATACAGTTCCGTGACAATGGGTTTAGAATAAAGCTTTAAAAAAAAAAAAAAAAAAAAAAGCTGTCAAACTAAAAGGCCTCAGCATTTTCACAATAAAATGCAAGTAAAACATGTGTCTTACTGCCAGCACTGAGTATAAGGCAGCCCATGGGACATGTGTAAAAAACATTCATTGCTGAATAGCATGACTGCACAGTTAGGGACTTCTGTTTAAACTGAGTTGAGGGTGCTTATTGATCCTTACCTTGGTACTCAGGCATGTACAGACTAATGTTTAAAACAGTTCTTCATATTTTTACTAGAATTTTAAGTGCACCTGTAGCATTTATTTTTAATTTTTATCACTTTTTAGAGTACTGTACTTTGGTTGAGTGAAATTGCCCAAATTGTAGAAGGTGTAAGTCTGCTCTAGTTATAATCACACATGTTAGCCAAAACAAATAAACTGAGCAGCAGAAAGACTGCTGAGCCTATTCTTAATCTCCCAACAGCTTTTTCATATTGGTCATAAAAATGACAAATCTCAGGACAGAAGGTATTAGAATGACACCAGCACAGAAGGGAGGGAGTGGTCTGCAATATCCCAGGCTGAGATTTCATAGATTAAGTATTTGGAAAATAATCTGAGGTCAAACCAGCAAGGCACTCTGTTCTTGTCCATCTCAGCTTTTATTGGGCCAGCACATAAGGAGCTTTAGTTTGGAGGTGACAAAGTAGATATAACTACAGTCATAATGAAATACAGCTTTGTATTAGCTGTAGATCAGGTATTTTAGTTCGCTCAATTCCTGGCTCCACCTCAGTGAGAAAAAGCAAAAGAGACTCAGTAAATACCACCACTATGTTTGGTGAAAAACCCATCTCACTGTCATTCCCAAGTAAAGTTGTGTTAGGAAAGGTGAGTAATTTAAAACATCACTCTTCACTTCTGAATTTCAGAGAACGTGAATGCTAATGGCATTGAGAGCTGATGTAAGTCCACTGCAGTCAGGCAACTTGGTCACTTGAAAATACTACACACCCTGACCTCAAACCTCATCCAAAGAACTACCACTACTAGCCGTAACTACCTGAGAAATACTTCTAGAACCTCTTCTAAAAAGGAAGGTCAACTGCAGTTGTAAATTATTGTATCAGTTTTGAATAATATGTTTAGCATTAGGTCAAATCCTAATAGCAGTTATAGCTGTTCAAGCTCCAGTTTAACATACATCTAAAAATGCAGTATGAACCATTGCTAGTGCTATCCTGAACAAAGTTGTCTTACAGGGAAACAATAGGTTTCTTTTTGACTCTCTGCTTTTACACATTTGTGTAATGTCATCCTACGAAATAATAAGATAACTCAAAATATGTCATCATATAACTACAGTATAGAATAAACAGCTAGGCTCTAATTCATAGAGAGTCCTTCACAGATTCTTTTAAATAACATGTTCCTATCAGGTAATAAAGCAAACAATGGTTTTATACTTTTACATACTACTTTTTCTTTCCCCATTTTTTTTTTCCTTTTAACTCATACTTTTACTGTAGGTGATGATTTTTATTAGGGTACACAATGAGCTACCCTCTTCCTCCCCTTCCAAACAGACTGGTTAGCATCTGTTTGATTCATATGCTGTGACTTTTTCCTGCTGCTTTCTATCAACCTTAATTGTGAAAAATGGTGCCTTGTTGCCCTTTTGATATTATTTTGGAGATTGACTCAGTCTTAAAGTATCCAGATGCGTACAGTTGTACAAATATCTGTGGAATTAGCTCACTGAGGTCTGGTCCGCAATATTTTTAATTGACTTACATGTTCTGTGGGAAAAGAAGAATCATAAAAAGTCTTTGCTATAGCATTCCATTCTTCACTAGGGTCTCCCTGGGGGTCTCGGTGGATACTAGAGGTATTCAAAGCGTTGGCAGCTCTGTTAAAACTGGTAGAACCTGATTGACAAAAAGGAAATGGTAACAACGCAATTTAGTCTCTAGGCACTAATTGTAAAGTAACTAAACTTCTGGTTTACCGCTGATCTTAAAAAATAAAATATTTTTGTTTTAAATCACTGAATCTCTGTTGTAGGCTTTTCCATTTTTTTCTTTCACATACTTCTGCATCTATTTTATCCCTGAAGATGAGGTATGTTTCTACTCCGATTAAAAATGTTTTATATCATTTTCACGTATTAAGTTAATGACAAATTAAAATTGTGATTTATAGAAAATGTATGTATTCTGAATATTCTAACTGAATATATTTTTCCAAACAGTATTACTTTAAGACTCACCTTCTGATAATGATAATAAAATATGTAATTATTGCCATCCTGACATCATGTTCCAGGGTGACTTGTAATAAAAGACATTCTAAATACAAAGGCTTTTAGACAAACAATGAACATTTTAAATAAAGAGTATTTTTGTAAATGGCTATACCTAATATTTCAGGAAATCAGGCTATAGCTATCTACTAAAGGCAGGAAGAGCAAATAAGTAGATTACTTGGAGTATAAGGCTCCAATCCTGCAGTGGCTTTATGCACTGCTAGTAGACTCCACTGAATCCCCTGTCAAGTTTCTTGTAAGATCAAAACTTAGGTGTACCTTCACAATTACTCATAATGCAAACAGTAGCTGTTTTGTCGCTACACAGATGCCTGTCGATCACTGCTACAATAGTAAAATCTTTGTTTGCTATGAAAATACATGTTACCTCATGGTTATGTAACAGTTAATTAAAAATACTGTCATTTTCTCTTGGGAGGAAGAGGAAAACGGTTATGAGTTTGTATTTGTTTTCTTTTTAAGAATTCGCCAGGAAGATCTTGCCTGTTGCCAGTTCATTCCTCCATTTACTGATGTGGAGTGGCTGCTCTCTGGGAACCAGAGTTGTATAGTAAATTGCATTGTAGTTAGGCAGTAAAAGGAATTCCCTCAGAAAGGCTTACTAAACTCTTTCACCAGTGCTCTTCACCTCTAGGTCTCCCATATGGCTAAACTGTGTGCTTCAGTAAGTAAAAAAAAAATAAAAAAAATTGGGGACACTGTCCACATGGATTGCACTCCAGGTTTGCCATTTGGTAAAATATCCAAAAGCAAACCTAAACCAAACCCAGCCACAATAAATCTTGGAAGTTGCAGTCCTGAGTACCACAATGACTCTCAGGTGCCCTGACAGTAAGTTCTCTAGTCTCCAAAGAGGTGCAGGATTCAGAGAGGTCAGCAAGCTGAAGTAGGGACCTATCTAAATTAGGCAGTATGATGAGAGTTAAGAGGCACATTAGGACCCAGACCAAGATCGTTACTGTGAAATTTTGCTAGAATTCAAGAGGTCTGGTGTCTGTATTGGTCACTAGGCGACTCATTTGGGGAACTATGAGTTATATTAAAATCCCTACCGACTCCTTTGGATGAAAATCTTGGAGTCACTTCTTGGAATTACAGTACTTTCTCATACAGAAAGGTTTCTGACAAGAAAAGGAGGAGGAACACATAGAAGAATTTCAGATAGTGCTGTCTGTGCTTACAGAAAAGTTAGTACATGCAGAACTTCACATAAGTATGCATTCATTTTCTTGAAATGGGTATCAAATTCACATTATTAAAAGAAATAATGTACCATCTGAGATCAGCATTCTGCTATCTTGCAACCACCACTATTGTTTCAGGGACAAAGACTTTTCCGACACTGAAATTAAAAAAATTGTGTGCCTATGTGCAAATATACGTCGGCAAGAGACCAAGTACAGTAATGAAATTACCTATAAACCTAAATTCATAATACCAGAACAATATAAAGAAACCAGACTGCTGGTTTTCTGTCTTGCTGCCACTGGCTGCAAAACTAAGGGATGGGAGTCCATTCTGGTCTTTGTACATTCAAGGGGCAAAGCTCAAAACACTACATCAACAAAACCTCAAATAGACACAAACACCCTTTATTGTGGATCTAGTTCTTTTGAGAGACATCTAAGCACTCAAAGCTCCATTTTCTACAAAAGCCAGGCTTTCATTTCTTCTGGAGCCTAGGAGTTAATCTGCTTTTTTAAGTTTACAGCAGGCATTAAGAGTAGAATCCACATGCAAGCTTTATTTTGAGAAAGGCAGGCACCACTCATACTATCTTTTACTCTGTCCAGTTACTGAAGTAGAGGAACATCTGTAAGCGTATGGAGTCAGTTTACTGTGGAAACAGAGATGATACTTTTATTACTCTGGTAAAAGATTGAGTTTAGAAACAGCACTTTAGTAAATAAATAAGGGGTAATCTAGCAGCTATTTTTACTGCAAAACAAATCTAAAATACAGTTTTTCCACATTTCAGTAATGACTTAGAAATGTGGAATAAAGTTCATATTTACTGTTTTGCATACGCAATATATTGCTCAGCAAATAATCAGCAAGTGCCTACAGCAGGAGATGAAGAAGCTCCTTGAGCACTCTTAACAGCTAAGTGTGTTTTCGAGAGCTTCAAAGAATATAAACTCCTCCTTTCACACACTCAACACATTCAGATGGTTTTAAGTGTCCATCTGAATCAAAGATGTACAATAAAATAAAAAAGTAAACTTTCTCTAAGCCCCATTCAAATAACCATCTACTGGTTAAAAAAACTACCCTAATTTTAATGCAAAACGAAGGCACTGAATGATTTCCCAAAGCTGCTCAGTGCTTTTCAGATACATGCAGAGCCCTGATAAGAGTATGCTTTACATTGGGGTTAGAAATGCCTATAAAAATTCAGTTTGTCATTGCACTGCTTTTCTTTCACTAAGGGAAATATGAGAAAAAGTTTATTTAATCAGATAATTGAGCAAACAAAAGCTGTTTAGTTGCATTTATACTATAAATTAAGAGAGAAATTTCATCTTTCAAATTTTTTTTGCCACGTAACTAAAACGTCAGAAGGTTTACATTTTTCTTATGCTACACTAAACTTAGATGCAGAAATTTCACATTCTGATAATTTTTCTAAGTATATTCTAAGTACATGCTTCAAAACATAAATGCTTATTTTTCTTACCTAGTCCTGTTTCTCTTCTGTCAGCATTTTCACTAAAATTTTGGCACTGTGTTTTTGAAATAACCTTTGTGTTTTCCACCAAGCATGGTAGCCTCTCTTTCAAAAGGGAAGGTTCCTTGGAAGCTGAAGTCCATGTAGCTTGACCTCTCATTTGATTTACTCTTGAACAAGAACTGAGGTCTAAAAAATTTAAGTATACTGGAGTTTTCTCAGCTTTTTTATCTGAGGTTGAAAGATCAAAGGATGACCTTCCACTTATGTTTACTAAATTTCCAGATGTTCTCATGGGTAAAGAGCATGATTCTTTCAGGTGACCCTCAGCAAACTTCCTTCCTGGAACTGTACTAGTCAGTGAGTCTTTTTTCTCTTTTAGCAGTGTGTTATTTGTTGAACTATTAATCTCCAGGGAATGTCTGTTTTTGATGGAGTGTACTTGAATATCATCATTAACTGTTTTACATGGAATTAGTTTATCTGTACTAATTCTAACTGTTGGGGTTTTTTTATTAACAATTATTTCAAGACCATCAGCCTTCACTGGAGATATGGCTTCAGTGTTCAAAGTACATGAATTTGTAGCATTCCCTGTTTGTTCAGTACTGTCTTGTTCAGGTTGCTTGCTGTGCATATCATCCACATTTATTCCTCTTTCTATTTTGGGGGGACATAAATTGAAAGTAGCACCCAAGAGAGACATATTATCACTGAGTTCTTTTGTGGCATCATCACTGCTTGCATTATCACAATAAACAGTTAGTAGATTTGGAGCATCAGTTGTTAGAACACCAGTACTCCTCAGTGCACCATTTCTGTTTATGTTTCTGGCATTGGGATCATAATTTCTGTCCTCAGCTTCTATGTGTGTCTGTTTAAAAGGAAGTGTATCTCCATGTAAACCACTCAAATTTAACAAGTTTTCTTCTGTTTTATGTACTCCATTGCCTACATAATTGTCACTGTCCAGCAAGCTACATTTTTGGTATTCTGTTTGAGAATTTTCTTTAATATAAGATAGGACACCAAAACTTGATTCCTTAGCTTGATGATTATCTGTATTTCTCTCATGCACAGCATTCTTCTCAGTGCAAAGAACTGCTTCAGACTTGGTTTTGGGTCCTTCAGGTGTAAGGACACTTTTGTTGTGTTGTATGGTATTTGATTTTTTATCTGCCTTAGTACAACTGGATTCATCTGTAGTATTGCACAATTCTCGCTTGTTAGAGTCTGTCTCCTGACTTCCATTTTTCTTGTCGGCACCTACAGTGTCAGTACTGTCTAGAAAAATCTTTCTTGTTTGTGTGTGGCATGCTGCCAATAGCTCAGTGCTGGCCTGTAGCTTTTGTTCTAAATTTGCATTGTTTTCATCCAGTAACATTCTATGTGTTGCTTCTAGATTTTCTGCTTCTTTGCACTCAGTGACATGTATTTCCGAGGTCTGTCCTTGGGTAATTAAATCAGTATCTGTGCAGAGGGTATTCCTGGGAGAAGCCTCCCTTTGCTTTTCTGCATAAGGGCTAGCAACATTAATTTCATCCTTAAAACTGTTTTCAAGAACTTGTAAATCTGTTAGAGTAAGTGTATTGTCTAGTTAGTGATAGATAACCCAGACGTTAAGTAATGCTTTATTTTTACAGTTTAAAATTTCCGAAGAGATCAACTCAAGATTAATATCAATACTGATTTTTCTTATCTTACATTACACAAGTCTATCAAAAAGTTACTGAAGGTAAGTATTGCATTATGGTAACTTGCAAAATATATTAACAGATTTTTAGATATGGCTTATAGTTGAAATATTTCCCAACTGGTATCTGTCAGCCTTATTATTGAAAGAGGTCTTCATTAAGAAATTGTAACACATACTTAATCAACCATTGTCTACATAAAGTTTAAGCCACTGGTTACTACTGCAACTGTATTTGTCTTTATTTTTGAAAGTGACATTTTAAGCTAAATGGAAATCAAAACCAAAAAAACTGTTTGAGGGACTATGTTCATACCAAAAGGAATATGCTATGACTTCATGGTAGTGGACCAGTGAGGAATAACAAGCATTTCAATACCAGAAAGGTGTTTTCTGAAAAATACACTCAAAGGTTGTGAGCACTGATCCTTTAAAGCAGTCACTTTGCAGTTAATAAGCTTTTAAATTTCCACTTATCTTTGCTACATTTTAGAGACCGAGTGTTAGAGACTAAGTACATTTTGTTTAGGTGGCTTAAAAAAAATTACTTACTGGAGTTACAAAGTGCTTTGTATAGAAAAGTATTATGATTATCCACATGAACAGACCTTCATTGTCTTCTGAAGTGCAATCACTCTCTTTCTGCCTTTTTTCATTGTTTTAGGGGAAAGGGAAAGGCCTTAGTTTTGCTTCCAAACACTTCCATACACGTTATAGTTCTTCCTAACCCTATTCACTTCTTGAACTGGCATGCAGGAAGAGTATTGCAACACCTTGAGTGCATGGATCTTACTTAATGGCCCAGGGCAGCCACTGAGGTATTGTGCTTTCATTCAGAGCTTTGTGAATTTATCATAGATTAGCACTACTGATAGAAAGAATTTTACTGTTGTTACATGTTTTTGTACTAATTCAGGGTTCAAGCATTCTCTTGTCATATACTGTATCTGTAAACATTTATCCTTTCTTCAACAACACTACTTATCTCTATTATCCATGTAATGTTATTACTTTCTTCTATGTGTAATTCCTCAACGCTTAAAGAGTAGTCCATTGTGTTTTCTACTTCAGTTTGTTCTTCATGTCCAGAATTACTGTCTTTTCTTACTATAGATTGCATACACTCATTTTCTTTCTGAATAGCCTGTATTTCAGTGTCTTTTGAGTGTTCCTGATCACTCTAGCATAAGAAGGAACAAAAGATTATACATATTTTAATAATTTACTATAGTCACTGATTAGATTTAAAGTTCAGGACTTAGATTTTAAATTATTTTTACAATTCTGATGGAACACAAAGACCATTCACCTGAAGTATACAAAGTTAATGTAAATGGAGAAGAAAGCAGACTAATAGCCAAGAAGAGTAGGAAAGAAATTAGATCCTGCTATATTACAGTCCACAGAGAAAAGTTACACAGATTGACAGAATTTCTCAGAGGAAGGAATATGTGTCGTACATGTGCTGACTGGATCACTCCCTCTGTCTGGCTAAATCAGTGACCTGCTCAGTAATTACATGCGGAAAAAACCTGCGTGATGGCTATTTACACTCAAACACATGTGCATACACACACATACTAACTCCCCCCCGGTCCCCCCCAACAAACCACCTAGGATTTTTATGGGCAAATAAGGCTTATGAATTTGCAATTCCTGTCAGTCATTTCCTCATTCCCTCTGTTGTGGTTTAACCCCAGCTGGCAACTAAGCACCACACAGCCTCTCACTCACCTCCCTCACAGTGGGATGGGGGACACAATCGGAAGGGTAAAAGTGAGAAAACTCATGGGCTGAGATAAAGTCACAGTTTAATAGGGAAAGCAAAAGCCACACACACAAGCAAAGCAAAACAAGGAATTCATTCACCACTTCCCATAGGCAGGCCGGTGTTCAGCCATCTCCAGGACAGCAGGGCTCCATCATGCCTACCCATTACTTGGGAAGACAAACGCCATCACTCCGAAAATCCCCCTCTTCCTCCTTCTTCCCCCAGCTTTAAATGCCGAGCATGATGTCCTATGGTCTGGAATATCCCTTGGGTCAGTTGGGGTCAGCTGTCCCCACTGTGTCCCCTCCCAACTTCTTATGCCCCCCCAGGCTCCTCGCTGGTGGGGTGGGGTGAGAGGCAGAAAAGGCCTTGACCCTGTGGAAGCACTGCTCAGGAGTAAGGAAAACATCTAGGTATTATTAATACTGTTTTCACCACAAATCCAAAACATAGCCCCGTACTAGCTACTATAAAGAAAATTAACTCTATCCCAGCCAAAACCAGCACAACCTCCCAGATGGCTTTTTAACCTGAACTTGAGTGAAATTACAACAGAAGAAGCCTGAATCTACTGAAAACTTTAGAGTCACTGGTCTACTACTGTAGCTGTATTCATCTTTGTTTTTGAAAGCTGCATTCAATAAAGTTCTGTGAAAACTAGGAGCTGAATAGTGAAGAAACACCCTAATAAAACTCCACAAAAAAAAGCCCAATATTTAAAGCTGTGGGAAGGGGGATGGGGGGACCATTCAGAGTGATGGTGTTTGTCTTCCCAAGTAATGGTTAGGCATGATGGAGCCCTGCTGTCCTGGAGATGGCTGAACACCGGCCTGCCTATGGGAAGTGGTGAATGAATTCCTTGTTTTGCTTTGCTTGTGTGTGTGGCTTTTGCTTTCCCTATTAAACTGTCTTTATCTCAGCCCATTAGTTTTCCCACTTTACCCTTCTGATTCTCGCCCCCATCCCACTGTGAGGGAGGTGAGTGAGTTGTTGTGTGGTTCTTAGTTGCTGGCTGGGATTAAACCACAGCAACATAATTCATATTTCATTTTCATTCAAAAGAAACAATGGTTTTTTAAAACTTACACAATTTGCATTATACCTTGTAGAATTCATACAGCTTTGGCACGATAAGCACTCATTTCAAGTTTAACTTTCATCGCGTTATTAAGCACGTACCAGCAGGTATGTATGTATATATATTCATGTATGAGTGTATATGTATGTGAGCTATAAACATACATACATGCCTTATGAAGAAAATGATTTTAAGTTCTTCCAAATTCTAAAATATTATTACGGTTTGTCATTTTACTGACAATTCATAGACTAGGTCTAAAAAAATAATCTGTCTTTACAGTCCTAGTGTCTTCCTATTTTCCTAACACTGAAAGCAAAATCATATATATGCAAAATGAGTTTTCCCTTCTTTGAAGGATAAGTTGTTATTTGGATGTAAAAACTAGTGGAAAAACTGACATAACCAATACTCAACAACAGACTACACTCAATGTGCAGGCAAAGTTTTTCTTATGGCTTATGACTCTTCCCATTTTTTCAATCTTATATAAGACTGGAATATAAATTGGCAATCCAGTATAAGTAAGGGATAACACATAGCTGCAGGGCTACATGCTCTTCCTTTTGCTCTGAAAGGCCATCTTTATGTGCTTAACCACTTGTTGACTTCTCATATGTGCTCTGAATATAGAGCTGAATGTGGATTTGGTTCACCCAGCACTGCAAGCTCAACTCTAGTTCAACCTGCACTGCATAAACCAGTCTTCTACCTCCTGCATTCATTACTTGTTGAGCTTGCTATGCATTTGATGATTCTTAAACATGCTAAGTGAAATAAAGGCTGGGGTTTTTTTAAACTAAAACTGAAAAACAGATAATCTATATGTTGATAAAACAAATCTTCTGATCTGTCCTATGTTACAGAGGCTGAAATTATTCCTCTGAGTAGAAGTGGACATACTTCCACACTTCCAGGGAACTTATATACATATGAAGTCAATCAGTCTGCCACAGTATTTAAGAAACACTCATAAAAAATATGTTTGTGAAATAAGATTTAGTAAAGATAGATTAAGATAACTGCTATCTATTATGTATAAATTTATCAATGAGGTAACATCTCAAGCTTCTATGACATAAGCGTCCCTCTGGATGAAAGGGGAACATTTTCTGGGTATAGTGAGTTTTAATGGGATCTTAGATCATTGATTACATTAGATAAATTTTTAGGTTTAGCAGTGTCAAAGGAAGATCAGTGGACATGACAGCCAGGTTAGAAAAACTGTCATGTCTCTCATTCTCTAATATTTTTTACAAGAAATTGAAAGTACTGCAGCTATTAGAGACACTTACCTGCAAATTTTCCACTTGCTCAGAATGCTGATTTCCCTGAGGAGGATGATAATCTTCAACATGTCTATGAACTCCTTTAAGGGAATTCAGCTCATTTTTAATAGTGTCTATTTCTCTTCTCATGTTTTCCTCCTGTAATAATTGAGGGTACACAGAGCACAGAAACACAGATCTTTACTGCATGTTCAAATATATAAAATGGTATTTTACACGGGTATCAACAGCTTAGCAAATTAAAGTAAATCCTTAAAAGAAAGTATAGATACGAAGGAATTTCTTTGTACAAAGATAATTTTGAACTCTTTCATTCAAACCAAAATTTTAACTGCATTTCCATTACAGATGATACCTTTTATTAATTGTTTTTTTTCACCATTTACTTCAAGTAGCAATGCTCAAGTGAGATTTGTATTTGTAGCTTTCTTCCTTTTTTGGCTCAAAGATAAACATGCTAGTCAACATTCATTCTCTACCTACGCTGTCAAGAAACTACAACAGCAAATAATTTGCTTGGCACTTTACTTCTATAACTAGCCTCAAGTATCCAATGCTTCTTCAGGGAATATGTAGCAAATCTTTGTATTTAGAACAAAAAGTATGGTAAAAAATACAAGTTGTAAAAAGAACAGAAGGGCAATTTTACAGAAATACCTTCATTTAATTTACAAATATTTGCAAAGCAGTGTATAATGTTAACATTATCCATGATGATGCTATACTTTAAGATATCAAGAGACCAAATTTCAAGTTAGGTTAGCCACAGCAGAAATATGGAGGGGGTGTGTGTGGAATTATCTTCTAAACAAATATTGTAAACATTCCTGAGAAATGAGCAGGGCCAATTCCCATGTCTACATAGGAAGCTATGGTATAAGACTCTCCTAGGAATCAGGGAGATCCAATCTTCTCAGAGCATTAAGCATCAGAACAGTTCAGCTAGTCTGTAGTCTCATGATTGCAGTCATCTCCATAGTAGCTGCACTCAAAGAATTAGCCTTAGACAACAGTATTACAAGGACAACTTTGCATTATTTCCCCACAGCCTCCCTGAGAATCAATCTACCAATTTCAAAACCTTTCTGGCAGTAGGTGCCGATTACGTAGAAATAAAAAAGACAGACTATTCAACAAATGCTGCTTAGAGTCTGGTTTCCCCACACTAAACAGATCTTGTTTTATTGAAGAAGTATTAATGTTTCTTACTTGTAAACATGCATTTATTATTGCAGACAATTTTTACAGCTACAATATTTTGCTAATTATTTTGGATTAAATAATTACTGAAGTATTCTTTAAAAGTAATGAAGTAGTAAAAAGAACGGCAAATACTGAAGAGAAATTAGTGAATGTACATGGAGGTGAATTCACTGAGTACATACAAGTTTTTACCTTTTCTTATCCCCTTCCACTCCACAGTCCACAATGAATAATTTCTGTCAAATCAGGACCTCTGCTTTAATGCAGGCCTTCAGTATCTCTACCTGATTCAGTAAGAGGCTGCTTTTTCTTTTTTTCTGGGCATACGACCCTTCAGAAGTACCTTCAGTCTGTGTCATCTCAGTCTATGTGGGTTTACATTAATTTTTTTTACCATGTGACAGTTTACTGATAGTTTTTTCAGGGTACAAGAGTGCAGCCTAGAAATGCTGGTATTCTCTGAATAAGTTGTGTAAAAAAATTGAAAATTTCCTGAAAAATACATAAAATTCAATGTAAATTAAAAACTATGTCATCTTCCATGTCTCAGTAACGGCAAGTGTGTAATTATGGAATATTTAAGTGCTTAATTCAAGGTAACACCTAATACCCTGGCTCTTGCTTTACGGAACTGCAGGAAGTGGACTGACCTTTTAGAGCACAGAAGTCAACACTTCTCCTAAATCTACCTTTTAAAAATATTAATTTCTAGAAGAGTGCATTACTGGAAAAGAAATTGGTTGTTTTTATTGCATTATTTCTGCAATATTTTCTTGGCTTTTAGGAATTACCTGAAATGCTTGATGACTATTTCAAAAACCTTTTAATACTCTAACATTTAATTTAATAAACCTACATCTTTTTTCCAAGTTCTTAGTGCTTTCTCATGCTCATTCTGAAGATTAAGGAACTTTTCTTCATTTTCCTTTGCCTTCTCCCTTTGCAGCTCATTATCTCTTTCAAGGGTCTGCAATAAAATTAATTATCCAAAAAATAATCAATACCACATTAATGAATTTTGATGTGTTTTATGTTGCTTGGACCTTTGCTTCTAACATGCTGAAAGTGCCATACAGATCAGTGATAATGTGCTATCTCAACAATAATTTTCATAAATTAACAGAAAGGTGCTTATAGTTTAGCTAACAGGAAACAGGGGGAGGTTATGAAAAAAGAAATGGCTATAAAAGGGTATAAAAACACTTGCCATTATTCAGTTTCACTGCATAAGTTTTAATGTGCTGAAAAAGTAATATGAAGTCCAGAGATGAGAAATATGAAATGTAGCACAATCTGGATCCATTGTACTTCAAGTAAAAATGACTGTATATTCAAAGAAAATATTTTTATTTTTCTGATCAGTTTTTCTATCCTAAATTGTTTATTAGCCTATCTTACAAACTATATAAACGTTAAATTCTAAACCATAACTACTGGAATATGAAGTATAAGTCTGATTATTTTTATTAGATCATTGAAATAGAATAGAAGTGCATTAAAATAACAGTAATACTAAGTTCTATACTATTGTAATAGTACTCGCAACATTTTTGGGTTAACTCTTTCAGCTTTCCTCTGCTAAATTAAAAAGAGTCTTGTGTGAATCAACTTCACACACATCTCAGGTACTGTTGGAATTTTTATTCTATCACATTTTTACAGCAAACAATATGGAAGATAAAGGACTTACTGCATCCATTATCTAATATATAGATGACACAAATACATTTGATAATGTAAACATAACTTTAATGCATGTAGCGATATGACCAGCTACTTCTTTATCACTCTGCTGAGCTTCTTTGTAAGTCCACTTGAAAAATGTTGTTATGGAGGCAACTCCAAAGCAATTCCATTTTAATTTTTACTCATTTTACTAAAAATGAGTCTGCTTCTTGATTCACTTAGCATTCATTTTTAAATGCCTATGTTAATTTAGCTACACTATTAATACAAATTTATTTTACAGGTAGTAACACTAGGAAAATTCAGACTACCTTGCATTTTTACACACATGGAAAAAGTTGTGCATAAGAATATAATGGATCTTCTCTGACAGATTATATAATTAAAAAGATGAGACAATTCAACAATACATTGTCTGAATAATTGCACTCTGATGTAGCGCCTTTCATCCAGTTCTATAAACTAGGAGCCCAAGACCTCTTGTCTTTGATAATCCTGCTCTAACTCCAAGGATGCTTTTACTTGCATCTCAAATGCAGCCTCCTCAGAGATGGAATGTAATAGTTATTCACAGCATAGCTCTTAGGGCAAAATACCAGGAGTAGCATATGAATAGAACTGATCGTATGTTAAAGCCAATAGTACAGAGAAGGGAATACCTGAATTCCTTGCATTCTCAAGTATTCTGTCATCTGTTAAAGAATTACAACTTATTTTTCTGAACTCATAAGAACATTGGTATCCTAGCACCAAGTATGCATAGATAGAATGAGAAAGGACAGTATGATCCTTCTTGAATGCTACCTTGCAATTTAAGTATTCTGTCATCTCAAGCCCAAAAATAAGCAGTAATTTTTTGTGAGTATAAGAATAAAAATACTTCCATGGGACTGTACAATCACTCCTTCTATTTTTCTATTATTCTGAAGAAACTCCTTTTGTTGATGAGCAAGGTCCACAAATTCGACAGGGGTGTAAGAGCATAAGAATAATACATAACACTCAGACCCCATTCATCATATTGTGGTTCTAAAATCAATAAAGATGAAAGCAATAGCTCTCAAATTGGCAGGAAAGTGAGTAGACCCTTCAAGTTATATATTCAGCTCCCTATTTTATAAGTTCCATTTGTTGCTTTAAAAAAATAAAACCACAAAATAAGCAGTTAACATTGTGTCATCCCCTGGAATATACCCTAATTGTATCAAACTGTCAGCCAAATGAGTAGCTATATAATGCAACAATATTTTATGACTACTGTTTAAACAGAAAGACAGACATTTCTGACAAATCAAAATAACACCATGAGTTCATATGGAAAGAACAAGAACACGTGACATTCACTTTTAATACAGCATTGTATTTACATCATGCTGTTTAAGGGAATTGCTGCATTTTATGCATGTATTTGCTGGGTTTACAAAAAATACATCTATTAAAATATCTAGATGTGGGACTGTTCTCTAGGTTAAGAAGCATGTCTTCTTGGTTCTGGAACACTCTGAGATCAAAGAATTTTAAGTCATGAAAATCCAACACTAGACTAATATAAATACAGGAACCTAAACATCTGAAATCAGTGACTTGTCTTCCTTTTCCAGTCCCTACAGCTTTATCCAGTACTACAAAGCAGGTACTTTAATTCCTAGTAAAATTTTAGCTAGTTTCTGATGGAGAGCATAACTCATCTTTATCCTTGTTTCATCAAAATGCAAAATTCATATATTTATATTGTGGCAGAAAGCAAACTGCTTACATCTATTAAAAGACAAAGTAAAGGCTTATGTGAAGTGAATCTAATTTCAATTTAGCATAGAAGCATTTACTTAGAAGCAAAAGTATATATGCACACAGGAAGTTTAATTTTATATTAACTGAGATCCTAGCTCAAAACCTTGGCCTCACAGGCCAAGCAAAGAATGGAGTAGTTGTGGTTATGTATGGACAAATAGTAGATAATAATTATTAATAGTCCGATTAATGATCGTACCTGAACTCTGCATGGCACATCTGACCGGAGCAGATATGACCTTAATCTTTAGTGCACTGTGGGCCAATCTGATTGCTAGTGTAATTTAGAATCTAAACTGTTCTGAGCCACTTTGACATGCTCAAAGAGGAACTGAGGAATGCTGCAACTCCACACTCTCCAGTGGGACTGCTTACCACCTCTAGCATAAATATGACAACAGACAACACAGCAAGAAATGTCTAAGGGTATGCTCTTTCTTAAGCCCTCTGCTCTAATAAAACCGGGGACAAGCTCTGGCCATGAAGATCTGAAATTTGAAGTCTTTTCCAGAAATGAAATTTATACCTACATGAAAATTATAAGAAACAAAAGTCAGAAAATAATTTGATTTCAAAATACTTGAAAGCAACCCCCAATATGTTCTGGTTTTATCTGCCAGAAATGGCTGATAAGAATGGCAACCATGATTTACTTTAGGGGCACAACTAAAAGAGGGAAACCATAGACTGCTCTTCAAGGTTCATGCTGACAGTTAAGGAGCTGAGGGAGCAATGGAAGTGAGGTCAAAAGTTCTGAAAAGCATACAGATGTCTTTAACAGCTCCGGACTTAAAAAATACATAACAGATAGTAGCAGCTTGTCTAATCAAGAAAGATCTGACCTGATATTCTTCTTTCAGTGCTTTTAATTCACTTTCCATTCTAACATTCGTTTGGGTTATTCGCTGAAGCAGCTCCTGCACACATTGTAGAGAGCTGAGAATTTCCTTATTAATACAAACAAATTAAGACATATTGAATAAGATTTTGTTTCTGAAGTTCAAAAGACATAAATTATGTAATATTTAGATTAACATATTTATTTTTATTCTGCCAGTGTTTACAAAACAATGTATATAAAAATGTATTCCAACATCAACACTGGGGAAGGGCTTGTAGGAAGAAATCAGAACAACTCCATTTTTTTCTGGCCTTTTGCCTTGGAGAAGATAATATTATTATAACTTTCTACAACTTACTCTTTTCAGAGAGTTTTCTTATAACTAAAATGGACAATCCATTGATACTTTAAACATACTTCAGTGCAAATCTGAATAATATACATCTAATCCAACGCCAGTGTGAGTTCAATTAATCTAGCAGAATAATTTTATGGTACCATATTACAGTTCTGGAAAATATGGGAAAATCCCAGAGAAATTATATGACAGGCAAGTAATCACTTCCATTAAGGGATCACCCTTAAGTGATACTCAGGATTTAATTCAGGAGATACAAACAGATGTGAACCACCACACATTAGCTTTGCATCATATTGCGCAAGTACATCAGATTTTGCTGTCACTGTCTGAATTTTTGTGGTACCTTCATCAAGACTATATTGTTACTTCAAGGAGAGTAAGTTCAAAAAAAGAGCCACCTAAAATGAGTTGATTAAAGTGGTACAGATTTACAAAGCCATGGGTGCTGCCATTAAGTTTGTTGCAGTTAGCTGAAAATATGGATGGAATGGAGACAGAGAGTCATTTTATATTAAACACTACAAAACGCACTTCCAAAGATTCAAAGACAGAGGGAATGATCTAGCCAAGTTAATCTCTACTCCCTAAAGACCAGAACAGCAGTTACTAGAAGATGACATGCACAGGAAAAAAACTGAGTTTCAGGCAGATGACAGTCTTAAATGTCCTCAGTTGCTTCAAAATATACTGAGAGGAACGTATTATTAAAAGAAAGTACTTTCATGTACTTGCAAAGATCTTTCAAATTTATCTACTTTTGGTTCTACTGTATACACAGATACAGCTATCTACTAAAAGTAAAACCATTATTTTGGGTGAACTCTTATTCCTTTTCATGCATGTATACTCTTATGCAGAGATAAATAATACTTTTGCACTGAAGCTTAACTTATCTTTAGTTCCATTTTACATCTAGAAAACAGAATCACAGAGATGTGGAATGGCTTGCCCAGTGTCACCTGGCAGGTTGGTAGCAGAGCTGGCCATGTCTTTTAAATCTAGTACAGTGTTCACTCAACAAGGTTGCTTCTCTGCATACAGTTCAGTGTAAATCAGCTGTAATTTAGATAGTATATTCAGCCTCAGTCCAAGAACCACTGAAGCCAACATCTTCAGTTAATCCAGATGGTGAATTTGTAGTGCTCTATAATATGAAATCCAGGTCTTCTAACCCAAGTTCTTGGAGAAAACATGAAGTTCATCTCGATATTAAAGCTCTCCCCAGATTTATACCAAAACTCTCCATGTGTTAAAACCAACCAACCAACCCCTAGCAATTCACACAGAACAAAACAGAGAAACAAAATAGAGTCCTTCTCATAGATAATACATACCAAATATGCATATGAATTATGCTGCAAGCATGTCCATATAAATGCTTTTAGTGCATTCAGGGCTGTGGGAGTAATGAGGCCTGGGTATGTCTCTCGTATTTTCCCTGTGTTTATTGGCAAGTATTTTTAAAAAGCAAACTCAAACCAGGCTTTTACAGATTGGAAGAGTACTGCTGGATCAGTCTTCAATGAGCGCTCAGTGGGTATACAAGTAAGCTACTGCTTTTGTCTCTCCCTGAGAACAAGAATGATACACTTCTCTGACATGTTTGGTTTAAGGAACTGCAGAATGAAAATTCTGCAACTGTTTAAGAAAAAAAAAAAGCCAAACCAACCACCCTTTTTATGCTTCATATTCTGCAAAGCAGTGTATTATGCTGTTATTACAGGGAACATAATTTTTTTGCTATGTTTGATACTTGACTCTGTGTACCTTGGTTTGAATATCAGGATTTGCTCTGGAACATACCTGAGTTTGTGATAGAAGACAGTTTTAACTCTGTTAGCTGTGTATAAGTGTAGCTTAATATTCTAAACATATATGTTCTGTATGAATGGAACACCATTTCCTTTGTATATGATTGACAATGATTGACACATGATTCCAATTTTACCTGGTTTCAATACCAGCAGTATTGTAGTAAACTGTTGGCAACCAGAAAGCAGAACAGCGAGCATGTTATGCAAACCTTATTGCTTATTTGTACTGAACCAATATGTTAACAACTATTTCATCGGTATACCAAATTTCTCCCCTCTGAATTCAAAGACAAAAGTTAAGACTTGGAATAAAGTGTCAAACAATGGACTTTTTTCTGGTAATACACTTTCTAAAAACTGAGGAGTAAGATCCCATTTATGTTAGAATTAAAATATTTTTGAAGACTAAAAAGTGAATTTAATTAGTTTTAATAGCTTAGTATAATATTTAAGAAACTTAAATATGAAATATAGCACATATATTATTCTTAAGTGATTTTTTTAAATAGCAAAGTTGTATTAACAACTCACCAGCTTTTCTTCTTTAATGTGAGTGTTTTCTTCTTCAACTTTCTTACTAACTGCTGTCTCCTTAAAAAAAGAGCATGAAGAACAGTAAAAGGCATTTAAAATTACTGTCTATTTTCTGCAGTAATATTGTATTAACAAGATATTGTGAATCATCGTGAGGCTATTTAAAGAAACTGAATTATTTTGAAATGTCTTCTTATCCATATTTTTTTTACTATAAAGTTATACTTATATTCCTATAGCTTATTTACTTCCCTAGAAAAGGTTGTTCTCAAAATAGTTTTGTTATATTGCATATGCAGTCAGTAGAAAGGAATGACTAATCTGTATACATCAGAGAGATCATTGCCATGATGTTTGCTGAACGAAGAACAGAAAATATTCACCAAAAACTTAATTAGTTTAAATTCCAAAATACCATTCTGATTTTTTGTTGCAGTTCTTGAAACTGTTTTTCCTTTGCTGCAAGATTGATGTTTTCTTCTCCCACCCTGTACTGAGATGTGACCTTGGACCTTATCAAGTCTGTAGTTACTTTCTTCAGTTCCTTAACACAGGAAACACATATAAATAGTTGATCCAGTATAGGCATTGCAATTCAAAACAAAGACAAATCTTTTAAACTATCCTGAGTCATGCCCTACTTTTAGATAACGTATGGAAACAACAGAATAAATTAGAGGAACTGAAATTTTTAGGACTGACTTGCTAAACTTTAAACTTGTCACACGCAGCTAAAAGTTTATTTTCAGAGGTAAAATGTTATTGTGCTAACTTTACTCTCATGTGTTTATGATACTTAAGCATTTTGTTATTTTCTCTTCCAAGAAGTATATGAGAAGTGGAAATTGAGTTGGTGTTGGTAAAATCTCTTACACCAAGATATACAATAGGAATAAAGTACCTATTATAACTACTGTGTAGGTTCCTGGGAATCAGGATGAAAAAAGGAAGAACAGCGACTATCTGGTAAAAACAGGAACTGGCTATAAATTTGGAGGATCTTTGCTTTTCCTGAAACATTAATTACTTAATCTCAGGAGAATGCTAAATTAATTTTATATTAGAGGCTTCTACAACATGATTTTCCATCTAAAATATGCCTTTGATTTTATAGTCTTTACAGTCTTTTAAATATCCTGCTTTTTTTTTTTTGGTATCTGTTTTCTAACCGGTTTATTCCAAGCTCCTAGTGCAGCAAATAAACAGCAAATGCTTTGATCTCATTAAATTACAACTTACAGTTCCTGGAGTCATAAATATTGTGCCCTGTTCTCCCCCACCCCTCCCATTCTGGTACAAGGTAGTCTGTTTAATATCGCTCTCTCCTTGAGCACTCTGACGTTTACTCAGACAAATAGCAGAGGTTATGAATGCTGTTCACAGATAGTATCAAGAATTCTTCATGATGCCATAGTGGTGAACCAAGCATTCAGAATGGTAATAGTTTTATCTAACAACTAAGTTCAGTCTGTTTAACTTTTCTTCACAAAACTGGAATTCCATCTTATCACAGACCAATGGTTTAACTGTTCTGGACAAAATCATATAGCAGTACAAAAGAAAAAAGGAAGATTACATTGTAGCTGAAATTCACAAATACAAAGTTTTACAGAAAATACAAGTATAGGTACGACTTTTAAATAAATAATTTTTTTGCTAGAGGCATTATTTCTCATGTATTTTAGCAATAACCGAATCAAAAATGATCTAGTAAGTACTAAGTGTAATTGCAGAATCAATTATAGAACCCAAAGACAGCAGTGCTTTAGAATTGTGATACCCTGTAAGCTAGTAAGGCTTTTTCCATCTTTTGCAATAAAAACATGTATTAGTTGTATTGTTTTTACTAGACGGCTCTATAATGAAATATGCAAGGAGAGTTCCTCTATTTAAAGTGGCAGAAGGTGCAAGCAGTTTTAATTTTGTAAAAGTGAAAAGGTGCACTGTGCCAGTCTTTACAGAAAACTAGAGGAATGGTATACAAAGCATAGCTAACAGGTTGTGTGCTACACAAGCAGGTGCAAAAGCCTGCTATGGATCTGATACTATGTATTTTCCAAAACTCAGGAGTTTATTGTGTGCAGAAAAATCTTGCTACATTTTTGTCACCGGGAAAGAACAAGTCATACTAAGTAAATCATGCCCTTGAGGTAGCAAAGATGACTGGATTTTCTTCTTTGTATATAGCAGGTGGATGTGTATAATCTATCTGGAACCAAACCCAGATCTGCTAATCAGCAATCAAAGCTGTAGGCAGGAAAAAACAAAACCAACAGACAACCAAAAAATGACACAAACCTAAAAAGAACCAACACAAACCAGATCACCAAAAATAATGAGAAAGTTTTCCATGGTGAGTGAAAGCACAAGCTATGTAGCTGTGAAAATAATATAAAACAATTTTAGAAATACATATGTGTATTTTCTTGTACTCTGAAATAAATGAAAAAAAAAAAATCATCCCCAGAGTTTTTGCTTCTTTTTCTAGTAGCTTTCTGTCATTAATAAGATCACTAGTAGTATTCAGAACCCTATAAATTAAATTGAATCTGGAAAATAATTTTATCAGTTTTTGGGGAATGCTAAGAATGAGAAGGCTTTAAACCCATTCCTTTGATGTGTTGCTAGCAGCCAACGCTTAGGGACATGGTTTCAGAAACACTTCAAGCCAGCGTAAGTCAACAGTGTCACAAAAGAAACAGTCCTGCTCCTTAAAAGTATTTTCCTTTTGCCAGTTGATCTAAGCTAAAACTTCCTCCCTTTTTTGGTAAAATGTAGTTTTGATCAACACAAAATTTTAATTCTACTTTCCCTCAAGGCCACACAAATATATGTGCCAGCATGAAGAGGTGGTATGGCACTGGAAAAGCAGCTGGCACAGGGAGATGTAACCACTTCACAAGACAGTGCTGATACCTTACACAAACTTTAAGTGTATCCAAAATTGCAACTACATTTTTTGTTCTCTTCCTAGATTGGTGCAACTGTCTTCTAATCTTTCAGGCCTTGAGCAGCATAGCTGTCTTTTAAGCAGCAGAACGAAAGAAACCTTTTTCTTGGCCAAATTTCAATGCAAGCATTTTCATAGTGGTTGAAAAGAATCCTACCACACTGAATATCTAAGCGTTCAAATCCTAAAATAAACGTTACTGGAAAGGAAATTGTGCCACAGTCCATTAAGCTAAGATTTAGGAACTGGGCTTGTAAGCAGGCAATGTCAAGAGGAAACTACAACCTCTCCAAATAATATTTCTTTCCACAAATCCCATAACACTAAACCTGCGCAGAATGGACCTCAATTTAACCCACATTTTACTGTTGTACATATTTAATGCCGCCATCACACACTTGCAATTTCATTAAAATTGGAGATTAGTTTATTTTTATCCATAAATGTTGAATAGCATTCACTAACTTCATGTTCCCATTAAGAACAAATGTGTGAGATCATCCTGGTCTGAGTCGAAGTAATGGCCATGATAAGAGCTGACAGCCAAATTAAGATTTTTATTACTATAGATAGTCATTCCCACTCCAGCACTGAGGCTATAGAGGAAAGAAGTTTGAACCCACAAGCTGTCAGAGCTGTTACAGGTCAGTCAAGACTCCAAGGCAGATAAAACCAGCTTTGTAAGTTGTCCCAACTTGTGCTGCAGATATCATGACTTCTTTCAGCTATGTAGCAAGTGAAAACAGCCTGGTAATCCCTCTTCCAAACTCCCCTAAATATCAAAGTTTTCATTGCTTTATACCTGTTGTAGGTCCCTTCAGCCCTATGACAGATACATTCCCCAACAAGGGAAAACACTTGACTGCTTTAAGATCACTTCTGCAATGGTTAGGCTAAGTACAAGGTCACCACAATCAAATGAAACAAGCTCAGGGGACTTCTTACTGGGTTCAAACACGTCTTTTCTCTTCTCTTGCAGAGTAACTGAAAAGACAAGCCCACAGCCCTTCACAAACAGAAGTTGTGCTGAACTAACAAGTGCCATTACAGATATAGTTCAGAAATGCACTCTCTCACTGCATAACTTTCCAGAAATGTTTTATAAGCAACCTGTTGAAATAGGGAATGATGAGAGGGCTGTATTTCTTTGTACTGTATTGTTAATTTTTAACTCTGTTTTCACAGAAATTCTGTGTTTTGAGGAAAAAGGAATGTCTTTCTGTTATATACAACTTTTGTTTATAAAACTATGTTTACAAATAAGCAAACTCCCACTTTTTTGCAAAATAAGGCATTGCCACAGCAAAGTGCTACAGCACTACCTAAATATTAAAATGCTAAGAAATTAAGTTCCAGTTCAGTTTTCCACCATCAGAATAGGATGGTCAAATATTAAACAACCAATAAGAAATTCAGAAATAGCCACAATAAAGGCATTTCCTGGTGAACTGAGGAAGCCAGATTAAGTTTCATTTGGCCTCTTTTTCTGCTTATCTAACAGTATTTTATTTAAAATTAATCACCCATGACCTTAAGAATCAAGACTACAGCTGAAAAAAAATGGATCAAGCAATATGTTTGATTACTGGAACACATAAATCAGTAGCAGTTTGTCGCACACCTCTGTTACTCACAAATTTCAATACATAAAATTTTCATAAACATTTTTTTTCTTACCTCTCAAATTACTTACCCTCAGAGAATTCTAAGTAATGAATTATTCCTGGTTTCTTAACCAAAAGCAACAAATCTGATTTACTGTGATGCTTACAAATTTCTAAATCTCCTAAATTTTTATATTTACGATATCTTTCAATAAAGGTATGCTGCATTTTAGATGAATATCCCTCTTTTTGTCACATACAAATTATTTATTCTTTTTTAAAGGAATTGTACAGATGAAGTGTACCCAATGCACACAAGACAAAGTTGTCTTCAGACCTTCAGGGCTATAACTATATTAGCATTCTAACAAATATGGCTTTTCTGTAAAGGAAAGTTATCACTACTGACAACTTCCAATATTTTTCTGTTGCTTTTCCATCCATCAAATATATCAGATAAATAGTTTTTATGTATAATATAGAAACATATATATAACCTCTCATTTGCTAAATAAACATTTCTAAATAACATAAGACCTAATAGTGATTTAGATATAGAGAATTTTCCCAGTATTCTGCTTTACTGTTATTGTGTTTCTCAGTCTGCTTTTATGATGGTAGGAGTTCTGAAATCTCCAAGATCAAACAGTCACTTCAAAAGTTTATCTTTTTTGACACTGAGGTTTGCCATGTTATATTCTAGTATCTACCTAAACAAAACTAGATTTAATTCCTGATTAATCTTTACTGTGGCTAGAATATTTTCATGTAATAAAAATTAAATAAAGCACTAGAGAAGGTAAGAATGAAACAAATGAAAAAATCTTAAACTGTCTCTGTTTCAAGATAAAATTTAATTTAAAGTCAAGCTTCTAGAGGCATCATACTCCAAAGAATCTTAACAATAAGAGGCTATGTGCTCTTAAGAACAAAAAACAACACTAGATTCAGGAAAAATTTTCAAGTACTTCTGTACCTTCAAATCTCATTTTTCAGGCAAAAAAAAGTCATGACAAGTAAACATCCAATTTTTGATCAATTTAACCCAAATATAAAATGGTCATAGTCCCTTCTCCTCATTTACAAATTATCTCCCCCCACCTCTTTTTGTCTTGCAAGAAATTCACAAACTTTGCAAAGTTTCCATGGTAGTCCAAAGCATTCGTCTGGAAGCTGGGGATTAACATTAGGCCAAGAAGTTGAGAACAATCATACATTTGTTACCTACCTAAAATCCTCAGAGAATCGAAGGGAGAAAAGAAAAAAGTGGAACAGAAAAATAAGGATATGAAAAAGATGTGGTATGGAAAGATACTGAGTTCACAGGACAATTTTGACTTCAGAGGGTCCCTTTGCTCTTCTCCTGTCAGCACTTAAGAAACAGCTCAAAGGAAAAAGAGAATTTATTCTTCTCACTATTATGTATGTTCAAGAGTGCAACTCAAAAACATACCTGGCCAATAGTAGTTTCTGAATAGATGAGAGCAGAAAAGAGCTTAATGGCCAGACAACTACTTTGTCCATGTATCACTATCATCTAATGTCTCAGTTGCCCTGGCACAAAACTTTCCCATTTCTAATGGAGATTCAGTTACGCTTTTTATCCTACCTTCAAGCTACCAGCTTGCTTCTATGGCAACTACTCTTCATGTTCTACCTCTCTGACTAAACTGAAAACACCACTGCTACCTTTCCATATGAGATGGGAGAAGCAATGACAATACAGCACAGGGAAAACAGAAGTTACTAATAACTAACAAGAAATAAGTAGGATCCTGTAGAGGTGACTGAAATTCCCAAGTTACAGAAACTGTTCAGAGCTCCTCCAATTTTAATTGGCATTTATCTGAAGTATCTGTGCATAACAAGGGAGCGTAAGACTAATTTAGCTGTTAGTCACAGAATGAAGAACAGTTCTGCTGCTTGTCCACTACTTCTATTAATACTACAGCAGCTTGTAGGAGTCCCTAAGAATCCCACTTATACATTCAGAAATGCATACTATACTTACTTCCTTCAGATTACTTATTTCTGTCTCTTGTCTTTTATTCACTGATGTGAGTTTCTTATTGAGCTGTATCGCTTCCTGTACTTTAAAAAAAAGTTAAAACATGTTAATAAACACTTGCATATTTGAATGAGTATTCGATTTATAACTACAATGTATGTGTATATAATTTATAAAACAATTAAACATCTTTGTGGAAAAGAGACTAAGACTGAAAACATGACTCAACTACTTTTCTGTATAGTGTAATACTACACTGGAGGATTACACCAGGTGGTACCAGGTGTTCTACACATCAAACAATGAGTTAAGACTTTTCTGTATGCTGGTTTGCTTTTTTTTTTTTAATTGTAATTTAATTTTTAGTGTCATTTGATGTCACTTTATTAGGATCACTTCTCCATGAACTTTTAATCTTAGTTTTGTTTTTTAACTAAGGCTTTGCTTGTAATTTTCTGATGATTTTGGTTATTTTTAGAGGAACATATAACACAATGGACCACAGAACATTCAAATAATTGAGTTAACATAGGTACAAAGCTATATGCACATAGGACACGGAAGACAGCAAACAGCAGAGGATAATGGAGAGGAAAACTAAGAATAAGCTCTGTCCCTTTTAAAAGGGAAGAGAATTTTCCTCTTAGACTTTATACAGGCCAAGATATCACTGGGAAATTGCTTGAAGTTTCACAATGAAAAGCTGAAGATATTCACTGGTCCCTGTACTTTTTCAATCACCTCTATTCAATCTTAGTATTTTGATCCTCTGAGGTCTCTCTTCAGCCTTTTTTATTTCCTGAGTCCTCTTTATTCACTCCTGATCTTTTTTCTTTATTTTCTCAAAAAGCTTCTGGCACAACACTTGAATACAAGAACTCTAGACACTCCATCACACCCAGAAAGTCCTTGCCTTTTCTGTTAAAGGTGGTAAGCATCATAGGGAATGATGGACAACAATAGCCTTACAATACCATAAGCAATTTTATAGTTTTATATGAGAATATGTGCTCAACAAATGAAAATAGTTCAGGATGTAACAAATATCTTCTGACACAACTTAGATAAAAACCACGAAAACAAGCAGGCAAAAAATGGTAAAGCTCTCTCCTATCTTTCAACAAGAGTCATGTGTAGACTCTCTAGCTTTAAAATACTAATAGTGGGGTGTTAGTTAGGCAATAAAGTTTTAGATTTATTATAAATTGTAGTATTTTTCCCTATACAGCACTATAACACATCAATTTTCACTTTTTTTCCTACATGCTGCTTTAATATAGCAGATAAAGAACAACAGTTTATAAATTTAAACAACTTGCATAAGAAATGGCTCATATACTTTCTTTCTGACTTTTCCGCTGACTGCAGTTTCTTGCTCAGAATTTACAAGTTACCTACATGCCTACTGCACGTCTTACATACTGCAATGCAAATTGAATTCTCTCTGCAGTAAAAGACACACTAGAGTCAAAGCGGTAAACAGACTGGCTTCTTGAACAAAAGCAGTTAGTAACATTTAATCTTTTCTAGAGGTTTGTTTTATAATTACTGATAAATGTAAGTAGAAACATGGCAAAAAGCATTTATATATGATTCAAATAGTGTAAATACTGAGACTACATGTTATTTTTCCATGAAATTGCAAAAAGACTTTTCTGTATCTGACACAATAGAAAAGCCCTGTCCAATGAAAATAAAAGGAAAGCACAGCAATGTGTTCTCTTAATTTGTTTTTAATATTAAATATTAGCCCAATAAAAAAACCAAAACACAAAAAGTAACTTGAGGTACTGAAATATCACAAACACACATAGAACATGTTACCAATTTATTCAAACTAGATCTGAAAAACTGTTTGGTTTCAGGCAGAAAAACTCCCAAACTTATAAGCTTCGGTATTTGAAAAGTTGTTGGCGTTTTGTGGTTGGTTTGTTTTTTGTTTGCTTGATGTTTCTTTTTGTTGTATGTTTTGAGTTATACAACTACTTCTCCCTTTCCTTAAAAAAATAAGTTATTTTTATTTACGTCCTGTGTATGTGTTTACATGGAGGAAAACTGCAGGCACACAAAACAATATACAAGTCCATATTCTACACATACTGTGATGTTTGCATAGAAATTTATCACAGTTATGAGAAACAAGGATTTCTCTCTCAAATTAATACGTACAAAACTTCATTTAAATGAGGTATTTTTATTACATGAGGTTATCAGCTTTGTTATTTTACAGATAAAAATATACTTTTATATAAAATAGAAGTATGTGGAATAGTATTTTTGTGTGTTAGTAGTCTCACAAATAATTTTATGTTTCAACACATGAACAGAGTTAAGGTACGTATTTGTAAAGCTTGAATAGCTATATAGTCAGAATCTACATAACAATAACTGCATAAAATTATTCATACCATCCTATTTATTTACTGAACTGGTTTTAAGATTTTATGTTTCTGTACTAGAAAATAATTTTTATTATTTCATTAGTGCTTTCTGTCCATTTCCCAACATTAAACCTACTTTAAAAAGCATTCATTTTCCCCTATTTGCTAATTCCTTTACTTTCACCCCCTCATTTGAGCTGGTAAAACTGTTTAAGTTGATTGTGCCGAATGGCAACAGGAAGCTGATCCAAATTAAGCATAATTTTTTTTTTCTTTTTTTGAAAGGGGTGGGTCTGCTGCTGGACTGTTTTGAACATGGATCAGTTCCTCAATATCGTTTACTATATGGTCACACACACAACTGTAGTAGTGTATCAGCAAAGAGCAGAAGAGGTACAGGGCCTGTGCTGCTTAACCTAGCACTGTCACAGAAAGAAACACTGAGGAAGCTACTGAGATACAGTCATTATCAGTTGTTATATTTGATGTTTAGCACTGGGTAGCTGCTATTTTTCTGAATTGTCAGGTGTCTCCACCTCAGTGTTGTCAAAACACAGCAAAAACAAATGCTGGATGACATTTCAGACATACATACCACTATGCTCTAGTTTTCCATGAACACCTTTTACGATTCCAAACTGACATGCAATAGTAGCATAACACCTCTCAACTTCATTCAGTTTCTTATGATGCTCCTCTTTCACTGTTAGGTACATCTGTAATTTCTGATCCTGTTAGAAACATAAATGAAGTACCTACTTAATGATGGTAACTAGCATGTATAAATCAGCTCTCCAAATGCTTTTTAACATAATAGCATAAATGCAAAATCATTCCCAGATCATCTCAGTTGTCTATTTCATATCTAATCATCAGTTCCCATTTCCAGATAGCAGCTTATGCCGCAGGCCTTCAGCTGTGTGTTAGATTATCAAAAAAGCACATTAACATATTTTTATATGTTGTCCCTTATATTTAGGAGAACTTTCATGTAAATGTCTTGTATTTGCATTAACTGTTTTCAAATCCTGATTTCAAGTTTTCCTTTGTTATGTGGCTTAAACATGTTATTTAACTTGCCATTGTATTGTGAACATAGCCTAACATGATAATGTTGCCTGTGGTTTATACTTGCTGTCCTGCACTACTACTCAGTACTGCATTGCGTTCTCGCATTCCTTTGATGTAGGACGTCCACGCAGTTTAATGCAGTCCCCACCCTACATCAGCTATTCAGATGGGGGCTGTAGCTGCCCATGTCTTTGGCTGCAGATTCAAAAAAATACAGTGGCTTCAGCAGCTATGTTTGTATTTCATTGCCCCAGCTGCTTATTTGTCTCTACTGTAGTATTAAACCAAATATGCCATGCTCTCAGGTTGCAGCAATGCAACAGAATATGGGGCCCGTTTAGAAATTCTAGACAGCTTAAATCACAGCCCCCACAACCATTGTCCCAGCACCTTCATAGAGCAGCACAGGGCAGAAATGAGTAAGCAGCTGGAGACAGCTAAGAGTAGGAGCTCCTTAAACTTTGTTAACAGTGCTAGTGTATGCACCATGAAAATAAGGCCTATAGATAGTTATTGTCTCCTGCTACATAACAGAAGCAATCTATTATGCACACAATATTCACTTGTCTCTGTAAAGCCACTAGTAAATGTACTGTCTTCCTTTTATGGTCTTAAACACTTTCCAGCATAACATGGTTTTCATCAACAAGGAAAACTTTAAGCTACATTGCAATACAAACTGAAACAAAAATACTGGGTTTTTTTTTCAATACAACATTGTTTGAAGTATAGGGCCACTATGATAATCAAGGGATTTGAGCACCTGACATGTGAGGAGAGGCTAAGGGAGCTGTGACTGTTCAGCCTGGAGAAGACTCAGGGGGATCTTTTCAAATATGTATATATACTAGGTGGGGAAGGAGGAAATAAAGACAACACAGCCAGACGGCTCTTAGTGCCCACTGACACAAAGTGAAATACAGGAGTTTGCACTTAAAGTTGAGGGGACAAAAATTACTGTATAGGTGGTCAGACATTAGAACAGGTTGCACAGACAAGCTACAGCATCTGTCTGTGGAAATATTAAAAATCAGACTGGACATAGCTCTGTGCAACTGGCTCTAACTGACCCTGCCTTCGAGCAGGGCAGGGTTAAGCTAATAGATGCCTGACAGTCTCATCCATTCAGGTTCTGGGATTGTTAAAAATTACATAGTGCCAGAACAATTAGGAGAGAATTTGTGTATTTGACACACCTAAATAAAATAATCTCAATGTACTTCTGTAAACCAGAAGTGCATCAACTACTTCTAAAGAGTAGTGGTGACTTTGATTTAGATTAGTGAAACTGATGCAGATTAATACCCCATGCTTTCCAGAAAAACCTAAATAACCTTTTAACAAGTAATTATTAATTCCTCAGTATCAATTAGCAGTTGTAGTATCTTCAAATATGATGAATTCACTTCTATTTTAAGATTATGTATCTGGGGGGGGGGGGTTCTAACTACTTTTGTAAGCATCTAACACTTTATTTTTACTTCTATTAACATCTTGGCCTAATTAATACATTATCACAATGAATCCCACATGGTAATTAAGTAAAATGTATTTAAGTTTAATGAATTTTACTTATCTCTCGTGTTTTGTGAGGGGGTGATTGAAAATACATATTCACAGGAAACTATATTCAGTGACACATGCCACTGTTTTTTTAAAAGTTATTTGTTATCCCTTCTTTCATATACAGTAAGTTTTTTGTGTTCCTCTTTATACTGTATTTTAGTTAATAGCTTTGTGGGTACTATTTGGTCAATTTTAAAATTAATTTTCTCTGAAAAGAGTGAGTTAAATTAGTTCCTGAGAAAAAGATAACCATTTATTTAGACATCTAATCTGTTTCTAACCTACAGTAGAGCAACACAGCCTGTGTGTAAATTCAAGTTACACAAGCATGAATCTGGCCCAGTCTGTTTGGCTTCTGTAAGGCTCCATTTCCATACAGTAACAAATGCAATACATGTCCAAGCATCAGAGGATAATAAAAGCTGATAGTAATCAAAAGAAATGACCAACATGAGGCTAGCAAAAGAGGATATACAAAACAAATTTCTCATGTTTTATAAGGTATGAAATTAAACACACTACAGCAAATGGAAAGTCATAATGGAAGCACTGGTAAAGAAACACCACCATTTACAGAATCACTGCAAGGAATGTAGGTTGTGAATGTCCATCTACTTTCTCTTTTTCCTAATCATAAGTAAACTGTTGAAGAACTGTGCTTAACTAATGCTAGGATGTGGATTTTATAACAAAACAAAACAAAAAAAAAAAGGAAAAATTGTATTTGTTTTTCCTGATAATCATTCAGGTGTATTTATTTTAAGAGATCGATGAACAGGGAGGCATCACTAATTTGAGACTCGAACAGCTTATGGCAAGATCTGAGTTTTTTTTCACTTTCTTTTATATGGATTTTTCTTCATGTTCTCCCTATTTCTTTCTTAAGTCAGCAAGACAGTGCTAGTCCCTCCTCCTCACTAGAAAAGTAGAAATAGGCTTTGTAGTTTCCCAGGGCTCTTTCCAGTGAGAAAAGGAATTGGCCTGCTATATCCTCAAGAGTTTTATTAAAAGCTTACCACTGGCCTAAATATGATTTTTGATGGCAAGCTGCTCTCCAGGCTTAGTGCACAGTAAAATAAAAGCCTGAGTATGTGATTCTTCTGCTTACAGTGAAAAGGTCTTAAAACATTCTTCCATAGAAGACAATCAAGAAATACCAGGAGACACTGCAGGATAGGGAGGGTATGACCCTGGAGTTGGAGTAAGACCCACAGAATCTTGGTGGTTCTTCCTAATGTCTGATACTGCAAGGATAGGAATTATTGCCCTGCTCTCCACCAGTAATAAAGATAAGCTGGGATGGGGAGTGGAACTGATTGTGGCCATATGGTTTGTTGAGGCACAATGATTTCTTGGTGGAACTAGACCAGAGAAATGGCTCAGGGTCAGGTAGGTGACTGGAGGAAGACAAAGAGGGAATTGCTCATATCTCAAAGATATTCTGGAAATTGAGTCACTAGTCAGAGTTACTCAGTGAAGCAGAAGGTGGTAATTGGGAGGTGAAAGTGTCAAAGAAACAAAGGAGATGTAATAGCATGGAGACCTAAGGCAAGATCATGTGAAAATTATGCAAAGGGTTACCAATTGTAAATCTCCAAAAGAGGAAATTTTTTCCACAATAGTTCCTTTACTTCCCACTATTTTTCTACTTCAAAATAATTATTTTTAATTTATACTGTATCATTGCCTTCTCACTGTATTTTTAAACAACATAGTAGTTACAGGCAAATTCCTAAAAAATGTGGAAAGGAAATAAAAATAACATTCCTATCTTAATAATCTAAGAACAAACCAACTTTTAAAATTACATTTATTTAACATTTTACAGGAATTAATTTTTCATTCATTTGGCAACTACATCCATATTAGAAAACTAAATGGTGGCAGGGAAGCTCTCAGGAAATGCCTATACTGTTGTTAAAACATCCGTGACGCATTTTGGCCTATGCCAAGTAGCACTCATGTAAGCAGTTCCTGGGCACGGTTCAGGAGACTGTCTGCCAGGAACAATGTGGGTTATTTGGATGCAGCTTCCCTCTTTTTTGAAGAGTGGTAGAGTTTAATGAACCTAAACCATTTTATAATATCACTTGACTGCAGCTTCACTAAATGGTCTCACAAACATTTAGTTTACCAATATAAACACAGTCAGCAAGTGAAATTAGACTAATTACCAATCATCCACAGAGGAAGTTACCCCATCTACTTTACTTATTAATACTGATGCACTGAATCACTACCTTGTAGTCAGTGGTGTTTCCCCATTGACTACACAGAGATCTGGCACTCCAAGTTTGCTCTTCTGAACTGCACCCAAGACTTGGTCTCTAAACCAGCCAGCACTAGCCTTAATATCATTCTTGGGTTTATTTTATGTTTTAGCACCATGATAAATATTTAAGTACTGCAGAAGACAAATAACTCTTAAATGCTCACTCTCAGACACGCCCAGGATCAGACAATGCAAGTTAACAATGGAACACATGAACAGATGCTACACTCAGACTGTTCTAGCATTCTACATTGTATCACCTGCCAGGAAATTAATGAAGGAGGAAATCAAGACCTGACCAAGGCCATTTTCCTCCAGTTATTTCTTTATTTCAGCAGCCAGAATACAGCACAGAACCTAGACTCAAGTGTATTCTATCAAGACAACTAGCTTCGTAGTAATCATCCTGTAGCCTCCTGACTGCATGAGTGCTACTATCCATATGCAGTGAGGTGCAAAGTGACTACACCGCACATAATAATCAACACTTTTATTGTGGAAACAAAGGAAAGATGGAAGAAAATTTTCTATTTTTTATTTCTTTGTCTCTATACAGTCTTTCAATATGAAAGAAAACCTTTCACTATTTTAAAATTCTAGCATATACTGTAAGAATTATATCAGCACTCCAATTTTCACATAAACTTAACTGGATAGCATGCTAAAATATGGTGTATATGCAAAATATTAACATTGCCTATACCAGACTAAAAGAACAGAATTAGAGGAACAAAACCAGAATAAAATGCTACATCAGTAAGGCATGCTCAATCCCCAGCACATACAAAAGCTACTTTACTGACTGGCAGCATTGCTAAGGTGCCAGATATAAACTAAACAGCACATCTGCTTACTTTCAAAACACTAGCCAGGGCATGATCTAATCTGTCTTTAACAAAATTGAAATAGAAATGGGTCTCAGATAAATGAATGGTTTGGAATTTCATCCCTTTTTACTTTTAAACATTTCGCCTTTTGTGATAACTGACTAAGAGAGTCTACGTGGGCTACTACACTACTTTGATCCCTAGAACATACCATTTATTTCAGTGTAACTACTCAGGGAGTAAAGTTGGTAGAATTTGACCTGGTCTAAAACTGTATTAGCCCACTACTGCATAAGCTTGTAGGAAAGATTTCACTTCTGTTTACACCTTGTGTTTTTGTTTTCATCATTTCATATCAGAGCATCTTCTATAAATATGGCCAAGCCATACATGGTATGTTTAGTGCCACATGCGAAAGAGAATTTCTAATACCTTGTCCCCCACTCAATAGCTTTTTTAATAACCATACTCTCTATCAAAGTAACAGTACCCCAATGTTTTCAAAATATTCAAATAATCAATTATTGAAAAGTTTATAAACATAAGAAAGGAAGATATTTCTTTAAGCAGCACAGATGCATTTCCAGCTTATAGAAAAGGTGTTGTGATTTAAATATTCTCATTCATATGGAAGACTGAGCTTGCAAGTTATGAAAGAATGGTAATATGTGAAATGACCTAAATGTAAGTTCAATAATTTTGTGTATTTTAAATACATTTTTAGATCAGATGTATTTTAAGAATAAATACAAGTTAAAAGTGAAGAAAGACAAAACACATTTTATGTTGCCTTTGATCTTTAACTTGTAGCCTTATCTCCCAGGTCAGAGGGCACATTATTCAATTTCACCATATTTTGTGTAAAACCACTGTAGCGTTGAAGATGACTTTCAGTACAAATGTCATGGTACTTAAAGGTAAACTGGACCCTAGTTTTTTGAGCTTCTTAATTAAAATCACAGTTTGTAATGGTCTGACAGTATTATCTTTATTCTTTCCAGTTGAGCAGCAGCAGAATTTTCACAGCATTTATTCAATCAAGCCTAGCAATGTTTCTGCAGCTCACTCTTTCACTTCCTAAAACAGACAACAGGGTTCAGAGCGACTATGCTGTCACTCTATATAAATTTATTCTCTGTGTCAAAGGGAGTAAGCTGGACTGGATGAAATCTAAACTCTTCAGGGGAACTGATGTTAAAAAGTAATTCTGAGGAGTGAAAAAGAGTGAAAGGAAAAACATTATCAGTTTTTCTTAAAAACAAAACTAAGAACTGCTTGGAATTCTCTATTACTTCTTTGAGACGAATATGCTAGATCCTGTAAGGGTAGTATAATTACATTATTCAAATCACAGTCTATAAAAAAATCTTCACTCTAGTCTATAAAGAGAACAAATGTACCAATTACACTTTAATTCAGGGAGAAAAAATTCTACATGCTAAACAGCAGCTATCACACTATAAGAACCTAAACCCACCGTATTTATAAGTTTTTCAGGTTCAAAGCTGGCATCACCTCTTTTGGTTATTTGTAATAATTATCACATTATCATTTAAGTATTAGAGTTGTTTAGTATTTGCATTATACTCTAAGCAGGCATTCTCTTTTCATAGAAGCTGTTCCTTATTTTTTCACATTTATTAATTTCTTACCATTTCATTCACCTTCTTTTGTAAAGTGTATTTTGAAATCTGTAAAATGAAAGAAAGGTATTCATTAAATTGTAGTTAACGTTTTTTCCGATGACAACCTGCATATTTAGGTATTCTCACACTTAGGATTTAGTTGCATTTATTGCCAATCCAATACAGTAATACTGGTTTGAATTAAAGATTACACTATTTCTTTTATTATTAGATTCACTTTACATCATTTCACTTCAATATTTAAATTACATAAAAATGCTTTACAGTGATTTGTTACTAGAGGAGTTTTGAAAAATGCATAAATCCTTGTGTTTTCTTACATGTATCATAAAAATAATGTGTAAATGGATCACAGCCTGTAAACTAGATTCTTAGAAATAAACAGAGAAGAAAACAGAGATAAAAATGAAAGTATTCCCTCAAGTCCTAGAGAAATGTAAGTGTGTTCTCTGTTGGGGAAAAAAATATTCTAGGTAGATATTCTAACTGGTAGCACATAAAGACATACTGAACAAATCTTGCATGCTTTAATAACAAAACTGACATTTGAAGTCATTAACACTGGTTTTCATACACCACAGACATCACAGAATTTTGACTTGCATAATACTTAAGACCTCAAGAGCTTTAGTCTCTATAAGTTAGAGCACTTAAAGAGAAATGTCAAAGAACCCAGTGTGTGTAAATCTTATACAGAAAATATTATTTCTAGAAAAAAAACCCCTAAGCCTAGAGAACAATCATTTTAAGGTAGAATTCTGACTCTCCGGATGGAGAGGACTACAGAATCAAATTAGAAATTCTTCACTCTTATTTTAGGCTGATTTCCAAACAATTTTTCTGGGTCCACAGGTTCATTGTAACCTCCTGCTTCCACAAGCCACAGCAGAATTTCCTAGATCTGAACTATGCTGTTACACAAATATTTGATCTGTGAACATTAAACATTTAATGTTAAGCTTTTTTGTTTTATCTTACAAAAGAAAGGCCAGTGGCATCTTTCATTACTCTTGCTGTCCCCACACACTACGTTCAGCAGACCATGGAGAGATATTCTACATTATCTGTGCTATACCAAGGTTTGAACAAGGCAACAAAATCCTTACAGCTATTGCATAGAAGGCCAGCCATGAGAATAATTTTCTTTTGCTCTTAAAATACCTTCACTGTTAACTAAATGGTTAACTGATAACGAGTAAATGCATCCCATTGTAAGAGAATGTTAATAAGAACCAAACATGTTGCAAAATCATGGGTAATAATACATTATAACCACTTTGTTTTCAATAGAATTAATTATTATCCCACTCAGTTTTGGGCAGAAAAATAATTGGTTTGTGGCAATACCTGAAATCTGACAAATCTGACAATGCATTACAATACTAATTCTCTTCTGTGTTGAGTTCTACTCTTTTAATCCATTTTCAAAATATCTGCCTTGGTCATTAAAAGAAAGCCAAATACTAGCTATGTCCCTATGTCTTCCTTTATTTCAAGTAACTGTGAATCACAGCCACAACTGCTCCAACACCATGTAATGATATAAAATACAATACAGAACTAACACTAAGCAGCACCAGAGTAAATTGTATGTTTATCTGACAATTTTACTGACAAACAGGCATTGGAAAGCCATGGATTAAGTGGTAAATACAGAAACCTCCTAGTGAAACAAAGGAAAATAATAAAAAACCACAGGTGGCACTGAGTTGGAGGCCCAGTGTGAATACTTGTAACTGTTCAGGAGTCCAAACCCAAAGTTTCCAAACAGGTGAGAAGTAAGAAGACAAGAATAGAAAGAAAGCGGAAGACTATGGAAATGAAAAGAAAGCATATTTCATGTGCTATTTGGACTTCTACTGAGTCTGCATTTCTTCTGGAGGAAAAGCACTTTAGCTGGAAGGCTAACTTAAAGTCATCTTGACACTGAAGACTAGAACAGAAACTCAGAAAGCAAGGTGTACATGTACTAGAAAGATTAAATGAGAAGGCCTTAAAGGCCCTCTTAAAGACAACTATTTTCTTTCTTACCAGTGAAAAAACTAAAACCAAAACACTTGCATACTAAGGAAAGTTATTTAACAAAAATAACAGTTTACCTGTAACGCTTTTAATGCTTCTTTCAGTCCATCAATTTCTTTTTCTTTTGTTTCTACAGCAAGTTGATATTTCCCCTTTCAACAAAAGCTGTACTTCAGGATTTGGACAGAATAAATGCATTTACAACAAGAATTTATCAACAAGAATGTTACAAAAATAAAGCACTACTCCACTATGACATAACAATTCATTGGAAAAACAGGTCAAAGTTCAGCTAAATAATTTTAAAGTGTACACATATATTGCTATAAAAAGAAAAGTGAAAACATGATAGTATATTTTCACCACTTATGACTAGTCAGTAAGTTTTAAAATATTCTGTTCTGGGAGAGACAAGCCTGACAAAGGCAGAATTAATAAGTTACTTTAGAACAAAGATAGTAAATAACAAAGAAAGTATCAGGTAAAACCACTTTCTTATCTGCTGTAGCAGGCTCTTCACAGAAACAACTTCCTCAGCTTTTCTAGTCCACAAAGATTGAACTGTAATCTGCTACCACTAGAATTACTAAATACATGCAAGCACATTTTATATATATATATGCATGTGTATATATATATATATATACACACACATATATATGCATGTGAATAAAGTCAAAGGACTTCAGTGGAATTAAATCAGGTAAGAAACTTGGGCAGCAATCTATACAGGGAGAGCAGAATCTAGATATCAGAGAATAAGCCAGGGAAAACAAATACATCCATTCAACCACCCCTGCGCGTTTCGGTCATTTCTAACATAGTGCTGGCTGTGCAATCTCCTGAAACCATCTTGATGAGTTAAAGTACATATAATGTAAATTGGAATGAAAATTGGTCTTTGTATTCAAACTCTGTCCTGAAACACTACAGCCTAATTTATTCTTTCAGTTACTTTGGTATAAAGTACCGAAAGTACTATTGAATTCAATGGAAGTATTTAGAGAAAAAAAAACCCAACAAAGAAAAAACAGCACACAATTTAATTCTGAAACTGGCTGTCATTGAAAATACAAATCAGGGACTACTACATAGGTATGTATGGACCAAAAGGATGTCTTAACAAGAAAAAACTCCAAATACAAGCAAGAAAATAAGTTAACCAGATAACATAAATGCAGCAGACAATAAAGTTTACTTTGATATACTTTCAAACCAATTTCACTAGTTTGCAAATTTCTGTGCAAGCTCTTTGAAACATATAGTTTACTCATCCATGCTTAATCATTGGGAATTTTAAGTGAAACAATAAAGTCCACACACAGACATTCATTGGCTTTGCTGTTTGAAACAGGCTCCTAGCATAACAAATGCAAAACCTTCATTCGGAAGAGGAAGCAGGCACTCAGCTTGGTATAAAAACTCATGTGGTTAAGAAAAACCCCATCAATTCAGACTTGAGTATATCTTACTTCAGTTTAGTTCAAGTTCCTTAGGAAATCAGGTCAGGTAAATCAATAAAAGCCCTATTAAAATCTGTTTTTACTAAACCAGTTAGAATTGTTATTTTTCACTAGTATGTGAAAAAGGCTTATGACAATTTGTCCCAAACCCCCAAATAAAACTAAATTTTGCATAGCTTTAGTAGCTATACAAAAGGCCAGGTGGGGCTTCGAGCAACCTGGTCTAGTGGAAGGTGTCCCTGCCCACGGCAGAGGGAGTTGGAACTAGATGATCTTTAAGGTCCCTTCCAACCCAAACCATTCTATGATTCTATAAATACAGAATAAGCAAATAAGACTTCCCCCCCCCCAACTGATTTTTAGCATAAGCAGATTTTAAAGTGACATTTCACAAGGAATTAAAGTTCTATAGGCTATAAACAAAAACCCAAAAGTAACAAAGGTTATAAAGAAATTTCTTTTGCAAAGACCATAGCAAGAAAAAAATAATATAATTGTAATATACTTAGTTTATACTTAGAGCACGTTTGGTAAGTTATATGGCATTATCATTTGCTTATGTGCTTCACTGGATGACAAATAACAAATCATTGTAACAGAGTACCTTTTCTTCTTCCATGGCAAACATCCTTGCCTGTAACTTGGCAGTGGCATAAAAAAAAAGAAACAACAAATCAATACAGCACATCAGATTAATTTTACTCAAGCAGCTTGACAAGACAACTTAGTTATATTACCCTGCATAATGTACTTCCTGTTTTTTTCTTTAACTATAGTAACTATAGAGTCACAAGCAGCAACCTTGTGAATCACAAATTATTTTTTCAAGAAAGAAAAACCTAATTACTTGTCAATTTCTGTTTTGTGTGATATGATTGTGATGCAGCATTAGTGATAAATTCTTCATCACCATGTGCAACAGTTTGAGTTCCTACGACTGTTCTCTGCTAGTTCTTTCAGCACTCATATTTGTTGGTTATATATTATGGAGGAAAACCACCACAACCCTAATGTGAAAGACTGAAACACACTTTCAAATGTTGAACAGACTAAATTATGTGGCAGATCTTTTACCATGGTTTATTAATGTAACCTTGCAGAGGATGTGTCATCTTAAAGAGGGGAAAACAAACAATCCCCAAAACAGATTAAAAGAAGCATTATTTTCTCTAGGAATTGTGGGAAAAATAAAAGTGAAAAATCCCAGAAGATTGGCTTACTGGGAAGACCTGTCAAATTACAGGCATTATACTGTGTCTGGAAGAAAGAAAAAGACCTGATTTCTTTGAGCTGTATATTCTAACATTTTATATGCAACATAAAAATATTTTAATACTAACTGATAACTTGCTATTATGCCATCATACTTTAAAATCTCATCGTCAAAGCGAGAAGGCCTTATTTTGCTACCTGTTTTTTAAAAGCTGCCATAGCTTCTTTGTTTTGTTGGTGCAATATGTCCATCTGATGCTGCAGGGTTTCCTGCTCATGCAAAAAAACAATAGTGTGTTTTAAATATTATCTTACAGCAATCCATACATACAGTATTTCAAGAAAAAAAACGATTCCTTGTTAAGTATTTTTAGAAAGACATAACTGATTAAAAACAAAACCTGAAGACTAAAGAGAGACATTTGTTAACTGGTAATCATCTTTTTGGTAGCAGCTTCTCTTTAATTCATAACAGGTAATGATTCTCACCTCTGGAATTCAGATTTGTTGTTGCTAGGACTTCTATAAGCAACTCTTACTCATCCTATCAAGCTGCAGAAGCAATCCAACACCCATTGCCATCTTAAGACAGCATCTTGACATGGTTCCAGGTACTTATAATTTTAATTTTAATCTCTATTAAAAAAATATAATCCCATTAAAAAATAACAATCTGTTATTCTGTTTTTAGTTAAATTTTAGTAATTTAAAAAACTACATGAAAGAGCTGAAGGAGGGCAGAAAAGACTAAGTGTAAGGTTTTTATCATCCTATTCCCTGGCTTTACTTTCATTCATACAAACAAGAAAATGAGTTAAGGACATAGTATTATTTTTATTTTTGTTATTTCATATCATAATCTCATAGACTAATACTACACTCTGCAAGTTGGAAATCTTTGACATCTTTAAGCATGTTCCTATACAAGATAGGAACCCTCCCCTCCAATCGAGGTGAAGTAATACAGAAGATACGTTTGTAAGATCAGTTTTTACATTCTAGACACTAAAAAAGTATTAGGTAAAGGTAGTCAAGAGGCTCTGTCCTTGAACAGCTATGTCAAAATATAGATTGGTGTTTAGCTAAGGAATATTAGTGTGAAGTACGAAATGATTAAGTAATGACTGCACAAAAATAAATATAAATTGAGACTGTTACGAAGAATGACTGAGAGAAAATAAATTGATCATTTGTTTCACACATAAGCCCAATTTCTTCTTCTGCCTCAATCGAGAAATTGAGTTTTTCAGACATAAAGCCCATTCCAAAATTGCTACTTTCTCCAGCAAATTGATGTTGCTTTCAAGTTCCACAAGTGAGAGCTGTTGCCCTTTGTTACCTCCACAGATTCTTGTCTTGTAAGGTGTTTTATATTCATGTACATATTCATTAATTCATTGTAAGATAAGTAGAGAAGGTTTTGATTTGCATCTAACAAACAATACATACTAAATGAAGAAATATTAAAAAATGTGAAAATAAAAGTCTTGAGGAATGTTTTCTTCAAGGTGTCACTTAGAACTGTGTTCAAAGACACAGGTTCTCCAGTGGGTAAAGAGCATACCAAGTATGCTACAGAGCCAGAAATAGTACTGCAGTGACAGCAAATCAACTATTCTCAGTGGAGTATTCATACTCCCCACAGGAATAAAATTTTATATCTACAGTATTGTCAAATTAAGGTGACACTTCTTTAGATTATAGGAATTCAAGCCAGTATTTTATAATAATTTATGTAGATATAAGTTTGTTTTCACAAAATAGTAATCCTTTATACAATTTTGTCATTGACATAATTGATAGCTGGAAAAAAGTGTTACTGAGGTCTTCATAATATACCACAGTCTTCCTTGTACTGTATATTCAAGTGACATATTTTATTCTAAAAAGGAGATGGGAATTTTCTAAAAATATTAATTTCCTAACAGGCCTCACAGCTGAGACTATTAAATAAAATCATTATATATAACTTTCTCAGAAATTCAGTTTTGGAATAAATTTTCCATACATGCCATGTATGTGTGGTGCAGGGAGAGTGAAGAACAAACTTACTTTTTAAAAATATAAGCAAAATCACCTTTGATATTATAATGTTATAGTAAGTATAATAAGTATACTCATTAGATTTAAAGGAATATTTTCACCAGTTATTCTGTTTTCCCTACTCTAGCATATTTTTTGAAAGCAGCAACAGTATTCATAAAATGTAAACAAAGATTTGCTTTAAAACTGTAATATTAAACTAGAAACTTAGCTCAAGTCATGTCTTTATTTTAAACTAGTTTCCTAAATTCAAGGTAAAATATATACTGAATCACAGAAACATCGACTGTAAGGGACACCTCTGAAGGAAAAAAAAGTATAACAGAACCTTTGATAAGCCAGGGGAAGCTGTCTACTTACTGAACTACTATTGAGGGCAATATGATACTGCATTCAGAAACCATCAGGTCACAAATTCAATTTAAATGTCATACTTAGCATTTTCATCTTACTAGAATCTCCAGAATTGGAAACTTGTATTAGTTTGTTTCTTTGAAGTTCCAGAGCTCTGTATATGCTCATACGAATTTCCTAAAATGTACAACTCATTGTTTACATTAGGTTTGCCATGTGCCAATGTTAAATGCAAAGTGCGGGGGGGGGGGGGGGGGGGGGGGGGGAAGAGTTCACCTAACTGCTTGCAAGTCCCATCTTTTTATTAATGGTAAATTAAATTGCTGTTAAGGTCTCAGAATAAATGGAAATCATCCCTTTTGAACCCAGATTATTAATAACTGCAATGCTAGGTTAAGAAAAGCAAAGAAGGGTTACAAATTGAAAGCACTGTTGCTTTTACAAATATAAAATGTTTCCTGTTTCTGTGTGTACATATATATCTTTCAGAAAAAAAAATCACATAGTTAGGATTATTAATTTAAGATGGTTAGGATGAACTCTAAGATGAAATAGTCTTCCTTTACTATTAAGATGTTAAATATCCCAAGATCAAGGATAGACCTGAAATTATTGTTTCTTCTGTGATCGTAAAATATACAGAGTGAAGCCTTTTATCTTGTGACCTAGTGACAGGGGTCATAGGTTTGATTGTATTAGAGAAGGGAATGGATTTCCTATGAAAGCATAACCTCAGGAGCCCAACCCTAAGAAGAATGTTAGACTTATTTTACTGCAAACTTCATTCTGAGTGTTTAAAAGCTGATAAACCACTTTTGAGTATGTCTAACACGTAAGTTTCTGTGTAAAATTTTTTGGAAAAATTGCCACCTCCAAAACATTGCAAAGTGAAGTTGTTTGTACAACTGCACTGGTACTTGCACTTGCCAAAGCCCAGCGTAATACAGAGAAGCTGATGCGTAGCTTCCCCCACACCAATGTGTCAACATGCCTCATATTAAGCTAAATGTCTTATTGCTTTAATATTTACATCCCTTTTGACTGAAGATTTCCAGTCATGTCAAATATTATGATGGTACTCTTTTGTTAATCAGACTTCTAGATTGGGCACAATCCAAATCAGTATAAAAGCTACAGAAGTTCATGGCTAGACAATAAACTACTGGCTACCACATTCTACTATTAGAAATTACAATAGCCTTAAAAAGGGGAATTGTACCAAATCACAATCCATATTAATATTATATTAAAATTAAATCCCAGCAGTTAAAACACTAAAGGCATGTCGTAAAGTTACCTTCTGCCATTCAAGTTCCTGTTTCTCTACAATGATTTTACTGATTTGATCTTCATAATTAATCTCTGTTTCCTAGTAAAAAAACCAAACGTATTTTAGACAGTACCTGCAAATCAAACACCAACATAAATTGTGTATTCATACTTTTCTTCCTTTACAGTCCAGTACACAGAACAGTATGTGCCTACAAACCACATAGCGAAAAAGGCAACAAAAGCTCTCTGGATGTGGTAAAATAGCAGATTAGTTCAGCTGTTTTCATCAGAAAATTTGCAGAATAAGTAATTTAGATTGAAATGCATAGCAGAAGATTAGAGCTAAGATTATAGCTCTCTTAATTAGCAGTAACAGTTCCCTCTTCATATATATTGTCTTCTGCATCTTGCAACAAAACCAGGCTCAAAGGGAATAAACCAGACTTGACTTCACAGTTGAAAAATGATTGAGAATTCTGATGAACTGAGTCAAAATACTGAGATTAAGAGAAATTCAGCAAGCTGCAATAAGTGTTTCAAGAACCAATGGTTAGTCAATGATACACATAATCATGGTTAAATGAGTCAGAATCTTTGGGACATCTTAATTATTCAACTCAAAGCATTTGAATCTTTATTCTTTTTGACATGTCCCAGGACAACTGAAAAGTTTGTGTCAGCAATTACTTCTGTTATTATGGAAAAAAGTGAAATATTTATCATAACCTTTTGTGCCAGGAAGACTTCTGACCTACCAGATGAAAGTACAAAGTTAAACGGAAGTCATGGATAATCAACAAGTATTTTTGATAAGATGAGCTACCAGAAAATCTTAGAAGAATATTACTAAAGTCTAAAGTTTCCTTCACAGTCCAGAACATGTACTAGTAACAGGAAGGTGCATCACATCTCCTGTTCTTGCAGAAGCACTTCGTCAAGAATCAAACTATCTCTGTGATAATAAATGAGACTTACCTGCTGATAATCACAGTTGTTAAAAATTTATGGGAATTTTCCTGAAACATTCTGGTATTAAAGTCAAATTTTCCTAACTAGAATCAGCTTCCCCTTTGAGTCAAATTTTTATGAGCACTGGCCTCCCTTTACAAATACAATACTCAAAAAAGGAAGAACAGGTTCCCCTATCAAACAGTCATGACATCTTGCAAAAATAGTATTTAGGCTTTTGATGCATATCATAAGCAATTCACCACTGTCCTGCTACTGCAAATGGTCAAAATAATGAATATCCTTTAAAGACCTGGAGAGCTACACTAATGTGTTGCTCTGAGCTTCAAAAAAGTTAATTTCCTGCCTTTTCTCTGCATGCTGATGATCACCTTGAAAAAGCGACCACTTTAAGGTAAGATCCTCTTTGATGAATTGGTGCACTAGTAACATGTATTGAGGTCTTGTGTTGGACACACTCCAACAAGGGCCAAACTGTCTGTATGAGGGTAAAAGAGTACTCCCAATACTTGAACTGTGTTCTCTTAATTACTGTATTTTGATATATTATGTGCACCTTTATGCTTTTTTGAGTTCAACTTCCCCACTCCAGTTTAAAACCTGCATTCTAAACTGATGAAAAAATAAGCACTCTTGGAATGACTGACACCTCAACAGCCCAGACTACTACAAAAGAAAGGGCTATAATCCTTAGGGAAACAGTGACAAAAAAGTGCCATTTATGGATCTCTCTAGTAATAAATTAAAAGCAGGCCTCAAAAAGATTATTTTCTTGATATTGGGTTTTAAGTAAAATTCTACTGAACTGCAATACCATGAATGACTATTACTTATAATGAAAGAAAAAAAAAAAAAAAGATCACCTCTGGATGAAGTAATAAATTTTCTGAAACAGTGAAAGAGCAAACTGAGGTTCTTCCTCCTTCTACAGTGAAGCAGGTAATACAAATGTTTTGGCTATAAAGAATAAGTATGCTGCATCTTTAAGAAATGCAATTCTTTCCTAAACCCAGTACAAATGAGGGTTCCAAGTTTTTGATATAAGGATATTTACAACGCTTCACCAATTTTTGCAAAACTATTTTAAAGAAGATTTTGCAACCCTTTCTCACTTGGTGTAACATTTGTTCTATAGTCCCACTGTACTATCAATAGAAATAAAATGGCATAGTATGTCCCAAGGTGATTTAAAATATGTTTTTGACATTGCCATCTTTTATAGGTTTAAGGGTCAAAACTGACTTCCTTGATTAACAGGCAGTTTACAGGCACATGTGTGGATAGAAGTAACACACACTTCTATCCACAGGAGGCTACCCCTAAGCATTTCAAGAGTTACTTGCAGGATCTAAAACTAAAGCTCAACACTCATGTGAATTTTTATATATCAAATATTGAACATACATTTAAAATTAAAATTTCGCTCACAGAGAACTAGAGAAAAGTTCTTTAGCTCTTGCTTCTCTGATATGTACCAGTAGAGTATAGATGGAGTAGAGACCTAAAGATTTCATATGCCTTAAGGTAAAAGAAAAAAAAAAGAAAAAAAAAGGAGAGAGAATTGAAAAGATTATCAATGCTTCCCAGTTCCCAGTTCTGCCTTAACAAATAGTACTTCAGAGTTGCAATGAATTTGTTTTCTGATACTAATCTATAAGTACTGAAAGAAAAAGACATCCCCCTAAGTTCCCTGGAGTGATAAAAACAAATAAAGTTGACTTATAGCTTCTTAGAGAAGTGTAATCTTAAGCAATTTATGTCATTAAGCAACAAATGCTATTAAAATGATATATTATTAGTAAAAGCCTTGTTCAAAATTGTAAGAAGTAAGGATTATAAAGTCTGACCCTTAAACACACCATGTAAATTATTCCTAAACTAATCAAAATGCACTGCAGTAGTATTCTTCCATAACTCCAGACTACCGCCCCACTGTGCAGGCACTAGCATATGTAAAGGTATTTCAGAGACAAAACCAGAATTTTCATCCAGTGCACAACCTACACAGGGAGACAGGAGGTTGCCAGTTATCCCATGGATCAGATCTAGCCTCAGGGAACCCAAGAATCTGTACCAGTACAACAAAAGCAATAGTAACATGTTGCCACAGGAAATGTACCATGGATTTAGATCAACATAATGGACAGTAAACCTGCCCCCAGAATACTTGAAGTGCCTGCACATTTGAGTCCTAATATGCTTTTTGATAACATGCTAGTGAATTTTTCAAGTATATTTTTTGAAAACATGCAAAGTAGTCACAGGGACTACTGCATTTCTTCAGCTTCTATGCATATAACTGTCTCTCCTTTTCTTTGTAGACTCATCTAGTTTGGTGTATTTGTTGTAAGTCAAAAGCTCAAGTTTAGAGCATTTACAAAACAAACTTCAAACTGCAACTAGCATCAGAAAAGAAATACAGCTATGAAGGTAAAGTGGTAACAGAGAGAAAAAAGCTTAACATATGCTTTGTGATTCTGACCTCACTAAAGTTTATGGCAAATATATCACTAATTTCAATGGTTGTTGGAGATCAACAAGTATCTATCCATATTAAACTTACCATGAAAGAAAAGGAAAATAATATAATCTTTTAAAGGGGAACAACGTAGCAGATACTAGCATTACAAATTCTTCACAAAGAAAACTTCAATTCACATAGACTGGGCTTACCAAAACACAACAGCTACCTAAATGAAACCCAGCCCTTGGGGTATATAAAAAAGCAGCACATATACCATTTCAATTTTAAAATGTGTAAGTATTTTAAATCCTAATGAAGACACTGAAAATACAGAAATAGATTTTTGTGCAGATACTTGGTTTAAAATTTCACACTTGTTCTAAGAAACAGCATGTTAAAATTTAAGACATTTATAATTGTTAATTGCCACACCCATACCAAACACTTTACATTTAACTAAATAAATACAATAATACAAGCTTGAAAACTGCATTAAATTCCATTTTAATCGAGCACTTTGCTTTGAATACTAAAGGGGATAAGAACCAAAGTTCTAAGTGAACAACACTTCTCCCACTTACTCCGAAATTATAAAGGAAAATCTCAAAGCTATCAAAAACATGTACATATGTAACTACTGTTGAAAAAAAACCAACAAACCCATCATAAATACTTAAACTGAGAATGACAATTACATGATGAAAGTGTTCTCATGTGAAATCACTAACAATTATAAGCCTTATCCATCAATTTTACTTCTTTCAAAGGACATTTATAGTTTACCCAATTTGAATTGAAAGCTTTTAAAACTTGTGTGAAGCTTTTTTTTTTTTTTGAAGTTCCACCAGCTGTTTAATAAGACAAAAACATTTTTGTTATATTTAGGAGAATAATATTGTATATAAAACTTTGATGGGGTATCAAAAGCCCACAAAACCTTAAAAGTGTTCCTTTTTTATTATATGCCTTAGGACTACATGGATTTAAGTGTTTTTATAAAAAAGACCACCATAACAATAAAAGAGGAGTAATTTGATGGTTTATTTACTTGTTATAACCTTTAGAAAGTGTCAAGCCTTCTTTAAAGTGTTTGCTTCAGGCTGTAGTTTTACAAGATGGGCTGTGGATTGGTCAAGCCCCCTCGATTCTTGACCCTGAACAGATTTAGGAACAGAGTACAGATGGCTCACGTCCAGGCAGCCAAAACTGCTTCTAGGTACTTTTATTATCTTTTTTGAACTCATAATCTACCTCCTACAAAATTGCACATCCAATTTCTCATGCAGGTCAATCAAATAGTACTCAGAAACTACAGTTTCTGATTGTTTCGTACTATAATTAGAATAACCTTCATGAACTAAACAGTCCGGTATAACTTTTAGTAGACTGCATGGATATCCTTCTTAAGTTTTGTTCCCAGGACAAATGTTAAAGGGAGAGAAAATATTTATAACAGCTTTATTCTAACTTTAGTTCCTGACACAACATCTTTGGATCTTAATAGTTATGACAGGTAACCACTTTCCTTTTTCAGAAGCAGAGAAACAGAAATGTATACCAACCACCTCTTCCTTTGGAAATCTTTCATTGCTCTGTCCTTGATTCCACTGCATAGGCTGGAATTGCTCTGTATTTAAATAAAACTCAGCTATCGAAACATTTTCCTTTGTGTTTGCATTGATACTTACAATGTTCTTCTCTCCAAGTAATCACTTCCTAATCAAAAGCCACATTATTTACTAACACAGAAATTATAAGCTAACACACTGCTTACTGACTTGAATAACAATGTTGTGTGTGTCACAGTCATGAGATCCATAAACTTCAATATTGCTTATTCTTTTATATCCACATACACGCTTTTTTGTCTTTTTTAAATATTCAGCTTTCCTTATTGCCATCATCTTGCTAAAAAGTACCCTAATTTACATTTAGGCAGAAAATCCAGATATAAGACTGCTAGAAGTTTTTGTTCTGTTTCCCTGCAGCCTGTGTTAGTGGTATCCTGTTTGCTGACTTCTAGGTAACAAATAAACAAAACAACAACAACAACAGAAAAAGCCACCCACATTTCTATTCTGTGTTATTTTATCATTGTTTCTCCCCCCTGCTCTTAATTTCCTCTTTTTATTCTACCCTTTAAGAGAATCAAGTTCTTCACCATTCTTACTGTTTGTTAGCAGTTAGAATTGTTCCTTGCAATAAACCTCACTAAATCTTGCATTTCCCTAGCATCCTCTTTGTTTCGAGAAAACATTTCTGTCTTACCTTCTGCAATAGTAATTGTCCTCATGAATAGAAACTTCAAAATAGATTAAAACATTCCTTTCTTTCATGATTCTATACTTACCCTATGCAACAGCCTGAAAATAACTTAAAACCAAGCTCTTTTTTAAGTAAAAAAAAAAAAAAATAAAAAATTTATTTATGCAACAGTTTCATTCAACCTCACATTTTTGGTTGCTGCAGAATTATTGTTTCCACACAGCTACCTATATAGCTACAGCAGGTGCCTCTGGTGCCCTTTTTAATTTCTCTGCTATTCCACACATCTGAAGGTGGTGGTTCTCCTGCAGAACATGCCTCCAACAAGGTTTAGCTTTACATGTCTTGTAATGTTTCTGTTTTTTTTTTTTTTAACATCTGGATAGTCAACCAATATGACTGTTATGACCATAACTGGCATGTCCACCAATATACCATTAGTAACTCAAGTTTAGTCCTTCTGCTTTGCTCCTTCATCTGGTAACTAAGTTCATGGTTTCATCAAATTTCTTCATTTAATATCTCAAAAAACAATTTGCCTTTTGGGCCTAAGTGACATTTCCAAATACTAACCTTATAATGCAACTATTCAATTTTCATCTCAATACTGAACTCCACTTGCCCATCTTATCTGTGAAACACTGCTAAATAGATGAGTTAGCTCCGCACAATTTTGTACCTCTCTCCCATTCTGGAACAGACTAGCCCTGGAATCCAGAGCTACCATGTGCTATACAGTGCTACACTGTGCCATACAAATCCTTCACAGTTGCCAGAAAGCAGAAGTACATTTTGGCAATAGGAGAGAGTAGTTAAGAGTGAGCAAAGCTCCTTCCTGTTCTCCCTGTAAGAAAACCTAGAAATAGGCCACTGTGCTGAAGAACTTGGAGTAGGCTAGCCAAAGCCATAGCAAAGGTAAAGTAAGAGGAATTGAGATAAACTTGCTCAAATCTATCTGAAAGGAAAAGCACATACAACTCTGCAGCAGTAGGGTAAGCTACTGCTTCTGAGAACAGCAGCCAGAAAAAAAAAATTCAAGCTGAGATGTTGTGAAAGCCATAATATCTGCATCATGACAACAGACATGATTCAGAATTTGTCTCTTTTAGCAAATAAGTAAGAAAATACAAGAAGGACATTTACTTTCTCAATGACTGCTTACTGGCCATCAGCATGAAAGTGGGTAAGCACAAAAAGGTCTAATTTATATAAAAACAGAAGAAGGCAGAACAAAAAACAGAAAGGGACAGAAACTAGAAAAAACAGGGAAAAGGAAGATGAGAAAAAGAGCATTAGGGGCAGGGAAGGAGACTAGAATCAATAACAGCAAAATGATAGCACCAACTAGCCTTTAAGGAATATTCCTGTCCACAACATGGAACTGATTCCAGAAGTCTTGAGACCCCGCATTCCTGTGCTGTGAGCACAGGTAGGAAATTTCCTGGCAAATCAGACATCTCATCCCCACTTCTGGTGGTTGATTCTAATACCACCTGCTATGTTGACATACACCTTTGTATCAAGCAAAGGAGAAGTTTTATACAGTGCTTGACAGTAAATAGTAGGATGATAAATACCAGTAACAAGTCAATATGGCTTCAATTTACAAAATTCAGGGGTGGGGGAGGGATCCAGGATTCTAAAAGAAAATATTTAAAGAATCCTATATTAAAATATTCATTTTAACATAGAAAATGTTTTTAGGGGTAAACTCAATGCCCTTTGCAACGCTAATGTTCTTTAATACAACCTAGTGTTCTTTTACGGTAAAGAAAAATTACCTTGTAAAAAATGTGAGAAAATTTGACAGCTGGAAAAACCGCTTCTTAAAAAGTAATTTAGTTAAAAGATAAGCACTACCAAGTTATATCTATATCATAACTGCCCAAAGAGAGAAGAGCAAAATTTATTCTTTGTAATTTTTACTAAACAGAAGAGTATAAAATCTAATAAACTCAAGGCACAAATGACATAGTCTGTAGTATTAGCCAGACTTAACACCAGAAAGAGCCTCAACAGGTGCTTGTTTTCAGGTATGGAAACAGGTCACTGAAACTTACCCTTTGCACCAAAGAAAAACATTAGTAAAATTTTAAAAATCATTACTAAGATTTATCTTTCTTGTGTTCAGCTAATCAACACCTACACTGCTTCAACCGCTACTAAAAACACCCATATCCCCAGGGTATTAAAATACATTTCTACAGAATTAAGGAAGAGTTTCCTTAATGTCTTACGTTTACATGCTTTTCTGGCTGAGGATGTTTTTTTGTATCGAGGTCAAGAAAGAAAATAATTCAATACACAACATATATGCTTTCTTGTCCTTGTAAACATTATCCTTAAACCTAATGTCGGTTGTCCTATATGCATTGTACTTCAGGAAGCATTAAAGACTTCCAATTGACCTACTATGCTGCACCTTTATACTGTCAAAATCAATTATATTTATCTCTTATGAAAAGGATCATCTCTTATTACTCAACAAAATGAAGTTGGCTCATTGCAAAGCAGGGCTGACAGACTTTGGAACAAAGTGAATGGGATATCCACCACAAAAGAATCACTGGACTGATCGGTGCTTGATGAGTGTGAAAGCTAAACTGGCAAAAAAATAGAAGGACATTCAAACTATTGGAGTGTGAAGTAATCCCTGGGGGCAGGGGAAAGAGTAATATCATTTTTTGTAGCTTTTAATTACATACATATTCATATTAAGTCAATTTATATTAGAACAAAGACTCTGTGAACAGCCAAAAGAATAAAGTGAAGCTGTATCAAGTATAATAGGTTAAGCAATATATTCTCCAGAATAAACATGCACAGCTACCATTAATTGGTATTTAATCTGTAAAATAGCAGAACAGCCACTTATTATCAGCAACTCCTCTAAATTATTTTTGTTTTGAGAGTTTAACTACAGCTATATGCTTAACCAAGAAAAGTGAAAAACAGATAGATGAACTCAGTGCACTTATTTATATCAGCATATTCAGAAAAATGAATTTTCTTCTTTAAAATAGTATCTTATGGCATCAAGTACAGATTGTATCAAGTCTCTCAAAATAGTTTAATATTTAATTAAGAGTTTAATTTGTATCAGTCTAGCTTCGCACAGATAATTTCATCTGCAAATTAATTTTTATTAATTTGAATTTATACTACAGTACAACCAGCCATTCAAGGCAGTTCATTGAACTCAAAATACGTGATAGTTCCTGCCCTGAAAAGACTCCTGTCTAAGTGACAAGCAAGACCAACAATGGGAAGAGAAACAGAAGCAAACCAAGGTAAAATATCTTGTTTAAGGTCAAGCCACAGGTCAAAGACAAAATTGAGAGGAAAATCCACTATACTGGTTATACTGCCTTCATCAGCCTATCAGTCTACTGTGAGCCTCACAAGCAACTTGTAAAGGAAGTGGCAAAAGTAGTAAGAAACCAGCAGAACTTTTACTTCACTTTCTTATGCAGCAGTTTTGTGGGTTTTTTTGTTTTGGTTTGGTTTTTTTTATGGCAGTTATTCTTTTGTTTATGGTTTTTAAAGAGACGATTATAGCATTTAACTTAGATCAAAATAAGCACAAATCAAGCATGTCATCAATACTAATATTTTAAAAGTAATAATACACATCTTTTGAACAGGTCAAATTCATCAAATGCAGAAAGATATACGTTAGGTCTTTCAAAAAAACCCAACAGTTCAGAAACACTAAGGGGAGAAATAGAAACAAATGTTTACAGACATACAACTGAAAAAGTAACCACAGAAAAACATAACTGAAAAATTAACCACAGGAAAAAATATAGCTGCCTTCAACAGTGCAGAAACAATTTTACCTTAGTACTACAAGATGATTCAACTCGTATTTCAAACACAAAACACACACCCCACCCCCAATACTCAATATGTTATTACTGTAGAGCTCTAGCTTAATAGTTTAGCAATTTAAAAATGGTGAAATAAAGTAGATTTGGTTATCACAGTAGCTCTTTGCCCTTTTAGGAAATTCTAAAAAGCACAAGTAAACAGACAAAAATAAGTCAAAATCACTGCTTTTCTGGCAAATAGTAAATCCATCTATGAAATGAGAAAGACTTATGGACTTGGCAATGACTTGGATTATCTTTCTTTCCTCTTCATATCAAAGGCTGTTCTTAAAGAGAGGAACTACAATGAAATAGAAAAACTTAATGTAGATAATTTTTGTCTATAGCCTGGTGATCAACTTTGTACATTATTACAGGAAAGCCAAATTCATTGCCATGCAACCCTGTTGTCTTTGTGCTGCCTGCACAGAAATTTCTAATACAGACACTGCCTAAACCCATGACATTTTTAAACAAAATCCTGGTTGGTGAATTACTTTAAAAAAAAATGCTGCTTAAGTGTGTGTAAACTTCATGATGTATTTTATGATTACATACAGGGGGACAGAAATAAGACAAAGAAACACTAAAAAACAATATAAACACATTTACCCTTTTTATACGCAATTCTTCTATTGTCTCCAATAAACTTGTTTTAAAGTCTAACAGTCGAATGGAAAGTAATGTCTCTGATGGACTTTGAAGACTAGAGTCAAGTGCCTGCGTTTTAAAGTCTGCATCCATTCTTCAGACTTGTTTCTGCAAAATAAAAATGTGTATTTCCTCTCCAGTTTATCTTTAAGAGAGTATTCAAACTGCAACATTTGCAAATATGGAAGCAAATTCTTTTTGCAAAGAGCAAAACTACTAGTTATAGCCATCATGCAACAAATAGTATTTTCATTTTAAATTACTGTGCGATATTGTAATAGAAAACAAACAGCTTTATCATTAATTCACCACATTCATTTGTTTTTCCTCTTTTTTTGGCTTGGTTTTAGTTTTAAATAAAGACTGTAATGAGCATGAAAAAGGTAGTAGTACAGGGTTTTTTTCCAGAGCTACTGCCCTGCACTGGCATGAAGGTACTGCAAGTAACACATCAGGCCATAAAAAAGTAACTACCTACCTTCAAGATTTCAAAAATCACAAGACAGGCTCAATTTTAAAGGACACCTTCAGACTGGCTTGAAATTATTAACTAAAGGTTCATTCACAGTTTCTGCTTCTGAATTTTAACAACAAAAACTTTTTGGTTCTGTTCCCACAAGATCAAGTATCAAAACGTTGTACTCTAAGCTAGCTATATTAACTGTTGTCAAGGTAATGAGTTATGCTAACATAAAACCCATGTGTCTCTGTAGGGACAAAGCAAGTTCATTAGTAACATCAGAGATGACTACAACACTTAGTATTTGTTTTACAAAAAGATAACAACTGTACGTATTTCAGCTGTACTTGCCAGATCATATTTTTTTAATACTTGAAACTGAATTTCCACCAGTCCACTAGAATACATAATGCTATTCCTTCCCAGAAACACCCCATGCATGTTTCTAGACTAAGAATTAAAGAGGTAGGGGTAGAGCACAGGAGTTATGACTGACCTGGCCATGCCACAGAACCCTTAGGAAGGAATTCCTGCAGGAAGAACAGAGACCTGGTCTGTATCACAGGGCCATAACAACTACAAATCAGGGCTCACCACTTTTTTCTGCTGTTGTCTAAATAAAACCCTAACATAGATCAAATTAAAGCTGCTTGGTCATGGGTAATAGATTGATTCCCTGGCCAGCTGCCCCACCACAAAAGTTATTCTAAGTTACTGAAATAATGGTTTTGCTAAAAACAGAAAAATCAGGCTCATTTTTGTCTTCAATTTTAAAACATACAACTAATACTGAACTGTTCAATATAGAATATTTATATAAGTTCTGTTGTCAGTGTCAAAATGCGTATGTTTGATGGACTTCTGAAGAGGCAGTGAATATATGTCTGAATAAGAACCATGTACAAACATGTACCACTTCAGGCAACCAATCTGTTCTGTCAATGTGCCAACATCAATCAGGCACTGTGCAGCCAATCTGCATACATTTTAGATGCAGTTTAGGCCTAGGTTGTTTGGTGGGTTTTGTTTGTTTTGGTTTTGTTTGTTGGGGTTTTTTGTTTGTTGGGTTTGGGTTTTTTGTTTGGTTGGTTTTGTTTTGTTTTTAAAGTAAAGCATCAAGATAAAAAACCCCACTCCTCTTTTTTTTTTTCTAAGCCAAATAATTTAGAATTGATGAAGTCAGACTCTCTCAAAAGCACATTAAAAAATATGTTTCTTTCACCCAAGTTTTCAAAATTGTTCCCTTACCAATAGATGTTGTACCACTAATTCATGAAGCACTACTACAAACAAAACTTTTGATTTCATATCAAGTACTGGGAGATAATCATAGCTACAAAACTAATAAAAATGGTAATATGTGCAATAGATTAGGCACAGAGCCATTTGATTTAATTTTCAATCATGCTATATTCTGAACTGAAGGGTAATATTTTGCAAATATAATGTTAAGACATGATGCATGCTCTAATTCTATTGTTGTCAGCTGACATTATAGGTTCGGAGTTGGGGGATTCTCCAGTGAGAAATTTCTACAAGACAGTACTGTTACCAAATGAAGAATCTTGGTAGCCTGTGTTAATAAGGGAAAAGAAATAAGAGTGCTTGTGAAAAATGTGACACAGAAAAAGGATGGTCCAACTCTGGGATCATCCTACAAAGGTAGGTGTGCTTGAAGAAGTGCACTTCAGTTATGAAATAATTTCTATTCAAGTCAACCAGTAGAAGAATGTGTATTAACTGATACACACAGGGGCTTGCGATTTTCCTTCCCATCACAGAAGCGATCCGAGAATTATTTTCTCAGGGGGATATTTTCAAACCAATGCTATACTCTAGGAGATGGAAGAAAATGGGCCTCAGGCATCCATGGGCTTTCTCTCAGCTCACTGATCTCACCAGGAGCACTTGACAAACAAGACTTCACCTCCCTAATGCAGTGAGTAAGGATAAAGGCTTTTTTGAGTGAAGCTCATTGAGTCTTCACCCATCCCCTCATCGTGAAAGTACTATTTTCTCACGGGCAATTTGTACTCAGACTGCTTTTTCCAAGACTGCAACAAAATGCTTCACAGCCTACTGTTGAAAACTGCAAGGTACAGTATATGTTATACATGCTCCCTCTCATCCTCCTCCAAGCTGAGTGCAAGGCACCTCTGTGGTCTCTTCCACCTCAGAGAGATCAAAGAACTTGGTTACCTGCCAAACAGTTTATACTATGCTTGACTAGAAACCAAAAATATACAAAATATAATAATAAAGTTACAAAATACTTAAAATGTCTACCATACTGATAAAATGCCTACTTTGGATATCACACATTAATACAACTGTCTAGAGCTACTGTAAAGATGTACGATAACTAATAAATGTCCTCTGACATAGAAAATATAAAAAAATTCTAGTGTAATCAAAGATATTCCCAAATAGATGCATTTTCACTTTAACTGGTATTTGTCAGAATACCTGCAAGTTAATAATTAAAAAAACCCTAGAGAATACATGAGATAATATTCTAAAAGTTAAAGTAAAAATTATTGAAGTTCCTATTTTGAAGCATTTACTACATTCACTTGTTTTATGTTTAACAAAATAAGGACAAAAATTACTTTTTAAAAAGCACATTACAAAATCCATTTTAACACAATTTTAAGTGCCATAAAGGGCTTTATATCTTTGAAAAGCACTTATTAAAAATTACATCTTAAATACCCTACACTAGAAAGTAAGTTAGCCTATAAGCCTGATAGGGGTCAGGGTAATAACACAGAATGAACAAATTACACTGTCATTCCACTTAAATTATTTAAGTTATTTAATTTGACCTGTAGATAGTCTCTTGTCTTCTCATCATGCCTGACTTTTAAGTGGGAGGTCTTCATTCATGATGATCCTTTAATGGAAGCAAAGCTTTCTCCATTTAACCCATGGTGTTATCAATCATGTACAGGGATAAATGAGGCTGTAAGATTTTGCCAGTATCACAAATGACACTGTGACCTGAGGCCAACATCTTTATTTGCTTCTCCAGTGATTCACTTCAGCAGATATTAACCAATTTTATAATCCATGAAAGGCAAAATTAAAGGACACCATCCATAAAACAGAATAATTCCTATCAGCAACAAAGTGATGTCGGTATTATCTTATAAATTATATGGCCATACAGTGTGGTAATGTAATGAAGTAAAGATGGTAATAATCAAATGCCTAGGGCAAATGCTAATATGCATTTAATCACACAGCATGAAGCCATTTGTCACTACAGTTGAATGCATGTGTACATAAAATACATGAGTCACGTCCTTATTGTTATAGTATAACAGCATCAATTTCATACTATCATTTTACCACAATAACAACTGTAGGTTTTGATATTAACTAAAACATTCAGACACCAGAAGTGCAAGTGATAGCAATATCTTTAAAAAACTATTTTGAAATACATTCCCCCTACTATTTGACTTAACACATTTGAATATTGCATGTGTGCAGAATTCTACAATGTTTTTGTACAAAATCCCCTTCAGGTACATTTTCACAACACCCTGAGTGACTTTTTAGAAACAGGCTAATTTATGGCATTTCAACATAGGCTGAATCAGTTTTTAAGCATTTATCAACCTTGATAAATAATTATTGATTTTCATTTGTTTATTTATTTATGGGTAGTTGCACACACAAAAGAAACAGACAAAACATCTATGCTAAGATAATCTAAAGTGTTTGCAAATGCTACCTCCAGAAAAATTACACTGAAGTATAAGCATCAAGTTCTATGCTTGGTGCAATACAGGAATGAAAATATTAATGGAGAAACTTTACCTGCTTAAGTGTAATAACTTCTGTCAAAGGGATGGCCATAAAAATATGGCTATGCCCATCAGTTGCAGATACAGAAGTTATAAGAATCAACTCTATCACGTAGTTCTACAACTATTTGTGAAACAGTACAAAAGTTTATGCAACTGAAATAAATTAATCCAGGTACATAATACATGCATATACATACAGTTATGTCTAGCCAAGAGCTAGAATTTAAATCTAAATATGTTGAGTTACTAAATTTTTCAAGATGCTAGTGATTCTGTGGAACCATCAGGTCAGATTACAGTTTAACAAGTATGCTCCAGATTTTTGCCATGTTAAACTAGAGTATAGAATACTGTCCACTTTTAAATCAAATACTTTAAAAAAATATTTATATGCAAAAATGGCATAGTATGACTGAATTTTATACAAGATGTTATCAGTATCATAAATAAATAAATAATCACACCACACAGGATAAGGTTACCTTTATGATCATTAAAGACCAGAATACATTTAGAAGCACTGCCTGGTGCATAAAAAGCAAGACAGTAAGTCTCACATATACATTTTCACTTTCAAAGAAAACGTCTTTTTGATACTGTTTGAACATCTGCTTTTATCGGAAAGAACTAAAACCAGATTTGACTCGAATCCATTCTTTTTAAAAAAACCCACAAACAAAACACACCCCCCCCCCGCCCCAACCATAAATCTTTACGTTCTATTATAAGTTTATGAAGTTATAACTTACATGCATGTTTAGGAATTAGAAAACAAGCAGTCAGCTGTACCAAAGGAACATAAGACTCTGGACTCCATAATTATGCTAGGAAGAGCTCAACAGAAAACACTAGAAAAAAAAAAGCAGGTGTTCATCAGTTTCCAGCTTCCATCTATCATGTCTGTCTCACACCTTGGTTGCATAAGTCAGGTGGGATTCCTCCATAAGATAACCTACTGGCACACAGTGCCATAAAATTTGGACTATAAGACAACATGGTAAATTGCCTACATAGAAACAACAACAGACAAGAAATCTAGAATAAGCTACATCACGTAAGAACCACTGACTTGTTAAGAATCCATATGTAAAGGTTTACGTGGCTTAACACCTATTTTACTGGATCAAGAGAGTTACAGCACCTTAAAGTTCTTGGGCTCACTTTGATTTTAAAAAAAAAAAAAGTTTGAAGACAGCACTCTCCCTACCAAAATTGGCTTTTTTTTCTATTTTAAATTCAGAGATTTTCTGTAGGTAGGGTTATTTATTTTAAAATTTTTACAGGCTGAAATTGTATGCAGTTATGTTTGATCTTGCCTTAATTTTTCAATTTAGGGATTTATAGAAAAATAAGTTATTTTTCATTTTCAGTAGAAGGTTATAATACTTCTCCATTCCACATCTTCCAACAAGCACATATACCATCCTTTTAGAAAAAAACAGCTACCTTTGTGTACACCAGACATCACCCACACCCAACCAACACATGGGATTTGCCCACCCACAATTCAACTGTACACATCCAGAAGGTGCTTGAGATTTGAAAAAGCTATGCTGGCAGGTTACCACTAAGCCAGGAGCTCCTTTCAGGTTTCTGAGTGCTGACAGTGGTGTAATGAGGAACACAGAGCAGATAACTGGATATAACACACCCTCTTGAATGAGCCCTGTTGGTTTAATTCTCTATTTTATTTCATCTTAGGTTGTGTGACTTTTGACAATTGTTTTGGTTTTTTAGCTGAGAATGGCTCCACTCACACATACAAATGAAACAAAGCAAATAACCTAAACATTTCACAAAAATGCAGGTTCTGGGAAAGAAGACACTACCTCTAGCAATTACAGAAATTAAGTATCTGTATACAATAGGGTGCTATTTAATAAAAATATTTCATTCCTAGAAGAGAATCCACCATGCAAATTGTATTTTAAAGGTGCTCCTCTACAGTTTTGTTAAAAATATTGCTGTATCTACTCATTGTCATCTGTTATCATGACAATCTAAAAATCAATATAGGATCATACAAAAAAAAGTATTTCCTTCAGAGTCTTCTAAAACTTTAAAAGTTAATAAATTTTCAAAAAACCCCAAACTTTTCATTTTCAAAATTGTGTTGCCAACCTTAAACAATTTGTTTCTAAAAGCTAAGATTAATATACCAGTATATTGGTATTCATTTACAAAGAATTATGTTCTTCTTCAAAATACAGTATCAAGATCAGGACTCTTTAAAAAGGCTCAAAACCAGAAGACAATAAGAATCTAATATTTGTATTTTTGTAGTCATATCATCTTAAATCAAAAATCATTTAGAGGAAGGATGGGGCAGACTTGTGGTTTTTGAATGCAGAAGATTGTATGATTTATTGGAATTTTACAGTAAATCAGGTAGTACTGTCAATGCAAAGTACTTATTTTATAGGACCACTTTATACCAATTTTAATTCTAAATAAACATTGATTTATACTAAAATTCCATAGAATCTTCTTTTATTCATACACTACATAAAGGTAAGTTTGGTCAGCATACACTTAATGTAATAACAGCTGCCCCAGGCCAGGCAAAGGGTCCTTCTACTTTACTATTTCATCAATAACAAAAATCCAGTTATAACTCTCTTCTGCTAAATGAAAGTGAACAGAAATTCTTCTCCTTGACCTTGCAACTACAGGATTTTGAAATTAGCTGAGAGGACTAATTTGGATCATGTGGTGCTTTTTATAGTGTAAGAGTCAAGTACAACAATAGCATGAGAATGCAATTTATGTTTTGACAATACACCTTTTAAGACTGGTGGAACCAGACTGCTTTTTCAAGGCTTTTCTGGAGAACATTCTCTATCCCTTTACTGGGATTGTTTAACAACACTGCTGTATCTACTCTTTCTTGTTAAGTAGCTCTATCTACCCTTTTTCATGCTCTTCCCTAAAGTTAGAGGTTATGCTTTTAATAGTTTACCTTAATAAAACAGGACAGAATTGCCTAGAGGGCTCATGACAGAAATTCTGAAACAGAAAGTGCATACTAATATAAAGCCTGTTACTAAAGAAAGCAAAGATGTTGTTCTTTGCTGCTCTAACAGCTGAAGACTTAGAATAACAGAAATATTCCATATAGTAGATATCCCAGACTTTAGCACATTTTATCCAAGTAACAGATTTGTGAACCTGCCATTATTTCTTATTTTCCAAATACAAAATAGTCCTAGTCACATCAAGTTGTCCTTATCTATGGTATTAGAAGCTCCTGGCCTAAATTCAATGGCATTTGTTTAAATTCAAGATAAGCGTAAAGATATTCATTCTGGAAGCTGTACACTTGTTCTAAAGCTGCCTTTGTCAAAACCCAGGAAAGTATCATGTCCTTTGTGGGAGGGAGACCAACATTACCTCCATAATAGAACACAACAATTGTCCTTAAAAACAGGCCTTAGAATCTTTGCTGACAAAACCATCATTGGATAGTATTAGCCTAAGACAATCTGGTTGGTAATATATCTCTTTTCAAAGTTTCAGTTTTTAATAAAATTGTGGAAAAACTATTGCACAAAGAACTCTCAGCTGTTAGAATCCTCAAGTTTTCTTGCTCAAGAAGCAATGGGTCTGTGCTGTTTGTTTTGTTTTTCGCATTTGCCTAAAAGGAGTTTTTTTGTTTGTTCTTTTTCCCACATTTTGAACTCTGTTTCAACATGTTAACAAAGTTACTGTTAGGGAGTACGGATAAGTGACTTATTATAAAATATAGTGATATGGTTAACATCTTTATCTGTGTTTCAAACCCATCTAAATATAACAGCTAAGCATGCTGTATGTATACTCATCGTATGACAACAAAAAGATGAAGGAAAGCTGAACAACACATTCCTAATAGACCAAACTAATGACCCAGAAAGCATATGGGAAAGTCCCTCTGAGAGTCTTTTTTTATTCAATCTGCAATACTTGATTTTGATGTGATAATAGCTGTTTCAAGCAATTATCACAGTGCTCCAGTTCAGCTTTTTAGATCATAAGCCAGTAAAGATGACTCCCATTAAATACAGAGCTATAGTAAACATAACTTGAAGAGTGAAGTTTTTAAGCATGTTTTGTCAGTTACTCCAAAGTCTGTATTAGCTACCTGTTGAATTCTGCATGAAATTTAAGAGATTGCATCTGCTTGTCCAACTACTACATCACTTGGGATCTGCATTTTTCCCCCATTACAAGAGGTTCCTTTCAGTAACTTCAATTCTTTTGATGAATATATATAATCTTTCACGAGCTAGCCAGCTCAGGCATTTTCCAAAAAACAGGTGATTTAAAATTTCCATATCATATAAGTTGGTTAGCAGGTCTAACACACACAGAAATACATTTTCAGGATCCTTACCTCCTGTAATAAAAAATAATTACATAGTATATTTTCTCTCTTTTATAGGATAATACTACAGTAAGACCATGCATAGATAATAACAGAAGATTTTTTTCAGCCACAGGTAAAAAAGGTTATTAAGAAATTGGCAGAAAAAAAAATCTTAACTCATTTCAGCTCAAATTAAGAAAAGAGGAAAACGTAAGATGGTTGCACTCTAAGACTCTAAAAAGGTTTATCTACTTACAACATTTGTATGTAGGACTAAATTCTGCTTCTCTCTAACCTTTCAATCCTAATATTTTTCAAGATTTAATCAGCATCCTTTTACCTATTAGTATGGAGACATTAACTCTTCAAGGGATTAACAGAACCCAGGTTTACCCAAATTTTACAGGCACAAAAAAATCTAGAGGTCTTTTAGTGAGTCAAAAGCAGTTTACCTTCGTTTTAAACACGATACTGCCACCTAGTGGACAACCTAATGAACTATGCTGTTCTCGATGCACCACAACTACAGCTAAAGCCATGGAATAAAATTAAATCGTTTCCTAAAGACATGTTTGTGCAAGGACTAAGGTATCAGAAGCAATGGGAGCTCCAAATAACCTCTTCATCCAGTAGAAGTACTCTGGCAGCACAAAGCAAGCAGCAACTGCAGTTTTGAATACTCATTCGCAACATGTCACTCGCTGCAAAAAGAGCAGATGTATTCAGGTAGCATTCTGATGTGGTAGTTGCTACTTGTTTGTAGTTACAGTTGTGAAATAACTATACCAACTGTAAAACAAGGAAATAATAAGACTCAATACCATCAAGTAAGGGATCACTCCAAAATAATATAATATTAACATTAAACAGATCTATGCTGAGGAATGTATTGAGGAAAAGCATACCCGTATGTGAGAAATCTAAAGATCTGTGAAATTTAGTTTTATCAATTAAAGAAGGCTGTCTGCTACGGAAGCATCATTCAGAACCATGTTGAGCTGTGGAGTGTTTCTTACATGACAGACTCATTAAGGGGAATAAATGGCTCTCTTGGCTAAATCTAATCCAAAAGATTAGGGACATGACAGCAGGAGGAGCAAACACAATCTCCTGTGTCAGCAAGTTCAGGCACTACGATATTTAACTTCTTTCCAACATTTTGGAAGTACCTATTTTATATTCATTAAGAACTGATTTGCCTGAAGGCTGGCTTATTGGTTGTTTTTTTTTCTTCTTCTCTCTTCTTTTAAATGTGTCTGACAAGAAGCACTACTTTTTCCTCTACAAACCATTCCTCAACACAACTAACACTAACATTACTATTAAATATTTGGGGATCCCTATGGTAGAGCTTCAAAAGGAAAGAAATTATTATCTCAATGCAGCATAATATGATAAGAAAATTGTTTCTTTTCTGCCTAAGCATCAGAGATAATGTCGGTATCGGTGAAAAAGATTCCTGTCTCATCATTAGCACACTTTCCAAATCCTACATATGTGCATCCTGCTATAGGTTAGTGTAAGGATGTCTCTGCAGCACCAGGTTTGGAACAGCTCCCACAGGAGGTTAGGAACGGCAGAAGGCAAGGAGCAGCCTTGTACCAGGACACAGAATTTTACGTCTCTTCCCCATGTCACAGCATCCCCAAAACTCCAGAACAGCACAGACCACAGACACCAGGCAGATGTTCTTCTCCTTCTTTGGGTACCCAGTCTAATAAATGATCAACAGGTACGGGATTTTTGCAGGACACAAGACAGAATGCATGATGTTTCTGTAAAGATGCATTAGAAGACCATAATTACATGGCATAGTGATAAAAACTTGAATGCAAAAGGCATAAGAAACCAAAGCAGCAACAGTTTTAAGATGACACATAAATAAACTGAAGATGGTATTTTTAGAGCTTTTTTCCATGTTAGCCTTTACCATGAACACAAGAGACAATGTGACTGAGATCTTACTAGAAATACTCTGTAAGTATGGATGTTTTACATATTTGTTCAAACTCCTAAGTGAAAGACAAGATGTAAACCTTCCTACTGAGGATAAATTTTGCAACTTGAAGCACTCTACTATTGACTACACGTTTAGCTATGTTTTTCAGCTAAAAATTATCGCCATGGCTATAGCGACATGCAACTGGCACTGGGGTATCAGAGGGAACTAAACCAGAAAAGACACCATGGTTTCAAACCAGAAACACTTCTCTGTAGTTACCTGTAGGCTGAAACACACTGGAAGTCAGACACAAGCAATGCAATAAGCATCAAATAAATTAAGTGAGGGTATGCATGCAAGTGCAAGGAGACACACACAGGAAAAGGAGAAGAAACTCTCCTGTACTTTGTCCATTTGGATTCAGAACAGACTTGAAAAAGGTGGCACTGACAGAAAAGATTCACCAAGTATTAACATATTTTCCTCACAGACCTGTAGCATAGTGAAATTGTTCTTATGCTGAGAGGCAAGCAGCCTGGCAAGAAGTTTAAATAAGTATTTCCTGACTTTGGATAGGGCATTGCATAAACAAATCCATATGAAAAGCAAGAGACTAAGCCCTACATAATAAAAATTAGGAAAGACGCCACTCTTTCTGGGACAGGCCTGAGATTATTAACAGTGCTGTGGCCTCCCAGGCCCTGCTGGAAAACTGCCTTTAAAAAAAAAAAAAAAAAAGAACAAAAAAAACCCCAAAAACCAAAACAACAAAACAAACCAAAACAACCAACCTTGTTTTCCCCCAATTCCACCATAGCAGAGGCAGGTTATTCTCGCAGGTACAGTTCCCCTGCAGGCAGCACCGAGACCGCCGCCAGCTTACCCCGTTCTCGGGGCAGCGGTCCGGGGCTCCACAGTGCCCCCTCCGTTCCCTCCCCGGCACAGCCTTCCCGCCAACGCCAACGGCCGCCCTCGCGCCGGGGCGGGGCTGCTCTCCTCAGGGGCTGGGGGCAGAGCACACCGGTTTATAAACCAGGTTTTTTTACTGCGTTAGCAATGCGTATACGTACAAGTATGGAAATGCAGTTAATATACCCCCGAATCCTTTACTCTGCCCTCTAGTGACACCACGCATAAATTCATTTTTGAGGTGAATGGGACCCAGAAGGTACTTTGTTTTTCAAAGTCACATCTGGTACTTTTCTTCCTTCACTCATACATCCTGCTAGGTAGTTCTGAAGTGGATGAGTATTCTCCCATAAATTTGTACTACTTTTCCCCAGAGTTTTTTTGGCACAATATATTAGATTTGTCTATTTGATTTCATTTAAACCATAACAATATTACTTGATTTAACAGCTAGTTAAAGCACACACTTCACTAAAGGAGAAGGTGATTTGACTTTTGGGAGGTATACAGCCCAAGGTTGTAGAAACACGCATGAAAAAGAAAATGCTTTATATCAAAATCAACATTTCCAAACCACTTAAGTTAAAAAAGTTTTTTGGTTTTTTTTTAAATGCAATACCTGAAATAATACGTGCTTGGTACTAAAAAGATAAGCAGAATGATGACGCTCAGAACTATACTCTTAGCTGGTCCAAATAATTTCTCATCAAAACCTTTGTTTTCTTGGCTAGGCGTCTTCATCAGCACAGGGTCCCAAAGCAATATTCTTAGGCAGGCTGATTCCAGTAATCCTGGAAACCTGCAGTGACGCTGACCCCTCTGAATGCTTCCTATGCCTCTGTAACCGTGAATCTCCTTTCTAATGCATGATCAAGTTAGTTCTCATTAACCTTACCAGGTACCACCACAGAGTGCTGGGGTTTCTATGTACCACAAATGGATCCTTACAGACCTATTGCAACAAAAATCCTCAGCCAACACACACAAGGCTTAAGCTAGTGGAGCAGCTGAGCGGTAGGTTGGTTGAGAATGTATTTTCCCCATAGGTCTTCATGGCTGTTTTGAGTATTACTGGATGACTACTGGAAATACACAACTGGAATATATTATCTGTTCAGGAAGACCTGCCAGTGAATTTTCACTTTTCAATGAAATTGACCTTTTATTTACACAAATACTTAGTACAACCTTCAACTGCAGAATCTTAGTATTTAGAACTCAAACTTACTCTCACTCCCACTGACTTCAAGATAAAAAGAGCCAGGTAACACAACAAGCATAGCATGTTAAATGCAACTGAATCATTTAAAGATAATACAAAATTGCTTGTCCATCCAGCAAATTTTTTTCTAATAGCATTATATAAAGAACCACCACAAAATTTTAAACAGTTTAATTAAGAACAGCTTCAAAAAGGTATGTTATTATTCATTACTTATGTAGTAACCACAGTGTCAGTTTATGACTTTACCAACTAAGTAGTTCTCTGAAAAACTTAACATTCATTTTTATAATTATCTTTGTATCATTAATAAATCAATGCTGAATTGCTGCATGGAAGAAGATCTAGATGTAAGAGGACGAAAGGGGATACAAAGTCATACAACTCAGGCAAAGCATAATAGGAGTATAAAGTGAAAATGAGCACTATAAGAAAAAGGTATGCAGGAACTTATTTATCAAGGATTTACATTTAACATGGAATGCAAGCCGAAGTCATCTAATAACTGACTATTAAGGTCTATTACTTTTGCTTGATCAAACTTGAAAGAGGCAAAAAGAAATGGGATAATGAACATGAGAAATAAATAGGTTTCCAGTAACTATTTCATTTCCTGGAAAAGGGGAATGGAATGATCTAAGTGACTTGCAGAAATAGATGTCCTATCTTAAGAGGAAAAAAAACCCCATAGATTTGAAGGTCATATAGGAGCCTTTTTCACTTATTTTCCCCTCTATGCTAAAATTCAAATATAAATGTACAAAAAAAAAAAATCTTTGCTTTTGACTTGAAATGTTTGCATTTCACCTGGATTATTGTCTTCAACAACAGCATGAACTTCCATGAAAGCATCATTTCTATAAATTGTATAGTGCAAGTGTCTTTCAATAAAGTTCACAGCAAATAGTTATATATATTTAATGTTACACATAAATCGCATTTTATGGAACGATAACATAGTAACTGTGGAATGAGTTGCTTCCCCCCCCCGAAATCCTATGACTTACTTGGCAAAAACTAAAATATTTGAAACAATGACACCTGGAAATGTAATATTTTCCAAAGCACAATTCGGAAAGCATTCTTTTGCAGAAGTTTTGAAATATGTAGTCTCAATCTATTAGACAGGGACATAATTTGGACTGTCACCAGTAACATGAGATTTATTCCTGTCAAGGCCACAGTTGGAAGCTAAAAAACAAATTGAGCAGAGGACTGACCTTCATACTGAAGTTTATAGACAGTGCTACAAATGAACACCAGATTAGTACATATTGCCTATGGCAGGTGTTGGAAATCATGGTGTTTGCGATTCAGCACTGCACTCCAATCTTGGAAATATATTTGGTAGTCTAAGTAGATTAACATACTAAGCAAACCTTTAACATCACTCTAATGGTTTTCACTAGGAATTCTGATAGTGTTATTCATCTAAATTTATACTTAATAAAATTCCTTTTTGAAGAAAAGTCAAATTTTTTTTAAAATACTAATGAAGCCTCTGTATAACGAGTATCTTCAGATGTCATCTCAAATCCGCATCCATCTTTATTGTAAATACCTGCTTTACTTCATGTGCACATTTTTTAAATACAGTGTATACTTGATAAAGAAACATGCCAATCAAATGCTATGTTTCAATAAACACCTTTGCTCTTTCAGCAGATGTTATTGCTAGACTTAACCCAAATTCAGTTAATTTACACTTAGAACCGACAATATTACTATTAACTTGAGATATTTAATAAAATAGTAATGTAACATTTATTCAGCAATTTTGGAATCCATAAAATTGTATTTCTAGAAAATAATAATTGCAGTTACATCAGTTTGTGTTGTATGTGTGTGGGGGGTTGTTTTGGTTTGGGTTTGGTTTTTTTAAAGTTCTTTACGTACAAACTTATCCCTATACTCTGGGGTAACTTGGACATAGTACACTGAAGTGAAAACATTGTGTTTTCACTTTAAGTTATTTTAAAAATAGAGCATGGAGCTACAAATACAATTGGTATTTTTTATTTCTATTAATATGACTACTATCCAAAATAGTAATATGAAATAATTTGGGTATTTGTGCTCTGTGTCAAAAGAACATGTTGTAGATTACCTGTGTATTTTTAAGTGACCAGGCATATTGGGACTAGCAACACTTTAAAGAGGAAACTTCTGTCTGAAACTTCAGCGGTAGTGCCAATGCTGCACAGAATGTGGTTGGTCCGTTATCAGTTATATGTCTATGATGATTCAGGGATTATATTCAACTCAGTCTCAACTGCTGTTCTAATAAGACGATGTCCTCGCTAATCTGACAGAAGGAAAATAGCAATAACTTTTAAGATTAAAAATGGGTAACAGCCAGATATGTTTCCAAACTTTATATATTAAATAATATTTCCACATTCTCTAAGTTACGCTCTGATAGGAGTTTCCCATATAACTAAGAAATATACTGAGACTGTATTTAATGCTGAGATTGAAGATTCATATTCCCAGTATGGAAGCAGCATAAAATAATCTGGACTACATTTTACTTTAATGTGTTCTACAAGTAATGAGATATGGTGAAGATATCCAAGAATAAAAATGGGAACAGTCCTCCTATTTGGCTCGTGTTTACAAAACTTTATTTGATGGTTCCATTCATAATCATTTTTGTATAAATCTTTAATATGATCAGACCAATGCATCTGGAATGAATATTCCGTTCCAGATGGACTACAGCAAGTGGACTGTTCTTCAGCCTTTCACATTTTTTGTGTCAAGCTCTCAGAACCACAACAGAACACTTGGTATGTTCTTCCAAGTTGTTAATTATTGCAGTTAGACTGCTGCTTTTTAATTCAGCATCAGTCTTTCTGTGATGGCTTTCAACTAAGTAAGATGAGTTTACAAGAAATATATCTAGAGAAGAAAATATTGAAACACTTCAAGACTGAAATACTGCAAACAAGATCTACCAGAGACATTAAAAGAACTAACTACTGGGATTCATTTCTGAAAATAAGTAATACAGCTGCATACAAATATCAAAACAGTAAGAGAGAAAAAACAGTAATACAGTCCTGAAAGACACACTGTTCTTCTCCTAGAGCACTCCTGTTGGAATCAATGGTTCTTACAGATGATAAAACATAATTGCTGAGGCATTATGTTGCACATGGTATGGAAGCAAAGATAAAAGAAAATATTCACTTAATGGAGAGAATACTTTCTTCTTCAAAGAGACGTATTTAAGAGTCAAAAAGTCATTCCTTTGGTTTGGCATAAAGGGAAGGAATTATTTGTTCAGAATTTACCAAAGGGGGTTGAATTTAGCCGCTGTTCTCATTTTGGCTTTGCAAAACCAAGACTGTGTCTGCAGGTACTGCAGTTACTCTGGCTACAGTACCCCCTCATATTCAAGACAGCCCAGATGAATAAAACTATTACAGCATAGGCATGCCTTGTCTGGTGCAATGGACCTTCATGTAGTTGTTTTCCCTCTGCTAACTCTTTCACCATGGCAAATTCATTTTTGCAGTCAGATTGACTCTTACTGGCATGGCACACCACCAGGATGGTAAAACACAGTTTGGTATCCTTGAAGGAGTTCAGTGGTACCTACGGCCAGGCACCCCAAATCAAGAGGTTTCCTCAGAAGCTGCCCCCTCCCACAGCTGGAAGCTGCTGCACAAGGTCTTGCCCTGGGCTGGCAGGCGCTGCTGGACATCACCCGCTGTAGCGGCTGGGCACAGAGATGCAGCCCCCGAGGCGGCAGCGCCTTGCCCTGGGCAAGAGAGCAGCCAGCTTGCTCTGAGCCAGACCCCTGCATGGGGCTGGGGCTCCTGACTCACAGGAATTCAGGACTCCTGCTTTCTGCCAACCTCAGCGCCGGAGTCCCAATTCTCTTCCTCCCACGTTAAATGGGTCTGTAGATCTTCCAACACAATATTTGCTACTTTTGCTCAAACCAGGAGGTGGGACAAGGGATGTGAAGGAGGGAAATTAATTTCTTTCCATCACCCCTGTGTACCAAAAAAATGTTTTTGGCTTCCTGTATTTGATTTTTAAATCCTTTCAGATTCTATGGTCTCAAACCTTTCCAAAAAGCTCCATGTGTTAGATTTCCTTTATCTTTAGAGCAGCTGTATTTTCATTGCTTCTTGCTCTGCATATCTCCCCATTTTCTGAATTGTGCCACAATCAGACAAACCAACCAAGTAGTGATGACTAATAAAGCTCAGTTGTTCTGCCTCTTGCAGAAGCAGTCCTGATCAAGAAATCAATTAAATATATTACTTACTTAACCCTTTAGCTTTTTGCTATCAATGACACTATTCACATGTTAGTTAGGTGCACCATCAACTGCTTTGCTGAACACTCACCACCAAAAAAAGATTAAACCCCTGAAACGTCTGCTATAAGTAACTGAGATTCTTCCCCCAGCTTTATATATTTATTTATTTTTAAATCTGAACTGCTTCCTAAAGGGAACATTAACACAGTCTCATAGTTTTCTTCCTTACATTAAGGACATAAACTGCACTCACACCGAGCGTACTGTCAGCTAGTGCCTCACTTGTGCAGGGAGTGCTGTTTTACAAAAAAAAATTAAAAAAAAATTAAAAAAATCAAGCCACTCACGTACATAAAATGAAGTCTGTTTTAAGACAAGAAAATAATTTCTAGTACTGTAATTCTGAGCATCTCTCAAATACCCATTTCCAATATCTTAAAATAACTTCTTGACCTGGTTTTTCAGTTATAAAACTCTGCTCAAATATACTCAAATATATCTTTCTTCTGTATTTAGCTCAAATAAAAAGGATGACATTTTGACCACATAAAAACCCACAAATGCTACAAAGGTATGTGAAATCAATCACAATTCTTCCTTAACATCATCTGGCATTTTTTAAAGAGGGTGTGGGGTGTTTACAGGGTTTTTTTAAACATACTTTTTTTGTTGTTGTTAAAACAAAACCAAAACTAGCAAGTACTACCAAATTCAACAGATGTCTTTAGTGGGAACAGCATCAGACCTAAAATCAGGACATACTGACATCTGAAAGACATAAAAAGACTTGAATCTCTTTCAATTTTGTTTTTCATAATTGTATTACACAAAATAAGCTGGTGTAAGAGATTGGGTGGAGGGGGAGAATCAGAGACTCTTTGGCTGACTGGATGTGTTACATTAATTTCTTAATATGTGAAGGAGTGGATTACCCCTCTAACAGCAATGGGAAATTAGTTTCTTTATTTCTTCATTAAGACTGTGGGAGGGAAATTAATTTTCTACTCTGGTTTTCAAAATTAATTGAATATATCTTTATTAAAGTGATAAATATATACACATACTTTTTGGTTGAAAGAATTCTCTAAATTAATCCTAAACAGACATTTTCAAAGCAATTTGGTAACACATGGTTATTTTTTTTGTTTCATTTTCTGATGTTATAAAAATATTGAAAAAATGGCTCATATAAACCCAATGTAACAAAGCTGCCTATAGAAAAAAGTATCTGAAAACAGTTTTTCTAGAGTAATTTTTGTAGTATTAGTTAAATGGCATATTGTTTAGCCTTCATTTCTTCCTACTCTGACTGTATTGGTTTTGTACCTATGTTCTTGCAGCTTGTAATGAGTACCTAGGTGTCTATGCTTTCAAGCATATAGCTATATTCACCAAAAAATGTTTTTTGATTGCTCTAACAAGAAACCATAGTTTTTAAAGCATCATCCACTTAGTTTGAAGCATGAGGCATGGTATCTTAGGGTGTCTAGATATATTCATGTGTGTATTGGAGGAATTACAACGCATCTCAAAGTTACTCACTTAACTTCCTATGCATTCAGTGTTTTTATATCTGTTTGTATTGTAAACATATTTCATATGGTGTACTTCCACCATTGCATCATTATATTCTTTTATTTACATTCTTTAGTACTCTTGTATGCAAAGTCAACCACCTCAAAGTGAGCTTATGCCAATGATATTTTTATTTAGCCTTCTATTGCTTAAATAGTATATTCTTTTTATCTAACATCTTTCTTACTCAAAAAATAAGTCATAAGCATTTTTCTAGAGAACATGGACATTCAAGCACTGGAAAAAACCTACTGATTGCAATAGTGACTTTTCCATCTCCTGGTATCTTCAGATGAAGACTAGATGCCTTAGCAAACCGCATGCTTTGGCCAAACATAAGCTCTGGACTGAATACAAGAATACCACAGTAGAATCCAAGAGCTTATAACATAAGGAAAATTAGATTTGTCAGTCCTTTAGAACCATCAAGTCCTTCATGTGCTTTTGGCCTAGAGGCTCAAAAGAGTAAGAAAATCCATAACAGAGCCTCCTACAACTTTATTTTCCTCATGTACCTCAAATTCATTAAACAGAGAATACAATTTTTCATCTATTGTTCAATGACAATTAAAAGCCTATGCTATTTTATGGGGCCTCTGTCTCCCTGTACAAATAAGTAATCATGCCCCAAACTGTATCAATAGAGACACAGGTTATTTTAATTTCACCTTTTTTAGTTTTTAAACTTAAATGGCCAACTTTGTAAATTCTATAATCTTTCACATGAGTTACTGTATTATTCTTTTCTTAAAGAAAAATCTAAGAAATAAATCAGAAGACAATTATTTCTGAAGTTGTACTGCAGTTACTGTAAACCCAAACTCAAACTGTAACCTCTGCCACTAATTTCCAAGTGAAAGCCACCAATTTCTCTGTTTAGTAAGATCTGTAACTGTTTGACAGTCTTTCTTACCAAAAAAATGCTTTGTTGTATAAAATTAAAAAAAAAAATAAAAAATCCATGAATGCAGAGGGCCAAACTACCTTTGTAATCCTTGAAAAACAATGGCCTTTACGAGAGTTGTCCTAAACAATCACTTCAAACTTACAAATTATTTTCAACCTGAAAATAATATTTATTTATTTAAAAGCTTGTAAGTTTTTGCATTCATTTTCTAGGTTCAAAAAATCCAAACACAACGTTATTCCCCAAGATATACACCAAAGACACAAAAAGAACCACACCATCAATGGTGATTCATCTTTGCAGAAGTTCAAGTTACCTCCTTTTTATAGGCTCCACCTTAATTTATGTTAATAGAATTCTGGTGAATTCTTATGACTTTATTCTCACTGTAAGAGAAGAAGAAAAAGTGGAATACAAGTAAGTAATTAAACAATGGGGGGGAAGTTACAGTTGATCTTACTAGGAAGTTCTTGTTTGTTTGGTCAAACAAATAACATTTTAATTATAGACACACAGAGTATAGGAATTAAATATGCAAAGTTTATATCGAACAAAAGCAAGACTGTCTCAAAAGCATTCACACATCATGATTCAACCTACTTGTTTAATTCATTCCATTGGAATAGTTCTTCTCTTTCATAACCGCCAACAAAAAAGTTGCAAAATGCAACCAAGAGGAAGAAGTAGAACAAGTTCTTCACTTGTTTAGATAATGTATTGCTTGATTAGTAGCTTGTTAAAAAATATGAGTGAGTCCACACAGCATCTTTGTTAATACATTAACCATAATTTGCAAAAACAAAATAAGATTTGTTCTTTGCCCAGAGAAACAATTTAACTTTAATGCATAGAGAAGTAAAAACAATCTTCAACTCTACCTCCCCCTATTAGGGGAACTTAAAGAAGCAGAACAAAAGGAAGTCTGGATAAAAATTAAGTAGCAGACAAAATCTCAACTATCTGAGGAAACGAGTCAATGGTGAAATAAAGAAACCATCACCAAAAATCCTCTTCCTTAGGAAAGAAAATCTATGATCTATCCCATAATTAAAACGGCAGAGTGGAGCCCCTTCTAATGGTGTAACATTTATCAAAATTTAAAGTCTGATAGGCTTTTACCAATATTGCTGTTTTAATTGCCTCATGCATTCGTGGAAGAGGTTGTTGAGGGCTCTGTAATCCTCCGTGTCACACAAACTCCTTCTGTCACAGCTCCAACAAAACCACATTATTATCCTCTCCTCTTCCAGAATTTTTTTTTTTGATTAAAAAAATGCTCCACAAGATCAAGAAGCAGGGAAACTCCACAAGACTTTTCATAGCGAACTATACAATCTCCAGACAGAAAAAGAAAAAAGAAAAAAAAAGAATTTTATAGAAAGCATCCTCAAAACATCTTGAGCCAAGACTCCGTAACCTTTTCCAATACACCACAAAAGCTCTGCATGAATGGGACAACTTAAGATTATGTTTATCATCCTTGCCACAGTACAGATTGTTAGCCTGCACACCCATAAGTCGGGTAAGAATGGCATCATAAGAATGCTGTGAATATTTAGAATACAAGACCAATGCCCTGACTTCTGATCCAAACTCATTTATTTCCTTCTTACTCATATGAACTTCCCCTTCAGTACTGGCAGCACAGATACAGGTGCCACAACGGCTGTGCAGAATAGTACCCAGTGTTTGTGAGCCACTTCAATGATTTAAGGGATCTGCAATATCATTTATCCAGCAGTTTCTCCATAGCAAAATTGTTCATCCATGTTCTTTTTCCTAAGCTAAAGCAGAATTCAAGTAATTGCTTGCTTACCTGCCTAGGATAATATAGATTACGTCCCTGAGAAGGAATGCTCACCAAGCATTAAAGTGTTTGGCATCCACTGTGAAATACTTTGCCTTTGTTGTAAATGTCAAGAATTGTACATACACCTGAGATGCAGTCACCAAAACCATTCTGTTGGAAGCAAAGTGGCATTTTGGGGTCCACAAAGCAAAAAGAGCTAGAAGAATTCATACCAGTACTCCTCACTGGACCTCTCTTTGTAGAGAGACTGCTTACCTAAATTTTCTCTGTATTTTCTTAGGCAGAGAGACTATTTAGGCAGCTTGTCATTACTAATCTTGGTAACATTTTCAGAAAAATCTTTGCTTCTCTCTAGTTTACAGATATTTTTAGAATCAGCTTTTAGACCACAGCAAAGAATAACTGCATCCTCAACAGAACTGCGCTGGCTCTACCTCACACATGGCATTCTCTCATTTGGACTAAAAACCTGAAATCTCTCACCGATTGCTTCCTCAAACTCAATAAAATTCACTTTACTCTTTACCTGGCTGTAATGTGCTAGACCATTTTCCAGAAACTGTAAACATAAAAAGAACAGCAAATTACAATATGCAGGAAAAAAAAATACAGGTTAACACCACTGCCTATAAAATCAGTAATCATGAAAAACAGTAAAAATTTGATCTATTATCAACCCTAACAATCACTACTTCTGCTTGGATAAAAGCACCTCAAATAAGCACCTCACCCAATTAAAGTTGGCTTCTACTCACTAGTGCAAATAAGTTGAATTTTTAAGATTACATGTCTAAAGAAAATTTAAAAATCCCTTTCTCACCTTAAGTCTTCAAGCAACCCTCCCACAAGCACAAACGAGTTCCTTGTAGATCAACCAAATACATACCAAATAGAAACTGACTGTAACACAGCAACAAAGGTTATAAATATATCTCCACAGCTACCAAAGTAAATGCAAAGCATAACAGAAACACCAATATCTAGTGCATTTATGCATGTTAGAAGCCTGCAACTGAGCAAAATTAAAACATCAAAGCTATCAATCTGGTGTTACAGTTCTTCATCTACAAGTAACTCAAAAGCTCAATTTTGTTGGAAAATTAAACCTTTTCAAGACATATTTTATACAGCTTTGTCTTGTATACTTCGATAGCAGATTCTCAGCAGGAACATCCAGAATTCTAAGTGAAAGTAAAGCTGCAGGAGTAAGCTGAAATGCCACCAGAGAGCTCCCTCTAGTGTAAGCAAGAAAAGGAAATAATTTAAGTCCAAGATACCAACTGTACAGAGAAATGTTACCGAGACGAAAAAGGTAATGCAACAGAAATAGTTAAGGAGCTAAATATTAACCCCAGATCTTAGAAAGGTGAGATGAGGTTGAAGCATCAGGGCTTTTGCTCTACTAGTAGCAGACAGTATCACAGAATCACAGGATGGCTGAGGTTGGAAGGGACCACTGGAGGTCCATCACCTGGTCCACCACCACCACCACCACCCCCCCCCCAAGCAGGACCACCTACAGCCAGTTGCCCAGGACCATGTCCAGACACCTTCTGAATATCTCCAAGGATGGAGATGCCATAACATCCCTGGGCAACCTGCGCCAGTGCTTGATCACCCCCTCAGTAAAAAGGTGTTTCCTTACATTCAGGAGGAACCTCGTGTGTTTCAGTTTGCGCCCATTGCCTCTTGTCCTGTCACTGGGCACCGCTGAAGAGAGCCTGGCTCCATCTTCTTTACATCCTCCCTTCAAATATTTGTACACATTGATGAGATTCCCCTGCCCCCTGAGGCCAAGAACTTTTGTTCCTGCCTAGTGACCTTAAATAATTTTGCTAGTTGAAAAGTAGCTCACCAAAATAAGACAAAACTGTATCAAGAACAGCCAGAAGCAGATTTTCATCACACTGCCAGAAGGTTTTGACATGAATTTTTTTTTACCTTGTGTATATTTGGGAGCGCATTGTTTTAAATAAGCCAGTTTATGCTGACAGTTTTCCACAGACCATTTCCTGGAATTCTCACATCGGGACACGTACATACAAGTCTCACAACATACTAGTCTTTCCAATAACAAAAAAGTTCAGCCTTATTAAACTTGCTGCATCTAAAACTATTTTGAGCAACTGACAACACAGAATTTTAATCCTATTAGGTGAGCAGCATTCTCTGTGCCTTCAGTGGGAGCTGACAGCACTCAGCAGCTGGGAGGACTGGGCCCATTACTGAAATCAGAGTGGGTGTTTGCTTCCCCAGCAGCATTGGTAACATTTCCATTCCCTTTCAAATATTGAAGACATAGGCAACTATTTGTGAAATTGAGCCCCACAAGGCTTTTACTGACCCTCTGTAAGCATTTTTAGTTGAATAACTTTCCCATAAAGATTAGTATGCTGACAATAACAAACTTTGTTAATTGGATGTATAATTACTTTTGTTCTTTATGTGCTATTACAAGTGTCTATCATTATTTCTGAGCAGTAAAAATTATCTCAACAGCTTAGTGGTTAATAACCAAATACTCAAATTAGGTGTAGGCTTTTTTTTTTTTTTTTTGAGACATTTAGGAAGAATCCTGCCTCATTCTGAAACTTAACAACTGACACTGATCTATCAACCTGTCCTTAAAATCCTAGTTATTTTGCTATTAAAAACCTCTTTTTTTCATGTGTTTCTTATTTTCCCCCCTACACTGCCATGGGGTATTTGTGCCAATTTGTGCCAGCATTATTTTTTTTTCCCAGTTAGAAAAATCACTAACCCTCCTCTGAAGGAAAGAAGCAATAACCTCAGCAGAAGTTAGTTTATCAGCCAAATTCAACCTCTTAATTCCAAAAAAATCTCATGACCAACACTCAGAAGACTTTTATGATGTCTTGTGGGGATGAAGTGATAGCCTTAACTAAAAACAAAGCAATGTGTGTATCAGAAATGTAAGCCCATTTAAAATACACTTAAAATTCTATTGTTGCATCATTACAATAGTAATCTTGATTACAAGTAAAGATTTAATTGATGATGGTTTGCCAAACAACACAGTATCATTTATCGTGTCTTTTATTAGATCAACCAATACAGTTGGAAAACCAGGCACTTCTACAGGAAGGCATAAGGGACACTACAGGGTACCCCCAAAATTAACTCTTTTCCACATATGACCTGGTCTAAAATAACCCTTCCCTACAGCATATACTATGTGGAACAGGGTAACAGGTTTATCCAAGATTCTGATATGGTTCACTTTTTTGTTGAAGTGCTTATTGCTGAATGTGATAGTCAAAGCCCTTTGATGTTAACTGTACAAAACCAATCATTAAAAACTAAGTTATGTTAGATAACCTTTAGTAAAAAAGCATTACTTCTAAATCAAGCTACCTGGACAGAAATTTAGTTAACAAACATGAGAACTTCAAATAGTTTTGTATAAAGGACAAATCTATACCATATGATTCAGGACATCAAATAAACCACTACAAAGAACAAACCAGATGCACACAGTTCCAAAGTCCATGATGAGAGGGGTCATCCTCAATTATACATTTGTGTCATTTTCATTATTCAAATGCTTAAAAGTTCTATCCAGAGTTTATCATATCAATTGATAAATACTACAAGAGAAACTGAATAACTACAAGAAGTTTAATACTGAAATTATAGTAGGATGTATTTGCATATTAGGGTGAGATAAAGGGTGATACTTTTCATGATTCTGTATCAAACAATCAAAAGAAAATCCTCAACAACACGATCTGAATGGGACACTGCTACACAAGGAATTAGATGCATTCCTGACCCGAAGTCCTCATCAGAAATTAGTAAAGCATATTATCTTTTACTATACTAAAATGAATACACCACTATTAATTTGAAGCAAAGTAATCACTATATGCAGAATAATTGGTGCATAGACATCTTAGATTGATATCCTCATCTTGTGAGGAGATACATAGTTCTGGTTCAACTCAACAGCATCATAAATAATTTCTCCAACAATATTTTACCAAACATCATTAATGAGTGAAGTTTTAAAATACAGGTAAATAAGCATACCAGTTAGTATAGCCAATAAATTAGAGATATTTTTAGAAATGTGAATTTATATTCACCCAATGTTAAAAGTGATTTAAATTAATTTCCTATTTTTCATGTCTCAGAATATCTCTAATTACATATCTACTATATTGTTTACAGTTATTTATCAAAAAGGTTGAGGAAAATAACATCTTTACTGATGGTTCCGTGCTTCTGAGCTTCTTCATCACATAGCTTGCTAATCAAAGCTATTTTGCCTGAAAAATTACTTCACAAGTAGGAAAGTAACATGTAAAAGCTATTCATTGTTCTGCCATGCTGAAAACTGCATATACACAGGAGATATTCTATTTATCCTAAGCACTTGCTGCACCCTCTTTTTCTTATATTTATCTTTTCTGTGATCTGTATAACAAACCAGAATTGAAGCACACTTTTAGTCATTACCTACAGCATAACCCTAAACTTCTAGTATTTCCTTATATAATAATTAGCTTAAGCTGTGTACACTGTTGTCTTTACACCTGCTCCTGTAACGCTGCTTTAAACAGCAAATTTGAGTCTTAGGGTTGGGACAGCAAAAATTCAGGTATAGTTCAGAAACAGGGGTGACTCCTACCTTAGGAATAATGGAGTCGATCCACACCTGATGTGGGGTGGGGATAAACCTTGCTGAGTCTTTCTTTGTTCTTCCGCCTTAATAAGGATATGTCTTGACAGCATAGCACAAGAAAGGTTTACCTCATTAATACAAGAAGGAACTAGAGGACTCATGCACACTTGTTACCACATTTACCATTACCAGCTTCTCACTCATTTTTCTGTAGAGACTAACATATAAACATGTTAGAGTTTTCACACATCTGTGTACCCATATAGTAGCCCTCAGCAAGGATTTCACTGACAATCCTCAAGATCACAGAGATGGGCACATGGGAATGCAGGCTGAGCTCACAGAGGGGGCACACAGGAGAAAATTAGAGTCTTTTCCAAAGTAAACACGACCCTTTCCTGGTTTCCAGTGTATAACAACTTAATCTTTTCTTATTACATCTCAATACGAAATAAGCTACACTGTTTATGTTCTGTGTGGTATGGTTTTGAAAAACCTCCACCACATGTGCACAAGCACCCATGCACACACAGACAGAAGACACAGATTTTCTGCCAAGATCTACACAGGCAAAAACATTTGAGTAACCGTTGGTAACTGTTAAAGATCTGAGGCCCTTTCCCATTGGAGTTCTACTGCATTACTCCTCCAGCTTCAGAGCAGCAGTGAGGTCCAGCGGAGAGTTCGGATGGGGATGATCTGTTTCTCAGTCCACACCTGGAACCTTCTCCTCTGATGCAGGCAGGGCTGGGCCCAGGGGCCACTCTTGCCCTGAGGATAGCGGGATCCACATCCACTCCCCACATGGCATACCTAAGCAATTCTAAGATCTTTTTCCCTCTCTCTTAACAATGATCTGCAATGGTGGCACAACGCAATGGAAATTTACCTGCTGTTTGTACAACAGAGGTTCCTCATACAAGGTTGTTGTTATGACACATAAAAGATTTCCACATATGCATGCGGGTACTTTACTTGAAGACACCCCAGAGCTCTTGTGCATTCATGGCCTTGCGCTGTAGCTCGCAGCCGCTCTTTCACTGGTTGACACCACCCTCACAGAGATAGTCATGTAGGAAGTCAGGGTGAGGGCTGAGTAAAGGTACACAGGAAGAAGTTCTAAGGTCCTTTACAAAGTAATGGCAGTTTCTCCTGTTTTCCAACACGTAGCAACCAAGTATTCTTGTCTCCTTAGCATTATCTAGATAATAAACAATCTCTGCTGCTCTTTTCCTACACAATATTATCTTAGTCCTTCACTGCGTTATAAACATACACAATCATACTACAAAGTTGTCTGTTGAGATCTCCACCAGCTAAAAAGCATTAGAACCACCCCAGCTTGTAAGTTACATGTTCACTAAGCACCTCAACTGCAGTGTGTTGGTGTCATAAAGTAATTATTTAACTACAGTCATCCTTCCTCCAAACAGTTTTCCTTATTCCACACATCAGAAGTTTCTGGTTTTCTCCGGAGAATATCTGATCACTTCCATCAGTGGTATCGCTCATTCTACTCTTTCCTGCTTCCATACATACAAGTTACTCCAGCACTTAAATAAATAATACAATCCAGAGTCACTGCAGGAGACATGCTAACACAGACACAAATCACTTTTGGTCCCTGTATTTCCTGGTAGCAAAATCATTCCACTCATGTGTCTCAAGAGTTTCTTTGGTGTGCAGTTTTTAACCCAACCTATTCCAAAATTCTTCACATATCTGATGTTACCAGTACACTGTGTTAAATGCATTCTCAACCTTACCTTTTAAAAGGCTTTTCAAACACCAGTTCTTGTCCTTTGTAAGCACCATACCTGGTTTGGGAAAAGACTCCTAAAGCAAATGTGAAGTACTGAACTGCTTCTCTCTTGTCCCTTGGAGAAGCCAAAAGACGCAGACTGATGTGCTTGAACCCAGCCTCCGTGCCAGGCTGCTCCTCTGCACTGGGAAGGAGAGTGAAGGGAGGCCCCAGCGCAGGCGTGTGCTAGCGGAGACCAGCCTCATGCATCTCAGGGAACCACATCTGCCACTCTCTAGCCTTTAAGGTTAAGTTTTACATTAAGGTTTGTCTTCACTGATAAAAAAAAACAAACAAAAAAACCCAACCAAAACACCAAACCACAACAAACCTGCCAAAGTTATTTTCACCTGTGCAAAACCTATGCTGGTCCTTTTCCCCCTCTGGCTAGAAGAGCTTGGTGGAGGCAAATACTCCAGTTTGCTGTTAGGCAAGTAATTAACTGTGGATAAGAAGCTAGTTAAAAGGTACACGCACCTCCTCACCCCTGTTCGGGAGGCATCACCTCTCCACAGCTTCTGCTCAGCAGACACCCTGCCATTAGACAAGAGCTTTACTTTTGAGGAATAAAAAGCCAAACCAGGTTTTCAGCATCACGATTAACCCAGGAGGGGGAAAAAAGTCAGTTTTAACAGCAAAAGGTGTTCACAGAAGACAAAAGGACTGCTACCTTGTCCTCAGAGGGATCCTGGGGGTGAGCTGAGGAGACCGCCAGGTTTCTGGAAACGAAGCCCAGGCCGGCGCCCGAGGGAGAGCCCCAACACCACCGCTGCTGCTGCCGCCGCCACTGCCTCAGCTCCCGCTCCGGCCGTCCCGGCGCTCCCGCCCGACCCCCTTTTCCCTCAGGTTCGAGGGACGTTTCCGCCCCCCGCCCCAGGGAGGCCGCGGCCCGCCGGTGCCGCCGCCGCCGCCGCCGCCGCCGCCCGCGGAGGCGCGGACCCCGGGCAGGGCGGGCGGGGGCGGCCCAGGTACAGCCGTGTGACTCCGCCGCGCCCTTTCCAGGAAGCGCCGCGGCAGCAGCCCCGAGAGAGAGACGCTGCCCCGAGAGAAGCTTTCCCCGGGTCGCCGCCGGAGCCTCGCCGGGGCAGGTAGGGCCGGCGCGGCGGGAAGCGGCGCCCCTTCTCCACGCTGCCCCTTCTCGCCGCCGCGGCGGGCTGCGGGACGTTCCCCGGCGCCGGGCGGGACGGGGGAGACGCTTTCCTGACTGACGCCTCCCGCTCTCGCGGAGCCTGACCGGCTCTCGAGTCGGCTCCGGCAGCGGGGGCCGGTCCCGGGGCGAGGGGCGGCACAGCGGGCTTTCCTTCGCGGGGGGCGGCCGCGGGCTCGGGGGGCCGGGGTTGGAGCAGCCGTTGGGGGAAGCTCCCGGCAGGGCCGCAGGGCGGTTCTTCCTTCGGCGTTAAGGGAAAATTCCTGTTTATACTTCCCAAGAGTATTTCCCCAGCGGGTGGTCGGCGCAACGTCTCCGCTTCGGGCGGCGATCGTGTTTTTCCTCTGTTGGGCGTCTCTTGGGAGAACGGCGGTCTGTCTTCGTTCTTACTTTCCACAGTCAGCCTAGGTGGGAGAGGGCAGGCTCTCCCCTGGCGTGTGGGGCGTGAGGGGGTTGGCAGCGGCTTTCTCCCGAGAAAATGGTTTCTGTACGTCCCCCCAGGTCGGGTGGCTTTTATAGCCCGCTGTAGCTGCTCTGGCAGCAAAACCGTGGCTATCCGAAGTTGCCGAGCGTACCGGCAGCCCTGTGGGTGTGATCCTTCCCCGTTAATTTGCCAGCGAACCGGGCTGGTGCTCTGCTGAGCCCCGTCCCCGGGAGAGGAGGGCAGAAGGTATTGCCGGCTGTGGGGAGAGGGGCCCGGGGACACGCGTGGGTCTTACGCAACGAAAACTTAGCAAGAGGCACGCAGGACCAGTTTGGAGCGGTGTCTTTCTTCTAGGGATCCATTAGCCTCAGCTGCATGTAGGTGCTTGCGTTAGATTACTTCATTTACAGGATTCATTCACGGTTCATCACGGACACTGGGGAAGATTGCATTGTCTTTTTTTTTTTTAACTCATGGTAGTTTCTGTCTGACAGGTACCACGCCATGTTTGCGTTTTTGATAGTGCTGTGTCAACTGCACGTGATGATGTTTGCATTTCCTCACTGCACAGGGAGATTAAATAACTTGAAGCAACCTGAACGGAAAGATGGTAACTTACTTTTAACATGACTTTATGCCTTCCAGAAATAAAACTGTATCTAACTTTGCTGAGAAGTCTTTTTACGTATGTAAATAGTTTTGGTTTTGTTGGGTTTTGGTTTTTTTACTTCATTAAAAAAATTAAGCTGTTTTATGCTTAATTTTAGAATATTTGAATATCTTTTGCTGAAATGACTGATAATTGACTTCCGTGTGGATATTAAGTATTTATCAGATCCAGTAGTAAGTGCAGATTGGGACAACTGAACTTTCTCTAAGTCTCTAGGGTTATTGCCATTGATATAACCAGAACCCTCTAAGTAACATCAAAATTTCAGAAGTTTGAAATCTGTATTAAGACAGTACTGCTTTGGTACTATTCCAGCACATCACAGTTTTATATCTAAAATTGCTTTGTATTTGAAAGGGTTTATTTGCTTGTTCTTTGGGATTAGTATTTTTTCTCAATACCAGATCCCCTTACTACCCCTTGACAGATAAACATAGTGCTGCTACTGCAGTTCTTCACTTTGGAGGGAGGGAAGTGGAGAGGAATTGAGGTAAAAACAAATCAAGTTCTCCAGAAGGACTCAAGCACTACAATGTTAAGCTGGGTGATACTTGACATTTACGCATCAGGGCTTCAAAAAGGAATTTGTAACTTAGCTGTCCAGTCTCCTCAGTGGATAAAGAGTGCTGAAACCTTAAGACAGACTTTAAAAAGTCATCACATTGAGGGAGAGGCTCCTTCAGGGCAGTATGTTGAACAGAAAACATGGCTAGCAGAAAAATGCTTGAGACAGGTTATTCATTAAAATTCATATTGCTCTGGGCCATAAAGTGTCAGGCTGCCTCTTTGCTGTGAGTTCTCTATTTGTTCTATCACAAATAGAGTTCTCCTCTGACAATAGGCCCAGATCACACTCTCATTAAAGATGGAGTGAGTTGGAAAGAGAGGGGCCCAACTCTTTATCCAATAATTTAGCGAGTAGAACAGTTGTCAAGAGAATGGGATGCCTGCATTGAGAGGTTACCCCTTCAGCATTTTCTGAACATCTTTTGCCAGCAGAGTTACTTTATTCAGCACATTGCGTGGATGCATTTTTGATCAAATGCTAGGGATCCTAAAACTGTGTTTAGCATTTTGTTGAACCAAGGACTGCAGAACTGCATTCAGTTCCCTCACATATAGGAGAGAATTCATATCTATCTGTTTCATTCTCCAAATACTATCTTAATCACCAGGTTGCAGGTAATTCGGAGATAGAGATAGGTGTACTTCGACTATGTCCTACAAAGTGAAAAAAGTGCAGATAAATGGGTAAAGACTCTTCAAAAGTGAAAAGGAGCATGTATCACTGGGAATTAGGGGTCCTAGGCTCCAGGCAGTTTGCTGATGCATTCCACATTAATTAAAATGCATCAATTATCTAAGTTAATTCAGAAGTATAGCTAATACTACTTGCATGGTAAGGGATGAAACACTTCTGAGCAAAACTGAAGATACCTCTTTCAGAAGACTGAAGTTATTCTTGCTATTTGCACTGAACCAAGATACTGATATTTTTTTCCATGTAATTCTTTCCCCTTTCCACTTGTGCATTTGTTTTTTAAGTCCTTCTCTCTGGTTGATCTTAGATATAGCATAAATATTTTGAGCTTAGATTTTCTTGCAATTACTTTAGAATAACAGATTTCCCTTCCTACACAAATGTGTGCGCACATGTGTGGCTCTTTCATTATATACTGTAGAATTCTATAAATTACATAAATATATACTCTAATATTCATTCAATATACTATAATATTAAAGACCTAAACAGCCAATATGCAAGTTGCACTGCAATTTTCTTAGTTTTCAGAGAGCAAACCATTTTGAGATACCGTTGCAAGATCTAACAGTAACTATTAGGGTAAAAATTCCTGAATGATGTGATAATCTAGCCAAACAAGCTAACAAGAACACGGAGCTAATTTGTAGCTGAATAACTTTATACTGAATCTCATCTCCTTTTTTAGCCGTCTGGCTTGGTATGTAACAATGGTGTTTCTGCATTACACTTGCAAAAATAATCCTCTAGTCATTTCACTTAACCAAATAGTCTGAATTTCTTGGAATACAGATTGGGCTTTCACTGAAAACCAAGCCAGAAAACTAGTTCTGTCATAATAATTTTTTTTTTTGAGAAAGAAGCTATAGCAAGAACAGGCTAAAACTTGACTATGGAAAATGCCTGGTGAGAAAATGCATTCCTGTATTCCAAAACCTTCTATAATTTCACTAACTCTTCTGGAATCTCACCTCACAACTTATTCCATGAGGCCTCATGGAGCCTGTAATATGCACAAAAGAAGAAAAGAATTAAATGTCTTCCGAAGTGCCTGTTGTCAGTAAAATTCCTATCACGGACTAATTTAAAACAAATAAACTTGGCAATATGCCAACCTTTAGATAAAACTTGCTGCCACAACTGTGAAAAGAGAACAAATGTAAAACGAATAGGGCTTGCTGCCATGATTTAAAATCCAAATTCCGTAAAGAAAACTTGGAACTCACAGATACCAGAATATTGATAAATATATTTTGAGGATTCTTCAGAAGAGATTTTTTTTATCTCCCCCCCCCCCCCTTGCCTCCTTCCTCCAGTAGGCCAGTGTCTTGCTGAGTTTGGATCTGACTGAATTTATGCTTTATGTGACTATTACTTTGTTCTTAAAAGCTCCAGTAAAAAAACTGATGCTCACATCCCAGAAAGAATAACACCAAAACTTGAACAACAGCTGTCATGAGAATCAAATTCTGTTGGCCAGTATAAAGAATACCAGAAATCCTTTATGAGAAATGAAAATATGTTTATTTTATATTGCATAGCTAGAAAAGTTAACAGCAAAGAAGACATTTTAGGAGGAGACCTTGATGTTTCTTTTTCCTGTATGTAGTTGAGACATGCTAAGGGAAGAAGTGGTCTCGATGTGCTCCTTTAGGATACTAACCATTCTTTAAAAATAGCAAATTTAACTTTCCTAACTTGTTCTAAATCAACTTTTTTAAATTAGTGTTTACATCAGAAAAAGAGGCCAATTTATTCATTGGACGACATCTTCTGAATAACAGATTTGATTTTGAAGCATTCACAGCAGATAACCTGGAAAGAGAATGCTTTGAAGAGCTGTGCAATTATGAAGAAGCGAGAGAAGTTTTTGAAGACCCTGATAAAACGGTAGCTGTTCAAACTGAATTTAATATATTGAAGGAGGTTACTGACTAAATCATTACTGTATCTAAATACTGTAGCCCTTCGGAAAACAGCACCTAAAATGATTGCTTATTTTACTGTAAAGTAGAGGCCCCAATAAGATGGGGTTATTGCTCAAGATACGCAGTGAATATACTTGAATATGTACTACTGTCTTTGAAGACTTTAGATAAGAGCTCCAATTCTGCAAATACATATAAATGAAACTTCAGAAGTACTGCTTGTGGATATACTTGCATGTGTTTTCAGAATCTCTTTTTTTTTTTTTTTTAAGTAACTTCTCAGCATCCAATTTGAATGTGTTCCACATGCTGTATGTATTAATTGGCCGATCATGTCCTTGTGTCATGCCAAAGAAGTGTTTTAGGGAGAGGAGTACAGAGCAAATCTGCAGTTCAGCTATTGCTGAGTATTCCTATAGCATTATCTTCTAAATTGCTACCTATATACAGCTTGGGAGAAACCTGGTATAAAATAAGAGAAAAATACTTAAGAAACCTTGCAGCCCAATAATGGAACGTGATGATTGTTTGCAGTCTAGACGGCTCTTGCTGCATGCAGCAAGACTCTCTTCATGATTCTAGGTGTGCTCTGCACTAACCTGCAGAAAAACCAAGGAATACACACTCCTATTCTGAAGGTGGAAATGTTAGTTTGCCATTGCTAGCATTTTCCTAAGAAAAAGGTAAAAGTGTTAAATTGGAATCTTGATGGGAGTTTTTTGCTGGGTAGCAAAAGTGGAAATTACAGCTAAACACATTTAATGCATAACAGTCACACAATGCAAAGGTTTTTCTTTTTCACTTAAATGAATCCCATTATTTCTCCTAGCTGATATGAATTCAAATAGTGTTCATGCAAATGTCGGATTCTTAAGAACTTGACTTTGCCTTATTAATACTCTTCTGTAGGGATTTACGAAGATTAATTGTAAGCATTTTTTTAGTGTCAGAATATGTGCTTTCTACTATAATTGGGCAGAAATATGAGGTAACGTTGGACAGTTAAATGCACTTCTTTCTTTCACCAGCTGGCATTTTTTCCTTCCTTTGTGAAATTGTAATATTTATGCAGACTTCAATGTATGAGAAAAATATGGTGGGATAAGCAAGTACAAATCTTTCAGCAGGAGTTGCTTCTGTTCATGCCATTGTTAAATTTTGCCCACAGTACTATTTTAAAAAAATTGTCAATAAGCCTGTCAATTATCTGTTTCATATAAATCTGATCCCTTGTGTTTTTATAGATGGATTTTTGGAACGACTATTCAACTAAAGGACCTAAAATAAAAATAGGCAAGTCATCTTTTTATTCTTTTCTTATATTGCAGTATTTTGTGTTTGTTATAATAGTACATTCTTAAAAATACACCATGCATTCAGTTAGCAAAATCAGAATTAATCTTTTTACTGAAATTCACTGTGAACTGTGCAAGTATATTGCATTATCTGATGCAATAAAACATACTCACTGAAGTATCTTACTCCCAGTGGGCTCCATTATAAGTCTGTAAGTAAAAACAATGTAACTTTCTTGTACCTTTCTTTGTTTTATTACACAATCAGTAAATTTGCAGTAATTCTGTAGCTGCTTTCTGTGGTTTGGTTGTGTTTATTCCTCTCCTCTCCCTGCCCTCTCTTTCTTTAATAGTAATATAACAGTCTGATTTAGGTTCAGAGTAGTCTTATGCCAGATGTTTTATTAGAAAAATGGTCAGTATGACTTGAGGGAAGATCTACAGCCTGATCATGGTCACAAGTACATGAAGTAATATTTGGAAGGCATTAGAAGATGGACATCTCAACAGTTTTATGTACAGAAAAGGGAGTATTTACTCACTTTTGCTTTAAAGATGACTGTGAGTGATACTCTTGGGTTGTGTTGCACAGATACTATGGCTTCACACAGCAAGCTAGATATTGGTGGAAAGGAACAGCCTTATAGCACAGCGAAATTAGTATTTTACAGTGTATACAGTATACTATGTAGATAGAAAGAACACATAATGAAAATAACCAATATTTTCTCTTCAGGTGATGAGACACTACAAAAGATTAATGTTACAGGACTTCTCATCAGTCTAGTTGCTGCTGGAGTACTGTTAGTTATAATTGCACTGCTTATCTTCTACTGCTGCAAAAGCAGATGCAAATCAAGGCAACCACCACGGTAAGGAATTTCACTGCTTAAAAAAAACCCCACCAAAACCCAAAAAACGCCAAAACAAACTCTTGCTTAAGAGTGGAATTTAAAAACCACTCTGCATTGGTCTAACTGTATTCTCAGAGAATCCAATGGGACTTCTAGTTCTTACTTTTCTGGAACCAAAGTTACGTGACCACTAGCAGCAGTTATGCTGGTTAGTAACATAACAATGTAAAAACAACACTTGCATGGCTGACATACCTTTGGGTGTTTTTTTCTTTGTGTGTGTTCTTGGTTCCAAAATACTCTTATTAAAAGATGGAATCATTTTAATAGGTTGGGGCCTGCAATGGAAAGTCTAATGTGTTCTGTTTGCTCTTTGAAGTAGGTTGTATGCTCTTTGTGGCATGTAGTCTACCTCAGATGTGAAATGAAGTAGGTTGGAGGAAATACTTCTTTACCAATTCTTTAGCCCTGCTTGTTCCTTTATCCTAAACTTGAAAGGAATACAAGGGGATTCTGTGCCTCCTCTTCCCTATAAATTTCACATTACTGAGCTATTCTTACCCTGTGGTTTGGAGAGAGTATTTGGCTTCTGGTCTTTATGATCATTGAAGGCAAGTGTTTTCTGTTGTGGGGTTTGGGTGGGGGTTTTTTGTGGGTTTTTTTTGGGTTGTTTTGGTTTTTTGTTTAGTGGTGGGTTGTTTTTTTTTTCCAACTAAGACTTTATATTCTTTCTTCCCTTTAAAACAGAAGCTGCCATTTATAATGCTGTTAACTTTGTTTAGGTACTTGCATTATGTAAGAAGTAGAAGACGTAGTTCATCTAGCATCTTCAGAAGGCACGAAGAATTTTCTTTAAACCCACTTCCTCTCAGAACTGATGATTCAGGACTACCAACTTATGAGCAAGCAGTTACTTCAGATGGACAACACAACGTGCCACCACCTCCTTATCCAGGGCCCCCAACAGGGGCTCGGGTGTTTAAAAAGTCTATGTCACTTCCTGCCCCTTAGTCACAAACCTCCTTCTGGGGTGAGGGGGGATTACTGAAACATAAACTTTTTTAAAAAGTCTGTGCTACCTTGCATATTGCAAGACAGTTTACAAAAATGTGAAAGATCTTTAGCACAACTAGGAGCAAGTGAAGGTCCCATTTGGGAAAAGAGGTGATCTGTTGCAAAGGCTGCAGGACTGTTCTTTGCACAAGGTTATTGCGCTAAGAGGAGGGAATGCATAAAGACTAAGTCTTGTACTGCCACCCTCTTCTATATGCACTTTGAGCCATCCCATCATACTATTGATGTTTCATTAATAGTTTCATCTCTTTTTTCTTCAGAAGGAACAGTATTTTAATTGGTTTTATTGTCACTAACCATTTTTTGTGACTATTAATACTTTAAACCACTTTAAGAAGTCTGCTTTGTTGTTTGATATATTCACTTCATTGCTGTGTGAATTATCTATTCATTCTAGTAATAGATTTGAGTATGAAAACTATTTCATGATTTGATCTTTCAAATGTATATATATTACTCCTTCTGGATTACATTGGTTTGTTTTAGACATTGCTGGTTAACACACTGCTCAATGTGTTGTATTTTTGTACTTGTAATTTTGGATGAAAACGAGCCATTAATTGCATGGCACACTACCCATTCAGACAAAGTATATTTTTATCAAATGGTTCTGATGTTCAGCACTAAACACCAGGTCCAAGTGAATAGGTAGAGGGGATGTTAAGCAAATAGCTGGAGACTTGTCCCTTGTTAAAAAAGTACCCAGGTTTCAAAAATACTGTTTCTCTTGCAGTTTAAAAATTTAAATGTTGAAAAAGACATTTAGCTTGGGGAATCAAAGGCCAAACTACCCCACAGGAGCACTTTGTGTCAGTATGTATTGCCCTACTGGGATGACAAAATCATACTTTTAAGTAGAATGTAATATCATATTAGGTAAATAACCAGTATCCGCAGAGCAATAGTCATGAATTTCAGGGAGTTACTGGTTAACTGTATCAACAGAATTTCTGTATCTCCAGTTGTAGCCACCCTTAATTTTACACTTTATTACAATATCAACCCCCAACATTATATGGCCTACAGATCTTGCGGAGCAAGTCGCGGAGCAAGTCACAGACCAACGTTGCTGTCCCTTTACCTCCTAGTCAAGTGGCACTGTAGTGGAAAAGGCTTCCCATAGCCACAGGAAGCCATATTAGAGGGTCTCAGAGACAACATGTCGGGCTGCTGTTTTCTTGTATTACAGTAGCTATATAGTTGGACACATGCAGTAAAGTTTTTTAAGAAGCAACAAATACCGCCACCGCCCCCCCCCCCCGTTTGAGCAATACTGGCAGCAGCAAAAGGTATCTTAATTTGGTGCCTAAAATGCACTTCAAAGGCTGAATATTTATATGTAACATTTCACTGAATTTTATGTTTAACATGCTAGTGCTGTTGAGTAAGATGTGGAGATTTGCTGTGAGAGTTTTAATCTGTAAATGCTTTTGTAAAGAAGAAAATGCTCCAAATCTTGGAATATGAAGAGGGTACATTGAAAATGCTACACAAGGAGGTCTTGCCCTTTGAAAAATACATACAACCCACCTGGTATCAGTGGATGTTGGACTGTGTTCTTGTTGCTAAAGCTTCAGCATCAGATTTGGCTTTTGACAAGTTGCAAACCTCTTTGCAGCGTCTTTCTTGTTGAGAGATGGGGGAATCCCCTTGTTGGGAGAGCTTCAATTCACTTTTGCCCTACTTGAAAAAGCATTTTTAAGTTCTTGGAGGTTACTATTCTGCAAGACTGAAATAAGTGAATTGTTTGAGATCACTGTTGATAACCAAAATACAGAGTTATGATAAATTACAAGCTTGCAAAAACATTTCTCCCGTATTTCCTTTCATTTAGCTACCAATTTTAAAATTTGTTAATGTGCATCTTGAGCTATAGAGCATGCTTTTCTCTAGATTTTTCCTGGGACTCAAATTACTAATTTAATGGGACTGATAGGAGCACTTTCAAGGAAAGGGATTTCACAGGGCAGATAAACAGAGTTCAGGTTCCTTAATGTTACTACAGTGATGTACACATCTGGCAAAGTCATGTTTTAAATAAACTACAGAAATTGTACAGAAACCTATTTAATCACTTGAAATTTGATTCTTCTCCTATTCCTACAAATCATTTGCAAATGATTACATGCAATGCAAGCACAAATCTTGTCCTTCATAATTAATAAAAAACCTTGACATGGTATAACTGTTGAACATCAATGCTATAGTGTTTTGGGCAGTAAACTGCACCTTCTGTAGGGAATAACACTTCAAATTTACTCAAAGAAGCTGCACGTAGACCTTGAAGATATTCAAAATATGCAGTGACTGACATTCAAATACTGGTTGCGCAAAACATGACAATTTGCAAGACACATTCTGCTTATTTTAAATAAGGAGCAATGTTTAAAATTTAGTTGAGAATAATGTAAACTTACCTCTCCTTGTAAAGGGAGAAAATTCCTTTGAATGGCAGTTGTTTGGGCTGAGTTTTTCTTCTTTCATACATTGACTCCTGGCCCAAGATACTCTTACCTTGTATCTTGTCTCTTTTTAGAACTTCTGATTCATCAGGGTTAGCAGACAAAAAATCAACAAGAGGTAGACTATGGTGACTTGTGAATGCAGAAGTGTTGCCACATTTCCAAATTTTACATGCAGTTTCATTTGAAAATGCAGTTGCTATTAGAACATAGGAAAAAGCATATTTAAATGTCCTTAGGTGGGAAGAGGAGGAGGTCGTTGATTTTGAGGAGTAAGGCAGCAGCAAGTTTAATCTATTTGTATACAGATGTAAATCATAAGTGTTTTGACTTCCAGACTTTCTTTCAAGGGCCAGTAGGAAAGGCAGTGGATTTTAAGTGAATTAACAGAGATCTACTATGACAGTTGAAAACTAAAGCGTCTCAACAAAACACTGGGAAAAATTACATAGTACGTAAATTCTGTTTCCCTCAGAACAGGTTTAAACAGGTCACACTAAATGCTGTTAGCCACTGCCTTGAACAATTTTCAAAAACTTAGTCCTTTCAGCATCATACAAGACTACAGCATGCAACTTTTTATAAATCAGAACAGATTATCAGTTAGAGCAAATAACTTGAGGGTCAGAAAAGCGGCCTCTGGCTCTGTGAACAGAAAAATAAATCAATCTGTTTTTTGCTTCAGTGAAATAAAAAAGCCTGCCATTTGATTTATTAAATCCCCTGATGAATAATATCATAAGCATTATATATTTCTAGGTTTTTGGGTTTTTTTTTGTTGGGGTTTTTGTGAATTCATTAGAAGAGCAAAACCAAAGTACCAAATGGAAGTGCACTTCCTCACCACAGTTCATGAAAATGTGAGTCATGAAGCGTTTGATTCTGCTCCTATCATAGTCTATGGCAAGCTTTTTATTGGCTCCAGCTGAACTGGGATTGGAGCCAAAAATGACATAACTGATCACTTCAGGTAATAGAAAGTATAATACTCTGACAAATTATTTACCACAATGCTGTTGCCAAACATGATTTAGAGTATTCTATTGTTTTAATGATGCCTACTTATATTAACTAGAATGTTTGAAGCTGATCTGCACCTAAAAAGTGTTTTTGAAATTTGGAAGTGTAAGAAAATTCCAAGTCTTTCCTCAGATTACCAGCTGTGAATAAACTGCATTAATTACCTGCAGGTTATGAGCAAACCTGTTTGATTACTTTGATCAACAGTACAGGTTCATTTAAAGCTTGCTTTTTTTTTTTAAACCAACAACAAACCATCAAACTTTTCTACTCAGTCTTATCTGCCAGCAAAAGCATTATTGCTGCTATCCTCACTTGTTCCATGTGGTGTAGAGAACAGGAAGGAAACCCCAGGTTTGAAAGCCATCTTTCAAACACTTCAAGCTTACTCTTTCTATACTGTAAATGTCCTTCAATTAATTCCTATCACATACAAATTTATCACTCTTATCATTTTCACAGTCGAGAACTTGGATGTATTTTCCCCTCAGAAATCCTAAGCACATCTTCCCAAATACCCTGCTCTTTATTCAGGTGGTAACTTTTGACTGTTTCCAGTCCTCTTGTTACTCAATCTTATGAACGTATTTCCTTCTACTTATCTGACAGAGCCTTCTGAATGCACTGGGTTATATTTTAATTCTAGCTTTGATGTTAAGTGCTGTCATTTTGTTGGGTGATGGGTAGCAATATTTTAAACTCTGCTAGTCTCTATATTATTTTGTAAAACAATTTCCAAATAAACATTTATGCAGGTTAATCATAGCAAAAGAGAAAATGCTAATTTAGCCTATGATAAAAAGTCTCTAACAACTTTTTTTTTTTTCCCAATAAAGTTGGTAACAGCGTGAACTCTTAAAGATGGGTAAAACTTGACAAGGGGAAATGATCTTAAAACTGAAAGAGGGTAGATTCAGACTAGATGAAAGGAAGAAATTTTGTACGACAAGGGCAGTGAAACACTGGCACAGGTTGCCCAGAGAGGTGGTAGATGCCCCATCCCTGGAAACATTCGACGTCAGGTTGGATGGGGCTCTGAGCAACCTGATCTAGTTGAAGATGTCCCTGCTCATTGCAGGGGGGGTTGGGCTAGACGACCTTTAAACATCCCTTCCGACACAAACCATTCTATGATTCTTCATGCCAAGTAGCACCTGTTGACAGAGAAAAAGGGTCATGGTTCGTTTTCTTTAACATTGGCAATTTCTACTCTGGACAGAAGCTTCTTACTTCACTGCTACAGTTCATGAACTGCAGTCACTGAAGATGAAGATTTGAATTCAAGACAAACAAGCCAACTTAACCAGGTGTTGTACCCTTCCATCCTCCTCGACTTTCACCAGACCTTTGGTGTGAAGATTTAACACAATAACGTGACCAAAAAATAGCCACTTTCTTAGGGTTAGTGAAGTGAGCAAGACCACTCCAGCGAGGACCAGAACAGGCATGCAAAAGCAATGTGGGAAGCAGGACTTTCTCGTTTGGTAATGGTGATTTCAATCTGAAGTGAAAGTATGCATTGTGCAACGAGAATAAACTTCTGCAGAAAGGTAGGAGGGATAGATGAGGGCAGCTAGATAGAGCGAATCCTGTAGCACAGTGAATTACACTACATTAAGCCACTCTTGTTTTGCCCACTGGAATACAGTAGTCAGATTTGTGGTTGGGAGAAAAAGCACACAAGATGAGTTGAGCTAGCTGGTTAAAACTCTCCAAAGAATAACAGAATCTCCTCCTACATTTGAACAGTCAATGAAGCTTTTTAATCAGTCAACTGAACTAAGACTTGGAATACAAGTGGTGGAATATAGATGCTTCATTCTCATTAAAAGTCTTGGGGAAAATAAGAATCCGAGTTCTTTGGAAAATGTCTCTTATGTCATCTGTTTACAATATTATGACTTTAGCTATACAGTGCCCATGTACAAAAATGAGGATGTTCTATCTACTGGATTTCAACAATTCTGAAAATTACATGGAAGTTGAACAAATTTACAGCATTTTGACAGTACTTAAAAAAAAAAAAAAAAAAAACACAAAAAAAACAAACCTAGCCAAAACTCAGATTAGTAAAATTTCCCATTCAACTTTTAATCTCTGTGTCCATTTAATAGAAAACCAGCCCATTCACTTTGAAATGTCAAAAACAATTACAGCAAAACTGCCCTACTAATTTGGCAAAATACTGAAATGTCAGCAAAAGACTAGCTCCAGCTGGGAACAGCAGGTCCTATGATGTACCAACAAGGAAAGCAATAGTAGTTCCATTAGTGTTTAAACTACAATTTAGGTTGCTGTTCATCCCAGTGGGACTAACCTTCCCAAATTTTCACCAGGTGGACACCATTCCTCTATTTTACCATAAAATACATTATCTTTTACATAACTTCACAATGGCAACTACACCAATTCCTTATATGAAAACAACAGAACAGTATCAAATGTATTTTGACTATTTTTGATGCAGTAAATTTTGTCCATGTTGAAAATACATATAGCTAGATTAACTACTTTTGCTTTACATTTCACTTCCTTCTGTTTTTTTTTTCTTTTCTTATTGTTCCACCTATAATTTGCTATTGAACTTTTTTCCTTCTCTGACTCCTTTTTCTGTGTCTATTCATAATCTGCTATTGCACACACTCCCCTGTTTGCTGCTTAATTTGGTTTTTTTTGGGGGTGTGGGGGTTGGTTTTTTGTTTGTTTTTTTTTTTTCCCTGGACATGGTTCCCAAGCACTTGGTCCTTTCCACTCTCTGAAGACCACTCTTCTTGCACAGCTTCCCTAATCTCTTCGTAGAGGTAGCAAGACCTTTAGCCCCTCCTTTCCCTCCTGCTTTCTTTGCATAGCGCTTAGACTACAGAAACACTGAAACAAAAGGGGACATCAGATGCAGGCATCTTGCTGTCTATATTCTAGGAGCTTCTAGAAGCCCACACTTTAAAGGTAGCAGCCAGACTTCAAAGGATCAGGAAAAATGTTTCAGTCTAGAAATTGGTACACTTAAACACAAGTTTTGAAAAGGCCTTATAACAGGTTTTAAATTTCTGATGCACTGCCTACTTCATTTAGGAATTAAGAAACACCTGTGATCGCTCAAGTTGTTCAAGCAGCTTCATTTTAATTTCTCTGAAGATCAGCAACTACTAAGTATTGAATACATAAACATCCAGTATTTAATGTTAAATACCCAGCATGAATATGATACAAAGGAAAATATCTAGTAAGAGTTAAAGTAAAATACTGCCTGTTAAAACTATGAGTTTGTTCAAGAGCAAAGGTTTTATTTAAGTTTTCTTTTTTCTACATGTCATTTCTCCCACTTACTTTATACCAGTTCTGTCGCTTACTGGTTCCCTTCATAAATCATCCAGCAAAAAAGCAGACAGCTTTCTCGTAAGCGGGTAAGTTGAATCAACACAAGTGCCAGTGGTGGCACCTTGGAAGGTGTGAAACCACACGACCAGGAGTATTGGGAAAGCGAAGGAAACAAGGCCTTCCGTCTCATTGCTGCAGTAAGCTTTATACCCTGCTCAGTCATCTCTTGCCATGTGAGGAGAAGCACCATGGCTTCATAGATCAACTTTAGTTCAACAGAATGAATTCTGAAGATTTTGCTTCATTTGTTTGTACATATACTTAAGCTTTTTATCAAATAAATGCACAGAGTAGTGTCTGTAAAGAAATGCAAAGAAAGACAGTATTTGCTGTGAGGCTCCAAGATCAAGTGTGTTCTTTGAAAGGCAGCACTTTCTTCCCTATTTACACATTTCTTAATGTCTAGCTTTATGTTTAAAGAGGTCATGTGCCAAATTAAATGCAAAATCTAATCTGTTAGGCAACTGCAATTTTCTGCTTTGGTCAGTATCACAATTACAACAAAAAAAACCAGTCAGTGATTAATAATAGGCCTAACCAAGACTCATGTTATTACTGCACAACAGCTGGTCTACTTACCCATTGCTGCTCATGGAAGATACCACAGCCTAGCAGGACACAAAGCCTGCACAAAGGTGCTGCATCCATGATCTGTAAGTGGATGCTTAGCGTCCATCAGCATTCAACAGAGAAAGACACTGCAGAAATTTTATTTTGCACTCTTTTTAGAATTTTAGTAAGTCAGACCCAGCTCAGCTTTGGCCTGAACTTCTTCAAACTGATCAGACACGTTCAAGTTATTTGAATGTTTTACCTTTGAAACATTAGTTTTCAAAAAAGAATGTTCTCAAGTCTCTGAAACACTTTTCAAACAATTGTGAAGATTCATTCTTTCAGCACAAGGCTAACTGTTAAGCTTTTTTAGAGCTTTTGTTGACAAATGGTTAGCCACTGAAAGCTAACCACTAAGACGTTTGTGTATGGTAGCAAACTATTTATGATACTGTGATAGTTCCAAAATAAAGTATTATAATGAACTGAAATACAATCCTTTTTGTCCACTTTCAACAACCAAGCTGTAATCTCAGACTTGCAGTGTTAACCACATGCCGTGCCTTTAACTACTTTCTTCTATCAACAACAGCTGAAGCTGCTGATCCAGCATATGTAGCTGACTATTCTTCCATGATTTTTTTCAGCCCATCAAAAACTGCCCTGAAGCATACCAAGAATTTTGCTGCAAAACCAACAGTTTACAGATTTAGCTGAAAACCTCTTAATGCAAGAACAAAAATATATTTTGGCACTTAAACACGAGGGAAGAGCCAAGACAAGACCAAAACCAGGCATCATCTGTTATGGAAAGGCAAAGGACGGGAACAATGCCCTCTATGGAGGAAGAGGGCATATGGGGATAGACGTTGGAAAAGCCCCATAGAGCCAGGTTTGTTGTACCTGCAGTAAAAAGGATGCCAAAAGCACAGACAGCAACTCCTGGCCCTATGAAGAATCACCCCATTCAGCAACAGCTGCTGCCATATGCACAAGGACTCTCAGTGGCGCTATCCTGGTATTTTAACATCTCTGGTACTGTTAATGCTGTAACATACCATGTAGCCTTCTGCCTGGCCAGTCTTGTACATGTACAACATACAAAATAATCACACTCAACTGAAACACTGGCTGACATTTTTCTGTTAACACGGGTAATAATAGCAGCACACTAAACAACAAAGAAGTTAATAAATAAATAAATCAGTTACAAATAAATAAATCAATGCCAAGCATGAATTGGAGCATTATTCTGGCCCTGGATTTGTGACTGATATATTGGTTTTAATTATGATCAAATCACAGAAAACTGCCAACTACCATTAGCTTGATCCTGCATTTCATTTGGAAGTCACTTTAAACATAAAACTAGACCTCAAAAAGCAATATTGCCAGTCAGCATTGTGTAACATTAAATTATTTAAACAGAAAGAGGAAAATAGGAAAGTTTCCCTAAGGGGCAGTGTGTATTAGCTAACACAGTTCTGCAACAGAGCTGGCTTGATTTCAGCTGAACTGGCACATGGGCAGAGAAGCCCATTACTGTCCACAGAGGTATATCCCCAAGCACTCCTAGACTCCAGAGATTTCTATACTGAATATACCATGAGCCAAGTCAACATGTCATCATCAAAAGTAAAAGTTCCCTGCTTTTTCCTGCCATCTCTTTCCCTTCCCAGCTGCTTCTGGCTGCACACTACCACTGCTTGCCCTCAGCCAGCACTCATTTGATGCAAAGCAAGCTGATTCAGCTCAGCGAAATTACAGAAAAATGACCTCTGGCAAAAAAGTAAATGTTCTTTTGCCAGTGGAGTGAATTTACTGCTCACCTTGTGGCCAGAGCGCATCGCTAGAAGCAGGAGGGTGGAGCAAGGAAAGAGAAAGGAAAGGTGAGGCCTCTTCTTTTGGGTGTCACCAAGCAGCTGAGGCAGCCCAGCCCTGCTGCCAGACCACACCTGTAGGCAGCAGCACATGCTTCAGCTTTCAAGATCACTCCTCAGACCTTAGGCAGACAATTCCCATTAAAGTGTTACCTTAAGTACTTAAATCTGTCTTCTAACCATCCCATGACATTTTTGACTCTGTAAAGGATTTGTTACATTATTTTTACAAGTAGAGACTCTTCATTTAGGGAAAGAAATGAGGATCGAAAATTCAGTACTGCCCCAGGCCGGTATGCTGCACAGATTGTGTTACAGTGCTATAATTTAAGATTTTGCTCTTAGAGTGAAAAATTATATTAGCTTGTATTTCAGCAAAATATATTTATTATATTAAATTCTTGACTTGAGAGATAAGCACATACAATATCACTACTGGCTATAGACACTTAGTTATGAACTACAGTTCGAAAGGTGTTAAAGCCCATCAAAGTTCAGTTCCTAAACAGCAAGGAATTGCTGCATTTGAAACAAAAGCACTCCTTACTAGCACAAGAATCAAAATATTTTCAATATTCAGAATCATGAACATATCTAATATGATTTCTAAATACACATCTTAATAGGTACGCTATAATCTACGCATTAAAATAACATGTAATTAACTGGATCTATCAAAGGATTTTTTCTATCACTGACATCTTTCAAAAAAGCTGTTTATAAGTATCACGGATACCAGGATACTGTAAAAGCACTTACTCTAAACAGACTCTTTTGTTGTCTTACAGAACAGTGTTACAAAATATCTTTTCGTTACTAAAAGATAAAATGCACAAACCTCGAGGTAGCTTTCCTAGACAGAGGACAGCAACAAGCAGCAGGGATCAGTTAAATGAGAAAACTGAGGAAGTCTCACTGGCTGGTCTCTGGACAAGTAGATTTCTCTCATACACAGGAAAAGCAACCCACTGGATGAACTGACTTTATCTGGTGGTTATAGACATTAGCAATTAAGTTTTCAGTCTATTCCACCTCTATTAAAACCACATAAAAGAAATTAAACCTAACAACAACTGTCACCATTTGTTTTGCTCAACTTCGCTATTTGATTACAAGAAAGAGGATCTACTCCAACAATGTTCAGGGAAACACTGTGTCTGTAGTATATTGACAATTAGTTCATTTAGTGGTCTAAACTAATTGCGTATGTTTCCCTATCTGTAAATCTGGAATGGTGCTTGCTGTTTGTGATTTCTCATGTAACGTGATTTTACAGCCACATATCTAACAGTATTAACACACCCTCCCCTTCTCTTCAGGGAAATATCCTGTAATGAAAATAGACAACATTATGGTACTCTCTGAAGTTCACGTTGCCATTACTTGAGAAAAATCAAACAAAACAGTAGCAGTTTTAAAATTTATTAATATCTTGTTCCAAATTTGTGACAAGAAACTTTTACAGTAGCTCCACACCAATAGATAACCAAACACTATAGCTAAGTGGAAAAGACATTTTGTATCACTTCGGTCCATGTATCGCCCTTCCCTCCGTGCCCAGCTGAGGGAAAACAGTGCACTCTAAGTGTAATATTATAACAAAGATTAGCGGAGATCCTGCAGAGAAATCAAAACCTGTAGGTTCTTCGCCACTGGAAATGCTATTTCCAATAGTAACAGCAGCCTAAGTGCTTCATCATTAGCATAAACCTAGAGTCATTTGCTGTCATCATGCCTCGTTCATATGTAAACCAGAAACCCTCATGTTTCCTAGGGGAAGGAGGTCTCCCACCCCCACCCCCTCACATACTCTCCTGCAGCTGCAAGCAATACAGGTGCTAACTTATGCAAACACAAGGAAAACTCACTCTGCTGGTTTCTGGCTTTGGTAGCTTCTTTTCTTCTTATCCCTCCTCCCTCTGCCCCTGCCTCTGGGTGACTTCACTCAGTCTTGTCAGCACTGAGGGCTTCCACACTTACCTTTCCCTCCTGATCCAAGGCTCCATTTCTTCCTATAGTTGACTTTGCTGCTTGTTCAAACTAGGCATGAGGAAAGCAGAACCTCAGCTTTTCCTCCTAAAGTCTCTTACCCTCCTGCTTTCTCATTTAGTATTGACCACTCTACTTTTTCATTCCCCCCGTGTTTTTTTTTTAGGCATCTAATCTGATTGGCTGTAGTTAAGTTTCTAAACTCTGCATTTCACTACAAAATTCATTTCACTCTGTGGTTTGATATTGCCTGGAGTACTACAAACTGAATCTTCAAAAGACTTACTCATTGGCATACACCTTCCCCTTCTGGAGCAATGCCTTCAGGTGCAGTCACCCTGTTTTCAAAGGGATATTCCTCATCTTTACCTCTGAGGCACGCTCCTCTGCTCATCTCAGCCTGCATACCTTCAACCTGCAAGGAAAGCAAGACACCACAGTTCACCCACCATCCCCCTGCCCCACACGGATGTCCCCTTTGCTTCCACCCTGTTCTGTGCAGCTGATGCCCATTTTCCTTATACTTTAACTAGCACACAGCCAAAGATACAGGAATTTACTCTCTATGCACTAGGTGGCTTACATTGCTCTAAATACTTAAATACTCTTTCTGTCTGTTCCTCTTGCTGGTTGACTTTTGGCCTGTTCAGGCTCCAGGCCTGCAATGACTTACTGATGGGGAATGCCCAAGTCTTTTGGAAAGCTCTGAGATATATATATATATACACACACATATATGTATATAAAAGAGGCTTTTAGCTTGTAAAAAGAAAAAAATTAGCTAAAGGGCTGTGCTTTTATATTATTTAACCTCCGTAAAGCATCCTCAGAGCCATGACCAACCTAAACCACCGAGCACCGGCACACAGGAGCTTGAAGCGGCAAAGCAAGGGCTCTGGGCCGCCCTGAGGGGAAACACGGCGCTGAGCTTCTCCCGGTGACACACCCGCCCCCCCGAATTCTCGCCCCCGCGCCCATCGCCGGGAGTTTTTATTTTATATCCCTCACACACTTTAATTTTTCTGTGAGGAGAGCGGCAGGTCGAAGCGAGCCGCCGCGGGGGGAGGCGTCCGGGCGGGCGGGAGCGGCGTCACCGTCCGGTGACGCCGCTCCCGCCCGCCCGGACGCCTCCCCCCGCGGCGGGGCAGGGCGGGAGAGCCGCCCTAACAAATTGCTTTACAATGCGCTCCCCGTGAGGCAACCTGCCGCCTCGGGGCGGCTGAGGCGGCTTTCGGCCTCCAACTTGGGTGTCGGCGGCCGCCCCGGAGTCCGCGGCCCACGGCGCTGCCCGCCGCTGACGCCGCTTCCCCTCAGCGGGAACAAGATGGCCCCGCCCCGGCTCCTCCAACAAAGCGCCAGCGCTTCACTTGACGCGGCCCCGCCGAGTAAACCGGCCTTCCCTCGCCCGCCCTCCACCCCCCGCCTCACCGCCCGGCCCGGCCGTCCCCGCCTTCGGCCCCCCCACCACCCCGCCCCGGTGGCGGCTACCGCCCCCCGCCACGCTCGCCTCCAGCCGCCGCCGCTTCCCCGTCAGGCCGCGGCCGCCCGTTTCCCAAGTCACAGACCTCCTTCTCCTCCTTGCCCCCCGCCGGCGCTGCTGGCGGCGGCTCCGGCGGCGGCGCCCCCTCCACCCCCCGCTCCGCCGCGGCCTCCCTGCCCCCCGGCCACGGAGCCGGAGCCCGTGAGCCCCAGTGCGCGCTGGCGGGGGAGGTGCATCCTGGGAAAGAGCAGCCCGACATGGGTCTCCGCCTGGCCGCCGCGCAGCCCCCGCCGCCGTGCGCAGCTCCCCTCAGCCGCCCGCCCGCCGCCCGCCGCTGAGCGGGAGGGGAGGGGAGCGCGGGCAGGGCAGGGCCAGGGCAGGGGGGCCGGGACGCGGCGGCCTGGCCCGCGCCGGGGAGGGGGCCGCGGCGCTGCCCGCCCCGCATGAGGCAGGGGGGGGGGGCCGCTCCCACCCGCCCCGCTCGGTCCCCGCCGTCGCCGCCCTGCGCGCAGGGCCCCAGCGGAGCCCCCGCCGCCCCGGCCCCGCGCCCTGCCCCGATGATGGACAGGAACTACCCGACGACCCCCAGCTTCGCCGACCCCCTGGCCCCGGCCGCCGCGCAGCCCGCCGCCTCCTGGGCCTACGAGCGGGGCGCCGGCAGCCTCAAGCCCAGGTGAGGAGGGTCCGCCGGGGGAACGGGGGGGGGGGTTGTGCTGCGGCAGGAAAGGCCGGGGTCTGGGCCGGGGCCTGGGCCGCGGGCGCCCCCCGGGGCGAGGCGGGCGAGGGGCCCTCTCCGGCGGGGCGAGGCAGGACGGCGGGAGGGGGGGCGCGGCCGGGGTCGAGCGGGGCCCAGCGGCGCGGAGCGGCGGGTGAGGCCGGGCGCTGTGGCGGGGCGGGGGGGGAAGCGGGCGGACGGGCCGCGTCCCGCCGGGCCTCCGCGTCTGGGGTGGGGGGGCACGGCCACCGAGCCCGGGCGGAGCGGGGGGGGGGCGGCCGGAGCGGTCTCCCCGCCGTCGCCGGGCGCCGGCGGCCCTCGTCGGCGGGGCGGGCGGTCTCCCCGCGCGGGGCGCGCTGCCGCCGCTGCTCTCCGCTGCTCTCCGCCCCGGAGGCTCGCGTTGGGCTGCGGCGCGGGTTCAAGAGTTCACGCGTCCCTGCCCGGCTCCGGGAGGCAAGCGGGGCTCGGGGGGCGGCGTGGCGGGAGGGGGGAGCGCTCCGTGTGCGCGGGGCCGCGGGCACCGGCGCTGCCCGCCGGAACAATGCTGCCTCCCGGCCGGGCGGCGAGGCCGTGTCACGCCGGGGCACCGGGCGACCTCTTCCCCGCGCCGGCAGACGGCAGCCCCCGGGGCGGTGGTGGTGGTGGTAGCGGCGGCCGGCGCCGCGCTCGCATCCCCCCTTCGCCTTTTATTTCTGCGCGTCGTTGTTTCTCGCTCTGCTGAGGCTGGTGAACCTCCTTCGTCTAAAGCGGTGCTCTCGGGCGTGCGGAGCCTCCTCTCAGCTAAAACTTGTCTGGAGCGATTCGGTCCCACGGAGAGTTCTGTGAAGTTCCGGGAAGCGGGGAAAAAATGCTGGGTATCTCATTGGCTTCGGGTTGCTTTTTGATTGTATAACGCTGCCGACTCAAAGGAGTATTTTCTAGGTGATGAGATTTTTGTTATCGCCTGCCTTGTATGCCTCTAGCTCGATACATCTGCAGTTCCAATCTCGACAACGTTTAAAGGTAAAAGATAGTCTCGGGCTAAAAATACAGCGTCAAAATAGGTGCGCCTATAGATGACTTTGCATTCGGTCATGAAAGTGGTCAGGCGTGTATTCTGATCTGTCTGATAAGATTAATAGATTATCAAGTCAGAAGGACTGTTGCAATCATCTAGTCTGACCTCTTCATAATGCAGGCCATAGGATTTTTTTTTTTTTTCAATCTGCGTTTGAAACTAGAGCTTACGTTTTAGAAGGTGCAGTTAAAAATTTCCAGTGAGGCAAAATTCAACACAATTCTTGGTAAGGTATACAAGTGGTTGGTTTGTATTTTATTTCTTATATCTGATCTGAAGAGGGCTACCTTTAGTTCCTAGCCACTGAATCTCGCTATGGCCTCATTGACACTGAAAATCCCATTATAACTCATGTTTTCCAAAGTATGAATTCTTATGAATTTTTACTGATTTCTTGCTTTATGTTCTTTTTCTTAAGAAAAATAAGTAATCTTCTGAAGTTTGCTACCAGGCTTTCTTTTATTTTCTTTCTTTATTTTCTTATTTCACTTATTCAGCCTTTCTTCTGGATCCTCTCCAATTTGTTGTCACCCTTCCTGAATTGTGGATACTGCATTTTAGAGGCAATTAATTCAATGTTAAGTAAGAAGGTAATAGGACCTCCCTGGGGTGTGAGGCTCTAGATTCCTTGTGTCACAGAGAATTGCAAGGATGGTTAGGTTTTTTGGCCAAAACCTTGCCCCATGAAGCTGTGTTTAGCCAGGTTCTCTGCAGAGTTGCCTACATGGCAAAGTAAGCTCTCCTACTGTTCCTTCTAATCTTTCTTGCCAATCGTTGAACTGCTTTTGGTCATGTTGCTCTGTTGGTTTCAGTGGAAGTCAGTGATGTGCCCTTTCTGTATTGCTTTCGCCAGTTCTCATCATCTGGGGGGGATCCTGCCATCTATTCAATGAGGAAGCTTTTTTGGATTTTCCAGGTCATTTAAGAATATGTAGTGCAGGAGCAAGAGTGGATCCCTCTGGGATCTTAGAAGAAGCACGACTGCTTTATGATTATTTTCTGTATTAAAAAAAAATCCCCTGGTTTCAAAACATAACTTTAGTCTTTTTAATAGCTCCTATCTTAATGCAATGTTAATTGTATATTTTGGGAATTCCTTAATTGAAATGGCATGGAGAACAGTCCCAAGACAAGTACGGTGCAGAAGCTCATTGGATCAATGCCTGCTACCTTTACCAATCAAATCGTTAATCTGAAAGATAAATTGGTATTACTGAATCCATTCTTGATATGACAATATTTATGTTATACTTTAGGAAGCAATGTCAAGAAGACCTTGCTTTCAGTTCTTAAAAGTTTCATCTCAAGGCTGTGTATATGGTTACAGATGATATGTTTTAAATGTGTTGACTGAAATGTTTTAACTTTTTTTTTTTGGACATAGCAAGGGCAGGGAAAATATTATGGATCATATGTTGCACTTGAAGTTATGTACTGGGCTCTGAAGAGTTCATTTTAGTACGGATTAGAATGCTTTATCTTCAGCAGGATTTAAAGATCTGAACCATGTTGGGCTTCCATAGGTGTTTCTGGTTCTTCAGTCACTGATAACATTTGTCTTTGTATGGATGGAGCCAGTTGCTGGGGAATTGGGATGTAAGAGTCATGCCTGTTGCTGCCAAGGCTTGTACCAGCCTGGAAGCAAGCCTGTGAAGGTATAGATGTACTGTAAGGGAATATGCTGTCAATGTTCTCGACTTGTGTTACAGATCACTTCACATTTTTCAAAATGGTGGTTTTGATTGTGGTTGACAGTCATCTAAACAGCTGAAGCTGCATTAGCCTGATGTTAAATTAAAAAAATGTATGTCATGTTCATCTGGTACTTGCTTGAAAAGAATTCAGCCTTTAGGTGATATAGATAGCAATATTTCATTCAAATTTCATTTCATATTTATGTTGTTGCAGGCTGTGTTGTGGCAGGGTATGTTCCCTTTGTGTGGAGAGCCATGTTCACAGTCTCAGCTCATCAAAATGATTTCTCCTCCCTACAAGCGTTGCTCCTGTCTTCCTGCGCTTAACTTCAGCCATCTGGTTTTTATCCTGCTCCTTATTTCTTGCAGGCACTGTTTTGTCTGTGCAATGGCACTATTCTTATCAACTGAAAGGAAACGTGTGGTGAAGTATTATAAGGACATTGCTACCAGGCCTGCTGTGACATAACTTTTCTCATGGAATAGGAGGAGATAGTGAAACGGGGCCGGGAGCTGATGGAAATCACTTGAATCACTGCGTTAACTGAGCAGAAATCTCTCCCACAGAAGAGCGTACTTGGACAGTGCAGCCACAGCAGCCCTGTAGCAGGGGGCTGAAAGGGGTGCTCCTGTCCTCCGCGTTCCCCTTGCCCCCACACACCTCTTACGTAGGCTGTCAGCATCTTGAAGGAATTTCTGATGGTTGTACAAGCACACTGCCACTTCTGACCTTTTATTGTAGCTGTTAGAAAACCTTACTTCTGTGCTGAAACTCTCTCTTTTTGTGGCATGGTCTAAAGCTAGTCCCGTATTGAGTAGCAGATAACTTATGTCACGCTTGTTTGCTACGTGCTTGAGAAAAACATGGTCTTCAGAAAACAGGTGAACGCGTAGTAGTTTGAGAGATTGTCATAATTGCTTGGAAAGAGAAACGGAGATAAGTGATAATGGATGAGGTTTCTGGTTGAGTATGTGTCTGACTTGGGGGTACTTCTAGGATTTCATTCAGAGAAGGCTTTTTACTAGTGGAGGCACCTCACTGTTGTTTGTTTTTTACCACAGCTCTAAGACTCAAATCTTCTGCTACATGTGATTGAATGTCAGTCACAATTATTTTGTTGTTGTTTTAAATTTTATGGCAACTGCCGTGGTCTCTGATGTTTCTTTATGCCTGGTAGTCTTTGTCCGTCTCTGCCATACACAAACATAAGGGTGTTTATGTCATTTAATTCAAGATGGTTCTTTACAATAGATAACATTGACATTTGATTACTGCGGCCTATATTTATAGCAGCTAATCTAAGATAATGAGTTAGTTACAGTGGTAGTTCATCTACAAAGTTTTGTAAGTGGGAGACTTAAACTTTTATGATAAATGGTTATGATGATTTTTTTACTTGTGTTTTTGCATAGCTGTCAAACTAATGCTTATTGTAACAACTGTATGATAACTGTGATTTAGTTAAGGCTCAATTTTAAATTATAATGGATTTTTGCATAGCTATAGGAACTCTAAAAGTGCAGATAGTGTGTTTTAGAAAAGCATAGAACATTTTCTTTCATCAAATGAAATTGTTCTGAGGGGTAAACCCAATATTTGTTGTTAAACACATTTCCTATAAAAAGTTCCCCATGGCATACTATTTCAAATGTTGAGAGGTAAAGCTCGTAATCTGAATATATTTAGAACACTTGCTAAAAAAAGGCACAGAAGGATTAAATAAACTTCATAAACATATGAAAAGGTAGGTCACTTCAAAATCTTACCGAACTTTCTGTCATAGTTTATAACTAAACCGTTTATACATACAAAATAAAACAGGTAGTCCATGGTGTGGCACAGATACCTTACAGGGACTTGCTGGCTTTTGTCAGTGGTCTTTTTTTTTTTCTTTTTTTTACATTCTTGTTTTAACCTGCATTCAGTACACACTGAAATAACAGCTGTGACAAGGTCAAAGACTGACTGAAGAGAGAGGCTGAACACATTCTTGCTGTACGCCCCATAGGTTTTTTGCAGATGCAGATGTATGCTCATCTTGTAAAATCTTTGCTAAAGTTTCAGAATGAGCCAGGTAGGCTTGTTTGGATTTATATGCTGCTTACCTGTCAAAAATTTAACAACAACTTCACACAAAACATTTTAAGCATTTTATGTTGCTTTGCTGCAGTGAGAAATGGTGACATAGAACAGTGTGCAGAAGGAACGAGTTGAAAGTTAGTCTGAGGGTGCAGTTACATGAGATGGCTGAACTCACTGCTGTTGAAAGGGGCTCCTTTCCTCCTCCCTTGTGTTGGCTCTGGTGTTTGTGCGACTGCACAGGGAGCTGGTCTGATTTGTTAATCCATGAGAAAACTATCCTGACGGAGGAGGTGGATAGCTTTCTCCTGAGCTGGAGAGCTGCGCTGGCGTACCTGTGCTGTCAGACAGGAATCCAGAGGTGGCACCAGGGGACGAGCAGGGAGCAGAGCTGTAATGAGTGGACCGTGTGGCCTCAGCGGGGACTCTGCCTTGTGGTCCTAGGCAGCTTTTAGATGGGCTCAGCCTTGCCATGTCCCTGTCCTCAATGAGCGTCCCACCCAAATTGTACTACCTGCTTCCCTGCCAGGAGCACTTAGTAAGTGTCTGTGTTAGTTGAGTGCTTGACCTCTCTTGAGATTGCCTAGAATGATACTTCAGATGTGAGCCCTTTCCCATGGAGCCAACAACTTCCACACAGGTTACTGAATATGTTGTTCTGGAAGAAAGAGGTTTTGTATTCTTCCACCTATGCAAAAAGTCTTTCAGTCCCATATGTGTATTTTACCTTTCATCCTGTTAATTCTAATTGTAGGCGTTTACTTTATACTGCCAGAGAACAACCTTTTCCCTTTGTTTCTTCTGTACTTTTGCCCACCTTTTATTTTTTCTTGGAGATGCTGTTGATTCTGGCATAATGCTGTCATAGGAAGGAGATTGTTTTTAGAAAAATCTTTGTTCCCGTCAGGAAAAAAGCACCTATGACTGGACTATATTAATTCTAAACAATACTAGAGCTCTTACAGAGGGGTGTATTTTCCTTGGATTTTTTTCGTTTCTTGTATTTTGTCAAAGCATTCACGAATTTGCATATCAAAAAGTTATTTTGTGTGATGAGTGCCTATTCCATACATTAAAAAACAAAAATAACCAAACCCAAAAACTAGTTAAAAGGCAGCACATTAATAGTCACACTTCAGACCTTCCTTAGCAGCCTTAAGAGTGACAAAAATAACTTTGAGCAGCATGCAGAATTCAGCCTTTCCAGCACGGCATTTCTTGCTGTACCATGCAAGTGACAGAGAGGAAAATTCTTAGAATTTTTAAGCAAAAAGAAATAATGTGCTCAGAGAGGATGGAGCTCTTAGTTATTCAGTACTAGATTTACTTATCTCACTGGACAGATTTCGTAGTTTCTGGTTTTACTTCTGCTATTTTATGTCACCTCTTCTTATATTACTTCCTTGTTTTATTACTTTGAATGGACTGTTAGGGATGAATGGGCACTTACAGTTGGAGCATCCTCAGAACCTCTGCGACCATGGGTTGCAATAAATAGGGGCAAGGAGCTTTTACTCCTGAATTCCTGCATACTTGAAGTTTCTTATTCCAAAACAATTCAGCAAGAACCTACATGTGTTTAGACAAGCTTTTATTTGCCCGTATTGCTTTTCATGTTTTTCATCTTCCTTCTACATGCCTACCTCTGTTGCTTGCTTAGGACTTGTGTAAGTGTAACCAATTACACTCAGCAGGAAGAAGGCACCCTTAGGCATCCTTATCTTAGAGTAATAGTATTTACATAGGAGGATACTAAGGAACATTTATTCTTTAATAACCCTATATGAATTATACTTGGGGCTGTCATACATCTAGATTTCATTGGAGATAGCCCTCTTTTTCACCTGGCAGTGTTGCGTGAGAAGAGTTTGTGCGCTTTAGCCCTTCGTCTAGCGTTTCCAGATGTCTGGCAACTTGTTCTGAAAGTTTTTGGACATCCAGAACATGCCAGGCAAATGGCCACTGCACTTGCGTGGTGTGTGTGCAATCAGGCTGGTGTTCTGTGGTGATACTGAATGTACCAGCGTGTGTTGCATGTTCCGTGTTGCACTTTTTTCTGACCAGGAAATCCCTTTCAGAAATACGGCAACGTAGTGTTTCACACCACATCCTGTTTACTTTCTCTCTTCTTCGTGTCAAAAATTCCAGTGCTAGACAGTGAATAATCCTTCAATTCCTATGTTAGTCTTGTTTCATTATTCTCTATTGAGTCTGCCAAGAATAGGATTTCTAATAGGTTTTTCTTGATTGTGAACATTTGCTCATTTGCTATACAAAGAGTGATCCTAGAAAACTAACTCCTTGGGACTCTCAACAGCAGCCATTTGTTAACTACCTTCAGTTGTTGCTGGTGACCTGGAGGTTACTGATGCTCAGTGCCACTGAAGAGAGGTGGGATTTTCTTCTTTTCCCTTCCAAAAACCTCCCTTTTGTTATTCTCTTTAAAAGAGAATACAGGTTTTTCACCAATTAAAGGAATTTTTTAGTTTGTGTGTGTGTTTGTGTGTAGTTTTGATCTCTGTTAATACTTGTTTTTGTTTAGACATCTGCCTGAATATCAGGAAATCTTAAATCAATATCTGGGGCATATTTGGGGAATTTGTTTTATATAGTGAAGTTTTTCCCATCTCAAAATAAACGCGATGTACCTGTAACTATTTTTCTACAGCTTTGAACTGTGTGCATTTTCTAGTTGAAGCATTCACAAGCAACTGAGTTCATATGGTATTTTCAACTAAATAAAAAACGGTGACGATGTGGTAGTCAGGGTCATTTCTGCAAGGTTAGAAATGTAGATTTAAATCTGTTTTAGGATGAAGAGAGCACTGATGAAGAGGTGTACGAGCTAAATTCAAGGACTATGCTAATTTTCCATATAAAATTACGTAATAACACCCTGTGATGTTTCCTTTAATGTAAAGGACTCTTGCTCCTGCATTTTACGATGAACTGTGTGTTGTTAATATGTTAGATCTTTCCTGGGCACACCTCCTAAATTGGGATAGAAGTAGTGTTAGTCATAGGGATGCCTCTTTATTGAATCTAAAGGAGCTCATATGAGCTGCTTAGCTCTTGTAGTGTGTTGTGGGATGGGGAAAACACTGTACTGGCCATGTAGGCATGCTGGAAGACTTGGAGCCCATTTAATGGTGTTGAATTGTAGGCTGTACAGATGACCAAGGGTGGTAAGGTTTGTGGTCTCCGATGTAAGCAGTGAGTAGACACCTTGATCTGTGCAAGTTCTGCTGCTGGGAGCCGTGAAGCCACTAATCTTCACAGTGGTTCAGTATGTTGTGTACTGAGCTCTTAAAAAATTTTAACTTCACAAAACCTTGAGAAACCGACTCTTATTTCAGTACTGAGTATTTGAAACTGGGTTGTGACGGCTGTAAATCTCAGTGGGTTAGTGTTTGTGCCTTAGTTTCCCTAAATTAAAGGAGAGGATAGTTCATGGGTTATGGAACTGTGAAGTGCCTGGAGATAGGTAATGAAAAGAGGTGTTGCCTAAGATCGCGCTGTCATTTAATAGGACATATATATTTGCACCTTTTACCTCTTATGATGAATATCTCCACTTCAGCGTTGTCTTTTCCATATAATCGGAAAATAAAGAGCTTATTAAGAAATGGGATATCAAGCATTCCTTTAGTACCCCAAAGGTAATACTCAAGCTTGCCACAAAATATGACACTGTAATAACTGTGGGAGGATAAGGGTTGAGAAGCATTTCAGTAGCTGAAATGAATTGTATTTTTAATAAGGCACTGATGTGGCTAAGCCACATCTTGAGATAATGCTCTGCTGATTTTTATATTTTGAAATAAAATTTTATTATTAAAAGTAATGAAATCTTTTTGTGTGTAACTCAACCAACCGTAATAGAGGATTATGCTGTGTGCTCAACCATTAATGCTGTGATGATCTTGAGAAGAGTTTCGGATATCTCCAAGTATGCCTTTGACAACAGAATAGCATCACATACTGGAGAAAAAGTGTGAGATTTCCATTACTGTCTGTTACAAAAATCTTTTGAAATTGTGAGTAAAGCTCTGTAGGAGAGAAATATTACTACTTAAAAAAATCACAGCTATTATATCCATGCTGGGTAAAGAGAAAGCTCTTTCATAGAGAAGAGGTAAGAGAAGAGCATAAATAAATGTAGTGACAAAATAATCCAGTGTCTCAAAAGGATAGAAAAGAAGATTGCAGTTCTTTGCATGGCATAAGCTACACAGACCATAATGGGTACTTGTTTTTCTGCAGGGAGCAGTAGAGTAGAAGCTGTCAGGGAAGATGTGTGAACCCCTAAAACATTGCTTGGCAAACAAATGGCTTAAAGTTAGTTCTGACACTGCATTATAGTATAAATTGGGGAGTGAATGTGGACATACTGGTATCAGTTTAGATGTGGGGAGTGATGATACTGAGTTAATAAGGACACCAAAGTTAGGCTTCAATATTCAGAGCAGGAACACTGAAAGCTCTTCTCCAGACCTTGAAATCTTAAAAAGTGCATCAGGAGCTCAAAACTGGCATTATTATAGAATAGTTTAGGCAGGCTGGTAGTGCTCTTACAGTAGAAAAGGGCGGGGGGGAAGTGGGTAAGCTGTAAAAAACTTCCTAACTGATACAGCACGCTACAGTCAGTTTTATTTGCAATGCTCAGTTCTAAACATGGTTGACATTTTCTCTTGTGGGACGTTTTGTGTAATCGATTTTAATGAATTCCTTGAAAATTCCTGATGGGACACCGAGGGGTTTCCAGCAGAAACCTGCCTTGGTGCTGCCAGCCCCACTCACCCTACGGGGTGATGGCTGGGGGACTGCAGTGGTGTGGGGCTGCTGTGGCCAGGCAGTCACCTCCGTTCCTGCAGCCCTGCTCCTGGGCATGCCGGGGGGGGCCTGAAAGTCCTGGATGCTTCTTTGGCTTCTGGGTTCCTGCTAGTGTGCTGGGAGCTTTGGACTTTCTCATTAAAAGAATCTGAAGTAGCTCATATTTAGAATTTTAATTCTAAGTTTAAAATACCTTCACTCTTTTTTTTGCTTTCGTAGTGCATCTGATTTTTGTAAGCCATAGAATTTCTTTTAGAAAGTTGCTCTGATTAGGTTACTGAGAATTTTTGTCCAAGCCAAGAGAAGTGGTAGTGATATCTGCCAATAATGATTTAAAAAAAAAGGTAGTTGACTTTGTTAAATGTACAGCTTTTCAACTGTAGATAACCTCATCAAAAAGGCAATTTAGATTGTATACCTTAAAAAATAAGAACATAAAGTAGTTTGTCCAGTCCCTCATAGTAACTGAAGTTGAAGTTTATAAATAGCTCATTTCTATCTGAATATTAGCTTTCATGTATGTAGTTTCAAGACATAGTTTAACTGATTCTTATGAAAACGGAATTATAATTGTCTTTGTTATTAAGAACTCCACAGGTTACTTAATCAGACAAGCCAGCACTTGCACTCAGGTATTGAAGTACCAGTAACAGACTATTTTGGCTTTCCTGAAGTGGTTTTGGGGTTTTTATTTTTAAAAGGATCAAGCATAAAGAGTTCAGACACATGAACATGGGGAGTAAAAGGGAGATGGACCTCTTTTTTAATAAAGTCTTTTTCCTCTCTTAAAATACGACATGTATTCAGGGAAAGAATCACAGGAACAGCATGAACTTTTGCTTATTCAGGCAGTTGCCTGCATGTAATTTTCTACCTCAAAATCTATTTCTTAGAAGCTCCTATCTCAGCTCCTAGAAAGCAAGGAAGTAATGAGTGTTTCCTCTCGCAAGTACCTTGAGGCAGTCTTTGGTCCACGTCATGGCAGTCTCGGCCATGCGCTTGGTGGTTCTGCATATGAATTGATGTCAGAAATTTTAAGTTAATCTTTCATTAAAGAGTGAAGGGTGATTGCCTCTGGTATGTTATGATTTGATCTATTTTACATTGAATATGTAGTCTGTAATTACATTAAAAGGGAAGAATGTGACATAGTGAACAAACAGTTGAGATTGTCAATAAAATACTCTTCTGTGTTTTACTGAAATAACAGTACTGGAGCCTGATTCTGTATTTTCCATCTTTCTAAAAGTAATTTTCTATCTTGAAGAATAATATTATTAGATGGTTAATAATACCTAAAAATCTTGACATCTATGTATTTTTTATGTGATAATTCAAAAACAGGCCAAGCAAATGCTAAAGATACATGCTGTTCCTAAAGGAACTCTTTCCATACCTTTTAAGATGTATTAATTTTAGGGATGCTTTTCTTCTGATTTCTCAGTGGTGGACTGTATTTTTCAAGTAGCAGATTATTTTTTCTTTTGTTTCGTGGATACCATAACTGTTCTAGACTGTTAAATACTCTTTCTCTTTGTGCAAATGTTGGTTGAATCTTCAAATGTTAAGGATTGTCTTGTCTTGTATCGTCTAATGAGGGGATCAGGGGGATGAGATACAGGGAGTAGGCTGGTTTCCATTTTTTCCTGAATCTGCCAACATTTGCAAGCTTTGAACCAACTTTGTTCTTGCAGTCTCTGCCCTCCCGCCCCCCTGCCCCAGTATGTCTGAGGCTGGGAAATAGAGGTGAAAAATCACACATTGTATACATTTCTAAGTAAATATTTTGCCCTGAGATGAGTCTCTGGGCTGAGCAGGAGTTTGTTTTCCTTTGTTTTCCATTGGAATTAATTTCTGAAACATTTTCTGTTGTTTGTACAGGCTTGCTTTTAAACTTCCAGAAATGCATTGGCCTGTCCATTGGACAGGAGTGATTTGATGCTATTAATAGTGTTAAACGCATTTAAGTAGCAACTTTCTAGGCAAATCTCTCCATCCTTTATGATTCTGCTTTCTTAGAGTCATTGCTTTTTTAAAATACAAGATCAAACCCATTTTTTGATTAAATATATCTACCTATAACATTGCTTTTAAATTTTAATTTTATTCTGAGCTGTAGATAAGCCCTAGATGCCAAATCACATTCTAGTTAGACTGCAGCAAACGGCGGTGAACTCGGTTGCTGTTAGAATGGGCAGCTGAAGCACATGCTGGCTAAAAGGTCACTTACCCTCAATTTCATCTGTATTAAATTGACATAATGTTTGCAAGTAATTACATTCTGTCTCCATGGGATGCTGTGAATAAAGGCAAATTAGCAAAGATAAATATTTAAGCAAAATATTAAATATTATATCTAACATTAAAACAATTATAAATATGAACCTGCCAACAGATAATGCAAGCTGGAATTGTATTTTACATGTTTAAAATCAAATATAGTGGACAAAAAGAGATGTAAGCTGCATATCAGTTTATATATTTTATATTTATAACAGTATTTTTAGTATTTAGAAATATGTTTGTTTTTATGGTGTTCGGATCTTAAGCGGCTTTGCTTTCAGCCTCTGACTGGAGCTCTCTATTGCATGGCTAAGGAGCTGGTTGAGGAGAGACTCCTTTGCCAAGTGTCAGAGCTTTGGGGTGGAGGGGGAAATTTGAGTACTATTTCCCCTATTTCACATATATCTCAAGTCAGATAAAATGCCAAGTGTGAGTTTTAAGGTATTTCCTTGTCAGTTCGAGGCTATCGCTGTATTTTTAATTTCCTTTTGGGTGATTTATTTAGAAATGGACCATATGCCTAGGCATCTTCCCGCAGGAGTCAGGAAGCTCCTCTTGTTTTCAGTGAGGTCGAGCAGGCTGCCCAAAGGCGAAATCAAATCTGATCACCTGTATGGCATGTGCTGCATTGTTGCCTTTTGTTTTGTTGGGTTTGGTTGTTTTGGATCTCAGGCTCGTTAGCCTGCGCGGGAGCCCGAGGTTGGGGTGCTGAGGCTTCCCCTCTTGGGGTGGTGGGAGCACGGGGCCTTCTCATTTCTCCCGCAGTCAGGAGTTTCCTGTGCAAATACTTGTCTTGTAGGTGTCCGGTTTCACTTTGAGCGCGGCCTGCACCGTTGGAATACTTTGAAAATGCTCTTTGATTTAATGTGGCTTTTTAGCAATTTTCCTTTGTGTCAGAGGCAGAAGTTACAAGTGCCTAAGAATGAAAGAACAAGGTATTGCACCCAGAAGTATCTTTTACTGCTTAAAAGTTCAGGTCTGGTTTTCACGTAGGCGTTATGTGTTTCCCTAGAATTTGAGTAATTGCTGTTACTAAACTTAAAAAAACCCCCAAACAACAAAAAAACCCAAACCAAAACCCAACAACAACAAAAAAAACCCCAAACCAACAACTTAAAAATTGCTAAGCTTTAATGAAAATTGATCTAGAAAACAAAGTAGACAGATGAAAATGCCCTCTTTCCATGTAATGATACTTTATGTATCAAGTAAAGTAAGATACTTGTTTAAAGTGGGTTTGTTTCTGTATTTCATTCTGTATGGATGCCTAGGAGACCAAGCTTATTTGAAGACAATGAGAGAATTAAAAATAAAGCCTTAATTATATGTCCAGTGATTATTGCAACTACATTTTGTTTCCTTGTAAAAGTGATCCTTCCATTTGAGTTTGAAATTAAGAAACACATCTATCACTTCTGTAAAATGCAGACCAGATAATTGTGTTGGCAGGTGAGGAGGGTGATAAGTGCAATGTAACCCAATAACCCTTTGCAGTTGGAGACTGAAATTCATATGAACTGTTAGATTGAAGAATGCGGTGGAAATTAATTATCATAAGAATAGCAATATAGACAGGTATGTGAAGAGTTGATTCAGGAAGGACTTAATATGGGCTAACAAAAAGGAATTGTAAATCAAGGTTGAGGTATTTTAGTAACAATTGACTGCAAACACTATACATTTTCTTCCACAAATTTTACTGGAGAGGTAATAATCTTCTATTAGCCCAGCTGATGTAGCTGAAAAAAACATTAATATTTGAGTCATTTCACTTTCATTGTCATAAGGATTTTTTTATTGCATCCTTACAGCAATGTCAAATAATGATGGCTCTTTACAAGACATCTCTAAAAGAACACTTAAATATTATATTAAAATTGAATGGACCTTTTCAATGAAAAATACCTCAGAGGGAACTATTTTCCAAATTTATATGTCAATTTTGTGTTACTTTCTACCAGTAATCACTCCATTGTGCAGTTCACTACGCCAGTAGAAGTGAGAAATCACTGTGATACATCAGTGATAAGGGGGAGGTGGTTTTGGAACACTATATAGCAACTACTGATAACAAACAAAAAAGTACCAAGTAATGTGAATGTTCCTTCAGTAACTAATCTGACATTTCAGTACAAGTGAGAACTCATGTGGAATTTTAACAAACTTTGAAACCAGAGTACAAAAGGGTAGATACCCGTAATGTTATTTGCCACGCTTAATGTATTTTTGATATGCGAATTACATGCTGTATAAGTTCGTCTGTTTAAAAGCTAAATTTTATAAAAAGAAACCCTAAGGCAGTAATCTTCTTTCAGATTGCTGTGCTTGTGTTTAGGATAAGCTTATGTAAACTGAAGGCATATATGCAGGGGTTTTTTTTGAGATAAGAATCTACATTCCAGCAACTAGTAATTATACAATAAACAATTAACTGTTCTAATAAATACAATGTTTTTATTGAAAGGCAGATTCATTTTTGAGGTTGCGGTTGCATTAACTATGACCTGGGAGTTTGTATGGGGAAAAAAAAAAAAAAAGGCATTGTATACTTTGAGTGTTCTTATGATGTTCATAATTAGTAGAATTTTGAGATTCTAGTAATTAACAAGGTTTTTGAGAGCCTAAGACTAGAGGTTATGTTGTATCCCAGTCTTAATTCCAGCATCCTCTGTGTTACAAAGACTTTGTCCAAGTTTCTTTTACAAGTTGCTGTTATCATTCAGAGCGTTCTGCCTCATGTCTACAAGCTTGTGTGTTAGGCTGTCTTGTAGTCTTTGTGTATACTGTACCTTTCCTTTATAAAAATGGTGTTTATTGCAAGGGAGTGAAGAGGGGGAAATGATCCATAATCTTCACCAAACAACCAGAGTAGACATTTCAAATAAAAAACCAACAACAACAAAAAACCCTACAGCAAACTAATTTTTCAACTTCCCAAATTTTCAGGTGGTTAATTTAAAGTAAAGTTCATCCAGTATGACCTTTTACTGTTACAGTGTAAGAGGAGGAATGATGCAATATTACCTGATGTAATCTGTACTGGTTTTTGTGGGTCTCGCCTCATCTGGAAGGATTTTTGCTGCAAAGTGTAGGCCCGCTTGCCTAGAACACCACTACAAGGCCAAACATGCCCCTCGACCTGAAAATACCTGAAACAGGAAAAGGAAGGTGTTCCGCTGTATGAGAGATATATGTAGTATGACTTCATAGTTTGCCTTTTAAATGTGTATGAAAGGAAAGTCAGCATCACATACTTATGTATAGGTAAATGCTTTAAGAAAACTTGACAGTAAAGCTAAGTAAAACCTATTACACATGGAAAGTTTTCACAAGATCAGCATTTGTGTTGCTGAAGATAATTCTTGCTAACAATGCATGTGCTAGCATGGTTCAGTTTAGAAACGTGTTTTTTTTTTTTAAATCTGAAGAAAACAACATGTGTCCTAAATGCTACGTTTTTTCTAGCTATGCAAGTTTGTTGAAAGAAACCAAACCACCTTAACTTTAAAATTTGTCTTGTGAAAATATTGGCATTTAAATGGCTTTATTACATGCATCATGTTTTATGTGCAGAACACAATTGTAATATTTTTGTCTGGAAATAATAAAAATTTTTAATGCTGTAAATCAAAAAGTAACCTACAGTGTCATGAAATCATGCCTGCCAATTGTCCATAGTAATGATGCAAATCATTAGATTTCAGTCAGCATGCAATAGGAATCAGTTGCTGATACATAGTGTTGAACTGCACAAATATCTGTCCTCTACAACACAAGCACATTGATGTGCAGACTCTGAATTGAGGTTTGGTGATTCTCTAAATGGTAATTATTGCTGTGAAAGGTGTTAAAGTGCTAGACAGTGAGTGCAACTGAGAAAAGCAGTAGCCATGGTTGTTTTTTTTTCAAAGGATTTTAGTTCGTTCTTTAGGCTTGTGCCTTAATCTGGCACGCTGACTATAGGAGCATTGCTATGCTATAAGCAGCTGAAACGGAAAATAATAACCCCTGTTAGTGCATCTCAGGCACAGAAGTTGATCTGGAAGTCTAAAATGTTATGTCCCTTGCAGACAGGCTTTTGCTAGTTCATAATGTGGGGAGTTCACAGTGCTCTTACAGGCTTGTCAGATCTCCACTGCCTCCTCTTGTCTTAATGAAAATGAAGCAAATCCAGTAATATTGCCAGTTTTTATATTATTTGGTGACTTCTATAAAAGTTTCCCATGATGTCATGATTCCTGGCATCAAGTGTTCAATTTTTCCCTTATGCAGAGCGACTGCCCCCTCATCCCAGGGGATGAAAGAGGATAAGGGAAGTCTCCCTTACAGCAGTCAGCAGGGAGGGCTGTGGGTTTTGCCATTGGGGTTTTTTTGGCATCTACTTACAATTGAATTTTGAACTTAAAGCAATCTCACATGTGCACTAGAGTAAGTAGCAGCTACCTATAAACTTAATGTCCAAAAGGCGAGAAGAGAAGAAGATAAATGGTTACTTGGTCATGCGGGCTTTCATTTTTTCTATTTGACAGGTGCTGCACAGAGCTGAATCTGTGGAAGCTTGAAAGTTTTGGGATTTTGTTTTGCTTCCCCCTCCTTTTTCTGCCTTTTAAGTTGGAAATCATTGGCACTTCTGGCAGTTTCCTAACGTTACTTGTTGTTTAGATCGTGTTTATTTTCTGCATTATTGCTTTTGTATGGGCCCAGACACTATATTTTCAGTTTGCTTTCCATTAAGCCTGATTAAAACATCGTGTTAATTTAGATGACTCATTTCAAAATTTTAAATAAAAACTGTGGATCATTGACTTGTATTTAATGCTAGGAGGTCTGAAGTCTGAGATTTGTCACTTGCTAGTGCTCTCACTGTCAATCTTGTTAGAATTGTACTAAAACTAACAAAATCTTTACAAACCCATTGCTCCTGCAGCTTCCTAGTCATTTCAGCCTTTGTATTAAATGTGGTCCTGTAAGTTTTAATGGAATCAGAAACTGCGATGTTAAAGTGGGCATGTATTTGTAGTCATGTGCTTTGCAGACTTTATATCAGTAAATCATTACGAAAAATGTCCATCCAGTGTTTCTTACAGTTGAACTAGGAAGACCTCTGTCTTTCTAACCTAGTCCTTTGTAGACTTTTCTGTGATGAACTTCAATTTTTGTAAGGTTGGTTTCCTCCGCCACCCCCTCCTTGGCTTTTTAGGTTTTGTAGTACTTTTTTTATCTGCTTAACATTTTTAGCGATGTCCTAGCACAACCACATCTGTCAGATCTTGGGCTTGTGTTCTCTTTTATTTCTGCAACTTTTTGGCTTGTGGTTGGGATTTCATAGTTGTACTTTGTCTCTGTAGCTGTATATTTTTGTTAATAATGTTTAATTTCTTCCTTAGCTTAAGCTATGGAGGAGGACACTCATCACATTCAGAAACAGATCTTCTTCACAGACAGACATACACAGCTTCTCATCAGGTTCCTGGATACTCTACTACGCACCATCCTACTGGTAACTGTCCATATCATGAGAATACAGCTTAAATAGCTAAAGAAAAAAACAAACAAACAAAAAAACCAACCTGTTATGTAATTTAGATTCAAGTTGAATGAATTTTATAATCAGAGGGAGTTTGTCTTGCAGGTGGTGGCAAGTGGTATTAGAAAAGCTGAGTTTGTAGTAGAAAGTTAACAATCAGTTGTTAGCTTTTATCAAAATGTCATAAGTAGAAAGGAAAATATAAGAGGGGGTTTATGCTCAGTTACTTACTGTTTGTTCTTAAAGAAACTGCATTTATTCTTTAAAATACAGCGTTTCAGGATTTGGCCTATGCATAAGGGCCAAACATTAACTATGCCTCAAAGCCAGCTGCAGGAATCATGCCAGTTCTTTTAAAATAAAGCAAATAGCAAAACTAATTCAAGTTGGAACACGCTGTTGCTAGTACTTACATGTGCAAATTAAGACATAGTGCTGGGGGAAAGTGAAAATTTACTTTAAATATAGTAGCAGGTTAGGCTATGTTAACATCTGCATCAGGATCTGTCTGTGATCCTGATATTCTAGTGTCTCAATGTCAGGAGAAGACAGGGCATGACCTCTTCACACTCGCTTTGCAACCCAGTTTCTAAGGAAAGATAGTTGAGCTAATGTGCTGGCTGGAATCTGCAGTCTTTTGGCCAGGTCCTCAATCAGGAAGATAGAGGGTCAGAACTGCAGGGAATGTTTCAGGGTGCAGATCCTGCAGTCTTGACATAATCTCAGTTACTCAAAACTTTGCATCTCTCCAGTGCTGCCCATTGAGCCCCCTGCCATTGAAAGGTGTAAGCAACAGGGAACACACAAAGGTGTTTGCTGAAACGGGGAATGCAACCAAAACCCCTTGCCTTGTGCCAGTCCTACAGAGAAGACCGAACTGCTACAAGCTGCCCAAAGGAGGAGAAGGTTGATACGGAGAAGTGCAGAAGGAATTCTGAATGTTTAAACAGTTCATGTGAAAAAATGGGACAGTGAATCTTCAGATGAAGGGAGAATTTTATTGGTGTACCTAAATACCATTTTAAAGCATCATATTTGGCATACATTTAAAAATAGATTTTAAAATGTATACTCAAGTTCCAGTTTACAGTTGCAACACTGTAAAACAGTTAAACACTGAAAAAATCAATGTACTTTAATAATATTGCTCATGTTTCAGAGGTTCTTTTTAGTGAATTACAAATGTATATCCCTGTTATTTGATTGAGCTTCTCGTAAGTTCATCTGAATTGTCTGTTTTGTTTCATTTCCCTCCACCCTCGTCTAGGTCTTTCAGGAATATTTGATACCAGTATGCACAGTGCTGGAAGTAACACTAAGGAAACTTCTTCAGTTATGAATTTTCTCTCTGCTATTGAGTCTCGTACCGCTCAGGCAGTCTCTTCAGGATCTACCCTTTTACCACAATTCAGGGCTCCTTCCTGGCAGACAGGTGAAAAATTTCTCTTGAAATAAAATTTTGTTATGATTATATTGAATGTTTGGGAGAATTTGAAACAAAAATATCCTGACTAACTGAAAAGGCTACGTGTCTTCTACCTCTTTTCCATCTTGGTATTTAAAAATCTCAAAATCAGTGAAATTATATTAGCAGAAGAATTATATTAGAAGAATTATATGAACACAAGTTCTAATTGTTTAGAAGGAATTTAGATGTATAGGATATTACTTTGTCTAACGAGTCAAATTTATTCTCCAACTTTGTTTCGAATTAGTCTCACTAACACCATAAGCATATTCAGGTAGACTACCTGTACACCTTAGCAGATCTTTCATTCTCAAACTCTGTTCCCTGTCATAGTTATTCTGTGATATTACTATTAAAAGTCTAGCCCCTTTGTACACAGAAGTAATGATCAAGGTGTTCTCAAAAAGAAGGTCTGAGGTGCATGTCGCATAGAAATAAGTGATCTAATTTACAAATAAACAAACATGCTGTCTTTTTTGGCAGACTGTCTGCCTTCTATAAACCTCTCCCATCTGTCAAGCCTTCTGTGCAGAGCAGGAAACTTTGCATATTTTGAGCTTGCTGTAGACAGCCACACCAAGATAAGTGTTGCTACTGCATCTGTGGGTAGCTTCAAGTTATGGTTAAGCTTACGTAGTAATTATGCAGCTGTGCAGTAAATCAGATCTATTCACTCATCTGACAGAAAAAGTTTGGGTGTTTTTTTTTCCTTTGGTGGAGTGGTTTTCCACTGTATCAGCAAGCAGATCTGTGTCTCAGTGCAGCTGTATGATCACTGGTTCTGATTTAGGGAGGAGGCATAAGGTAGGAAGAGGGAAGAGTTGAACAATCCTTTTGTTGACAGTTTGCACTTGGTCTGTTAAGTGTAATGTGCAGCTGCATTCCATGAAGAGCTACTCAAAAAGTTAAGAAGACAGAATGTGGCTTTTTATTCATCATGAACAAAAGCAGATATGCAGGAGCACAGATGACGCACACTGTTAGTCTGTCAAAAAATCTTAATATAAATCAGTGGTGTTTAGAGTTTTGATGACCCATCCTCACATCAGATTGTCAGCTGGGAAGAAATCTTTTTTTCTCTTCGTCCTAGCATTTTCTCCATTGCAGCCTGCCTAACAGTGAATTGTGAAGAATGGGGAGACATGCTGTGGGTCGGGTTTGATGTTGATACCAGTGATTGAGAGACTTCTCAGTACTCAATACTAAGAACTCATCAGTAAGCCCATTTTCAATATTACCAGTTCTCTGAGCTTTCTGTTGTCCTTTAATACTTCTGCTGCTTTTCTGTATCCCTCAGTCCTCCCAACTGTCTTTTGAGAGCTTTGTCTTCTACAAACTTTTTTTGATGAGGGAAAACAAGCATTCTTCGCTCTTCAAGGTGACCTTTCTTTAGAAGGGTTTTTTACTTTGGGTTTTTCTCCAAAGCCTGCAACTGCTGATTTTGGGGGGGAAAACAGGAATAGTGTGTTTCTTGTATTGTCCTACCAAGTCTTCCTTTGATATGTGGGATGTGTTATCAGTGTTCTGATTGCTTAGGGTAGTGGGTGGTATCTGTGCACACAACTCACTACCTTTGCCATACCTTTTGTCTGCTGCTCTACAAAAGTGAAATATAAAACTCAGCAGTTCTGACATAATAGTGCTTCTGTGACTGGCTCTTGTTTGATTTAACAAATTACCTGTGTAATAGGAAGGCTTTAATTTATGGAGGAGAAGGGAAAAATACAGGTTAGATGAGAAATGAACATCTGCAGTTAAAATAGGTATAAATTCTTCCCCTTCTTTGATGCTTCCAGGTGCTGCCCCTACCTTTGTGTTAGTGGTAGGGATTAGTAAAAGAGAACCCAGTTGTACATGATGTTGCAGTTTTTTAGAATAGTAAAAAAAAAAAAAAAAGCATTAAAACACTGCTGATACTTTGTTACTCAGAAAGACCTTATTGTTGACTAAGGAAGAATACTGTGGCATTCCTTCAGTATCACATCTCTTCATATCAGTTTGTCTTGAACTGGAAGGGAGAAACAAAGACTCTTTCGCAGCTTCATCTGAAACTTCCAAAGCAATTGTATGATTAAGTTGCAATCAGTTTAAGACGTCTTCTTGTATTTTAAAATGAAAATTGATTTTTTTTTAAACTGAAGTATTTCTCTCAAAACAAGCTTTATTTACTGAGAGTTTTTTTTATTTATTCTTAAATGATCTGAAGCTAAAAGCTGTTTCAAGTATCCAGGAAGAACTGAAAAAAGTCAAATTATACCAGTGATTTTGATTTTTTTCTGATTCGCATACTTTTGCAAATTTCCCAGTGGAAATTGTTCCTTTACAGATTCCTTTACAAGAAGTTTAAGCCTCTCTGAGAATAAACTCATCTTCTTCGCTTTTATTCATAGATTTTGGAAATAGTACACAAACTTCACCAGTACCTGCAAGCTAAAGCGTGAAAAGCACTGAATCATATGGATCACTGCTGTAAGCCCCAAAGCTTGCAAGGGAATTTCACGCTCCTATTTCAGTTGGAATAGTATATTCTGTTGAGAAATCTTGTTTAAGCCAGGATGTCATACCAATGTCCGGATGCAAATAAGTAATATTATACCTTTCAGTTGGATAGTTGCTATTGCACTGTGCAGATAGTTGCTGTCTGTGGATATTTTGGACTCTTACTTTAGAAAGCATACAAATCATAGTTATTCTTTGTATTGAAAGTCAAAGCCCTCCTTTAAGAAACTTATATTGCAAAGTGTATAGGCTGTTAGCTATTTCACTGTGAGCTCTGAAATGTTTCACATAAAGTGAGTTATAAAAGTATTGGTGAGGGTAAATGCAGGAGATGGAATTGCTTCTTTACCTGTGTATGTATTACAGTTGGTAAGGTGTAATTTTGCCTTTTTACTGTATCTTATAGGCGTCCCGGGCTTTTGATCAGTTGTCCTCTACTATGAACCTCTTTTTAAACTGAAATAAAAACTAATAAAGAGCCTTCAGTTTCAAAGCAGAATTAGTCCTGTACAATTTTTTTTATCCACAATTTGCATTTTGGGGATATGAGTTTTTTCCCTTGGCCATTCACTGTAGGTATAGAATTTGGAATTCTTAAAAAAACCTGCACTTCCAGTTTGAAAATTACCTACAATAAGTGCCTCCCTTTATATGTTTTTTGTTGAAAAGGGTGATGGTTCTAAAGAAGGCTACATTTGTAAATGCTGTAAGATCTTACAATTAAACGAGTTATAGAAATGCAGTGTTGTAACTTGTAAAGCTCCCTTATGCTCTTTTTCCCTTCTTGTTTTGTTTTTGTTTTTTCCAGGTATGCATTCCTCAACAGCCACAGAACTATTTGTTACTGGAGCTTTGCCAACCTCTGGAACATTTCCACCAACATCTGCTTTATCAGCATATCAGCATCCCAACACTTTCAGCAGTAGAAACTTTGCTACTACCCCTTCTCTTACTCTTCAAGATACTACTTTCAGTGCTACATCAAATGGTCTCTTAACTACCCATGATCCTTTATTACAGATTAAAACATCGCAAGGCACTGTTCCAACTGCTTTGACATTTGAGCGCCTAGGCAGTTCTGTTTTAAGTACCAGTATACCACCTCAGTCATCAACATATCGTTCTGCTCAAGAATCTGCACCCCATCTTCTGCAACCTCAATTTAGTTTGTTGCCTTCAACCCTTGGAGGAGCTCAGCAGGTTTCTCAGGCATATAGCACATCTGTCTTTACTGGTTCCACTGCTTCTATCGATAGAGCACTTCAGCGAGAATGTAGTGTTATTAAACACCATCAGCGGCCTTCAAGTACTCAGTCTGTTCAGGCTCAACTGACTGTTTCACAGCATTCCTTACACAGCTATTTAACGAGTACAAGTGGAGTTAATTTTCAGGATACTTCTAGGCACTCAGCATTATCTTGCAGTCCAGTTGGAGATGTTACTCAGGTGAGCAATGGAGGACCACAGCAGAAGACTTCTCAAGTCACAGTGGAACTTGCTCAGTCGTACACATCTGCAATTCCATCACCTGGTTTTCCATCTGCTTCCACATCAAAAGTGAAAAACTGTTCCACGAAGCAGCCTCCAAGGTCAACGAAGACCCCCAAACCTCAAAGTGTAGCTCCCACTGTGCAGACACAAAGCTATGCCAAAACTGCACAAAACCAGAGTTCTGTCATTACAGGCCAAGCACAGATCTATTCTACAGCACAGCTCCCAAGTCTCTTGTCGGTCAGCCAGTCCCAAAACTACATTTCATCCCAGGCTCAGAATGTGCCACCTGTCAGTCACTCACAGGATTTCTCATCCAGCAAGGTTGAGAAGCTGCCCTCACTGTATAAAACGTTGACTTTTTCTGGGCAATCGCAGACTATTACTTCTGATAGTCAAACTCTAAGTTACTCCTCGGAGGAACAGGTATTGACTTCAGTTCCAAATGAGAACTACTCTGGGCAAACGAGGGAACTTTCTTCAGTCAGCCAATCTCAGAGCTACTCTTCTAGTCACTCTCAGGGTTTATCTCCAGTTAGCCAATCCCAAGTTAGTTTTTCATCTCAATCACAAGTTTTATCAGCTGTTAGTCCTTCAGAAAGCTATTCTTCAGGGCAGTCTTTAACATTAACATCACCTTCCCTTTCCTTTAATGCCTCTCCTCGGATACAAACTCTTCCAGCCTCAAGTCCTAATCAGAGCTATATTTCTTTACATTCTTCTCAGAACTCTCAGTCACAAGAATCCTCCTCTCCGCAGTCTCAAAAGTTTTTGCCATCTGTCCAGTCTCCTCCTTTTGCTTCCCCAGCTCATTCACAGACACTGCAGAACAATAGGCCTTCCTCAGAAGCAAAGTCATACGTTAAAAGGAAGTCTGACTCTAATTTGTATGCCTCATCAAAACAAGAGGAGGAATTATCAGTGCAGGATATGCAGGCATTGCAACAGCAAGCTACTCTTGAATCTTCCACTCAAAGGCTAACTGACGAGGAAATCAGTGCTCAGGATGCATCCTATAGGGTCTCGAAGGCAGATGACAGATACTCTCAAAGTGTAATCAGAAGTAACTCTCGTCTTGAAGATCAAGTTGTTGGACTTACTCTTCAAGGCACAAAAAAAGATGAAAGAATGGTCAATTCTGTGGAACAGCTTTCCCAACACATTGGCCATATCACTAGCCTAAGCCATGATATAAAAAAGACAGCTAATTTAATGCAAACAACACAAGTAACTGTAAGCGCTAAAGAACTAAACCAGCAACGTTCTCTTATGCATAAGGTACATGAAAGTAAAGCTCAAGAACAGCAAGGCCAAGTCATTAATACACCATCGCAGGTTCAACCTCATGCTTTAAGACATGGTCATCAGCTGTGTTTGCCCAGTGCACAGGTACTTCTGGAGTCAGCCTGTGACTTGCAGATTCTTCATCAGTCAATACTGCAGTCAAGTTTAGGACAAGCAAAGGCATCACCGCAAGTGCAAAGAATACAGAGTCCTCAACAGGTGACACATCCATTCCTTCAGATGGACGGGCATATTATTCAAAGTAATGGGGGTCATTCTCAGCAACAGCTTCATACTCAGAATTCAGAAGTAATGAAAATGGACATATCTGAGCCCTCAAAACCACTACAGCAGCATTTGACAACAAAAGATCATTTTACTCAGACAAATCAACATGATTCAAAAAATCAGTTTGTTTCTCTTAGTTCAATATGTTTCCCAGAATCTATACTTCTCAGCGATGAGAGGAATATATTATCCAACGTAGATGACATCTTAGCAGCAACAGCAGCAGCCTGTGGAGTGACACCATCTGATTTTGCCAAATCAGCTTCCAATGAAGAGGAAATCCAGTCTGTTGAAAATAAGGAGGAGTCTAAACCACAGTTCCGATCAATGGATGTAAGACATGTGTCTTCTGGTTTCAGTGCCTCACCTACTGTAGTTGGAAAGCCAGCAAGCATAGGTAATATTTCTCTGAACGGAGGCCAAATTACTATAAATCTTACACCAGTGTCAGCAATACAAACAAAACCTGTGAACCTTGATCAACAACACATTGAAACACCTGATCAAAACATACCAACAAGAATGACCTCTCCCACCCTTGGCCCTGGTCAAGAAGAGCAAGAACAAGGGGCTGTTACAGTTAAGAAACAACCTAGCATCAGTCACGAATCTGAAGAAGATAATGATGCTTCTGCTGATGGCACACTGAATGCAAGAGACACAGAATTTGTTTCAAGCGGTAAGAGCCTAAGTGAAGAAAGTGCTGCTTCAGAGAATGATTTTAATATGGGTGGTGATGAGGGTACAGTAGCAGGTAACCAGTCAAAGGGTCCATTGCAGACACTATCTGTGCCCCAAAGTGGAGATGGAACCATTAGTAGAACTGAAGAAGAATGCCAAGATTTAACTCAAGGGAACCTTCAGAAGAAAAAAAGCAAAGGAAAAAGCCAAAACAAAAATGCTGCAGAAGATGACAGTGCAATTCAGAAACAGGTGAAAAGAAGTGGACAGTGTAAACGTCAAAATTCAAGAGGAAATGACTCATGTTTGACATACTCTTCTCCTGTTTCCGAAAGTTGTTATGATACTTACCAGCATCAGGAAAGAATGAGGCAAAAAATTAAAGAAGTTGAAGAAAAACAGCCTGAAGTCAAAACGGGATTTATTGCATCTTTTTTAGACTTTCTAAAGTCTGGGCCTAGGCAACAGTTTTCAGCTCCAGCTGTACGAATGCCAAACAGGACTAGGCGACCGGTTACCCAGATAATTCGTGCCCCTTGCCTACAGTCCTCTGCAAAGCCTCAGCCAGCAGCAGCAGCACCTGTGGCTGCTGAGGTTAGTGGAGAAAGTCCAACCAAAAAAGCTGATGAAGAACTTAAGAAAAATTTAGAAACGTTGCCTTCATTTTCTTCTGATGAAGATGATTCTGTGGGGGGTAACCACGATCTTCAGAAGAGCATCTCTACTGCATTGTCAGCCCTGGATGATACATCTGATAGAAAGAACAAAGCAGGTAAAACAGTTACAAGTGCATATGTTGAAGGAGATTTCTCTAGCTGATGGGAAAAAAATAAAGAATTATTTTAGCTATCTTCAGTTCAGGTAAAGGTTTTGACTGGTTTTGGTTTTAATCACAGCCATAATTAAGAGTTCTGTTCAAAAGGTGTGTTGACTAAACTAGTGTTTTCCACAATTAGAAAACATGTAGGTGAACTTTTTCATGCTACTTAAGTAGGACTCTTATTTTAGCCCAGAATTGGAATAAGGTGTCTGTTCTCTTCCTCTCTGGCTTAGAATACTAAATATGATTTTTACCTGGAAACCTCGACAAACCATCATGTCAGAGGTTTTAAATCTATTTTTAAAAAATTGCCATCAGCAGAGGTTAATTTCTTCTTAGGTAGAGTTAAATGTGCACTTTCTGTGATGATAGTGTTGCACAGAATATGTTTATGAAAACAATTTTGCACTTGGAAACTGAGCACTGGTTTGACTAGTCTTGTCCAAGATGGGAGTCATTTGACTTTGATTTCAGCAATATTAATCAGCAGTGTTGTAGCTCTGTGTTGATACATTGCTAGCAAAAGAACAAAATTTGGGAAGGGTTGTTTTGGGCAGGGAGGGGCAGGCAGCAACCACTGATCATAGCAGTTAGTTTTCCACACACTTCTCAGTTTCACTTGTATTACATCTATGGTGTACGTTGGCATTTGTAGCTTTTAACTGATGCTGCTTGGTTTTGAAGTATTTTTAATATATAGTATATTTTTGCCTAGATAGACCTTTTCAACGAAGTTTGTTTTCTCTGATAAGTAATTAAAGACTATCCAGACAATCACATAACTGTACTAATTCAGGAGAAATACGATTACCTTCCAAAATAATCGCAGGGAGAAAATGAAACATTTCTTAAACTCTTCTTGGGACCTACAACCCATAGGCTGATTCTTAACAAAATAGAATGAAGTAATTTTTTTCTCCTTGTAGGTTAAAGGAAAGAGGGAGTTGTTTTCTTCTGTAGAGCTAACATGATTTACTGAAAAATACATAGCACAATTGAACTTAAATTGTGGTAGTCAGACCTAAAATAATGGAAACAGATTGCGGAATACATGATATATTAAACAATCTTCATCTTAATTACTGTTCTGTTTTCTTCTGTGGATATTTCTATTAAATTATGTTAAGTTCCCATATTTTGGAAAGGCCGTTACAGAAGATGAAGTTCCTCATGTGCCTTTCAGTTGCATATGTATTTTAAACATGTATTTTAAACAAGAAAGCAGTGACTTTATTTTTTTTCCCCAGAAAGCCAAAATGTGGACAGTGCTGTGGTGTAGGCCTTTTGCTGCAGCTTGTTAATTTTAATAAGCCATGTTCTGTGTATGACTTCCTAAGGAAATATTTCAAAGTTTTTTTTGTTGGGTGGACATTTCCATTAGTGTTTTATTTGCAGTGATTTCTTTTACAATGTTATTGTATCTTCTTTATTACTCATAAGCATGTAATATTTATACCACCAATTTCTTGAATTCACCTTCCTGTTTTGTTGTATACAAGACTGTTTGTACATTATACCAGATGCTTAGTAATGACTTCTTTCTTACTTGCTGGTGTTCTGCAGATTTTCTAGTAATTCCCTCTTCTGTCTGTTTTTGCACATAAGTATGGAAAGACAAATACTAAAACATAGTCTTTTGTTGGTAGTAATAAGTAGCTTCTGTACATTTATCTGCTATTCTGAAGAATGTGTAAATGTACTTGGGGAACTAATAATTTTGTGTCTAACTAAAGCTGTCATAGTTTTCACTGAACAAAAATACAATGTGTTTACAATAATGTGATATGATATATCCCAAAAAACGTATTTCATAGCTGAGCAATTTTACCGAATTGATTTAATGAATCTTCACGTATCTGGTATATAGCTTTTGTATTGACATGTTAATTTGATATTTAAATCATTTGTTTTGAATCACTTTTATTAAAATATGTCATGTTATCGTTTTTCTATTTTTTCAAGTGAAAGTCAAGAATTAACAGTGATTGTAGCAAAACTGTAAAATGGTTATCTTACGTTTGAAGCCAGTTTCCTAAGGATATTAGTAATTATGCTATAGCTAATATAACTTGATTTTTTTAGATCAGCAAGTCAGTGTTAAAACTAATAAGTATAAAAGAGTATAAAGTAATATCTAAAAAGGATTCTAATTTTTTTCAGGTGGGAAAGAATAATAATTTTGAAAGGTGGGAGTTGCCTTTGGCTCTTTGGCATAGAGGAGGAGAATAATGTTCTTTTCCGTCTTTGTTTTATATCATCCATTCTCATTGCTCATCTCTGTTAATATTAAAAATTATTAGGATATTGCCAAAGTTTTAATCTGGAACTTCCAGTTACATTATCAACAAGATATAAATGCCCAAATGTCATACAGCAAATGTTTTCGTATTTCATGTGTATTTTTCTTTCCTTAATCCAATTTAAAAGGACTGTGCTTATCAGCAGATTGGAAACAAGGTTTAGTGTTGTAACCTTTACTGTTGTATTTGCTTATTCACACAAAGTACAACAGTATTTCCTGTTGATATTGTCTGTAACTATCAAATTGTTTTCTAAAGCATTCATCTTTGAATTTCTAGATGCTAACAGATGCAGCAGTTTAATACAGAGGTATACTAGCTACAATATTTTGGTTTCATTTAAGGCTTAGTTGTGACCAAGTTAATGCTTCTATTTTAACTCTTAGAACAGGTGTTTTTCCTAGAACAGTTGTTTTTTAGTATGTATTGTAACAGAGAAGAAAAATAAATCTAGTTCCCGTTTTATGTTGCAAATCCTTGATAATTTGTTTAACTAAAATTTGGATTTTTTTTCTTCAGAAGCTGAAAAAGTGGCAGTTGTTACTGCTGCCACCACTGCCACTACTGCTGTAATAAAGCAGGAGTCTCCACAGATGACTGCTCCTGTAGTCAATGTGCAGGAGAAAATGAATCCAGCTGACCCCTTAAAAGTAGCTCAACAGGATGCTGTGACTTCAGACCAGTTGGCAAAAACACAGGCAACTGTTGCAATAGAAGGATGTACTGATGAGGAGAACATGGACAGTGGAGGAGAGGGCATGTACAGAGAACGTGATGAATTTGTAGTGAAGATTGAAGATATAGAGACGCTAAAGGTAATCCGAATACTTGCTGTGAAGAAAAAAAAAAAAATCATGAAAAATCCTGCATATGCATTTAGCCTCATCAAACTACCAAAAGGGGAAACGTTGCAGATTAGTTTTCTGTTTCTATTCTAATACTCCTTGACTGCTGCCAAGGTGCCTTAAAGGTGTCTTTCTAGTGCAGGTTATGAATATGTTTTGTATGTACATGACCCATTTTATGCTACATACATAATGAAGTAAATCTATGTGCTGGTAACCTCTGTTAGAACTTGGAATTACCTTTTTTTAATATTAAAAAAGCATAAATTTTTCACAGGCTGTTGACTACCTTTTTTGTTTGTTTGTTTTGTTTGTTTTTGTTTAAGATAGTAGTAGGCTTTCAAGTGTAAGGTGTTGAGGAAATGACTTTTGGACTTTTGCAAAAGATCTTGTAATTGTCTTTTCTTCTTTTTTGGAAGAGGTTCTGCTTGCTATTCCAACAAGAAATGGCTTCCATAAGCAACCAGTACAGCACTTCGCATGAGTTTATGGGAATGTTCTTTTTTGTCTTTGAATTCTTGTTTTGGTTTGGTTTTGTTACTTCTCCATTTTAAATTATTCTGCATGTTTACCTTTCCTTTTGTTGCTATCATAGCCATCAGTATTCTTACCATTAGTTCCTAATACTTTTGATTACTTGTCTATGTGTTCCACCTCTTGAGCTTAAGTTTTAAATCAATTCATGTAGCTTTGTCACATAAGACAAGTGTTACCAATTTTAATATATACCCTTGTCACTTATAAAACTGATAAAGGTATGTTATGAGATATTTTGAATTTTAAGCTTTTTTAAAAATTATTTCTTTAGTTATTTAAACAGTCATGAAAAAGGAACCAGTACTTGATTTTATGTTTTCCAAAAAGAGAGGTTTTTTTAATTAGTATTTTGCATGTAGGATTTATAGACAATTCTCATTAGAGCTAATAATTACAAATTTGTTTTTAACATAGTTTATTTCTCAAACTACATGAAGAAGAAAGTCAACTTGAACTCTTTTTTTTACAGTTAAGTGGAACTGAAAATGTAAAATCTGGTTTACTAATTCATACTGAACTATCTCTTTTCACATTAGTGCAAACATCATGCTGTAATGTACCTGGGCTGCTGCCTCAGGATCTCTAGTGATCTGCAAGCTTTTTGCTACTTGTTGTGATTCTTGCATTTTTGTTTTAAAAAATATTTCAGAGAGCAAAAGAATAAAAAATTGGAAAATGTTGTATTGCTTTAAAAAATAAAGTTCTGTGGCTCAGTTGCACGGTACATGAGTTAAGACATCATACCATAGGCAAAGCTGGTTGGCACAACTTCATCACTGAAAGTAAAATTTGTGGTTTGCATTATACTTATTGTAGTTCATGTCATACTGTCTTGATGCAAATGGCACGTAATGACTAAGGGTTTGGAATTTTTAATTACTTATTTCAATTTTATCCCTGGGTAACTTGCTCAAAAAATATAATGCACAAACACACTTCTGGGAGAAAAATAAGCACTGTTTTTAGCAAATAATTTTATGTTCTTACAGATTGCTTTGCAAACAGGAAAAGAGCCTCCAGCTATTTGGAAAGTACAGAAGGCTTTATTGCAAAAGTTTGTTCCTGAAGTGCGAGATGGACAGAGAGAATTTGCTGCTACTAACAGTGTGAGTCTTAAAAATTCCTTAGGAAGCCTCATGGGAACTGATTTCCTTACTGGAAGTCTAGGAAACGAAATAAAATGTGATTCTGACATACATTCTTAGCAAGCATCCTTGGGGGGGGAGGTTTCTTGATTTCCTCCTCCTCTAAAATTCTCTCTAAATATATTAATGGGCAGATTCTTTCCAGCATGGGTTCTTTGGTATCATTCAGGCTGTGTAAAGGAACAAGTTTTCACAACCAGAATAAAGTCAGTGGAAGCAGGCTTGTGAACCAGCTGCTTTCCACAATGGGAAGGATACAGATAGGATACAATTTCAACAGGCAGCTCTTTGCCAGGCAGATAATCCTTTTGGGATAACACATGGGGATGATTAAATAAAGGGAGAAAACGAAGCCCAGAGTACCTCTTGCCTTATTTTCTTACTTTAAATATTATGTGGAAACCCATTGGAGAATTTCTCTTAAATTATAAATGCTGTAGCATGGTTCATCTTTGTACGTAAACAAGTTGTTTTTAAACTGACTTTTTTCTTTAGTATTTAAACTTTTAATTGTTAAACTGAATAATATTACTTAACAGAAACACTTGTGTATTAATTTTTTTTTTTTAGTATCTTGGGTATTTCGGGGATGCAAAAACAAAATACAAACGAGTGTATGTGAAGTTCATTGAAAACGCAAACAAAAAGGAATATGTCAGAGTGTGTTCAAAAAAACCACGAAGCAAACCTGTACAGTCAGCAAGGTATTTTATTTCAAATTGTTTTTCATTTTGCCCTATTGTTTTCATATTAAGAACACACCTATTTTAATAAACAAGACTTATAACTCAGGATTATGTTAATTCAGCCTGAAGCTGTAAACTGAGAACTGTGTGTTTTGCTTTAAGAAATTAGATATAAATTACTGCTGTATGAGGACTTCCCTACCTTGAATCTGTGGATTGCAGTAATCATTCATTTTAGATGTGTTAGGGCTCTGCATGCTATTTCTTTCTGTCATCTTTTGCCCTGTTGCTCAACATAAGGATAGAAGCCTACAAGTGTAATGATTCTAATTTTTTGCATGTTTTCTCCTGTCCAGTGGACTTTGCAGGTTAGGTATGTTTTTCTGGATTGCTTTAATGACTGTCCTGTCCCCGTATACTAGAAGTATCATGCTTTCTTCTCAATCCTGGAAAGTTGAATTTAAAAACAAAAGTTCGATTCTGAAGTTGGTTGTCACAAGGATGTTTTTCCTTTTTTTATATGTCCTTGCACACTGAGGGTATTTTACTTTTCTTATTCCACCTGCCCTACCCACCTCACCCCAAAAAGCCTTATCACTTTGAGTCATCCTGTGTAACCTTTATCCATGCCTTAAAATCAGTAATTCCAGTAGTATCGCTTTTAAACTACCAACAAGGATAAATGAAACCCAAACAAATCTGTCACTCTAGAGAGCCATGTAAAGAATGCAGGGCAAACATAGTGTGGTTTTGATTATTCCAGTAAATATACTACTGGTCCTGCAAAATGTTATGACCGTAAGTGTGTCTCACACTTGTACTTTGGCTATCCCGGAGATTTCCTCTGTCACCTTCCTTCTGATAAGGTTTTCACTGTCATTCACTTGCTAAGGGTTTTGCTATTGTGTTTTGTGTTGACGTTTGATCGTGCTTTTGGAAAAGATTGCAGATGTACAAAATCTTTGTACAAAAATGTACAAACTCTGTCATGCTTTAATGCTTAGCTTATTTTATCTTGTCACAATTTCACATGATATCTGAAGTTTTTCTCTCTCAATGGATTTTCAATAATTATAATTTAATGCAAATATGTTTTCTTTATTAGATGTTAGTAAACAGTAATGAAAAAGTTACAGTGCTCTTCATTCAAGAAATAACTCGGGTTTTAAGTCTAGTTTGCTCTCAAAGAAAGCAATGCTGTCAGATAATCAATTTTATAACATCATGATCTACTTAAAACTAGCTAGGATTTTGATGCTCTTCTCTTTCTTGGGCTACAGAAAGCTGTTCCAGAACCTGTCCTCCAGTGCTCTGAAACAATCCTGTCTTTTAACAGACCATGATCGTGATTAGCTTGTATCCATATGTTCTTCTCTCAGTACTGTTTTTTGGCTTTTATTTCTGTCTTTCTGTGGTGTTTTTACTGCATGATGTATTTCTGGAGAGCAGTCAGGTTCCACCTCTGTCATCGTTTCACTAAGATGGATTAATCGAGGTCTTCCAACTTCCTCGTCTAAGGCAGGCTTTCCATTCCTCTAATCATTCTAGTATCTATTGTCTCCATCCATTTTGGTTTGAAATCTTCATCTCGGACAGATGACTAAAATTGTTAATGTTCCAGAAAATACTAACAATGTTTCTACTGTACATTTCACTGCTTTCCCATTTGAACTTTCCCATTTGTACAAAAAAAACCCAACTTGCCTGGCACTTCCCAGAATTGTATTCCCTGCCATAGTTTCAAAACTGTAGTGCATTATTAGTCCTAAAGTACTTAACTTTGCACTTATGATGTTAAGTTTCCTTTTTGTTTTCCTGTTTTGAGTGGTGGGAAGGAGAAAGGAGAGGAGTTTTCTGGTTTCTTATTCGAGTCCTCAAGATCCTGCATTTCCTGCATTTTTACCTGAATGATACTCTCTCCCATCTTAGTATGGATACAATATCCCAAATTTACTTTGTCAGCGAATCTCATTGATTACTAGTATTTGTTCAAGTCTGTCAAGTCTGGGTTTATTCATGAAGTAATCAATTTTAATATTAGCTCCAATCTCCTATAGCTCGTAAATTCTACTAATATTGGGCAATTTAAACCTTCTGTGCCTGTTTATCTAGTTATAAAATTGGAATACTATTTAATCATAGATAGTTGAGAATCATTGTTAAGCATTATATCAAAAATATAGTAGTATAGTGCGTATGACCTAATTCCTAGTTATATGTGACAATGAAATAAGTATATATAAGCCTTGGGGAATATATTCTGGTTAAATAAGACTATAGCTATTTTATTAATGCCAAAACTTGTGTGGTAATTATTTTCATAAAGATCGTTTTCATAATATTGCAGGACTATTCATTGCAAACCTAGTAGCAGCAACAACAAAACCCCTGATCCACCAACACCAAAACCAACAGCAACAAAAGTCTCTTCTGTGAAACCCAAAGCTAAACAGCCAAAGGTAAAGGCTGAACCACCACCAAAGAAAAGGAAAAAGTGGAAAGAAGAATTTTCATCTTCCCAGTCTGATTCTTCACCTGAGGCCCAGAGTGATGAGGATGGTGAGCGAGATAGAATTGTTAGCATCTAGGCCCATTTGAACTTAACTGAAAATATTATTATAAAAACACGTTGCTTGATCTTGCAAATTTTTCTTTACTACCCTCAGAAAAAAACCTTAAAATCTGACAGTGCCACGCAGAATTGTTTTCTTAAAACTTTTTACTTGTTTTTTTATGTATGAGCAAATGTGTGCAACTGAAGTTATCTCAAATGTAGTTTATCAGTGAGATAAATATATTTTTACTACTTGCTTTCTAGGATGGGTACAATTGTAGGAGGAGGAGCTGATTTGATTTTTCGAATACATCTCAAGAATCAGATTCTTTTGTTAATTTTCCATTGCAACTCCATGTCATGTCTAAAATAACATTCCTGCAATGCTTGTCTGCATGCAGATATGGGCAGAATTCAGATGTTACTGTTGTTTTTTCAAAACCCAAGGAGAAAAAGCAGTTGAATTTTTGGCTGCTTCATTGCTTGTCTAAATGCCAGCTGTTCAAATGCAGCCTGCTGAGCAGATTTGCTGTTATGACATTCATGGTGTCTTTAGAACATTGAGGTACAATGTTTGCAGTAGTTTTCCAGAACAGAAAAGAATTTTTGAAGTGTACAATGTTTATAGAGATTACCTGTGGTAGCAGATATACAGTGCATTTTGCTTTTTTTTGTTGTTGTTGTTTATTTCCTGTATGTTTGAAGTTAAGGTGCATCATATCCATGCTTTGTATTGCTGCATTTCCAAAGTACGTTGGCCTCAGTGGCTTTAACTGCAGATAAGCTAGGGTTGGTGTACTGGAACAGTGCCTCTGCTGAGGACAGCACCTTTAAAATAGTATTTTTCAAGCAAACTTACCAAAATAACCATTAGTATATACAATTGTCTATATTTAAAGTTTCAAGTAACCTGGTGATGATAGTTGTCCATAGAAATGTGGATATCTGAGAAAGTTTAACAGCCTTGCTAGCTAAATTACTGCAAAATACTGGTATTGTACACAGAGCCTATAAAAAGCTCCAGAACGCTTACAATTACTGATGGCTACTCCATGTGCATGTTTAAAATTGCTGTCTATAAAAAAATAAAAGCTTCCTCAGAATAAGTACAAATATGCCTACATTGCTTTGCTGGTAAAATTTGTTTTATGTGTTTTTTTGGAGTTGGACAATTAGGTGGGATTGACTTCAATGGTATGCAGGCTCCTAAGTGACATTAGTGCTTTTGAATGTTTTTCTGTTGGATGACTTCAAATTTTGCGGTTTTAGAAGGTACTTGCATTGACATGAAACCTGCATTTAGGGCACTTTGCTTGTCTGAAGTTACTCATTATCCCTTTTCTCTAGACTTTCATCTACAATAATAGAAAAATGTTTAAATTCCCTAAAATATTATAATCTAAATGCTGATAGTTACGAGTAATTGTATGTGTTTCTACAAAAAAATTGTACCGTTTGTACCAGATTTGGCATTTGTACCTGGGTTTGGTGTGCAAGTAGTTAGAGTATGATTTCTGATTGTACTGAGTTTTAATCTCTTGGGATACCAGTAGGGGTCACTTTTGTGTTTAAGAGACAAACCTTGAGTTTTGAAAAACACAAGTATTTGCAGGCTCTTGTAGGAAAAAAATCATTATATTCCGATTAATTTTCAGAGCTTGTACCTCCAGCTCCCCTTGTTACTCGCTTTTTGAACACAAGAGCTATGAAAGAGACTTTTAAGAGCTACATGGAGTTGCTTGTTAGCATTGCCTTGGATCCAGACACAATGCAAGCTTTGGAAAAGAGCAATGGTACAGTATGGTTAACATTTGTATGTTTTTATTAAATTTTAAGGTTACTAATCAGTAAAGTGAATGTATTTAAAAACAAACAAACAAACAAAAAAAGCCACCAAACTTTTAGCTTCATACCAGATCTGAAGAACGCTTTACGCAAATTAATTATGTGTGTGCATAAATATATATTTGCACTATCTCTTTGCATAATCAAAGTAATTTGGAAATACTGTTTTGTCTGCTTTGTTACATTAGGCTTGTGCTGTGAATGTCAAAACTGAGCTCTTTGTTCCTGCTGTTACTATCTTTTAAAGTCTTAGCAAATATTTATTTCAGATTACAGCGTTTCAAGTGTGTGTTTACTTTCTGATTAAGAAATACCCGTATAACTATAAGTAGTTCCGGTTTTTGCTACTGTTAAAAATTCTGCTTTTCAAACTCTGAAACCTTAAAATTCTGATCAGAGGCAATTGTATTCCATTTTTTTCTTTGAGGAGAAAATGTTTGGACTTACTTACTGTAGTGGACTCCAGGATACAAGTCAAAACTGTTCTGTTTCTCAAGATTTAGCAAAACACTCATGTATAAAGATGAAGGTCCCAAAAGAACAATCATTTCACATATTATTTAGTTGCAGGCTGTTGTTTTGTACTACATTCTGTTTGCCTGTATTAAAAAAACATATTTTCTAGACTCTGTTTTCCTGGTTTGCTTTGGTTGTGCATCAATGCACACTTACCTTAAGATTTCATACCTGTGCGTTATGTCAGTGGTCCCACTAAAAGCAAATAAATTGACTTTATAAATAAAAGACTCCATACCAAGCTGTAAATTTTCATTCACGGCCACATACCTATGTTTAAATGCATGTTGTGCAATTTACGGTGGTTTATCAGATAACTTTTATCAGTAAACACTTTCCTCACTTTCTTTTGTTATAAATGCCAGCAGAGTCATCTCTCGTTATATGGAATAGCAAATGTCAAAAACACATACTTGTCTTCATAAAACTGCCAGCTGTATTGCACAGAAGAGGATTATCTAGGAGATGGTTTGAAATTGTCTATAAGATTTATGCTCTGTAGTGCTCTATCTTAATTTTTTTCTTTTAACAAAGAAAAGGCAGAGAAGGAGCGAGATTGCAGTCAGCAATTAAACTGCATAATATCTAGACCAGTTTAGCAGGATGATCCAGAAAAAGAGACTTTCTCTCACATTTGAAATTAGTTTCTGTGCAAATCACGTTATTTTTTACGTCCACGTTTTATGTTAATGGGTTGAAGTATAGATTGAATAGGAATCTCATTACTCTGTGTCTCTTCATAATCAACTGCTACGGGGTTTTTATGTGTCTTTTAGATGAGCTACTTTTGCCTCACATGAGAAAAATTGATGGTATGCTGAATGACAATAGGAAAAGGCTGCTTTCCAAATTACGCTTGGATCATACTTTCAAGGTATTCTCTTTTAAATTCTAAGATTTTTTAAAGTAATGTTATAAGTCAGTCATTGAATGCGTACCATGCAGGCACAACTTAAAACCCAGAAGGCAAATTTGTAACAGAAGTGAATATGGATTTGAAAGAGATGCTATAAATTCAGTGCTTGTGTGTGGCATTTGGAGAACATTTTGTGATGGAGGAGTTTATACTGCAAAGGTAAAGTTTTAGTTTTACTCCCCATGCTTTCTGGTTCATTCTCAAGCATTTTATTTTTCTTTTAAGCTTCTCAAGTTTGCCAAATGAAAATCTGTTTCCTGTCCTTCTAGAGCTTTTGGTTAAGTGATTGTATTGCATAAAAATCTTAATAAACTTTTACATGAAATAGCTACGCTGTGGAGCAGATGTCTGAACTTCTTTGAAGTGGAGAACATGATCAGAGTAGTTTAAAACCAGGACAGAGGGACTTGAGAACAACTCATTTGTGCAGTCTTTTATCTATCTTCAGCATGGATGGTTGGGAAAAGTGTGGATAACAAGCCCATATTACAGCAGCTTTGACACAGTAATAAAAACCAGGTCTGGATGTGGACAGGGAAGAGAGCAGCTGTACCATCTCAATAGAGAGAAGGTAAACAGGAGGATAATCACTGTGGTTCCCACCGTTCCCACCCACCCTCCAAGCAGCAATGCAGATTTCGAAAGTGCAGTAAAGCGAATTAAGGGTATTTTCAGTCATGTCTGAGAACTAGTTGTTGATGTCTATAATCAGACTGATAATTCCTGTAACAGTTACAAGAACAGTAACGCAGACCCGTCTATAAACACCATCAGACCAAACTTGCTCTTTTGCCTGTCTTTCTCCTGTCCCCTTATGTCCACAATACAGAGACACTTGGAAAATTAGTTGTCTCTCTGTACTGCTCTGTGCTTCTTTTTGAGAGGTAGGTGAGGAGGGAGGTAATAGCAGACTTGACAGTTCTGCTTTTTCATCATGAAATCTTGAAAAGATCTTTTTTTTTGCCACAGCTCATTCCTGGTAAGTCTTGTGGGACGCTAAGTGACCTTGTTTCAGGGATGAGAACATCATGGACTAGTGAAACAGCTTTAATTCATGCGATTCTTGAACTTTTTATTGTTCATTAGGCTGTTTTCTCAACAGCTGTAAAATTTGTACCTGTTTGAACAGAATTTCTTGTGGCTTCCTCCTTACAGTAGGAAGGCGTGGGGAGGGCTGTGTATTTTGAAACCATGCACAGACCCTCAGAGAGGTGGCATGTATTAACCCTCTTTTCATGGCAAGAGTTTTGTGTTAATAGTTACTTCTATAGCTACTTCTTTTAACCCAACTATGCAGAGAAGATAGGCCACATTAAGTTAGGATAAGAATTTGTAGAATTTTGGTTACATTCACAGTACACACAAAATAAGAGGTGGCTTATTTTGGGTTTTTCCTGAGTTTAAGGGAAAAAAGCTAATATATTCTTCTGTAATACTAACATAATTACAGCTGCTTACTCATTTGGAGTTCGTAACTAATATAATAGGTTTGCTCTATGTTCACTTAGAAGCAGATTATGTATCAGATCTCTAAAGTTAGCTTAAGCTTGTATTTCATCATATGATCCGCAAGAAGTTAACGGAGTTATGGGTCAATATTTTGGACAAAAATGAAACACCTATTTGTCATCATAAGTGTTTGTGTTGGTTAGGAAAATGTGCTTGATACTCTTTAAGATTCAGGTTAATCTGATGATTAATACAAGAAAGTCTGCTTCTGTTCCAGCTTTGATCAAATGACTAGTTCAGATATTAGAGTTGAATGAAGCACTGAAGCAAGCAATAAGTGAAAAATACCATTACTGTTCATGAGTATCATTCAGTTTGAGTATTTTTACTATTCTTCATTGAAAAGCCTGGATGAATTTTAACATTTTTCCACCCGCTGGATACAATTATAACTACAGTATTAATATTACAGCATTACAAACCAAATCAGACACTGAAGTTAACAGTCAGTGTTTGGTAGTTTTGCCTGTAACATTCTTTATAGTTCTAACAGTTTATTGTGTCCTTTGGGTTATAGTTTTTTATAAACAAAATTAGAAAATACTACTGTTGCTTTAGCTGAAGCTCAGTAAATGAAGCATCTTAGTGGAATTGTGTCAATTTAATTTGAAAATAATTATCAGCATTTTATGTCTTGTGCTCTCAAAGATGCAGAGATCACTAGTATTTTTTCCATCATTCTAATTCAAATTTGTCTGTTTTAAGTCGGTGGTCTGGCCATGTAAACTGTTGTGGTTAATAGGAATTCTCCAGAGGAAGGCAATAGGAATTCTTCAGAGGAAGGCAGAAGTGGCCAAAGTCCCTTGACACTCAAAGTCAGCCTTCAGGAAGGCTATTACAGTGGATAGAAAAAATAAATAATTTAAACCTGTTGTTGTTCCAGTTTGAAAGCATTGCAATGAATATTGTATATGAACAGGTTAGCTAGTTGAGGTTACTGCTACCACTATGCAACTATCTCTGTGCAGTAGATTTTATAGCTTTTTATTAAGACAGATTTTTTTATAAAGCGAAAAACAGCTGAGGTATATGAAGTGCTAAGAAAATGTAGGCAGGGGAGGTTGTTGAATTCTAGTACTGCTTGTTAAAAGAAAATACAAAAATTTAGTCAACTACATATTTTAACCCAATAGCCCAAATTAGGTCCTTAAGCTGCAGCATTGGTACATTTTTCTGTATGCCTGATTTTTTCTCTCATAGTGACATATAATACAAAGATATATATGTTCATTTAACTTGAAATACTTTTTTCAGGACCAGGTTACATAGCATAACAGAACTATTTCAGAGCAGCTGCAAACATAATGCTGTGTTTGTACGGTGAAGTTGTATTCAAAATTACTCATGTAAATAATGTAGAACTGAAGCTGGTAGGAATCCTGTGAGTTCACTCCCATGAGTTAATATGTCTTAAAAACTTGTGCTTTTTTGAACCAGCCATCTATTTCATTGTGCATAAGCTTTTCTACCTTACAGATATGATAAGAAGCAATTAATTTGTATTTTACAAAAGCTGGGCCAAAACCTGTGAAGATACTTAGGCATCCAATCCCTCCTGCAATTGGCAGACTTCCCATGCCTGACTAGGCAATTAAGTACTTAGGCATCTCCAAGTAACTTGGCCTTAGAGATTCTTGAGTAGAAATGGAATGGAAAGCATTTTAAAAGGTAAAAATTGCCTAGTGGAGCCTTTTTTTGCTCTTTGTAAAGAAAGAATCATAGATGATAATCTGAGATACAATAAAAGGATCTTCTCTTCTTGAAAAATTATAGTAGTCAAGAACAGGTGGTCATGCTTTTCAAACTGTATATGCTTGCTTGATCTGATGAAGACCTTTTATCAGGTCTTTGTGGAAGAATAAATTGTTTTATAATAGGCTGCAATCTAACTTTTCAAAGAAAAATGGCCAATTTATCAGCAGTCTGGGTGGCTGGCCATTCTTGAATTTTTCATAATCCTTTTTCTTTATATGCTCTGTTTAAAGAATGCTTTGGAAAACTTTCCTGAACTGACAGTGGTCACTCGGGATTCTAAGGCAAAAAGTGGAGGAACATCTGTGTCCAAGATCAAAATGAATGGTAAAGCTTACAACAAGAAAACACTGAGGGCTTCTAAATCAACCACTAAATTAGCACAGGTGGGTGTTCAGAGGGTTTATTTCTGCCACCATCTGACTTCTAATATGATAACCACATTTATATAAAATACTGCTTCATGTATTAGTTTTTTGCTAGATTTATCAAAATACAAAATCTTCGTTGAGTGAATTGCTTTTTCTGTAACAAGGGAATGTTAAAAAACAAGATTTAAAGCAGTATATTAAACCATTTTTTTAACTCATCTGTGAAACATCTTTATATTCCAGTAGGGAGACAAAATGCAATAAACCATTTCATAATTATTCCCCTATTTAAGTTCTATGTTTAGACCCAAATGCTCTTATCCTGTGTATTTATGCAGGAAGCCTTCTGTAGCAACTACTCAAGATTGCAGGAAGATGAAGTAGTAGTATGCTGCTTCCCTTATGCAGGCAGCAGTTGGTAGGTGTAGTTGGATGGGAAGGAAGAGGTGAGCTCTGCTCTTGCTGTGCTTCTCACCTCTTGTAGCGCGCCGAACAGCAGAGCCCTGCTAGAGCCCATTCTGCTTCTGTCACCGCAGACCCTGTTTCTGCATAGCAGTCAGCCTCCTGGACTGTTGCTGAAGCAGGAACATTTTGCCTTCAACATTGCGGTTGTGGTAAAATCACCGTGTAGCTTGTAATGATAACAGTTCCTTAGAGTTGCTGCAAAATCTCTAAAGTAAATGATACAATGTCTTCTAGATAAAAAATGAAAAAATAGTACTGTAAAAACTGAGACTAGATAATGCTTTTTAAAAATTTAGTTCTTTATTGTTCCTTTCCTCATTTCCAGTGACAGAATGAAGGTGTGTATCTTAAATTTAAAAAAAAAAAAAAAAAAGTTTTAAAAAGTAACGTGGTAAAGCTTGAGATGTACACATTGTTTATTTCCATAGTATTCCTAGGGAACACTACAAGTAGATTGTGCTAGGTACTGGCTCACATAGGCTTACCTTCCAGCAGTAGATAGTGGCTAGACAAATGACCTGTAAATACAGGCCACACTCGTATTTCTTGCCAAAGTAATGTAAGTGTTAGGTAAGTATAGATCAGCTCTTCCGAAGCACGAACTACATGTTTTTTTGCAATGATACACATCAGTCTGGTAGAAAAATAGTTAAGCTTTGGTAATTCTTGCAGTAGTTCTTGAAAAGGGGGTCTCTTGCCCGTTTTAGACTTGAATGCATTCAGGAGGATTGAAAGCATTCTTAAACCTAGTTTTGACAAAATAACTTGGTAGGAAAAGTGGAGATATGAGATAATTGTGATGTAATATAAATTACAGTAGCAAAATATGCCAAAGCAATTATTTGAATGAAGTACTTCATTTCTGAATTGTTGAAGAAAATTACAGAAGAAAATGTCTTATCATATCTCTGTCTTGGAAAATAACATGAATTTACCTAAAACAACTGTTCTTTTTGCAGGAGTTTACAGTAGATCCAGAAAAAATACAGTTGTATTCTTTGTATCACTCACTCCATCATTACAAATATCACATATATCTAACATGTAAAGAAGAGGTAAGTATTGTTCTCTTTGAGATACTTTTACATTCATTGAGGGAATTTGAGGGAATTGAGTCCAACTAGAGGGACTGTTCTCTTCTTCTTGGTAAATGAGTATGGAATGTGGCTTGCTATTTTAATTAACCCATTATGGCAAAGAAGAGGGCATGCTGAGCACATATGTTGCCCCTAATGGGCACTGATGCCCTGAACATTCAGAGATGAGGCTTACAAGATTTGTGTGAAATCATTTCCCTGGGGATAGGTAAGCATTTTTCACTGTTATCCAAAATAAATGAAACATTTTATCAGTGTGTGTAACTCCTCAGATCTAGAAGCTACTTTTTGTCTTAGAATGCCCACTCCTTTTTTTTTTTTTCCTGTAAATCCTTGGTGGAAATATTCCAGGTAGCAGAAATATGAGAATTGAGCTCTGGCTCAGTTGTCAAGAAATGCATTTTTGGGGGCATTTTCCTTTGTTTTTAAAGCTTAAAGGTTTTCTTCCAAAAATGTTTCGTATTTAACTGCAGAGTATGATAAAAATGAAAATTGTGAAATGCTGTCAGCCTAACATGTATATGTGTATGCATCTCTCTCTCTCCCCCCCCCCCCCCCCCCTCTTTTTTTTAAATAGATTTCTTCTGTTCAGAAGAAGAGTGCAGATCTAGGACAGGAAGAGATTGTGCAGTTGTGCATGAAAAATATAAAATGGGTGGAGGATCTTTTTGAAAAGTTTGGTGAACTTTTGAATCGTGTCCAGCAGAAATGCTCATAACAAAAATGTATCCCAAATCTCACATTTTTCTACAGCACTAACCTGATGGAACAGAAAGCTCAGAGAGAGGCTCTGATTTCTTTTACAATGCCAGACTGCGTTCTTGTTCGTAGCCATTTTTATTTCTCTTTATGGAACTTTGTGCCTTGGCTCTTGCTAAGGAAAAGTGATGCTGCCAAGGAAATCGGTCCTTTGGAGATGGAACTAAACGTAAACCTAACCACATTTTTAACCTGAAGAATTATTTTCTATTTTGTAAACTATTGGATAACTTAGTTTTATTTTCAGAAACGTTTTTGACAAGTGATAAACCATGCACTACATATACTTTTTTCTTTATTGCTAAAAAGATAACAACACTTAAAATACTACAGATTTCTTCATCCCTGACTAAGCAACAGAAAAGTCAGCGTTGGGGTGAACTAATTTTTACATGTCTGGCCACCAAATTTAGAGTTTTGTACATTTTGTGAACAGAGCCGGAGTGACACCAGTTTCTGCATAAGTATATTGCCATCATAAAATCCAGAAATGTCATTATGCTTTATGGACTCCTTTTACTATTGTCATGTTCAGGAGACTGAACATGGAGTTGGTGCAATCCTATGACTGCTTTTTGTGTCAAATTATATTGTAATGAAAGACAATGGCCTTTAACTATTTTCCCTGTTTTGAAGAAAAAAAAATATTTTCCTTTATACTGTGTTCTTTTTTCTTTTGGAAAAAAAATTTCAATTGTACATTTTATCTCACTAATAGTTGTATTTTTCACAGAGAAAATATTGTGGTTAAAATTGTTTCATGTATCTTTGTAATACACTTTCCATTGTTTTCAGTAAATCCTATTCATTTATATGTTGATTTCATATTGTAAACTATATATCTCGAGGTAACCCTTTTGTTTATACAGGTTTGCTTCAGTGTTAACCAGAATAATGCATACTAGACTAGTTTTGCTTTAAGTGTAGTTGTGTTAGACACTGCAGTTATATTCTGATACGTGAAAATAAATTTTTTACTAAACTAGCACTTGATTAACTGAGAGTTTAAATGAAGAGCTACTACACTATCTTCGTCAACAAAGATTGATGATTATTGAATAGACTATATGCAGTGTTAAACACAGCTTACATAATTGTTTGTAGAACTGGCAGTTGCAGAGCTGTTCTCTTTTTGGTGCCTTTCAAGTCTTCAGACATCTTTGTAGCTTTTTTTCCCCCTCCAGTTTGTTAACAGTTGGTAGTGCCACTAGTCACACTCAGACAATGAATGTAATGGGCTCTAATCAGGAAAACGTTTTCTTTAAATTTGCCAACAGAATGCCTTACTGAGTCATTCAGAATGGATATGTGCTCTACTGGCGTCCTAAAAAAATAGTCATGTTGGTCTTTTTTCAGATAACGTAGAAAAAAAATTCATTCCCTTATCCTTTCACTGCCACTTAGTGCCTTAATTTCAGCCAAGAAAGCAGGGTTCACTATTCATTGGCCAAATGAAATAATGTTCATTGCCATGTGACCTTTTTTCCCGTTACCTGTTTTGATCCTATTTAGTTGTTAAATATTCATTAGACCTTAGAACTATAAAGAGTTTAATGAATAGATGTGAAAATGAAATGATTTGATCTTGAGTAATCAAATAGAGGTTTGAATATTAAAGTATGTACAGAATTTTAGCTGATTAGTTTTAGAACCTTGTAGGATGTTTACCGTATTTCCAAAGCTTTTCATCTTTTAAAAGCAATAATTCTCCTTTACAATTTGTATGCAGACTACAGTGAACAGAGATGGGTATGTGCCCTTGCCTTTTTTAAAGCCTCTTTGTGGTGGTTTTGCTTTAAAAAGGGAGGTCACTATCATGTTAATAGATGCATTGTGCTACTGCTATGTCTACTATAATCAAGGAGAGCGAGATGGGTTTGGGTTTAGGAAGAATGTGCAGATTGTTGGAGCAATCATGAAGCTAATTCATTTTCACGGTGAAATGAAGGGTAGCCACAGGGTTGAACAGTTGCTGTTGTTTCAGTCGTACTGTGTTGAACCTGGTAGGAGCTAGAGTTTATATGGTGAAATGAAACAGCAAAGTTACCAACATTGGCAGCAATCAGCTAAAATTATTTTAATGTAAATATGCACACTGGAGATATAGTAGAAATGTGCCTGGTATACTCTTTAATCAATAGTGGGGGTTCCCCAATTTACTTAGTGTATTCCCTTATTGGTGGGGGTGGTTGGCAGTGTGTGTAGATTCATGAGAGGTATTTACTTGCCCAGGCAGAGTTCTGTTGTCACATTAGTGATATGCACAGCACAGTTTGGGAATTCCTAATCTGTAGTTTTAAAAATGATTAGGATGCAGACTGAGGGAACAATCAAGTTGGCTCCTTGATGGTATAGTAAAGAACTTGTCAAACTTTGTGTCTCATACGTCCGTTCCTAATATGACTATGAAGCAACTAATTGAGAGGGGTCTCTGTGCTTTCTAATTGATTTCTATACTGCTACTGTATACTTAACTGTAGATTTTTGAATCTAGAAGTAGCTTTAGGAAGGTATTTGCTTTAATCCAAGTCCTTAGAAGCTGAAAAAAGAAATGAGAGGCTTTTGGAATAGCTCGTCCCTATTTAAAAAGAAGGTAATTTTAGCAACAACCATTTAAAAAAACCCGAACAAACAAAAAAAGCGGCCAGGATGCTCTGCACTGCCATAGAAGGTGACCTGGCGTATTTTTGGCTGTTTTATTCCCAAGGCCAGTTAAACAAGCACTGTGCCTGTAGAAGACAGGAAAAACCTGTCTTGAATAAAAGTAACTACCCCAGGCTATTAAAGGTTAATATAATGGAGCTTCCATCTTTGTCTTCGGCTGCAAAAATGGTGGCTGGATTATTAATTTACCAAATTAGAATAAGTAAAAACATGGAACTCTCAAGTGTGTTGGAGGATCATAAATTAAAATAAAGCTTTCTTAGTGGGATTGAAGAGGCTTTTTATACTGAAGCAAACTTAGAAAAAAGTCAATGTACAGATTACTTTTTTTGCACAAATACTTTGCTTTGTTTTATTGCATTTTAGATAATTCTGCATCCACACCTCAATTCCCCCCCCCCGCTTTTTTTTTTTCCCCTCCTTGAATTAACAGTGAGGTCTTCATCCCTTAACATCTGACAGTGGAAATTGAGCATTCATTTGACTTCAAGAGAAGATGCACTAGGAAGGAACAAAACCCTCCTTAGACTATGAATTAGCAAAACAGAAATTAAAGTAATTGCATGATGAATTATTTGCTTTTTAATTCCACTATTTTGTCCTTTAGTATGGCATCCCATTTGCATTGGGTTTGTTTTTATTGAAATACAGTATTTCTCTTAAAGGCAGGTTTTCTTTGAGATGCTACTTCCAAAGTTTTGCTAGCAAAAAATTGGAGACAAAATTGGATTGAGAAACTGTTTCTGAAAATGGCTAAGAACTTTAGGGTCTTTGAAGTTCTATGGCATGTATTGTATTCATATATTGTCGAAATGAAATACTACTTTTTAAAAAGTCAGATCTTACAGGCTGTCTTCCAAGTAAATGATTTCCATAGGGAAATATATTTTAAATATTATTTAAATATTTACTATTTAAAACAATTTTAAAACAGAAAAGCTAATACTATGGTCACAAAATGTCAGTGTGTCATCAACCATTTCTTATTTCATTGCCAACACTTGACATTTGGTCTCTCTTACCCTATTACTTACCTGTGCATTACACAATGCACATTCTGCCATATCTTATTGTTTAAGCTAATATTAACATGTCATTGGTAACAAATGCATGTTTTTTCTGCATATCTCCTCTACATATGGCAAAAATGAAGCTAGGGCTAATTAAGAGACACTTTATGCGTTCTTAGTCCAGATTTTCAGGTGGTCCGTAATACAATGTATGGAAATGTGAAAAAGGACAGTTTTGTACCATTCATGATGTTATTAACTAAACCCATTAAAGTGAAAACACTTTTTAAACAAAAACCTTATAATGCTTAGTCATTTATTATTAAAATATTAAGTCTTGAAAAGTTAGATTGTTGGAAAAAAATTGGCAATTTAGACTACATCTTCTGATCTCAATATGATGAAATACAGTTCTAGGGTTTTGAGTTTGTGGTTTGGGGGTTTTTTTCCTCATTATATTTGATAATTGAGCATGTCTGGTTGGCCTGGTTTTTTTACGTGTATGGGTTCTAAATATTCCGAATTACTTTTCACAATATATCTGCCAGGTCTTAAACTGACATGATAAGTGAGGAGCCAGACAATTGGGGTAAGAGAAAGACTACTGCTGTGATTCAGGTGGTTTTTAGCTATACTATTTTCTTTTGTTCTCTTTTTTGCTGAACTAGAATATCATCACTGTGTATCTATGGGAAGAAATGGTGCCGTAGAGGGTTTTCATCTTTTTGTTGTTGTTGGTGGTGGTTTTTTCCCCAATTACAACGAGTTACTCTGGATGTTCTTATGAATATTTTTCCCCCACACAGAGGGATGAAGTCCCATGATGTGGGTATTGGCCATAAGATAAATGGTAGGCCTTCTCTGAGCCACTTGCTTGCAGAAAAAGGTGATTCTGAAGGGCTGGAATTATTTTATTTTTTTTTTTGATGGTCCTGTGTATAAGAGCTGCTTCCCAAACCAAGAGGAGTATAAAATGAGACATTTGCCCATAGAGTTGATCTGTTATTTTCTCCAAAAAAACACTTTGGAAAGTAGGTAGGCATTGTTATTTTCTCCAAAAAACACTTTGGAAAGCAGGTAGGCACAGAGAACATCCCATTACAAGGTGGAGGCTGAAGCTTTTGATACTGTGTTCCACATTTATGTTACAATTTGTGAAGTTTTTTTTAAAAAAAAAAAAAAAAGGCAAGAAGCTGAACATATGCAGCTTTTTAAAAGAGAAGAGCAGCTCCTACTATCAGCAATTTATTGGTAAGTATCTTAGGCAATCAAAATAACTTGTTCTGTGTTAGGTATTTGCCTCTCGTATAGAACACCTAACAAATCTTTGTTTTATTTCCAGAAACTAAAGAACAGAAAACTGTCTTAAAATTATTTTAATTTGATCTCTTATAAGAACACAGCAATAAATACAGAGAACAAGCTATTTATAAAGGAGAAAAATAAAAGGTGAGTCAGGGAAAACAGCAAACAAACTTTAGCAGGGCTGTACTCTGATTTATCCTGGGTATGTCTTAGGTTTCTGCTTTTAAAAGTTCCACTGGGCTATTTCTTTTGTGTGTGTGTGTGTGTGTTTAGTTTTGGTTGTTTTTTGTTGGGTTTTTTTTAGCTACCTGATGCAGAAAGGGTAGAGAGAAGTAGCAGTAACAGCAGTGCCCACGAGCAGGACTGAAGGAGCAGCTACAACCCTTTGTTTTAGGAAAAACAAAATAAGATGGGAGGGCTGATACGCATGTGACGGTTCATACAGGAGAACTCTAAGGGAGAATAGGAGTGGGAAGTTGGAAGAAACGTGTGGGTCAGATGTGGGAGGACATTGGAAAGGGAGAAGAATTTGGAAAGAGTGAGGCCAGGGGAGCTTTCAGAGTGGAGGTAATTGAGGAGCAGAGGGTGTAGGAGTCGGGAGTGGTCCAAGTTAGGAAATAGCTTCAATTAGGCATGCTGCAATGTATACACTGACTGAAAAGCAAATGACAAGCCAGCAATGTAATCTGGTGGCAGGTGGACATTCCTAGCAGAGGGTCCCACCAGAAGGCTGTTAGCATTTTGCCACACACAATGACTTTATAAGACTAATTCAGTCTAGTCCTAATTCTGCCTTTTGTTTGCTATAAAAAAAGGGTTTTCCTCAGTTTTGAAAAGCATGGATGCCAGTATATCTCTGCATAGAAGCAGTGTTTTTTCACTGTCTCCTACTATAATCCATTTTTGAGTGTGTGTATTAATGGACCGTGGTTCCTACTTGGGTTGTCCTGTATTGTCAATGTTCAAACAAGTTATAAGGAGAGCAAAAACCCTTTTAAGAAGTATTTGTACTGCAATCATCTGAGACAAGAATTTTTGTTTTATTTTTACAAATGCAGGTATATCATCAAAAGTTCAGCACTTGCCTTTCTTCAGATGTTCATGTGAAGGGTTAAAAAAACCCCTTACGTTTGGGCTGTGTCACAGCATGAATGGATTTCTCTCTGTGTGTAGAGTGTTTGAATTATGATCATTCCAAATAAAAACATGCTACAGCCCTGTGCAAATTCGGACTTTGATGTAGCTGAGGGATTTTATTTGGAAATAAGTTGCTAATATTTTAATCAATCCGCTCAGGTCTTCTACCTTGGTGTAGATGAATGTATGCATGGTAAGCATACACTGAAAGCTATTAAAAGAGGGGCATTCAAGTAAGTGCACATTAGTGAGAATAGGAGTAATATGAAAATGTGTGAGTAATGATGCTAGCAGTAAACTAACCTAAAATTTCCACCCAGTATACAGTTAATAGATTAACACTAAAATACTGTAACTGACTCCTAATGGAACATGCTGAGCAGTTAAGTATTAATCATATAGTTTGTGTAACAGCTTCAAAATCAGAGTATTTATCATCTTTTAGACACACTGGGATGTTTACAGACGGGAGAATTTTAATTGTGTATCTGATCCTGTGCATATATGATAAAGGTTATAGATGGTAGCTCCAGTTACTATGCTTAGCCTTAAAAATTCAATTTCAAATGCTGTGGTTATTTTTTCGTAGGTGTTTTTGGTTCAAATTATGGTTAAGTCTTTCTTTATTCTACATGTGTTACTTAAAATCTTAAACTATATCATTGGGAGTTCATGCTGTAGCCATCTAAGACTTCCAGGGCTTGTAAATAGCAAGACCTTTTAAGTAACAATATGTTGTTTGGCATCATCCTCTCCTTTCTAACTGGTGGCTGCTGGTGTGATTTGTCTGTGCATTATTTATGTATCACATATTTTTGTTGCGACAACAGAAGGTAAATGGTATGATAACTGAATAAAAGCTGAAGCATCAATGTTTTAGCATCTGGTTAGATCAAGTTGGTTACTCGTTCAAAGCTCCGGGAAAAAAGGATTTAGATCTGTTCTCTAAGTAAAGCAGCTTTGGTGGTTTCTGAAACCTCCCAGATTTTTGTTGTTGGTCAGCATATGGAAATTACTATCCCTACAGCTTTTGTAACAGGAAAGAGTAAGTGAATGCTTTTTATTTGCTTCCGTGCGAGGTCCAGCAGTTTTGTTTAAACAGCCAGAGAGGTAGTTTGACCACAGCCAATGGACTTTGCACTAGAGCATTTGAAGAGAAACCTCGCATGTTCTGTGAGAATCCCAAGTGTCGCAATTCTGGAACCAGCTGGTTTAAGGAAAAAAAAAAGGTAATAAGAAGTGCGTGGCTGGGGATTGTTACTTTCTTTTTGATGTGGACTCTGCAAGTTCTGTTTGAATTTTAGTGGGGCAGCAAAGCTCTCTGCAGGATCCTTCCAGGGCCATTTTCCCATCCTAAAAACTGTGGGCCTGGTAAAATGGCATAATTGAGTTTGGTGGCCTCAGCACATTGTACAGTAATATAAGAGATGAATTGTAGATTTCTGCTTGTAGCATACATAAACAATAAGCCTGATCCTCCGCTCTAGAATACGAGCCTTGCATTCAGTGTAAATATAATTGGTATGTAGCTGTTTTCTGAGGAAGTCAAAACAAATGGTCAAAATCGGGAATTCAGTTATGCTTGGCAAATCCATTTAGAGTTCTCGCTTTTTCCCCCCTTTTATCTATCAGCTCCTTCTGTCCCATCAAGCTCGTGCCACTAGTGGCTGCTTACTTTGGGAGCAGGGACATGAAACTAACTTGGCCATGGTCAATCAGTGTAACTACCTGCCTCACCATACTTCAGCTGGAAATCACTGCTCATTGAGCTGGACCTCCACAGGCTTTCCACAATTGTATAAACTGGTGAGAGCTGCTCTTCTAATCCTTTGTGAACTTACCTAAAGCCTCTCTCAGTAGTAACATAAGTTAGCATATTTGGTTTTGTGTTGCAATATACAGGAGTTCACGTTCAGTCAGTTACTGCAGCTCACCTGAAAAATGGTAACGCCCAGCTGGGCAGATGGTTAACTTTCAATTATTTGTGTCTGATTGTACTTGCTCATTCTGGCTGAACAGGTTTCTGGTGTGTAGATGACAGTGATTCTTTATCCAAACAGTGTTGCTAGGACCGTGCCATGCTGTGCACATTTAGGCATGCTGTAATCAATCTCTGGTTATAATATATAATCATTCTTGAATGTCTCGGAAAACTTCTGCAAGAGGAAAATTTGAAAAATCCATTTAAGACAAAATTCCTTAGTATTTACTGAGAAGCAGAGGCTTGTTCCCTGTGTTTTTGGTGACATCGCTAATAGTCTATGCCCCCTATATACTTCCTTACAGTAAGCCGTCTCAAGTAATTCTGGCTCCGACTCGCTCCCTTTCCAGCCCCTGTGCGTGGAGTCTTACTCAGAGTGCAGCATGTTCCACCGGAGGTCAGTGTGCACCAGCGCAGGCTCAGCGTGTTGCCTCCCTGCCCTTCATTTGCCATTGCCCTGCTTGACTTGGTCCCGCAGTCACATTGGTATTCCAGCCCAGGAATGGAAGGATTGCACTCCTGAACAATGCACCCTTTGTCGATTCAAACAGTCAGTCATCCAAAAGCTTCTGTCCTTGGAACTTGTTTATTGTTCCAGTCTCTTCAGAAATGCAAGGGTGGAATCCTTACAGATTTCACTTCAGTGTAAAATACTGGAGTCTGCACTTTGGGAGTAAACCGTACTCTTGCCCAAGCAAGAGTGCACCTGCAAGTAGCCTCTCCACGGTGGGGTAGAGGTAGTTGGTATGGGTTCAGTGTTGCAGCATGGCATCACTGTGTCCCACAGAACCTACTACTATATGATCTTTTTTTTAATTCGAATGTAGATGGGAAGTTGGGACTAAGCAGAATGAATTTGTGAATAACCTGCTCTGCATTGTAAGGGAGAGTGTCAGTCCTCTCCAACTCATGGAATGCAGCCCCAAGCAAACCTCTTGTGCTCTTTAGTACAAATAGCAGAACACGTTACTTAGTAATAAGGCAGATTCACCGCAGGAGTTCTTTCAGCTTCCTTCATATCTGTCTAGCATATCAAATAGTCTTTTGCAGTCCAATATTGTATGAATAGCTGTTCGTCTTCTTAAATTTGAGATTAATAGAGGTGGAAGAGTGAGTTTTCTGATTTTTATAGGACCATTTCAGTATTAAAAAACAGCATACTGGACTTTGTATCTTCATACAATGCAATAGAGGAGATTTGATAATGTTACGATAGTTGTGACTTAAAAACCAGTAATTTCTGTAACTGAAGATCGTTTTTTTCCCTTACGTGAGTGTTTTTCTGCAACAGTGAACCATACAAAAAAAATGTAATTTATCTCATCATTTGTGAATGGATTGGAGCAACATTTTAAGGGTTACTGTTTAAAATGTTCTCCTTTAATCAACTTCAGCACTGCAGTGAATACAGGCATTGTTGATATTTAAGTGGGGAAAAAACAAAAGAGTTACTGTTCTAAATAACTGGAATATTTTTCTGAATTTTTATGGTAATTATTAATTGCTGTGCTTTTTCAGAAACAGCCATAAATATTGGGTTCAATAGATCCTTGTAATTATGGCATTAAATTTTATGTATATATAAATTTATGCTGTGTTGACATACACTTAATCTTTAAAGCTTATATTGTTGTGGGAAGACATTTGAAATCTAAAGAAAAAAGTTTGGTGTAAGAGAGGGAGCCTGTAGTCTGATGTGTTTATGAGATGCAAGGTTAACATTTGAAACGCGGAGTTCTATGTTAATCCTTCAGAAAAGTGGTATCTAAATTCTTTTGAAAATAAGAAATTGGATAGTATTCTGCAGGAATACCTCTTTATTTTCTAGTCAATTTTCAGTGACAAATAGGGGTTTTTTCCAGTTTTTGGCACATAAAATGTGAATAATAATTGGAAAATTGAACATTTCTTGGTGTTAGAACATATTGTTTTCCAGGTTTGGGGTCCTTTCAGTTTTTCTAAAAATTTTGAAATTGAAACGGCCTTTTTCCTTTGTATCTTTCAAGAACACATAACATTTCCCAATCACTTAACCAAGTATTGATCTTCCGTAGATAACACAGCAGCACCCCATATTTTCTATTAATGTGCCTCCATCTTTTAGGCAACACAGCCTCCAACTTCTCTCTTTTCAATAATGATATTGAAAGACTTAATCACATTGTCATTTTACTTTGTAAGGTCTTGTATTCAATTATATCTCCTTCATTTGTGCCCAGAATACCTGGAAATTACAGGTGTTCTCACATGCAAATACTGGTTGGCTGTCCAGCTTCTGAGTTCATTATGGAAAAAGCTAGACAGCACTTTACATAAAGGTATGCATCAGTTTTTCACTGTGATGGTACAAGTTTCCATTCTGCCTTCTCTCGCCCCATAATCAGAGAAGACCTGAATGTGGGTCTTTATTCTTTGTCATCATCTTTATCCTCAAGCAAACACTTAGACATGAGTAAGTTAATTCCTGAGCAGCAGACATGCCTGAAATTGCAGCTGTTGAATTTAAATACTCTGTTTCTGCTGTATGCTTCTAATTAAACCCTACAGTTCTTACATGGGACTCAGAAATTCTTGAAAAGTTTGTAAATTCTTCAAAACGTAGGCCATTCTCTCAATCCTATTGTAGTTGGTAGGAGTATTTCTAGATGACCTGGAGATAAATATGTACCTTGCTATAAAAGTTCTTTATAACAGTTTCAAAGAATCTGACACAACTGTACAAATTAGGACTTGGTTGCATAATTTGTTAAAAAAATATTTTAGTCACCATAACTAGATCACAAAATTGTTGCTCTGTGCAACTTCACATTATTAGATAGAGAGCAAACAGTAAAGCTTTCCGTATCATCAGACTTCCTTCACTGGTGCTGCTTACAATCTCCCTTGCAGACCAACACCCTACAGACCAGGTTTTGATATGTGCACCTACAGTAGTATCTGTCTCTGTATGTAGTCCTCTATTTTTCAGTGGAACTGCTTTTAGAGCAAGGTTACTTTCCATGTTGTCCTGGTTTTGGCTGGGATAGAGTTAATTTTCTTCCTAGTAGCTGGTACAGTGCTGTATTTTGGATTTAGTGTGAGAACAATGTTGATAACACACTGATGTTTTAGTTGTTTCGAAGTAGTGTTTAGACTAAGTCAAGGATTTTTCAGTTTCCCATGCTCTGCCAGCAAGCAGGTGTACAAGAAGCTGGGAGGGAGCACAGCCGGGACGGCTGACCCGAACTAGCCAAAGGGATATCCCATACCATAGAATGTCATGCTCAGTATGTAAACGGGGGGGAGTTGGCCAGGAGGGGCAGATCACTGCTCGGGCATCGGTCAGCGGGTGGAGAGCAATTGCATTGTGCATCACTTGTCTTTTCTTGGGTCTAGTTTCTCTCTTCTTGTTATATTCCTTTTCCTTACAGATATTATTACTATATTTTTATTATTGTTGTTATATTTCAGTTTAGTTATTAAACTGTTCTTATCTCAACCCGCGAGTTTTACCTTTTTTCCCCAATTCTCTCCCCTATTCCACTGGGAGGGGCGGAGGGAGTGAGCGAGCAGCTGCATGGTGCTTAGTCGCTGGATGCCACTAAGTTGGTCCTAAGTGATTTGATGAATGAATTATGTTAATTATGTCCTTGTAACTGGCAAATTTGTTCTCTTGTGCATCCTGTGTTCAACTTTATGGAGGTTAATATGGGGAAGACATTGTGGAAGGTGAAGCCATATACTGCGTGTTGCACTTTCATTCTGAGATCTTTCCACCACAGTCTAAGGAATTACACCAGCTAAGAATGACTGTACTGGCTGCACGAGATTGTATTCCTGAAAATGACTATATACAAGTATAAATTAATTAACTAGGTATATATTAATAATTACATAAAAGTATGTCTGTGCTTTAGGAAAGCATTTTATAATAATGTTATTGTAAGAAATACTAAAAGATGTATAGCATTTTTCAACATCCTTTGGTAGCAGATACTGTTTGACAACATCTGGCTGACCAGCCAGTAGCCACCATCAGCCTGTGGAGAAGCTGGTGTGTTATGGCTGTGGTCGCTGTGGAGAAACACAGAAGCAAAGGCAGAAATCCAGGGTAGACTGCTGATCACCTAGTAATAAAATACAAGAATAAAATTCTTATAACCTTCTAGATTAGCAGCTCACAGTGCATTAGCTGTGGTTCACTCTGTTCCTTAAAAGCAATATTTTGACAAATCATTCTGTGGTGTAAGGAGTAATGTTCTTGTTAACTGATTGGTACACCTCCTATTTGAAAATGTTTGTAGTTCTAAATTCTCTCAAGATTATGGTGAACCATTTCAGAATGATTGACTGCACCACTTTGTTTCAACCACTATGCAAAACTAAATTATTTTTAAAAATTAAAATGAACTCAGGCATTTACTGATTTGCAGTTAATATATTTTGGCAATGCATCAAAAATGTCTAGGATCAAACTACTACAAAAGTAGGGAATAGTAAAATAATGTATCATGGAAATCCCCATTGACCCATGCGTTATGTTTTTTTTAATTAGCTTCTTAATGGCAACTGTCAAAGCAGACACCTGTGAGTCAGAACTGGCGGGGGGGGTTGGTTTTATTTTTAATCTTCCCACAAGAAAGAAATCTGTTTGTCACTTCCTATTGTTGAAAATCAATATGAACTTTAATTTTCAAAGGCTAGCATTTTGCTACAGTTTCAATAGATTCCTTTTTCTCTGGGCTAAAGCACAGAGACTTAAAACTTCTTTATCTGAAAAACTTAACAAGAACTTCCACTCTTAGAACTCTGTTATTAAACACTTTATTGCTCTGGCAGTGAAATATGAAGAAATGTTAGTTTGCCATAAGTTTGTGGTTTCTAGTTCCCTGTACCAGTTTTTCACAGCTTAAAGTGAAGTCCATTGTTTGTTCATTTGTATACAATGAAGAAATTTGCAGTGCCCTGCCTTTAAGTGTGACAAATAAGGATAAAAGGTGGCTAACCTGAGCTTCAGTGGATAGCAGACGTCCTGTGCTTTACACCTGCTTGCATGGAATTTCTTGCAGAACAGGCTAAAGTTTCACGGGGGATTTTATTTTGTAAAACTACCACCAACAGTTCAATAATCTGAGAACTCAGAATGAATTTTTGTATCACTGTAATATCTATATTTGGTCTTCAATGTGTGTTATATACTTTTGAGTTTGCGTATCACGGAGATCAGTGTGGCTTTGTGTCTGCTCCTATTGCAGTCAGTCAAAAAACATGATTGAATTTTTTGTTGTTCTAATACACTTTCCTTGAGTAGGAATCATCAAAATACTCTGTACTTAGTAGAAAATGATGTTTGATCTCTCGGCGGTTTCCTGCGGACAGTAGAAAAAACTTCTATTACCCTGAAAGTGAATTTATTATTTCATTCCAATAAAAAAATGCTTACTGCTATAATAAACAGCTCATGTAAGACATCAGAGGAAAATTTCAGCCATGTGTGGTTGTTCAAGCCATACGTCCTGGTAACAAGCAAGAAAACACTGCTTAATTGTTCATGCCTAGTCACGTACGAGGCCTATTCTCGGCTTAACTTAAAGAAACAGAGCTGACCAGTTTGATTTTTATTTTTAAAGCGCGCAGTAGATACGGGGAAGATGTTGCCTTCTGTGCTCCAACACCGGGGTTATACATCCTACCGCTACTACTGCGGGGTGGCGCTGGCAGCGCTGTAGGAAGCACCGGGGTGGGGGGGTTTACCGCTCCGGCGTTTTCGGGTGCAGGCAGCGCTGTTAGCCAGGTGACGGCACCAGAACGGCGAGGCTGCTGCGTTTCTCCCCTCCGCGCAGAAGGCGGTCGCTGTTCGTGGGTCCTGCTCGCGTTCGCGTTCACAGGAAGGGAATGGCGTTAAACCCTCCCCGGCCGCGGGCCCGGCTGTGCCCGGCTGGCGGGCGGGGTGCCTAGACGGGCTTTCGCCACTCTTTCTGCCCCCCCCCCCGCCGGCCCTTAGGAGGAAGGCGGCGGGGCTGCATTTTTACCTCAGCGCTCCCCGACCCGCCGTCGGCGGCTGTGAGGCGCTCCCGCCTCGCGGCAGGGCCGGGGCGGCACGCGGGCAGCCGTTCAACCGCCGCCGCCGCCGCGCGCGCCCCGCCCCGCGGGCCGGCGCCCGGCCAATGGAAGCGGGCGAGGGCGCGACGGCCCCGCCCCTCGGCGGGCTACCTCTCCCCGCGGGCGGGGGGCGGCGCGGTAGTGCGCGGAGCCGTCGCCGGTCATGGCCACGGTGCGGGAGAAGGCGGCGGCTTTGAGCCTCGGCGCTGTCTGCAGCCCCGCCGCCAGGCCGCCGGGTACGGGGCGGGGAGGGGAAGGGAAGGGAGGGGAGCGGGACGGCGGCTGAGCGGGAGCGGGCAGCGGGCGCCGTGCCCTCAGCCCGGGCTCGGCGGGGACGGCTGGTGAGGGGACGTGAGGTGAGGTGAGGCGAGGCGGGTGTGCCCCGCTCCGGGGATGGGAGCCGTCCCGCTCCGCGCCCGGCCGCTGCCCGCCGGCGCCTTTCCCGGCTCCGCAGAGGTTCAAAAGTTGGCTGCTCTCCGCCGCCGGTGGAGGGAGGCGTTTCCGCCCGGGAGGCCCCGGCCGGGCTTTGCGTCTGCCCCGCACCGAGCTCGGCCGCCGCGGTGGGGCAGCTCCGCTGAGGTGCGGCAGCCCCCGGCCCGGGCGAGGGGGGCGGCGGGAAGGCGGTGCCTGCCGAGTGCCCGTGGAGCTGCGGGCGGCGGTGAACGACAGGGAGACTCGGGCAGCTGTTTCTGTCCTGAAAGCGAGTTAAGGAGCAGGTGGCTCGTTAATGCGACCGAAGGGCTAAAGGCTGCTCGCTGAGAACAATTTCTCCTTTTTTCCCACCTCGAGCACCTTAACTTTGAAAAACCTTGTAACCTTAATGCCACACTTAATACCACTTCCCCCAAAAAAAGATTTTGGGGGCTGTGTGTGGAAGGAAGAGGTGATAAAGCAGTAGTTAATAGAATTATTGCAGGTAGTATGTGTCGATTCTTGTTTTAGCAACAGAAAACAGCGTTGGTGTATGTTTGTTGATGTTGGGTTTGGTGGTTTTTTTTTTCTTTCCAAACAGGCTAGCCAGCTATCAAAATGTAGGGCTGGAAGGAAATTCTGTGTTGTGTTTTGTTTGTTCTGCCTACCTGAAGGCGTCATCAGGTTAAAGTATCAGCAAGTGCGTGCCTTGTCAGTCTTGTACTTTTAAAGCTTTGGAAACTGGAGATTCTGGAAGGTTTCTACCTAGTCTGGTTCAATGCCTTGTAGTAAAAAACTTTTTCCCTGATACAAATATTTTCAGAAAGCAGGTGTCTATTTGATAATGGCTCTGAAGATAACCATTGCTGTCCTTAATAACAGTGTTGGTGTATTCCAATGCTATAGTGTTGCCTGCTTTTTTTTCTTTTTCTTTAGTCTTTATTGTCTCCCTAACTTCTCCCCTGCCCCTGCTCTCTCTGCCAACTTGCTAATTTCTGACCTCTCTGGTAGATGGAGATCAGCTGGAAATTCTGGTGCCCAAAATTGGAATACAGTTCTCTAATGCCACTTCAGACTGAACAGAAAAAATACCTCTTGCATCTTTGTGGAAAATGTTCATGGTAATATGTTCCAGAATGAGTTGCATGTTGGGTTTTGTTTTTTTTTTCAAACACTGCATCACACTGTTAATTCATTTGGTTTGAGGTCTGTCATAACCCCAGATGGCTTTCTGTAGGATTGCTGCCAACTCCTCATTCTGCATTTTGTCCTTCAGCTTTTGATTTCTCTCCTCTTCTGCTTTCTCTCTTAATAAATTATTCATCTGATTTACTGAGAAACACGTATTCTAATTCTAGCCTCTCTGGTGGCTGCAACTCTTCCCAGTTAGGTGCCACCTACAAACTTTGTAAGTATATTCTGTATTTTTAAGTCCTTGTGGAGGCTGAGTCTAGCCTCTGGTCAAACTGTTAGTTGCTAGCATGCTATTCTTAATCAGATTGGCAAATGAGTAATAGTTCAGTGGTTTTATTGGGGGAGGAAAGACTGGTTGGCTCAAGGAAGTGGCATTGAGTACACAGCTTAAATCTCAACTGGAGCTGTGGTGTTAGAAGGCTGTTCTGTGGGATAAGTGTTGAGTGAGTGGTGTCTCAAGAGAATTCTTGATCTTGTGATATGCTAAGCACTGATACTAGGTAGCTTGTGTGTTTGCACAGTCCTGTAGGAAAAAAAGGTTCTGTTGTGTCTCTTCATTCCTGCTTCCCTCTTCTCTGCCCAGCTGTATAGTTTTGTCAGTGTTAGTAGAGGAACTGGGGAGTTACAAGTACATAGAGCTAGTTCTTGGTTGTGGGAACATGTGTGCTTAGGAGTAGGTTCTGCAAGTGTAACCATTAGGTGATGGAGGAGCATGCAAAAGGATAGTGTCAAAGTGACAGGCTGAAAAAGTAGAAACTCCTGGTTGCAAAGCTTCAGGCTAATGTAGTGAGAGCAACGACCACAGTGAGATACACTGGTACAATGCAAACAGACTTGCTAAGAAAGTAACAAAATGTTAATGCGTAAGTAACCTAAGCCAAACCGGAAGTCTCAAAGATTTTTAAATCCTCGCAAGAGTCATGAAAGCTAGTAGCCAGAAAGGGGACAGTTTTTCTCTAATTGCAGCATGAATTCAATCTTTATGCTTTCTCTGTTCTTAGGCTTTAGCTTGGCGCAGAAACCATTTGGAGCAACATACGTCTGGAGCAGCATTATCAATGCACTTCAAACTCAAGTGGAAGTGAAAAAGCGTCGCCAAAACCTGAAGTGCTATCATGACTGTTTTATTGGTTCAGATGCGGTGGATGTTGTCTTTGCCCATCTTCTACAGAACAAGTATTTTGGGGATGTTGACATTTCCCGTGCTAAAATAGTGCGTGTATGTCAAGCGCTGATGGATTACAAAGTATTTGAGGCTGTTTCAACTAGGGTCTTTGGAAAAGACAAACGGTCTGTATTTGAAGACAGTAGCAGTAGCCTCTACAGATTCACAAATGTCTCAAACCAAATGGAACTTGATAAAGATTACCAGCAGTGTACACCACGAAGGTTAGTATGTGGAATGTGAAGATAAGAGGGTTTTTTACAGTAGGAAAATGTTACGTGTTCTGGGGGAGAGAAGGGAAAGCTTTTGCACAATTACAGGACCTGGGGGAGGGGGAAGTAGATACTATACAGATGTTTGTGGGTGGAAGATAGGTAGGAAACAGCAATTTGAAGTGAGTAAATCATTCAGCCTGTGTAGTTACTTGTTTTCTGTGTCTGTTATCACATTGCCTTGGGGGGGGGGGGGAGGGTAGAAATTAAGTCCATTACAGATACTGATCTGGGCTCTAAACCAATATAACCAACTGGAATTCAGGTGCACCAAACAGGCTAATGCAATGGAGTAATCTTTAGTCACTGCACACCTAGCTCTGGTATAAGCCAGTAATCCATCCAGGTTTTAAGTAAAAAACAGGTAAAAAATTGTTTCCTTCTTTCATCATCTTAGCTTCACTACACTTCAAATTTAGCTTTTTGAAACGTGTTCAGCTGTTTCTTCATGCATGTATGACTTGTTTCTAGGCTAAGTAGCAGGCTGTTATGCTATTGCATGCCATCGCAGAACCAGAGGGAAGTGCAATGGTGAGGTTTTGTTTCCCTATCTCTTTAGGAGTGGGCAAAGAAAACTGTGGTACTAACTAAACCACCACAAAACAGAACACACTGCTATGTAGATGACACTTCGCCAAATAACTTCCCTTAAACAGTTTTTGTCAAGTGTTCATCTCTGAACATATTCTGACATATTCTTACAAGAAGCTACATTCATGTAGTTTTTGCAATATTTTTAGCAATATGCACTTTTGACAACTGCAAATAGTATTGACCCAAAAAAAAAAAAAAAAAAAAAAAGAAAAACCTTGTGTGATAGATGTGTTCATAAGAGTAGCAGGTGTGAACCTCAGTGCGTCAACCCAACTGATCAGAAAATGCTGGAAGCAGAGATAAAAAATGGATAGTTCCTTGGTCCTGCATCTGCTTCCTCTTCCTGCCCCCCCGACTAGCTCTTGTTCTGTGCTAAAGCAAGCTGTCCCAAGTCTTTACCTGAAAAGAGGAGAATTTGTGAGAAATTAAAAACTCTGTAATCAAAAGTGGTATTTAAAAATACATTAATCACAAGGGCTGTTAAAGGAAGACTTAGAATATATTGGACAAACAGTCATGAAACAAGGTTATTTGTGTTCTATTAGCATAGAATGAAAGTGTTTTTCTTCTGGGCAGGGCACAGGTCCATTGGTTTACATTTCTTCGTTTAGTGAAAGGAACAGATCTACTGATACATACAACTTGTCACGTACATAGCAAAGACAGTGGACATCAAAAGGATTTTGCAGTGCCCTAAAACAAAGAAGCTATAGAAATTGAAGTTAAACAAACATGCTTGGAGGAATAGTAATTTTGTGGCTGAAGTTGTTATGCTATCTACTCGATAGCATGTGAAAGCAGTTATGAGAAGAACCAACTAACGCACAGAAGTGGGTGACAGGTTTCTGAAGTCTTCAATTAGTAGATGGCATGAACAAGCTGCATAACTTTAGGAATAGTGTTGCTACAGAGCAACCACCTTCTAGATTTTTCAAGAACAGCTCTTAATTTTTGTCCTCACTTTGCCATCAGGAATAATGTCTTAAAACTCTGGAGGGTTTGAAGGGGCAATTTTGTTTGGGTTTTTTTGAAGTAATTTTCCCTCCTTAATAATTTCCTCTTCTTGGATTTTCTCTGTGGTAATGGAGGTAGCTTGCTGATGCCGGCTGTGACAAGTTCAAAGAGAGGAGCTATGCACTTGTATGCAACTGTTGCACACAAATAATTCTCTAAGGTATCATACATTGTCCTGTGCGACTTGGACAGAGAAAGTATGGGGCATGGGAGAGGGGGAGAAGATTATACAAATATTTATATAGAGAAAACATTTTTTTAATCTCGGGCAGTTATCCTTATCTATATGTTACATGATATGTTTGGTTATCCATATATATGGATATAAATATATATAAAAATTGGTTTTTAATCTCAGACATGAGAAGAGCATGTTGTTTCACTCTACTGTCAAACCAGAAAGCTTGGAGGATCTCTGGGAAAACCTGAGTTTAAAGCCTGCAAATACCCCTCAAGTAAACATCTCTGATAGTTTGTCCCGTCGTGGTAAGCCAAATAATGTCTCAGTCATTTGTTTGTGAGAGAAGGAGGATAATAACTGTAGCACTGGAAAGGCTTATGCCTGTCAGATTGGAGAGGGAGTCAAACTGACTCTCATAGTATTTTGTTTTCAAAACCATGTCATAACAAAGGCAAATTATATTTGTTGCGGGCTTGCTTTTTACCACCTTATTTCATCAGACGGAAGCCATTATCTCTAGTTGAAATAAATCAGTGTTGAATTTTGTGGAGAAGAATACACAATTGTATAGAGCTTGATTTGAGTTAGGAATGTTCTTCATAATATTCAAGCACCTGCACTACTTCTGTGCTTGACTTAATCATGGCCAATAGGCTACTGTTAGCTAAAACTGTTCCCTAGCTTTTTAACTGTCTATCGGCACCATCCGGCACACCTTCAGTATTGTGTGAAACTGTTCTTGACAATTCATATCTTCTCTGATCTCAGACTAAACCATGATCTAATGCATTTTTTCCTTTGGTTAAAAGTGCTTACGCACCCTAGAAACTCAAAACTCAAGCCAGGTCACAGTTGTGGAAGCTGTGATAAGGATGGTGTCACTGTTACACTTTTTTTAAAAAATCCCTTATCTAGAACAAAGATTGCTTGCAAATTAGAGCACAGAGAATGTAAGGCACTTCAGGCTTATCCAAAAAGCAGTTCTTCAACACTTGTAGTTAACTCAACAAATGGCTAATTCTTGCCTTTTGTGGTGATAAAAGGCACTTAAAGCTGATAAGGCCCACACTTTCTGCTACTGTAAATCTTTATTGTGGTAAAATTAATCTGTTAGGTTAGGACTGATGGGAGGAAGGGGAGTTGTCTTTTTTCATAATCTCTCTTTTTGCACATGCTGAGTCTCCATGTGCTTTGTGTATTCCACCCTTCACAGTTATTAATGAAGTATGGCAAGAACAAACAATTGCTCGTCTGCTGCAGCTTGTAGACCTTCCGCTCCTTGAGTCTTTACTTGAGCATCAACAGATCAGACCTCAGCTTCCACAACCAGGGAAGGGAACTGGATATGTCATCACAAGTAACTACCTAGACAGAGAGATTCTTAAGGCTTTCAGTGACTCACAGTAAGTATTCATCACTCACCTCTGCAACTTTGAAAAACTTCCTGCTTTCATAGGAATGTAAAGCACAATTGATCTTTGCGTAAAAATGTAGTAGTCTCCAGTACTGCAGAAAGGATGTGAGTAGGTACTTTTCTCCCTGGTAGACTTTACTGGAAAAATTGGTAAATAACAATTGCTAAGCTCTAAACCAGAAGTAGCTGAGACAATTTCTGCTGAACACTGGAAGAGTTTTTGAATGCAATGATAGTATATGATAGTATTCAGAGGGGAAATTGTTTGCTGCACTGAGGGAAGAATAGAGCATTTTGCTATCATCTTGAAATTTTTTCCTTAAAAAAATTACTTGTGAGGGAATAGTTGAGTCTTTCCTATTATATTAAAAAAGCCAAGAATGCTGAGCCTGAAACTGTATATAAATACAGTTAAAAACATAGTCTGAAAAACTTTCACCAATCTGAATCAGATCAAGGTTCATGTTTCTGTTTATCTAGCAGTAATTATGTCCTTGTCTAACAGTAGAGGACATCACTAACTTCAGGTTTAACTGCTTGTGACTGTTTACCTGTGTGGATTACTAACTCTTCATCTTGATTAAATACATAACAAAGCGGTATATGGCTATGATCTACCTGAGTGTGTCAAGGAAAAGTTTCTTTTTGTGTGTGTGTCGATTTCTAGTGTATTCAAGTACTTACACATGCAGTTTTTGCTGCGATTGAGAAACCAGTCTACCTACTTTCTGTGAAAAACAATGCAACCAACTCTGAAAGGCATCGGTAAGTAATGCTACAAAGTTAAACCACTCTGTCTTCTAGAACAGACGAATGGCTCTCAGCAGCAATAGATTGCTTGGAATACCTTCCAGATCAGATGGTGGTAGATATTAGCAGGAACTTGCCTGATCAACCAGATAAAGCAGACACATGGAAACTACTGCTGTTTGAAAATATTGGTAGATACTACGGCCAAAAAAAGGAGCCACTTTTAAGCCATGCATCTGAAATTCATTCAGGAATTGCAGAACTATTAGGTAAGTAAAATAAAGCTGTGTTCCTAAGCTTATGTGAGCTATGTGCTGACAAACTGAGTATTTACTACAGAAGCCAAGCTTAAAGGTTGACTTCTGCAAGTTGTTTTTTTTTTTTAATTTCTAGTCATGAAGACTGTACTTTGAAATTTTGGTCCTGACTATATGCAGTTCTGTGGTTTTTGTTCAGGTCTATGTAGAATGGCTGTGAATCTGGAGTGCTATAATTGGATAATAGTTGGTATCCATGGAAATTAAATACCCATATGAAATTAAATATAAATATGGCCTAATATTAAATATTTAGGCCATAAGAACTAAACTTAAAGCTGTGTGGGTGCTTTGTACCCCATTCACAACTCTCCCTTCTTTTCCACAGAAATGTGTGTTTCTTAAATTTTATGTTTAGACAGCGTTTTAGAAAGCTTTTGATGTTTTAGTCCTCAGTTAACATCTTCTCATTCCTGTTCTTATTTTTCATCCTTCTCTGCTTTGATTATTCTTCTTATTCCATGTTGATGGGAATATTTTGCATTTATATCCAATTCTTCCTCCTACCTGATAAAAGGAGGAAACTAGTACAACCTACTTCATTTAAATAATTCACACATCCAAAATGGGTATTCTGCATGGTAAGGCCAATTAAAACTTAGCGAAGCTCTACAAAATGGTTTGCAGTTAATTCGTCAAGCTAGCCCATTTATCTAGGACATATCCCTCGTTTCTTGGCAGATCTTTATTTCCACAACAAGAGGTCATTCATTTTCTTGACAGAACCCTTTTCCTTTTTCAGTATTTTGCATTCCATTCAAGATGGCTGAACTGTAATTGAACTTAATTGAAAGTGAGCTTTCTTAAATATCAGGCTAAAAGCCTGGGTGTTGGCTCTTCTCAGATTGTATGCAAACAGCTCTCATGAGACTGTGAGAAATTTTTGTGAGAATGAATTGCTTTGCTTGACCAGTTCTGTTTAGAGAGATGAACGTCTGTTCGGTGGCTAATTTAAGTGTTTTATTGTAACATTTATTTAAATAAATATGACAATAGATACCTTTATCTCTCCCCAGTGAATGGGAAGATGGAGCAATCTTTAGAAGCTGTTCAACTCTATTTGAAACTTCTAGACAGCCAGGTCAGGGAGGAGTTCAGAAGGCTACTGTACTTCATGGCTGTTGCAGCACATAATTCTGAACTCAAACTACAGAAGGAGGTAAATGTGTATACTTAACTGTTACATGTTGCTTTACACTTACTGAAATCTAGATGTCCCAGATACTGGTCAGAAAACACATTTGTAGCTTAAAATATGTGACTACAGAAAAAGCAATTTACTCTGGAAGAACAAAGGTGATGCCCTTCTTAAAGGGCAAGACTAATTCTCCTCTTCTGATCATTACTTCACATTATTCTTTAGAGTGACAACAGGATGGTTGTGAAAAGAACATTTTCTAAAGCTATTATCAACAATAAAACCTTATCCAGAGGGAAAACTGACCTCCTGATCTTGTTCCTTGTGGATCACCAAAAAGATGTGTTAAAGGTAAGAGCTAGAAAATGACCAGGTTTTTGTTATCTTATATGCTTATGCAGAATTGTCTTTTTCTAAGCTGCTGTTTCACTGTCTTCTCTTTCTATTCAAGATCCCAGGGACGCTGCATAAAATGGTCAGCAATAAACTGATGGCTTTGCAGAAAGGCCAAGATCCTAGTAAGATAACAGGTAACAGTTTAAACTGAAGTTTTTACGCGTGTCATGCACCCAAATAAGAAACAGAAGGGACTGAGATGATGCAAAAAGACTTGCTGTAACAATGACTAATTTGACTCTAAAGGAGGATGGGTCTGTAGATTCTCGAGGGTGGTTGAGTGTGGTGTTAACTGTCTGAATGTCTCCTGTTTCCTTTTAGGATATACCTTTTGCCAAAAACTTGATGAAAGAGAGTATCGCTCCAATACGGAGAAGACCACAAAAGATGAGCTATTATCTCTATTGAAAGCTATTGATGAAGATTCAAAGCTCTCTGACAAAGAGAGAAAGAGACTGCTAGATCAGTTTCATAGTAGTAATCCAAGTATTTTTATGCAGTATTTTGGAGACAGAGTTACTAATATGTGTGTGTGACTTTAAATATAAATTACTTTCTATACTCCAGCATTGAAAACACTAATATATTTGTAAATCTTTTGTATTCATGTATCTAATAAAATTATTTTGTGGAAATGGATGGAATGTATACAATTATTACCGAAGCCAACGGTACCCAGGTTTAGCCTATACGTAGTTTAGCTTTACTCGTTCTTAATTGCTGTAAGGCCAAAATAATCCTTCCTTGTCCTCACCTAAAGCCAAGTCTATTGACTCCCTCTATTCAAGTATCAAAATTACTGAGATGGGAAGCGCCTCTCCGCGAAGGAGATCTCTCTGCCTTCTTTTGCCCCAGCACTGAATTTTATGCTGAACAGCTTTTTCTAATTGGCCTTGCATTATGTGACTGTCATGTAGCATTTATCTTTGACTTGCTGTGTAATGGACAGGGCTGAATAACATCTTATGCTTGATATTCCACAGCTTTTCTTCAAGCTTGCCAGCTAACTATGTTGTGTATGTGTATGACAAATTATTGTGCTGTTTTAAGCTAAAATGGCACCCTATTGAGCAATTGCTAGGGATGATGACTGACACTTTCCCAGCTGAATCCTACTCTGTACCTTGAACTCCCATTGACTCTCCTGGGATGGTAAAGATATTCTGCATTTTTAAGTCAGTCTGGCTTAGGTTGCCACAGAATGTACTCTTCATGGCTAGTTATCTTCATCCTTGCAGTGTTTTGCTCTTACTGATGTCACCAGCTGTAATTAGAAAAGAGCTGGAACAAATGAAAGGCCTTTGGCTTTTCTTATGGCTGTATATTTTATCTGTGTCTAGTCTACAGTGAAAATCCCAAGCTGTACAACACAGGCAATTGCAAGCAGGAAAATACATAGCATGATTAGAGATCTAATTTTGACTCTTGGAGTTATCTTTGGGTCGATGCCAGCAAAACTTCATTACAGCTACTGTTGCAAGAAATCACAAATTTTGTTCCATATGCAGTGCCGATAGAGCTCTGTTCTCTTTTATTTGGGGGAAAAAAAGCTAGTTTAATTGGGATCAAAGGTAATTTTTTAATCATGAAAACAAAGTAGTAATAACTGTTACATGCACTTGTGGAGAGCTGTTTTTAAAAACACAATCCTTTTTGAGATACTACTGTGTAACATATCACTAAGTAACTCTTCAGTCATTAGTGGTGTCTGTTGCCACTGGTTATTGCTTCTCCAGAGTACTTTCTCTGAAAGTGAGATGATGACTTGGTGTGCCATGGGACAATGTGTTACTGTATTCTGGTGGGGGATGGAAGACAAATGTCTAAGAGGCTTATTCTAGTCAGCCAGAAAGGACTTCTAAAAGATAATCAGTTCTTGAAAACCAATACTATGGGGGAAAGTGTAACCCTTTTTTTGTAGCTATTTTTTTGTAGTTCTTAGTTTTAACCAAAAGCTGTTGATTATAAATGCACTTTCTCAGAAAAAGTGGCTTAACTCACACTTTAAAATGTGTGGGGGGAAGGGCAGCTAGTTTCTTGTTCTTAGAATTTCTGATCATATTTTCCTTATGTTACTTGTGGTATTGCATCGGTTGCCTCTTCAGCAGAAGTCTATTCCCTTTCTAAGGCCTGATTCTATGTGCTGTAACATTTCTGTTAAGAGGATGAGATTTCTATCTCGAAAATGAGTTCCTGCCTGTGGGCAGTGCCTGCTGGAGTATGAGTTCTGAATTACAGATATCGCTGCACTCTGAGTCACTGGTTGGCTTTGGTGCCAAGCTTGCTTTCAGGCTACCGAAAAGCAGTCTGCGGAGAAGAACCAGGGCTGAGAGAGACTCGGCAGCGTTCGCTGATGGGTACGAGGCAGGGCTAGCGTGGCCTTTCCTCTGCGTAGGTGTGATACAGCTCGCCTGACGGTACCCAAGACTCAAGTTTGATGGAAGGGGCCGATGGTGGCAGCGTGAGCTGGGTAAGGTGTCTGTAAGGGAATACACCCCAGCAGGTCAGCAACAAAAAGCCATGGCTTCTTTCCGTGGCTGCTGGGTGGATTTAATCTAAATAAGCGCAGTGTGATGGGGCGGACACCTCTTGATCTGTGGGGAGGCTATTGGAGTGCAGCTTTTGCCTTGGCCCAGCTGCGACGGCTTGGTTATGTAGAGGCACCCCCCCCCCGTCCCCCCAAAATCCGCGGTGAAGCATCTCGTTGAGGATCATTCCTACACCCTTGGTACCGAAGAGAGCGGTGCCCCGTCCCCGCCCCTCTCGCCCCACTTTGGGAGGAAAACCCCCCCCCCAAAAACGCCAATCCGTGCAGAGAGGGGCGGTGGGGGCTCCTCGCCCCGCCCCGGCGCGGGGGGAGCCGTTCCTGGCCGCTCGGCAGCCGCTGCGGCCCGCCCCTGCGCTGGGGCTGCGCCTCCGGCCCGGCCTCGCACCGCCGGCCGCCCCGGTAGAGCCGGCGGCCGCGGCTCCTTCTCCGAGCGGCGGTAAGGCGGCGCGGCCCGGCCCGGGGAGGCGGCGGGGCCCCGGCTCTCAGCGCAGCCCTGAGGCGGCCGGCGGCGGTGAGGGGGGGTGCGGGGCTGGGAGGCCGCCGGGGCCTCCGCCGGGCCTGAGGCGGCGGGGAGGGCCCCGGGGCCCGGCAGGGCGGGGAGCGGGGCTCCGGGCGGGGGTTTGGGGGGGCTCTCGGGCCGGCGGGAGCCCTGCCTCCGGGACCTGTTCGCCGGGGTTGAGCGCTGGCCGAAGGCGGCCGTTACATCCCGTTTTCTCTGCGGGTTTCGCCCGTTTGGCGTCTGGAAGACGCCCCCGCCCCAGGCTGCGCTGCCGGGGCTCGTTTTCCCTGTTTTCCACTTGGAGCCTCTGTGGTATCTGCGGCCGGAGCCGCTGCCAGCACCCCGGCGGGGCAGTGCAGAGAAAGCGGCCTGAAACTCCTGAACCCCCGTGGAAGTATTGCAGGAAAACTGGTGCCCGGTGCTGGGGCGGGTAAGCGGGTGGTACGGTGTTTTTGTTAGGATGCCTCGTGTGCTCTTTTTTGGTAGACCCCGCTGATGGGCCGGGACTTTCAGGGCCTTACACAGAACAGGCTGCAGGTAGGGGAAAAATGGTGGAGGTTCACAAGCATCCCTTTTATTTTGGAAGAGGGACAGAAGACAGGCTGTAGCTTCACCACAGAGAGCTGAGCTGTGGCTTGCCTTTTAGTGGATTAGGAGGGAAAATAGGTTGTGATGTGGCAGGTGAAGAGAGGGAAGGAGAGGGAGTTCAGTGTTGGAAGGAAGCTTGAAGAAGGGTGGCCTTCAGGGCTTGTGTGTTTGGCCTGGAGGTAAGGGGAGCTGTCGAGTCTTACGCAGAGCGGTGGGGCCACGCTTGAAGTTAGCAGGAACTGCTTCAATCTTGTGTGTACTCCGTAGAAGCACGGTGAAGTTTATTTGATGCTGGTGTGCATCAGATGATTCGAGGACCTTTGATGAAAAGAAGCCATGGAAAATGTTTTGTTTAGATTTTAATTTGTCGGGTTTTCTCTTGTACTTTTTTTTAATTAAAAATAAATTGAAGGAAAGTGCCAAGAAGCAGACTTTTTTTCTATAAAGAGTCAGAATTGTTTCTGTGAGAGAAAGGTGATGATCACGCTTTTAGAAGAGGTATTGTCAAGCTTATTTACCCAGTGGAAAGAGGATATGTTCTAGATGCATTCTGGCAAATAATAGCTGTAATCCAGCAGAAAAGAGTAGGCTATTGCAAACTAAACCAACAAGTGTGCCTGTTTACCTCATCTGCTGAACAGTCATTTGGTAGAATGGCCTAGGAGTTCTTGTAACCACTTTCCACAGCTGAAATAGGACTTTTTTTAAACAAATGGTAATTAAATGAAATTGTTGGGTTTGAGACTGTAGTTCTTGATCTGCCATTTTATGGAAGGCGATACTTCAGGATGTAGGCTGCATGGTAGGAATGGTGGCCTGATGGGCAAAGCTGGGGGTAGTAATCATAAGACTGATTATCGTCTTGGCCCTGTCATTTATCTTCTGCGAGTCCTCAAGCAACTTAACTCACACCTCAGTTTCCCATCTGTAAGTAAGGTATACTATAATACTTCTCTACTTTTTTTAATGGTAGTGAGGATAAAGTGCAGTGAGAGATTGCAAGGCACTATGAAGTGTCACGTGCATTAAAGACCTAAGTGGGTCTTAGTTGAGTCATCTTTGTGCTTCAGACTTTGACTTCAGGAGAGTGCTTTGTGGAAGAGAATGGATAGGAAGAGCAACTGTCTAGTCTGGCTGAATGAATGTGGAAGCCTTTATGATCATGCTTTTCTTCGAGCCAAATTGAACAACACATTTCCCTCCTCTGTTTAACCAGTCCTATCTTTTTTTCTATTGCAACTGTTGCTATGATCTTCTCTGTTAACTGCTCCTTTATTAACAGAGCTCCTTGTCCTCTTGCTGCTAGAGTGTTTGCAGTAACAGACCTTTTGTCTGCTAGACTGGAGATCCACTTCTCCTGGAGTGCGTCACTGGTTTCCCACCAGTGGTTTCCCACTGGTTTCACGCTTGCATGCTGGTTTGGATGCCTTGTATTACATCTAGCTGGAGGCTATCTCTGCCTTAGTTAAGAGGGTGGCAATGTGACTGCAGCTCTGCACAGACTGCCACTTTCTTGTCCCAGCTGGGATTGTCTGTGTGTGTGAAGGGGGAGATCATCAAGTGTTTGGAGCAGGGACGTCAGTGACTCTGTTCCAGCCAAAGGTAGAGGCTAATATGGGTCTAACAATACCTGTAGTGATGTCTTGGTTTTCCTATTGTGCTGGTTTTGGCTGCGATAGAGTTGTCTTCAAAGTAGCTGGTATGGGGCTATATTTTGGACTTGTGCTGAAAACAGTGTTAGTAATTCAGGGATGTTTTCATCACTACTGAGCAGGGCTTGCACAGGGTCGAGGCCTTTTCTGCCTCTCACCCCACCCCACCAATGAGGAGGCTGGGGGGGCATAAGAAGTTGGGAGAGGACACAGCTGGGACAGCTGACCCCGACTGACCCAAGGGGTATTCCAGACCATAGGATGTCATGCTCAGCACATAAAGCTGGGGGAAAAGGGATGGGGGGACCGTTTGGAGTGATGGTGTTTGTCTTCCCAAGTAATGGTTAGGCGTGATGGAGCCCTGCTGTCCTGGAGATGGCTGAACACCGGCCTGCCGATGGGAAGTGGTGAATGAATTCCTTGTTTTGCTTTGCTTGCGTGCGCGGCTTTTGCTTTCCCTATTAAACTGTCTTTATCTCAGCCCACGAGTTTTCTCACTTTTACTCTTCTGATTCCTCCATCCCACTGTGAGGGAGGTGAGTGAGCGCCTGCGTGGTCCTTAGTTGCTGGCTGGGGTTAAACCACAACACCTGTGTAATTTATCCCATGCTTTTTATGTTTTGTCTTCTTTTTTAAAATAGAAATCATGCAGTGCTGTGGACAAGTGTTGCATGTTGGTATCATGTGCATCTAGCAAGATGATGATCCTGAGTCATTGCTGTAGAATAAAACCATTTCTTATATGCCCTGAGCTTTCCAGCTGTCCTGTAGCATCACAGTGGCGCAATCAATTTAAGCACTGATGGGGTAGGGTTAGTTATTACAGCTGTTGTATGAAAATAAAAAAATCTCAGTGCTCTGTTTTGTATTTCTGTGCTGTTGTTTGCTTATGCTGCATCCTCTTCAGTGTAGTCTTTGATGCTGCAAGTATTTTTTCCTAGTAGCTGTGAGGTGCCTCTGGAGGCTGTATCTCTTGCCGAGAGTTTGTTTCTTTCAAATTTTGAAAATGGGGATGGTGGGATAATAGGTGAAAGCTTGCTTTTTTTTGTTTTTTGTTTTTTGTTTTGAAAGGCAGACTTCTCCTGACTTCCTACTTCACAGAACATCCAGGTTATTTAATTGAGTTAGAGACATCATATGGTCTCTAATAGATTTTTGTAAAATTGAAGTCTGAACAGTAGTAGCTTCCTGTGTGATAGAGAGTTTTCAATGATAAGCTGTGCAAATTACATTCTTTGGAGGGAAATCTGAATATGAAATAAGTGAAGATAATGAATGGTGAGACATGCTTTTCTAATGGTCAGTTTTTCAGTGTAACTTTGGGTACACTGCAGGTATCTGTGATGTAATATAAATATTATTTAATATCTAATGTTTAATAAACTAATATTTTAAATACTATAACTATGTTCTTTGCTGTCCTAATGTTTGAGTGTTTTTTTTTTAAATAATCCTGATATTTTATGCATAAGTCATGACTCTTGCATGGAATGAAAATATGGGAGTAGAATTTTATGTTAATTTATGCCTAGTCCTTTTCCTGCTTCTTAATGCTTTTGGATGGTTCCGTGAAAATTTTCAAGTTCTGAGCAGCTGGGGCAGATCATAGTTCAGGAGTACATTATGTTCAGGAAGCTTTATTATTATGTAGTGGGAAAATGTCTCATTTGGCATAACCTTTTTGTGAAACATGTCTGTAATACTATTCTGAAGGTGTTTTTCACTGCTGTCGTAAGCAATGCAAAGAAAGAAAATTAAATATGTTGGGTTTTTTTCTAATCTGTATGCATTATGGTGAGGGAACAGTTTCAGATTTTTCGAGAACTTACTAGGAATGCGGATTAAGTAAAAGGTAGCTGTGTTGAAAGCATCCCGTTTTGTGTAAGATGGGAAGTGAGTCATTGAGTCCAGGTCCCCTACCATTACGGGAATTATGTCATATAATTCCACATAAGAATTCTTTCATTCTTAATTTTTTCTTAATCAGAAGAACTCCTGGTGATGTTTACCCACTCAGCCATGTCAGAAAATGCTTATTCATTCCTTTTTCATCTTTTTTCTTTTTCTGAAGAGAACCAACTGAAAATGTCTCAGAATCCTGACAAGCCACATTCAAGTGAAGAAAAGTTGAGTGGTTTGGAGGATGGTCAAGAGGAGAGCTTGGATAACCCGGACCAGTCTATCAGAAAAAGAATACGACAGAGTGCTCCAGGGTCACACAGAGATGAGACACCGAAGTGTAAGTGAAACTGCTTTATTTAAAAAAAAAAAAAAGGTAGATCTATAATTTTTTGGCAGAGACAATCCTGGCATTTTATAGCATTCTGTGCAAGTTTGACTGTTTTGCGATTAAATATTGTGTGACTCCTGATCATTTGCTTTGAAACTGTAACACCTCTGTCCCCATTTTGCTTTAGTACTTAATTGTACACAATAACCATGTTGCTCTGAGCCATGTATATCTTAAATACCTTTGCATGTCTGCAGCCACAGTAACGATAAGCACTACTCCAGTATATTCTAACTAAACTGTTGCTGCTGTTTACATTATCAGCTGAAACTTCTGGATTGTTGCAGCCTGTGTTTCTACTGCAGGGCAAGGGAGGCTGTTATCAACAAAGTAATGTCCTGTCATCCCCCTCCCAATACAGATTAAAAGTTGCATGTTTAATCCTAATATTACTTCTAGTGTTAAGCAGGACTCCATGTTTTAAGCTTACTCCTAGGGCATCTTTTTCTTTGTCATTCTGCTTTTAACATGAGGAGATGGATGCAATATGGCTACCAATTATTTCTGGCAAATCTATAGATAAAACTAAGGGAAAGTTTTCTGGTCCCAGGGATTCAATTCGAAGAGGCAGAATTGCTCAGATAACTAGCTCCAAACTTCTGTAGAGAGTGTCTCAGCATGTAACATTTTATTTGTTGCATTCTTTTTATTTTTTAATAGTGTTCATTATTACTTGAGGTTTAGTGTTGTGTTTAGTGTCATGTTACACAGAGGAGATGTTCTGAGGGAGTATATGTGCTTATGTCTTGCTGATTGCCTGATAGGAAATGCGGTGTATGTATGGAGAGAGGCTACGAACATGTGAAAGTAAAATGCCTAGCACAGTCTTGCACTGCATTGTACCACAAAGAAGTTGTTGGTCTCAGGTCTTCCCCTTTTGTAAGGGAGCAGATATAATATGAGAACGAAGTAACATGATTTAAGAGCATTCTTTGGTAAATGAAAGAGTCTTAGCTTTTAGTGCATCCACTGCTAGAGTGAAGTCATTTGGCAGTCAGACAAAAACACTCTCATTCAGCTGTGAACTTTGTTGTCTTGCTCGTTCTTCTCAGAATATCAATCCTTGCTGTGTTCCCGGAGTCACTATGCAAGATTAAGCTCCAAGCAGAAGGAAATAAGGGTTTAGGAGGGGTGCACGAAAAGAGCAAGTTATTAATGAAAAATTCACACATTGGAACTGTACTGCATGTACTTGGAACAGCTCTGAATGGCAGACAAGTGGTGGACAGTTACTTTTAAAGGGCCTTTTCTATGTTACTAGCTTAAGTCCAATCAAACTGGATTATCACATGAGGCAGTCAGGAGAGTTTGCCTAAAACATATCTAGGCGAACGCAGCCTATGAAGATCCCTTTTGGGGAAAATGAAGATCTTTCATTTGGGGAATTAGTATGTTACTCCTATGACCGGACTGTAGTTAAAGTGAATGAACTACAGAGAGGAATCGCTCCATTAGGACAATTCTGTTGTGGCTCTTTCCCCCGCTTTCGCTCCGCTAAATGTTTTCTGGAGGAGCTGAGATGAGCCTTGCCATTCTTGTCTGCCTCGCCTGAGGACACTAACGATCTAGCCTTCTCCTTTTTCTCAAATACCTGGACCAGGGAAGAGCTGTGGTGCTTTTTCTAATTTCTGGCAAGGCATTACTGGGCACCCACACACGCTGCTTGCATTGATGTTAGCGCAGCTAGGAGGAATCTTTACCACAAAGAATCAGTGTGAACAGGTTGCAGTTGGCTTCGTGGGGATGGGATCACGCCCTTAACCAGCGTGGCCTACACTCTTGGCACCTTCTCTGCCTTTATATTGACTTGTCTTTAGGGCTGTGACACTTCCTGCACTACAGCAATGTTAGTAGTGTCCCAGGAGGATGTTATGTAGTCCAGAACAATTAGGAACTGTAATTTCCAGTGCGTCCAGGAAGCAAATTAAGTTTTCTGAAACTGTCCCTGTCCCTCTTCTGCCTTCTAGACTTCTACTGTCAGTCACTACCTTTCTCTCTTGCTTAATGGAAACTGGCCTGATTTTTCAGGTCTGGTGCTTTCTCCTACTCAATTGTACACTCCAGGGCCCAATTTGAAGCTGCTTGCCCATCCTTGTCAGTCCCAAATGCCTGCCAGAGGAAGAGGTCTTAGGCATTGGTGCTGGGCCTAGGTCTTGACATCCTTTGTTGCTTGGACGATGGCCTCTTGGGGAAAAAAGAGAGTATGGAGAAGTGCCAGTTGCACTGGAAGTAGTGAGAATAATTAGCTACTAGTGTGTTATTGCTTAATGTTAATGGTGGCTTGTTTGCCGACTGCTTTAGAGATGAAGTCACTTCCTTGAAAAAAATAAAATTGAACTGACAGCATCTGCACAATAATTGGGGAAATAGTGCGGTGAAAATACTAGTATTTTTAATGATTTCTTCCTACACTGTGGAGAAAGATGCTAAGATGCTATTAAGCAGTTGTAAAGAAGTGTGTGTGGGGGGTTGTTTGTTTTTTTGAAAAGAGCTTAGTAGAACTTGGAAGCAAATGACATACTGAGCCCAGAATATCAACTGGGGTTCACTCCTGTGTTTTCTGTAATAGTCCAAACCTGTGTCATCTACCAGCTGGGAAAGAGAGGGAAGGAAAGGAGAAGAAACTTCAGGTGATACTGTCTTTTGGCCCTCTGTACTGTTAAGAAGGTGGAAAAGGTCCAAAAGTATTAGCAGACTATTTTCCACAGACTTTTATAGATAACTGCCTGACAGATTAATTTGTGTTGCAGCTAGTCCTCCTCGGCCTGTGTCAATAGAAGAGCTCATGGAAACAGCTAAGGGAGTAACCAACATGGCGTTAGCACACGAAATTGTTGTTAATGGAGACTTCCAGATAAAACCAGCTGAATTACCAGAACACAGGTAAGATTGTTACCAAATAGATACATAAATAAGATTTGCATTGGTAGAACTGCAGAACAGCTCTAGTGGGTTAGGTAAAGGCTCTGGCTAGTATCTTTTCTGGCAGTGCCTGGTAGCAGGTAGGAAAGACCATAAGAAGAAGGTAGTAAACATGCAGTTTGCTTCCCCAGAAATGTGTGCATGTGAAAGGTGAACCTCTTGGAGTAATCGTTTGGGCATGTGTGGTGCAAATCCCAGTGTAGTGTGGTTTCTGTCGGTGTCCCCTTGTCCCAGAAGTCTGAGGCTGCAGTCTTGTGAATACCCAAGTCTAGCTGCAGGTGCAGGTAGTGCTCTTAGCAACTTTTAAGCTTTCACTGCCTGTGGGAGTAAGATGAAACTCTGATCATTTTAGCTTTTTCTGACTGTTTCTCCAGGGATTTTTGGGGGAGAGATTCCTATGTTTTATTAGGTTAGTCCTTGCTCCTTTTAAGTCTGAAGTCTTTCCTTCTCTGTCTGACCTCCAGTAATTCTATCCCCTGCTGAAAGGGGAGAGGGAGAATAGAAGAAGCTTTGATATCTGGTCACATATTGGCCAGCGTAGCTGACCCAGTCCTATCTACAGATGCTTGCTCTGCTTTCACACAGAGAGATGTGGCTGACAATGTGTTATCTGGGCTGATTTGTGAAAGCGAGTGCATATTTCATGGAAGGAAGTTGGCCCACATTGGAACCAGTGGTGTCTGAAGGTGTCTGCATTTAAGAGAGACCTGAGCACATCACCTTCACAGGCACTGCAGGAGAACATGCTACAGATGGCTCTTAGAAGACTGGCATTGGTTGTCCTCTATAGAAATTGGTCATACTGAGACAAAAGATCTGATGCCCGTCTCCACCAAAACATGATGACAGTGGTTCCCGTTAGCATTAGTAATGAGAGGATGTTGCTTGGAACTAGAATTGTCCTTGACTGAAAAGGCAGTAATGGGAACAGTCTCATCTTCCCTTTTCACCTGGTCTATCGCTGTCTTTCCAGCTCTGACACCAGCATATTATACCAGTGGTATTTTATTAAAGGCTGTGGACTGCTAAACAATAGTAACCAAAGAAAATGTGCTTATGCTATTAAATACACTGAACCTCATAGTCCCAGCAGGAATTGCCTCTGAGTAAGGGTTGAATGGGGCTGATGAGGGTCTTTGCCATACTTTGTTCACTTGTCTCGGCCTCTAAGTTGGTAGGAAACAGAATTGTGGCCTCCTTAAATGCTGAGGACAAACAACATTTAACTGAGCTAGCACATGACAACAGACATCTCTGTTGTCCATCAAGACTCATATTTTAGAGCTCAAGCAATGATTTGATCTGTCTTCTCAGCACCATCTGTCAGCGTGTGCCTTGTCTATTAGACAGACCCAGGCAGTGTGGCCCAGTCCTCCTTTGTAGCCTTTCTGTAGGTCATGTGCAGTTCATCTGTGGCCCCACGAACTGGGACCTGTCTCTAGCCTGCACAAATGCTGCCTCTGAAGCAAGCATTTGCAAAGTACGCCTGAGACATGCAGAGCTCATTCTCCCCAATCTACGTTATCTTCTCTGTCTCAGCATCTTTTGGGGCAACTTCCATCAGGTGTTTTCTGCTCGGCAGTTGATGGCCGAGAGTAAATGCTTCATATAAAGTCCCACAGTTAAGAGAGTGCTGTTCTAATCAGTGTCTGCTTCTTCTCCGTGTTCCTTCACATGGATTTCTCACATGAAAATGTGCTGTGATAGTGGATAACTTTTCTGGTATGCCTCAGTGCCATAAAATTGATCCCAGCATTTTTCAGGGAAGAAGGATTTTAGCATGTTTTCTTTTTTCCATCCTTTCTTCTTTCCCCACCACCTTTAACAAAAAGAAAAAAAAAAAGAAAAAGGAGGGAAAGAGCTGGGGATCCATGCTGTACTTTGGAAAGTTGGATGCTTTTGCTCATAGTGGCTGTAGTTGTTCAGCAGAGTGGCTGATTTAGATCTCTTCACTTGATCACAGAAACAGATGTATCACAGAGGTCACCTTGCTCGGGAGTGCCTGGGCTTTGTGATGGGCCGGGCCTTCTTTAGTACGAGATCCCTGTATTTGGCTTTTGTGAGGGTTTTGTGTACAGCTATTTAGCACCTGGGAAAGAAAGAGCAGTCATTCAGATTTTGCTTGAAGAGGGACCCTGGAATCTTCCTTGAGTTAAATGTGGGTTTTTTTGTGCGTCTCAAGCTCAGAGCCCCCTGCGGCTTGAATGTACGTGGAGACAAATGGTTGGAGGAGAAAGCAGTTGTGACTGCATTTGCAGTTGGATATACTGTCAGTAGAGCCCGCATTGGCTACTCGCAGAAGTTCCGCAGGGCATAAGTGCCTCTGGGTGCTGCCTGAACCTCAGCTGCACATGGAGTCAGAGCCTTGGGAACCTGGTGTTTGTTGTGGGCATTCTTTGTGTACGTGTGAGCATTTTACTTCTTTGGTGTTGAAGTTAAACATGGTGTGAACAGGAGGCTGCCGGCTGAAGAGGAGTAACTTTCCGTATTTTGAATTAGGAATTGGTACTGAAGCAGTGGAATTCATTTGTTTTTTTTACACAGACTGGACTGGGCCTTTACCTCAGAGTAGCTGCAATATTTAGGCATTGAAATGCAGAAGCTTTTGTGTCAGGAAGTTTCTTCATTTCTGTTAGGTTTACTTAAGGAATTTTACTTAGTAGAATTGCATTTACTTAGTGAGGCTTTTGAAAGGAACATGAATACTGGTCTTTTGAAGACAAGCTGTAATTTTTGTGATTTCTTTTTTTTTTTTCTTCCAGTTATTTAGTTTAGAGGTAGCATATGATAGATACCTTCAAGGATTTTAATTTGTAGCCGCCTTTGCTTGTGCGTAACCCTTTATTAGGATATAAGCCATTCCAAATCCTGTGTCCAGTTTTTCTTGCTTTTCTGAGTAACTTAAAATGACAGATCTCTTCTCTGTTAATTGTCATATATTCATTATTGCATTATATTCATATTATTACATGCTGTTCTTCAGGAGCAGCAGGTTATTTTTGTAAGGTGATGCAGAGACAAGTATTGTTCTTTTTAACTGGTCATATTTATCCACAGCTTAGAAAAAAAAGTAAGAGATATTGTGCATAAAGCTTTCTGGGATTGTCTGGAAGCTCAGCTAAAGGAAGACCCACCGACATACGACCATGCAATTAAACTATTGGGAGAAATTAAAGAGGTAAGATGATGTGATAGCAAGGTAAATTATTGAATTTGAGTAGCCGCATTGATACGAATGAGCAAAAGTGGTTGAAGTTTGGCTTTTCATAAAGGACTGTCTTGGTCTTTTTCATTACTGTATCATTGTCTGTGAACATATGTAAGTAAGTTGTATAACTCCAGAGGAGAAATTTGAATGTAAAAACAAATGCAAAACCATGTAAGATGATTAAAAGGTAAGTAATACTAGTTTCGTAATTCCAAGCTTCCTTCATGTTATGGCAGTGGTATTAGTTATGGAATCAATGAGATACCCCAACACTGGGCTGACAAAACCGAGCACAGTAGTCTTAAGTATGATCTGTACTACAGAGTATTTACCACTTAGTAACTTCAGTGTCATACAGAATGAGGTGAAACATTTGGAGTTGGTGAATGGTTGGTTAAAAAAAAAAAAAAAAAAAAAAGAGATTCCACTTGTAAAGGGCAATTAGTTTCAATAAAGAGTGGTTCAATAACTGGTTTGATCTTTGTAGTCTTTGACATGTAGAACTAATGCACTGTTAAAAACTTTCCATTTCAGAATCTCCTGTCTTTCTTGTTGCCCGGTCATACTAGACTGAGAAGCCAGATTATGGAAGTTCTTGACCTGGATTTGATAAAACAGGAGGCAGAGAATGGGGCCCTTGACATTTCTAAACTGGTCGAATTTGTTATTGGGATGATGGGGACTCTCTGTGCTCCAGCTCGAGATGAAGAAATTAAGAAACTGAAAGATATTCATGAAATAGTTCCTCTGTTCAGGTACTGAAACGGTATTTATTAGTTATGTTGAAAGTCCCTTAAATAATTTTAGATGGTGGGGAGGGGGAAGGTATGTGTGCCAGCAGGGAAACCTGCAGATCTTTGTAGAAAAAAAGAGTGATAGGGAAAGGGATATAGTTGTGGGTGTGAACGGGAGAGATGCTCCAGAAGTCTTTAACAAGGACCGTATTTGTTCTGGTGAATTGGAGTATTTGTCTGGCTCCTGCATGTCACTGAAGGACATTTTCTTAAATGCCAAATGCATATAAGCCTTAAGATAGCTGGTGAATGGTCAATTTGTATTAGAACTTACTATCGACAGCAGGAGGGGGAAATATAGCAAGTAGGAGCATAGGAAAAAGTTTGTCCTTTCCCCCCCTGTTTGAGCTCTCTTTACCCCCCCACCCCCCCCGTATAATATCCTTTCAGTGCTAAAGGGTGTGTACATACCACATATGGGAGCATAGAGGCTTCTGCTTTGTCACCGTGTTCTCAGTTGAACAGCTCAAGGTCTCAATAGTTAGAAGAAACTTCATTAATCTTGTTGTTTTCTAATTTGATAAGCTTCCAAGACTTCAGGATTGACTTGGCAGAAATATTGCCAGCAGGAATTAGGTTGCTTTGAAATTTAGGTGGTTTTCTTTGGTGGGTTTTTTATTTTTGGTTGTTGTTTGTTTTCCTTTTTTTTCCCTTTGGGTCTGATTATTTGCTTCCCACTGAGGTTGGCTTTATAGGCTGCCAACAGAGATAGTATGCAAGCTTGGAAACCCAGATGTCTTTTCATGTATTCAACATATGATATTGCACATCCTGGGAAATAGAATCTCTGGGGCTAGTAAAGTTAACTCCATGGAGGCTTTTTACAGGAGAGCAAGATTTATTTCCTACTTGGAAGAGGCACATGCATGCATGTACATGCTTACTCAAGCTTTCTCTCGTCTCATGCTCTTAAATTGTTAAGCAGCCTGTTAATGTTTCCCATGCATGTTTTTGCTCTTTCCTTAGACAATCTAGAATAATTCTTGTAAATAGTACCTCGTAAACATCTGCAGCCTTGAATAACTTTTTCTGTTTGTTTGTTTAGAGCAATTTTCTCTGTATTAGACCTAATGAAAATGGATATGGCAAACTTCGCTGTCAGTAGTATTAGGCCAAAATTAATGCAGCAGTCTGCTGAATATGAAAGAAAGAAGTTTCAGGAGTTTCTTGAGAAACAGCCAAGTATGACTTTGTTCCTTTCTTTCTTCCCCTCTGACCTCCCAGTAAACTGCGTGTCTTTCTTTGCTTGTAGATCATGAAAAGAAATCAGATTTTTTTTTTATAAGCAAGTTAGTTCTAGAATTCTTATGGTAAATGACAGTTTGTGCCCCCAAACTGTGGTTTGAAAAAATCTGCTGGAACAGCAGTTCTGCACTTAGTACACTGGAGTTTAATTTCATTTCAATACAGTGTAGGGCATAATTACCTAGCATCATCTCACCTCCAATTTCCTGTAGCTGTGTGGTTTTAATTTTGGTTTAGATGTTCTGCTTAATGCAATAAATGAAATGCATGTCAATAACTAATATCATGGGTATTAGTAATAGTAACTAATGGGATTATTTGGAAATTATTGGTGGAAAAACCTAACTTTGAAAAGGAATTTTCTTAACAAGGTTTTTTTTTTCCCTGCTCTTCCAGATTCTTTAGACTTTGTCACAAGGTGGTTGCAAGAAGCAGCAGACGATCTTGCAAAGCTGAGATGTAAAATGTTGCCTCCCCACTGTAGTGATGATGGTGCCACTGGTGGAGCTTCTGCCTTGTGCTCCACTGCTGTACAAAATCAGGCCTATCTGAAGCTCCTAAAGTGGGATCATGTAAACAGGCCTTTTCCAGAAGTAGGTATTTAACAGAAAAATCTATTTCTGTGCTTGTTCTACTTTTCTATTTCTGGGATATAACAGAAGCTGTTTGAATTTGTAGCCTTGCAACAAGTACAATACTGAAATGTTTCTCTCTTGATGGAGAGCTCTTGGCAGCTCTTAGGTACTTCTTTTTCAGTATTGAAACTTAGTTGGAAAAGAGGAGTTAATTCTTTTCATTTTGTTCCTGATACTTGGCTGCTGAGCATGTATTGTGTCTTTGTCTTATCTTCACTGCTGTGAATAGGTAGGCATGACAATGTCACTTCACAGCCCAGCATACTGACTTTATTCTGTGCTGGCTTCCTCCTTCCCTGCAGACGGTGCTAATGGACCAGACCCGCTTTCAGGAAATACAGCTGGAGCTGGAGCAGCTCCTCTTGACTGGGACAGTCCTTCTGGTCACGTTCAGCGCAGCAGGCTCAGCGCTCGTTGATATGCCTGGATTTGCGGAGAAAATCAAAACCATTGTCAAGGTGCTGCTGACAGGAATGCATCTTCCGTGAGTATTGAATAGTCCTAGTAACAGAGGCGGGCATAGTTCTGCTTTCAGCCTAGTAAATAATCAGTTTAAGCCTTTCTCTGGATGTGGACTGCAGAATATGTAGAGGAAGTGATGATGGCTGTTTATGAGCCCAGGCTGACAATTTTTATTTGGCTTACTCAGAACTGTCTTGTCTTGCTCTGTTATTTTCTGATATTTACATGCTCCTTTTTTCAGAGTATGTTTTTCGTGATGCCTGGTTGGCACATGACAGTGCAAACAGCTAACCATGCTCACAGTTTGGGCCAAGCTCCCTTTAGAATTTGAGTGTGGTACAGTAAGGTGCTTGCAGATTTAGAATGATTGCTGTGCACATTATGGGTTGGTAACTGTTTTTTGCATGAGTCAGAGCTGTCAGTATAGACTGAAAGTCAGCTCTTATTTGTATGGATTGTTCAGGCTGGAAATCTTTAATGCTATCGTACCTCCTCGTTTTATATCTCAACTTTATTTTTCATATATATAAAAATGGGTTATTCTTTGTAGTTCTGGCTTTATCTGGATTACGCTGCTTCTATTACATTCGATAAATAAGGCAACTATAATTGGATTGTTTATTTTTAAAAGATGGGAAAAAAAGTGAATAACTAAAATAGCTAAGTAACGCTCCACTCCACATTCTCTAGGTCCTTTAACCTGAAGGAATCTTTGGCTACCATCGGTGAAAAGGTGTGTGCTGAAGTTAACAGCTGCCTTTCCCAGCATGGGTTTACACCATTCTCACCTGAGAGAGAGACTGTACTTAAAGGACAAATCCAAGCAGTGGCCAGCCCGGATAACGCCATATGCAAGCTAATAGGTATGCTTTGACAAAAACGCTCTGTTCTCAAGTGACCGCTCATCTGTCTTTGTAAAACTGTTGGTGGCGTGTCATGCATGGTTTCTCATTTAATCTGTTTCAAATACTTGTTTACTATGTTCAGGCTTTCTGTATTTTACATGAGATTACATACACTATTTCTAATTGACTATCTCTTTTGAAAACAAACCAAAACCCTTGGTCCAATTTTTCCAGATTCTCGAATTCAAAAGTTTCTGGAGAATTATCTTGCATCTAGTCACCAGAAATCATTACCTGCTATTCCTGGAGGATTAGGCCCTATTCAAAGAGAGCTGGAAGAGATTGCTGTCAAGTATGTTCGTCTTGTCAACTACAACAAAATGGTCTTCAGCCCTTACTATGATGCAGTCCTTGGCAAAATACTGACTAAGGAAGAATCCCAGCTTGTAGGGAAGTCAGAAGAATCATAAAACAAGTTTGTATGCTACCAATACGGTATTGTCAGCTATTTAAAAAAAATTGCACCAATATTTGTCTAGGAAAACAGCTTTCCGTGTAAATAGTGGTTCCTTTTAATTCACTAGTGATGATTGATGAGGAAATTACATGAGATGCAAGAGGGGTGCTGAAGTAAATGATGAAAGAGAGATGCATTTTTAATGTAAGTATGCAACCTGGGGGGGTATGTCTTGGTAGTCTTCTGGCTGCAATTTTTAGATTTTTGAGCTGATGCTAGGTAGGACAAGTTTAAGAACCAAACTTTGTATTTAAGTGGCTCATTTTAGGGCATTTTACTCTAATTTACCGTGAATTTAGTTTAATTAATCCAGAGCAGATTAGCAATGGTTCTTCCCAGAAGGGGTGATTTGGCTTTAAAAATATCTTGCTTTAAAGACTTAAGAAGAAAGCTAAAATTCTAGATAAGAGAAAATTTAACAGGGCAAAAAACAAAGCCAAACAGCACTTTACTGTAACATTATAATTAGTATGGTAGGCTACTAGTTTTTTCTGCATTTTTAATAGCATTTTTTTGCTGTTTACCTGCAGATGTTACAAAACACATAATATATTTTTGTAGCAAATTTTCTGGTTATTTGGTAACTGTCCTCTGCTATGTACAGTACTTACAAAGGTGGCAATCTTATAGATTGCAGCTGTATTTATCTCTTGTAAAGACTTCAGAAGGGCAGAGCTAAAATGTTTTGATAAAAGTGGCATTTCTTACCTTTTTTTTGCTAGTAGTTTACTCCTTTTTATGTGAAATACTAATTTTAAAGTAAATCTTTGTCACTTTCAGAAGGTGGATTTAAAGTGTGTGAAACTTTAGGCTGAAAATTTTACTTGTTTTTTAAAACTACAACTGGAGATGGTTGCATATTCAATCATGTCTTCAAAAATATCCAGGAAGTGCAGAGCACTATCATCAGAAGTGTAAGTGATTTTAATGTAGTGTGAGAAGTGAATGATTTAATGTTAGTTTGAATATACAGGGAATATTTTCAGTAGAAGATTTTTTTTCACTTTGTAAAGGTGTTCTTGAACCTTAAAATATTTGTAGGTCTTGAATTTAATTAGCTACATGTTGTATAGATGAGTGTTCAGAGAAGAGTTCAATGATCTTACAGCCTTACTGCAATTTCAAACTCAGCTGGGAGGTAAGTACATTTGAAATTTTCCTCTAGTTGAGCACAATGCTGTATTACAGTAATCAAAATTTGATGATGTTATGAAAGCAAAGTTCATAGTTACAAACAGTGTGTCCCAAGTACTAGACTATCCAAAATAGAATGTGTTGTCTTCTTTAAAAAAAAACCCAAAAAACAAGTTATGTAAAATAAATAAATAAAAGGGCCCTTTTATTGCAAACATCCAGGTTCATTTTATTAATCAACTAGTCAACCAGAATAATAGAACTTCTAGAAGGAAGCAGTTGATTATGGATCAGTGTTGATGCTTCCCTTTCCAGTTTTACTTTAAAGGTCAGTGTGGATATAGCTGCACTAACTTTGAGTTTGGAGGGAGGTGGGTTAAGTAAGACCTTTTATTCCATATTAGCCTGTGCAACTGTAAAACAAATCTTTTCTCATTCATTACAAACACCCTTCCCCAGGGGAAAAAACCCCACCAAAACCGTGTAAGAGATCACCAGCTCAGAAGTGATTTTTCTCTTGGCTAAATGTACTCCGATAGCAAAATAGATGTCTGTCTTTGCATGTTTCTTTGGTAACTCAAGAATTAGTAGGTTGGTTAGCCAGAAGGAAAAAAAAAAAAAAAAGTTCTGAGTAGGTTTTTGGTGTGGTCTATTTCATTGTTTGAATCAGCAAAGGATACTACAGAGGTCTTCGAGATTGCTGCATCTGCTTACTCTACTTTGTTATTAGTGCAGGATCCACCTCAAAATATAGCCTATAGCTCTGCAGCTCCAAAAAATTAATTCAGTAGTTTGCATAACAAAAGAGCTACCAGAAACATTATTGCTAGAGATATAAAAAAATAAATAACCAAGACAAAGCTGTTTTCATTTTTGTTAAATGAGAGTTGCACAAGTTATAAATTGCTGCTGTTATTTTATATGGTAGTATTGCCTAGAAGCTGCCTTTAAAGGCCCCTGTGAATTACGCATACTGCAAAAATTTAGATGCTGTAGGGGATGATCTCAGTGATGTGGGGATGAACAGCATCATGGTGAAACAACATACTTAGAAAAGGCTTTGGAAAGTACGTGGTTGGTGCCAGAATGAATGGGACTGCATTATCAATAGATAATTGTACTTACTTAATCTAGGAGATGGCTGCTCCCAGTTCTGGACTTCAGGGTCCAGAAGTCCATGACGGCCAGCTCCTGCTTACTCTGACATCGAAGCATGGGTCGTGCTGCCACTAGTGCATGCGTACCGCTCGCAGGGTCGATACCGTAAGTCCCATCTCTCCTCATAGTCAGGGTTTGACCCTCAGGCTGCATGTAGAAAAAAGTGCAGTACCCGCATCTGGCTCCAGTCTCGCCTTTGGGGAGTACACACGGTAGGAGCGAGCGCCTCCGTGGGTGGGTGATGGTGGCCTTTCAACAGCAAAGATCTAAAGAGTCTGTAATAAATGCTCACAGGTACAAATCATGTTAATCATTTTCCCAGGTTGTTTTTTTAATGATAGTGGTTGACAAATAGTTTCTCTAGATCCTCTTTAAAAGAAATAGGGAAATACTATTAAGTGGCAGAGCAAAAAAGAAATTCTAGGATTGATAAGGCCAGACCCTACTTCCATATGAACTTCTATATGGTTACACGTATGCTGTTTCACCTTTTAGTCTGATGGATAGGAGCGCTGACCTACAGTCATCTCTACTGCTGGTGGCACCAATGTTTTTCAACTTGTCCAAGTATCTGAATTTCCTGTAGTCCACGGGGGTTCTTATGGTCTTACCAGAGTGCAATTCTGAATAGTCAATTACAAGTTAAAATCTAAAGTATGCATAGAAACTGCTTTGAAAGTTCATATAGTGTTTTTGTTAGCTTGTTTGAAAATAACAGGTTAAACTATGTAGCTAATATATTAACATTTAGCTTTGTACATTAAGTGGAAGACCAATGCAGTTACCCAGGAACAGACTGTGTTAGCTAGTACTCCTGGACAATCCACATTAGAAATATGTACCGATGTAAGATATGTCTTACGATACTGTCTTCTTTAAACAGTCATGGAATTAAATGCAAAAGTATACTGTATCCTCTAAAAAAAGGAAAAAAAGCTAATTCTAATATGTATGCTCTGATCAATTTCCTGTGATGGTCTTATTAACATCGCTTTTGAAGTGGCTGAGTAATATTTAAGAAGTAACTTGTTGTGTTTGAATAAAACCAGAATGAGGCATGATGTTATGGATATCCTTTTATTTTAAAGGAATGTTTTTTTTCCATTTTCAACTACAAAACAGATTCCATACATTCTGCCATAAATAAAAACGAACAATAAGGCAGGACACTACATGAACAAACTGAGAACAACTGTTTTCCAGAAAATGTGAATTAAAAATGCTTCACAAGTATAAGCCATCCAGTTTTTAAAATAAAACTGTTGAAAACCCACAAGATTTCAAGTGGTAGATGTGAACACCCTTGAAGGACAAAATGCAGTTTTGACATTTTGCACTTTTGGTTTTGAAAACCTAGTTTTGTTCAGAGCACATTCTAAGGTTGTTCTGGCCGTTTTCAGATCAAGAACCATATGGGAGAAGAGGCACCACAGTAACAAAACCATTTTCAAGATTTTTTTTGTTTGCAGCTGTCCCTTTTAAATGCTTGACTTTTAAGACTGACGGACTCAATGCAAGTCTTTGTCTCTCACAGTAGAACTCCAAACTTGTTTCACCGGATTCTCTTTTGCTGTCGTGCTCTGTAAATGTCATGTACAGGGGGAACTACAGATCCTTTCTCCTCATCGTCGTCAGAATCTTCATGTGGTCTTTTAACAGCCTTATTAAGCATAGCGTTATTTTCCACAGGTCCATTGCCCTCCACAGCTATTTCAGGTAGGCCTCCGGTAATTATTCGTACAGCTTCATCAACAGCTTTAGAAAGAGGAAAAGATTAATTTAATTTATGAAACTAAATTCCCTGATTAGAAATAAGCATGCAGACAGGGACACCAAGATAGATACATTGTGGAGATTTCTGGAACATGAGACATTTTCCTACCCTGTTCTCCTACAAATGTTAAGAATTAAGTCTCAACTGTCTAAACTCAGAGCTATGACAAACACTAATTATAAAGTAAATGCTGCTGCTTCAGCTTGAGACCTCCCTTTACACAAGTACTGAGGTCATTTGCAAGCTTAATAAAACAGGAAAGCCTATTGGGGAAACAGTATAACTAGTTCATGATTCATCAGAAAGTATGCATTGCATAGCAAGCCAGTTTCTGCTTATCAACAGAGAAAGCTTAAAAAATACCATGTATAATTTAAATAGATGTTTTATTTTCACTCTAAAAGAAATTAAATCCTAGCTTGCCTTCTCTCTCATCATTTGCTCCTTAAACTAACAGAGGGGGTGAAAAGTAGCATATTATCATCTGCCGTAGTTTACATGAAGCCTGGAGTATGGATCTGTCCCATTTTTATATTTCAGAACTCTACCTTCTTTGTAGGAGCTCAGAAAACACTGCTCTTGAATTGTTTTCAAGCACTGCAACAACGTGCATTCAGTTATGCCTACCAATAAACTTGCTTACTGTACTGCAAATTTGTATTTTAATGTTACAATGCTGCTAGAAATAATGCCTTGCTTCTTTTAAAGGATATTCTGAAAATCTTCTTTTCTTTCTTCTAATGGTTACCACCAAAATGTTACTAAAGTAGCAGCTGGTGATTTTCAGCTTTTTGACTTTTTGTTGATCTCCCCACAGTTCAATGAACAAACATCTCTATGTAGATCCCAACCTACAAACGTAGCCAATTCAACAGTATACTCTTAAATAATAATTACACATCTGTAAATGAGGTCTGGATTTTAGACAGCAATATCCATATGTAAAACAAAGTCATATGCAGCACCATCAGGCTCTAGAGTGAACAAATAACTTACTGTCTGGCAGTTTGCATCTTCTAAATATCTCCATGAGCTCATCCACTTGAACAAAGGGACCCTGATTTGTTACACCAAAAAAAAAAAAAAAAAAGGTTAGAAGATTATTTTCAATAGAGTGACACGTACTGTGGTTCTGTCAAAACAGAACCTCTTCGACAACTTTTTGAAGTTTTCAGAATTCATTAAAACAAACCTGAAAACAAACAGGAGGTGGCAGGAGCTTCATGAGAACTACAGCTGCTGGTGGAACAGGAAATACACCACCTGGGACGGGATGTAAACCGGGAGCTGTGGGAAGAAAAACTGTATGAAGCCAGTGCAAGACAGCTAGACTGGAATTGCTTTTGCAGCATTATTATTTATTTGATGCAAATAATTGCTACCCTGTCACTTTTGCCTCTACTAATTACAAATTGTTTAGTCAGTGATCTGAAGTCTACGAGCAGTGTGTATAACAGCTTATTACCATTTACCAGACCCTGAACTACTTGTACTTATTTTTCCATGTGACCTTAGGATTAAGTAAAATATATAGGCCTTTAGCAATCCAATTAAACAACAGCCTAAAATTTAAGTTCACATTTCGATGACTGAAGACTAGGAAAGTCTCTGTGATTAGGTTCGCTAAATACCCAGGTTAGTAACTTGCTGCCAGGTGAAATGTAACCACTTCTGACGGAACACTTGACTTACGTGCTAAGTGTCTTGGCTGAAATGGAATCATTTGTTGAGTGTCCGGTTTTGGATATTCAGGTTTTCGGTCTACTTCATCTTTGAGAACAGGCACGATGGAAGGTGCAACCACAGGGTCTGGAATTATAGCTGCCAGTTTGGCACGGGAGACATCCTGCAAAAGCCAATTAGAGAGCACTGAATTTGGCAGGATCACATTGCTTGTTTAAATTACAGAACAAAACATCTCTCTAGACCAGCCGCTTATTCTCGCTTTGTCATCATTATAATTTCAGATGTCCTCTTAGAAGACCATCTGGGCAAAACTTGCATGTTTTCCTCAAGCATTTTAGTCCTACAGTGTCGCAGCTGGGAGTGAAAACACTTGTTTTTGTTACCGAATGGGACTGAGTTTGTCATTTTTGAGTGGCTCCTTTTTTTAGGTTAAAAAGATTTAGGTGAACAGGTGCAGACCACTAGGCCTTCACAACTATTGTTTCTCCCTCATTTCATTCCCTAGATTGCTTTAGCTGGGAAAGAAATAAAGCATAAGGCAGTCAGCAGGTGTTCAAATAGGATTGTATTTTGGCATGTTACAAGCAACAGAAACCAGTCCAAGGGCTGAATCATCTTAGGTACACACCGCCTCCCATGCACTTATCAAGACATACTCTCTTTTAAGCACACCTGTAACTTCAAAATAATTTTTTCCCAAATGCATTAAAAGAAAAGTATTCAGTGGCTCAATGTGTCTTTTGTTTTCACCTATCAGAATATTTATCAACTGTGTGAAGACCAGTAATTCAGTTGCTTTGCTAACTTTGATGACCTATGTATTTTTCAAAAATTACTTTTCTGTATAAGAAATAAATGAAAGCTGAGGCACTATTTTTGAGACATGAATTGAAGGCTCTCTTCCTGTTCATGCAAATGGGAAACAGCAGTTCCTCCAACAAAGCTGTTTCTGCCTCTCTGGCAGCCTATTTTACATCATGCTTAAAAAAAAAAATTAAAAAAAAAATAATCAACATTTTATTCTGTTCTAATGGTTTTCCAAAGCGTTATGGCCTTCCACATGCCTAAAATAGTAGTTAAAATACATGTGGTCAGAAACAAGATGGGAGACCACCAGATACAGGTGCCTGGCCTAGACTTTAAATTCCAAATAGCAGCACCAAAGCACTTTATAGCCATAATAAACAACTGAAAAAAGCATGCAGCCACTAATCCCTATAGATAATTTTCCTCAGCCATTTGCAGCAATCATGGGGAGCGCAATATGTTTGTTTTGATACAGTTCTCAACAAAGCAAGTGGAGTTTTGCCAACTGGAGTGGAAGGGCAGCCAGCAATGTTTCATACAGATAACCTGATTCTACAAACTTCCAAAAGAACTTTGGTTTTTGAAGGCGCTCAGGTTTAAGTCTGAAGCGGAGGCCTGTAGCTGGGTGCTGATGGCATTAACACGCCAACGTTTCCACGGGAAGATGAGAGGTAAATACGAACACATGAATCTACATCTGTTAGTCACATTCCTTCCTCCTTTCTGCCCTGGGCCCACGGTGCCTGGCACTTTGCTGCCCAGCACCACAAGGCGGAGGCGTCCCAGCCCTGTTTTACCTGCTTTTCTATCGAGCGAAAAAAGCGTAAGGCAAGTCCTAAACAAGGAAATGCTTAAGTTTTCTAGGACTGAAAAGAATAACAGTAAATTTCAGTGTTCTTATCCACTTACCTTATAACCAAGGGCCTTCAGTTCGCTAGCAGAGCAAGGGTACAAATCCATGAACTTATACCTATCTACCAGCAGAGCTGTTTCTTTACCCTCATATTCTTCCTTGAATGCAGTAAACCTCCGTTTTTCAACTTTCAGTATACTAGCTAGATCACCAATGTTACTTTCAAAAGCTAAAAACCGAGCCCAGATTTCCCTATAAAAGAACAGATAAATAGACAGTTGCTGAAGGAGAAAGAATTACTGTTCACGACTGAATTAAAAAACATATGAGAGGAGAGATTCAAAGGAGGTAATCTGGGAACACATGACCATTTCTATTATTTACTTTAGATGCATCTATAACATGCATTACCTTCCCAGTGCCTTATATATTTCTGTAAAAGCTTTCATTCTAGTGGATCGTAAAGGACTACGTAAAGGACTGGTGTAAATGATGGCAGCATTTGAGGTAAGCTTTTATCATCAATGTAAGATGCACAAATAGACTCTACTCATCCCGCTACACAGAATTTTACTCTGATCCTGATATGTGAAGGACTTTTCAACATAGATTATGATGTAGTTCATATGCATATACTAGCATATTCTAGCAAGCAAGAGCAATACCCTATAACACAATAGGCAGCACTTCAGAATTTTACATGGCCCAAAACATACAGTTACTGCTTATTTCTCTGTGGAAGATCTCGCATAACTTGAGCAACATCTGACCATATTTCTGGACTTGATTCAACTTCATTTTAGCTTTGGAGTTCACCTTTGAAGAAGATTCAGCTTTTAAATTCTTGTTTTTTCTCACTTTTAAAATGGACATAAAAATATTTCTTACAAAAGATCAGAACTGAAGTGCAGAATGAATGTGCACAGCAGTGCGACGTTTGATTTCTTAGGTTTGATGCCTCTGTCTACCAGAATAATAATGGTGAACACTTGGACTGCAAAGGGTTTGGTAACCATTTTTTCAGAGAAATAAATTTTAAAAGTAGTAATGAAAATGTAGTGGTGAGTGGTTAGTCCAAGTCTTTTCTGGTTCTTTCACTATTTTATTTTCAGTTGGCTAGGAGCTGTTCAGCATTCTCCTCAATAAATTCCTGACCCACCTTCTCTAGCATAATGCTCCTGAAAGATGTTCTCAACTCCCTCTCCCCATCTATCTGGTGAGCGATACATGTCATTAGCCACGCCACCTGCTCAAACCATTGAATCCGTACTGCGCAGGAGGATTTTGCACTCTATCCTCAACAATCCTGCGTCAGTGAGGTTTTAAAGTCAATAAATTAATGAATTTCACTATAAGGGGGATAGGGACTTTCATAAATCTGTCACAGTTGTTGGTATTTTACACAGCATGAAGAGGGGATGGAACATCTGTACCTAATTTTGTCCTGCTGTTCATTTTTCTAATTTCTTTGGGATGTTTGTAGTTGAAAGGGGTTATGTATCTTTTTTTAGTGTAGTGAAACTGCTTTTGCAGACGTACCCAGATTTCTCAGGTGGAAGGCTCCCTGAAGTTAAAACACGTTCAAACAAAACTCTTGTATTATTGTCCTCTTTAAAAATAGAAAGAAAAAAGAAAAATCACACTGAGTAAAATATATTAAAGACAATTTTAAATCATGTCCATTCAAAGAAATGTGTACATTGAATTAAATAAAGGCTGACATTCCGATACCTGGATTTGAATTTCAGTAAGTAGAAAAAAAATTTGAACACCTACATAAAACTTTACCAATGTTAAATTCTACCGTGAGTTTGTTATTTGAAAGTCTATTTTTGTTGATAGCAACAAACCGATTCTAATACAGGTTCTTTTATAACAGCACAGATATTGCTTGGCATCTCTTCAGGATCTCTCTTTTTTTTCCATTTAATTATCGCAATGGCATATCTTGGTAATTTTAAATCTGGCCTTTCAATTCATTACTTCCCTTTTAAATTAGGGCAATATTAATATCCTTGTATATTCCTCAGAAGTCCTCCCAAAATTATTAGACGTGGTTCCCAATGAGCAGTCAGCCTTTGTACTTTGCCACCTGGCGGAATGGGCTGGTTGGTGGTTTTGTTCTTAAAACTGCTAGCTTCTCCCCGTCTCTCTGACTGTGTATTTTACCATATCTTACATTTACATGAGTTCAGGTATCAATTTTCATGTTTTTCAGTAAAGTCTGCTGGGTTGCTAAGACAGAGCAATACACTGGCAAGTTTTGAGATACTTTTTTCTGATGGCAATCTATGGAAAGGCATTGCAAATATTCATGTAGACCTAAAATAGTTTCTTGCAAAATTACATATACTTTGACTTGAAAAAAAAGTCTCTGTTTACAGCTCACAGAAGGAAAAAAAGCTCTAAATCTGTTCAAGCTTTCAGAGCCTGAAAAAAAAAAAGGTACTGTAGTCTGACAGGAGAGATTCACGTGCCTGGTGCCTACAGAACGCACTGGGAGGTTCAGAAGATCCAGCAGCACAGCTACCTGCAGCCACGGCTCACACCAGCGGCACGGAGGCTGGCTCACAAAATTGAGCTGGCAATTCATAATAAAAACCAGATTGTATTACACCTCTGTGTCATTATGCTACAAACACTGAGCTAGACTACCAAATATGTGAAGAAATAGCTGAAGAAATCTGAAAATCTAATGAGTACCTGGGAGACAGGACTGTGCAGAGGAAGAGCCTGGGATGACCCACTCTTCTCCAGTTCCCCATGAAACACAGACCGGGACAGTCCCACACAAAGGTCCCTGTCAGCCCCTGCTCCCCACAGCAGCTCCGTTTCCATTAACGTGTTACCTCGTGCATCGGGGACTCCCCCAGAGAGACCTTCTGCCGCCACCACCACCTCCTGCCGGGGGTCCCCGCGCCCCCCGGGCTGGCACGGGCAGGGAGCTGCGCGCCTTGCCCCTGCCCTGCCCTTTGCATCCCAAACCAGCTCCCCGGAGACTGCCAAGCAGCACGAATATTCACAATATTGCTTCTACATCTTGCTCATCTCCTCTATCTGGGGAGAACGAGTTTAAATTACTTCTAGTAGGGACCAGCTAATCCATCACTCCTCTCATGGTGGTTTCAACCTCCTATAGATCTTTTTCCTCGGGATTTAGATTTCTCAGTGTACTTCCCACTTTTCACAACAGAGGCTGTAAAACTGCTGCAATACAAGTGAGTGACAATTTGGAAAGTTCACTCTCCTCTATTCAGGAGAATCAAGATCTAATGTCAGTGTACTTCTGGAACTTCAGTGAGGACAAAACAGCAGGTTTTGTCTTCAAATTAATTGCTGAGTTTCATGAAGAGGTTTCATTGCTCTTCAGGAATAATTAAAACTAAAATACAAAGAACTTGGCCTGGACTTAAACTTGCAGAGAAGGCAGATTGATGTTTCATTAGACCTCTCAACGCTTAAAGCTTACCATTAAGGTGAGAAAGGTAGTCGATATATGCCAGTACATATTCTGGAATGTCCCCGTATTTTTTCAGCCCTAGCTCAAAAATCTTAAAGGCCACAGACTTATCCTGCAAACATTAAAAAAAAAAGTTATTAGCTTCAGTGAGCTATGCGCCCTCCTCACACTTCTTTAATATCAAATTGAGCATCCATGATTACCTTACTACAATAATACTCCATTAAAGCTGCTGTAACATAGACGTGATGGCGGGTCCGAGCATCCTCTCTTGCTTTCTTAAATATCATTCTTCCAGATTTTATGCCTTCTGCTCGCCTTGCAAATTTCATATATTGGATATAAACCTAAGGTGCATATTAATATTTATATAGTATCAGTGCTAACAAAGATAGGATAGGATATAATAGTTTTTTACTATATCTGAAATAATCTTTACTCACAAAATACAGCTAATAAGTCATAATAGAAACAAGACTGTGCTGTGCCTCTATGTTGTTTTCCTATAAATACTGAGGTAAAGCTTTTTATATACTTTTTTTTTTTTTAAATGGAACATACCTAAGACTGATCCCCTGAAATGACAATAGTTAATACACAGATTTTTCAAGGAAGGGAAGGTAAACAGATTAATGTAATTTACGTAAGCTGGTGCCTTCAGAGAACTGGAGGCTTATTGTAAAAATGGTAACTTTCCAATCAAGTTAAGACATCTGTAAGGCTAAAGAACAGTCAAAACGCCTGATGAAGCATTTTACTGTACGTTATACAATTCAAGATACAAATCATCCTGTCTACAAATATTTATACCTGATCAAGGAAATAATGAACGTGCTATTTAATTCAGTGGCAAATTTGCGATTTGCATTTCTTTGGGATTTAACTTGCCTTCACTCCAAATTAGATCACAAACAACAGCATTCCTCAGGTAGGAGGAACTGGTATATGATTTCTCATAAAGCACATATTTGCAAAGCATTATGATCTGTCTTTAATGACTAGAAAGTGTCCGTAAATGGATACCGTTCCTCTGACACTGACCTGTTGTTTAATTTTAGACCTCAGACCTTCTTTTCCCTTCTCATGCTTTGTCCTGTCTATTTATAAACTAAATAACTTTTTGAGGGCAGGTCACTTCTCACACCATTTGTTCAGTTCTAGTGCAGCTGGCACTACAGACAATGTTGTTTACTATATAACTGCAGCAGATGTACAGCAATACTCTCTGATACTTAATATGGTGCATTACAAATTTATTTGCAAACTACACGTACACAGGATAGTGTATTTCTATGTAGGGAGGACAATGGACAAAAGCAAAGTGCTTTTAACCAGATAAGGGGAGGCAAAATTAAATTTTAATTGGGCCAACAAAACATATACCAATTCTTATGAGCTGCGTCATGAAATCTTTAATATTTTACCTCTTTATCGCTTGTTTTAGGAGGTTTTTCCAAAAGAGACAGAGGAGAAAAGTGCACATGACTTAGTGAATTTAAGTGTATTAAAGGCTATAATTATCAACCTTATCAAAATTTTAATCCAATTCTGCCATCTCAGTACTCCACCTGTTCAATCATCCTTGTGACCCAATGAACTCCTGTAAGTACCTCCCCATTCTTTGCATCGACTTGGGTGACTATCCATGCAAATGTGAAAAACTCAATACTAAGGATCATCTTACCAGAGTGGGATCAATGTCTTCAATAGCCAGGAGTCGGTTATATATGCTGTGTACTTTCTCATACTTCATTCGACTCTAAGTAAATAAAAAGGAAATACAGGCTGCTTGGTAATACTATTACAAATCCCCTGTGAGAATGCAAAAATCAGTCAGAAGAAAGAATTAAAATTTTTCTGTTTCTTTTTTTCCCCCCAGTTGAACACTATGTATGTCAGTCCCTTTCCTCAGATGTGTTTTCTGTCTCGTGCAGTCATTTCTTTACTTCCAACGTTAATTTCTCACTACTGCTTACATACGCGCTTTGCAAGAGTCTCTGAAGTCTTTTTCCAATTCAGTAACACTGCAGCAGAACTACCATTGTAGGTGTTTGGGATAAGAAGACTGTCTCCTTTACCTCTGTCTAAAAGTAACGTGCAGACAGCTAGGAAAACCACCTTCTTCACTCTCCAACCTACGTACTTCAAATAATCCATTCTGTTCCCTGCCAGCTGCAGCCCTCCAAGTTGTATTGTGCAACCTTAAAAAACCTAAACGGCCAGTACGCTTAGGGTACAAGAGGCTGCACTGAAAGCCAAGGAAGGCTTTTTCTTTTAAGGGCAAAGGGGTTTTTCTGCTGTTGTACTCAGGATCTTCCTGCAAAGACTCTGCCATGTTATGATAAGTGGGCAAACTCTATCCTGCAGAGGACTCCATAGTCCTCATCTGCTCAGTGGGAAACGGTCTTTATTCCGGATGGTTCCTGTGCAAAACCGACCACTGTTGGGGCACTGCTCATTACGGAGGCTGAGCAATAAGGTGGTAGCCTGGGTAAAGAGATTTCTCAAGAAAGCTGCAGTATAGGGTGCCTCCCATTTCTGTCGCAGCCATGCAAATGCAAGCATTTAACTCCCAAGAATTAGATAGGAAAGGTGTTCTTTATCCCCATTTTAAAAGTGAAGAAGCTGATGCTCCGGTACATGTAAATCTATCACCCTTTCAACTTCATAGTAATTTGAAAAATACAGTCAATATTTAAGTGGAAAGACAGTAGATTTTCAAAAATTTTGTAAGTCATGCTACAGGCTTTTCTTCTCCGTTTTGTCAGCTCAGTCTCAGAAACACTGAATGAGGTTAAGGCTAGAAGAAACAGTAAATTAATTCTATAGAATTCTGTGTATTCAGTATGTTTCAAATAAATGACATTATTGATGGGAGATGTCTTTGGGTTTTAATGTCAGTACATCACTGGTTTTGCTCACCTCTTCATAATCTGCATATGCAAAATAAAGAAGCATATTCTTCTTTAATAAAGTGCTGATCGCTCTTTCATAAATATTAGCAGCCTCATCACTGAAAAGTTTAGCATTGTTCATGTCCTGTTATAAAATAAGTATGATAATATAATTGTTCAGCATCTGTGACAATGAAGGCCAATCTATGGAATATCTTGTGTGTTGTGAAAAGTCCCAGCGAACTTCCATGAAGTGCTCCAATAAAGAGATAATCATCTCCCCAGTACTTAAGGAATCACAAAATTCAGGCCAACCCCCCCCCCCGCCGCCCGAGCTAAAACTGAAATAGTTTTTTATAATTCTTATCTCTAATGCAAATATTTTTCTTTCTTAAAATAGCCCCAGTTTTAAATTCTGAACATGACACAACTTATGGTGCTAAATGTTTTTCATACCCCCGTCCTTTGTTCTTAAGTATTTGAGGAAAAAATTAACAGTACACCATGTCAAGGCAATGAAATGAGAAAGAAAACCAATGGCAATCTGCTTACCCCTTTTTCAGCTAGCAGTTTACTAGATTGCTCGAGGTACTGTGCAGCTTCATACCAGATATCTGGGTGATGTCCCAGAACCAAAAGGCATTGCTCATAGGCAAACATAACTGGGGGGGGAAAAAAATAATTTAAGAAATACTCCTTCTACATTATCGTGGAAATGGTACCATCTTGCACAACAGAAGTATGAAATACAAAAAATGGTAAATAAATCAGACAATATTAACTGTAAATGGCTTTTAATACAATGATCACAACTGCAGTTCTTTTATATTGCCAGAAACATTATGAATCATAACTAGCACCTAAAACCTGCCTCCTCCACAGAGAAAGAAGCAGAACTCGTTCAAGAACATCACCCATAAAATCAGGCTGTGATCCACGGTCTCCTGACCTCTGATGAAAGTTTAGTGGCACGTGACTATAGCACTGTCCCGCAAAATCCGTGTATTACTTTCAGCTTGGCTTGAGCAAAAATTAAAGAGTAGTTTAAAAAAAACCCACCTACATAATTCAAGAAACTTGATCTACTTCTGCTCCAGCATGATCCCTGCACACTGAATCACATCATTACTTACGCTGGAGATCATTAATGGAGCTAAGAAATACAATTCTGCATGTCCTAGTGCAATATCAAATTACCTCTTTTTGTTATGAGAGTTTGATCTTCTGTACGCAAAGGATTGCTCTTTTCCCACTGGATGTACTTCTTCCACATGTCTACCTGCTGAGCCTCTTGTGGGGTATTTTGTGGGGGGACAGAGGGAGCATTGCGGTCCAGACCTTTCATCACTGTCTCATATTCCTGGAACAGAAGCAACGTTCTGAACAGCACATTTAAACACACTGAACATTTATTTTAGGTTATGCTTTATAAAACTGATACAAATATTTTAGCATACCAACTTTATTAGTCTAACACACACTTTTATTTGAAAATAAGAACCAAGTTTAATGCTAGTTTGTAGAATTAAATAGAACAAAGAAAAGTCAACAGAAGGTTGTACCTTTGCTACCCGTCGTGCGTTCATATAATCTCTACTCCTGTCTTCAATCATCTTCTTAGCTAAGTGAATATTGATGCCCTGGAGAAGGGTAAAAAAAGGAACTGGGAATGTGCAATTTCACTTTGGAAATACTGAATCTCATTTTCATATAGAAAAGAGCTTGAAAGGGGATGTAAAAGTGAGCAAGAAGAACAAAGTTATTTTAAAACACTGATCTCAAAAGGTACTGCATTTTCCTAATAAACGTATGGGCAACAACTTATTTATCAGAGACTAACCTCACTACTACAAATCAACTGATCTGAAGCACCTCAGTGTATTTTTAATCACTTACACTGAATTTTACATAAACCTGCTGGGGGAGAAAGTGGAAAGAACGTATTTGTGATTTACATTTTTCCTTTTAAGTCACAGTCAGAGCCTAGTCAGAGTGACAGTTCCCTGCCTTGCTGCTGCTCACTCTTCACCAGGTGAAGACCAAGGCAGCACATGAGCAATTCCGTTTTCTTGGACAAGCAGTCACAGCGATTGACCTCCAAGCTCAAAGCTCTGCCTTCTCCTCTGTTCCTGAAGTGACTGACACCTTTTAAAAGAAGTTCTATTCAACATACACCCTGCCACATGCATACCTTTCTGAGCTGAGAGAGATTTGAGACCTGCCACCGCAACGCACGCACGGAGCGCTCCGCCGTGCAGCGGGGCACTTGGGGCAGCCGGGGTCCCCCGCGCAACCCACATCTCAACATCAGCAACGCAGCCTGGCCACGGGGTCCCAGGCATGAACAAAATCTCAAAGAACCGCCCTTTTGTTCACACCTGTGTCCGGGTGGATTTTGTTGGTGTGGCTTGCCAGGACTTTGAGGAAGGTGAGCGCAGCTTTCCGTCCTATTCCAAACAGGCACCCGAGCTGGGCACTGACTCGTTACAGAAGCAAAGGAACCGTCTGGACTTGCGCAGAGTGCTGTCTGGGATTGCTATCTGGGCCGGTTGGCACACAAACCCACCAATGCCCCATTTAACCCAGGACCGGGCTGAGGACGCAGCAACGTTCTCCCAGGATGCATTCCCAGCCTCGTGAGCTGCAGCCGTGTGCCTTTGTGAGCCAAAGATCGTCACTTCTCTGTCTCACTAGGGGCGTTGCCACTTTTGACCATTTGTTTAATTAAAGATACTGGTGACTGACAGGCTGATATTGCTACCCGGTGGCTACTGACTGAGCTAAAGGGAAGCTTGAGAGTATTTTAATTGCAGCAAATAGCCAGTAACCTTTCATACTGAGCCCCGTGCGTGATTTCGGTGTTGTTGGGCTACTGATGCGGGGAATTGCTTCCCCCTCAAAGAGCCCTTCTGGTGAGGAGCCTTTCCTTCCCCGTGCCAGGACACCCGTAAGCAGCAGCAGCCCCTTCCCTCGGGGCCAGCCTAGCCAGAACGGGACGGGCAGAAACCCACGTCCGAGCAGAGCGCAGGCCCTCGGCTCCCAGCAACTGTGAACAGCCCGAGGTACCGGTTCGTGTCACAGCCAGAGCTGCCTTAACTAGAAGGCGGCGCAGAACCGATGTAGGACAGGTTTCAGCTGTCGTTTCGACAGTCTCCCTACGTATTCGTGAAAGTAGTAGGAACCAGCAGTGACAGCCTTCATTTGCTGTGTGGGAGGGGAAGAGGAGGTTTACAGGGAAGTTGTACTGGGGATTTTCCTACGCAGGAGAAGGCACGTCACTGGGTATCTTCCCTGGTGGTCAGCAGGCTAGCTGTGGCATCTCTGAATGCCGACGGGGTGATGAGCTGTTACAGTACGCGCTCGTGGCTGCAGATGCCCGGAGGTACTCCCACTGGCTAAGCACGGCGGCCCTATTAACGTCAGGGATCACCAAGCCTACAACTTGCATAATTAGCACCAAGGAAAGAGAAATCGTCCCTTCGGCGCACAGCCGACACATAGCACGCCAGCACCTGCAACCCCGGGCGCAACAGGCAGGACAAGGGAGAGTGCTGCGTGAGCATCCCTGCTTGGTGGTGCTGAGCGCGAGGGCATCGACCCTCGGTTCTGCATTCCCACCTCTGCTGACTGGGGCAGGTGAACAAGGTGTTACCAAATGTGTTTACAAAGGCACTATAAAGGTGCAGCTACGAATTAGCCTGCAAGGCCAACGAACTGAGGTTACGCTTGCTGACGACAGTGTGGTAGCAGACTCACCTGAATTGATGCTGTAAGGGCTTCAGGTGAAGGACGGCAAGGAGCATTTTATATGTACTTGAGACCAGGTAACTTAATGCTGTGAAAGGCGTCCAAACCGTCATAGCTGAATGCCTCTTTACCCTGTTCAACTATAACCGAAAGGAGGGGAGTGCCTCCTTGGGGAAGCAAGCCCTCATTGCCAGCTGATCTGCTCTAGCTTCCATTAAATATAGTCTCCATCATCGATGACAGTGATTTCTAATTCACTAGCAATTCCACTGGGCCAACTGGGAAATGGGACAGCTAAATGTATCCTATAGAAAGTCTTTAAAATAAATTAAAAAATTCACTCGGGTACCTGTAGAGCTTTGCCACTGGTCTTGGTACATACCGCACAGGCAAAACGTGTTTATACTGCCGTTCATCTCTTTTATACATAATTATTTAGTGGATACAGTTTGGGCACCATACTTGACTATATGATTATTATTTCTTTCTTAATATCACAAACAAATTTCATGTTCTTGATTACCTCTTCGTATTTGTTATAATCTCTCCAGAGCTGTTCTATGTTTATCATTGGATTCACGCAACCACGCTGGTAAACCCTACGGACAGCTGTTATCCTCTGGTTTTCTGCATAAGATCCTACTGCTTCTCTAAATAGTGGGGAGAGAGATTAACGTCAGCTATTACAGATCATAACTGGTATAAACATCAATATTACATTAACTGAGCTTAAAAAAATTCTTTTAAGGTACTTACACGCCTTTCAAAAAATTGATGTAATCCACCCAGATCTATGTGAGAAAAAATATTACACATAATGAAACCAATGTTTAGTTGTACTTGTTATAAAGTTAGAAATAAAATGTGTTTTGATAGAAAAACATACCTGGTATGACATGATTTCCATGCCAATCTTATCCAGAGCAAAATCATATGCCTGAGCCATTTTTTCTCTGAGGAAAAAAACAAACCACAAAGACCATAGAGCAAGTGTTTAGTATTTAAAAAATTCTTTATTTAAGAGTATTCTTTTGTGCAGCAAATTCTAACCGAACACTGAGATATGAAAAATATCATTCAACAGCTGAGAGTAAAAACTGGCATTCTCAGATAGCTTTAAATTCTGCATTTAGGTTTTTTCTTTGTTTTATTTAAGAAAATTATTTAAACCCATTGGTAGCAATCTAGCATACTAACAGTTCCTGAGCGCCCCACCTTAAGTAAGTGGAAATCCACATATACTACATGAAGTTGAGAAGATAGAAAACAACTGCCCTCTACATCTTCTTAGCTGACAGATGTACCCGTGGTTTCTTTTTTTCCTCTCAGAATTCCCCAAAGCTTGTTGTAATTCTCCAGGAACACCAGAAGGCTGGGGCAATTAGGAGTAGCTCCCCTGTGTGGACATTGCCCAAAATCTTTCACATGAATTCCTATCCCCCCCCCCCAATTCAAAGTATTTTTTCCACAAATTTAAAATGTTCACAGAATATTTCCTTGGTCAATTTGCAATGAAAACAGCTTTTTCTCTCTCCCGCTTTTCTCCCAGTTTCCTTTACTCAAACATCTTTCGGTACCTTGCTACCTCCTTGGCCATATTAACAGGAAAAATAGACGAAAGTTAAATTAGATAAAAAGATGGGTGGGGGGCAGAGAACTGATGCTTTTTTAATTGTTTCAAAATAGCCTTGTAAAAAGAAATTTTTTAAAAACTGCTTTTTTTTCTGTTAATGCATTAGTTATATTGCCAGTCATAGTACAAAGAAATTATGGTGGGCTAGGAAAAAACCAGTTTATAGATACTGAAAGGTACCGGTATTTTTTGAAACTCAAACAGGAAGAAAAAGCATTAAACTCAGTTCACAGGATTTATAAACAAGCAAAATGTAGTAACTGAAAGGGATGAAGATTAATACACCCCAGAATTTTGACACCCTGATTTTTTATGCATTCCAAAACTTTAATTACTGAACTATTTACTAGTGCTGGTCAAATATAGTACCTCAGCTGTAATGAATGCTGAATTTTGTGGAGACTCTAAACAGGGCACTAAGGGAGAGGACAGCAAAAGGTCCCGACTGAGGAAGAAGTGTGTTTCAGATTGGCTCAAGCACCAATCTCATCTGCAGGGTACTGGCATGGATACGCCAGCTACTCCCCCGCTCTTGTCCTACCTTGTTACATGGATCCAGACTAAGGAAGCAATTTTACCCAGCAAGCTCAATTAAAGAAACTTTAAAGAAAATGTTTTCTAAATGCAGATTATATATTATGCCCCCCAACACTCTACCAGAAGATCCCCAGGCAGGTTTGCCACCCAGGTTCCTCCCCACCTCCTAATCAAAAATCAAGAAGATATTCACCATAAAACTAGAATAATTCAGAGCAACTGTCAACTTACTTGTAACTAGGTAGCTTCCCCTTGGTTTCTCGTACATAGGAAAGGTAACATTTCCATAAATCAATGTGTAAAACCTTCATAAGGCATCGCTGAAATAACTGTTTAATACATCAAGAAGACGTGATCAGGATTCCAGATACAGAAATTAGGTTTCTACTTTTAAAGCTCTACAGTATGAATTAAAATAATCTTTGTAATTATGATTGAGATTCGTAAGAAAGCATAAGTTAAACTACTCATCCTTTGACTAAAGCATCCCCTTGCTACGCAAGGGAACGGGCGAGAATTAAGCAGAGAAATTCCTCTGCACACTGCATTGATTACAGGTTGGTAGCAACAACAAATTGACTTCAGTGATACTTCTTATCTGTGTTTTTGAATAGTGCATTCAATAACAGCTATAGTTCTTTTCAATCTGCTTTAGCCTAATCACAAGATACTTGTTCTTGCTATAGAGATATATTACATATATTGATAGGACTCACCTTTTCCACTTTGTCATAATTTTTTGCTTTAATCTATAGGGAAGCAGAAAAAAACAAATCACTTAAGAAACTATTTTAGAATAGCAGGAATATATTCTTCATACAGTACTATAGCATTCCAGTTTGTACTTTGGCTGCCTAAACTAATTACATTGTAACACCACATAAAGTTGCAAAAATATAATTAAATATACAAAAATCATGTACTTTGCTTAGCTTTTTCAAAATTAGTGGTTTCTTAAATTTTTTTTTTATTTTTCACTTCCGCTAGGGCTGAAATTTAGGTATCAGTAGGTAAAGTTGCTTTCTTGTATTCTGGTTTGGACACCCAGACTCAGCCTCTTATTTCAAGGTACTCTGTTGCCTTAAGTGCATATATTCACTTCGGTACCAAAGCCTCTAGACCAGGATTTAGTAAATTAAGGGTAAAATACCATATTTACAAAACTTAATAGGCTAATAAACATATTATATTTGCATATTTACTTCTCAAAGTACACTTTGCTATAATACGCTGAAGCTGAATAAGGGACCATGAATAAACCACCACGGAGAACCTGTTTTTCGAGAGGTGCCCCCAGCCCTGCTGCTCCCTTCCAGGGACCCAAACCACGCTCACAGCTTGGCACTCCTTGCATTCAGGCAGCACGCACACCGCAAGGGTAGAGGGTGAAACCTAGTCTCGAAGTAACAGGGCAAAGAAAAGCACGAGACAGATGGAGAGGCCACACCGGCACCCTTCGTGTATTTATTAGTTCCAGTTATGTCAACCTACTAGGCAGTCTGTAGAGGCACACCTTGAAGAAACAAGGAAAATCAACACCTTTAGAAGATGCTTATCCGTGTTGAAATAAAGAGCCTTTAATGAAGTAAGGATTTGTTACGCTACGTTGCATTTTTTTTTGAAGCATCAAACCTCCCTTTTAAATTGCATTGCTCTTTGTTTACTTAGGGGATTCACAGCTTTTTTTCTCGGAGTCTGAAAGTCTTTCCTTTTCCCCAAGGAGCATGGTGGTAGGCAACAAACAGCACCCTTTGCACCAGGTAATAATTATATCATTTTTATATCATTCTCACTCTAATGCACAAGAGAATTTTTAATGGCAGCACTAGGAAACACCAACTCATCTGCAGGAGGCTTAAAATAAATATGTCCTGTACTGCACCATGCACTGCCCTTCCTCTTTGCTGTTTCCTGAGTTACTCCTGCAACACGCCGGCATCCGAGAGCCCTAACAGAGCATCCCCATTTCTCTCACTCCTGAACAAGATGGGTTAAAACCGAGAGAATTCAAACAAGTTTTGCAGAAAAACTTCAATGGCACACATGGTGGACCGGACCCTTGTGTCCGTCCTGCTTTCAAACTCGAGCAGTATCCTGCCCAGGTTGAAAGGATTTCACAAAGGCCAGGTTTGCAGAAAGTTAAGCCTAATTACATCTTGCACACGTGATTTTCACAGTGTCTTTCTGCAAACTATTCAGTTAAAAGATAGCTGACCAGAGAAATGACCGATGACAGAAATAACAATGCTTTGAAAAAACACTTAACTAAATCAGGAGGCAGCACGTCCATGCTATGGAGAACACCGCTAACCCCGGCGGGAAGACACACTGACCCAACACACCCTCAGGTATGGGTACGTATCCTACTGCCACTCTATCACAGCTTTTTGCGAGTAGAGCACGATCTTTTAACCTTTAAAAAGCACTTATAATAATTGTAGGGTCGTTTAGACAGAAGTCTTTTGTGGACACAAGTTAAGGAGTCTGATGCTGCCCTATTTCTAGTTGAAGGAAAGTAAATTCTTGTATTTTAAATTTCTCCTTCATTGTAAAGTCCAAAAAACACATCTCCCATTTTTACTTCATCCTTTTTTGAAAGTAACTTTTCAGGTTCCTCAGCAGCTCCTAGAATACAACCAAAAGGATTCAACTCTCACTAAAGAGCCAGAGCTCTCAGTCGACACCTCCCAGCCCCTGCAAACTCCTTTTATCCTTGGTCACCAAGTGGAAAAGAACAAATGAATCTTGGTTTGTATGTCCAGCACAGAGCACAGCTGCCTGCACTTTTCTTCCCTTGTACTTAAGTACAGTCTTCAATAAGATGAGCAAACTTATTTTTAAAAAGAAGAGTGACTCCCCAGGAGATAGTTTAAATCTGTTTTTTGTGAAAACTAAATAAAATTAATCCATGGCTTTGCCACCAATAAAAGGCAACACCTTGTAGTTATTAAAGAACAAGACCAAAAATAAATTTTTAAAAGCTCAGAATGAAAAGCTGTAAGCAGCAGGACAAAAATTAGCGTGCCTTCCAGCTTTAGCCACGTAAAGAGTGTTTTGCACGTCTGCCTTGAGTTACTACGCCAAAGACAATTCCTAGCCGTAGCTGATAGGGCTGTGAACGCTCTCTGCCTGCTTAGCACGTCTCCCTGCCCCTTGTCACCCGAAAGCCCAATGACAACTATTACTCAGCATGAGTGACCTAGACTGCCCTCAGTTAATTGTATACAGCATCAGGTTAAGTGCACAGTAATCCCACTTAATTGTTTACTAGAGCAACTTTATTAGCACCTGACAGCACTGTCACCAAGCAACATCAAAAGACAGAGCACAAGGAGTACTTATCAATTAGACTACCTGGCTTCCAATAACCAGACTTGAAAAGTAAAATATTTTGCTAAGAAAAAAAAGCTATATTCTTTATTTGCATGTGTTATGACTCAACAAAATATTTTCTATGTGAATTATCAGATACATGAAAAGCTGCTGACCGCATCTGGACTTCTATGTTATGTATTTGTTAAATCCACACAAGTGGTTTGATATGGATATCGGAAAATTCAGAAATCTTGGTACCAATGAAGTTAGGAGGTTGGAGATTGACAGGATTTGTTAAAAAATAAAGGAAAATAAAAAGCAATATTGGCCAATGCTTACTGGGTCTCTCTCAATGGAGTTTTTTTGAAGCCCCCAGAGCCAGAGGGAAGAGCAGCTCTCTCCTGCTGGAATTTGTTTGCATTTCTCAGCTCACCCATCCCAAGCAAACATCCTGGCAGCCCTGGTACAGGGACACCACAGGGATGGGGAAAGCCCATCACGAGGGAGGGCACACGCTGACTCCAGGAGGCACGGTCACACATTTCTGTTACATTTCTTGTTTTTCCTATTACAGACACAGCAACAGGCAGTGATTAGATGTAGGCAAGCATTAAAGGATTGACATTAATACTGTATTTTTGTCCTTAAACACAAATGTAACAAAGTGAACTTATAGCTCTTTTCAGCAGATTATCCTTCAATTTCTAACACTGCCTGTATTCCTATTCTGACTGCTTTAATTCAAGAGGCAGGCGTTGCCCTCATGGAGGCTAACACATGGGATTGTCTCCACCACAAATCCACCACCTACAGAATGAGCTTAGACATATTGTCATTCTAAGGTGAAACTGGTATATATGAATATCTCCCTTTCATCCATGAAGATTATACAAAGGCCACCTAGTCTGACCAGCTTAGATACTCCTGTAGTAAAACACATCTGACCTTGCCTTCCTCTGCCTGTGACAATGAGAAATTCCACCTGTTTTGCTGAAAGAGTAACTTTAAATTTGATGCTCCAATAGCAAATTTAAGTCACAACTGTATCAGCCTTGTACAAGACAAGTTCATAATAACAGGGTCAAATTTCTTCCCAGAATCCACAATGTGCTTCCCTATAATGAGCTTTGCAAACATTGAAAGGCAAAGTTTAATCCATAAATTACATTGCACTTCACCCTTTTAAATAGACTTATTAAAAGGCATATGTGTCATTTATGATTATGCAAAGCAAATTATTTTATTAATCTAGAGACTTAAGACTACTTGTAGTTGTCTGGCAACATACAACACAGGCTGAAAAAGTGTCCTAGTTTTATTTTAACCTTTTCAGTGTTTCTTGGTTTTGATCAAGCTCCTAAGGAAGCAAGATTAGTACGTGGTACTTGAGGATCAGCATGACTTTTTCTCCCACCTATTTCTATATCCCAACTCCCATCTTCTTTTTCAATAGTTATTTATCAAGGAAAAAAAAACATTTTCTCAAGCATAAAATCTTACGTCCCCTTATCCACTGCCTCCAGCTCTTCCCTTGGTGAGGTAGATCCTCTTGCCCTCTCCACACCTCACCTGCCCTGCACTGCTCTCCAGTGTTTTTTGGAACTTCTTTTGGAAGAGGGACCTGAAGAGGAACACTGTGCACCCCTGGCAGACTGCACCAGCTGATGAGGTTCAGGCCGGGAGAGAAGAAAACGCCACAGAAGCCCCAGCGTTAACTTTCCGAGGATTTAGTTCATAGTGGCTGGTATTTTCAGAACTATTTCCTAAAATCTGGTTTCATTATAAATACTACCATGTATGCAATATCTTTAATGTTTTTTAAAAAAACCCACATACACAACGTATCTTTCAGAGTAAAAAAATTACAACCAAAGCCTACATGTATGTATTTGGAAGTACTGCTTTTGTTTATTAACTGAAGGGAGCTCATTGTGAAAGACCTATATTCATTGACAGTTAGATGACTAGGTATTAGAAAATTAAAAAGTTAACATTTTAAAAATAAAATCAGACTACACAACCTTTATCATCACTGAATCCATTTGTGTTGACCATTTGCCTTTTTTTTTTTTTTAAACATCTTGATTGTTAAGGTAAATAATCAATTACCCACTGTCAAGCCCAGTGGGATGTAATTTGGGTCTCTACTAGTATAGAACTGTAGATGTAACAAAATACATTCACATTTCTCTACCCATTTCCAAAACATAGGGTAGGGCTGGCTGGAGAGATGTTCGCACTTTATTTGCAGAGTAAATACTGCTTGGACCATACCAGTTGAAGCTTTTCAGACTGCCTCAAAGAAATGTAATCTTTGAAAGGATGGAGAGAATGTAACATGCTAATTCACTCCTCTATCTTTAGCTCACTCAGCCTTTTCCTATTTGCTGAGGCTTCCAGTCAATGACTAATTGTGTGAGCACTTAACATGACAAACTTGTTTTCCTGCAGGTCAAATAACAGCAATTACCTTTGCATATAGCAAACCAAGCTCTGTTCAAGTACATGGAATGCAGGCGAAATGCTGGACTAACGTTGCATGTACATGTGGGTCATTAACCCAAGGAGGCTAGACTATAACTGCCTAGATAACTGGATGTAAAACTTACATATGCTGAACAAAGCACGTATTTCATTTGTGCAAGTTATTCCAAGGCTTAACCAATGAAATCCTTTATTTAAAAACATTAGCATATACTTGCAGATGTAATTTCTGTAATATAGAATTTTACTACAATTTGTACTAGATAAGGATTGAATGATTCGGTATTTCTGCAGTCTTCATTCAGAGTTATAATAGTCCTTGTGAAAATATAGCTTTTATCTTGCTATTAGTGAAGACTGCAAGGAAGAGATATAGTACACTGAGTATGGGAAAACTCATTTTCTCAAAATGTAGCAAGATGAGATTCTAAGTATTTTCATTCAGTATGGTGTAATTTTTCACATTCACATGGTTATGCGTCTCAATTTAAGTCTGCCATGAAATGAGGTTTGAAAAGTTCCTTAAAATTATTCTACATGAAATGCCTCCAACTACTATTACACATATTATTTCTAGAGCTTCCAGAACCATGGCATTACACCAAATTTTAAGTCATGTTGTTTCCACTAGACATATCTTCACTTGAAAAACAGTTTCCCTACAGGATGCAGTCACAGCTGCCATGTAAATGGCTATAATCTATAATGCAGAGCAAAAAAAAAAAAAAGCGCACCATTTTGCAGTCTGCTTCTGAGGAAACCTAAGAATAGAATATTTCAGTTGGAAGGGACCTACAATGATTATCTAGCCCAACTGCCTGACCAATTCAGGGCTGATCAAAAGCTAAAGCATGTTGTTAAGGGCATTGTCCAAATGACTCGAACACTGACAGGCTTGGGGCACCGACCACCTCTCCAGGAAGCCTGTTCCAGTGTTTGACCCCCCATGCTTCCTGATCACAACCATCTTTTACGTTCACAATTGTTTCCTGATCAACAAAATAGTGGTCTATCATGTACACTATCATGTATTTATATTTAGATATACTTTGAATTTACTCACTATTTAAAAATAAACAAACTTTTCAGTAACTAAGAATATTGTCTAAGCTAATGAACAGGACCTGTAATTCTGCAAATCCAATTACCAGTTAATATCCTGCATACATAAATACAAGAACTGGCACTTACTGAGCAGCTAGTGAAAACGTTAGCTTTCTATACCAAATTCTGGGCCACATCACCATTTTCTGTTAGATGAAAGACAAAAAAACCCAGTAAAAGGCAGCCATGTCTACAGGAAAAGTGCAACATTTTTCATAAGGAGCTAAGTTGCAGCGGGAGGCTGGGACAGGACAGTGGCAGAGCTAGAGAGAGCTGCTGCATGAACAGGCAGTAATATGCAAGGTTGCTCCTCACTCTCCAACTTCTTGAAAATTGGCATTACAGCCTCATGACCCCAAGCCTTTAATAGCCTTCAGGAACAGTTAACCAAAGCACATCAGGTTAACGCACTATACCAACCTTTCTTCTCTCAGAGGCAGCAGCCCAGAGAGATCTCTACAGGAACATCTCCACCATCTGACTAATTGTAACAAAACAAAAAAAAGCATTACTGAAGACTTGAAAAGACTATTTCCAAAACTGGGAGAATAAAACTAGATCTGGAAGTTTGGGAAAGGGAGGAACCCAGCTGCGCCTGTCTGAGGGTGGTGAGAGAGCAGCTCAGAGCAGAAGTCTCTTCAGAAAAGAGTGCAAACAAGGAAACTGTGAAATGCTACTCTGAAGACAGAGTAACATATGCCCCAGCTGAAACAGTTAAATCATTCTTAATTTAAAAACCTACACAAATAATTACCAATTAAAAGAACAATCTGCACATGGAAGATGTCTTTTTGCTTCATCTATCAGACCAAAAAACCCCATACGTTTAATTTTCAGATGCACCAGGAAATAAATTAATCCAGAAGAATACAGGAATATAATATCCTTAGGTATCGGCAAACTGTCTGCATTCTACAAGTGCAGTAATACAAGGATTGAGAATCTCGACAACCTTGCTGAACAAACTTAAACGGATTGATCTAGAAGCGAAGAAAGATTAATGCACTGCAGTAAAGAAACTTAACTTTGATACTAATAATACAGTTTGGAATATTAAAGAAATGCCTACCCCATCTAATTCCTAAATATCTACTCTAGTGTAAAGAAGAACAAGGACTTCATTAAGAAATGAGAGGTCAGAGACAGAGTTACCAAAAAATAGCTATTGTGCTTTAGTTTATGCCTTAGTGCAATTTGATTTAATTTCCACATATAGACAAATCTTCAGGACTAGCATCTGTCTCTACTCCCTTACAAAAAATGTTGGCCTCTTGGTCCTTCAGAGGCACTTTATTCACGTTAATAATTTGAAAAGCAAGCATAACTTTCAGGCACCTCTATCAAGAGACTAGCCAGAGGCTGCATAGAGAAATACTTTTTTATAGGCAGCCTTAAAAACAGTTGTTGGATGACAAAACTGGTAAATGATTTTCCTAGTTGCAGAATGGTACTGAACTGCAATCAGTGATTCACTATCTCATTTACTTCTGATGTTGCATATACTTCTCTCTTTTCTTCCCTTTGTTTTCAATCTGGATTATAAAAATGAAGAAGCGATTTCTCAAGTGTATTTCCTCTTCCTTCCCATCTATGGTGTTCTACTGCTATCTCTTCTCATTTTGCTTGTTCGTGTGTTTTACTTCCTCTCCAGGACACACTTTCAGGAAAAAAAAGATTCAGATTTGCAGTTATGTTTAAACACCAAGCCCACCTCATGTTATTACCTGCACTGCCATCTTCCTTCCTGACAAACTGAGTTCCATTGTTGCAAATATCTCTTGTGGATTAGTATAGTTCAAGTAAAGCTGCAGAAACAGCCCTTTCCAAGTCATGATGAAAAGCACACTCCATGCTCTTCCAAACCAAAAAAAGACAACTTCAGTGATCTGCTACTTCACCGCCCTACAGACCTGACATTTCAAAATTGCCTAGAAATTAGGGGTGAAGAAGAGAGCTGCTGCATCTCTAAGTTTTGTCTACCTGTGAGTACTGCCTCAGTCTTTCTGAACTGGCTGTTCTTTGCTGTATTGGGTAAAGCTCACATAGATGTAGCTCATATAAAGCAGCAGCACTGACAGCTTTTCTTCCTTGTTCTAGTTCCTCAAACTCTTCCATGCAAAATGATTAAGTTTCCTCTACAAATGTTTGAAAACAACTGTCCCCCACAGAAGCTGATACTAGGTATATAATCAATAGTTACGCTTTCCCCCACAAATCACTTTTCATATATCCGCTCTTTACTTAGCGTAAGTAGTTCTTACATGCCAATTTAAAAGTCAATAGACTACAAGACCTCTTTAATAAGCACCTTCTGCTTGTGGTCATATGTTTAGTAAATGGCAACAGGTATTTCCTGGTTAGACACGACTACAATATCACTAGTTACTTTAAAAAAAATTTGTATAGAAATTTTGATCCATTCCCTCCTGTTCAATTTTACTCCTGTATTATCTTTTGCTTACTTTTTGCATCTAACTGGTTCACATGGTGATTCTGAGATATGATTCCTTACCCACTGACTTCACCTGACTGAACTGCACCATCCACTTCACTCCCCATGTTCTAAAATGTGCCTGTAAAACTCCAGCAGCCTACCTACATACGCACCTGACTAAAAGCACCCAAGACCCCCTACCTAGCATGAGGAAGATGCCTTTCATACTCTCTGCTCAGTACTATTCAAGAAAACAACAACTTGTCTTAGGTGTTTAGGTCTTGCCATGCACGAGCGTATTTTCTGTAAGTGTCTAGCTTTATGCTTCTAATTAGGAAGTACGAGCTACGTACTCCAGCCATTCTTCCAAATAACGGGAGACAATCCAGTGTTCTTTGCTCCTTCAATCTGCATTTTATTGTACAACACATCTCTATGGTACCTTTTCTTTAATATCTTCTCCAAATCAGGAAAATCATTACCTTTTTTATTTAGGCAATTCGCCCATTATCAAATTTAATGTAGTATTAACTGTATGAGGTAATTTACAAATGCTAAGCACCCTTCTATTTCCACTCCTTTCTAGCCAGATTCAACCTCATACCTAGATTCTCAATTTGTCTGCAAATCTCATTTTAATAAAAAGTCAATTTTCAACATGCCCCGTGGCTTGTAATTTCCTCTTCAATTTCACACTCACTTTAAGCCACAGCAGAAAACAACACCCCACATTCACACTCCTGCAAACTACCTTGCTTCCTTCCCAACTTAGGCATTTTAGTTCCTCCTACGTACTTTAGTTCACTTCTGCTTCTCATTCCTGTTTCTCAATGTCTTTTGTATTTTACAGAAGCAGTGGGAAGTTTTAAAATGTGTTTTCAGATGGCTAACATTAACACATCTACTGATATCCTTTGCAGTTATTAGGAAGTATGCCATTTTACAAAGAAACAGGGCTTTTTCGCCTAGAATTAATTTTATATCACTTTAACTCTCAGAGGAAAAAATTAATAGGACTTAAAAGCACATATAGCACCCATGGATTGCAAGATAATCTGTTAACATGACAAAATGCAATGAGATAAATTAAAGAAAGACTTTCTGACTTATCTATTGGCCAGATCATTAAAGTTAAAAAGTTAAATTAAAAGGGAAGTCTAAAAGCAAGGTGTTTGGCCCACGTCATTGGGCTAGAGATCCCCAAATTGTAAACGCAGATAAATCACACTGGTTGTCTACCTCAACCACATATCATAAGCAAACAGTCCCTCAGCAGGGGCAATGGAATTGGACAAATACACTCCTCTAATACTTTTTTCAGCTAATTTCCTAAGATAATAGGTGCCAGTATCTTACACAAGGTTGCCAAACTGAGAAGCATAGATACATTGCAGTCTGCTATCACCACTAGCAAGGCACTAACTCTGTAATCCAAGCTAAAACTCCTTGCAATATTAAGACCTTGAAAATAAGGCAGGGATCAGACTGCTGCAACAGATGACATATCGTAAGGGGTACATGAGACATCACTACCTATGAAAAATAAGAGCCAATTGTTTCATTACACACATCTTACGCCTTACGATGCTCTAACTTCAGATCTAACTTAAGACACTTAATTTAAAATCGTCTAGTTGCTTTTCAGTTCTATCAGGTAATTAGTGTTCATTACAGTAACATACAGCTCATTAAAAAAAAATTATTCCTCCTTTGATTTTGGTATCCTAAAAATATCTCAGAGAACGTAAGAAAGCAAAGTTTCTAAGAAAGTGGTGATTTACTATGTAATTTGATGATACAGCTGGGGAAAATGGAATGTTTTAGGGGGTCTGTAGGTTCCCCATTAGGTTTATAGTTTGATGACTTCTCACTACACTCATTGCGTGCCTAAAGTTTTGATACATTCTTTTCAAATACACTTGCACAAAAGTGCAGAAAAGGCTAAGTTTGATAACTGTAATTGTTACACGCTGTGAATTATGATATTTCAGAAAATTTATTTCTGTAGAATAAAGTTAACTAATAATAATTTTTGTATGGAAGGTTTAAGAGTTCTCCATTCATTCAACAAGATTTTATGTTAATAATACACCTGAACAAGCTAGAATTTCAGAGAGATTTTACTTTTTAAAGGGATCCTTGAATATCCATTTAAAAAAAGATGCAATGCCTCTAGAAAGCAGCAAAGGTCCCTTAAACAGCCTCCACACTGATGTAGCAAAAAGGGTTAATAGTCCAAATGAAGACATCTCAGGACCAGAAAGATCTGCTGCCCTTTTGAGTGGTCAAATTAATTCAGAGACCATGCATTAATTCCTCTGATTTTCTAGTGTGGAACTGGTCTAATAAAGGCTTTCCCCAAAATAAAGACAGCCAAACAAGCAATTATTCTAAGGAAAAGGAGCACAAGTTGTTCAAAGAATAAAAAATGGTACTAGAAGATGTAACTATCGTACAGCACAATCTTCTTACTGTTACAATATTAGCACAAGACTAGCTTGACCCATCAGCAGAGGACAAACTGTTCTTAACATTTCGTCTCCACAGCTGGAATGTAAAGAGTAATTTTCCAATAATCTGTTGCAAAAAATGGCCCAAGGAATGGTTCTCAAAACCATTAGATTGGTCCTAAGTCTCCACAGGTGGCTAGAGGCTCTAATGTTTGACCAACAGTTGTCTTGTCACAGGAAAACAAGAATCAGAAATCTAAAAACTAATAGTGGAGAATAATGCTCAGGCACAAGTAATACTCTGCAACTGCATCGTAGCATCAATTTGCAGTTGACAGGATATATACTGCATTACAAAAAAACCTTACTAAACCCAAACCAAGCACACTTGAACTACAATGCTACGAAAATAATCTTATAAGGAGGGGATGTGGGTCCTGGCTTTGCCGCCATGGATTTCCTATAAAATCATGAAGAAACACTATGTCAGTCATTTAGTAATCCGGGAAAATAATCTGCCTCAGAAATGTAAGATTAACTGAAGGACTGAGCTGGTTTTGTTCTACAGCAAGGAGATATTCCAGCTGAAGTTCAGAGAATTAGTCTTTTTCTAATACAGGCAGCTGCCCTAATAAAAAAATCTTTCATATGTCTGTCAGACGTCGAGGAAATTCTCTACTATTTCTTTTCTGAGAATGCATATTCTTAATCACAATTACTGAAAAATCTCATCTATAATGTTAAAAAAGGAAAGACTATATTTTAAAAGTCAATTACAGAATTAAACATCCAGATTTCTATCTTTTGGCAATGAAGAGGAAACAAAATTCACTATAAAAGTAGCATTCAGTGGTAAGAATTAATAGTTTCCTTCAACATATGAGTTTTACTGTAGGGTCTTCTCAACATCTAGTTACTAAGTCTGGACTGATCACAGCCAGCCTAATCCGAAACCACATAACAATGCAGATCTTTTTGGTTAAAGACTTGATCCAAAAAACATCGAAGTGGATAGACTCAGTACAACTATTCTGGGACCTCTGTTTCCAGAATATTTGAATTTGAGCGTAATTACTATCCCAGCTAATCAGATTGGTTAGTAGATTAAAAAACAGGTTTCTAGAATATTTAAATACCACACTGTCTTCTCCACTTAAACAGTTTTTCACAGTGGCTTCCCCTTCTCCATCCCTTTTAAACTTCAGCTTGATGCCTTCAGAGGTTAAAGCTAAATAGTGTCCATGTAGAATTAGGCATATACTAGGAAACTATTTAAGACAGCAGGGATCCAGTCAGCTTGATACTTCTTCCCCCTACGACTCAAACTGTGCATTTTGAGGCTTTTCTGCTTTAACCGATGATTCAGAAACCCAGAGTAAAGTGTTCTAAAACACTGTAAAAAAGAGCCTCTTCAGTAGACGGACAGCGGGTAATTATTTGATTTGGACCATGAGGACTTTAACTGCTAGGATACATGCATTGTTATGTAGAGAAAGACTGGACAGAAAAGTACAGAATACTTTCAGATAGCATTTGCATTAAAGAATGTTGCAAATTGCCTGCCAGTTTCAAGCACTGCATTAAAAAATGGTATGTAGGCTCTCAGCTGATTTCTTGCATCTAATTAGCACAGAAGCACACGAGGGATCTCAGAAATACTAAGATAGATCTCTCTTGTTTGTTATATTTGGCTGCTTTAAGCTAGGATGCCAAGAGCAGCATTTGGTCTGATGTAAAGACACCAAGTGCACAACAGTAACAAACCACCATCATCTGGAAAAGCGACACATAACTAACACAGTAGCTTAACTGATAATCTCTATCACTGGCAGAAAATATTTGGTTAAGTATAGAACAGAGAACTGCTACTAAAACATAATGTAAACTACCTAAATTGGGAAGATGCATCTCACTGCAAGGCAGACAAGGTTCTCAAGAAATGGCATGAATTTCCCCGCATTCAAATTTTACCCTAGCGTTGGAAGACAATGGTGCTTGACTTGTTTTTGGTGTATATCATCATGGTGATGCAGCATGCTTAAAAAATCCAGTCTGAAGATTTAGCAACATGGTGAAGCATCACTACAAAACCTCCATGATTCACTGAATCAGTCAGCGCCCCAGCAGAGAACTGACCTTGAATATAGATTGTAGCAGAAAACTCTGCTCACACAGATGAAAAATGTTATAGTATAGACAGTTTTTAGCAACTCTGCCAGCCTGGGAAAAAGGCAAAACGCAGATAATACTACCGAGTTCAAGTAGGTTAGTGCAACTTAACACTTGGTCAAGACTTCTACGCATTGGATGCACAAAAGTACAATCCAAGAGCAATGAAAAATGTTTGACTATGAAGCTTTTGCAGAAATAACAGGCTGCTGCTAAGTCTGTCATGCAGACTAATGATAACACCTCATCAGTGCTGTGTCTTCATTTGATTCAGACCGATAAACAAGAATTATCAAATTTAATTATTTAGAGACATCCATATTTTTCTCATTAATAAATTAAAAACCCCCACAGATTAACCTTATTCTTAGAATTTCTGCAAATGGGAAAGAAAAAAAAAATCACTTTTCTAGGAGCAAAACTGAATGTTAGCGACATCAGTAAAATGAGAAATAAACATATAATATCTAACTTTGTGCCTTTTGGCTTTGTAAATAGGTGAGATTTCTTACGCAACAGTAATTTCTTTTTAACAGCTAAGACTAGTAGCAAAAACAGCAGAAACTTTGTGGCATTATGAAAAGAGAAACTTACCTCCATGTGTTTAGTGCCAGAAAAATATTTCTGCTGAATTAGTCTGTCAGCTAATTTTAAAGTTCCATAGTACTTCCTTTTTAATACCCATCTTTAACACACACAAAAAAGCACGTGGGAAATAATTTTTAAGTATCAATCTCAAATTGAATTTACAAAAATAAAACAAAACAACAAAGCCTGAATTATGTTTAGTCACATCTTATCTTGGAGAAGTTTTATCCTTTAAATTGTATAGTCAGTTTCCTGCTCAGGTTTACCAGCACTGAGATTTTATCAAGGGCAAATAGCATGGAATATTCTGAGGTTTTAAACAACTACTTATACTGCCCATCCTGCTCAAGTACTCCTGTGCAGAATTTCAGTTGACATAAATATATTGTTAACATTTCCCTGAGGAATGCTAGCTAGTGGGCAACAATAATGGGCAAGTAACATATACTTACCAGGGCAACAATTCCTTTTTTTAGGGAGTGGAGCAGGGATGGGGACACTGCTCTCTGTTAAACGTTTTAGCTTGCATCCACAGCATTTTTTCAGGTAACTTGGAATGAAAAACTCATGCATTGAGGACTATTTTAGAGAGCATTTTTACAAAGAAAACCTTAAGTAGCTAGTAGGGTTGTCAGGGGCACCTATTTATAAACATTTATCCCAGACTATTTAAGACCAGTCTACTTGAAATTTACATTCTTCAATATAAATGAACTGTACTTTCTTTCAGTTACTTTTTATATTATGATCAGTCATCATCACCATAGAGCAAGCATTTCTAGCACAATTTTACAATTAGGCAGAATTTACCATTCCCAAAGCCACAGTCAGTCAGTACCAGAATGATGAAATTCCTCTAGTGAAATTAAAACTGCTAGACTAAGGCTCTCTGTGTAAGGCTTGCCATTCTAATTCAGTATGAAGGAAACGTTTCTTCATGTATGAACTTGTCAGCACTATCAGGTTACGCATACAGACCCTCAAAGCATGCTGCTTGTACTAAAACTAATAGTTACTGCAACATCTATGGAAAATCTGGGGAGAGGGGTCAATTGACACAGCTAAGGGAAGGAAAGCTGCAAGCTAAACTTCCACCAGCAAGATATGTTACAAAAGCAATTTTCTGTAAACTTATTCACTGTCACTCATGTTCAACCTGTATTAATTGCATGTTAGCAAAAAGTGCATAACACCTTTTAGTAGATGAAAGCTTACATGTACTAAATCACTATCATTCTATTCTCCACAATAGTCACATCAATGAGAGGGCTTCTTACACCTCAAGTTCCTACATGATATGCTCTAATTACAAATTTATCTTCTAAGTATCTGTAATACAATACAAAAGAGTAAACTATAGAGATTAACTAAACCAAGTTTCAGGGAAAGTTTAAATGAAACTCATTCAGAACTGTTCCTACAACATACTGCATATCACAGGCTGCTAAATGTGTTTGCGTGCTTTACAAATGCAACACCATTGCAGTCTCACTGGCAGCTATACAGTTGCAGAAGCATAATTAAGACACCTTAAGAGAACCAGATTTCTTTTGCAATAATTAGGATGTAAAAAGATTTGTCATGGGATTAATTTTGGATATTTATTTTTTTAAACAAAATCAGTGAAGTTACAGAAAGGCAAAAAAAGTTACAGTTATTTCATTACTAGGGAATCTCCCCCTCCTCCCACCATGTTCTGCCCTATCAAAAATTGCAAGTAGAATTATGGTACTTAAATTCAAAGAACATGTCCGAACTGCCCAAAGACAGCTTCTTGATAAAGACTCCTGAGACTTCCTTGTCACCTGAAAGATGACTTGCAAGGGTGTATTGAAAGATACGGCCCACAGCAATACCTGATAGTCCACAAGTCTTACAGCAAATACACTTCTAATTCTGCCCATGAAAACATGTACAAATAACCTTTGGATGGACAGGGAGGAATGGAGAAAAGGCAGGCCAATACTGAGTTCAAGACAACAGAAGTAAAGCAGGAAATCTAACAGTCTATTTTTCCCACTCCTTTACATACTGCATCAAGTCATGTTTTTGCACCGAGACTGAAGCTGTATATAATAAAAAAACCCTCCATTCATTGTTATTTTAAATATATGCCCCTAAGGACAAATTATTTTTGGAAGTTATGAGCATCTATAAACTTTTAAGTAATCTAAGTAAATTATCTGTAGACAATTTGCACTGATATGCTCACATACCCAGATTTCTATTTAGTATGATTTTAAAAGAACATTAATTAAGCTGTGAGACCTTATTATATAAACACATACATACACATCAAATGAACATGTATACACATAGTTCGAGAGATTCCAGAGGAATCCACAGGCACGGAACCTACAGCATGTCTTCATTTAACCACAAAAACTAAAATAATCCAAATTTTGTCAGTGAATTGTAAATGGTGCATTTGATTGTTGCTTTACCTTCCTTTCTAACTTTGGAAATGCTAAGTATGCTTTTTTTTCCTTCTGATCCATCACTTGGTTAAGTAATATATATGTGTGTGTATATACTGGGGAACATGCCCTCAATGGAAGCTGCAGGGATGCAGAATTCGACAGAAATCAATACAACATTCGTTTCCTCCCCTTCATATAGCCTGAAAGCAGATTTGAGATGAATGGTATCAGCATTAAAATAGGACAAGTCACTTCATAGTTCAAATTCCAATTGAAACTATTTTGAAAATATGCTAAAACAGCTCCTAAATTGAGAGAACTTAACTGAAAGTTGTACCAGCACCCATACACACACTATGAAATGCCACCAACTATAGCCAACAGTGTTATACATTTTATTTCTCCAAGCAGGAGAGATAAACAGAAGATGGGGGGAGGGGGGGAAAGACCCTCTCAACTTTTTGTTCTTTGACAAGGCATCTTCCCCTTTCCTAAGGAAAACAAAATAAAGACCCAGCTGCAACCAAGTTACCCTTTTTGCTATTTGGTCACACTATGAACTTTTTAAACACACTTAGCTTCATGTATAAATGTAGTTCCACTGAACACAACGAAGTTAGCTCATGTGCTAACTTCACCATGTCTGTTTTATCTACAGGACAGCACATACATAACCACATACTTGCCACCTCATTTTTGTAAATCTAATCCACTTTAATCCCTGAGTAGAGTTTATTTTTGTTTAAACGGAAAGAATGGTGTTTGAAAACCTATGCTTCCAGGAGGGATGATATCTGAAGGAAGTTGATGGCTTTGCTGCAGTCTGGACATAAAAGATACTAAATCAAACAGGCATCCTTTTGCAAGTTTTCTTTCTAGTCCAAATGCATGACTTGCAAAGTACTTTTTAAAATGTATTTGATACTCATTCTCACATAAACCAAAATGGAAGTATCGGACTGTATATAGTAAGAGTTTGTTCTGCTATGGTCACGGATTAACATTTCAAAGAGTGTACAGTCATTTCTCTTTCCAGCTTCACACACTAGTTATTCCTTATTCTCCATCTCATGCACTAATGCAAACCATGGGGCACTGGAGAGGGTAAGCTGCCCTCATTAAAAAGTTTAAGTTTTATATAGTCATATTACAGGAATCAAATGAGGTAAGACAGTTGACCCTCCATCACACTACTAAACTTTTCACGTTAGTCAATTCTGAGGAACAGTTTGAATTAATAATGATAAAGCCTATATAATTTAGTTACATGCATAAGCTCCGTAACTGTTTTGCTGAAACACAGAGTGGCTGTGAAAGTATGAGTAAAATTACCAAGCTTCCTCAGCATACCAACAATTCTAGCTCTCCTCCTTCTGGAGAAAGTTGAAGATGTTAAAGCTCTGAAAGCCTTTAGCCCAGCAGTCAGTCTACAAGACCTTTGATTACAGGATCTACTCATGGATCAGCAATGTGTGCTCACTGGAACTTGTGAAAACTAAGATTAGTACACAGACCCTGTCACAAGGCTTAGTGCAATCTGCTTCTAAAGGAACAGGCCCTGAACCAGATGAAATGTTTACACTTCAAGTTAGAAGTGAGTTCTATTAAACAGTCTTTTCTCAAGATGCAATAGGACTCCACTCTATAGCAGTATTACTGAAAACTGTCCACAAACTAAATTTAAAAAGAATACCTTTCTACTTACAAGGCCTATCCTTAAAATGAAACATTTCTGTATGCCACAGTTCCAATGAACTCTGGAAATGGTGCCAAGCTTCTACACTATGAACATTTGTCACTTCCAAACTAGTTAAACCCCAATATGGATCAGTTTCAAATCACTGTAAGATCTTCTCATGTGTAGTTAACTGCATGTATACAATGTGCCACAAAAACACGTGAATGCTGCCTGTGCAATGGTACAGTTATGCACCAATGCATATTGTTTCTTCTCACTTTTGAATTATCTAAGAAAGGAAAAATGTCAAAGCTTACGGTATTAGGTACACAACACTTCATTGCAGAAGTCCAAAATTGTTACTGGGTGTAAAGCACTTGTCACATTGAAGCCATCAGTGAGAAAAAGCACACCGTAACGAGGGGAAAAAACAATGCACACTCTTAAACGAAGAACAATTGTACTAACAGGACACAGGAGTGCCAGAACGAATGGCTTGCCTTCACAGAGTTTCTAGCTAAAAGAAGCCACTGTACTTCACCACAGCAGCGACTCAAAGCCTTTTTATAGTCTGCAGAGAGATTCTGCAGAATAAAGTAAAGCATTATTTTATGCAGTAGTACTAGTAGATAAAAGTTTAACAGAACATGTTCTCTCAGCCATCACGCTTCTCAAAATCTGAATAAAGCGCATCAGGTAACTCAACCAGCTGACAACTGGAAGCTGGAGGAGATGTAGAAATGAATGAGAAATTACGATTATAGTTCCCTCACCCACGTAGATGAAGATAACCAATCTGCAGCTAATACAGGGTACACAAGAAAGCTATATTTTTACTTCTGGTTTTTTCAGGTTCAGACATACGAAAGAAGCTCAAGTTTGTTCCTCACCCAACACACATATTCCCCCTCTAAATATCAATAGAAGGATCAGCAAATGACTTTGACAAAAGAAAGCACACGACGAGAAGTTTTCACTGTCCTCGTTACATTTGAAAGTGAGACTTCAAAAGTGTTGTGAACAAGAGTTTTATATAACTAACACTTCTAATAGGGATGTTTCTGTCACCCCGTGTGGAAAGAATACAACAGAACAGGAAGTAGTTCATGTTTATTCATGTGAAAACAGCAACACACTATAGAAGAGGGTTCATAGTAATCTCTTCATTAGGCATCACTTCCACTTCAAAAATTAAAATTCCTAACGCTTTCTCATGATAATTTTAATGATCAAATACAGAAAATAGAATTATAAAGAAATGCACTAGTGTTGTACCACACATCTTCTGAAACTACAAATGTCAATTATGTGGATAACTTTCTGATATTTCTGATATTATACAACTTGTAGGACCACAGCAACTATGCAAGATGTACATGCCTGTATTTACATATTGAGTAGAAAAGACAGGAAAGAAGTTGCATTCACTTTCTAGTGCAAGTCTACAATAATCACACAGACAGAACAACATTTATTAACAGGAATGGAACAAGTCCACACATGAATAAGAAAAGATCATAAATAATACAGTTGTAAAAAAGATTAAAAAAATCTCTGACTGAGGTAGTCAAGAATGTGCAGTATGGATGTTTGTACAGAGCACCTGTACGGCAGTTTCTCAAAAGCAGAAGTTTACTATGAGAAATGTGGTAGACTAGCAGGGTGGGCACAGATTATAACGGGTATGCCTTCCATTAAGAAATTAACAAAGATCAGCTAGTGATACATACAATATTTTCAGTTGAAAGTACCACTAAACAGAATCTCAGCCAAGAAGTCTATTCTACTTAGACTTCTGATCACTCCACCTTCATCCTGACAGAAGTCAGTTCCCATTTTTCCCCAAGCAGAAGAATTTTGGTGGTATGCATAACAATTTTTTTCTGAACTCAGAACCAGATTAAAGTAAAAAGGGGAAGAAAATGCTTTGAAGAAACACAAACATTTTAAACAAAAACAATCATTTTTCTAAATGGTTTTATTTACATATTTCATATACAAGTATGTTAAATGATACATTCTGACTAGTATCCACACCAGTGTGAATTACATGAATTAAAGATACTGATGTATTGCATATGATGAAATGCAAAACAATCAACCCTAAGCTTTGGTCCCACCCTCTGAATCCTCATACAGCATCTGATTTGTTACCAAGACATCTAAAATTCAAAGTGTTCATATCAAATAGTTATCTGAACAAATATATCTAGTTTCATTTCTTTAGAACAAGCAATAACACAGGAGTCTTACTTGCAAAATTCGCAAGACAAAAAAAATACATATTAACAGCCAAACACTTTACATGCACGTTACTAGCTTTGTATTTATTGTTTCTAGACTTGGGGTGTCACAACTGTCTTGTGCTTATGATTTGTAAATCTTTAATGATGGCAACCTTTCAACCCCTAATAACAACAGTTCAAAGTGACCAGGGTATAATGCAATATACTCAACAACAAAAAAAGTAAAAAGGTGTGGTGTGAACTGGCCTGAAACATTCAGGACAATTAGAGATTAAAGTTTCCACTTAGAGCAACTGGAACTAAAAATTCTTTAGATCATTTAAAAAATGTTGCAAATACATGAACATAGTTTAATAAATGTGCTTAAGAGGATTTTCAACCTGGTGATTTCTCAAAGGAAACTAGCAGAGAAAAAGGTGACAACTTCAAATGCTTGCTTGAGAACTACTGAAATATTTACAACACTGGTAAAGTAAAAGTTCTTTCAAGTGCATGAAAAGCATTGTCAAGTCTTTCTGTATCTAAAAGATGGTTCAAACAGTTGAAGAGACAAAGGAAATAGTAAGAGACAGCTGGGCCTACGGGATCATAGGGTATTACATCAGAATTTATTTTTACATTTCTGTAGCACCTTTTAGGCAGATGCCAAAAGCACTTTAATCACTGAAGTGAGCCTCACAACAACCCTGTGAGGTAGGTAGGTATCTGTTTTAATAATGGCAAAACAGGTTAAGTAACTTACCCAAGAAGACACAGGAAATCAGCAGAGCAGGCTAGAATCCAGATCATGTCATCTATGAATTTAACATTATGGCACATGTGGGACTGAGACTTACACGCTCCTTTTTAAAACTGTGAAAGAGGCACTGACATGTGAATTGATTCAAGTTTTCTGGAAGTAGATTTTTATGGGAAAGGTATCAAGAGAAAAATGTGCTTTAAGCAACTAGAGAAAACAAGAGTCCGAGTAAGAAGAGTGACATTACTGTACCACTTCCTAAATTTTAGCAGATGCAGAATAGCAAGTTAACTATTTTATTTGCTAAAATACGTACCAAAAATAGACTACAGTCTGTCAAATCCACTCAACAAAACTCTATTCTCACAATTCTTAAGCATTCAAATGCTATGACCCCAAACCAGTGTGAGCTGGGAGTTGTTTCATCCAATTCTATTATTTCTATGTCCTGCAACTGCTTCTTTTAATGTTAGAAGAAATAAGAACCAGTGTGAGAATCAAAATTTTTTGACCAATTCAAACTTTAATAGTAGAGTTCCCATTAACAAACTGTCAAAGCATGCTCTTCCCAGTTAATCTCCATGTTCTACTAACTACCAAACCAGTCATAAGAGAGACCAGAGCATATAAATCTGTGCTTGACACATAAAATGGAAATGTAAAGTATTCAGTTACTTCAGCACAGTTTGTATATCAATAGCAATAAGTTAGATGATACATTAAGTGCTGAGCATTGCTTTACACTGTATTCTAAGTCATACATAAAAAGGAAAACAAGAGGAAATCACAGCAGTAAGGCCTGCACTTAAGTTTTACATTTCAAAATGAACTAGCATATGCAGGGAAACAGTTATTGTTCATATAGATTATAAACAATGATTTCTACCTGAAGATTGGAAGTGACTAAAAAGAACACATTCCTCAAGTTAGGCAAAGGGAAATTTAAAGATTTCTAACAATTTATAAAGAACACAGCTGTTAAAGGGCTACTTCCTCTTTTGTAAGGCCATAATCATAACCCTCACCCTAGCTCATCTTCCAATAACAGACCAGCACTATGTAATGATATTCAGCTCAGATTTATGTTGTTCAGAGGACAAAATTACCTAGTGAAAGATGACCTGCCAGAAAACAACCCCCGCTTTACTCTCCCTTTTTGTCTTTCTGTGATGCAAAGAGCAAACGTTACCATGTAAAAGAGGAAAGTGATATGCTTGTTTTGACATCAGGAAAAACACAGCTTACAGATGACTGAAGATTTAGCAATTTTCAGATTTAAATACTGTGGCAGTGAAAGTGAATCAAAACCAATGCTAAACAAAGATTTACCACAGGCTACTTGCCCAAACTCAAGGCTAGAAAGATCTATATATCTGAACCATCTAAGAGAAACTTTCTAGCAGGAGGAGACTACTAAGATTTCCAAGGAAAAAAGCTTTTGGAAAATACCTTCCCTATATTCCTTGTACATCTTAAGGCTGCAATTTAAGCCTCAAAACAATTTCTCTATCTCAGGTAGCCTTCAAAAATTAACTGAAGTCTTAATTTATATTCAACCATGCTGTTAAAATAACATTTGAGAAAACATTTCATTTTGAATTTACTCTCAAGACAGGACTGTACACATGATATACAACTTAAAACAACACTGACAACAGTGCCCAATTGTGTGAATATATATTTTTAAGAGAGGAATTTGGAAATAAAGAGTTATTTCAGCTTATAGCTATAAATAGTTACATATACTAAAAAAGGCAGAGATAAGCATGTTGCTTTTTAGTTAAATCGGTCACTATTTGAGTTTTGCGAGAAGTTACTGGAACCAGGAAAGAAAAGTTGAAAATATAAGTCATAACTGGTATTTTAAAAATTTGCCTTTTAAGATGAAAGATAAATTTCTAAAAAGTAACCTCTTACAGTTCTTTCAAATATAACCCTTTTCAAGTGTGCCTCTACCAGAACTCTATGGTTCACGTTTTTCTGTTCTTATGAATAAGAGAATAATATATTCCATTTCTCTTATATTTGAAGTGTAGTTATAGGCAGACACATGCACGCACACACACACACACGTGAACTAGTGATCTTTATGCCAATTCTTTCCTTCTCAAATTTACCTTGTGTTACCTGGTTACCATACCTGCTGGGTAGAAGCTGATCCTCATTCCTTGAAGAAGCACGTAAAAACTATACCCTAGACTGTTTTAAGCTTTGCCACTGCTAATGTTTCTAAATACTACTAGATTATAAATTAGTTAAAATGTATCAATTAAGGGAGGTAATGTCTGTCAATTCATCTCTGAACATGGTTCAAGACAAGAAGCCTCAGACAAGAAGCTTTACACTGATAACTACTTTCTGCTGAAAGATCTACAATATAGTACAGGCTTTCTGAGGCGGTCTTACGCAACTCAAATTTGAGGCATGGGAAAGATAAAGGTTTTAAATAAGCACAGAAATCAGATAACGTAATCATCAAACTAGATTCAGTTCTAAAGACTAGATCCTGTAGCAAACATTGCAGGGTACAAGAGGCTAATGGATTTGGCTGCAGGGTCCCAAAAGGAAAAATACACATCTGTATGTGTTAATGCATTCACAATCTCCCAAATACGTCCAATCACCAACATTCCAACTACTACTACAAACTACTGGAAACAAAATAGTGAAAATTCTACGATATTTAATTAAGTAATATTAAATTTAGGTTGCACTATTTTGCATTGTAACATCTTACTATAAACTGCAATAGAAAAATTTGTTATATTGCCATTATCCCAATTTTATTTAATAATCTTCAAAATTTACTGCCAGAACATATTTGGATACGTAATTTAATGTACAATAAAGTATGATAACTATACAATGCAGTTTTGCCACTCAGATTGCTGCTTCGCAATTGTCACATAAAATGGAAAAAAATTTAGCTATTTTCATTTCTCATCTACAGAACACAGGTCCCCACCCCCTTAGTTTAGCATGTAGAAGATCTGTTTCTTAACAAAAATGTGCAGCTAGAAGATGCCCTCAAAAAGCATGTGTATTAGTATTAAATATCAGCTACATAAAAAAAATAATAAAAATACTCAGATTATACAGTGCATTTCATGGCGTGTCTTTAAAGACTGTTTAAATGATCAATGCACTTAGTGGGAAGTTTTTTATATATATATAGTTATGTAAACAATCACAATTTTGTTCAGATTTTTGGAAGCTAATGAGTTGTGCTAATGCATTTTCCCCAGCATTTTCATTCCAGAAATCAGCTTCCATCCCACACCCTCCCGGAAAACACTATTCACAGAAACACTCAATTCCCTAAGAAAGCAAAAAAATTAGAAGACCCAAACATTCACAGAAAGTCATTCAAATAAGTTGGTATGTATAAATAAAAAAAAAAAAAGTCCTCTAAATAAATGACACAGGAGGCAATAAATTGACACGACAAGTAAATAAAAGGCTAAAGCACTCCAATACCATTGAAACGGTTTTAATGTTGTTGCAACTCCATAATGCAACAATCATCAACTCATAAAAGACCCAATACTTTAGAATTCATTTTAATCACTCCTTCATACCTATTTTACAAAATAAAGGCAAGCATATTTAAAATCCCCTTTTCCCTAGATATTAAGTGCCTATCTTATTTATGCTTATGATAGTATAAACTTAAACTCCTATTAAATGTTATATAAGAAAAAAATGTAAAAATATTAACCTCTGCTTCAATGTACAGTTTCCAGAATCTGCCAGAACTGGGGAACTGGGCAACAAGGCGTTCATAGGTCTTCCGTGCTTTGTCTATAGGTTGATTCTAAAAATTGAAAATCAAAACAGCATTTACAATATTATGATTTATGTAAATGAATATGCTGATTTTACTCCAGAACCAAATAGTGCGAGTGGACCATAGATAAGGAAATGTAATCCTATGTCACTAAACCTGTGCCTCTCGAATGAGAATGCTCCAAGCGTCAAGGTCATATGGATTTTCTTCTAGTTTCTTTTCAGCTTTCTTCACTTTTTCTGGGACATACTCAGCAGCCTAGAAAAATTAAAAAGAAGACATAAGAGATCACAAGTAGAGTTTGAAAAGTTCTGTTCCCAGCTACAAAGTCAAGCTAATGACAACATTCTGACAGTGTAACATTCCAGATCTCAGTTTTTATGCTGAGTTACTAAACTGTACTTTTATCTGGAAAACAAGTTGTCTCAGTAAGATAAGGCACTCTTACCACAACAAGTTCTACATATTTGGTGATCCAGCAAAAAGCTAGACTAAACTGTCTAAATGTTTCTAAAACATGAGAACAAATCTGAGCTGCCAGAAAATTTATTGCACTATGAATTTTAAACAGTTTTATTGACCTGATACTTTTAAGATGGAAAAAGTAAATCCAGACCAATTTTTCTATTATAGACCTCAGCCAAACAAATTCAGGTTGCTGCATGAGTCATTCAGTATATGCAGGACAGTAAGTATTTTGTATCACAAGTTACAGATTTAACAAGAAAACCAGGAGATGGCAGTTCTAGCAGCAACATATACATGTTATCCAAGCACAATTTCTTCGTTAACTTTCTGATCTGTCAATCAGAGTATTCTTACAAGTTGCCTTCCTGTAGCTTTGGCACTAACTACCTTAAACCGCTTCTTTAACACTCAGATATTCATATTGGAGTTTAAAAGCTTTTTTTTTTGATACCAAAAGCTTTACCAAACTGAATGTTAACTTTTTAACATAGTTTACTACTGTAGTATAGGTTTAAGTGTTCTTTTAAAGACTTGTGGAAATCTTACTTTATTATCTCCAGATTTTTTTTTTCTAGATTTAACACTGTTAGCACAAAGCAGATGAAAAAAATTACAACCTGATTATCACATGCAGACAAGCTTTAAAATACATGCTTGTTACAACTCTAAATGATACGAAGTTTTTTATTAAGCATGAAATATTGTTCTGACCTGTACTCCAGCTTATTTACTAACTTTCTAAACTTGACTCATGTTCAGGCAGATGTTAGCAGTCTCAAATCACACTATCAAGTAAATTCTTGCCTTCATGAGATGTAGCGATAATAACCTGTAAATTATTACTACAAGATCTTTCTTGTGAAATTTTACAAGTTAGCTACATAATTACTGTTAGAACATAAGATTCTGTATTGCATAGCGTAGTGACTGACTCACTGTACAGAAAATTCTAAAAAAACCTGTCAATTGCTAAAAGATTATTTCAAGGAAATAATTTTAATTCTTAATATTGGATCTAGGTCAATACATAGCTCTGAAAATGAAAAAGACAGTAAACAGGACAGAGAGAACTAATACTCCTCTCTGTCAAAGCTGCCATCACACACATATAAAGGGAAACGGAAGGTAACTAGATACTACAGAGGTATGCCTTCTAGTAAAATTAAAAAGCATCGCTATTGCACATCACTCCTGAAGGAAAGCACGTGTTCCAAAAATAGAAATCCAGAGTATTATTAATGAATTTTACTGGAACACCATTTACAGTGGCATTATATGAAGATAAGCTGCCAGTGAACTATTGTACAAAACAGTGACTTAAAGAAAAGAAAAAGCTGGGGCTACCAAATGCAGTAAGCCTGAGTTACTTACAAACATAAATTTTATTTTCAGGAGTGCCCTGTCCCCTTGTTTTTGTCAACCTCTGCAAATGCACTACATCAGATGCTTGTGTTATACATTGCAATTCAACTTGATCATTTAAAAAAGCTACCATATTTTTAAATAGTTTTCAGCACTTCCAGTTTTTGTGTCAGTCCTACTAGCAGGATATAATTCAAGGCATATCCCTTAAAAGACTTCAAATTGAATTTACTTATAAAATTAACAAATGATCAAAGATGTTGCAGAACTGTTAAACTGACACGTAATAGCAGCCATGCATGAAAGGGAAAAGCAACAAAAAATCAGTAGGAGGGGCTTTACAGGAGCTTAAAGACCATTATTCTTTGATTCAGTTTTTGAATCATTCTTAACATTCATTGCTTAGTGCAAAGCAGTGTAGCTTGGAAGGCAAGTATTAAGTCCCACAGTAAACTAAATTATAAAATTAATTTGATTAAAAAGATCAACTATTTTAGTAGTAATTCAGTTGTATTATCTCAAACCTTTCCATGTGACACACAAAACTCAGCTGATACTGCAGTGAAACAGTTACGGCTTCCAGGAATTTGATTTCATCTATGCAGATACAGGGCAATAAACTCAAAAAGGCTGAAATAAATTAAGCTGGTGAAAAAACAAATGCTGATAAGATGCATAATCATAGCAATCCTACATTAATTTTGTACATTTGATACAGGACTCCTAATCCATGTAAGTAGCATAATAAAATGTTCATTCTTTTATTGGAAAAAAAACCCCAAAAAACCTTATTTCCTAAATTTGCAAATATTCACTTAGCAGCAGCAGATAAAGTGTCCATGCAGTTATAGAAGACAAAAATTATAGGAGCTCTACAGAATTGAAAATAACAATATGATCAGGGTTTTAAACTGGACTACTTGAAATTGCTTGTACCTTACATCATATGTAAGAAAACACCGAACTTCTGAAGGCCAGTGAGCACTCCTTCTCCTGTCCCTATCCATCTTCAGGACAGATAAAAGCTATCCACATTTCAGAGAGGCAAACCAGTGTCCTGGTTATATCCAAGTCAAAACAAGGCCTCATTACATTGCACCTTCACAAATAACCACTCCTAATATATTGGAGAAATCAACACGTAGGATTTCCAGTCTGGACCATTTTGCCAGAACTAGGAGTGTGAGCAAAGATGCATTCAGTTACACATCAAACCTGTGAGAATATCTGCAAGCAAGCAACAAAAGGGAAAAAGGAGCTTGACTTTTAACCTAGCTCAACTATAGCCAGAAAGACATTTGATCCCAGTTTTGAAAACTGCATGTTAACTGCACTCTGTGCTCAGTTCTGCTGTTATCACAGTTCAAGGGTATGTGGCTTTTGATTATGTATTTTTAATTGTACTGCTTGTACAACAACCAATATCTAACACTGTGAATACTTAATTCTTGGGTGTTTGTTCACTGCCACGATCCTGCCCCTAGATAAGCATTTTCAGTCCCTTCCTCTGGTTAACAGAGGCACTTAGTTAATCTCATCCTGTAACAAGCCAGTTCAGGGAGTTAAATCAGCAGAAAAATAATCCTATTAGAAAAGTGATTAACTTTCTAATGGTTCAGCTCCTTCATTTCAGGATCAGATGTGATGCAGAATAGAGGATGCAAAACCATACAGGACTTTAGCAGTCCAAACTCAAGATCAGCTTAAGCTACCATAAAACCACCTAATCAGATAGATACTGGCTTTTAACTTTTCTTTACTGCCTGAAAAAAAAAATGTTGCAAAGAATTGTTGCATACAAACTGGAAAAATACTTTTTTCCTCTGCTTTTGATAACTGTGTTCAGTACAACTCCCACATAATCGGGCTCCTATCCCACAAACAACCCTCTGAAGGTCACAGAATTATTTTAGCACTTGAGGTTCCATGTCCACAAATATCTGTTTTATTACCATCTAGTCTGACTCACAGGTTCCCTTTTATTATTTATGCACAGATAAATCGCAACGGATTTTTAGTTTCACACATACTAAGTGTGTAAAATTATCTTTATGATCTGTTTCCAGAATCTGAAAAGACCTAAAACCAAATTCTCCAACAAGTCTAGGAGCTCCTTCCTGCAAAATACATCACTGCACAAAATCCAAATCTGAATTCAGAAAGAATGTCTGAGGGAACAAGAACAGAAGAAACAAAGCTGACTTTTAGTATTTACTAGAATTTACTTATCAATCACCTTCAAGGAAAAAATTATTGGTTTACACCTTACTGCTAAAAGCAACAGTGAACAGTTTTGCGAGGCCTCTGAGAATCAACCCTCATGACTTCAAAGTGCGTAAGAAAAATACCTAGCCAAACACCTCTTTCAACTATTCGCAGCACCTAAGGCACCCAATTGCTTAAAGCATCCTCCTGTTTCCACAAAAGGATCTTCTGCAGTGAAAATGAAATGTATTTAAACAGCTGTTCCATCTGTGAAGTGGCCAGTTTAAGATGCTTTAAAAACTACCACTAATTATGAAATGAGAACTTCTACAAACAGGACATATAGGCTGTTGTACACAAAAAGGCAGGAATTTTAATGGCTAGTTCAGTCAAATTGGTTCAACATCCAAAAGGAGTTTTATGTCCATTAAGATAGAAGTTACTGTTAGGAGGTTTTGACTGGCTGTTGCACAGTTTAGCATAGCCTGGACTGTAACAGACCCAATGAATATAATTTCAAATATATTAACATGCAACTTAACAAGCACTGTTAGTTGTCCAGTTAGGTTAATTTACAGGTTTGTCCAGCCTAAGTTTTTTTTACTTAAAGTTAGTTACAGTTGTATGTGCACAGAAGTTTTAAAATCCTTTCTTCAGTACACATCCCTTCGCTACACTAAAGTTATACCTTATCAATCCTTGCACTTTCTTAAATCCATTTTTAATGCCTTGCCACCTTCTCTTCTAGCACTAAGTCAATTCACCTGTGAACACAACCTTGAAAAAAATTTTGTCCCTTAAGACTGGGTCACTATCAACAGATAAAACCCAGCATATTCATTTTAAGTAATTTAAAAAGGATACTTTTGTAAGTACTGCCCCACCCACCAACATAATCTTGGTGGTTTTATATCTCTGAACAAATCAAGAGGGTTTTAGTAATGATTACCGTTCTTTCCTCATGAGACTATTTCCCAAATGTTAGCAGTTAGACATATTTTCTGCTTTAACTTCTGCTTAGTATACCTTGAACTTACTGACCCTGGAAACACAGCTAAAATACAGATTATTTAAAATTGTGTAAAAATTGGAAAAAACCCACTGCATTACCAACTCAGGTCTTCCTCCACCAATCCTGGTGTTCATTCTGTTTACAACCTGTTCCTACAGTAAATGTAAACAGTGACAGTAAACCCAGTTTTACTATATATAAACCAATATGCTTTTAGGGGAGTTTCTTTCAAATGGCTCCTCCTGATATGTTAAACCCACATAATCTTGCAAGAATAAACTTTTGCTTTCAGTACTGAGCTCAGTGACATCTATTTTTAAAATATGAAGCTAAAGTTAACTACAATAACATTTATTATTGCATTTAGAATTCAGAAACTTACATGATGCGCTGGATCAGACACAAGGCATGAATGAAAGGAAGGAGTAGAGAGGGACAGAAGTACCAGTAAGAAACTGGAATAGACTGCTTTAGAGGTCTTTTTTTATAGTCACAGAGACAATACAGACATCTTTTTCTCCACCACTCAGCCTTGGACCAGATTAATTTTCATCTGAAGTAACATGCATCACAGACTGGGGTACGTATCTTAGAAACAGTTACAGGAAGCGTGAAATACAAATTCTAGCCTTAAAAGATCAGAAGGCAACTAATGCAGGGGTAAAGCAAATATTGCATCAAGTCTTCAGATAAAACTGATGCCTGGCAAGTATATATTTATTAAGTGGAGAAGAATAGTGGTTCTGCCTCTGGTAGAAAGAGGCAAAGAGCACAACAAATTTAGGTCTTGTTAGAGAACATGAAACAACCACAACTGCACTGTACCTGGTACAACAAAGCCTCCTAAACCCCAGCTGGGTCTTTAACCTTACAATACCTTTGCTCTCCCACCCTCCCTACATCCAACATTCCACTCTGTTCTTCCTACCCACACTACCACAACTTCGTACTTGCTGGAGACAGCATAGCAATTTGTTATTCACCTGGCTGCTTTTGAAAGTCCTCTCCAAACCCTAAGATCTGGGAAGCAAGAAGCAGACACCTCTGTGTGTCAGTGAGTCAGAGCTAACAAAGCTGATTTGTCAAACATCTTTAACATTTGCATCATGCACTATCATGTGTACATCTTGTGCACAACATCGATGCAAAGTAACTGTACAGTCACTCCCTTATACTGAACTATGTGACAGTCAATGAAAAGGACACCCAAAAGCTCAGAAGCTGGTCGCAGAAGCAGCAGATGAAACCTGGAATAGGAAAGCCAGATGCAATCCAACCTCTGCTTAGCTTCGGCTTCCCACAGAAAGGAACATTTAAAACCGTAAGAATATTGTACATGTAAAGAGATCCCTTCAGATAGCACTAGGTTCCAATATATAGCAGCTGCAGTGCGGGGAAGGCAGCAAGGCACAACTGCCCTCATCACAATGCTTTGCTGTTCCTCCTTCCACAGAGGCCCAGTGAATTTAGGTCTATCACGCTCTGTAAGACCACAGTTAGACTGGCATCAACGCTTACTTAAGGTACACCTGCCTCACCACACGACTGGATGAGTGGTAGCCTACGGTGCAGAAAACTTCATGGTAGTATTGCTAAAGACACTGATATCAAATTATAGCCTATCTTAACATTAGGAGTAAGAAACAGAAGTCTGCCAGGGTAAGAAAAAAATAAATGTAGAGGACAACTTAGTGAAACTGAAAAAAATTGATGGAAGGGCTGTAACTGACCACAACAAAATTAGAGAATTCTAGAAAACCAGAATCTAGAGGCCTTCATGAAGGGGATGGAGTAAGAAAAAAAATAATTTAACCCAACCTATAAAAGAGCTGTTTTGTTTTGGTTTTTTTTTTTAATTTTATTTTTATTTAAAGTGCACCCAATGTGAAAACAGTAATCACAATGGGTAAAAAGGATGAACCTTAATACAGATCGAAAAAACAAAATCCAAGCCATATGTTAAACTACACGCTTTACATAGGCTGCAAATAATGATTTGCAATTTTTGAATGATAAAACCCTCTGTGATATGGCATCACAATATTAAAGCTGTTACTTTTCAGAATAACTTTTACTTCAGTATGGAGACAATAACTCAAGCTTTTGCATATTAAATTCTCCCTTGCAAAAGAAAATAAAACCTAAGTCAGCACTGGGTTTCTTTAGGTTAAATAGTAACATATTACAAGCTACAGAAACACACTACTTCAACCAGCAGTTTAGTTATGCAATTTAATGTCAATGTAATTTTAAAAAAAAATATACTGGAGCAGGTAAGCTCAAACATGAAACATACTACACATCAATAGTATCAAAATGTTACTGTAACATATTCTTACTTCTTTGTAGCCATCTACCTTGTGATGAAGTAAACCATTCTGAAGAATCTGTTGCTCAAACACACTAGAAGTATACTTATTAACCTGACCAGCTTTGCGCATACAGGCTGGTAATTCATAGGATATTCTCCTAATGAAACAGAAACCGTGCATTTTACACTCTGAGCACTTCTCTTTCCTAATCTCCCCCCCCCCAAATAGATGATCTTACAAAGAGTTTACACACCACCCTTTCAGAGTACAGGCCCAGACACACAGAAACATAACCTGTTTTGTAAAGACACTGACATTCTTTGAAGAAAAGCTTCTTAAGGGAGCACTAAGTCATCAGCTTAATTTCAAGTATTTTTGTAGGCTACATTGGCCACTAAGGCATGCCACAGTGTTATCAATCACTCCTCCCTCAGTCAGAAACTTTTACCCCCACCCCTTCAATTAATACTGATTTTAAACATAGCTCTCACTACTAAAAAGACCTGTTTAGAGAAATTCTGCCAGTAAGTAGGAGATAGTTCATGGTAACACCAGATTCAAAAAGATGACATACAATACTCTGATTGCACCTGCCTAGAAAATAAGAAGTTATGATAAATACATATTTTAGCACATTAAAAAACCCAAGCCAAAACCAACTGTAGTTATTTCCCCCCCCAGAGCAAGAACGCTGTACCACAAAGAAGATTCTTTATTAAATAAGCATACTTTTATGGTTTGTAATTTAAAGATGTTTTAATAATACCTTATTCTAGAGCAAAAGGGTATTGTTAAAGAGGCACACAACCTTATATGTTCAGCGTGTATGTTGAGCAAACGCTCACTCCACAAAACACTGCAAATATATCAGTGTAAACAGCTTATCCAGCTTTCAATTTCCTTCCGGAGTGCGCGTAGTTAATGACCACGAATAAATGAGATCGGGAAAGCGAAGCTCGCTGGAGTGTCTATTGTCCACCTCGACCTACATTAAAGTTCGCTTACCAGAAAGGCGAAGGCTGAGACAGACATAGTTTTCAGAGCATTACCGGTTTTACCGCGAGCGGACAGCGGGAGCGCCTCCGCTCACCCCCGTCGTTCCCCCCGCGCAACGCTTCGCTGACGGCATAAACTCGCGTTCCTCAAAATGGGTGTGTGCGGCGGGGGAGGGGAGCCCTTCGCCGACCGCGCCGCCGAGGAGACCGCCGGGGCTTACGGACGAAGGGAAGAGGCAAGGGCCGCGCTCCCGCACCCCGGCCCCGCTCCCCTCAGCCCCCGAGGCAGCCCGCGGCGCGGCCGCCAGCCCGACGGCAGCTCCGGGCGGCGGCCGGCCCCGCACACTGCGCCCTACGCTCGGCCCCGCCGCCCCGCCGGGGCCTGCCTGGCGCCGCCACCAGCGGCCAAGCCCTGGACGGGGCCGCCCCCCCGCCGCGGCGGCCCTAGCCCCCGCTATTCCCCTGAGGGAGCGGCCTGCGACCTAGCCCTCCTCCTGCTCACCTGGTCGGCGGCCGCTCCCTCTCCGGACATGGCGTGTTAAAACAGGGGCTGGGGCACAGAGACCCCAAACAGATTAAAAACCCTTTAAAAAGCGCCCGGCGCTGCTGCCGCCGCCGCGGGCAGCTCCACCGGTGGCGCCAACCGCTGCGGCCCGGAGTTCCAGCAGCGCTAGCAACAAAATGGCGGCTCGGCCCCTCCGGTCCGGCTTTCAGCGGGGGCGGGAGGAGGAGCGGCGCCGCGCCGCGCCGCGCGGGGGACGCTGGGAAAAGCCGGGGGCGGTGCTGGAGCCGCCGCCGTGTGGCGGCGCGCGGGGGGAAGTGCGTCACGGCGGCGCGCGGCGGAAGTGGTCAGTGAGCGCGTCCCTGAGGGAGGCTGCGATGGCGAAGGGGGCGCGTCGGCCCGGCACCCGCGGCGGGGCCCGGCCCGGCCCGGCCTTGCTCCCCGATGTTGCGGGCGGCAGGCCTGTCTCCCGCCGCGTAGGGGCAGGGTGAAGCGCTGGGGCCCGCCCCGGAGCCGCGAGCGAGGCGCTCCCTGAAGGGCGGCCAAGTAGAGCCCTGGGGGCCGTCGTAGCCGTAGTCATGGCGCTCGTAAGGGTCGCAGTGTGGGCCTTCTCTCCCGTCGCTCGGTCCCCGTTTCCTGGCGGACAGCTTGTTGTTGAAACTCTGAAGGACAGCGGGCAGAAACTAGGAGGTTTTGGTGACCTGTAGCCCTGGCCCTGCAGGCTCATCATGGCCTATTTCCTTAATGAAGCGTTGCCTCTTGAACAGTCACTTCTTTGCAGCAAGCCGACACTCTGCCCTTGGTGAGGAAGCGTCAGCAATGTCTGCTAGCAGCAGACCCATCCCTTCCACCTCACAAGAGCTCTTGTTAATCAAGGAAGCAAGCTCACAAGACAGGCTAAGAGGTCACTGTCTCAAAAGACCTCAAGGACACAGGAGGCAGTTCCCCCTAAATCTGCTTAACTTTATATACAAAGTAATCACCAGTCCGTTCGTGAGAGAAGGGCTTTGAACCAGCCACTGCAGAGAAACTGCTATATGAAACAAATTCATTAAAGGAGGCTTGACAGATACCAAGGTGAAAGCTGACTTAGCTGCCTTCGCAACAGCAGTGTAAGTGTTCTTAAAATTGTATAATACAGTCATACGTATGCAGAAATACTTGAAGTAACTTCATACTAGCACTCTTTGGGTTCCTTTCTGCTTCATCTTCCAAAAGTCACCTTCTTAAACCACCGTAATGTGTGGAAAGAGGACATAAGAAAAGCATAATATGCAGTCTTTTCTTCTGAAGCTTGACCCCTGCCAAAAAAGGGAGCAGATAGTAAACACTTGACCAATCTATGGAGTAGTATTTTACTTCTCAGCATTGAAGAATTTTGATTGTTATTCTTCAGAAGTGAAATACAAACATACCTATCAATTTGTGTTGGTAGATACGCTGTCCTGTTCTCCGATTTCTTAAAGAATAGTGATTCTATGCTATAAGGCTAATTTGTTATTTCTTATGGGCTATTTCTTCCATGTTACAACAGACTCCATTTTGAAAATACTTGATATGTAAATACAATTTCTTTCAAAAAAATCTGCATTTGCAATTCATCAGTGTAATGTTTTTCCATTTCCCGTCTAGGAACCAATTCCTTGTACATTGCTTAAAGCAACACTGGTGAAACTTCTAATTAGATAATACACGTGTTACTTCATGTCTACAGTGTCAGCTATCTTAGTGGCCTGGCTGAAATTTTGTTCTAGTTCTTTGGTTTTTTTGTTGAAGTGTATTTCTAATCTAATTTTAGCTGCTTATGGTTTTGGGATTGCTGCCTTCAGTTTCATAAATTGATAAACGTGGTTTTGAATGATGACAGCATCAATGACATCTTGCTTGTCCAATAGAATGAGTTAGTAAAGAGCAAAATAAGTGATGCCTAATGTCATTAAGACTTTTGCTCCTTACCTCCTATAGCCCCTCACCCCACGTAATAAAATAAGATGCTGTCTCTTAAACTGGTGTTCTTGATTTCTGTAATTCCATGCATAGAACAGACCTTGGGCAAAAGACCAGCTGCTGTAAATACAAGTAGTGCCTATTCCCTTTCTGTCAGGTGTTGCTCTGATAGTTTGAATGAACAGCAGCTCTAATACATGGTCTTAACTCTAATGTGTTATTTGGAGAAAATTAAAAGAAGCACTAACATACAGAAAGAAAACTAAATTTTAAATTCTTATTGATATGTTGTACCTTACCACTTCAGCCCTAGTAGCTTGCCTTGTTTTGCAGTTAAATGTGAACTTTTTCACAGCTGTGTGGTAATGAAGGTGTTTATGTTTTGGTGTGAATCTCACTAGGGGCAGTGTTACTTACAAAACCTGTGTGGAAATAATAGGTTATATTTCAAAGTAACTTTGAAAATGTGTCCTTGTCTTGAATTTAGAGTTTACATATGGAAGTGTTAGCTTAACTCAAGTTTTGCTGCACTGTAACTTGAATTTGGGCCTCATACAAAAGTCCACTGGCTTGAGTTCAGTAATGTTGTAAGTTTGTTAGTCAACCCATTTGAAAGGCTGATTTGGAGCTTTCTTGTTGACAGTATGAGAGCAAATAATGGTGATGCAGCAGCTAAGCTTACTACAACTACTTAGGTGCTAATTCTTTCTGCGTAGCTCAAATGCTGTTGTAGAACGTGGCTGTTCTTTCCCTTCCTTCTGAAGCTGCATCATCTCCAGTGGAGTTGCTCAAGGCTTCTAGCCCGAGGTAACTGGAGCAGTGAAGACATGATTAGAGGCCTGTCTGCTTGGGAAGGCTGCACTTTAATTTTCAGATGATTTGTGATATCAAAGCAACAGGACATTGCTAATATGTACTATGCTGTAGTGATTCATGCTTAGTTCAGTAATTGACATGAAACTTAATGGCAAGCTATGAGTTAACAAGTAAACTGTTGTGGATTATATTGCTCTGTGAGTATTGCAGAAATTGAAAACAAATCTGAAACTGAACATGAATTGAAGACTACTATACCTACAGTTCAGTGGTACTTAAATATTTCTGCTTGGAAAAAAATAGAAAAAAATTTTGTCACTTAAAAAAAAAAAACTGGAAGAAAATGAGATCTTAAAACAAATAGAATATTGAACCTTAAAGCCTGCCAAGATCTTGCCAAACTGTAAAGTGGAACAAACTTGAAAGGAAAGTGCTTTCACAGAGTTGGGGCAGTGGTTATCAAATACAGCTGATGTATCTGTCTTCCAAGTGATTTTAGCTGCCACAGCAGATTATTTTTTAATACTAGTTATGAAATTGCAGGTTTTGTGCAACCTTTTTAGTGCAACTCTATGACCACTAAAAATATTGTTCAGGAACTTTTTTTCAAAAGAATTCAGTCACAGATATAATTATGTCTACTCAATGCTAGAGAGAATGTTTACAGCTCTTTGATTTGAACTGCCGTATTAATTTCTATGTGTTAATGCTGAATCTCAAGCTACCTTTGAATGCAGAGGATGCTGGGAATTGTCCTCCCCACTTCATCATAGTATTATTGGAGGCTGTGTCACCCCTCCTCCGAGATGGATTTCAGCATAGGTGGGGTGAAGAGAGGTTGACCTGAAAACTGAGAAACGCTGTCTTGCTATTGGCCAGGGTGATCGTGGGCCCTGTTGTTTCCTCAGCTGAGAGTTTTGCAGTACTTGAGTACCCCTATAGAGCCCATAATCTGTCCTTTTGTATTCTAAATTGACATCACCATGGGAATTCTGTGTACTAAAAAAAGAAGGTAGTCTAAATTTCTATTCCCATAGGCCATAATTAAGAATTAAATTCATTTTCTGCCAGGCTGGTTTTGCTCCCCATTTGACATCTGGTTTAGAGTGAGGTGTGTCTTGCTAATTGGTTGCATCAATGGCAAAGATGAGGAAGGAAGCAAAACCCCAGCTAACAAGCTTTGCTGAGTTTGTTTTCTTGGGCTCTGCACTGGTACTGCTGGAATTTGTAGTGAAGAGTGAAGCAAGCAGCTGGGGGGATTTGGGTGGTGAGGAAGAGAAGGCAATAGTGCTTAGCTGAAAATGGTATCCTGTAAGGATCTTTCAGCTGACAGGAATGTCAGTGTGTGAAACTGTTTGCATGGGTATGTGACTGGTAGGAGCTGTGGCATCAGATCTGTTGTCTGAGTAATATTCTCTGAAATTATTTTATTTCTGAGCATTTTCTCACTCTGATCACTGTGTCACTTGTAGCACAGTGCTACAGAGAGCCTTTCTTTGCTCTAAATATATGATTTACAGGTGCTGAAGTAGGAGACTGGAGCAGTGAGCTGCTTGCTCATTATGTGAGACTCAGTCAGACTGATACATGCACTATGGGGTTTGGAATACAGAAGACCTTAATATGTCAAAATGATGCAGCCTGCATATTGGATCTGTTGCTGCTTCTATGTTGCTGGATCCAGTAGTGGTCTCGTTTATCATTAGCAGTTGGGGAGGAGCTGTCTTATTTCGTTCTAGTTCTGCCTTGTTTCCAATTCATGCTTCTGTTGTCATCTTTCCCATTTGACTGCTGTAGGCAATCTGCGCAAGAAAGGCACGGTAGGCATACACTGTGTGCGTTGTTCCAGCTACCAGTGTCTGAGGTGCTGGTGGTGATCATCCCAGTAGAGGTTTATAATATGGAAAGTGCAGAGAGGGTCATGTGTCATGAAAAGTGTCTTATGTCTAGATTACAGGAAGAGAAACATAAGTTATGACAGGAAGAGCAAAGGATGAAATTCTGTGTCCCATGTTACCCAGTGAATTTGGCTTCATGATCACAGTCTGTTATGAAATTAAAAAGAAGGGAATAAGTGACGTGCAGTGGCAAATGATATGGGTGCAATGCAATGAAAGGAAGGTTTTTTTTTTGGAGAATAGAGAGAAATTTGTCAGGTTTTAAAATTAATGTATTTAAGGAGTGAAACTAATCTAGAAATGTAGCATATAAAGTGAATGGATTAGTGAATAGTAGAAAAGAATTGTAGTGGATTGCATAGTTGCAGCAATATATTTTAATAGTGTAATAAGATGTTAAAATTATGAATTGAATTCTAGCCTCCTCAACATCAATTCATTTGTTTGAACTGGACATCATTTAATGTTATTCAACACAGTTTTGCCTCATTTATTTTTTGTCAGCAGGTGTTCAGCTTTCCAAGAAAAGTATAAGCCACACGTAGACCAAGCAATCATTTTCTAAATCTTGTTCTGTTTTTACTCCAGCGTTCTTTCCCAGTATAAGTAGTTGTTCTCTTTCTATAACACTACTTGGTGTTGTGGATCAGTATTAGTATTCATCAATGTTTATTTATATTACCTTGTGGATTCTTTGGAAAATTTACCTTAATGAAATGAAATCTGAAGCTGGATCTCTGTTTAAAACTGTATTTTAATGATGCAACATTAAGCAGTGAAAATAGTGCTGAAAGTTGTTAAAGCCAACAGCTGGATATCCTCAGAGGCAGGGTTACATTTTTTTCTTAAGATTTGTGGACAGATATTTATGGATGTACCATTTATAGTCTACATACAGCGAGTTCTACGTGTTATGAATGCTTTGGGTGTATAGTATGCATGCAGATCAGTTCTCCACTACGTGCACAGTCAGTCTTGCATGTCCAGCAGCCATTCCTATGGCATTCTTGCATGCCTACCGCCAGGCTGCAACAGTGTCCAAGTGTCTGAAAATCAGAGAGAGACTAACATTCTCCAGTTCTGCCTGGACAAAATTTCCAGGCAGAAAACCCAAAGAAATCTAGAAAAACTTAAACTGCAGAACAAAGTTTAAAAAAAAAACAAACCACCAACCAACCCAGATAAAAAATGCCACACAAACAAACGAAAAAACAAACCAACAAAAAAACCCCAACTGAATAATGCTGTTTGTGTACTGTCTTAAAGTGGAGTCCAAAACAAGCCTTGCAGCTAGAGGGATAAAGATGAAGTAATGTATGCAGCAGCACAGTTCACTAATCGCGGTGTTCTCAAATTTTTGAGTGTTTGACTTTGTAACCTAGTTAAAAATGTGTTTAATGACCACTACCATGGCTGGATCTCTTTTTGCGGCTTGTCCCTGTTGGCTTGTGACCACTCTGTGTCCCCAGCACTGTGACTCACCCGGGAGGTGGCAGACAAACACCACTCTGTCTCGGCTGGAAGTGTAGCGAGGGGACAAGCAGCACGTACCTGGCAGCTGCCCAACAGAGAAAATGGCATGGCAGTAACTTCAGGTCTTTTTATGTCTAGATTACAGGACTTTTTCCTGCCACATTACTATTTGACATCAGAAGCGGCTTTCTATGAATCCTACTGTGAGTCACAGCTTACAATGATGAATCATTTTTGAAGTATTTTAACTTTACTGTATTTCAGGAAAAAGTCATGCGCATCCCGGTTTTAAGGGTATTAATACTCAAAGGTAATAATAAGCACAGAAAGTAGAAGCATATGGAAGGAAAATAGAGGCATCAAAGGATGATCTGAAATCAAAGAGGGAACTTGCTAGTATTTAGCATAGCAGTCATCATGCAACAAATAAAAAGGAGAACAAAGTGAGGTGGGGCAGAACATACTTATTTGTAATCGGTGTTGCACACTTTTGCATACCAGTATTCAGCCTCAGTTGTTTTATAGTGTATGCTTATTCTGGCTATAAATACATAGACAAAGCCTTTTAAAAACATAGTGTTGATTGCAGTTATTTCTCACTTAGGATCAGTGATACAAAATTTAGTGTTAATTGTGATTATCTGATATAATACCGGAGTGCTTCCAAAAATGTTAGTGATTAACAGCAAATAAAAATTGACTATCTAAGCATAGTGTTGCTTGCACTGAATTGCCTTCTACTTGGCTGAATAATGCAATTATAAGATGAGGGTAAAGTAAATTTATAAGACATTAGATGCTATTCATTTTCATAATATATTAGAATACATAAACACAGAACGTCACAGGTTTCCACCTCAGGCTATTTTGGGTAGAACTCCTGTTTTCTTAAATACAAGTTGTCCACAAACTAGTAAGTTCACCATGCTGACATAAATCCTACCTATTCAAGTGCTGTGTTTGTGCAGCCTAGAGAAACACAAAAGGTGCAACTGGCCAACCAGTCCACCTGTAATGGGGGTGGGGAGGTTGCTATGCGACTATAATATTTGATGCTTTACTTAAAAGCTCGGCTCCAGGAAACAAGGGTTTACATAAGAATCAATCACTCTTCTTTCTTCTAAGTTAGTTTCCTTCTATTACAAAACAAAGCTTGTTTGTGTGATCCAAGTACATGGCAAACTCTCAGAAACCTGGAAGCAATGTGAAAGAAACCAAAGTTTAGGGTTGTTTTAATCTCCTTATTTTAGGCAAGCTTGAATTATGAATCTTGGAAATGCCAGTACCCTCCTGGTGCTGGAATAGCAATCACCCCCTCCTTCCACATTCATGGTGTACAGCTTGATCCACAAAATATTCCTTGCCTCAGTTTACCTTCAGAACCTATTGTGACTGTCCTGTGTGTCCCACCTTAAGCTACACTTCTGTCTCTAATGTAGCTATTGCCAGAATTTATGGTTATCAAAGTCTGTTTTGAAGAAATAACTAATGTTTCTGACCTCTGTGCAAATCTCCAATATTGGTGGTGTTACCTAGTCCAGACTTAGACCTGCACGCTGCACTCAAAATAACAGCTCCTTTTGAGTTTATCCCTGTATAAATTTACCTTGGCAAATTGCGTGCTGTGTGAATTAAGGATTATGTTTTCATATTTATCTATAAAGCATCTGGGTACCATGGTGATCAGATCAGACAAGCAGGCAGTTAAATTTGCACTTAATGTTAACTGACAATGCCAGGGTCCTTTTCCATAAGAAGTTGGGCTTCATGTTAACAGAGCCATGTTCTCTAGTAAAAACTGATTCCAAGTGTTAGTGTGTACTATTTTTTACTAAATTAATAGGGACACAAAGCTAAGGAGGTGCTTTTACATTCTCTTTATTAGCTAAGTTTGTAGTTAGCAGTGACGTTAACTGCATTTGAACCTCAGTCATGATACCTCAGCTCAACCACCACATGCTATAGTAGAATTTGCTTTGGTTTTGTATTTCTGAAATAGCATATCACTGCACTTTGAAATCTCAGTTAAAGGAAATGTCTCGGCCTAAATATAAGAAAAAATATCCTTCAGGTCAACAGTGTGAAAAGTATTGCCTCTTCCAGGCAGGTCTAATTACATATTGATTGTACTTAAATCTTACATTACAGATAATTTCATGTTACATTCATGCAGTTGTTATTTTTTTCTGTGTGTTATTTTTACAGTTTTTAAGTAATGATACATGGACGAGTGTTTACTCTGGAACAGTCATTTCATTTTATTAGCCTACGGAGGGCAACGAGGCAAAAAAGGCAATGTCATTCTTATATAGTAGCTCTTGTTCCAAGTAGTAACTTTCCAAAGACTGTCTGGGGACAATTCCTGGGGAAAATTCCTTCCTGATTATGGTACACATTATCACATACTGTTTGTGAATTGCTATTGCTATACAGCGAAGCAGTTAAAACCCTCAATGGTGAACTACAAGACAGGCCACGAAGCAGTTCTTCTGATATTACTATAATTTCAGTTGCATATGCATGTATGTATATGTAAAATTACCCAAACCATAATGATCCTGCAATGATTTAACACAAAAATGAGTGCGCCATGGATTTTCATTATATTTGTTTGCTCCTTGACCAGAAATGACCTGCCTTTATTTCTCATCATTTGTTCTTTCCATGGCCACTGTTCTTGTGGTAGCTGTCCTGGTTTTGTTCTTTGAAGCAACAGAACAAGAGCTGCTGTTTATCAGAAGTATGCAGCCATTCCACTGTATGAAAAACAGAATTTCAATGCAAACTTGATCAAAAATGAAGGAATTCCACAACTTGCAACTTTCCTTTTTATTTCTGTAATTTGTTAGAAATTATGAGCACGGAAGGATGTAAGTATCTCAGCAGTTTGGAAATGTCATCCACTCAGACATGACAGCAGGTTTGGGAATATTGTCAATACTAATTACCTTGTAAATCCAGTGCCCATTGCAACAACTGTAGCTTTCCCAGTTACAAACATATTGCCAGCAGATCTGAAACAATTTAGCATTAATTGTTTTCACAGAATGGTAGAAACATGCCTTTGGGCTATTGTTTGGATGCTAAAAGTACCAGGGGACCTTCTCACAAAGCTGTATGCATATAAAAACCACTGGACCTACTGTGGGTTAAACATCAGAATGTGCTTTCTGCATTATGTGCTCGTGTTCCTGAATGAAATACAGCCTATGTAAGAATCACTGACCTCTCAGAACAGAACTAGTTCAGTCCATGGATCTGTGTCAATGCAATCTGACAAAGTTGCTGCTGCTAATGCTTTTGTGGACTTCAGCTCTAAAACAGTTTCTGAAACTTCCATTGCTATCTCCTTGCGGAAATGTTGCATGCCTAAAGAGCAACAAGTCTCTATCCTAGTAATTAGGGAGAACAGAATCTATTTTTATGTCGTGTAACAGACTACCGCTACATTAACTTTGTTACTACTAAGAAATTAATTTTGGGGGCCTCCTTTATCCTGTAATTCCCGAGATGAACAGAAAAGTTATCCCTTAATTTCTTTTGCATGCAGGCAAGAAATAACGTAGTATGCTGTGGTGCTATATGTCTCGGAACACAGAGCCAGGCATCTCTATTTGTCTACGTGCTGGTGAGATCAAGGGCATGGCAGCAGCATGGAAACTCAATGGCATGGTATTATGGAGGAATATAAAAATCTTGTTGAAAAGCATGTGATAACTTCTTGACTCACACACTGAAGACAAATGTTTAGGGAGTATGATAAGCTAACTGATGACAGTATGCATATGTGATAGACTGAAGGGTGGCACCTAATAGTGTCTCATAAGTCATTTGCTCATCAAAGGATGTAATTGTGTTTAGAAAAGCTGAAAGACAGCAGGTTTGGCTGGTTGCATTAGAGTACTTAAAAGACTTAATGCATTGTGTATGTTATCTAGCTCAATGTGCTTTTTTCAGTGGTATCTTTGTCCTCCCACTTTGCTTTTTGTTTCTTCTTTTGCTGTATGACTCATTTTTATAATATGCTTTTGTTACAATTATCTGCTGGTTTTCATAATGAATCCTATTCCTTCCTTTTGCTACTCTCCTTTTCAGGTTTGCTTTGAGAATTCATATGTTTAAAAATTCATAATCTTTTTTGCATTTTTCTCGCAGAAGCTAGTTCTTCATACTAGCTATCAGTGATAAAGAACCATGCCTAAGCTATTTATCAAATCATTACATATCTTTTATTTTCTGAACATATTCAAGTCTGTAGGGGAATACACTGCTGTATGCACCAGAAAAGTGAGAATGCTGTGAGAAATCTAAGTTAATACGAAGAAGTAATGAAGAAAAATGCCAGTGTTTTAAATACAGTGGTAAACGACCTTTACAATCGTGATAAATTTTGAAACTATATTTACTCATTCTTTCAAAGCCCTCAGAAGAATACTAGGGATTAAAAACTGTTAAGGCTTGTTTTATCCCTCTCCTTTGTACTTAAAAGTTACAGCATCTGTCACTAATACTCAAACAGAAGCATTGCTATCTGAGAGAACTAGTTAGATTAAATACATTTTAAATGTCTATACAACTTTTTAAAATGCTCTAAGTATATCTACGTGCATATTTAAAATTGAGGAAACAACTGCAGTTTCTCTTTCCTAGCTGCATTTCATTTGTTCTGATTTTTGTATTTAACTCATATTAAAAAGGAGGACATATAGCACATGACGGTAACAACATAAAGGCATTTATAAAACCCAGATATAAGGTGTCTGGGTGAAAAGGCAATTTCAGTCCTGGATCTGGAAATACAGATTTATTTTTTTTCTAAATCTGTTTAAAATATTTCATAATGTTAAAATACATTTTAGTTCAGACAGGCCTTAGGAGCTGTTTGGGCTGATGCTGTGGTTTCTGTATACTCAGGGGATTGCTTCTACATTTTCCTCGCATTTTGGTTACTTGACATAGGGTTCTAGAAAACAAACGGAACTGTTGTTAACCAAATGTGGGAAGTAAGTTACGTACATCTAAGGTGATATAGCATGTTGTCTCAGAGCTATCTGACAGAGCTTTCTGGTAGCATTGCCATCTATTTCAGTAAAACATCTGAGTGACAGTGAACAACAAATGACTGAGATTCCAATAATGTGAGAAAGAGGAATGAAACATAAGCAACTACTTTGAGAGAAACTATTTTACCTTTTATTTTTGTGAATTCAGAAAAAATATTATTCCTAATAATTATCTGGATATATAGGATTCAATTAAAGTAATTTCTTTTGTATTTTAGAAAGATTTTGAGTAAATACATTTTCCCATTATATTCTGAGAATTAAAAAGGTAAGGGAATACTTTAGGCACTTGTAAAATGATAAAATTCAGAGAAAAGTTTGTGTTAGTTTTCTGTGATCAGTACTTGTAAATAACTATAGAATATCCTTTATAGGAGTTGTCCAGATTTTTTACTGGGGGTAAAGAGGAGATCTCATTAGTTGGCCTTATGTGTAGTTCTTTTTAAGGACTAATGCAGTTTGTTTCTATTAAAAAAGGGCACATACTGAAAAAATTGTCTGAAATAGTGTTTAGAATGCAGTGTTAAAATGTGTAAGAATTAAATCTGCCATAAGCAAAGGCAGATAGCAAGAGCTCCAGGGAAGACAGAGTAAGGAAAGAGTAATTTTGTAAATAAAAAAATGTAACATACAAAGCTAAAATCTTCAATGTGTCAAAGCCTGTCTCTCTGTAAGAAAAGGATTCCCTCCTTCAAACTGTAGGCACTCTTGAACCAGCACTGAAATTTACAGTCAAATCCATCTCTAAAGATTAATGAATGCTTAAAATTGGAGTGTAATTTGAAAAATACTATAAAAATAAACAACAGCCAGACCTGGGGTCACCATTACTCAAGGAAGAAAAAGTCCAAACATGCCACCTGGAGAGTTTGTGCTTTCCACATGGTTATCATTTCACATTGACTGTTGGATCCTTATTTCTTCCCCTTAGATTGTCCTTGTCTTTGGATTAAATTCTGATCATAGAGAAGTTAATCACAAAGATCTTACTAGTGGACCACTTTAAGGAATCACTTGTAATTTGCAGAGCTTTGGGTGTAAAATGAGGTTATAGTATATATGAGGTAGCCATCTTTTTCTGAGTGCAGTGCTGTTTTCTGCACATCAGATCTGTCAGAACCTGTAGACTGTTGCATTTGTCCCCTAATTGCAAGAACAATGTCATGTTGTCCCTAACAATTGCTATAAAAATATGAAGAGGTGCTGTAGTTGTTCTAGAGCAAATTGTATTTCTGACACCTATAGACCCTTCAGATCCTTTTAGGAACTGGCTATCTTTGAAAAAATCACAAAATCATTATTGAATTGTCTCTCTGGCCTGCATCCTCTGCCTATTTCCTGAGCAGAAATGCAAAAAGATAAAAAAAAAAAAAAAGGCATTCAGATTCAGTCCAGACTGGTATGGCACCTCCAGGCTGTTTGAGTAGGGGGAGAAGTAAACAGCTTTTATAAACAAGGTTCCAATTACAAAGAGCAAAAAGGTAGAACCAGCGGAAGACATATTAGCTTGTTTACTTGCTTACCTTTTAAACTTTCCCTATCAGCTTTTGAGAATCCTGTCACATCCATCTCTGCTATTCATAAAGTATCTGTCCTGCTTTTTTCATTGCTGTTTTTGCTACCAGTGGTATGCTTGCAGCTCACCAGTTCTTCATTACTATAGGCTAGCTCCATGAGCAAGTCAGCATATGAAATCCAGAATATTGTTTGGGAACTGTAAAACTTCACTAGTCTAGTGGATACTGAGCTGGGATGTTTTCCTTGCAGGATCTTCCCTATTCTCTCTAACGGCTCATAAGACTTTCTTTCTTTTTTTTTTTTTTAATTTTTTTCCCTTTATTTCATTTTTTCTGTCTTTTTGTCCTTAAGGAACATTTGATTTAATAAATTGCATTCAGACAGGGTTTAAAAAAAAAAAAGTAGAAGATATTTAGGAAAAAACCTCAAAACCCAATACACGTACTCTGGTCATTTCTCTGGTATAATTTGTGCCAGTAACTGTGTCACATTGCTCTGCACAGCACTAGGATTTGCACGTGTCATGGGTGACAGAGTCTACTTCATAGTCTCTTTGTAAATGCCAAGGTAAGAAGTAAACAGCCTCCTCCCAGACACTACTGAAGTAGCTTTAGGACTACAGAGTACGTGCCATGGTACTCATTAAATCGTGCCCTGGTTTCCTCAAGTATCCTAGTGTAGGAGTTGTTACTGAGGCAACACAAGGACTACTGCGCAACTCCCATAAAAACAAGTCACTGGGGTGTGTCAGGCATCTACATACACATAGACAGTGGTTCTGGATTGAAAATTGCCTTTTTTTTTTTTTTTTTTAAGTTAAGCAAATGGGGATGGAAATAGTAATGTAAAAAGAATGCTTAAAGGTTTTTTAAATCTTTGGATTTTATGTTACTTTTCTGTGCCCTGCTTTGGGTAGGAGAGAATAGAAATGCTGCTCATCAGCTGACCTGAGCCTGCATGAAGCTGATGGGTGGGTGGCTTTACCAAATTTGGCAGTCTTCTCACCTGTCAAGTCTGATACTGAAGGTTGAGCAGAATCATTCCCAGATTGGACTGGGAAGAGTAATTTCTCTTTTTTATATGGAGAAAATTCTCCATGGAGCACTAGTGTTTTGTTCGTGCCAGCCATGTGAAGGTGTGGAGTGACCCAATGAAGGATACAACTATGTTGTTCTAAACAGTTGTGATAGTTGAAGGGGTCTGCTGAAGTCACAGCTTTTACATTTGGCTAGAAATAGATAGGAAGCAGAAACCTTTTCAGTTAGCCCCAAATGAAAGAACAGTCCCTAGAGACAGGCAGCAGACACAGTTCTCTCATATTAAGTCATAAGTTGCATATAGTTGCTTGTCTAACCTTTTTGGCTTTTTGTGTCTGTACAGCAGATGTTAATGCACCTGAAAATAGAAAGTCTGAAGTTTATATATTCATCCTTGTTTCATATTTTAAAGCATGTGTGTATATTTATATATGTATGTATAAAAATATGTATACAAATATGTAAGACAGGCCCCTTTAACAGTAATCCCTGACCCATTCATTTGCATCATGTACAGCTGACTACTATCTCTCTGCTCTGTTCCCCAGAGCCCATTTTGTATGTTAACATCCATGTTGCTCTTGCTGGTAGGATGGGCAGAGACTGTAACTGGAATTACAAGGCACTGACAGGCTTCCTGCATATGCCACCTCTTGGAAAAAACTATTTGCTATTTGCTCCTATCCTTCCTTGAGGCAGGGTATGTGTAGACACTGTTCTATGGTGCTTCCATTTAAAAGTCCTCTTGAAAATCCTTCTGAAAATATAAAAGGCAGGCAAGTGTTGTAAGTTGTTGCCTAATACAGGTATACCTCCAGGTGTATTTTCTGCTCAAATCCTGTGTTCTAGAGCATCTTTATTTATAGTTGCTAAATGTTCTGATAATGGCAGCCTCAGACAGGTAATGTGAAAACTTCATGTAGTGGTGCTTGTTGGGTTAGCTAATTTCAAAATTATTTGTTTTGGCAAACTACTGTGTGTTGCCTAATACTTGTTCCACAGGTGCCACCAACGGATCCCAGAAATGAAAGGCTCCTTTGAAATGCACCCAGGTTTTTGTTAGTAGGATTTGGAGGAGTTTTGGAGTAGCTTAATTTGCCATGGTGATGATGTATGAGGGCATGTATTAATTTAAGACCAGCTTGAAAGACCTGGGAGGAAGCATATTTCAGTGAATGTTTTAGCTGTAGTGTAAATGCCTGTTAGGAAAGGCCTCCAACCCAGGCTACTCTTCCACCTGCTTCTTGGTTTCTTCACCAGCTTAGTCAGTCAACACGTATCAGACTGTAGCCGTACAATAAGATGGCATATAGGCACTCCAAATGCAAAATCAAGATTAAAAAATGGAAGAAAAATAAAGGTTGAAGCACAGAAGTGGTACAAAGAGGAGAAATCACTCTAGACTCTGAATTACTGATGGTCCTGAGCTTGATTAGGCTAAAACTTCTTGTCATGATCATAAATGTATGTTCAAAATACGGAAACCAGCAGACTGTCAGGATACTAATATGTGGCAGCATCCTTGTGTCTAAAAAGGTTAGGCAGAAACAAAATATATTCTACTCAAAGCACATGCAGAAAGAAAAAAAATGAGTATGAATGAGGGCTTTATCTTAGTGGGGTGTCCAAGACAAGCCTCTGTACTGAATGATTTCTGCATGGGCTGCTACATCCATTGACCTCCATGCACAGGTTTTATTGTACCAGCCTGTAGGTACAGGAGAAAGATTAGCTCTGAGAAACAAGTTTTAAAATAATTGCTTTAGAGCAATTTTGAAAGACTTTTTTTTTCTTCTATTCAACCGTGAAATGGAAGTGTCCTGCTGATGGCTCCAGCATATTTTTTAATTGAATAATTAACATGGATAATAGGCATACAGCAGCGTTTTTGTTGGTAATCACTGGATTTACTAATCTCCCAGAAGGTGGGATGATTCAGAATCTTATACTGCCCCAAAATAGAAGATAATTAAAACCCTACATACACAACTTGAAATAGAATTAAGTACAAATGCTGAAGAGGAAAAATTAGAAAATGAGCTTGAGGGAAAAATGAGGAGGGGGGAATGACAGTCCTAAGTACTAACAATAGTAAGGATACCTATGAAATTACATTTTCAGTATTTGAAGTTTTCCCTACTCTGCCACACTTCGTAAGTGACCAAGACTTCTTTCAGAAAAATCCTTTTTCTGTGCTAGTTTCTTAGCAGGGCTTTGCTGCTTGCTGCATTGTAGGTGGGCTTGGCTGGACTGAGAGCAGAGCACTCACAAAAGCCATGTGGCCACTATGTCATGGTTCTCAGGAGGGATTCAGAATGGTCACATGTGTTCGTATAGAGCGGGTGTTATACTAGTCAGCTGCTGAAAATTCTATGTGTAGTAGCTATCTGGTGAGCTGTGTCATGGTGAGAGGAAACTGTAAAGGTTTTTGTGGGGAGGGTTAGCTCATATAATCAATGATACTTCATTCCTGAAGAAAGTCTAATGAGCAAATACACATCCTGGGTGTACTGCATCATACATCTATTAATGGTGACTAGGAGTTACAGGCTCCAGAGCCATGCTAACATGCAAAATTGCACAGCTTAGGTTAATCTTTGGTGTAATACCTTTCGTTGCAGTAGCGCAGTTCTGGATGTAGACCACTACTTACATTCTGTGTATCACTTACTATGTATCACTTACAGTCACTTGACAACAGGGGGGCTGCTGCTTGCCAGTGGAATTAATTCTCACAGTAACGAAGAACTAACACAAAGCTAACCACTTGCTCTCTCAAGTGCAAGAGGAATTATTTTAAGGTTAACTTTTCCTCCTCTGGAGGGGGTGGAAAAAGAAACTGCAGGTGACAAACGTTAGTCCTATCATTTACTTGACTAGATGAAGACTGTCATGCTGAGGTGACTGGGCATAGGATGGAACCCAAACAGAATAGGAAGTGAGGTACTACTCTTATTTCCAGTATCCATAAAACAAGGCTATTAATTAACCTGTATAATAAGTACTCTTTTTACAGAGGTATAGTGGACACTTGAGACTTCACTATTCACTTCAAAGAACTGGTGATCAGGTTCACATTGGCACAAGCAGGGCAGGGCTGGATTTCTCTACACTGTGCTTCTCAGCCAAATTCTGTCTACTAAAATACGTGAGTGTTTGTTTGAAACATTATTTGCAGGCTTTGAAAAAAAGATGCTGTACAAAGGCAAACATTTTTTGCCAATGTGCAGATGTAGCTTAACAGAAAGAAAAAATGGATTTGGAACGCTGCTTTTGATGAGAGGTCAGACTTTGCTGGCTTTTGGGCATCAGATGGTGTAAGAGCTACCAGGAGCATTGTGTACCCTCTGTAGAACAAGTAGGCAAGAAAAAGTGTATTAATTTCTCCTGCTATGTGTGTACACCTGGGGACAAATGTTGCCAGAAGGGGGGTGGGCAAGAGGACCAAGATGATTCTATCTCCCATTTAAATCTCTACAAGACACAGAAGGGAAAGGTTGCAATGCCTTCTGATCAAAAGTGACAAGTCTTAAGGCTCTCTTCAAAGTTTCACAGCAGTTGTTTTTTTTTTTTCCCTAAATCTTGCTGTTCTTGAAAAATACATTGTAAGTTCAGTTTGATTGGGTTTTTTAGCAACTCTTTTAGAAAAGAGAACAAAGAAGTGAACTTTAAAAACACAAAGACTGGAATTTAAACTAACTTATTATTATTTTGAGATCTTTTGGATGTCTGGCTAACTGCTTTAGTTTCTAGGTCTATATCATTGTAGCTTTCACACACTTTCTCATACTGGATATCTCTGGGAGTGAGTGTCTTCATAAAAGCACTACTTTATCCCCCAAACTCCATGGAGTAGTATAGTTTTTAACCACTACAATGCCATGTTTTTTTGGGTTGGGTTTTTTGGTCTGATTCTGCAAACTCTTAATCCCAGAAGATTACACTGGGAATTCTTAGGCAATGATTATTCAGGTGACTAAAAATTGTTCATGTAAATACATTTTTACAGGAATAAAATTGTATACCCTAAATATGGTAAGTTATTTGATATATAGGGGGGTTCTGAATTAAAAGTAGGCTTTGTTAATAGAATACAGATATCACTGAGTGAGCCTTTCAACAATATGTCTTTTGTAAATTTTCTTCCCCTCCCAACTTTTCCTTTCAAAAGTCATAATCCTGGAATAGATGGTTTTGAACCTGAATTTTAAATTTCAGGTTTGTATAAACTAAGTGGTAGAGCCATATTGCTGGCTCTGAATTCACTTTGGGTTGCTCTGTGCTCCAAAAATTCATTCATTTAGTGCTTTGAAGTACAAGTGTGATCAAAGAACACACTGCAAATGTTAATAAAACTATATTACATCAACATTAAGATGAATTATGAAAAAGATGTACAATTCAATACATTCAGTTTTAAAATAGAGAATGGACGGTGCCTGTATTACTTCACTTAATCAAATGAATAGTTGCTGGTTAATAATTAGAAGTTGCATTTTGTATATATAAAACTGTGGAAATAATTGTGTTCTACCTGATTTCAAAGATACTTTTAATATAGTTAAGAGTATTGTTCATCCATGTGCTGATAGTATTGGCAATTCAAATCTGTGCTGGTGCACCAGAGTTCACTTTTTGTTGTAGTCACAAGACATTTTTTTATGGATGACAATCTTTGCATTTTTTAGCTAGGTATTAATATCTTAAGCAGCTTGGGATTTAAGAAAATATTTTGGTTTAGTGTACATTTAATCTGTTTTCATTTTCATAAGCCTGCGTGTTGCTTGCATGGTATATTATAGGATTGATTGATTGAATGACATTGAATTATGATCTGCTATCTGAGCTAGCTTCTTTACTCCAGTGCCTTACTACTTTAGCATGCAAAAATTTTGAATTAAGGTTGCATTAAAAGGTAATGCTATCCTCTCATTTGCATATGCCAAACATGGTGCTTAATTGCTTGAGAGAGAAAACTCTCCTTATGCATCCCAAGTATGAGCATGCCCCAGGCTGCAAGAAAGGGAAAGGAAGTCGTGCCTTGAATTGTCTCATCTTCCAGCTCAATTGGCAGAGTGAAAAAAGTAAGGTGATGGGAAGTTTCCTCTTCTCTTGTCCTGTGACTGGAGAAAAATACAGGTTAGCCTTTGAACTTCTGTGGGAAGTAGGATACTAAGCAGCATTTCCCTGTGCTTTGTTTAACTGTCCCTGATTTGAAAAAGGGGGAAAACCCCCATCCCTGTTACTGTTGGTAGAAGCTTCATAGTAGTGCTGCTTTTTTACTTTGACCTTTTTTTTCTGGTGAATTATTACTTTTGGCAATATGCATTGGCTTGTGCTACTAGCAAATGTTGGTAAAAATAATTAGCACATAAAAATGAGAAATAGCTTATTTGTATGAGGTGCAACTTAAATTGCCTGGATTATCCAAAGAAAAGACCAAATATAAGTGGTGATATGCCATTAGAGACTTTGCTTGCCATTAACTTTGTATACCTTCTTCCACTTCCAAATATTAAAATTCAAGCTAATAAAATCAGTATTAAATGTTTTGTATTGGTCAATTTCCATGGTTTATTTTGTATTTTTATATAAGTTCTATATAAAGAAAAATCTATTTTAAAAGCTTTTTGAGAACTCTTTGTCTTCCATCTGACGCGAAGAGCATTTCTAGAGGGGAGGGGAAAGAAACAGTACTGTCTGAGGTAAATTTGATAGTAGAAGATGGGATAAAACAAGAGGCACTTAGACTAATTTAATTAATGCCATGGTGAATTTAAGAATATGCTGTCCTCTACAAGCATAAACATAGATCAGTAGCTGAATTAAGGAAGCAGTATTAGACTGCACCTGTTTGGTTTCAAACTGAATTCAGACCTTGTTTCAGTATTGCAGTTGGGACTGGCAGTTGCTGAAGGGATTAAATTATTTAAAGCCTTCAGCTGGCTAGTGTAGGCTAGCAGTAGCTTATAAAACACTTAATCTATTTTTTTAATCTCTTCATATGTTTGCTTTACTTAGACAGTAAAACTATACATGACACACACCTGCCACATTCTGAAGCTTCTTTGTCAGATATTTTAAATTTATCAATTAGAGCAGCCTTTAAACTGTAACCATTTGGGTTTCTTTGACAATACACTTCTTGTTAGCCTGTACGTTTTCTTTGATGAACTCAAAACCAAACATGAAGTATGCAGACATAAAGTTCTTTTTCCTCAATTTCTTTTAAAAAAGAGGTTCCCTTCTAAAGGCAAATGTTGCTCTCCAAATAATTAATGTTTACTGTTGCCATTTGGTTTGTGATTTAAAAAAGAAACTAATTCCAAACAGTTTGGAGCTGTGGAACTATTTTTGCAGTGCATTAGCCAACTGCTTACACAGTAGTACAGTAAACCAGTTCAAAAATAGGTAATACTGTTTAGCTTGTTACGTGATAATGTCACTTGTTTCTAGAAAGCTGAGGGTAAGTAATGAGTAGTTACAATATGGATTGGAAAAGCAATCTGGATAGCTGTGCAACACAGGATTAATTAGGTAAATCCTCTTAGGTTTGATTAGCCATTGCTTAGATCTACAGTTTATTTTGTCATTGGTTGCTCCTATTAATGTCTTCTTTCTGTCAAAGTTTATTACTCTGGTTTCAGTTTTGCATCCTACCTTTTTTGTGTCAAAGTGAAGTGCCACTGAATTAACTTACAACTTTCCAAATAATAAGCAGAGTAACATCTGGAGTCAATTCAAATCAATATTGGCATTCTCTTAAGAGTCTTTTTAATAATAAACTTTTTATATGGATAATTTTTTTTTTATATGGATAATTTCTGTTTTGTATTATCTGTTTTTAATTTGGCATTCAATGTTAAGTTACAGGACAAGTAGGCATATCTGCTAACAAGGATGAGTAAATGCTTGTTCATGGAGATGAGATGGTTCCTGCAGTATGCTCTTCATAAAAAGCATATGTTGTTGATATTTCTGGCCAAGCTTTAAGTTTTTTCTTCTTTTTCATTACATTGCAAAACTGTGATTTTATTTCTGTGACATGAGTTTTTGTAGTACCATCAGTACAAAATAACTTAGTTGATCTACTCTAGATTTTTTTTTCATAATGTCTAGCGTAAACTTGACAAATTTAAAGTACGTATGTTGAAGTCATTTCACTAATTAGTGTACCTTGTCTCAAACTTTTTTTACTAGAGAATATGCTATTCTTCAGGAATAAGAAAGGAAAAAACAGAGGAGAAATAAAAATTCTTACTAGAAATAAGTAAGAGACACAGAAACTAACAGACACTTCAGGACTATAGCTAGGTGGCTCAGCCAACTAGAGGGGAAAAATATGCAAAAAGGCATGGGAAGAATTGGGCATTTCAGTGGGTGGTAGTCAGTTTCATCAGTGCTGGGATTTCATACTGTTATACAATGCTTCGTACATGTCAGGGCAAAGCTTCCTATTTGATATGATACATGTAGCACAAGATCTGGAAGAACAGTGTCTGTTTTCACTACTCCTTCTGCAGTGCAGTTAGAATTTATTGCAAATATTCAAGTGATCTACGTATTGTTTCTTCTATAAGAAGGTATTACATCTGAAATTATATTTCACCTTGAATGACCTAGGAAACTTATAATTTTCATCTATGATTCATCTAATATGATCTATAAAAGCAAATTGGGTTAGCCACTGTCATGTCCCCAGACCAAACCAAAATAAAACTTAATTATAATAGAAATTTAACTCTGAGAATACAATGCCCTTTAATATGAAATCAATTGAATATCGTAGTTGTTTCTAAGACCTGCAGGAAAAGACAAACCAGAATGCTAGTTGGAAGAGAAAAGTGGGGAATGCAGATCATTAAGTGGTACCTTTACAGCCTTCCCATTCCTAAAGCTAAAGCAGGAGCCGAGTTGATGTCTGTGAAAGAGGAAAACTATTCCAGTTTGCTTCTGTCTGACAGCCCCCTCGGGGACCATTCCAGCAGCTACGCGGGCTTGGAGTACAGCACGTGCCCTGGCACACCTCTGTGCTGGAGGCTGTGATGGCAGTGGCACAAAACTGCGCTGTAGAAACCTCAATTCCCAGAGTCGGTCAGAATTATGGCACACAAGGAGAAAGGGAAGGGTCTTAACCTTTGAGTGTGTGGGAGGGAGAGCTCTGGAAATGGAAAAATAAACATGCAGCCCAGGAAAAGTGTGTTCTTAATATAGGATAAAAAATTATTAAATGTGATTAAATTTGAATTTCTACAGTGTTGACTGAGCTAATTGTAAAGTTTAATATCATCTCATTCAAAGAAAATCAAAACTTTGCTGATAGTACAGCTGATTTTGTAGTTCCTGACAGGCCACTACAGAGGACTATGATTTCCCTTAACTGGAAAGTGAATTTACTATAAAGCTTTCTGATGGGGAGAAAATGGCACAATTTTTCCATTGTTTCGCTTTGATTCCTTGGCTGGTTTTCAGTCCTGCTGTGTTGCTGGACCATCAGGGACATAAAGCAACACCACAGCTACTGTGGACACATCCATAAGTGGTTTAGCTCTGCACGGAAACTGCATCAGTGAGAGGAAATTCTGCAGGTGACTGCAAAATCTGTCACCATATGCCTCTCATTCCACGACAGAAGGGGACAGCTTGAAAAACATTGAAAAGTCTTTGGCAAAATGGTACAATTACTACCCACCAGCTTGCCGCTAGGAAGAGAAAGAGAGCTTAAGCTCTGTGGCATGAGTGTCTTCCCTTTCTGTCTGTCTTCTGGATGATGGTGGGCTGCAGCTCCCCACATCCACTGTCGGTGGTTGTCATTCACAGCCTCCTAAGAAGCTTTTCAGATAACTGAGCAACAGGATGAATATATGACGGGCAGCAACCATGGTTTTCCTGAGCCACGGCTTGGTCAGAAACTGATATTGAGGCATTGTCAGTAAGCACTCCCTGCAGTGGGATGGGATGTACCAGTTGGCCTCATGAGACAAACTCATTTCAACAGCTTTAATAATAGGGGAGTGACTGTCAATGGAAGAGGAAACAGCTTATTTATTTATATTTTTTAAAAACAAAACCATAAACCAAACCACAAAATTTGCAATACTTGCACATTCCCAATGCCAGGGATGGGATTATATTTGTAAGGTTCTCTTATACAGTAAAATATTTGGAGAGTTTATTTCAATTAGCACCTAGATTAGGTTCAGCAAGTTTTGCAATATTTAGCATTCTTTTCTGGAAAATACTGATTAAACCTGCTTTTCTACTAAGAAAGGCCAATTCAACTAAATTGGAAGGATTCATGAAAGTGTAGTGATTTTGCAGATATTTGTAATAAATAATGTTAACATGTTGCAATATAATCAAACTGTTGCATTTAAATCATGTTTTTCTTCCAATATGCTTTAGCTCAATTACTTCTGAGGGCTGTCTTGATATGTCTTAGGTAGAAGAATCTTTCTACAGATGTCAAAGCAAACGTTTTAGGGGATGTGTTAACTACCTCATTTCCAGGTACCCATTAGCATCAACTAAGCAAGACCAATATGCAAAGAAGGACTACAGAGAGATGAAATTATTTTAAGGTGAGGGGGGTGGTGGGGAGGTGGACTTCTCATTGTGATTTATGGAAATAGGAAGTTGTGAGTTTTCTATGGACTAAAATTGATTATTTTTAAGCAGCATTAGATACATTTACTGCCACAGCTTACATTTAATGGTAAAATATATGCTCTCTAGTTCAGATAAAATAATTCTCTGAGCTAATATTGATTTAGGATTAGAGTGAAAAATAGATTTCACTTTCTCATGTTAAACTAATTCCAAATTAAGATTTTAAATAAAAGGTTAGAAAGAGGTCTCAAAAATAAATCACTTTGGAAGCTTCACAACTTCACTATTGTTTGTCTAATAAACATCAAGCTTATCTGCTGAAAAGAAACTAAATGAAAAGTATTATTCAGAAAGGAGCTTTGCCAAAGATGTTTTAATGAGTGAGTTTGATTCCATAGTCACTTAGTGAGGGTAATAAGGTACAAAAGGCAATGTAAAATCATTGTAAATAATGTAAATGCAAATGATGCTAGAAGTGACAGAAGGCATTTCTGGGGCTACTGTTAAAACACACACTTACTGAAATGAAAGGTGAACAGGATAAATGACCAGGTTGCTGCAATCAAGATACTCCATCACTGATCAGAAATACAGCTAGGAGCTGATCTTTTTTTCTTAGGTATATAGAGCAAATCAGTTAAGGGACATGTGTTAACCAGCTCATTTTTAAGCACGCTTAGTGCAGTGATTAAATTAGTTTTAAGTGCCTTAGATACTAAGAAGTACACTGTTAAAGAACTAGATAACTAGACAATTTTCTACTGTATTTTCAAATAAAGATAATATTTTGAGCTTGAAAATGAAACGTGAGAAAGTTAAAGAAGTAGTTATTGAACTAAACTAGTGCTTTTCAGTATCATCTGCTGAGTGGACTGCTATTCTGGCTTAAAAGCCTCATATAAGCAGCTAAAGCGATCGCTCACACATGTAATAGATACAACTATTTAATAAAAAATGAATGAAGAGCTACTCATACCCTGCTGTGAAACAGTTATTAGTTTCTAGTATAATACAGGAATTTGCATCTGCTAAAGAAATGCATTTAAATGGTGAAGAATGTTTGATGACTGATAGTTACATTTCATGTATTAAAACAAAAATATTTATACTGCTTTTAAATTCACAAGTAAATAGCTGTCATCATGCCAGGCTATAAAAAGCTGATTTCCATGTCTTTATGGCATGTAATGATGAATGGAACCACACTAGCAGTCCAGGTTTGCTGGGGTTTTGTTATACTTTTCTCAGTAAATTTTGATCTCCCAAGTACTGGCTTTTGAGGGTATGTTGATACAAATGTAATCAGCAGTTGAAGAAATGGGAAAATACTGAGTAAAATCTTGATCCCACTCATGTCAGTGATGTACTTTCTGAAGATTTCAGTGAGACTGTTATTATATTTCTTGGGCTTTACATGGTATACACATTTTTGTCTTTCAAGAGAGAGAAAAATGTTGGCCGCCCTACAATAATGAATACCACTGGCACTGGCAAACTTTCTTCCTTCAGGAAATAAGGACTCCTGAGGCAGGCGGGCAGCTGGTGCACTGATATGACTCTGCCCATAGTGCTGGCCAACATTGTCTCCTTTTTCCTTGTATACCCCCTTTTTCTATCTGAATCCATCTGTTGTCTCTTGTCTGATACTTAGATAGCAAGCTCTGTAAGATTTAATTCAGAAGCCCTAATTTTGTTTTATATTTTAGGTGACTCCTGATGATGAAAATCTGGTCCAGAATTTGGACTATTCTCCTAATATTACTGTCTGTATGTCTATTAAAATTAATGCTAATATTCTGTGTATTTCCACTAACTCCTGTTAATTAGTAATTTAATTTAAGCATAATGTGATTTTGATTGAGTTTTCTGTAGTAGTTATAACACACAAAGCACCAGGAGATATTTGGATGAAAACGGAACTTTTACTGTTATTCCAGCGTTGATCTTAATAGCTGTACACATAAGAAACTTGATAAATAAAATATTCAGTGTGCAAATTTTCTTCAGTAATCAATAAGCATCTGGAGCCATATTAATCCTAGAAATAATTCTACTGACTGTAGTGGATTTGCACCAGGAATTCATTTAGCCAGCATTGCTTGTGTTGTGCATAACTGTCCGTTAACTTCCTTTCTACAATGGGATGTTAGAAAGTTTATGCCCAGCCCTGATGCTGCTGATCCCCCTGGGCTGTTCCTGAATGTATTATGATAAATGGCTAATAGTGCTGGCGGTGGTGATAATCATACTGTGTGATCAATAACTACAGAGAGGAAAACGAGGTATAAAAGGAAACTCTACGAGGTATAGGGAGGAGAGCAAAACCAACACCAGGACTGCTTTTTTGCACGTTGACTGGAGTCTGAGATGTGGTACCCTGGGTGCGATGCCCACCGCTGTTGCCATGGAGACTGTGCTGAACACAGACCTTCCATCCGCCTGGTACCTCTGTCCTGTGGGGAAACCTGCAAGATTTCTCTCCGAGTAATGACTCTGTTTCCATGATCTGGGATGCCGCTTCCCAAGACATCTGCATGTCCTTTCCCTGTTTTGTAATCTCTGCTTCAGTATAAATGATAAACAAGTGAATAAAAACAGATACAAAACTGGCTATACACATGTGAACTAAGTACTTGCAGCTCAAAAATAAATGCCTTAAAACACATTCAATGAATTAAACGGTGTTGCTTTTGCTCTATAGACAGGTTAGTTGAAAAACCCATACCTGTTGATTAAGTAGTGCTTTTTTCAGCTCCTTTTCATGTCTCAATTTTGGGGTCTTTCAGTCTGTGCCCTAACACTTGCCCTTTTAGCTATGACCTTGAGCTGCTTGTAGGTATTTTTGTGAAACACGAGTGATAGGTGATATATTTCCTCACAGGATGCACTTTTAACACATATTGAGATATTATCCAGAATAAGAACTACAGATTACAGTGTTTAACATTTATGAAATTGAATAATAAATTCAATTGAGTAACAAAGCATATTTTTAATTAGAAGATCTAGCTACTCTCAGATTTGGGTGGGTTTTTTTGTTTTTTTGGTTTGGTTTTTTTTTTAAATTTTAAAAATTATTTTATAAAATCTATATAGAAAAATAATTAAGTCTACAAAGGTGCTTTTTGTCATTGAAGTAGGAAAAGGATAAATTAATTTACACTTACGATGTTGTATTTATCTAGAATAGCCATACACCTTTTCCTTTTTAAAATATGGCACAATATGTATAAATGGAAGTACTGTAATCCCTGGCAGATGTACTAATTATGTAACACATGCCAGTTCATTATCTTATTCTAAGACAGATGTAGTTTGTATTAAAAAAAAAATAAATCTGAAAATGGTCTTGAGGTTCAGTGCACACATTAGAACTGTCAAAATGGTGTTTTCTAAGTCACAAGTACAGTGTTGACAAAAATAACATATTTGTAGAAGGATCTCCAATTTTCTGTTTTCTTGAGACCTTCAGTCTGTTTTACATAGCATCTGAGGCTGATGCTGTGGGCCTTTTCTTGTCCCTCTGTGTCCTGATGGCAATTCTTCCATTACTTGTGATCCCCTCCAAGAGAAGCTACAGCAAGATCATTTCATTGTTGTTGTAAAACACTGAAGATAACATTAAAACTTTTGCATGTACACGTTCAGTAAAATCTCATAATGATCTAGCAAGGCTTAGTCTTCCTGGTGTAGCAATAATGTTTGATGCTTTGTAGTGTCTGTTCTTTAATTTTCTCACCTGTTGTATCTCATTGCCATTCATTTTAGTGTTGAGCATGACATGACGTCTCTGACCATGTTTTTATTTATAGATATTTGCCATTTTCCTTTCCACTTCTGCTCTCTCATCTTCTGTAAAACATCGGATCATGTATGTGTAGGGTTGTACTCCCTGTTCCAATAACAGAGAGTGGTAATTATGTCAAAAGATGATAAAGCCATAAAACCAAACATATTTCCTGTCTGCCTTCACCCCAAATCTAGTTAAAATGTCACATAGGTAGACATGTCATCTTCAAAAACTGATGCTGTGATGATATTTTAGTGTATTTTATACTAAAACATTTGTTGTTTAATTAAAAGTCTTTGTAATCTAAGTCGGAAAATAACATGAGCTTTAAGTCTTGCTAACAACAGTATGTTAAAAAAATAAAAGCAAATGAAAATATTTATAAACCTTTTCCTGTGATGAAAATGCTTATAAACGTAAAATGTTACAGGCTAAAGCACCGCCACCACCAACTGCACATGCGGTTAGCTAAGTAGAAATGTTACCTTATCTTCCCCTCCATTGTTCGAAGAGAGATTGCTCAGAGGTTACAGTATTTTGTGGACTGTAATGAAGGTCTGCTGCTATTGTTCTTGTGATGTGATACTTTCTGCCAAGTGTCTCATTACTAGGAGTGGACCTGGTGTATTTCACTTGGTCAAAACAATTCATTAAACTACTGCTGAACATCACATTTTCCTTTGGAACAGATTTGGACTGTTACTGGTTTGGAACAGAAGAATAAGAAAAAAATAAGCACAAGTTAGGTTTTTAACATTTGGAAAAATTTCATTAGAATATTTGTATCTCAGAATAAGCACATTTATAGGAAAATATGTTCTTTGCTAAAGAAGGAAATGTTTTTCCTTAAAATGGTTTGATCTGGTTTCATAACTCATAATTAAAACGTGCCTTTTCTGTTGTTCATTCTAGGAGGAGAGTCTCTAATGTGGTAATTTAAATCTTTGGAAGATATTTTTAACTGGTATTTCATTAATGACGTCTCATGGGGGGAAAATAAGGAAGACTTCGAGATATCTGCTTTTAAAAAGTAGGAGAACATATGGGTAAGTTCCTGATGTATTAAACTATTAAAGGAGGGTGTAGTTGAACATTTGCAAGCCATGTGCAAATTGACTTGGGTAAAACTGCTTCTCAGGAAGGGTTTGTGCCACACACAGATTAATAACAGGACCTTACACCAGTGCAACAAAAGGGTGGTTTTTGTTTGGTTTGTTTTTTGGTTTTAATGTGGTTGGACTCTAGCTGCTGATAGCAAAGCCCTGGCTTGGTCCTTGAGTGCTTTCACGGAGGTTGGAGGGACCCAGGTAATGAGGTCTTCTTCCATTTAATTCTAAAATAGGCTTGGATGCAATTCAGTGCCTGCCAGAGTTAAACTAGGCTTCACTCCTGTCTGCTGTGGTTTGTGGAGGAGAGTGATATATTCTCCTTTAAGATAAAACTTCTTCTCTTTGCCACGATGAAACATCAGCCTGAACTAGGAGTCAGTTAATCAGACTATTTACTTTAAAAGGCTTTGGAGTATGTCCCAAAAGCACAACCCCAGGAATCTTTATTCAAGTAAATAGTTTTCCTGGAGTCAGTAGACCTGCTAATAAGCAACTACTCACTCCAGTAACGCAGGATTATGTTTTAATTCTGTAATTTGACTGCCCGCTTATGTTTAATGACGTTTATTTGTAGGAATGATGCATTTTGGAAAGTGAGGTCAGCTGGAACATTTATGGTGTTCATCTGTCTTCAACCCTTGATCTTGCAATGTATCAGTCACTAAAAAAAGAAGTGATTACTCAACTGTAAAAAGGAAATGGTTGGTAATATTAGTGGATTGTACCCTATGAATATTCCCAAGTGTAGGGTGCAGAAATGATGCTCATTTCAAAACAAGAGTAAAAAATACAATATTTTCCATTAAAGATTTTACAAATTAGCACTTCATCATTTGAATTTTAGTCTGAAATAAGTTTTTTATTTAGAAAAGCCATTTTTCTCCTTCATAGAAAAACTGTTTCCATGTGGTTTTAACTTTTTATGTTAAGTAAAAATATTTTTTTCCAATGTTTTGATAGCATTAATTTGGTAATGGATTATTTCTACTACTTGGCTCCAAAATTTAGTGTAGACTTTAATGCCAGCAATTTTAAAGCTGCATATATTTTAAAAAAATTTTTCTGTGTGATTTTGTGTTGTAATTCTTATTTTTCATTGATTGCCTTGGATGTTATCTTTCTCAGATTATATCAGATTCTCACAGTTTTGTTGTGGAGTATTCTGATATTGTAAAATATATTATTTGTCCTTGCCAAGTGCCTCAAAAATAAAAACATACCAGATTTTTTTACACATTTAACATTTGTTAATCCTAACAATCACTTAAAATTATTTTCCTGTTGGAGAGAGAGAAGAAAAATGTGAATATTAAATATCCACGATCCAGTAATGATATTTAAACTACCCTGTAGAATATTGCATTACTCTAATTCTTTATGGTCTTTTGTAACTATGAACAAGAACTTAGCATAGTTTAAGACACAGCACTGAAGCATCTGTCAGATCTACACCTATTGATGTAATATGAGCACAAGCAGAGAAATAAGCATTTCACAGTATCCCTGAACAAAATCATCTGTGACAATTGGCAGGGTGCCATTTTTTTTAAATATAGTTGTCCCAGTTGCTTGTTTCAACAACTGTGGCACTTAAAAGAACAATAAGGTTGAAAACAAACAATTATTTAAAAAAAAAAAGTTCTGGAAATCTGAGATTGAAGTAGTAATTATTTATGTAATTTCAAGATAAACCCTTGATATTTTTCCACTTCTCTATTTTTTCTACTGCTCGGTACATAAATGTCACTCTTCTCTAGTGTAGTCATACTACCTTCCTGTGATGTGAAAAATAACGTGATTAAGTGTTTTAGTTCAGATGAGGTGTGCATTTCTGAAGAGATCCTCTTGTGAATCCGAATTTACCATGCTTTGGTTCCATCGCAGAGCAACCTTGGAATGAGCAAACTTTACTCTTTTTGGGTGAAACTAAACTAGAAGATGTGGTCTAACCATCAGTGGATGTTAGTATTCATTTAGTATGGATAGCAATCCTCAGCACCAACTCTTCAAATCTGCTTCTGTTGGGTTGCATCGGAGGAACATTAGAGGTTTCCTGCAGTTTGTTTTAATTTTTCAGTGAAGAAACATAACCTAACAATTCTTTCAAGGCTGGTTTTTTCTTTGGTGATCACTTACAGTTTTTTCAGAAAGCTCTAAGTCCTTGTGCAAAATTGGCTGTTCATTATTTTTCTTAAGGAAAGCATTCATTACAAAGTGAGAAGAGGCAGTTCATCTTAAGTCAGCCAGTTTTTATCTACATGATAACCAAGAAAATTTTAAAGATGTCTTCTGCATTTCCTAAGACTTACCATTTTAGTCACCCTGTCATTAACTTTGTATGCAAGACAAATTAATTTCCCAAGAGTCACCATTAACACTTGGTAGAACTTGAAATAGCTATGTCAGGATGGTGTGTGTGAGGTTCCTTAGAACTGGGGTTTAAGTGCTGAGAAAGAAACAAGCAGAAAGACAGGCAAGCGGAAGAACGTTTTCAGTTAGGTTTCCTTCTTTGGGAGAGCCACAGAAATGGATCGCTCCTCATGCATACCTTAGGAGGTCCACAAAGAACAGTGATGTCTTCGTGAAATGAACATCAGCATGAGCGTGCCCCTTGCACAAAGCCCCAGAAACCAGCACTAGCTCATGGAAGGTGTCTTCTGTCCTTTACAGCTTTTAAATCTTGTGGTGGAGCCAGGCTGTTTAACTTGCAAGTTAAACAGCAAGCAATAAACAAAATGCCTCCCCCTCCCCCTTTATTTTTAGTCCTGTATTAAAGCTGTTTCAGTAAAGAAAGTAGTATTCTGATGCAAAAAAATGAAGTGGAAATAAAAGCTGAAATTTGTTTGAATATCTGTACTTATTTTTGCAAATGGCTTAAATAATGTAAACTGCATAGAGAAACCTGTGTGAGTTTTTTAACTGAGGAAATACAGAGCTTCTCAACTGACCTTCCAGTCGTTGCAAAAAGAGCAAAGTGTATGTTTGCTTTAAATTTGAAAGTTATTTTCCATTTATGCCCAGCGACAGAAGGTTGGATTTTGAATATGTCTAGCAAACAAATCTATGGGGAGGGGATCTGGGGATCTTTGAACTATTTTTATTTGAATATGATGATAATCAGTGGAAAGTGTAAATTTATATTTTTATGTTTTAAAAAAGCACTTTTTATCAGTTTAACTCTGATCCCTTTACAGGTGTCAGCAGGAATTTGGATCTTGAAAAGTTTTAATCCAAATGCATCACATTGAATGGTTGTTTCTCATAATACAAGTCATACTCCAGTGACAGTTACATCAGTTTAAAAAAACCCCAAAACTTTGCATAAGGAATTGCAAGGATAAAAAAAACTTGACTTTGTCCACTCCTATCTGTGTTTTGGGAGGATAAATATTGTAAGCATAAAAAAATTCAGCCAATGTGAAAAACAGAAAAGTAATACTATAATTTGAAATCCTACCACGAATTAATTCCCTGCTTAACAGATATTGCTAAATACTGTGGGAAAGACTAAAGACTATGGCCTGAAAGTTTTAAAAAAAATGAAAATTGAAGTGGAACCTTCCCCTGTTCCACCCTCCTTTTGTTGATCTCTACTTGCTGCTCGTACTCTTCAGGTTAGGTCACTACAGCCTGGATACCTTCAGTGGTCACAACAATGTGTTGCCAACCAACATGCTTCTGGGTTGTTTGGATTTCGTAATTTCTACCCAGAAAACTAAACTGAAGTCTGCGCAGCCCTACCTACTAGCTGACAAGGAAAAACCCTGCCTTCCTCTTTGTGCTAGCTCTGACATTCCTTGAGTGTTTTCCTGAGCTGATGCAACTCACCCAAGAAAACCCCTTTTTTGCTGGGAAAGCTGAATCTGCTAAATGGGAGGTTCAATGCCAGCACTGGGAGAATTTAACTGCATGTGTGGAGAGCAGATCAAAAATTGTGAGAGACCAGTTCTCTCCCTTTTCACAGCAATGAACTTTGAGTGTGGCTCGCTGTTTCATGCAATTGCACCCTATGCTATTAGCGACTGAGTGAAGGGCCTGGTGGATGGAATTACAGCCCTATGGTCTTGCCTTCTCCCATCCTTATCTTTGTGGCTTTGCTCCTCTGGGCAGCTCTAATAGCACAGCCTTGTTCAGGACTCAAGTTCGTTCAAGAATTAAGAGTCCAGCTGATATAAGCAACTCATAAGCCGATATAAACAACTCATACTGGCTGTAAAAAGTGTTTTGATGATACAGCTTATAGCAGTTTGATGAGTAAAACAAATTGTTCTAGCCAAAGCATTTTCTGTCTGTGTCTACGCTTGGGATTTTGATAACAAAAATAGCACAAAATGTCATTGGTAGGTGTGCCAAATGCTTCTAGCCTGTGTTTGTCCTCAGATCATCTCATTTGCTGCATAATAAATTACATCTATTGGAAATACCTTCTTCTGTAACTTCTGTTTCTTCTTTCCACTCTGAGCACTCACACCTAACTACTGCTTATCCTCTGCAAAGTTATAGGAACAAGTAGGAACAAAGAGCCTATGGAGGTGTGTGTTTCAATGCTGAAGTTTATAAATGAATCTAAATGACATGGGCCTCCTTCCACTGAGTTACTTAAGTACTTTGAAACAAAACACTCCCCTCCAAATGGTATCAGTAGTCCACATTACTTAGGTGTAACAGGAGTTTCCGTATTAACCCCTCAGTCACCTACCAGCACAAATGTGCCTGCCAAGAGAAAACAGGATGAGGAGGTGTTTTACTGTTTTTCAGATGACAAAAAAAAAAATCATGCAAGGGCTTCTCAGACACAGTTGTATTAAACCTCTGATAGAAATGTTCATCAGAGCGTTTAACACTCACTGGTGTATCTTAGGTAGACTTACCACATGTCGTGGGTAGTTAAAAACTCTGTGGCCAAAGTAAGCCTTACGACTAGCTGACTGATGGAGGAGGTTCAGCGCTTCAGCTTGCGTTGGCACTAGCCAGACCTTTCATGCCGTTTAGGCCCTTTAGTCCAAAGTATGATGAAATTTGCACTGAACGCAAGGAAGCCTTTAATCGAAACAGCTCCCAAGTTAAGGACAAATAATGGATCTTCAGAGAGATGCTATGCTCCACAAAGCAGCTGAAGGAGTTTCGAAGAGATTTGAGAGTTTGATTACATGCTGGTGATACTGCCATTGCAGGTTGAGTGGAAGTCTAGCTTGATCTGATTAGCAAAAACTGGAACATGAGGACAAAACTGACAGTGGTGAGATGTTTTGGGAGGCTCTGTTATTTAGCAAACATGACCAGCTCAAAACTCCAGAGAGAGACCAGTATAACGAGAGAGGATAATCACCCCCAAATCACCCCCTTCTTTTCTAAACCTAAATTAAAACCTGTTTCTGAAAGTTGGTGGAAATTGTACAAATATATCAGGAGAGCTTTAGATTCATAATTTTGTCTATTTTTAGAGGATCAGTATCATGCAAGTTTACAACCATATTTGGATCATTTTGGTTATCAAACTATAAGAAGTTGCATGGTGGAAAATAAGAAAATTGCTAAAAATAGTTCCTAAAAAATAGCTGTAAAAAATATGTCGAGACTAGTTAGTAGCTGAGAAGGAGGCTTTTTTTTTTTTTCCAGTAGGTCACAAGTGTTTAATTTGGGGTGACATGTATGCCAATTTATGTTTGCAGATGAAAGAGATTGAATCAACATATACTTAATGCTTTATTTTGTTAAGTCATTTTACAGTTTGTGTGGTCAAGTAATCAAGAATATTTATCAACATTTAAAGTCTTCTAAAATAGATTATATGTTAATAAAATGTCTATATGAATAAGCTTGATTAATATTTATAAAATTAGTAAGCAAAAGATGTGTGAGAGCTATAATTTACTAACATTGACAGCCACCTATTTTTCCCCACCCCTAAATTATATGTCTCATTACTTACAAGACTGAGTATTGGTGGTGTTACGGTAGTAACTGCCATGTTAGGTTTTAGTACTTCCGTACAGTAAGTCGGTCTTCTCCAATTAATTAATTCAAATTCTGTCTTAGCATCCTGACAATCTTTATTACAAGGATTGGACCTAAATAAAGGTTAAAATCAAGCAGACACACGTTGAAAATACTGGAACAAGTAGTGCGAGAAAAATAGGAGAGTATATGTAGTTGTGCAAGTAAATAAAGAAATGGTTGGTTATTTTTGGCAAGAAGTGGAGAAGCATGTGATGTCCAGTTGTAGCTGTAGCCAAGGATTTATCTTGGGGCTAACTACTTTACAGGCAAACAGAAATTCCTTTTTCGCCCCACATCAGCTGAATACTATTCAGGGTCAAGAATGCTGTTTGCAGAAGTTGACCAGTCCTACAACCAACCACTAATATTTAAATGATGTATAATATTAGGGGCACGTTGTTACTGAGGGTGTATCCTGTTATTTTGTCAAGAGTTGAGCAAGGCAAAATGCTGAACTGTAACGTGGGGCACAAAATAGTCATTACATCCGCTCCGTCCTGTTACTTGTATAGCAAGTGGTGCGTTTGACGGTACCTGGCTAATGTGGCAGGGACTGCTCGTCAGGGAAAGATGGCAGACCGGATCTAGAAGGTTGGTGCTTTACAGTTATTTTTGGGGGCTGGGTAGGGGAGACTCTTCATCTCGTAAAGCAAGAGCGCTCATTTAAATGAATATGGAGTTCACGTGTTCATTCATCTTCTAAGCTGCAGGTCTTGAGAGTCGGGTCTTTTCCCGGATGCCAGTTTCCCCATCACGCACCTTACTTGTCTTTGACTGTTACGGGAGTTGGCAGCTGACGAGGTGGGGAAGAAGAGCTCACCGTTTGGTGTTTGACGGTGAGGACTGCCGTCACTGGCGGACTGTTAGGGGCTTTGCAGGTGCTCCTCGGGGAGCTCTCAGAAAGCACGAGGTTGCCTTCCTCCCGGTGCTGACAGACCGGGGCGGGCAGAGGAGACTTAGCGGTAGGAGCATCTCCACGGATTTCCCCGGGGAACCGTCAGCCGGCGGCGCGGACCAGGGGCTCCCGCCTCGGCTAAGCCGCTGCGAGGGGAGACGACGGCCACACGCCTGCCTCGCCTCACCGGTGCGGCAGGGCAGGCTGAGCGCCAGGCGCTGAAGTTTTGCTTCCCCGCTTCGGGGCCGAGGAGAGGGCTCGGGGCGGCGGCGGGCTCGCCGCGCTCGGGAGAGGGGAACCCTCGCAGCGCCGGCGACGGCAGCGGAGGGCGGCGGCGCGGGGCGGCTCCCGGCTGCGGCGGGCGTCGCACACGGCGGGGCCGGGCGGGGGCGCTGCCGCCGAGGCGCCGCGCTGGGCCGGGCCGGGCCGGGCGGCGGAGCGAGCGGGCGGGCGGGCCCCGCAGGCTGGGCCCCGCAGGGTGGGCGCGGGGCCGGGGCAACGCCGGAGCGGGGGGGGCCTCGGTGCGGCGCGGCCCCCCCCTCCGCGGCGCTACGGCGGGGCCTCGTCCCGCCCGCTCCGGGGCGATGGGCGGCGGCGGGCGCCGCTAGGCCGCCGCGGGCAGGGCAGCGGCGGAGGCGGGAGGAGGCGGAGGCGGAGGAGGCGGCGGCCGGGGGCGGGCTGGGTCCCTCCCCGGGAAGATGAGGCGGAGGCCCGGGCTGCCGAGCGGGCTGAGCTGGGGCTCTTCCCTCCTAGCCGCCAGGACAAGATGGCAGCGGCCGAGGCGGCGGCGGCAGCGGCAGGAGCGGCGGGGGTGAGGGGCTGAGCCCGGCCGGAGCGGCGCTTCCCCGGGGCGCTCCCGGACATGCCCAGGGCGGCGGCGGCAGCTCCAGCTCGGACGCCAGCGCGGCCCGATCCGTGAAGGTGAGCGGCCGGGAGAGATGAGGAGCGGGGCCGTCCCCGGCGGGCGGAGAGGGGCGCTGCCTCCGCCGCCGGCTCTCGCCCTCCTTCCCGCGGGGGGCTCCGGAGCGAGGCGGACCTTACCCCCGCGCCTGGCGCCGGGGCGCGGCGGAGGCTGGCGGCCGCCGCGCAGGGTCGGCTCGCCGCTGCCCTTGCCGGAGCCCGGCGGCGGAGCGCGGGCGGCGGGGCAGCGCCTCTTCCCCTTCCCGTCGCCCTCGACGGCGCCCGCTCCGCCGCTTCCCCGAAGTTTCCCCCTTTCCCGGCGCGGGGAAGCGCCCGCCCCGAGCCCGCCGGCGCTGCCCCGGCTGCCGGGCGAGGCCGCCGCCGCCGCCCGGTGGGGGGGGGGGGGGAGGCGTGGCCGCCCGCCTCGGCCGTTGCCGCCGGCGGCGGGGCCGGGCTGGCTCCGGCGGTGCCCCGCTCCCCTCCCGGGCGCGCCGCGGCCGCCTTCCTCCTTGTATGGTGCGCTCGGGCCGGCCGCGGCGGCGGCTCCTGCCGTTACGGGTCGTGCTCTCGGCGGGGTCCTCCGCCGCGGTGGGTCCTGGTAGCCCCGGCGGGACCCGACCGCCGTCCCTCGCCCTGACCCCCGAGGAGAGACCCGCGGGCAGCCCCCGATCTGCGCTGCGGGGGAAGTTGGTGCTGGGACGGGGGCAGCGAAGGGTGCTGAGGGACCGGGATCGATAAAAACAACCGGAGAGGAAGTTGGCGCGTTAAAATTTGGTCAGTTCCCAAGAACGAGCTCTGTAAAAACAGAGGGGGTCGTCGCCGGTGGCTTTAACGTAACGATTGCGGCAGGGGTTGTGCCGGGTCTGCTGTGGTTCCCGAGGAATCGTGCTATCAATTGTACAACTGGCAGATGTGTTTGCGTGTGTTTAACGCTGTAGGAAATGGTGATTCTTCTTCTTCTTTTTTTTTTTTAATTTACATTAAGCCCTCAATCGTCAGTGCTATGTGCTTACATACATATGTATCTTTCTTTTGAGGCTATACTTATGTTACTAACTGTTGCATCTGACTTAAAATGTCAGTGCCAAAAACGGCGATGGTTTCCTTTTTTGTTAACTTGGTAAGTTGTTTTGAGACTCCCAGGCTTGCCCTCCCAGAAGTTATGTGGCGCTCTGATGTTTTTGCATCTTCCTGCTTGCGTATAACCTTGTTTATTTAGGTTACTTTAGTATCTTTAAATTGTGGGAAAACGCGTTATTAACGTGAGAGACAGTTCCATTAAGTAAAGCTGCAGTTGACAACAATGTATATTTCTGTGATTACTTTCTTCCCCCCAGTATTCCCTCGCTTTACATCATTTGCAAAAAGTTTATGCTCTGATTCATTTCACACAAAGTAGAAAAGCCTGGCTGGACTGTGAGGACTTACTTTCTGACATGACAATAATTCCGTAACAGAGTTAATTTGCTAAAGGTTTCTGTAAACTAAGTTTAAAATTCACACAGTAACTGTCTAATAAGTGTGGCAGCCAGCAAAGAGATTAATTAAGCACCTGGAAAATAGGTCAAGACTGTATTACAAAGTGGCATGGTGAGATCACAAATAAATAGAGCGAAGTGTTAACACGGACTTACCAGGAGAAAACTGATACCGATATAACAGTGGTGACCGCTTTATCTGTGCTGCTGCGAACCATTTATGGTAGCGCACGGTGAGATGATGTTTATAATAGTGTAAAACAGGAATGAGATAGAATTTTCATTTAATGCGCTTATTTCCGGGGACTTCTGTTGTTGTGCGAGTTCTGCTGCTTGCTCAGGGTGTGGCATCGGTTGTGCTTGTAAATGATTTTTTCATAGATATGTTTGGCTAGATGCTCTAATTCAGCTTGTAGTGGTGATGTGTGGCGCGCTGAGTTTGAGGACACTTTGTAATCAGAGATTCCATCAGCTGGAATAAAGTTTCATTAAAAAATTGCTCGGGAAGCTGCCGCTGACCTGCGGTCTCTGCCGGTGCCTGTGATTTTTCTTTGTTTCAGGTTTTTTGTGTTTGCATGTTTCCTCTCTCCTATCTTTCAAACAGCTACCTACAGAAACAGGGAAATGAGACTGGCTCCTGCATAACGAGATGCCAGAGACAAAGACAGGGTGTGGGGAGGAAGAGTGAGCTTTCAACTCGTTTTAAGGAAGTTGACACAACTGATAGCAACATTAGAATTTGTGTGTACTGCTTTTCTTGTTGTGTGCTTCAATTTATAGCAGTTGCTTCAAAACAAATGTTGTTTTGGAGGTGATTTTTCGAAAAGCGTCTGTTGGATTGATTTGTCCGTTGAAGGGGATGGGAGGCTGAGCAGCACTTTTAGAGGCAGAGCATTAGCTTACCAGCTCCTGGGTAGAACAGAATTAACTACGCTTAATTCTCGTGAAAATCCCAACCTAAACATGTAGGAATGTCAGGCTGTGCTTCTCCAAGTTTGTGTGTTTCGGGATGTACCTCTCTGTGCTATTTTAAGGGATTGCACTCTTCCTGTTTTTAGAATAGTTTTCTTTTTAACAGTGTATATTCTCTTTCTTGTATTTTCCATTCTGCCAGTATGCTGATTATAGCAACAAAGATCCTTTTGACAGAACGGTGCATTTTGAAACAGGAATTTTGTAGTTGGCTTTCTTACATGTGTGGGGGGGAAGAAAAGCATTGGTAACAGGCACAGCGCTCTCATTTGAGGCCGAACATGTATTTCAGAGGAATGTTAAATACAGAAGGAAAACTTCTTGTAGTTGAGCTAAATTTCGCTATTGCAATGAGAGGTCTGTGAGGTGGCATACGACTGCTGTGCACATACAGAATAGTTACTGTAGGCAGCATTGCTTTCTGCACAGAACTTCGTGGAAGAAAGCAGAGAACATCTATACTTTTTTTATTTTTTTATTAGACAAGCCCTAGCTTCACTGAATATATAACTATTTCATTCCATATGCAGAAGCATTACAGCTGAGGTAGACTGCTCCATCAACTAACAGAAGTATGAATTAGGTAGAGCAGGTCTGATAATCAGCTGGTGATACTGGATCGAGGGAGGAAGAAACATGGACGTAGGATGTCCTCCTGGTGATACCAGCACTCCTCCGTTAACGTGTTCACTGTTGAATTTTGTGAAATAGTATCCACTTTTCATACCTCAAAAAAGCTTGTTTGTACCTTTCTGTGTTTTCTGAGTTTCTTCAATTCCCTGATGATGTTACAATGCAGTTACAGGAGAATTTCAGAAGTCTTGGTACAGGATTAATTTGATGAAGAAAACATCCTTAGCACTTCTTCATTGAAACTATGAAGCTCCTGTAGATGGGTTATGTAAACTCACAGCTGGTCAAATACTTACTTGCAGCTGGTCTGACTATTAAATTTTCTTCCCTTTGAAAATTAGGGAAGTAAGAGTTGAGCTTGATGCTGGGGAGCTTTTACTAAGTTAATGTCTCTGTTCCTAAGTCACTGAAATACTATTTTTCTTCCAATCTCTTGACTGAAAATCTGAGATGGAGTGGAAAATAATGTATTACTTTCAATCCAGGTCTTGGAAGAAAAGCTCATTTTTCGGGTAAAGTATGAGATGGACCTCTAGGTATCTGAACCTGTATTTCAGAACTGGTTGGGTTGTGTGTGAAACCAAATATGAAGAAATTAGCAAGGGCGAGCATCGAGTGTGTTAGAGATGGCTGATGAGTGTGTGGTGCACCTTAAATGACGACGTTAACTATACTTAAAGCAACTTTCAATAGCTAGTGCTATGAAATGGGTTAGCAATGGGTTGGTTACCTTTTTCTGACTTCTACAGGCAGTGAACACTCTCTGTTTGACCTGAAATAACCTATAATGAAGCATAAAGCCTGGAAAATCCTGTTACCTGTTCTTGGCTTCCCCTGCCCCCCTTTACAGACCATTTTCATTCAGAGCCTCTATCTCTTTTACAGATTTATAGAGAAATGGAAGCTCTGTTTCTCTTCAAAGGCACTAACTTTTGAGTGATGGATGAGCAGAGGAACAACATGTAATTGTGAAAGTGGGTTTTAGTCTGTGACTTTATTTGATAGTGTAGTGTTTCCTGCAGGGTAGGTCCTCCCCCCCTCCCGCCCCCTTCATTCTTCAGTTGTTTTATTTCAATATAGTGAATGTTGGGAAAGATGGCAAGAATTGGTGTGTGCCTTGTTTTTAGATGCAGTTTGGGGATAATCTATGTACAGTTTTATAGTATTTTTTCACATTATGACACTATTTGTTTTTTCATATAGTGTCTTAATATTCCATTTCAATTTTGAGAGTGGGTAACGTTCTGACAAAATGGGGTTAATCTCTAGCTTAGCAATTTTGCTTGCAAATGGAAGAAGAGCCAAATAACTGGAGTGTTTTTTAAGCAACTCAGTTCAAGTAGTTTAGTTCTGATTTTTTTTTTCCTTATTCAGTGACTTGGAATCAGTTTAACTTCAAAATATCTCTCCCTATGTTATTAACTTTACATATTTAATATTCCCAGCATTATGTGAACTTCTTGTATGGTCTTTTTTTTCACTTTGTGTTTTCAGGAAAAATTAGGAAATACTCCTTTTTGGAAGTATATCCTTTTCTCCAGCTGTGTTGTGCCCTACAATACCTATACATTTGGGTGTAACAGGATGAAGCCTAGAAAAATGTTAAGTTCAAGTTCCAAAATACAGCAATAAAATAAGACCCAGTGAAATACCCAAAGACAAAACATATATATGAAAATATTTCTTATGTTTTTAGTATGATCAAAGCTACAGCACCTATCTCAATATTAAAAAAGTAATTGGATTCTTATGTAGAGGATTGAGTGACACTCCCATCAAAAAACAATTTTTAAAATCAGTAATCTTAAACTCATATGACTCCATTCTTGCTAAAATAATTTAACAGTTCCAGAAAACTATTTTAGTGCTTCTTAAAGCAGGTTACAAATTAAGTATAATTAGTGCTTTTCATGTAAAAAGTTGGCTACTGTCAAATGAAAATCCCTTCATATTTGTATAAACATTACTTGCTGAGTATGTACGGCACCGCAGTGACTACCCATTCAGAATAAGTGGTGGAAAATTTAGGGACAAGGAGACTCAGGTCCTAATACCTGTGCAGAGTCCCATTAACAACATCATTAAAAGAGGAGGGTGTGGCTGCAGGTCAGAGATGCTCACGGCTGCTTTCCATGCCTGTTGGAAACCACGCTGTAATCCAGTGACCTGAGTGTTTCTTACCCTTCTCTGTACTGGAGGCTGCTATCCTTTAGGTTACTACACTGTATTGTCCTGCAGCTGTTTTTATGTGACTGGACACTTAACTTCGGAGGCATGAGATTGGCAGGTGAGCACATGCTGGGTGAGACAAGATTTTTATCGCAAAGCTGAAGCTTGGCTGTTGCCTTGCCTTGGGGCAAGTGGTGTCCAGTACCTGAGAAAACTTGCTTTGGGTTATTTCAGGAGTTTTACTTTAGTTTTACTTGACTTTTGGTTAGAAGGTGAACTGCGAGATGGAAGTGAATCTCCTCACCTTGTGCTCACCTTGTCTTGAAGGATGGTAAAATGAAGTAGCAAAACTGGTCCCTGGACAGGAAAACTGCCAGTAGAACAACTTCAGCTGGGATTGCAATAACTGGTGCAGCTGTGCTTTGTGTGGGGCTGGAGTGTCTTCATTGCAAAGATGTTTGCTGCTTTTATTAGTGTGACCAAATCCCTCCAGGCCTGCTCCCTGCTCCCTAAGGTCTTTGGATGTGAACTGACATCTGAACCTTTCCCTGATCCTGCTGGTATAGACTGAAACAAGGGCCTGCCCACAGAAAGGAGCTAACATAGGCTCAATTTGTGAATGAGAAGGTTGTCATATAAATGTAAAAGTGCAGAGAGAAAACAAACCTCAGTAATGATAAACAATACAAAGTTTATTATAAGGGAAGGAAAGAAACTTTTTTTTTTAACTAACGTTTTAAGCTCCCTCTGGAAGATAAGAGTAACTACTAGCATCAAGTATTCATAAAAATTATCTTTATGCACAATTTTATCTGAAACATTAGTATTTTACTTTTGTAAAAGTAAATGTGCTTTTACACATGTAGATATGAAAACACATCTCTTCTGTTTCCACAGTCTCTGTTTACTACTTTGTTTTGGTCCTTTGTCAGTGTTTACAAACAATGGCATATTAACCTTTATCTTAGTCTGCTAGTTTGAATAAAATGTACTCATTTTTTTCCCCTCTTCCCTATGGTGCAGGTTTTGCCTGTATCGGTACACAACAATTGGTGGCACTTGCACAATTTCCAGAAGGCTTTTTATTTGTTTCTTGTAAGATGTCTTTCTTCCTTTTTGGCTGAAAAGCTGTTAATGTGCATCATTGCCTTGTAAACCTCTTCCTTCCTGTGTTTCCTAGAAACTTCGGTCATCTGCTGCTTCCTACCCTTTTCCCTTCAATTATTCTGTTTGGTTTTTTTGTGTTTTTTTTGTTTGTTTGTTTTTTTGTTTTTGGGTTTTTTTTTAGAATTGCTTACTTGTCTATGATCTATCTGTTCTAATTGAGAAGTTTTTTCCACAGCATGTTTTTGAAGATTTAAATTATTTATAGGGGTAGAGGAGGTCCTCACAAAATCTTTATTTTTCAGCTCTTGAATCTGTTTAATACAGGAATTTTGGTGTTTGGGATCTTAGTTGTGAAGCCCTTTGGAAGGAACAGGCTTTGTTCCTAAGAGAACAAAAAAGCTCTGTCTCCTCTTTCCTTATCTATTAATATCAACTTATTTTGTGATACAAGAAATAATTGGTATTCAGTCTAATAAGAATGGATTGCTTTTGTGAGATGTTAGAGGTTTTTTTAATACCTTTTCATTACAGCTTTCGAAATGGTGCTGTGGGCTAACTTCTTCCTCTGGCTGTGTCAGCTCTGAGCCCTGCAGGAGGACATTGTGGGAGTTTTTCTCAAGAAATATTTTGGGGGCTCTTTGTGACAAGTGGTCTTTGAGACTAAATTTGTTTTTAAAACTCACTTGAAGAGATGTCTAAACGCTGTTTTAAAGATTAAAACAAGAGTGAATGTTAAAAGTTTGTTTATGCTACAAATGGAAAGATTATTAAATATGGAAGGGAACACAACAGAGGAAAAACTGACGCCCATTTATCAGTGTTATGTTCTAGCTAGCGGGGTCATATGCTGCATGCAGTCTTGCCTTTCTTTTTGCATACCTTTCTGTATAGTTAAATCAATAAGTTCCTCTGCATAGGGGCGAGGGAGAAAATTCTTGCACTTGTGGCTTTGGGAAACGTTATAATATGGGTTATTACAGTTATTGATTCATTAGGAGGCAAAAGGCTGAGCCTTCTCTGAGAGAATATGCATGTCTAATGCACTGATTTTTGCCCACAGGAAATGCTGCTTTCTCCACGTCTTTAGAACTCTAAAAGAAGTGGTGAACACCTATTTTTCCCTCCATTCTTTCTTTATTGTTCTACATATGCCATGTCTAATTTATACAACTGTTTTGAGTAAGCAGCCAATGCTATCTTCATGATGTTGTTGCTTACAATGAAAGAAAACCACCTGTTATATAAAAGCAAAATATTAAAACCAGTTTTAGGTAAGGAATTTGTATTCTGAAAAAAACATTAGGACTTTGAAGAGTTTTCATTTTGTGTGTATATATAAAAAACCCTTTCAAACATATACTTACTGAGGGTGTGTGTGTATGAACACACACAAACATATATATACTTCAGTCAGTATATGTTTGAAAGTTGTTACTGGGTGCAGCTGAAGTAACTGACCTGAAAACTGTAGCAGAAAAAGATAAATCGAGAAGAGTGTTAGATTAGATGTCTTAATTCTTTTACAGTTAAGTCAGATTTAAAACAAAAAGAAGGCTAAGGTTCTTATTTACTGTAATATTTTTGTCGCAGAAGGTATTGAATATTATCTAGGTGTGCTGTCTTGACAACTCAGTAACTGCTTGATAACTAAGTTCTTGTTGGTTGTATTGGAAGAGTGATTATGATTTTTCATGTATTTGGGGAAGGTTTTGACTCAAATGTTACTTACTGCTGGGTAGTTCTCAATGTGTAGGCAACAATTTTATAGACCCCCTGAACTATGCTCTCTTGCTACAGTAGACCCTGATTTGGAAATTTTTTACATCATGTCAGACTTATTGCGCTCAACAGGTTATTTGTGTCTGTGCTGTTGCAAACTTAATGTGTAAGTCCTGTGGGGAGAACAGTAATTTTGCATCGCTCTTCTGATGTGTGCTTTGTCCAGCTGAAAATCTTTTATAATAAGAGGGAGAAAGATAATTTTGAACAAACCTCCTCCTCCTTGAGTAGTTTAGAGGACTTGATGAAGAATCAACTTTATGTAAGTAGGACCCCTTTGTGGGCATGCAGATGTTCCGGCATGCCAGCCATTCTATGAAGGTGAAGTAGCAATGATGAAAATAGGCATGTAAATTTATATTCTTATAGGAGCTGCATTTGATATTGTCTAGAGCTATTCTAAAATGAAACTTCTAAATAAATTTCTTAGCTGGGCTGTTCCGCTTCTAATTCTAACAAAAGCCCAGCAGACTAAGAATGCGAAGTTAAGCAATGAAATCAAAATAAAATGGCTGGACATAAGAAAGAAAAATGGCATATGTGTTTGTTAAGGGAGAGGGGTTTTTTTGTTTGTTTGTTTGTTTGTTTGTTTTTAAAAAGCAGCATACGAACAGGTGGTTTACCAACAGGTATTTTGAGCTAAACCCCTCTATGAAATTTTATTTCTACTTTAGGAAAGGTGGCAGAATCTTTTGGAATACGTACAGCAATGGAAAAAGCATGGGTTTATGTCCTACCTCTCTACTCTTCTTGATCCCCCTTACCGCATTGAAGAGTGTCAGACAGTAGCAGGAGTTTGAATACATCCCTTCAGCACTGTACTGTCGTGCAGAACTCGAAGGTGTGGGCTCTCCTAAACACCACTGTTAGGGATTTTTATTTCAGTGTGCCTACTGTTTTCAGGTTCAAAAAGAATTAGTCTTTTAAAAGAAGAGATTAGGCTGGCGAAGCCCCGGCTGGTTGAAATGCGCCGTTTGTGTTGATGGTGGCACATTCTGATTTGGAGAGCATGCTCTCATTCGGGGCTGGTGGCCGATACTGCGCTGCTTGTGCTTTCTTTTCAGTTGCGTAACAGCTTCTTGCCCAGCGGAAAAATAAATGCTTGAAGTATTATTCCATTTGTCTTTTTAACTATGATTGCAGTCATATTGGCATCACAAGATTTAGCTTTTGATATTTGTGGAAAATATGAATATAGCAATTGTATTCTTTGCTACTGCTACTTGTACGAATGACAGCGTTGAGTCATAGGAGTTCACTCTGATATTTTATGTAAAATACGTTTGTGTTCAGTGTATGGCGTCAGTTCTGTTTCCAAGTATTGAGACAATGGTGCAATTGAGACTAGCTCACATCACACTTAAATGAACTTATATTTTCAGTTTCTGGTATCAATGCAACATTGGTAGCATCCGATTAAAAATATCTCAAATGTTGCAGAAATCTAAAGTCAGCCCTGTAACATTTTTCTTAGGTGGCTAGTAACTACATTTTACAACTGCAAAATTGGGTCACTTTATTGTTCGCTTCCCACTAAGACTCTCTCCAAGCTTGGAACCAACCTCTGCCCTTCCAGCCTCAACTCATCTGTGCAGGACTGAGGTTTCACGTCAGGCAAAGGCTACCACTGGCTTAGCTTAATTTTGTTGGTGTATGATGGGCCAAAATTTCCCGAGCTCTGAAATATCTCGTGTTTTAATCAAAGATTGTAATCATTGCTATTGTCATTAAACTTCTGGGTCTCTGGTAGCGACCCGTAGAACTGGGTGTTGGCTGCTTTGGTGGGCTATCATCAGCGCTGCCTCTGCATCTCGCTGTTCGCTGTGGTGGAGTCTGTGTGTGCCCGTGCACTTCATGTCCAGAATTGCCTCCGTGGTTATGCGAGGAAACGATTCATATGGCACGTGTTAACTTGAAACTGCTCAGTGCTTTCTCCTTTGCTCCACTCCCTCCCTTCCATGGGTCAGAGATCTGTTGGCAGAGCTGGTTTCAAGGTGGCCGGGGGGTGGGGTTCTCTGGGCTTGTATCTCTTAACTCTTTGTACTTTCTGTAGATGCTTTGTCCTTTATAAACTGCAAGAAACCTCAGTTGCCAGTGCTTTGTTATGAATCGTACAGCTGGAGTAAGGGAATTCCTCAGGGTGAACAGTTCATGGGTATGAAAGTGCTCACATCAGTACAGCCTGTTCAGCGATGTATCCAAAATAAACAATAACACAGAGGTGCTGCTGCTACCAGTAATCAGGTTTCTTCTGGGGGGGAAGAGAGGGCAACTACTTCAGCTTTGTATTTGCTAAATAACTTGAAAAGTTGGGCGGCGTCTAATATAAAAAGAACAATTTTTTTTACCTGGAAAAAATGACAGTTAGCATCCTTGTGGTGTTTTCAGTGATGCATAATGTAAATAAAACACTTACTAAGTGCTACTGCTCAGCTTGTGCATTTGCTGGAAGTTACTGAGCTTTTTAGAGGGCTCCCTTGATGTCCAGCTGCACTGCAAGAAGGGCGTGAGTGTGTTTGAATGGGTTCTCACCAATGGAGGTTTGAAAGAAGTTGGAAAACAAGTTTTCTTGAGTTAAATTGTAACTATAATATTAGGTGGTTGCCACTGGTTAGGCTTTGCCTGCTGGGGATTTTACCACAACAGCAACAACATAGTGATTGCAGTTCTTGGGGCAGTTAAAAGGGGCTGTTTATTTTGCGGAAGAATTCAGGGCGTAGTGTGGAAATTTTTCTTCAGCTGTGCTGCAGTGGTCTTACTAACTTGTTACTCTGCTGCACACCCCCCCTTACTCTGTCATGAGGAAATATCAATTTATAGTTAATTATTAATAGTGGTCAGGCCTGGAACAGCCTGTGCTTCTCAAGGTTGTTAGTCTGCCAAATTGGTTGTGTTTATGAATTTGCCTAGAACTGCTTGAGAGGGCTGGAGATGTAATTTTAAGAATCTAATAAAGAGCATTGTTACAGTTAGGTGAACATTAGCAACACATTAGCAGAGGTGCTCCATTTCACTGAGTTCTCTATTCAGTTTCTGTAGAGAGAAGCTTGACGGGGGGGGGTAAACTGTGAAGCACCTCCTGTTTATTGTCATTACTTTGTGAAAACATATTTAATCATTTATTTAAATGAATAAACAATAAATTTACTTATTTAAAATGTGTGTACTTCATTACTTTGTGCATACCTTCTTCAGAAGCACAGAATTCACAGTCTCAGATCACAATTCACACATTTTGTATAACTTAATGTTTAATAACCTAAGTGTAGACTTCCCAGTTCTCTCTGCTTCAAAGTTTGAGCCAAGAAGACTCATTTCCTTCGAAGGGAGCCTATCTAGAGGTAATAATAGTTGGTAGCTGTCTCAAGACAGTCTTCCTTTTCCACATCCCCTGCAGTATTCACTAGCAGCATCTGGCACGGTGAGGCAGGATGCAGCAACCTCAGTATTGGAGCAAAGCAAGCTGGAGAACTCCAGAGAACTCCTTCCTTGGGGAAGGAGAAGAGGGCCTTAAAAATGTCTGTAGAGGGAATGGACAGACTTCTCCAAGGCTCAAACTGAAAATTGAGTCTGAAGCTACGTGAGTAGCCAGAGGCTGCCAGTGGTACATCACCTGGGGATTTTCAGTCCATCTTCTGATGGTTTTGCTTACTCTGCTTTGGTTTGCACCCTGGAGTGGTCTTGTAGTGCATACATTCCGTTTTTATTTTAAATTGAATTTAACTGGAAGATGTGTGCCAGCTGCTCGTGAGTGTTCAGGCTCAAGTAACCTCCCTGAAATGAGCACAGAATGAGGTTTTTCTTTCCTTTAGCACCAGCTGCTTTGCTCTACACATCCTTCTCTTGTGCTGCAGGACTTGTTAATGAAGATATAGTCTGACAAGCTTCGGTTTGTATGAGGAAGCAAGAGTAGTCTTGATGAGAAATGTGCAGAAAGATTTATAAGCTCAGTGAAATGATTTGTGAAGGCAGGGGGGAGAAAGATCCACTGTGTGGTAGGTGAAAATGCACAGGTAGTATTCTCTTTTAGCAGAAGACCTGCTTAAAAAACCACAACCCCCAAACCCCTGCAACACAGTAACTCTTTACTCTTTCCTGTGTAGCTATCAACAGGATTATATTGTAACCTGAATCCCTCAAAATAGTGAAAAAAAAACCCAAACAGACAAACCCAAACCCCACAAACCTCCCCCCCAACAACCCCAAAAACAAACTCCAGAAAAAAAAAAAACCAACCCAACCAAACCATGCCCCCCCGCCTCCCAAACCAACAAAAAAGCCCCCACAACGTGGCAATGCTGTTATAGTAGAGGTATTGGGGTATTTTCCTTTTCTCTTCAAGGTTTGTTTTGCAGCTCTGCTGTCTGGGTGGGGGGCTGGGTTTTCATCTGGGTGGGGGGGAAATCAATTCTATTAATTAACTTTGCTTCTCAAAGCAAAGACCTCCAGCAGCTCCTTGTATTGGATAGTTACATGCTGTTCTGGTGTACTTTGTTGCATATATGTTAATGTATAGTAAGGAGTGTGCTCCTGTCTGACGTGACTTTTGAGCACTGCGTATGAGTGCATGGCAGAGGTTTGTGGGCAGTCTCAGGTGTAGGTTGTTGTCGGATTTTAATGTGCCATTTCGTGCGAACACCTTATTCATTGGTTATATGAAGATACTGTAGCTTTTCCAAATGAGATTGCATCTTGAAGTATATGTTTGAAAAAAAAGACAAAATAATGGGGTAAAAGAGAAGTGTTTAGGGGAAGGTAAGAAGTTAGATGCACGTACAAGAGCTCTAAGACCATTTTTACTCTTCTAGAGTAAAATTTGATTTTTTTTAGTTCAGTCTGTCATGATTGCATCAAAGGTGGTTCTCCCAGCGTATGTCATCTCTTTTATTTAGTGCTTAATTTTTTTTTTTTTCTTGGAGTTGCTAAAAACATTCTCATAATAACTCAATAAATGCTTCTTATCTGAGAACAGAGCTGTTACTGTGGTCAGAGTTCAGGGTCATGGAGTTAAGCCTGTAAGAAACAGACAAACCCCAAAAGATGATAGACTAGTTTTTCTCATCCAGCCAAAATTAATGTTAAAGGGAAAGCTGGGACTATGTGCTTCCAGTCCTTCTGGACTGGTTTGAATAGTATGAGCTATAGAAAACTTGGATGTTTTTGAACACCAGTGTTCCCAACAGGCTCAGGTAAGGATTCAACTGGTCCTCTGGCCATACTAGAGGACTGTTCTCCCCCTCACTGGGTTGTCCTGTCTTCAGAAAACCTCCTTAATTGCAGTGTAGGTTTATCATTGCTTTTTCGAAGTAATCATCTAGATTTCACGCTATCAGCTTTGGCAACACACTTAGATAGGCAAATACCTTCTTCAGAAGTTAAACCAAGCGAGACATTTGCTGTTTGGTTACCGCAGATCCAGGACGAGTGGACCTGCTGGGGCTGCTGCAGCTTAGCAAGCTTCTTGCCTGTGGCTCAGGCGTCCCGGCTCCTTCTTGTGGGGCGGCACAGCCTCGGCTGCTCGCGCTGGACCTGGGTCTGCCCTGGGGCTTACGGTGTGGTCACGCTCCTGGGTCTGCTCGGCGTTTGTATTTGTCTCCGAGTCGCAGAGGTGATGCTGGGCATCTGAGCTCTCCTGTCGGATCAAACTGTGGGATAATCCAGTAGCGTTACTTTAAAAAGAGGGAGAGTTTCTTTACTTTTGAAGTGTAAAAGTTTTTTGAAATGGAATGTTTTTTGTCTCTTGTGCACATGCATGTGGTGTAAGTGGGGATTCTGGTGAAAAAGCAAGCGGAACCTTGAAAGGATATTAAGAAAAAAACCCCAAGCCGCTATTTTGAGACTTTAGTGTCTTTGAAGTAAATGTGGCAAATCTGGTATTTGAGTCATCCCAGAAGAACCGGAGGAACAGTAGGCTGCTGACAGAAGGTTTGGCTTGGCCTGAGCTGTGCAGGTGGCACTGGAAGCTCCAAGTAGGCTTGGATGGATGTGTGCTCTGGGGTGGTCCGTGAGGGTTGATTTTGGAGCTCTGAGTAATGTGATCAGGATAAATGATTCATTTAAATATGATAATCATAGAAAAGAGGGTAAGTCCCATAGTCAATAATATGCTTATGCTGTGTACCAGGCACTTTGTAGTGGGGTGTGTTATATAGGAGAGAATTTAAGAACTTGGAAAATTTTTGCCTGTGTTTTGAGATTGAGTGTTAGTCTTAAATCCTTGGCGTGGAGCAGGAGGCCAGTGGCAGTCCCGTAATGTTTGGCGGTGAGAGGGCCTTGCTGCCGGCGGTCTCCAGCTTTCTACATTGTCCGGCTGTGGGCAGACGGCTTTGGAAAGGAAAGGGCTTTGAAGTTTTCTTCTGCTGCTGGGGCAAAAAACATTATAGGATGCTAAACTGAGGTGGTGGTATGATTATTTTAATCGCTCTTAAGATGTTTAAATGTTAATTTGCATAAATCAAATCACAGCTTCAGAATTATTATGCTGTGCGTTTGGTTAGTTTTCGTTTGATCAGAGTCATTGCAATGTCTGGCTCAAGTTTTATGTGAATCATCTGCAATTTAAATACCTATTGCCAGAATCTTCATATGCTTGGTATGAAAAAGTGATTTAATTAAAGTATTATTGGTATTCAGTTTGTCTCTGAGAGCTGATCGGACTGGTACAAGCCATAACTTCCCTGCAACCTTGTAGTCATTTACACTGGGGTCCAGCCAGTGCATTTTTCTTGTGTTCAGCATTACGTGACGTAAAAGTTTAAGGCTGGTGTTTGACGGGTCTGGAAGGGTACCGAGCAGGGTCAGTGCAGAGACGAGATTTGGAAGGTACAGCATCCGAGAGGTGAGGTCTATGCTATTTAAAGTGGAATTGAGATTCCTCATCCTACGTGCGGACTAGGTACCGCTGCCATTGTCATCCTCCCTCCAACGCTCTGCTTCATGCCCGGGGAAGGGAGGTACAGTGTGGAGCAGGACCCTGGACACTCTCGTGGCCCTGCTTTCCACAATTCCTAGCTTTTCCAGAGCTAGAGTCCTGAGTCACGGACAAGTTCAGGGAGGCAGCGGGACTAATCCTGCGCCATCACACAGGCTGTGCAGAACGGAGCTGCTGTGCTCGGGGGCTTCCCAGGCTGGCAAAGCACCTCCTCTTGTGCAAAACTGTTCTTTGTTACTGATTTCTGAAGTGCAGGTGTTCTTTTGAGAGGCTGCACAGGTGTAGCCTTTCAAAAATGTGATGGCCTCGAGGGAGGTGGAGTCAATCAGGTTGAAATTTTGATCTCAGCCTTACTGGGAATTCAAAAGTTAAAATTATCCATAATCTTTTATTCTAACTTTCACTTCTCTCTTAGCAAAGAATTGATTGTGTTGGCAGAAAAAAATATTAAAAAATGTATGGAAAATACGTGCAGGATATAGAAAAATATATATAAAAAAATATTCTTTTCCTTCTCTTCACATTCACTTGAAAATAAATTTTCTGTGAGAAATCTGTCATTATAAGTTCTCTACCTACAATTTTTCAGAAATGATCTTGATCAGGGACATATTTTGTAGGCCTGTAGAACATTATACTTACTTAGTTTAACAGGTTACTTAAGAGTGCAGGTTTTCTATGGCCCAACTCATGAAATAGGGATATCTGAAAGTATGAGGCTAATACTTAGTTTCCAAATCTGAATTGAAGGGGGGTAAAAAAAAATATTGGTGCCTCTGCCCCCTATAACTGTGTCACTAATACACAAAATTCTGCCATGGGACAGTATATAACTCAGAGAAAGCACCTGCCTTTCATGAATGCGTTAGATTACTGTACATCTTAATTTAGCTGGAAAGTTGCAATTGTTTATGTGAACATAGACACTCCCCTAAGGTATTTTGGGTCCCATCACATGGCTTGATCACTTTCACTTTCATCACGGTGAAATTCTTCGAGCTTTGACAGTTATGTCATTTGTCTGTTTGTTCTTAGAAGCCTGATGGTGCTTATGATGAGTAGGTCAGATACCTTGTGTAACAAGTAGCATTGGCTCACAATTAAGAGCTTTTAAGTTATTTTGCATCCTCATTGATAAGTATTTAAATTGGTTATTAAACTTATGTTACTCAACACTATGGCCCTTTTGTATGTCGAAATGCTGGGGTTTTTACATGAAAGCTGAGTTTTTAATAGCACAAAGGTAGTTCCCCGACTTGAAAAATTACGAGTAGCAGCCTGCTGCAGACTGTCTCAGTCCTGCGCTGTGCAACCAGCAAAAGCACTTACTGCTGTAACCTGCTGCTGCTGCAGTCCTTGGGTGCTGAAGTGTGCACGTCGGGGAGGCACGAGGACCTTGCTGTTGGCCATAAGAAACTAAATATGAAATAACTTCAGGCTAGCTCGTTTGGAAAATATACTCATGTCCTGATTTTTTGAGAAGAGGAAGGTGCTGCAAAGCTTGGAAATGTGAATGCAGAAGTCTCACTCGCTTTTTTCTTCTCTCTCTCCCTCTGTAGGTATGGCCTCACAAGTCTTGGTCTATCCACCATATGTTTATCAAACCCAGTCAAGTGCCTTTTGTAGTGTGAAGAAACTCAAACTAGAACCAAGCAGTTGTGTGTACCACGAAAAAACCTACCCGCAAATCTATGTGAATGGTAAAAACTTTGGAATTTCTCCCCACAGGGTTAGTACTTTCTTTCAGACTAAAAACCCATTTGACAGACCTCGAGGACAGAACTTTTTGTTGCAGTCAAATGCTGTTGCTTTAAGAAATATTGCAGGTGCTACAAAAGCGTTAGCAGCGCGGGCGCAGCAAGCTCAGTTAGAGGCACCTCGGACTGGGACGCAAGGCAGCCGATCAGATATCCTGGAAGGACCCCAGCGATGTGGATTGAAGCGTAAGAGCGAAGAGCTGGATAATCAAAACAGCACGATGCAGATTGTCGATGAACTCTCCATTCTGCCTGCAATGTTGCAAACCAACGTAGGAAACCCAGTGACGGTTGTGACAACGGCTGCAACTTCAAAACAAAGTAGTACCAGCGGAGATGGAGATTACCAGTTAGTACAGCATGAGGTATTGTGCTCTGTGAAAAACACTTATGAGGTTCTTGATTTCCTTGGGCGAGGGACCTTTGGACAAGTAGTGAAGTGCTGGAAAAGGGGGACAAATGAGATTGTGGCAATCAAAATTTTGAAGAATCATCCTTCGTATGCACGCCAAGGACAAATAGAAGTGAGCATATTAGCGAGACTGAGTACTGAAAATGCTGATGAATTTAACTTTGTGAGAGCCTACGAATGCTTCCAGCATCGTAACCATACTTGTCTGGTTTTTGAGATGTTGGAACAGAATTTGTACGACTTCCTGAAACAAAACAAATTCAGCCCTCTGCAACTGAAAGTAATTCGGCCTATTCTGCAACAGGTGGCCACTGCACTGAAAAAACTAAAAAGTCTGGGTTTAATCCATGCTGACCTCAAACCAGAGAACATTATGTTGGTGGATCCTGTTCGGCAGCCTTACCGGGTTAAAGTAATAGATTTTGGGTCTGCCAGCCATGTATCAAAGACTATTTGTTCAACCTATTTACAATCTCGGTATTACAGGTAGGTGTCTTTTACTTTGTTTTTAACTTTTAATGGAACAAGGTTTTAGCATTTATTAAAGTTAATGTCTTAAATAATTACTCTTCCACATAACTAATAAGAATAATTTGGAAAATGTAAGGACCATCTAAGAATGGAGGCCATGCTGAGATTAAGTGGTTGGTTACCATTTTTAATGTGAATACTTGCTTTGAATTTTTTTATAGTGTTATTTTTTTCTAGAAGTATGTTTTGTGTTGCACTCTAAAGTCATCGCTTACTGTTATTTTGAGATCTCTGATGAGACTTTTTAAAAGGAAAATAGAAAAAAAATTTAGCTTTCACTTGCTTGATTAGGATGCCTTTCGTGCCTTCCTAACATGATGGTTTTTTTGCTGTAAGCAGCTGGACAGTGTACTAGAAGTGCCATATTTTTATATCCTGTTGCCAAAGATTATGTAAATGCCTTCTGTTTTTCTCCAGCACTTGTAAATATTTTGCCTAGTTCTTATAAACTCAATTCTGATTGAGTGCCTTCAGCAGCTGTGGACTTCAGTGAACTTCTGGAGTTAGTGAGTGATAGGATACTTAAATATCTAAGGTGATACCAGGCAGGCATTTGAAGTGATTTTGGTACATGGTTGCATTCTTCATTGGCCTCAGAGTGGAGGTTTATTTCTGATTTTGTTTTTTAATCCTTTCTTTGTATAGTTATCCAATCTGTGTGGTATAGAAAAGCCACTATTATTTAGCATCCGAGGTCCTTTGTTTTCTTTATAAGCTGAACTTGTCTTGGTTGAAGACCTTTTTCAGTTCTGCTTTGCATCATTGGCAATAGTATGTCCTGGGTATTGCCTGTCTCTGCAAATTCAGTAAAAAGCTAGTAAACTAGGACAATGAGTAATTTGAAGAAAATTTTAAATATTTTACAGCTGTTCATTTTGGAAGTGAAAACTTGTGCAATGCAGTTCTAGGGTTGATGAAATTAGTGATTGGAGCTCATGCCAGAAGAATCTGTTATTTGACTGTAGCTTGTAAACAAGAACATTTCATGTACAGTGCTCATAAAAAATATTCTAATTCATCACCTGCATTTTCCCATTACTTAATTACAAACTGCAGGTAAAGGTTTAAAAACTACAGAAAGTTCATCAACAGAAAACTAAATTGGGAAACCATAAGAACTGATGCATACCCACATTACAAAAAAAATGTGCACAAGAGGAAATTAGAAATTAAGTAACTTGAGAGTTAATTTTGGTGTAATAGCTGTATACGAGTTGAAACTGTATTTTTGGGCTTCTCAGGACAAAAACATGCAAGTCTTGAAAAGGCGGCATGAATTCTGCAAGGGTCTAGACAAGTGCAAATATCTTAACATCACCTGTTGTGTACAGATTTGTAATTCAGCAGATACTTGCCATGCGTGGTCTAAGAATACTTCCTTACATATTTGGGGGGTTTATTTATTGAAACAATTACAGGTTATTATGAGCTATTGCCATTTCTCCCTCCTCCCTCCCCAAGAACTGACAAAGGGAGAGGCTGTAGACAGCCAGGCTGGGTGGTCCATTGTAGTACTCCGTTCTTGACCAACTCATTTCAAATTTTTTTTTCTGTTTCAGATAGCTCATTAGACATAGCATTGTTGTGCTTATTCAGTTGCCTACATACAAATTTTAGCTGTAGTTTTGTTTTACTTGGGTTGATGTTCCTTTGCACCTATACTTTATATAGAATTTTGACATGCTTACTAGGTTGAGCAGGTCTGTATGCTGGCAAGATCAATGTGCAACTCCTTGGCACCTTGTGTGCATTTTGGATACTTGTATTACGTTACATGCACTGAAGTGCAACTAAATAGGGTTCATTGTGGATGTACGTTCAAAAATATTCTGTTCCCTGTCCCGCCCCCCCAAGAATAAGACTCATGGGTGTGTGTATGCTTGTCCTGGCTCAATGATGTTGAATGATATTCATATAGACTCATATAACATGTGCACCTAAAATTCTGGTGTTACTAAGTTGCACTTAAGTGCTTTGTAAATATTCAGGCTGTTCAGTGGAAGATGATATTCTTTTATCTTGTATAGTTCATAATCCTTCTATAAAGTAGCATTTTTTTGAAAGTAAAAAGGACATAAAAAAAGAAAAAAGGTTAGGGTCTATCTACTTGAATAGTTTTGATGTTATGTTTAAGTTAAATATTGGTTGAGATAATTTTGAAACTGACTTAATTTTGAAAAAAAAAATACTACAGAATTATTTTCAGCAGAAAGTTTACTTCTGAAAAGATTTAATTCTGAAAAGGATTTTAGCATGCTGGATTTCATCATGGATGCATGGCTTTCTACCAGTTGAGTGATTCAAATTAACTTTGTGTATCTTGGCATGCAGTTTCTCAAACTTTCTTTTTTATTGCTTTGGAAGCACCTGGCTAGTGTAAATAATATCAGAAAATAGGGATTTGATCCAAAACGTCTCAAAATAGATGATGCCAGGGAAATTTGAAGAGAAAAGCCTTAAAGAGGTATGAGAAGGGCCTTCAGAGAATGTATTGTATTGAGATGAAATTTATTTTGCAAGAGATTGTGCTTCCTGACAATCAAATAAGGAGCTACTTCATAAAATATAACTGTACTTAAATGTTTTTTGTATTAGAAAAGGGTGGGAGTGATAGTGTAAGTTTGACTTTTTTGACTACGACATGTTGAAACAAACCCTTTAAAACAATCAAGCAGCAGTTGGGACGTTGAAATCTCTGCTTCACGCCCCCTGTCCTGCCCCAACAGTGGTGCTATGTGTTCAGTTAGGTTATTTAACAAGAAAACATTTGTTTAAATAGACCTTTATTTAAAGCTTCAAGCTAAATTAATCCAATTAGAGTTCAAATTGGAAATGTTTTTTAAAAAACTCTCATTCCTTACAGCACCTCTTTTTATTAGTGTGATCCCATCTGTATTCTTGTGTGCAATCTTTGAAAATTGTTTCCATGTTAAGCTCTGTGTGTTTTGTCATGAGCTTTACCTGTAACTCTCACCAGTGGGGATCCTTGCGTGGTCGGAGTTAACAGTGCATGAGACTGCTTCACCAAGTGACAGGCACAACACACTGCTTTGACATTTATTTGGATATTTCCTAGGTAAATGTGATGTGAACCTGGCCTTTTCTGATGTGCAAAAACACTCATCCAGGCCCAAGAATTTAAAGAAAAAGGTATTAAGAGGAAACATTTTGTTTTAAAATGACTGTTTTAGAATCTGAGGTCTTAGAAAAGGATGGGAAGACGTGCCCTTAAATACCGTCATAGGTCGAGAGGAAGGAGCTGCATCCCCGCAGCGTCGCGGTGCTGCTTCTCAACCCTGCGGTGCCGGTGCCGTCGTGCTCCAGGGGTGATACTAATATTAGTGATTGGAGGGACATTTGTTCTCGTTCTCACCCCACATCTGCCAGAGTGCCTGTGCCAGCGTGAGGAGGGAAGGATGTGGCCTGGGGAGAAGGGAGGAACTGTTATTTCTGGCAGCACTCTTTAACTTATGCCATGGTAATTTTCAAGAATAAGGTTTGCACTTTCTCTATGGAAAGCGTATGCCCACCAGTGTCTGTAGAGGCGTACGTTGAATGCTCAAGAGAAACCCATAGAGAAGTGTTGCAAAAGTGAATAAAGAGAAAGGGTGGGTGGTTGTTGTTGGTTTTTTCCTGATCTTGTCACCGCTTTTTTTTTTCCTTGTTCATGGGACTGTCATTATCTCAATTATTATACTCAGTTATCACGAGAATGGAGAATGCCATAAAGTCTAATATTATGGTGTTTATTTTGAATGTTAGTGTCAGTATTTTACATAAGTAGGAAGTGAGTAACAAATTGGAAAAATAAGTAATAAGAGGATTAGGACTTAAGGCAGGGAACATAATACAGCTAGGGGAATGGATAATGGGCTGACTTACCTTACTTACCTTAGTCTATAGCAGGAAGAAGAGGTGAAATAATGGTGACTATTGGAGACATTACAGTACTTTTTTGTATGAGAAGAGATCGTAAAAAAGTGAGATTAACTGAATTTTAAAAGGGTGTAGACAAGCAGAAAAATGGAGACAAACTGGATGAAGTGACAATGATTTGATGTTTTCCTGTTTCTGTTTCAGCTTTGTCAAGCAAAGAGAAAGTAAGAAAATGGTTAAAACAAGTATAAAAATACTTTTTGACATGTCATTACCTTTTGTAAACTCCTGGCTGTTATATATTGCTAGAAGTCGGAGTATAGATATGATACACTGTCTTAGGTCACAGATTATTATTTTTTGGTTTTTTTAAGGATGAAATGTTTTTCTGGATACTCTTTTCCTAAAAGACAGTGTCTGTGCTTACATGCTGGTTTTATGCTGGTCTGGATTTTAATAGCTGTGGGCTAGAGAGATCTGGCATTTGAAGCCTTTTCTTTGCTGCTGGCCTCACATGTTAAGACTGTTGACCTTTTATGAGTGGTTAAGTAGGTAAATAACTAGGCAGTGTATACATTTTGAAAAGAAAAAAACCCTTACATACAGCATAGGTGATCAAGCTTTTGTCATATATGGAAATGGTATGGTAGGTATGTTGCCATCTGTTTGGTCAGCTGTGCCCCAAATCACAAAAAGGGGAGTGCTGCCTACAAAATCAAAAGCTTCTTTTCCACTTATTGCATGGTACAGGCTGCGGAGGAGGGGAATCAACACATTTCTTCTAAGTCTGGTGTCTTGTGCTAATCTGGCGAGGCAGAAAGTTTTCCCAGGGCGTGGTGTTTCCCTCTGGAAGTAATTTTCCTTTGCTTTGCCTCTCTCCTGAGGTTATATTTGTTTAGGGAAGCGGGTCTAAGAAGAGGGGCTTCAGAACGGCAGGCTCCAGGGAGCAGTAACCTTCAAGAACGAGTCAAGTGATCTGGAATGCTCAAGGTAGTCCTGCCCATCTGCTTCAGAGAGCAGAGTTACTTTCTTTTCTGTTGCTGTGAGAAGCAATGGCCTTCTCAGCATTTTGTGTTCAGAGATTACTCTTCAGGACTTGTTTTGCAGCAGACCTCTTCTTTCTTGGGGTACTCCCCCCAGGAGTTTTTTTCCAGAGAAATTTCAATTGAAACCTGTGTATAATTTCCCCTTTTTGAAATAGCTGTGTGCAACACCAGTGGTTAAGGAGTTCTGTTTTAGCTAATATCCACATGACAGCGATGTCTTCTGCACATCACTGTCACCCATACCATTCAGCCGTTGTTCAGAGTGGGTAAAACTGTATTTAAAGGATGCACGGTTCCATCTAATGGTAACATCTACGTGGCAGGGTTTTGCAATGATGAAGCTTCTTCCTCCTCGGCTGCTTTTCTTCTCCCACTTGTTGCTTGGCTGTAACACCAGCTGAATTCATAAAAGGCATTGCCGTGTTTGTGTTGCACGTTGAGCATAGATCAGTAAGGGAGAGGTATAGCAGCGTTTGTGTGTGCAGAGCTTCGTGACTTCTAGGGTTTGCTGTTGGTTGGGAGGAGTTACTGCTTAAGTGTTTTTTTTCAAGGGGAATCACCTTCGTGTTGATTAAATTTGGGGTTGTCGTCTTAAAAGACAGGATTTTGAAAATGAGACTTCACTAAACCTTACAAAACTCACCATTCATAAAATCCTTCTAATATCATGGACTTAACAGTAGCGGTTGCAGGTGTAGGAGTGTGTTAACTTCGTTGTGAGCTCCTTACGCACAGCCTCCGAAGGGAGCTGAGCAGTCGCTGCTCCAGTTGCCTGTGTAGCTGCCTGGATGGCTGCGTTTCCTCTTTCACCTCCTGTCTCCCAAGAAAACATCTGCTTCATCATACTGTGTCGGATTATACTGTTGTTAGAGTACAGCTGAAAATTTGACTGAAAATATGTTTCAAGAACAAGCACTCAGTTTCCTGACGGAAGGATGCTCCTCTTGGCATCCAGCGGTCTGTAGGCAAACTGCTGTTTAGTTTGGGAAAATGAAATTAATGGGAAGTAATATAATTGATCTCTGTATAAAACGGGGCACAATCTAAACCCCCGGTAGGCTGACGGACAACTTGAGTGATGCTGGCAGAATAGAAGGTGTCTGGTTATTAAGGGACGCTCGTAGCATGGGAGTGTTTTTCTGCTCCGGTGGTGACAGCAGTTAAATACGATCCTAGTTATTCAGCAATGTGCCCATAAGGAAAAGCGAACGATGTGAGTAGATGCGCTCAGTAGAGTCAACTCATTCCTGAATCGGACAGTGATATCCTCCCTCCAGCCTTCCAGCTAAGGATAGTTGCTAATCAACAGAGTTGTTCCAGACAAAATGCCAAATGTCACTAGTGTTGTGGCGGAGCTCAGAGAGATGGAAAAATCGCTGTTGGATGTATTCCTGTTGGATGAGAGCAGGCTTTTCCCCCTCTCCTCCTCTTACCCTCCTCTTCCACGAGGAATCAGGGAGGATGGAGGAAGAGTGGTAACCATGGTGTCCTGTGGTCCTGACAGTGGTTTTGCTTGCCCAGTCAGTTCTGCTGCAGCTCAGAAAAGTGATATGAGCTGGTGTGATCCCTTCTGCTTTAAAGGGGTTTGGAAAAAGAATAAAGTAATTGAGTTCTGTGGCTTAATTTTTGCCCGTGGGCTGGGATGTAGCGAGGGCTATGTGCGTGCTCTGAGGCTGTTGCACTAGGACAGCTTTTCATTTATGACTCTTTCAGCTTCATACTTAGTTTCAGAATAAACCACCAAGAGCTTATGCTGTTTTTTTCCCCCTCAAATTTATGAAATTTATTTGATCTGTTGTTCTCCTTCTTTCTTAAACACATTCCTTCAAAATTAGAAAAAATTCTCAGGGCTGTAAATTTCTGGAGAGGCTTGTTTTCTCACTGGCCTTTGTAATCTACTTGATTAGATGTCCTTGTCACTCCAGGGACTCCAGAGAACACAGGCTGACAGTACCTTCACAGACTGTTTTTGTTAAATTGGATGTTTTCTTTTTGTAGGTTAGGATTGTCAGCAGGGTGGGTTATTATGACTCAGTGAGTAACACATCCATTGTATCTGAGTAACTTGTCGATTATCTTCTCCTAACATCAGCTCAACATGCAACTTACATATGTTTAAAATATCAGTTAAACTTCTATACAAATAAACACCTATCTTAATACAGATTTTCTTTATAGGGATGACCAAGGAGAGAAGTCGTGCAAAATTGACATCTCAGGAAGCAACTGCTTTTTCAAGTCCACCCATTCCTGTCACATACTTGAAGTTTCTAAATTAGCTTTATCTAGAGTGGGACGTCTTGGTTTTTCTCCCTTCACAATGCCTAAATTCTTGCTCAATTTTTTTTTTTCAATTTTGGGTTTTAGATGTTTAAACAGGAAGCAAAGCTCTGTTAATAAATCGAGTTTTCTGTCAGTTAGGGAAGCGCAGTATGAGAACAAGCTAAAAATGCCTACGTAAACAACTTGCACTTCAACATGCTAGCAGATGTTATTCTATCACTTTGAACTGTGCATCACTGAAGTGTATTGGGATATCTTAAAATAGTCAGGGGTGGTGGCCAGAGACTTTAGACTACTATAGATGGTGAGGCTGTTTCACTGTTGCAATGAAATAAGCCAGAAGTACATGCTGCTAAGGTCATTTGCTTGCTCAAGGTCAGCGTGTTCAAACTCAGCTGCTGTATTTGTGAGCGTGGTTACTGTCAGCAGTGTATGTAAGAAAAGAGTCGTAATAATGTGGAATTGCTTTTACAAGTGAATTAGGACGCTTAAATTTTATTCCTCCCCCCCCCCTTCAAAGTTGCAGGGCTGTGATTGCTGGTTTATTTTCTTATCTGAGCGACAGAACTTAATGTCAAGTTAAGCTTTTGTGGCTTGTGCCTGTGAACAAATTGCTTTGATTTGACAAGATTTTGTTTGCACTTTTGGCACAGTGTTCATTAATTGTTTAGCTGACTTCCTATTTTAAACTCTTATTTCAAGATTACTAGGACCTAACCAAAACCATTACAAGTATCCTCCAGGAGTGGCAATCTCAGCTCATCATAACTTCATGTTTATATAGCTATTTGATAACAAATGTAGTTTCAATTTTTTTATTTTCTGGTCAACATAACATGGTCTCTTAATACCTTATTATTCTCTGTTCATAGAAGCAGAAAATAAGATTAGATTTTTTGGTAGGGGTGTTTTTGTTTGGTTTGGGGGGGTGTTTGGTTTTGTGGTTTTGGTTTTTTTCCTATGCTGTTAAAAAAAAAAAAAAAAAAGGCAGAGTTACTGTAAATTTGCAACTTTTTTTTTTTTTTTTTTAAATCCTCCCTGAAGATCCAGAGGAGTATCGTGGGGATGGGAGTGGATGAAATGGCAGCCAGCCTTTGAGCTGGTTGTTTTTCTGAGCTAGAGATTTTCTGAGTAATGTAAACCAGGAAAACACATGAAGCATTTGAAGGTACCATGTACCTGCTTGAGAGTCTACTAATGTCAGCCCAGATTTGAAATTAATAGTGATGGTTGGAGCAACAACTTAAATCGGAGTTCAGATGGTCTTTAGACTGCTTTGGTTTGAACAGAAGGGAGATTCTTTCATAATCTTGAAAGCAAAAGAGCTCTTGGTTCTTGCTGTATTTCAGTTTTTTGGGGTTGAATGGTAGACTTGAGCTTGTGATGGCTAAAGTTTTGGAAAACAGTTTTTATTTTTCACACATTAAAATAGATCTACTGAAATGTGATCCTTTTTTTCTCCGCACTGATATTTATGTTACAAAGATTTGTTCATCATATGTCTGTGTGTACATGAGTTTGGATATATTGGATATCTTAATTGCAGAAAATATCAGCTCTTAATTGCAGAAAATATCAGCGGTAGCTACAACTCTGTATTTGTAGATACTGTGTCTAACTGCTGCCACTGTACCTGTTTTGAAAATATGGCTGTGTATTTCTGTTGTAAGAGCAGGTAGTACTAGATGTAAATCAACGTGATTGAAAGCAAAGCCTTTACATCAGCCCCTGGCTCTTCCATCTGGCACCCTTGTCTTCGAAGGAGAGCTGTTTTGTGGGTGAAGGCTGCCTTCTGCATCAGCTCACGGCATCCAACACGAGTGAAGAGGATGAAGCAGACGCGTGGGGCACGAAGTCTTCTGCAGAGTTGCGTACACAAAAATTGGCTGAGCTGCTGCTCTGCAGGTACAGCCTGGGAGAAGGAGAGGATGAACCACAGCTGGGGGCTCATCCCATTAGCTGCAGAAGTCAAACTGCCTCAATGATGCGAAAATCAAGCAGGTTGAACAAGTGCAAATAATAGATAATGTGGGCACATTTAGAACATACAACACTCATGCTGGTTCAGGCCAAACCCAGCAGTAAAATACCATTGTGATTAAAAAGACCAAGCCAGTGACAAGAAAAAAAAACCCTCTTGTGAATTCTGGCATTAATTGGAAAGTGGTAGAGGTGTCTGACGTAAAAATAGGTATTTGGGATGTAATTAGGTAAAATTCATATGAAAATAAGTTGCCTGAAATGTCCATATTGTAAAATTTTATCCTGTATGTTTGAAGGTCCTTGATCCTACAGTGCTATATAATATTTTGGAGGGATTTTTGTTTAGACTGTTAATAAAATACCTTCTAACAAGTGAAATTGGATTAGGACGCTGGGGGAAGCAAGCCAAAAACATTTCACAGATAAGATTTTCAAGCAGTTGCATTTTGAAACGATGATGTTACCTTAAGAATATGTGAAGTGTCATTGTGCTTAAAAATCTTGGTTTCTTGGTAATGGGACAGCAACAGTTGATTGAAGGGCAGGCATAATGTAATTTAAACCAGTAGTACTTGTGTGCAAGTAGGTGAGTCTTTATGCAGACGAGGTCATGCTGGTGGGGAGAACAGGAAAATTGTTTCTATCCCTATGAAGCACTTAGTAAAACTTTGAATTTCCCTGCAGGCATAGGTGCAAAGTATGTGGGAGAGGGGGCAATGCTATGGCCTTCTGCCCCACGTGCTCGCTGTTGGAGGTGGGCAGAAGCACGAGCTAGTAGTACTAAGCCTCCACGGACGATGGACGGTGGGAAGCGTCGTCTTCTGTCCCTGTGGTGGTGTTCGGCTTGTATGCCATGGTACGACTGCAGGTGGACTTCAGCTCTCGTGTCTTAACACCAAAATCTGACTGTTAGGCCTGTTAAGTAATGGAAAAACAACTGCATCCATGCTTCTTGGTGAAAGCTCACTTAAACGACAGTAAATTCAGAATACATTTGGGTTCACTTAATTTCCTTGTGCTTCTAAAAGTCTAATCTTTGTTTACTAGACATAAAGATAAATTCAGAATTATGACCAGAATGTTTTTCTCAGTGCACAATATGTACTTCAAGGATAAATTATTAAAAATAGCTTATTTGGAAATGCATGTTATCTGGAATTTTGTATCAACAGTAAATGAGTACATATTCTGTAAAATACACTACATGATCTGGATTGCAGCAGTGTATGACCCTGGCTATGAAGCCCTTGGTCTTTGAAGGGAAAAGAAGATAGTCACAGTGCATCTTCAGAGCAGGCAAACCTGTTCTCATTTCTCTGTTAAACTCGTATCGAATGCTCCATGAGATTCAGGATTTCTCACTCTCACCTTCATGGTGTATGCTGTGCTGAGCCTACCGTATTTAAAACTACCGAAAGCAGTGAAACAGAGCAGTTTGCCAGTTGGGCTGTTTGCGTGTAACTGAGATGTAGCCAGTGAAGTTTGCTTGCACAAGAAGCTTTCTTGGTGTTAAAAACGGAATGTTTGTGGAATTTTGTTCTGGGCTCTAAGGTCTATAGTAAATGTTGCCGTTTTCCCCTCTCTAAGTGCCAAGGATGTTTCTGTTGTCCCAGGACAGCGCAGCAATCTCTCACAAAGTATCTCGGTGCATGGTTCCCTTAATTCAGAATTGCTCTGTAGTTGAATTTTTATCAGTAATTTGAATGCCTTATTGGGTATTTTTGAGAGCGATAGGCTCTCACCCTGTAGTCAGTTATTCAATACTAAGTGTTCAAAATATTAAGAACACCAGATACTTCACGATGAAATCTTTCATGAGAGTATGCTTTATTGTTTCAAGTGTAGTGCATGTAGGTAATCTTGGGAAAAAACCCCACCTGTTCCTTTAGCAACAGTATCAGTATTCTGTGTGTGTATATATAAATACATATAGAACACAACTGAACTTTTTTTTTTTTTTTTTGATGTTGCAGGTTCAAAACTGATATGACTTCAAAATGTCTTCTAGTTTTCCTAAGTTGATTCTAGGAATTGAATTGGAACAGTTTTTTTCATTATTTTTATTACTTTTTCTTAATAAAACTTACTTCCCCAATAACTTTTGGATGTGTGCATTTCATAACTTCTTTGAAAAACTGCATACATTACATCACTTATGTACAAGGCTTTTTATATAAATGTAGTACTATATGAAGCTTTTAAACTGTGTGCTGCTGTAGTTTTAACAACTGAAAAACTTCATTATTTTTAAAATTGCTTTGAGATTTTAGGGTATGCTGTAGGTTGCAAATTGGTAGTAACACTTAATGATACTTGCCAAAAAGGTCCAATGTCAAAAGTAAAAAACACGAGTAATGCAATAGTAGCACTGGTTGTTGTACTGAGTGCTTTTTTTGAACCCGAGTACTCTTTAAAATTTTGATCTGTTAATTTTCTCACTTCTTGCCAACCAGTATTGTTTTAGCTCAAGATCCTTTGTGTATTACTTAATATAAAGTATGCTATTTGGCTATGCGTGTTTTGTTAAGAGTGTTTTTGACATCTTGAAATTTTCAACAGTATTTCCACACACCTGTCCCCTCCTCGCCGTAAGAATGGTTTCTGAGGTGCATTTAAAACGTCTTCTGCATCTTTGACGTGGCCAAGTTTCTCAGTTCAGTGAAGTGGCTGTAGTTCATGGGGTTTGGACTTTGTCGTACGGCAAATCCAGAGGCTATACTGTAGGTTTTGATAGCAGGGCTGGAGAGACCTCCAGCTGCTGCTCTGCTTCTGCAGTAGCACAGGGGATTGCAGGATGGGGTCTGTGCACTGATTTATTTGCTGTTCCCATCATGAGACAATCACGCTGGACACGGTGTTGTGTGGAGATGCAGCCGGTTTTGGACACTTTACCTCTCTTCCAGAGTAGCTAGAAGTGCAGAAGAGGGCCTCAGCACTTTCGTAACAAGAGCCCTAGAAAGTAGAACAGCAGGATATAATTTGTAGATTATACGGTATGGCTTCTGACTGTGCTTTGGTTTTCATCTAGCCTTGAATTATTTCAACAAATTCCACTACGAAAGTATTCTTAAAAGATTTCCTGTACGTGCAAAGTAGCTGGGAAAGCTCTGTAGTTAAAGTTGATGTCTGTCTGATTATGCTGAGTAATTTCTGCAGGGTGAGACTAACAAAAGTCAAATGCTTAACTGATGCTGAAGTTTATTTCTTGCTGTTTCTTTACTGGTCTCTCTGCCTTACCAGTAGATGAACTGTATGAGTTTCTTCTCTCACTGAGTTGACAGAAACCTGTTTTTTCACGACCAGCACCATTTATGTCCCTAGTATTGTCTTGCTCTGTGTAATTTTCCTGTTTAACCTAGTGTTTAATAAAGGCAGCAGTTGTTCAGCTGTTAAAAACCTACCAAAAAAGTTAAGAAACTGACAGATATTCCACAAGGGAAAAAAACCGCAACCCTGTAGGGTATTACATAGATATACATAGGATAATCGGGAATTAGCGTGTCGTTAGTGCCCGAGTCCTCCAGCCTGCCCTCTGAGTTACTGTCCCCCAGGGATGGTTGCTGATGGAGCGGTGCCACGTGCCGTTTGGGATCGTCGGTTTGTAGCCATGCAGTTGCCTTCCTGAAAGAACAACTTCAGGATTGCCTAAACCTAATTAGCACTAATTTTATTTTGCTTCATCTCTGGTTGTTCTGAGGTTGAGTTGGCTATGATTATTAAGCATTTACATATGAGAACCACCTTTTTATTTATATTTCTCTCTCTAGCATCATTATTAGCCTGTGTATAAATATTATCAAATTACTTTTCCCCGCCCTGTTCTAATGTAGCGGTATCTGGTGTAAATTTAAAAGAGAAGCCCCCCAACTTAGTCTGATATTTAATGCAGATTTACTGGATCGGATGGAGGTCATGCCTGTTGCGGTTTCCTGTTGTGTAGCTATCTTCTGACACTTCAGCATTTTCATTCTGTGTGCACGGAGGATTGAGCTTATGCGAGACCACTGGCTGACTCTTGCAGGCTTGTATGAAATAATGCTGGTGTAATACCCGTTAAATCATTTAGTTAACCCGTGTATATAGGTCATATTCCCCCAAGATAAATAATCTGTATCAACTTGAACCATTTCGCAGAAGACAGTGTTACATGAATTAGGAATACCAAATGCAGAACAGTAACCTCAGCCCTTCCTCTTCCTTACTGACAGAATTAAACTTCTACTAAAAGCTAATTACTTTGTAATTAGTGCTGTTCCCCCTCCTGACCCAGAAGACTTGGCGATTTCCTAGTTTGTGCGCGGTGCTTGTTTTGGGTTTCCGATGGCGTGTGCCAGGCGGACGCCCCAGGGGAGGTGCGTTGGGTCACCGCAGGGTCGGTGACTTTGGTGATTTCGGTGGTTTCCCGAATTGCTTCGGGAAGCAGGCGACGCAGCCCGCCTGTGGCATGCTCCAACGGGCGCCAGGGCACAGCGCGTCGGGCATCTTCGGGGTGGCTTCGGAAGAGCCCAGTCCCTGTACTTGGCGCAGAAGGGAATGGGAACCGGCGCGGTGCTGGAGCGAGAGGAGGAGGAGGAGGAGGAAGCAGAAAGCCGCCCGCCCACACGGGAGCGGGTGGCTGGTGTGGGGCTGGACCCCCGGCTGCTTCCAGCGCCATTCCGCAGCATTCTGCTAATGCATGCCATCTGGGGAGCCAGGGACTGCGTACCGAAATGTGTACCTTGTAGAAAGCTAGTGCGTTAATTTCTAGTTGCTTAAATAATGTGAAAGGCTGCTATATATGGTGGTGTGGTTGTGTTTTATTTATACATCCCCCCACCACATATTACATGCATGCTTGCCCTCAGTCTTTTATGTTCATGAATGACATCGCTTTTGTGTCTTAAGCATGCATAAAGTGGGATGCAACAACTCGTTTCCCCTTGCTGCTGTGCTTTGATTTCGGCTTTGCTTCAGAAGTTTGTAAAGATATTTTCGAACATTTTTCCCTTATCTTAGTTTTTTTCTGGGGCTGTGCCTTAAGAACTCTCTCTTGTGAGGCAAATTTAAGGGTTTGTCAAGCAACTCACAGGGTTTGAGGTGAGAGCAAAAATGAAAGGCACTGCACAGGCTAGTGTGTATTAGCGAATCAAAAAGTACAAGTATTCTGTAGTTTAAGGGCGGTCATCTGAGTGGATTCATTCTTCAGTTTTTAAGTTATAGTGACGTAGCTTAATTTTTCTTCTGCACAAGACTGTGTCAGTGTAGTTCTTCTTAAAGATTCTTTGAATATTTTCTTTGACTTTTTCATTCATCTTTAGAGAATGGTTACAGATAAATCTCTGAAGTTTCTCTGTGTATGTTGCATCTGTAACTTTCCAGTGGGGAGCTGAGGAGAAGCGAAAGCACGTGTTTTGAAGATGGACCGTGACCAGCTTGTTGGAGGGGACATCTGGTTGCCTGCAGTCACAGTTCTGAAATGGGTGATGCAAGAAACTCCGGCGATAAGAAGAAATAAGGTGGTTGCTGGGTGGGTCTAATCTAGTGGGGATTTTTGGAAAGACTTCAGAGCTGACTTCTGAGCTTTTTTGGCCGATTTCTTAATGTGTGTAAGCGTGCATTTGTCCCAATATCACCAAAACTTTCAAGTCCTTCAAACCAAATCTGACAGCAGATGGAAGTCCTGAAGGACTTTCTGTCAATACCAGGACTACAAACAGCAGCTGCAGAGCAGAGGGAAGATTCAAACTAGTGATTTTTTCAAGGTGAAAAGGAAGAAGTTGGTTGTTACCCTTGCTGTTTTGTAGTAGCCATCTGGCTAGTCAGCGTGTGCGTAGCTCTGGACTGACTAACTCATGTGCTTGTTGCCCTTGCATGTTATAGAAGGCAAAATAGACATCTAGGGTTGCTCATTCTTGTCTGGGGAGAGAAGTAGTGCAAATCTGAAAAAACAGCAACAACAAAGTATAATTAAGTCCAGTGGTTGTTGATTAGCTTGTTCACATTTGTGTGGCACAACAGCAGATTCTCTTCTTCAGCAGAATCTAGCACAAAGACCTGTGGAGAAATGTGTGAAAAGCTTCCTGACTTTTAAAATGGAAATAATTTCCTCATGTTTACTAAGAGCCTGTATTCTTAGGTCTCTCTCCAGCTCATTGCTCAACGCTCGCTTCTCATGACTGGCACTGCCACTGCAAGAAGAACAGAAAAGTGTGCAGACAAGGCAGGGAACTTTATTTAAAAAAACAAACAAAACAAAACAAAAAAGGCAACACCCATACCACCACCCCCCAACAAAAAAAAATCCAAACAAACAAACCTTCCATCCAACAACCAAACCAACCAAAAACCCCCAAAGCAAGAGACATGCCTGCCCCAAAATGTATTGGGGAATGGGAAGAGAGTGCACGCTCAGAATCACGACAAGATAACTGTAGCTGTATATACCTGTACTTATAAGACTGTCCTCTCAGAGCAGTGCATTGCTGTATTTAATTTTCTTCCTGTTGTGTGGTTTGGGTTTTGTCACCCTCCCTTGTAGAAACAAATATTTTATGATGTCTTACTTGCTTTAACTAGTATATAGTGTTTTGTGCCAAACTTCTGTAGATCTGAGCCTATGATAAATTGTCTGAAAAATTAAAATTAGCCTAGCTTGTTCTAAAATACACTCCAGTGCTTGACATCTGAAGGACTGGCACATGGGGTTCTTCACATATTTCCACTAGGCACTGTCCTTCCAACTGCAGCATCTTGAGCAGATGCCTCTTGGGGATATCAGTACTGCCAGGTATCCTTAGGAGTTCAAGTTCCTGCTGTTAAGGAAAAATATTTTATGCCTGTAAATTAACTTTTGGGGGGTGGACGACACATATTTACCTTATTGATATACCATAATGAGTTCCGTGGTTGGGGAATCCTTCCATCACTTGGAAGCGTGTAGGTGTACGGGGAATAGTGGTAAGTCCTATTCTGCATGGTGGTAAACATGGTAAACACGTAAGGCTCAGCGTCTCCCGCCGTCAGCCCTTGGGGCGCGGATATCTAACGCAGAATGCGCACGGGGAGGTTGTGTTTGAACAACTCCTTACTACGCTACAGGTAGGCAGCTCTCCAGTCTGAGAGCCTCTGGCTAATCTGTGTAATTATTTTGAGTATTTAAGTATCTTCGGTTAAGTAGCCAGCTTTGCTGCCTTAATAACATCTTACGCAATTGGACCCTTCCCACGCTCCTTGCCGGCTCAAGGCGACACGGCACAGTAGAATTTTTAGTGTGCAAAAGAGGTAGGAATGCAAAGCGGGTCATTGAAAGGGGACTATGAGCAATTAAGAATATTTTCTTTTGCAAGTCAAAATACCTTTTTTTTCCTTCCTTAATCTGTTGTACATCAGTTATTCTATTTACAGCTTTTTTTTTTTTTTTTTTTTTCCTTTCTTGCGTTGAATGAACTGTTACATGTTACTGAAGAACTGGTAGCTGAAAGGGATTAATACCCATTTCCCTGGGTGTTAATCGATGATGTAGTTAAACACAGTCTCTTTATTTTTTTGTGAAACTTAACTTTTAACTTAAGCTGAATTTTAAAGAAAATTTTTTAATTTTTGTACTTTTCATTTATAGTCAAATTAAATTTCCAATGTGTTGTTTTTGGGTTTTTTTTTTCATTAGTCATAGTCTTTTTTTGGTCATTGGGCTCACATGTGACTTGCCTAAGAAAAATGTGAAAACTTTTGTCATGCTTTGAAACCTGACTTGTGGAATTTGCACAACTGACAGATGCGTGCTTGGGGTAATGTTTTTGATACATTTTACAAAAATAAAAATAACTATTAAACACACATTCCTGTGAAACAACAAATGTATTTCAAGTAGACCTAGATGTCAGTACGATACCTTTCCTTTGTCAAGGGGGATTCTTCCTTTGCTTAATCTCATTATTTCTCCTATATCAAACATAACCCATTCAGTAAAAGGCGGGATGAGGCAAAGCGCTGCAGAATAAACGTGTGAGCCTCTAATAACCTTCTGAAGAATATAAAACCAGCTCTGAACGATCAAAGATCCGGTCAGTATCCAGTCTCTGATAGTGACTGATAGCGACAGCCTAAGCAAAAACAAAGCAGCAAAGGAGGTACGTTTATATTGATAGTTCCTAGTATATTCTCCTAGCTGCTGGCACTCTGAGCTCATTAGCTTCCTTAGGTTGGACCTTTTGTCTCTAGTAGCATGAGAGGTAGTTTTTTTGTTCCCCCACTCCCCTTTTTGTTTTTTGGGGGGATTTTTTTTTTTTTTTTTGAAAGACTTACATTTCTAGCATGGCCAAATCCAGCAGTAGAGCTCCACAGTCCATTCATATTTTATGAAATAGATTTTGTGTTTGTTGTAGAAAGAGGTCCTCATGAGGAGCTGCTCTGTGGTGCAACAGACAATTTTATTGCATGAGTGACCAACGCTTTGAAATGTGATCATTGGCTGCTGATGTTGCTGAGCCAGGCAAGAGCCCAGGAAAATAGGGTAAATTGTGTCAGAAAGATGATCTCATGAAATTTTCCAAGCAGCTCTGTTTGAGTACAGTAGGGTAGTACGTTTTGCCGGTACAGAATGAAGGAACTGTAACTTGTTTTCTGAGTCCTTGGTCTGCAGCTAGTACGTCAGCCTGTCCCGTGCCTAACAAAAATGTTTTCTTTGGATTGTGTTCCTTGTGTACTTTAACCTTTTTGGTTATTCCCCTTTGGCCCTTCGTAAGGGTATTTTGGCCCCTTGATTAGGGAGCACTGTGCTCTGTCTCCCACCTGGTATTATTAACATTGGGAAACAAAGAGTGTCGCTGGGAGAGGAGGAAGGAAGTCAGACTGCAAAATTCCCCAGTTTGGAACCAGTTGAGGTTGGGGTTTTGTTGTTGTTGTTCCTGTTACTAAACCTAACTTTAAAATCGAGTCTGGTTTGTGCGAAGCATGGTAGGAACAAACTATGACTCCGCTTTTAAGTTTGCTTCTTTCTCACATTAGTTAGATGCTACAGATGGGAATGGGATTACAAAAAAAAAAAAGAGGGCTCTGCTTGTCTTGACATGGCTCTTGGTGATTGCCTGAGAATGGAGGGGTCAGGAGTCCCTCTTCCTTGCTCCGTCTACCTCTGCATTCCCATCCCACAGAGGTGGAAGGGTGAGGGAGGACTCTGCGAAGGTGAGCAGCGCAGGACAGGGCATGTTTTCCCGTGTCATTAAGCCGAATGCATGTTTGTGCAAGAAATGTTATTTTGAGGTAGGTAGCTTCTGTTCTCTCCTAGCGAACTTCTCCGTGTGTTACTAAAACTCCAACATATCGCGTGTGTGTTAAGTGGGTGGAGAAAATGAGTGTACATACCTGTGAGGGTTGCTTTTGATAGGAAAACAATAAACATAAAATTTTCATGAGAAATGTTTGCTGAGAATGCAGAGCTGGATTTGCTTTCCCTAGAAAATGTCTGGGAGTTGAGGTCTAGGTGCTAGTCAATTTTCACAGCCTCGAAATTGAATCATCTTTAAACTAAAAAAAAAAATTGAAAAATTAGATGTTCATTTCTTGGGTTGGCTGCAAAATGTATTTAGCCTTCCAACCTGTGACTGATGTATGGTCTAATTTCATTAGGACAGGTAATCCTGTGTCATGCATCTCTTGAATGTTCTTTGCAGCAGGTTTTTTTAGAGCACTTTGGGAGCAAATTCATGATGAGCTTGTTGTAATAGTCGCACACAGGATAAAGAAAATAGCTTATAGGTTTGTTCTGGAAATGATGACTTGACAGTAGCCTCCGGCAGCGGAATTTAGCTATCAATAGTGTGTTAATCCAGTTAAGTAGAGTGCCTTTCATAGGGAAATACGAGTCATGTGTTCTAGCAAAATAATTACCTTTAAAGTAATCATGCAACTTGTAAACATTGTCTCGATATTTTTGTGATTTCTTTTTTTGACACAGTTATGACGCAGCAATAACTCGTTATTGAAGCGGTAGCACATGCAGGGGCTTTGGGTGGTAGTTATTTCAGAACATTCTTATCTAAAGCTGTGTTGATACGTGTAAGCATTGACTTTGTCAGCTAGTTTTTGCCTGTTCCTGTTTACTATTTAGAAAATATTGAATGCTATGACAATTGTAATTGCGCTTGCATTTATATACCGCTTTTTAAATCATAGCAAGCTTGCATTGAGACACACTGATGACTTGGAGAAGTTTATGAAGCCAGTGCTCTGTACTTCACCTGCCTGATAATTGGGTGTCCCCAGGGGTCAGGTTTTGCCATAGAGTTCCCCTGGACACAGTTCAGCTCCTGTCCTCTTCCCCTCCTGGGGGTACAGGCAGCGGCTCGATAGTTAAGCAACCATTCAAATCGACTAGAAGGAAGAAGATAGCTGGTTAAATGCTTGGTGACTTACAGCAGTTAACGCCTGTTGTAACTTCAATCTATCAATTCATCAATTTTTAACATTATTTTTTTTTTCTATGCTGAACAGTGAAACAAAGAAATTATGATTTCACTTGTCTCTCATTTCAGTGGGTATACTGGCACCAGTGGGGGATAAGAAATACACAACACAGTGAGGTATGTGCTTATTCTGTAGAACAAAGCCTGTTTTCGGTAGCTCTCTTGAAGTTGGTAGAGGTGGTAACAGCGTGCCTTGTTAAGATTGCCATGCCACTGTTTATTAAAAGATGCTGCTATAGAGTCCTTAAACCTTCCAGATGTAAAATATTTGAGCACAATCATTTTGTTTCAGATGTTTGAGGCTGAGTGTAGGGTTTTGTTTTGTTTTCTTTTCTTTTTCCCTGATTAAACTAGTCAACCAAAGCTGAACACATCCTCCCCACTGATCCTGGCAGATAAAATCTGATGATGCTTGTTAGGTTGGTTGGTTAGTGTTCCTGATTGCTCACCATGCTTCTCTGACATTGGAAAGATAATGGAAGCAAGTGAAAGGCAGCCGGTCATCTGCTGCAGTTCATATGGACTGCATGTGAACTTAAACTGAAATCAGGGGTATGCAATTCATAGTGAGTCTATTTTTGTCACATTTAAAATAATATAAAGTATCTAGAAACAGGTCTGGCATCTTTGAGAAACCTTCACACCTATAGTTTTATAAATCTTGTAAACCTGTTTACATCAGGTTTAACTATAGCAGGTCCTAAATATGCTCCACTGTTATGATTATAACTTGCAAAATGTATATGATCACTTATTCTAGGGAATTGTAACCGCCTTTGGGAGAAAACTTAGTAATCATAATGCACTTTATTGCTACGTGATGCTTAATAAGCCTTAAAGTGAATACTGTAATATTACATTTACCGTCCGTGGAGAACATAAAATGGTAGGAGAACGTAGTGAACTCTGTTTTGGAACAGGACCATCTTGCCTTTTATTTCAGAAGACAGTTGCTTGAAGTGTCTGAGTGTAGGTAAAGACCTCTTTCCTTGGTACTTCACCAAAGCAGCTTTTTGTCTTTTGTCACAGTACTGTACCAAGACTTGGTAAGTCATTGACAGACTTTTTGTAGGCTATAATGATTTTTATCTTAAGATTTCTTTCAAAAAATGCAGCTTTTTGGATTTTTTGGATGTCTGCTGGGTTTTGCGTCTTTCCCAGTTGGTTATTTTTAGTTATTTGTGTTGAAAAAAAAAGTCTGTAATCTTGAACTGTAGTACAATCTGATTTGCCTAAGGGTATTTGCAGCATCAGAGCCAGAAAAGAATAATAAAAAAATTTTTTTCACTGTCATCTAGTCTAGTTCTCAAATGACTAATGAAAATATTCTTATCATTGTGCTCTAATGGACTCTACCTCATAAGGTTATGTTACTAGTGTCTAAGTCTCTTCTATTTTGATGTAGATCTGATGCTGTTCTTGTTTCTAACTATTTATTCTCAAGAGTTGTTTCTGTATAAGGGTTCAAGTATACCAGCATCTCGGCAATTGTTTGATAATGGATAATTTTGCTGCTCATGTCCCAGCAGCATCATTAACATGTATGTTGTTTATGGAGCCTTTTCAAGTCTGGTTGACAGCAATTCTTCGTGGGTAATTCTAAACAAATTTATAGGTCTGTCTTGGCAGTGGGATTACTGCCAAGGATTTCTTTAAGTATATTACTCTGCTTGTGATAGTTTATGCTTCCCTATTCATGGATAATATAATTTCTTATTCATGTCTAGTCAATAAAAAGTTGACTCTTTACTACTGTCAATCTTAAGATTTCACAAGGAAAACATTCAGACAAACTGACTTCAGGGAAATTCATGTTTTACAAAAATCCCACTAAGCTGATGATAATGATCCTGTCTGATTTCACCTATAATCTTTGGCTGATGTCAGTGACCTAAAGGAACTATAGGAACTTCATGAATATACAAGAAGAACGTGAAGGTTTCCCCCCCTGATAGAAGCGTGTGTGTAGGGACTGTTCAGGTTGCAGGTAGCAAACTCAGGACATTGCTGAAATGGAGCAGTAGTGGGCTGCTTTGGGCAGGTGGGTTTTTTCTTTCAAGAAGAGATATTTTTTTTTTCCCCCTCAATTTTAACATATTCAGGTTGCACTTACGTTTTAGATTAACTTCTTCCTAAAAGTAAAAAACACAATGCAAAACTCCCAGAAAACTTAATGAACTTGACTCAAAAGGAAATACTAATTCTGTTAGTGAAGGCACAGCAAGGCCAGTGTTTGCCACTTACTAAAAAGCAATGGCATAGCACAGGGCTGGCCTTTGAAAGTTTGTCCTATCAATTTGTGATATGACAGCATAATCTCAAAATAGTTCCTGGGACTAAGAAAAGGTAACACTTTGATTTGAGGATTTTTTTTTTTTCCCCTTGGAAGATTCACATATGCTGGGAACGGAACAAGTGTGAATTTTCCACATCTCCAAGGAAATCACAAATACCTTTTTAGAAGAGATTTGTTAACTGAACTTTAGCTTTCATCTTTTCAAAGAGCAGGAGTTGCCAGTAAATACTCCTACTGTGTAGACTCTCACAAAACATTAGCCTTTAGAGCAGTGTGCAGGATTTGGCCAAAGGTTATATCACATACAAAATAGTCAGACTTCCCAACTGGTTTATTTTTGTTAGTTGTTGGCATTTTGAATAAATTTTTAGTTGGCATGTTTTGGTTTTGTATTTTGGTGCAAGTCACTTGAAGGTTGAAACTAAAATATGTCCCTGACATAGTATGGTAGTTAGATGGATTATGGATTTTATGTGGTGTATATGTCAATTCTCAGTTTAGGACGTATTTGGGAGTGCTTCATAATCTTTATTGGTATTATATTAATGCATTTTTTAATATTTCAAATGCAAGGATGGTTGTGTTCTTGAAATAACTACTGCTATTATTTTTAAAAATTCAGGAAATGTTTATTGCTCTTCACACTTTGCCAGCAGTGTCTTGCAGAGTCTTGTGAAATTCTGTGTAATATTTTCTCTGTACATTGAGAAGAGTGGGCAGTGAAGATAGCTTGCCTTTCCTTTTTCTTTTGGAGACAAAAATTAGTGTACAACAGCAGCTCAAGGCACTGAGCAATTGGTGTGCTACAGCTCTACTTGAGCAGTAGCACTTCTGTAAATGAGGGGAAAGTCCCCCCTCGACTTGATCCTTTCTGCTTCTGTTAATATTGTCAACAAGTGTGCCTTTTCCTAATGTGGGTGTTTGTCTATTTTGGGAACAGAATGAAGTTTTTAGCCATAAATAATGAGCTGCTTGCAATTATTAGTGTCCTGGACTGGACTCAAAGGGTTTACTCAGATGGAAGGCTCCCATTATTATCCAGTCATTATCTAGATTCCATTATTATCTTTTTCCTTTAAACTGCACTACCTGTTTTAAAATTTATTTGGTCTGACAGCAAAATGATAACATTCTGCTTGATTAAAAAGAATTCCTACTGTTAATCTGGTTACCCTGATTTCGTCCTCTTTAGTGTGGTGGTAGAGGGTCTAGTTTTTAGTATTAGATACTGGGCAAGAACTGCTTTAGAAATTATACCAACATTTATGTAGTGAGAAGAATAAATGGAAAAAACCCCCTACCATATGTTTTAAAGTTTGGGTAGTGTGTTACATTTTTTGTATGTGATTTTTTTAAAAAATCTTTGCAAAGCAGAGCTTGCAAAAATGCTGGGGCTCTTTGCTGTAGTCACATTCCTGTTGCAGCATGTTGTCAGGGTCTGATATGACATCAATCTGGATGTAATAGATACATAGTTAAGCAGTTTATTTTAGGATCTGAAACTCTTCTAAGAATAGACAGGCTCTCCTTTCAACAGGAAAGGACGAATAATTTAAAATGAGATACCACGGAAGGAAAAAATAGGAAAAAAGCAGAGAGGAAAAAGTATTTAAGGAGAAGAAAAAAGGGAAAAAACAGCAGACTGGTACTGCTGGGGTTCAGTGCTGGGGGAAAACACGTGAAGGGACCACCGCATATGGATTCTTTCAGCAGACTGCAGTGCAGTGGCAAGCAGGTGATGTGACATACTGGAAGGCTGAAGTCTTACAGTCTGGTCTACCAAAATAGACTTGCGTAATTTTCCTCGCTAGCAGTCCATAGGTTTAATTCATCGTGGAGGAAAAAACAATAAACCTTTTAAATTTTCTAATGTAATCTCTTAGTTTTGTCTGAACGTTAACAGGTGATTTTCCATAGTGCCCCAAAGCTTAGGCTCTTCGTTATTTCCCCATGATTACGTTAGTGGGATCGCTAAACTGTGGGTAAGGATGGGACTTGTGCTGGTGGTGTCATATTTACACCAGGGGTCTAATCACAGAAATGTGCATGGGAAAAACGCACCAGGTCAACCAGTCAGTTCATTTGCCAGTGCATCATAAATTACTACAGCAGTATACAAATCAAAATTAAGCTGTTGAATGTCGGTGCATACTGTACGTTGGGTGTATTTTTCTGCATTGTTGTATGGAAGCAACAGGTCCCAATAAAATATTGTGCCAGACCGATATCTGTTGGGTATGAATCTAGCAGTAGATTTCAAACCTAGAAGCGTTTAAAAATAATTTTACTCACCAAAAAGTCTCTACTGGTGTAACCTTGAGAAAGCAGATTTAATTTCATGTATGTTAGCCCACCTGCCCCAGTTGCTGCTCTGTAGGTTTTTTGTCATAACTTTCTTGTAATGTTTCTATTTTTATGGTTTGTTTGTTTTTTTTCCATTTAGCAGCTGACGTAGCTATTAAGTGACTAGGTAATACTTTATATAGGGGAATATCCAAACTGAAATGGATTCTGGTGTTCCATTTATTTAGTGAACAGGGCATGAAACTCCTATGTGAAGCTGTGGCATCAGTACTTGACTTTTTGCTAGATGCTACTTTTTTTTAATTGTAGATGCTTTGAATATTTGAATTTTAAGTGATCAAATGTCACTGTTAATCCGATATGATTCTTTTTAAATGTTAATTTCTCCTATGAGTCTTCTGCTTGTTTCTCTTTTTAAAATGAAACAACTTTAGCAAGCCTACTGTCTCTGTTTATCCTGATGTCATGTTGTCAGTGTTTGATTCTTGATTTGACAATGTTTTTATAATCCAGTATCACTACATAAATTATACTGTAAAGAGAACACCGACACTTTTCTAAAATTACAAATTCTTTTTTTTTTCCTTTTTTTTTCTTCTGACAGATTTTTTTCTTTGAGGGCAGGATTGTGTTATGGGCCACAACCTTCAGTCTACAAGTCAGGATAATAGACTGTGAAAGCCTTATTCCAGTACTATGTAGAACATTATTAGGAAGGTAAATAAGATAAACATACTAGCTCATATGAATACAGAATGATCTGGAGGTCTGAGAGAGATGAATGACATGACATTGCTTTGCCTGTTCAGGAACAATTGTGTTTATTTTTGGTGAGCTTTCTGTAATTCAAACAATGTAATTTTAAGTCAAAATTTATCAGTCTGAGTTGCAGAATTTCATCAGAATATCATTGTGCATTGTCCAGATGAGTGCACATCAGCAGTAAAAAACCCCCACAAAGTCTTTTCACAGTGGATGAGGATGTGAGCAGATTTTCTTACCTTCTCAGGTATCTGTATGGTGTGTTCATTTCCAGAGCAGTATGCCTGCCTGAAGAACTGTTGTGCAACAGATGTACACTGGAAAATTATTTCAAATAGTTTCATGGCTTACTGAGCTCTTGCGGCTGAGCTGCAGACCTGCAGCAGGCAGACGTGTCGTTGCCCTGTGTTGGAGGGTAAACTCTTTTTGCAAGTGTTGCTGCAGAATGAAAGGAATTTTCTTTTGTGTCTTCAGGATAGATTTTCCTTTGGTCTTGGTTTTTTAATAGCTAGTTAATATAAAGTAATATATTATGATTCACATGATTCTTGACATAACAGCCATATTCCTGCATTCTCTGGATATTTTACCTGAACTATGCCAAAGTGAGAATGCATTTAAATATAAATAAATGAAAGACCCTCATGCTACTCAGTCATATTAGAAACTGATAACACTTTCTGTTACCTTGTGTCTGGTGGGAGTCCCTGGGTAGGGTTTTTAGGGTGGATCAGGCTGCTTGCTTCTTTAGGACCACCGTGACTTTGTACCCTCAGTCCACATGCAGGAGTGTCATCATCAGGGCTGAAAGCACAAGAAACCTTCACGCAAAACTTTGCTATTCTTGATGAGGATGCTACAAGCAAATACTGCCGTGCTTACTGCTCTTTTGCAGAAACTCCCTACATGTTCTCCAGCTGGTGTGTTTGGGCATTGCAAGTCCACGCAGACCCTTGTAGAGTTAGAAGTTGATATTCCCACAAAATCAACAATAACAAAGCAAAGGGGGGCGAGGATTAAGATCTGGCACCTCTGATTTGTGAGGCCTTGAAACCTCCCACACGCTGCTGTTCTCATTTTTCTCTTACGCTTATTCAGAGCTGGAAATCATTGCTAGTGTTTGATCCTCTCCTCGTGTGGAGGCCGGTTTGTGGCTGTGACCTGCCCTGCTGTGTGGTCTTCCACAGTTACCTGTACTCACCCTAACTTCTGTCTCTGTTCCAAGTGAGATAATTTCAAGCCAGGTTTTCTTCAAAAATAATCTCACCAGCTGAGCTTGGATTTTTTTTTTTTTGGCACAAGATTTTGGATGTTTTCGTTTTCTGGGTGTTGCTTCTTTTCCCTTCCTGTCCCCTGTCCTGTCCTGCCCCAATAAAAAGAAAGAAAAGAAGAGAGAGGGGGGGGGGAACTCTGAAGGTGGTTATAGCGTATAGGGAGGCACATGAGGAACAACATGCTGTACGATAGAGACTGCCTCATTAAATTAGACTCTTTCAAGGATAAAGCACTGCAAGGTGGTTTCGCAGTTAAGAATAAAGCACGCAAGTACACAAAGGACATTGTCAAAATTCAGTTATAGGTAAGTAACCGCATTTGATGCTTTGAATATTGATGCTTTGCTATCCAAAATATAAATAAAATGTATTCAATTGCAGACTTTATTTACCAATAAAGCATCTGAAGAGTTTTTCTGTACACAGTTTCCTTCATTATATTGCTACATCAGTATCTACTTTGGTTAATTTTCATGTAATTCAAAAACTGCTTAGCATATCAAGTACATAAATAAATCACTTGGTAAGTCACAGGCTTTCTGAGGAAAAACAAAATCATGAAAAGGCAGAAGCATAAACATCTTCTGGTTTTAATAAAATCAACATCTCATTTTACTGGAGATAGTGAATAAGTGAAAAAGAATCTGTTGAAATCACTCATTTTATTATTCTCAGCTGAAAAATTCAAAAAGGAATAACTAAACATTTGTTATCTTTAGTACTTCTCATAAGTCATAAGAGAAGGTTTTAAGTTAAAATTTGTGATGGCTCTTTCAAAACAAAATTCTTTTTCAGTATCAGGAAAAAATGCTAGGATAGTTTGCTTGTAATTTTGTTTTATTTGATTAAATTACCTGTGGTTGATTTGGTTTTTGTCTGGTTTGATTTCCTGTTGTCTTTTTTCTCCCCCTTCAGTTGTGAGCCCTATGTTCAAATTAACTCTTTTTTGCAGTGATTGCTTCTTTTTGTAAGTAGTTACATATTTGGGCTACTCTCTATATAAAGTTTTTTAAATCTTATCTCTTTCTCAAGGTCAGATCAGGGTTCAAAGTTAAACTGGCAGCTGCATGTCAGACTTGTACGTTATATACCGCAGTGGAAGGCTGTGATGTTAAGTAGGTCTTTTCTAGCCATTGAATGTTGCATAGTTCTATGAAAATGTTTTATTATGCTAAAATGAAGTTTTTTCTACCAGGAAATGAGAATTCCTTTTGCGCAGCATTGTGGACGCCACCATAGCAATACCGAGGCCTTAGAAGTTTCCAGGAGACATGGTGGCTCATTTCCTCCTGTCTTCACTACCACTTGCCACTTGAGGCTCTGGTAGTACACCAGCCTCCTTCAAAGGAGGAATGAAATTATGAACGAGGGGATAACTTCTCATATCTTCTTGAACATACTTGTTCTCCCTGTGTTTTGTGATATATGGTGACATAGCCCTAAATTGCAAAGCAATATTTTTGATTCTTTCCTGCCACCTCAAAGACACAGATGCCCCTATCCAGCTCAACTAATGTTTCCAGAGTCTGTTTCTGGGCGCTTACATTTTTGCTTTCAGTTAAAATCCTCTTACCTTCTTAGAGTTTAAAACAAACCCCCCAAAATTCAGAATTTGTTAGCTATGTACTTCCTAGCATCTAATCATAGCAGAGTTAAAAGAACACTAGAAAACTGTACAAGAAAAGCCAGGATTGTGAATGTAAGTCTATAATGGAGTTTTGCATTATAGATTTACAGCAACAATTCTTTCAAAGGTAGGGAGGAAAGCTCATTGTCTGGCTTAGTGGACCATTCTTGCATTTCAAAGAGCAAATGTACATTAACACGTGACACTACTAATCTGTATTCTAACATCTCGGTGGGCTTAAAACCAAGAGACAATTGAATTATAAAAGTGTTCTTAAAAAAAACCAAAAACCACCAAAACCGAAACACTCAAGTGATCATCTTACCTGTAACAACTTTTTTTAAAGGCTTCTATAAATTTTATTGACATAATTCTTATTCTAAGGAAATGGCATTACAAGTAAAAATTATTCTGACCATGAAGAAGGTTGTAGAGACTTTTTAGTTTCGATCAAAGGATTTGCTTGAGTGACTCTTATCTTTTTGTGCAACAGTAGTGATTTTAATATGTAGGAAATTAGAAATACATATGTTATGAGATCCGTGGTCTATGTATTCTGGTATTTTGTTGCTGGAGAAAATTTACCATAGCAGAAGGTTGCACTTCAGTGTCTTCTGATGCAAGTTTCTTCCAGCTCTATACAGCTGATGGCTGTTTTTATTGTGCATTGATACAAACTTTACTGTTTAATCTAGAGCCGTTGTGGGTGTTTTTTCTGTTGATCCATTCTTAAATACTCTTAATTTTTACCTCAACAGTGAGCCATGATTCAAAGGCTAATAGTATTCTGGCTCTAAAAAAAACCCCAAACAAACCTTTTATATTTACATCAGTCTTTAATCTCAAAGGGGTTGGGGGATTCCTTGGTCTTCGATAGTGAGGAAGGGCATTAGAAACACCTGGCTGCTTCTCTTCCATTATTTTATATATTATTTCAGTAATGCTATTGATCATTCATTCTTTCCTGAAACTTTATAGTTCTAACCAGGGTTTCTTCTTGTACATAAGTCTCTTCAAGTCTTTAATTTATATTGTCCTTCTCTGCGTCTTTTCTATTTGCTGTATCCTTTTTCAGATGGGGGTGACCAAAACTGAACACAGAATTCAAAAGTGAACACACACTATTCAAGGTGAGGGAATATCACTAGTTAATATATAAGGCATAATAATTTTTGATATGTTTTTGTCCTTTAAGAATAAATACTGATATCCTGATTATTTTTGCTCCCAAATGTAAGATATTTTTCTTGAGTAATCTGTAAAGTTGTCTGGATTTTTTTTTGAAAGTTGGTTAATTTATAACCTATTAAATCTTATGGGTAATTAATGAATAAATAATGTACATTAATTTTCACTATGGTTTACTGTACACCATTTATGCTCTACTGCTTGTCATTGTGTTGATCTAATTGCATGTTTGAAACTCCTTCTGAAGTCCATCACAAATGCACTAGAAAACCAACTGTTCTTTATATCCATCATCGTCCACAGATTTTGTCATTACGTGGTTCATTCCCATTGCATCCTTCAGATTGTTGAAGTGTACTTGCCTGTGGTTTTTTTTTTTGTGAATATTGCCACCTTGCTTTGGATCCCTCTAGCCTAGAGTCTTTCCTATGTTCTTGCAGGTGTCTTAGAAAGGTTTGCACTCCTCCACATTCATGATGAAGACTGATAGTTGAAGACAATGAATTGTACATTGTTAAAATGCCCGTTACCATCTCTCATTAACTTCTTCACTCCACTGATCTTTCTCTTAGACCTCCTTTCTTTAGAAGAACAACTACACATCTCACAACCCATATCTAGTTATTTCTTTCATAAAGTATATGCTTGTGTTATGCTAGTAATGGTAGTGGGGAGGGGGAAAGTGTTACTCTCAGGTTTAATCCCTTTTGGCTATAACTCCTGGAAATCGGATTTGTTTACATGAGATCTTTTGATCTATAGGATGGCTTTGAACAAGTCATTAATAAAAAAAGATAAACATCCTACCTTTTGATGACTTCTTTGCATAAGTATTCATTATAATGATGACAGTGTGCTGTATCCTAAGCAGGTGGAGTATTAGGCATTGTTGCAACAAACAGTGGTAATTAGGGATAGTAATGTTTGGCTTGTATGAGAAGAGTATAAATTTTGTGTTGCATGCTCATATTAGAAACACTGTCTGCATTTACCTTCAACTATATGAATATACAGAAGCCAAAAATTACAGAGAGACAGTATTAAAATTCTTATTCAGAGTGTTTTAAATTGCAAAGTCAAAATGGCTTGATGAGGCTTACATGCCTGTTTGGAAGGAATTTTACTGCAAAACCTGTAATGAAGAGGTAACACTGCCAAGGATATACCAGCATTCCCGATGGCCAGCATCTTTGGAGTAGCAATAGCACCTGGGGAGAGGACGTAGTTCCATGTTCCTCATAGGGCACCGTTACCTTCAGCTTCTGGCACGGAAGGTGGTATAGGTGGTGGCTAAAGGTTTTGGTCTTGGAGAGAAATCCCATGGATGTGTTGAAAGGAGTGGGAGACATGAGGGGAGGAAGGCTATTTATATACTCTTCTCTCATCTGGAGAGTGGCAACCTGGTGGTCAATAAATAAAACAGTGGCATGTGGTAGACAGTAGATACATTGACCCTTTCATACTGCCAGGAGAGAAACAGAAATAAAGATTGCTCAGTCTTTAATCTGGTTTCCTTGATATGTGAGGGAGTACGTATAATTGGTATAGGACCTTCAGTGTAGCTGAGAAATTATTTGTGCGTTCAACAGAATTTTTCACAAAGTTAGCAGTTCCAGGAAGCTGCTGTTTTTATTGGTTTAGGCTGTTCTTCAGTTGCTATTATGTACATTAACTGTTGGCTTTTAGCTTTTTTCATTCAACTTCTGTTCTAAATTGGATTTCTGACTGAAGACTTATAGGTAGTGATCATTTGAAATGGCTTGACTTTTTACAGTTTTTGTCATGACTTATTTTTTTAATATGGCTAATTCTTGCGCTTTATTCTTTGTTCCCCCAGTGTAAAGCTTGGAAGAATTTTTCTGTTACTATGCTAAAGTTTTGATTTTTTGTGTAGTTTTTGCTTGCTTGTTTTTTAACCCTCCCTTGAGGAATTATTTTACTTTTCTTCAAATGTGCTTTTTCTATTGCTTCATTCTAAGCTGGCTAATATGCTGAAGCTAAATTATTTTATGAAATGTTCTGGACTTCAAGCAAGTTAACAGACAAATTGTGTGGTTTCTTTCCTCATAAGCTTACAAACCCCTATAGAATAACATGCATATTCATGGTCTGTGATGTAATAGAGAAGTGTGACTATTCAAACAAGCAGCTGAAGCAAATACTCATTTGCATCTTTCATCTTTTTAGATATTTCCAATTGAAAAGTCTGCTTCAAGGGAGTTGAATTGAGCTATGCTGTGTCAAGTGAGATATGAGGATTTCAGATGCGTTAATCTAGGAATTCTTGCTTAATGAAGTGAATCTTTCCAGTGTAGTAATATTGCATTTCAAATTCTAAATGAAGTTTTCTGTTAATGGTTTTGATTAATGTTTAATTAACATTGATAAGAAATTAATGTTTAATTAACATTGATAAGAAGGATATTGATGCTCTCTCTGTAAAACCTTGCTTTTAATTTCATTGAAGTACATTTAAGTAAGATTTGGTATCCTGAAGAAGTTCAGAAAATTCTGGTGTTCTCCTTGTTGATGTCTTAGTATGGGAAAATAGATGCTGTTTACTAAGTTGGGGACTACAGTAGCTTCTGGTGTGCTGAGCATCTTGCCATCTGCAGTAGGTACCAAGCAGTGTGTGTGTTATTGTTCTGAGAGGGAGAAGTACTAAGTGACAGTCTTTTTTGAGTAATCTGATGTTAAAGTGACTGTGTTGGGATATCTGGAGTTCCTACCACTTAATGTCTATGGCTGTAGTTATGAGGGGGAATAACTTCCTTTTAAGCTATATGTAAAAATATTTCTTACATGAAAAAAAAGCTGTGGATCATCTTAAAAAAAAAAAAAAAAAAAAATTGAAGAATGACTCCCTCCTCTTTAACCCTTTCCTCTCCAATTGTCCAAATAGATTTTAATGGGAACTTTAAAAGAAGGAGAGAGGAAAAAAAAAAAAAAAAGGTGCTTTTGAGCACACCGTTAACAAACTGTTTTCCTCTATCAAAAATATTTGAGCTGGTTAAAACCAGTCTAAATATAATCAAACTCAATACAAGTTCTCTTGTAACTTTGTCTGCTGTGGGAGAGTTGCTCCATTTTAAGGACCGGCATGAAGCCATGGTAGGAGATGTTGAACCTGAAAAACAGTGAATTTGAAATGTCTGTGGAGAAGCAGCTCTTCATCTTCCTTACTTCAAGCTAGCCTGAAAATGATTTTGGTTCACTGGATTGTAGTGAGGTGCGGGTAGCCCTGTTTGGGAGCACATTTATTTCCTCTTCCTTTCTGGATGGTAGGTCAGGTGTTGGGAAGTGAGGAACACCAGTCTTGCCTCTCCTTAAGTACGTCCCTTTTCCTTAGTCTTGTTAGCACTTTTATTGGTATCATAGAACTACTTGGTAGCCATGAAGAACTAACATATTACTATATTGCAAAATACAGTAAATGTTCTTTTTTTTTTTTTTTGTCATCATATCTACCCATATCCTTCTTTTATTTGCAATCCTATCTCTCAAAAGAAACGAGCGACAGACTGACGGACTGTGGCTATTTTTATATGGTGCACATATTAACCGTTGAGTAAATGTAAGAGGTTTTAAAGAGCTTATTTTAGCAGAAGCATTTGTTAAAGCCCCTATATCCATAGGCTCTGTGTATATTCATTAACTATTCAGGGCTGTAACATAATACAACAAAAGGAAGTATATTTTAACAGAGATCTGTAACAACCGTATGCAGGCTGGCACCCAGCCAGCGGCTGAAGGCAGACGCTTCTTATGGCTATTTCTAGTCTTGTGGCATCTAGATATATTAAATTTATTTCTCAGATAACGAAACTAGCTAATACTTACTGCAGTGTCATGATCCAGCATTACAAAAATATGTTATGTTTGATCCCTAGAAGTTTATTGTAATCTAATCTTTGAAGGCAGTGGAAAACTGAGCCTCTCCAGTTTCACTGCCAGTGTGACAAGATTTATCCTTCATATAATCGCATCTGAAACAGTTTGTGACAAGGACTGAAAGAACTGAAGCGCTGGCATGAACGGAAAGTGCATAAATATTTAACAGAATATCCTGTCCTGTAGACTTTCTTATCTGTGGAAAGTCTCGGATTTTCCCCGTAGCAGAAGCCTGGGTGGTTTCACTGGGCAGGGATAGGGCAGAGCGTCCAGAGTCCTTCCCGGGTGGTGAACGTGCATCCTCGGAGCTTCGAGTATGTCTACGTACAGCTTCTGCCAGCTACTCGTGAAAAGGGATGGAGATACTTCAGCTCTTAGTCTACTGTGTACTACAAAATAGCTTCTCTATCCCAGTGTAGCATGAAAATAGGAGTTTGTTCCTAGTCCAGTGCATCTTGGTGAGTTAAAGAATATTTTGATAAAGGTAAATGTCAGAGGAGAAGATAAATGAGATATGTAGGAATTTTCTATGGTCAGAGATTCTGTTTCATATGTGGAATGTCAATACGATACACCAGCATGTGCTGAAGTGTAAGATTTTTAAGCTTTTACACGGTGAGAAGTCCCATTTTTCCCCACCAGCGTGTTACCTGGTCAGTTGAATGCTACTGTTCTGCCCAGCTACGATGGGAATTACCCTGTTAGTTTTAACCACCTTCCTACTGTTCTGTGACATGTTAAGCTAACAATAGATTGTTTTAAAAGTAAATCACTTTATACTGTGATGCTTTAAATAATACTTTATGTCTCCAGCCATCTTTCTATATTAGCATGCAGATACATTTCAATTCTTTTCCCTTTTGTTAATAGCTTGAATGAACTGGGAGGGAAGGTTTAAAAAGAACAAATGCAATTAGAATGGGTATCTGTGAAATACTTGAGTTCTGTTCCACGTGAACAGAAATGTTAAAAGCCCCTTTAGCAGCTGTGTCAATACCAATTTTTCTGGTTCTTGAGTACAGAAATAAATTCAGATACTGTTGGTTAAATAATTCACATTTGGTTTAGGTGAAAAATAAGACCTGGTCTCTAGCAAGTGCACTGTTTTCATTTAAGTAATTTAAAAATTGATCACATTGAACTGATTAGAGTGCATTAAGGGATTTGCAGTTATGTAATTAAATTGATATTTTAAATAGCTTTAAGTGTACTATCCAGTTGGGAAGCGTGCAAGTGGATTTTCAGATAAAACTTTTTGTTTGTTTGTTTTTGAGATAAATGACTGTATTGTGTTTAGAATGTAGTTGCAGGCATATGATATTCAGTGGACAAGTCATTTGGGACATACTAGAGGAAAGGCAAAAGTGTTGAATCAGTGACATTCTGCTTTTCAGGCATATCAATTATTTTCATGTACTTAGCAAACTGATACGTGTAGGAAAAAAACATCTCGGAGCTGCAAAATTTTTACCATGGATTATCTAGATAAAGAAAAATGCAATTTCTGATGCTATGGTTTTATTGAAATAATTAGCCTGTGTTTTCAAAGAACAGATTTGGGGTTTTCTTGTCATGTTGGATTGTTGAATTACCTTTTTTCCCCAAGGAAAAAATTCAGTAACCATGTTTAATTTGCAGAGCACCAGAGATCATACTGGGATTGCCGTTTTGTGAAGCCATAGACATGTGGTCGTTAGGGTGTGTGATTGCAGAGCTGTTTCTTGGATGGCCACTGTACCCAGGAGCACTGGAATATGACCAGGTAGTAGAATAAATTTCACAAGTGTATGCACACTTTCTGCAACTTAAGAATTTCAGATCATTAAATCCAGGATTTCAAATGTTAATAATATCCCCTATTAAGTAGTATTGCTTCAAGTCTGTTCAATGCTTTTCATTTAGTCTTGATTGTCCTAGAAACATAAATCCTGTTTCTAGACTGAACTGTATATTGTGCTGCTTTTCTGAATTAAATTTCAATTTGTCCTTTTTTTTTCTTCTTTTTTTCCTATCTTACAAAATAAATGTTAGTATTGAAGCTGCTTTTTCTGATGGAAACCAAAGTTTGTGGCCACCATCATTGCATTTTAATCTCTCTTTCACTTGCCACGAACAGGGTTGACTCTGGAATGTCTGTTCAGATGTCAGGATTAGTTGTCTTCTGAATACTTTCTGATGCTTTCTGGAAATCCAAGATAGCTCAAAGATTTGAGAGCCTATACTTCACGAGGAACGAGAATCAACTGTTGCAATAATACTGTATATATGCAATGGTAAAGCTTGAAGCTGTTGAAGCTGTGCCTTGCTTCGTTGGAGTTTTCACCTGTTGACACCATTGACATTAGTGAGCTGACTTAAAAAAACCAAGTTGTTTCTAATGAAAGATGTAGAACATTTTCTATTTAAAACAATTAAGAGAGAGAAGTCTTTAATTTTCTAGCATAATGTGGGAATTTGGAAGGAAGGTAATCAGCATTCTGACTATCCCCGCCTGGTTTTGAACTTTGAAAGTGAAGAAATGTCCTGAAAATCCCAGATGTAACAGCACTGACTTCTTACCAACTTCTGGATCTTTGATTCAACATTCAGTTTAGGGGCAGTTCCTCCAGCATGGGTTTTAGGTTATTCAAATCCTGCTCTTCATGTAGTGGGCTTTTGGCTCCCTGTGCTTACAGATCAGACCTACTTTTCTAAAAATTCATTTGTTAAAACCACTGTCAGGGGATATATTGATTTTGTGTTGATTTTCATAACGTTTCATATTTCAGTTTACTTCATTTACACAAAATTCAGTGTTTCATGGGTAGGAAGTGAACTATGAGTGGAACATGGGTTGATGCTTTGATGCATTTAGAAGACCTTTGTGCAGGGTATTGCTGCTAAAACGGAGAATAAAAGAGGAAACAACTAACAACCATGTAATTCACTATGCTCTTTAAGGACAAAGTAAAGGCATTTGTATTTTGGAAAGAATCTGTAATGCTGTCTCAAAAGTTTCCAAGAACTTTGCAAATTTATTTACCTTATTTTGAAAGAAACTGCAGGGGAAGATCTGGACTTTCAAAAAAAGAAAAAAAGGGGCCAGAATATGTAATTGCTGGGATTATTTCCACTTTTGAGCCCCATATTGCTGTAAATAGCTCTTAAAAGGGATGCTGCTCTGGGTGAGGAAGGACCTGTAAACCCAGTTCATGGTCTTCTGAGCATGATCACACAGGTAGGCAAATGCTGCTTCTGGATGTGGAACGTGGCTTTGGACCACAGCTTCAGTCTCTTAGGATGAAGGTAGGGGTTTGAATGGTGGAAAATGCTGCCTGTGTCCTGATTCTTTCCTCAAATTAACTTGTGATTCGTCATAATGGCAGCAGCCCAGACTTAATTAATGTGTGTCAATGGGCCTACGTAGCTGTGAGCCTCTCACTTTTGTACAGAGAGCAGTAACAGCATAAAGCTCAATCTCATGATTGTGAGGATGTTTTTTCAGAATAGTACAGAGTCTCATTTGAAACGAAAAGACCTTCTTTCCCCTGCTGCGCTGCAGCCATCTTGTCATGTATGAAACCCAGGCAGATGAAGGCAGTTTAGTACGGTGCACAGGGTGCCTACCTTCATGGAGCTCATTGCCTCATCTTTTCTCAGTTTTAGAGAGCCAGATCCTTATGACAGCGTATTCCTGTCATTTGTTTCTTGCTGTTGCAGGCCAACGTGGCTCAACCTCTAGATACTGCTGGACAGCTGTCACCAATGACAGCCACCTTCCAAGATGGTTCCTTCATGCAAAGGCCTACATAAGATTTTCTGCTTGCTTTACAAGTAGATACTGAGTTTAAAAGACATTTAGTTAAAGACAGAAGTATCATTCAAGTTTGCTGGAAGCATCGGTTAATAACTCATCTAGCAACTTGTCTGATCCTCATGTTGAGGAAGTCATGGTGGAAAAGGAGCTGTAAACTCCTCTGCCCCAGCAGGAATTACTTTACTTTAGTCAGGCTTGTCATTGACCTGAAGCAGGTCTGCAAAACTTGCTTCAGAGAAATCTGATTCAGGGTTTTCCTCAGTGTACATGAGTACAGCAGTTGTAGGAGATGGCTTCCAGGGAAATTCCCTTCCTCCTGCTACGTGGTGTGTGTCACCAAGTAAATGAACAGGCAAGGGCTTTGTGCTGCATTTCCCCCTGTCCTCTTGGTATGTGGCAACCAACATGCTATCCCTTGAAAAGCAGCTCTTAGTTATTATACTCATTTGTAACAGCTGTACTTCTCAGTGGAAAATAGCAGTGTCTTCTGAGCTTTAACACTCACTGAAAACAGGCACAGGTGCTTAACTGCTAAATTTTTCAATTGCACTTCAATGCATTGTCTTTCCACCCCTGGTTTCTAAGACTTTATAATGTGCTTAGAAAACAACTGAATGATCTAGAAACATTCCTGGTCAAAGTGCGATTCTCTTTACTCCCTGATGTAGGCAATTATGGAGGATACCAAATACCAAAAGTCGACAGCATTGCGTTTAGTTCCTCCCAGCTTTGGTCTGTCACTTATTTTTCAGCAGAAGTCTCGTGTGTACCTTTCCTCTCTACTGCCCATCAGTTTTCCTCCTCTCAGGTGCGGCTACCTCTCAAGTCCTCTGTCTTCCATTGAATTCATCTTTTCGTATCTCAGTTTCTGGTTTGGTGTATTTCACCGCGCTCTGATTTGATTTTTCCCTTTCTTCCATTCTCTCTTATTCCCTGGCTGCTCCACCTTTTCCAGGGGCTGGCCCACAGCAGCAGCCCCTCTGTGGACATGGGTGGTGTGGGACCCTGCCCAACGCCCTTCAGCCCTTGCTCCTCTCGGACCTTCAACCCTGGCTGCTGGAATCCATATTCCCTCCATCCCGACTGCAACAAGCTCAGTTTTCATTTATTGCCAATTATTATTTCAACTCATCTTTCTTGAGGATGTTTTTTTAGTTTTTAAAGAAGTACTGCTTCTGGGCTAACTCCCCCCTTGTACAGTGAGTTAACATTGCATGCGCAGTAGTTAAAACACACCATAACATGTTGTTTCAACAAATTTCTGTCGAAGCCTTGAATCTTAACTATTTTATGTAATACTTTGATCATCAACTATAAGAAAGGTAATGCAAAATGCATAGTAAATCATCTTCTAAAATAAATGCATGTTGATCATTTCAGTGGAAAAGAGCATCTGACCATTTCAGGCATAAAGCTAGTCCATTCCCATTGCATTCAGTAGCAGATTTTCTCAGACGAGGACAATGCCTTTTGCTGGATGCCTAGAGGTTGTGCACACACTCCCTTTCCAAGTGGAACATTTTCTTGAAATGCAGGTGTGTCAGATGTGTAAAAGACTGATACACTGGAAACAGCAAACAGGAAGGATTTGTATCAAGTTGTATAATGAGAGTATGCAAAAAAAGTCATCAAACTTCTGTATGCAAGCAAAGCACTCCTACTAGTGTTCCTGTTTAGAATGAAAATACTACATTTAGGATTTGAATAGGTTCAGGAGGTTATGACAGCCACCCTCCCCAGCTCCTCATTTCTGTAGCTGAACTTTAAAAGCTTCCTTATATAGGTCACTTCAGAGGTTTGTTTATGTATGGCTTTCTCTGAGAGACAGAGAGAGCAGTATCAAGCGCTCAGTGTTAGGTTTCTCCCTTATGTAAGGTGTAGTTGTCAAAGTACAGTGCTCTGAGGGTGGTGTCATTTCATTTAGAAAATGGCAAAATGAAAGTTTTTAATTGTGTGGATCAGATTTTGAAAATCAGAGGTAAACTATTTCCCATGGTTTTGTTTTTTTTTCTTCCTCAGATTCGTTATATTTCACAGACTCAAGGTTTGCCAGGAGAGCAGTTGTTAAGCATGGGAACGAAAACTGCAAGATTTTTCTGTAGAGAAACGGATGCACCATATTCTAGTTGGAGATTAAAGGTAAACAGTATAATGTAACAGAAAACAGCACGTTATTTTGTGAGCAGAGAAACTAGAGAGGCCAAGATTTACTACAATACTGTTAGGTCCCTTCTGCATCTTCTGTGTTTATCAGTCCCTGTCTGTATCCCTTACATTTTTCCCATTTCCCAAAACCAGTGCTCGAAGCTCATGCCCACGTTTCCTCCTGCTGGCTGGCCCAGAGGCAGGTCTGGTGCAGCTGCCAGGCTGTGCGGTGGCCAGTGCATGGCTGCCAGGTGGAGACTTCAAATTAAGCGTCGTATCTCCAGAGGTACTAAATGGGTGGGGTTTTTGTTTGTTTGGTTTGGCTTGGGTTTTTTTTCTTGCTCTGTTACTACTTTTCATTTCACTTTAAAGAATTTGTCTCTGAGGCCTGAACTGCTCAGTCAAAATTTGTTCAAAACTGGCTTCAGGATCAGAAGTTCCTAGGACAAAAAGGAGATTAAGAAACAACATGACTGTGCACAGCTTATTTCCTTCAGATCTCTTGCTAAAACAGTCTTTGGCTGAAAGCTGCAATACAATGAAAGCAGATGAAATTAAAAAAATGTACTTTTATGGTCTGCACACCGTGCTTCTCTCTAAGCAACATTATTGCATGGTGGCCATAAACAGAGCTTTAACTTCCTATGCAAATATATATATTTGTCGTGGTTTAACCCCAGCCAGCAACCAAGCACCATGCAGCTGCTCTATCACTCCCCCTCCTCATCTGGACAGGGGGAAGAAAATGTAACAAAAGGCTCGTGGGTCGAGGTAAGGACAGGGAGGGATCACTCACCAATTACCGTCACGGGCAAAACAGACTTGACTTGGAGAAATTGGATTAATTTATTACCAATCAAATCAGACTAGGATAATGAGAAAGAAAACCAAATCTTAAAACACCTTCCGCCACCCCTCCCTTCTTCTTGGGCTCAACTTTACTCCTGAATTCTCTACCTCCTCCCCTGCAGCAGCACAGGGGAACAGGGAATGGGGGTTGCGGTCAGTTCATCACACGTTGTCTCTGCCGCTCCTTCCTCCTCAGGGGCAGGACTCCTCACACTCTTCCCCTGCTCCAGCGTGGGGTCCCTCCCACAGGAGACAGTCCTCCATGAACTTCCCCAGTGTGGGTCCCTTCCCATGGGCTGCAGTCCTTCAGGCACAGCCTGCTCCAGTGTGGGTCCCCCGCAGGGTCACAAGTCCTGCCAGCAAACCTGCTCCAGCCTGGGCTCCTCTCTCCATGGGGCCACAGGTCCTGCCAGGAGCCTGCTCCAGCGCGGGCTTCCCACGGGGTCGCAGCCTCCTTCGGGCATCCCCCTGCTCCGGCGTGGGGTCCTCCCCGGGCTGCAGGTGGAGATCTGCTCCCCCGTGGACCTCCCTGGGCTGCAGGGGGACAGCCTGCCTCACCGTGGTCTTCCCCAGGGGCTGCAGGGGAATCTCTGCTCCGGCACCTGGAGCACCTCCTGCCCTCCTTCTGCACTGACCTGGGGGTCTGCAGGGCTGTTTCTCTCAGATGTTCTCACTCCTTTCTCTGGCTGCAGTTTCTGTGCCTCACCAACTTTTTTTTACCTTCTTAAATACGTTCTCCCAGAGGCACTACCACCGTCGCTGATGGGCTCGGCCTTGGCCAGCGGCGGGTCCGTCTTGGAGCCGGCTGGCATTGGCTCTGTTGGACATGGGGGAAGCTTCTAGCAGCTTCTCACAGAAGCCACCCCTGTAGCCCCCCTGCTACCAAACCCTTGCCACGCAGACCCCGTACAGTATTTTTTTTTTAAATTGTATTGCTTCATGATGCAGCTTCACTGACTTTACAGAGGACTGGGGGAGTCAGGAAACAGTTACAGTTGACATAAAACTTCTGCAGTAACAAACAGCCGAGGAGCTCAAAGCACAAGTTGCGTAACTCCCCGCAGTAACTTGGTCAATCCCTGGCGCGCTGGGCCGAGCGGCCGGGCTGGTAACGCTGCGGGGTTGGGTTATGTAAGGATTCTCCAATTACACCCTCCTGATTATTCCAGTATTCTGGTTTTTCAGGCAGTTGATCGTTAGGTGACAGTTTACATCTGGCTTCTCCGTATCGGAGAACTTAAACGAGTTCTTGGTGCGAACAGTCCTCCACATTTTCAGAAGCTGTTACCTTGCAGGGGTTAATTCTCTTGAATCGGACTAAATGCTGTTTTGAGGGGAGAAAGGAGTTTTGGTGTGGACCATTGGTCATTACTCACAGTTTTTGTCAAAGTTAATTTTGGAAACTTTTCTGTAATCTGTATGTTAAATTTTTTTTTTCCCTCCAGTACTGCCTTGCCTCTTGCAACACCAGCCTACCGGTGCTGTCCGTGTTGAAGGAGGAAAATTGTAACAGAAAACTGTATTCCAGCTCATAAATTGCTGATGAGTGATGGCAATCATTCTTTAGGATTTAATTGTTTGTTTCATACTTCAATATTTAAAATACGTACACCAACTGTTGTGGAGGAATAAAAGTATAAAAGTAACAAAAAAGAGAAAGCAAAAAGAAACTGAACAGAGTCTGCCTGGGTTTTGTTTTATTTTTTTACAGTGATTTGATGTTACTGCTGTTTGGAGTTAAAGGTCTGAGTTTGAGTAAACGGGTAAAATACAAGTAATAGAAAACCCCTGATATATAAAAATATAAGCACATGACAGAGTTTCATTAAACAACTTCTTGCTAGGCTTTCAGCGCTTCCTGTGTGATTTACAAACCATCTACTGTAATCCAGTGCTGTGATCAGTCAGATGTGAAATCCAGTAGGTTTAGTATTTTGATTTAGAGAATGAAAATAGTCAGCAAAGCAGCATGCAAATACACAATCGAAATATTAATTTTTGTTTTTAAAACAGGTTTTTTAGGTCAATAAATATGTAAAGTTTCTTTGTAGTTATGTGTGACCTTTATTGTCAACTTCTAAACTCAGCTTTCCTTTTCTTTTTTGAGACATTGGAAGAGCACGAGGCAGAGACAGGTATGAAGTCTAAAGAGGCCAGAAAGTATATTTTCAACAGTTTGGATGATATAGTGCACGTGAGTATTAAAGCATTCTTCCTTTGCAGAAGGAATGTGTGGAATGAATGGTGACTTTAAAACATTTTACTGGTTTTGAAATAAACAGCCTTTAGAATATTACTTACTGTATATCAGTCATACCCATTCTTCTCTGTATATGTTACTCTCGGGAAAATGTCCAGCTATGTCAGCCCTTTGGAAAGATCTTCCTTTGTCATTGCTTGTGTTAAACAATGGTACTTGCCCTCGTGGTGGGGGAACCCTTTCATTTTAGGTATAATGTATACTTTCTCTTGATCTTATCTGCCATTCTGGCTAAAAAAAGAACACATGGATCCTCCTGTCTTAACTATATAATTTCCAGTATAAGTCTGCTATCTTAGAATTCATTTTTTTCCCTTTTTTAAAAAATACTTAACCGTTTCCTCACTTTTCTTTAGCTTTATAACTCTCTAGTCAATAACAATTAGAAATTTTTCATTCTCCTCCATATCCTGAAAAGAGAATGAAATCTTTTTGCAAGATTGGCATTAATACATGTTTGAAATCTGTTTTCTGAAGATTAACCTTTGTAGTTTAGGTTAGACCATATAAAGATCTTCATCCCAAATCTTACTACTTAAATTCCAAGTCCCAGACTTCAGGGGTTTTTAGCTGGGGAAGGGTGCAAGGGAACTAGTGTGTGTGCAGAAAAAAAGTCACCAATTCTGAGCCAACCATAGTGGGAAAAACTAGCAAATTCACTGTGCCCTACATGATAAAACAATTTAATATTAGTATTTTACAGCAGAAAGCAATAACAGAAAGAGTTAAACTAGTATGCATATCTTCTATCTGATTGTTTTGTTCAATGCCAGGTGAACATGGTGATGGATTTGGAAGGAAGTGACCTGTTGGCAGAGAAGGCAGATAGGAGGGAATTTGTCAGTCTGTTGAAGAAAATGTTGCTTATCGACGCTGATTTAAGAATCACTCCAGCTGAGACCCTGAACCATTCTTTTGTTACCATGAAGCACCTCCTTGATTTTCCTCATAGCAACCAGTATGTAACACACAAAAATTATTTTTTTAAATCTGCATTGTAGTGATTCACGTGTATAATAGTGTTGTTTCTTGTGCTACCAGAGAGAAAATCTTTTGTCATTTTTGTAACGTCTTGGAGAATTCTTTCAGGTGCTTGAAATGTTAGATACATCTACTTGGTCAAGGAAACTGTTTGAATAACTATGTTTTTTTCTGAAAAGTAACATTTAGAGCAATAGATTTCTAAGCTACCATTTTTATGTCTGGTTGTTAAAATTGCAACACTGCAGAAACTTGGGCTTGATTTTTGGAAGTATGAAGAGTCACTGAGATCTCAGGTAGGCATTTCCTCTTGAGTGGAATGTCTCAGATACCTCCTTGTATGCATTGGTTAATGCGGTGGAATATATTGAAAATTTTCTTGCAGTTCTGGAATTGTGTATTTCACTGGATTTCCTAAAGTGCAAGCATTTTAATGAAATAAAGAGCTTTCCATCCGTTTAGTTTACTATCCTTCCTGTTTGTATGCAGTTGTAGAAAATGGTGTTAGATGCAAGGAGCAGGAAATAGCAGTATTTTTCTTGATTTTAAAATATGCATTATAAAGGCTTGACTTGAACATAGTAATAGCAGCATTTCTGGTTTTCTACTTCTGTGTATGATGCCATTCTGTGAAATTGGGAAATGTGGGCTTGGAACTATTTTTTCTCCCTTGCTCTGGGGAATTGTTTATACATTTAACAACATGAAATTCTAATTAAAGCAACTTATTTTCTGGTTTTGATAGAGTGAAGTCCTGTTTTCATATCATGGATATTTGCAAATGCAGATCAAATTTGTATGACTTAAGTAATCGCAATAAAACATCACTTATGAGACCAGTTGCCTCAGGCAGTGCAGCTAATCTGACTGCGAGCTTTACCAAAATTGGTCCAGTAAGAAGTCAGGTAAAAACATCTTTTTGTTTGTTTGTTTGTTTGTTTTTTTGTTTTTTAATTATAAATTCAGTTAATGCAGTTTCTCTAATAAATTTCATAATTGAAAAAAGTACATCTGTTAATTGACAAAATCTTCTGTCTTTTACTCTCATTTTTTCCGAGTGTTTTCTTAACCACTTAAACATTTAGAATTCAGTGTGTTTCAAAATTAAGTTACAAACTGGGATTGCTGTTGCAAAGCAGTGCTGTATTAGAGTGCCCTCCAGTGGCCAAATGGGATCGCTGCCTGTGAAATGTATTTGAAAGTTTAATTTTTATAAGTTATTTTAGTTGGTGGGGGCAATTGTGTGAGAGATTTAGATTCACAGTTATAATGTTACCTCTATTGAATCTGTTTCCATAGGCATTAACTGCATCTGCCCATTCAGTTTTGCACCAAGGGATACCACTGCAGGCAGGAACTGCTCAGTTTGGTTGCAGTGATGTTTTCCAACAGGCATTAATTATATGTCCACCGACTATTCAAGGTATGTTTAACTGTAATTGTTACAGCTCCTAAAATATGAGCATTACTGTCTGTCTGTTAGCAGTATTTGAGTTTTCCATGCTATCCACTTAAGCTATATATTTAAAAGAACTTAATTATGTCATAAAAAAAATTAGCATGTGAGTCAGATCCAGATACATTGCACCTTTCTGAAAGAAATAGCAAATCAGCATCTGCAGAAAATGTTTTAAGCAGTCCAGAGCCCCCATCTTAATATACCACACACATACATACGTATATGTATACATATATGTAACTTGAATAAAATAGAGGGACACAATGTGAAAACTGAAGCAAGAAAGGAGGGTATTCTGAAATAAAATCTGAGAGGAAACAAGAAAGATGAAGGGAGTATCAGTGTTGTGGTGTATTCTTTGGTGGTGCAGTGTTTTGTTTCTTTTTTGGTGGTGTTGTGTGTTGGGGTTTTTTTGTTTGTTGGTTTGGTTGTAGTTTTGGGGTTGTGGTTTTTTGGGTTGGGTTTTTTTGTTGTTTTGGGGTTTTTTTGTTTGGTTGGTTGGGTTTTTGGGGTTTTTTTTGCTTTCCTGCCCCACCCCCGACTACCTCCCTAGGGTATTCTAGGGATAAAGATAAGGCAATATAACAGTTCTTGTGAGAAATCTGTCTGGATAATAAAGTTGCTTTTTTTTAATTGGACTTCCAAATGAATGTTTAAGAAAACATCTGGAAACTTGGGGCTTCTTTTAAGGGTGTAGCTGCCCTATGTGAACAGTGTCACATTTACTGTCCTACTGTTATGGTGAACCAGGACAGCTAGATAGAGCTGCTGCAGCTTTCTGATGGCTGAAAACCACGTAACTAAATCTTTGAGAATTTTTATTGCATCGTGCTGTGAGGAGGAAAGGGCAGCTTGGCTGAACTCTCTTGTATTACAAAGGATAAGATTGATTTAAGCCTACAATTTTGTATTTATTGAAAGAAATAATTGGCTGCGGGTTCACTTCTCAGAAACATTTGGAAGACTGTAAGGTAGAAATGCTAGCAGAGAAGTATTTCTGCAGTGTAGAAACCGACCAAATAAGCATAAGCATCTCCTAGAAGGACACATGGTAATGCAGTTGACTTCTGTTTCCCTAAACAAATGCATTTGCATCATGCAAACATAGGTCTTATTTTTTTGGAGGAGTCTTTAAATCCTCATTTAGATCTCAGAACATATCGAGCAAAACTTGTTTTTTCTCTTTATAATGGGCTGATCAAAGCAGAGCTGATGAAAAACAGCCTTTCTTATCCTAGTAATAGTCATTTATGGAGAAGGAGAGGTAGTTTATATTGTTTGCTTATTAAGTTAGCTTGATTATAGTCTTCATTTCCAAAGATGCAATTTATCTGTCTTGGTGATGTTCAGCTTCATGTTGAGATCAGATCTTGAAATGATGGAGTTTATAGGAAGTAGGATTTTTAAGGATGACTTTCAAACTCCTCCTTAGTTCTCCCTCTGCATTTTGATGTTCTAGAAATCACACTAGATTCACTCTGGAAAAAAAAAAAAAACAAACACTTTTAACCTAAACTTAGAGCTCAGGAAGTCTTTATCTCTTTAGATAAAGACAGATACAGCAGACTTTATCAGTAATGTTATTTGTGGCTGCTGCATCTATCTTGGGCTCCAGAAACTCAGGAGAGCTCCGAGTATTCATCGTGCAGAGTGTCACAGGCTGTATGAGCTAAATGCATAACTTCATACAGATTTCCTTCTGTGCACTTAGTATGGCTAAGTAATTTCTTACTGAAATTGTATATATGCTTTATACAATGAGATATTCCATAATTTAAAAACCCTCCTGGTTTCATTATACCCAGATGAATAAAGTGATTATAGAAAAGGAAACAGTACAGGCAAATACTTTATCTGTGACCTGTATACTGTATTCTTAGTATGATGATAAATTTCCAAGTTTAAATTCTGCTACCGCTTGAATAAAGGAAATATATTGTTTTAATCACATAGGTGACAAGTTGAGTTGCTGGCACGGAGGGAAGGGGATATTAATGGTATCTGGCACTGCTTCAAGGTTTCCCTGCTTGGCTGCTCTGTCAAATATCTGAAGTGCTAAAGCTCACTACTTCTGTCAGAGTTAAGTTAAGTTAAGCTAAGCTGTCCTGGATGACTGTGTGGAAAAAATTAGTCAACAGCATTTCAAAATTAAAAGCTTTGGACTGCAGCATTATAACTTAGTATTGTGTTGTGACATGAGAGAATTACATCAGATGAAGATTTTCTTTCATACTTTATTGTAAAGATTTAAAAAAACCCAACAAACGACTTTTAATCTTTAGTTTAGTAGCTCTTTAGTAGATACCTCCAAACGCCCATTGCTTAGTCTTTGACTAAAGCACAAAACACAAAGTGCTGTTAGAAGGTGAAATTAGTATATTTTCCTAGCCAGGATTTTCTTCTAGCATAGCTGTTCTGTTGCAATATCTGTTGAAAAAAAACTTCTCTTTCATTTTAGTTTAACATTATTATGTCAAAAACTATTATTATTAGTAAACATTGCAGCATTGCTGTACGTCTGTTAGTTTCTTGTGACAATAAAGAAATCTATACAGAGCATGAGATGCATCTTTTTCCTACTATGGTCTTGTGGTAATATTTCAACAGTGCTACAGTTTGCTTTATGTTGATGAAGGGAGAAATAGGATTATAGATTCTACTGCAAATTTTTGATGGCATACACAGAAAATTTTACATTGTTTCCCACAAAACTGATGGTAACAGATAGGGGCATTACACATGTGGCTATAAAAGCTTAGAGGAATGGGTTTCAGCTGGCTGGAAATACAGAGCATGAGATGTGCAGGAGTCAGTTGAGAGAAGCTTTGAAATTCAGTTCTGCTTGCTTTTGTCTGCTTCCTTTCAAATACTTGTGATGTAATTTGTGATAAAGAGTAAATGCTTAGCTTTGCAGAACTTTCTGCCAAAGTCATTCCACTTTCTAGTAGTCTGTTTCCAAACAGTAGCTGTTGGCAGTTCTTTCTGGAAATGACAACATCAAATATTTGTGCAGATAAGTAACAGCACAAAAATGTTTTAGGTGCTGATTTGGCTTGAAAGTCTAAATTATGGAATTGGATCATAAACACATGAAGAAAAAATAGTAAAATGTTATCAGAAAATATATGCAAGGCTGGTGTTTTGCTTAAAGCTTGGGTATGTGTTTTTCTCCCTGACAGGAATTCCTACAAACCATAGTAAACCCACCAGTTTCTCCCTGAGGGTGGATAATGCTGTTCCGTTGGTGACCCAAGCCCACACAATTCAGCCGCTACAGATTCGAGCAGGAATCCTTTCTCAGGTTAGCTTACTTTAAAGTAAAAGTCTTCTTTGTTTTATTATTAGTTACTAAGTATTTTTGCCCTGTAGAGTCCTGTTGCAGTCCCTCTTTGTTTTGTGCTGAACTACAAGTGGCTAATGTAAATTCAGTCACTGCCTGTGTCATGAAATCTTCTCTGCTTCCCCACAGACATGGTCAAATCAGACCCAGCAAATCCTGGTTCCTGCATGGCAGCAAGTAGCACCAGTGGCAGCTCCTGCTACATCTCTGGCCTCTGATCCTGTGGCTGGCCCACAGAGGCTTGGAGACTGGGGGTAAGTCCACATATTTTTGTGCAGTACCCTCATGGCTTTGATTTAACAAGATCTATGGATGCTGATGCAAATGACTTGCAATTTAAAACTTCCTTTACTTTTCCTCAGGAAGATGATTACCCAGGGCACTCATTACAATTCAATGATACCACAGCCTCTTTTAACACATCAGATAACCTTGTCTGCCCCTCAGCCAATTAGTGTGGGCATCGCGCATGTTGTCTGGCCTCAGCCTGCAGCTACCAAGAGGAACAAACTGTGTCAGAACAGGTTGGTAGACTCTTTCCAATGTTCGAAGATAGCATATCTGTAGTTCAGCAGGCAGGGGAATAGCCTGTAAAAGTGGCAAGTTTGTTAGTGACAATTGTACTTAAACAGTCTTTCTTCTAGGAAAATTTGTCCTTTCTGCCCTAAGTCTTCATTGTTATTTTGGTAATACAGACTAAATGGAAAAATACTTGCGACAGTAAAAGGTTTTAGTTCCTGCCGATTAGTATGGGCCTATCATGATAGCAAAGTTGTCTTTATAGCCTTTCGGAAGGTATAAGAATATATTGAGGTAGCTCTAATGAGATATTCCTAAGCTTATGTGTGTGAGGATATATCAGGTTTAGACAACTAAAAATAAAGATACTATATAACAGGGTTGCAGGATGCCTTACAATCGTCTTAAGAATAGTCTTTCTTTCACTGGTAGCCAAAAATACTTTAGCTGCTTGCTGAAGAAAATATGCCCCGCTGCCATACAAAGTATTTGCAAAGGTGTGCGACACTCAGTAAAAGGGAAAGCATGGGTTACAAAGGGCAATGTCAGCAGTCTTTTATTAAGCAAGAATTTCATCCTGAGGCTCCCAGCTTTTGTTTTCAGGGAGAATCTTTGCAGGAATTCTGGCCAGGTTTTGTTTGCTTGTTTTTCGCCCAAATGGGATTTTCATTTCTTTTTTCCTTTATAAGAAAATGGGATTTTCAGTGTATTGTATTCAGTGGTGTTGCAAATCTCAGTCTTAAATATTACTTAGTTTGGATTTTTTTTTATGAATGTCTGAAGTCATCTATGCCCAGTATTTATGACTGTTTACTGGTTTATGTTTTTCTTAGTTTAGAAAATTGGTGTTTTAGCCTACACTGCTTGCTTTGTTGTTGTTGAAAATAGTACAGTGTTCAGGTCTGTGGGCAGAGATTCACTAAATGTCAAATGGTGTGTTTTCTTCACAGGAGCAATGTGTTACAAAATACCAATATCCAAAATTCAGCCTTTATATCTCCAAAGATACTTAACCTGAAGGCTGTAAAGAGAATAAGTTGTATAGAAGCACAGGACAATCATAACTCAGAAGGACAGGAAAGTAACTGTTGTGAAGCATCGGTCAGGCTGGACCCTGATTCATCTCTTTCAACCAAACAGCGCCAGGCTATCTTCATTGCCGGTTCCCCCAGCCCAGCAGTCAGCGTCATCACCATCAGCAGTGACACAGATGAAGATGACCTGGGACGAACGCACTCACTGAGAGAGTAAGAATCGATGTTTACTTTGATTAAGGTGTTACTTAAATATAGCTGTCTTAGCATAGCGACTGTATTTAATGAATCTGGGTTAAAAAAAGACAAACAGTGCACTTCTAATCCAATTTCACTGAGAAGTTAACTCTGTAGCAGTATATTATTTGAAAGTGAAAAATACTTTCAAAAGTGTACCTCATTAATCTGTGTATGTTAGACATTTTCAAACCAGAATACTTTCAGGTCCAGCATACTTTTTTTTCTTAATACTGTCAAACCCTATTTATCTGTTGAGGATTAGTCTTCTGGCTTTGTATAATCATTCTAGCAGTAGCATCCAGTAGATAATATTACATACATATGGGTAAAAAATAATTCTCTAACAGTATGAAAAGGTGTGCTTTTGGGTATAAAAGCAGATGCTGAGTATGGTCCCCCAAAGGAGTTTTCTTTCACAAAGCTAATGAAGAAGCATGTATCATTTTAAATGAGAGCTTAAAAGTTTAATGTTTGTTCGACTTCATTTTTACTTGTAATGATTCTGAACTGGAGGAACTTGTATTTTAAATCTAAACTTTGTCAAATGTTTCAAAGCTCTGAACTGTCATAGTAAAATCTTTTATCTACTCGTTTTAGTATTGATTCAGTAAAAAATTTATTCATTTAGTAGGTTTCAAAAAATGCATGTTTAGTCTAGAATTTCCAAAGGAACACTGAAAAGGTTTAAAATCTGTTATGGATGTAAAAGAAACTAGGAATTGGATATTAATTTACATTTAAGGGACCTTTTATAATATTTGACCCCTTCTTATTCCATAATTACACCTAAGTCAGTGGCATATGGAAAGAATGAATGAGAGATGGTATGTTTGCTCACTTTCGTTTTGTGTGGTAGGTGTAAAGGTAGCCTTGACTGTGAAGCCTGCCAGAACACCCTGAACATCGACCGCGTGTGTTCTCTCAGCAGTCCTGATAGCACTCTGAGTACTAGCTCCTCGGGACAGTCTAGTCCATCTCCTTGCAAGAGATCCAACAGGTAAGAAGTTGTGCTCTTTTCAAAAAGAAAGATCCAATGATACAGCAGACTCAGTTGATACTAAAAAATGCAAAAGATTTATGTTGCCATCTGGTGAGGCTAAATGATGTACTTAAAAATTAATTTATTGGCTTACAGTTGCACAGCATAGACTATTCTTTTATCGTTCCTAACAGATCTGTCTTGCTACATTGGAAGTTTTCAGAATACTGAATGAATGATATTTACACAGACAATATAAACATGTTGCATGCAACTTCCCGTAGAACAAAAACCTCCTAAGGTTGCAAAATTAAGTAAGCCAAAGTACAGTGCAACGAATTTGAAGTTACCGGAATATCTTTAATTTTTGCACCCTCTTGTTTGCACATTGTGTATCTTGTATTGTAATCTTTAGTGATATTGATGCCCTTTTTATTCTACCAAATATAAGCTTCCCTTATGTGAACACTGTTCATATGAGCAGCTTTTAAACAGTTTTATCTTCACTGCTTGATGTCTACTTAAGCCTTCATTTTTGCACATTATTCAAAATTCACCCTTAGAAGAGCACTCAGTGTAACTCTGAAAACGAAAGGCATTTTTGCTACAGTACCTGAGAGCTTGACACTAAAGCATGTATCTGTGTGACACTCGTAAGACATGCACCTGTGACACAGTCAGAAGCTCCCACTGGCTTGGGTTGTCCTGGTTGGGGCTTTTCCTCTTATTTTGGTCCCTGCCCTTCCAGTGCTAATATGTTGAAAGTTTACTTGCATCTGTGAGTACTTGGCACTTCTACAAATCAAATTCCTAGATGTGAGTTTGGGGATGAAGAAACATTTGGAAATACAGAGTTGCTGGTATTGGTGAAAAGTTTGGTTTAATATGATTTACCCAGTATCTCACAGAAATTCTGTGACCTAGGGATACAATTCATTTTTTTTAAGCAACGCGTGGCTGCCATAAGCACGACCAATTCTTTTCTTTTTAGTCTACATTTCACTTCCTACTTTCTGTAGAATAGCTTTCTCTCGAAAAGAGTGATTCGGACTTGGAGCAGTTTCGTTTTGCAAAATGAGTAAGATTAGAGTCTTAATAAAAAAAAGTTTGTTTAAAGTAATTAAAGATTCTATCACAGCATGTATTGACAAGGAAATGGAACCGCTAGTCTGTACAGGCAGTTTTATATGTTTTAAATTTTGGACAGCCTGACTTGATGCTTTTAATGGATAATTTATATATATAAATGATTCTGTTTATATAAATACAATCCTCTCCCTTCAAAAAAAAAAAAAAAAAAAGGCGGGGGTGGTGGGGAAGACCTGTGCGTGAACAACTTTGACATCCATTTGGTATTCTGTAAGGCCTGAACTCATCAGATTCAGTGAACAAATCTCTGCAGTATTGGACACTGAATACACTGAAAGGTGTAGTGGGTTGCTCTTCTTTGTACTGTCCAGGGCTGGGAAGGCATATTCGAAGGAGGTGATGTGTATAGTCTGGTGAGTGCTAGGACTAGGGAGAGATTTTAAGTTTACTCAAGATGCAGCTTTGTGTTACGCTTAATCCAGTCACACAGGTTTTTGGGTGGATTAGCTTTCTGTTAAGTTACTAAATTGATCCAACTCATTCTGTGGATGCAACTGCTAGATCCAACAACAAAACTATAGTAATGGAGCATATGGATAGATTTTTCATTTTTTTAGGGTGACTTGATGTAGAAGAGAATCCCAGACAAATTTCTGCCATTTCTGGGACTTTGCAGATATTAAAATAAGATGTTGCCAGAGTTACATAGGTGGACTTAAACCAGGTATATTTCCCTGGTCTTGTTTTTAAGCATTTGTCATTTCTGACTGTAAAACAAGAGAATAACAAGAAGCATTTGGAGAACGTCCATTCACATGGTTAAATTTTAGTAAAGATTTAGGTAACGAGACTTGTCTTATACTGGGAGGTGTCAGGTAGTCTTACTGGTCGATAGTTAACATTGTCAGTCCTGCTTATGATATTCTTTAATATCAAAACATTCAAAACTTCAGACAAGTTTTTTTCATAAAGACCTGCTTGATTTAATGTTTTCTTTGAATTGCAAGGAACTGACCTGTAATTCAGTTCCCCTCTGTAACTCAACTTTAGGTCAATAGCAGAGGAGTGCATCAGATTCTGGTTTCATTAGCATTCAACTATGTCAGCCATATAATTAGTAACTTGAATCAAAAGTTAATAATATAGAAATACAATTAATTGCTCAGTAGTTGTCACAGTATCAATATTTGTTACTTAAAAAACTATTCAGAATTACCTAGCTCTGTTGTCTTAAGACTTCAGGTTTTTGTGCTGGCCCTCATAATGTCAAAGTACTTTTCACAAAAAAATTAAATTTTATAAATGGTTTTATTTGTATTGTCTTCATTTAATCACCATGCTATAAGGACCTGTTACATTAGCTATAAAATCACCAAAGGACTTGACCGTATCTTTAGGGATTAGTGAATTCTTGCATGTTTTAAGTTAAGCATGTATTCCACCAATTTTTGATATAAACTGGGGTTTTCATGTTTGTCTAGTTTATAGAAATTCTTAATTCTCATGCCTATCCTTTCTATCCGGGAACTTTGTTAGCATCTACACTTACTTATTCATCACCCCATACCATTCATTTTAGCTCCATTAAGTGAAGGATGTCTCTTGCTATCTATATAATCCATACCTGGCACAGTCCCAGCTGAGGACTAGTTAAATTTCTTTTTTGTTGTTGTTAGTGGTGGGTCTGTGATGTACCTTTTGCTTGTGTAATAAATAATACATAAATGAGATTAATATCTTTTCTGGCAATATACCTCATCATAAACTAGTTTCCTTTCCCAGTTTGTTTACTACTTGCTGCCTAAAAGGTGTTTGGTTCTGGTTCCCCTGATTGGACTGTGGTCTCGCTTCTGGCAGCTGGCATTTACCATCTTCTTAGCCCTTTCTTCTTCTGATACAAGCATGGAGCTTCCATGAATGTTAGGAAAGGCTATTATTATGAGTTGGTTTCTCCACCTCTTTCCCCTTCCAGCTGCTTTGGTAAAAGCAGTGGTTGAATGAAGGAGTTTGCGCCACTTGACCAGCATGGATTTCACAGACCACCAGTGCCAAAATAGTCGCCGTGTAAATAGCGGGTAGTGTTTGTCTCCTTAATCTAAATCTGTTTAAAAGAATCAATCAGTTACACTCAGGCAGTGCTCTCCGGAGGAGCTTCAGAGAGACCTAATTTTTCAGTAGATAAGGTCTAGCGTAGCTGCCGGTGGTTGATATGGAGAGGAGAGGGAGCTGCCTGCCACTGTGCAGGTTGCCTCCTTGGTGCTCTCTATCCCACGCTGACTCTCACAGGCCCCGGATGGCTTTTTGCAGGCTCTGGGATGTGGCTGATTTCTAGAAGGAAATTAGATCGGTATGTTCTCTCTTGCTAGGGTAGTAACCATCAGGAGACCTTTATGTTTTGAGTCAGGAAGAAACAAAGTAATCTTCTTCGACCCTTTATTTGGTGTAAAAATCTGAATTTCAGGTGGATTGTAAGTACAAGATTATTTTAAAAATAAATAAAAAAGTGAGTGCAAGTTGGGTTACACATCTAAGTCTTTAAGTAGAAGTTACCTCCTTTGTCCGAACCTTGCAATTTATGGGTAGAATGAGTTTGAATATTGAACTGCCATCTGAATGTCTGTGCTTGTATAATTAAAATATAACATTTTTATACACCTTTGAGTGGTTTCCCTTCCATAAATTTTATATGGCATTTTAATAAAATGCATCTGTATTACAAAAATGTATTTGTTTCAATGCAATACTTTTATTTTTTGATAGTATGTCAGATGACGAACAGGAAAGTGGATGTGATACGGTGGATGGTTCTCCAACTTCAGACTCTTCAGGACATGACAGCCCATTTGTGGAAGATGGCTTTGTGGCTAATACCAATAAAAATAAGGAAGCAAGAGCATCAGTTAATCCTGAAACCAAATCAGCTGTTTGCACAGTAGTGGTACCACCAATGAGACTTGAAAACAGGTTACATCTTGATGAACAGATGGTGAACACAGGTAAGTTAGGTGTTTTTTTTCTTTCTATATCAGTAGATAAGAACAGAAATTTGAATATCTATTCAACAGCCATACATACGAAGATTTTGACCTACTCATATATCTGCTAATCTGTAATATAACACTTCTAAATTGTGTTGGTTTTTAAGACTTTAATTAGTGTATTATTTTATTATTTCTCCCTGTATGCTGAAGCAAATGAAACTTTTGTCTAACTTTTGTTAGAAGAGACTAGTGACAACAAAACCATAACATTGTTCATTTGTATCTTGGAAGATGCTACGTGCCAGCCACTGAAAAAGGGGCGGTCTGTCCTGGGAAGAATAAACCAGTCTTCTATTGTAGGAAACCGTCAGCAAAAACTGACATCAGCATTCCATCAGCAACATACAAACTTCAGTCAGGTATGTGTGCTTACACAGATCTAAGAAGTATTTTTTCTGTTTTGAGGTTCCAAATGTGCTGAATGCTCACAATTTCAATTGCTGTAAATGGCAACTGCAGGTTTTCAACAGCTTGATTGCAGAAGTGTTCAAATCTTGAAAAATGGATTTCGACTTACTGGGCAAGTCATAAGTATCTTTCACTTTTGGTCATTTTCTTAAAGCAGATGACTTTATTTTCAAAAATGATAGAAGAGCCATACTGGGAAAATTATCAATGCCTACACAAAATCAAAGCATGAGACAAAATGAAAAATATGTTAGCGTATTTTTTTTTCCTATATCCAGATACCAAAATGCTCATAGTATGCAGTTAAAATCTGAGGCTATATTTCAGTCTTGTTCTGTTGGTAGTGTGCATGAAAGTGCCTGTAGCTTGAGTACCCAGAGATGGGACAGAGCTTAGCAAACCCAACTGTTTCTTACCTTTGCTGCCAGGTAGTGAAGCTGGGCCGGAAGAGGCTTTGATTGTAGTTCAATCCAATGTTGGAAGATACTCAAAGTTAATTTAAAAGCTACTTTTATCGTTACCCAACAACATAGTAAATGTGTCTACTGTGGCTGAGAACTGAAGTTGACACGTGACATCAAGTTTAAGCCCCTTTTTAATTAATTAATTTTGAGCTGTAGCTGCACTGAGCTTTTGGTTAGATATCTGGAGGTACATTTGATGTAAGAGCAGTACCTGTTTGTATAAGTCTTGCAGAGTAACTAACTGTGAATATTAAATTGTAAGTTAAATACTAAATGCAAGCATGCTATATGTAGATAAGAGGATTTACCAATAATGGCTTGAATAGTTTAGATTGAAAGAAACACTTGGGTGGGTGACACCATCTCCCCTTCCGCATGATAATGCGGAAGGATTGGTTTAATTAATTCTAAGCAAACCTTAATATGATCAGCATAGTATTAATTTTTAATCTCTTCAGTGACTGCAGCTCCTCAGCCTCTTGGCAGAAAGTGTAGAATGTTATTTTCATTACAGAAATTTATGCTGATCCTTTCTTCTTTGTTTGGTAGATGCCCTATGTAGTTTGAAGCCTGCATCATTTAATAGGAGTAACTGATTTTTAGTCTTTCTCTTTATAACTGTCAATAATTGCCACATCTTCCTGTGATCATAGCCCTAGACTTCTGTTTGCCTAGTTGTCTCAGATATTTTCAATCCGTTTATTATTTTTTCTGCTCTCCTCTAAAATTTCTCTCCTATTTGTCCTCTTTGTGCCTCATTATGGTGCCCAAACTGAATGCAGCACTTCCAATTGATGCCAAGCCAGTGCTGAGTAGAGTGGAATAAGCACCTTGCTCATGTGATACATGGTATTTCTGTTAAAACAGCCCAGCATGGCATTTTATCTTTTTTTTTTTTTTTTTGCAAGAGCATTAAAATAACTTTGTGTTCTGTTTACCATCTCTTATTGTCAGATTTCCTGTCTGTGCTACTATCTAAACAGCTAATATTTTTTTTGTTTGTTTAAGCACTTAATTATTCCTGTCTCTATATTTCTCTTGATTTTTAAGTTGACTAGTTTTAGTGCATTATTCCATTTTTCAAACTCTCCTTATACTGGCTATTGAATGTTAAGACCTGCCCATTTCTCTGTGTGGACAGGTTCAGCACTTTGGATCTGGGCCGCAGGAATGGAACGGAAACTACGCTCACTGGAGGCAGCAGGCTTACATCCCAGCCGGCGTTGCCGGTCATGCTTTCTCCCTTCCGCAAGGAAGTCCAAATCACACTACCGTGCACGCGCATCTCTCTGGAAGTACCCACCTTGGAGGACAGCCTGCTATTCTTCCCTACCCGTCGTCGGCACCCCTTAGTACTGCTGCGCCTGTTGCCCACCTCCTTGCCTCGCCATGTACCTCAAGACCCTTGTTACAGCATCCAACGTACAATATATCTCATCCCAGTGGTATAGTACACCAAGTTCCAGTTGGCATAAATCCCCGTCTCTTACCTTCCCCAACCATTCATCAGACTCAGTACAAACCAATTTTCCCACCGCATTCGTACATTGCAGCATCACCTGCTTACACAGGATTTCCATTGAGTCCAACAAAACTCAGCCAGTATCCATTTATGTGAGAACTCAAATACAGTATATTGAGGAAGCTCAATGATACAGAAGTTTGATTTAAGAAGAAACATGGTATTTATTAAATATTAGCCATGGCACAACAGGAAAATTATTTTTTTGAATCATGTAGACTTGGGTGCAATTTAAACTCTGAGCTTTAAAAAAAAAAAAAAAACAAACTCACTTTTAATGTGTTTTGCACATTTGGTATAACTTGTCTTGGTCATGTTATCTTCTTATATAGTAACTTTAGACAGGTGACTTATGGGAGCAGAAATCTGTTTTTGCTCCTGCTATTTTTTATAAAATTGCCTTCTAACTAGTGCAAGACACGTCTACATTTGGGAAGCCATTCAGTGTACAGAACTAGAGCAACAGATGCACATGTGTCAGCAGTACAGTGTAGAAGTAACTTGTTTGTATTGCGTATCTTGGTGTTTAAATGTTGAGTCACTTATCTAAAAGTTGAGCTGTTGTTCTTCACATTGCATGTGTCTTTTGCATGGGCAAAAAAAAAAAGCCTAAACATTGCTCTTAAATGTTGTTGTCCTAATAATCTCAGCTGCATTGTAAACTGTTCCCACACATAGTGCCTTAAATATTTGAGGTTGTTAATGTTATTACTTATATATAAATGTTGAGGACTGCAGCACTTAAAAATTCAGATCTGCTGATTTTTTGATAGCGTAATGCTCATTTTGGGTTTTGTGTGGTATGATTTTTAGTATTGGGTGTGTTTTCCTTATCGAGAAGGCAGCATGTTTTGCTGTAGCCGAATTTTGCTGTCTTTTTTTCCCCCAGAATGATCTAGCTTCAAGACAAGACTTTAGTAGTGCTTAAGAAAAGTTGATTCAGTAGCTATTGAGTAGTGACACACAACACAGTATTTCATACAGGTAAATGGAACTGCAGTACAACCCAAGTAGTTTATTTTAAAAGTGTTTGTCTAATTGGATATAATAAAATGTTTAGAGGTGCGGTAGGCATGACTGACTAGCTAATGAAAGAAAAAGCCAAGTGCTCATTGATCCATGATGTGGTTTCATCTTAGCTTGAGCAAACCATGCAGTATTTAATAACTAGTAGCAGAGTATTTACTATTGAAGCTTGAAAAGATGTGAGTTCTTTGTGTGCAATCTTACATTTATGCATGGGAGAGATTTTAGTCTTTTTACATTATAGTATTTGTTTTAGCCTGTTGCGGGTGTTTGCTTATTTAATACATTCCGTCAGGGACGTAAATTACATGCTTTTTGCATTTTTATTTTTTTTTTTTCCTTAGGAAGTGTGTCTTTTCGTTTTTTGTTTTGTTCAAATGAAGTTGCTTTTGCAGCACCAAAGACTTAATCATCTATTTCCTATACAAGGTAGCTACTTTTTCATAGACCTCAAGTATACTGTAGTGTAGAGATGGGGTTTACAGAAGGTATTAAGCTGAGGCTGTGTTTTAGCTTATGGGCAAGTAATAAATTGTATCATTTATCTTGAATGTATCATAGATAAGCTGCTATATAATGATTGCCACTTCAGATAGCTGTGAAATTAGGTGATTAACTAGTTCTTTCTTAGCCTTCTAATTTCTGTACAAGTCTAATTACATGAAATAGAAGCCGGGTTTTGGGTTTGGGTGTTTTTTTGTTTGTGTTTTTTCTTTTTTTTTTTTTAAAAATTTTGTTTTCATGTTTGAAGTGTCGTAACTACTATACTGTAAATGATGGAAGATGATTGCATATGTTTTTTTGGTGTGTGTTATTTGCATCAGTATTTTATCTCCATTAACTTTGAGCTCATCACTGCATATAAGTGGATGTATTGATGTAACTTAATTTTTTTTATGTTTTCATATTGGCATTGTGTAGACACTTAAGAAGCTGCATCTTGCAGGCTTGACTTAACTTTTTTTTAAAACAAAATCTGGAATACAATCCTTGCAATGTTGACTGGAATAAGAGTGCAAAGCATTTGAGTTTAACTCTGTCAATAAGCTAATAACTGGTAATCTTTTTCTTTACTCCACTAACACAAGCAGTGTTTTATTTAATGAATGTCTGAATGAAATAAATGTGCCTACATTTGATTTATTTTTTAAGTAATAACTAAAATAAACAGTATTAGATCATAAAAAATAATAAAAATACCAGCAGTACATTTTTAATCACACTGAAAATTAAGAAACCTAACTTTTCCCAAAAGTTTCAGTGTTTTTAGTAATCAACTCTATGCATTTTGTACAAGTGTGTGTATATAAAGTATACATTAGAAACTAGGAGTATCCTGATGAATTTGAAATCTTATCAACACATATATAAAGCCTAAATATAGGGAGTCAAGAAAATGCTCAAATTGGATATCCACCTTACCACTTCAGACTTGTGCTATATGGTCCAGCAGATAGTTTTGTGTTCACTCCCTTGTGTTGGGAAGCGATGTTTCTTTGGTGCTTACTCCATTGCAGGCAATGGACACACCAAGAATCACCAATGCAAATGGAGTAGATGAATTTTGTATTGTGATAACAAAAAAAATACTGCATCTTTTTTTCTGGGGCCATGGGGATCTTCATTGGTCTAATGTATTTACTGTACTACTTTCTTTTTACTGTGCTTAAGGTTTTAAGCTAACATGCTTGTTAAATTGACACAATTATCTGTATATCACAACAGTATCCTATCGTATGCAGGAAAAAGTTGCTGTAAATGCGCCCCGAATTAGATCTGCTGCTCTTTCTATGTATTGTAATTTTAGAAATGTCTGCATTTCAAAGAACGAAATATTTGGGATCCTGCCACAGCTTAAATTCAAAATACCGGGTGACTTTTTCCCCCATCCTGCAATACACCTGGAGAGAACGGACTCTTGTCACTGCAAGTGTCCGGGGCCCATCTGCAGAAAAAAAAAAAAAAGCTTTCAGGGCAAGGACCTTTTCTGTGGAAAAAGTCATCCTCTGAGAAGCATTTATACACGTTACCGTTTTAATGCCTTTTTTAAATAAAACACTGCATGACTACGGAATTGCATATCTGCATATTACTTTAATTTGCAAGATTTTATATGAATTTCTTGTGTTCAGTTTTTAACTTTACTTCAGGGTGTTTTATTGGTCAAATATGCTACTGTATTAACTTTCTTGGTTTTAATTTTTAAATTTTCTGTTTTTACTGCTAATTAACTTGGTTTGTGTTAAGTAAAAGTTAAATCACACTGCAAGCTGTAGGAAGACTTGTTCTAGAAATACCCAGTGATAGAGACTTGATTAATAAGTTTGAACTGTTACTGTTTAACAATTTGTAGACTCGTGGCTTTTTTTTGCTTTGGATTTCTATGCTACACTAGTTCGCCATGTAGCAATTGCACTGTGCAATATTACAATATGAGGACTGGGAAAATTTTTTATGGATGTAATGTCTCTTACAGTTTGCGATAGTATTTCTTTCTAGTTCTCAGTGATTTAAATGTGACCAAGCCTTCTGTACTTTGTCACAAAAAGCGGGTTTTCCAGGTGACTATTTTGGTGAGTGTCAAAATAAGAATTTATGGTGTATTACTGTCGAGATTCACTTTGAATTAAAATATATATTGCAGCAGATGACTTTTGGTGGCTTTCATTTTTTTGCTGCGTTACATCAAAGCCGGGTTAAGGCAAACGTGACGAAAATTCAGAGGGAGGGCCCCAAAGTTCTGATACACTGATTTGACTAAGCTTCTCTTCTTTCTGAAATTTTAACTTTTATTAACTTTCAAGGTTTGCTTAGGAGGATCTTGAGATTCTGCCTTTAGCGTAGCCAAACCTTGAAGGTTCCTTGTTCCGGATGTCCCACTTTTGCAACCTTAGAAAAAGGTTATCTGGCCCAGATAACCAGCAGAGACATCAGCGCTGCCGAAGTTCGTACCAAGCCTGTGGCAACTGCTGCTTGGCCAGCAGGAGGGTGCTCCCGCTGCCGCAGATGGCCCCACGCGGTCAGCGGCTCCAGATGGCCAGCCTGGGACGGACCAGACGTCCGTGGAAGCGGCATCTGCCGGTGCTGTTGTCAGCCAAATGGGCTCACTCTGCCGTGGGCTTACAGGGCTTGCTGAAATCTTGTGGTTTGGAAGCCGTCGTGAAGCAGGCTATTGGGTACGCGTGTTTATGAAGTAGCGTGGTTTCTGTGCCTAACATCGCGTTTAAGGTGCTGTTAGAAATGAAGCGTAAAAGACTGAAATGACAGTGCAATATATTTTTGATAGCAAAATATTTCAGAACTGACGGAAAGCTTTGCTTTGCTAAATACGAGGTGCTGCCGTTACTGATCTTGTACAGCTGCTCGCTCTTCAATGCAGGTTGGTCATGCTGTCTGCAAAGCTTTTCCTGCAGCACTGTACCTTAGGCTACATGAAAATGCATCTGTCCAAATTCTACAGACACCTCTGTTGCTATGAAAGCTGCTTCCTTTTCATTCTTTACAGTTAGACTCACGTATTGTTGACTTAAATGTGTGTTGACATTGGTATCTATATCCCACGTTTCCCATAGCAAATAGGGCCATTGCCTTGGTGTATTTTACACTCTCGCTTTTGGCAACATCTAACAAACAAGGAAAGGCAGCCTGAGCCTTTCCGAGGGAATACGCTGTCTGTGAAGTCCTTTCCATTCTTGCTTTCTATTAGTAATAATGTCCGACTGTCCCCTGTGCTCTTTCCCATCCTGCGGAAGGATAGGACTAGGACAGACAATTAGGAGTAAGTAATCTTCCTCTCAGCCGCCTTTAGAATGACTAACACTGGTTTAAAATTTGGTATTTCCCCTGTCACTAAATGCAAAGGACAAACTTAAACTGCAGTTATGGCAGCAGATTCATTCAAGGAAAAGCTTTCAGAGTCAATGGAGCTGTCACATGCTATGGATCTGTAGCGGGACAAATGGGTTCAGGATGATGCTATGTTTTCTCAATGAATTAGCTGAAGTTTTCAGCTGGAGAGATGATCGCTCTCTGGGAGGCAACAGAGACGCTACTGTTTGGTATCACTCACAAAGCAGTACAGTCCTGACGATCACGGTAGATTCGCATTAATCACTGCAACTCACGCGTACTGCGATTTCGGCTCCCGTAATGAATTGAGGCAGCGTGAGTCAAAGTTTCGGTAGGGTTGTGAAATACTACCGCTCCCCGCTTAAAGAGCTGTAACTTCCTTACAGGCCTATAACGTTCGGCATGCGTGTCTTGTGCGGTGCAGAGCTCCGGGGAATGCCAGAGAAATGCTGTAGCCCTTCCTGCCTCTTTTCCCACACTGAATGACGTGGTGACTGAAATGCTCAGTCTGATGTCCTGCTGTGCAGGCAGGCATGTTAAATCATGGATAAGGTTTGACGGTGATTGATGTTAATCATATCTTCCTACCTTTCACCTGTAAGCCGGTGCATTTTCTCTCTGGGGAGAGGTGGTTATGTGCGCTAAGCAGATTCAGATGATTCCAGCTGCCCCTGTCTTGGGGAACAGCACTGGGTATTCTTCGTTAGAACGATGAAGCTTCATGCCGAGAGGCTAAAATACACATTGGAATGGATTCTTCTTATATCCTGAAGTAGTGGGTTAGGAGCATCTACACCCTGCTGGCAGAGGTGGCTGGAGACTGGACTCCATTCTGTGGCTGCATTTGTGGAGCGAGGTGTTCATAAACTCGGCCTGTCTATTCATCAAAATGAAAAATGCCAACTGTTCTGTTGCGACGATGGAGACCGTGGCCTGCCACCTGCTTCACGGAGAAGTCGCTGCATGGCCACTGGTCTCGTCTCTTCTGTGGGTGAGATTCTTATCTATGGGTTCCTTCGTAAAGACGAGCAAGACTCAAAATGATTGCGGTACTCTTCCCCAGCAAGAGACCTACTGGTCCTATGGACAAATGCTCATACATGTCCTCAGCCAGCTAGAGTAGATAGATCTTCACTGGCATGGAGCATCTTGATTCGTTATCCATAATGAGACCTCTCTTCTAGAATATGGACTACTTTCTAGCATTAAGGATTCCACAGCTGAGAGGAAACCAGCTTAGAGGCACATACACTTCATCTCCCCGTTCCAGATGTGTAACCATGGAAGGGGATCCGTGGGCAACATAGGTGTGCTGCTTGCAAAAAAAAGTACCTGCTAATCAAGTATACAGAGCACGTGCACGCTCTAGGAGAACACGTATGTAGGAAAGCAAATCTCGGCACCAAGTATGGATGCACAGATACCCCCCAGAGGTTGAAATTACCTTTCTGGACAATGAAGACAAATAGGATTGGGAAAGGTAAGTTTAGGAAGTAGTTAACTACAGTTACTTGGTAAAACTTCAGTGATTTTTCACTAGCTGTAAGGGATCTTATCCAGCCATCATTCTGGAAAATGTGCATTTTTAAAATCCTTTGGAATAACAACTAAATCTGCTTGGAAAAAAAAATTTGTATTTTATACGTAATACACACACACACATATGCTGTATAATGGAAAATTAAAAGAAGACTGTAATGGTTCAGAGCTAGACTGGGAAAAAGTGCTGTCAAAATTAACTTATTGATAGGACCTATTACAAAGATTGTGTTGTGACAAAACCTAGAAAACTATGAAAATGATGGAATGGGTTTTACACAGGACTCTCTCAAGGTGATAGAAGGTACCACCAGAGGGCCCTGCACTAAATACGTTGGCCCTAAATAAACCGGAGTGATGAGTAAGCTATCCCATTTTACTATAATAATCATACAACTGCCATCTTTTCTCTGTGGATAGTCATTAGTAGTCATCATGTGAAAGCTAATTCTGCATAGAATGAATTAGTGATTTGAGGAAAAAGTGAGTGAAACGGCACAAATGGGACCTATTAGTGGCCGAGTAATGGTATTGGTGACATTTGGAGTGTGCTAAACTAGTCAGATAAATACATAATCGTGGGGCGTCGTGACTCCGGGGATGCTGTGACTAGCTGGGCAGCAGGCTCTCGAGCTGTGGGTAGTCCATGCCGAGGCTTGCTCGACCTCAACCCTGACTTCTAGGAATTTATCAGAAAGACGTTGTCTCCCTTTTTGCTGGAATTGCTGGGAGGCCGGGGCAGCTTTCCCGCACGCGAGCGGCGCTGCACCCTTTCAGGATCGGCTCTCGGGGTGCTGGAGCCCATCCTGCCCCGAGCCCACCTTCGTGTTGCTCCCTCCTCCCAGCATCGCTGTCTGTTGCCCACAGACGTGAGCTGGGAACTAGACTCAAGGAAGCAGCGCCAGCAAAGAGATGGTATTAGAATGAAGAACTCGCATTACCTCTGCTGCAAATACAAATGACGGAAAACACTGAATTGAATTGCCGTGACGGTTGGTCCGACTGTGACGGAGGCAGCTTCTGCCTCTGGCTGGGGCTCACCTCCTCTGCCGTCCAGGGAAGGTTCTATGGCCTGGTTGGTCTCATAGTAGGTTTTATGGCCCGGCTGGTCTCATAGTAGGTTTTATGGCCCGGCTGGTCTCATAGTAGGTTTTATGGCCCAGTTGGTCTCATAGTAGGTTTTATGGCCCGGTTGGTCTCATAGTAGGTTCTATGGCCCGGCTGGTCTCATAGTAGGTTCTATGGCCCAGTTGGTCTCATAGTAGGTTTTATGGCCTGGTTGGTCTCATAGTAGGTTTTATGGCCCGGTTGGTCTCATAGTAGGTTTTATGGCCCGGTTGGTCTCCCGCTGAGCCTTTAAAGCATCGCAGAGGCAAACCTCTGCCCTTCGCAGCCCCCCTTTCAGCCTGGAGCTCTGAGCGCGGTCACGGGCAGGGAGGGAGCAGGAGAGGGGAGGCAGGAGGAGACCTTCCCCGTGTTTACCCCCCGGCGGCTGGGGAGGTAGCTGCCGATTTGGTCAAAGCCCTGCGGTACGCTCCAGTTCCTCCCTTCTGGGAGCTGCTCCCTGCGCTGGCGGCCGGTGCTCTGCGCCGAGGGAGGGCTTCGGGGCCGAGAAAACCCTCCGGTGCCTTGGCCGTGCCCTCGAAGGCACAGAGGCCGGCGGCTTCCCGGCCCGCCCTCCCCCGGCTCCTGCGCCCGCCGCCCCGGGCCGGAGCGGCCGAAGGGAGCCGGGGGGGGGGGGGGGGGGGGGCGGCCGGGAGCCCCGCGGGGCGGCGGCGGGGGGTCCCCGCGGCCCCGGCAGCGCCGCCTCCGCTCCCCGCCTCCCCGCGCTCGGAGGGCGGGGAGCGGGGGGGGGGGGGGAGCCGGGACTGGCGGCGCCGCGAAGCCCTTTGTCGCCGAAGCTGCCTTCCGCGCCGGAGCCGGAGGGGCCGCGCCGGTGCCGAGGCTGGGGGGGGGGGGTCACCGGCACCGCGTCCTCCGGGGGCGGGTGGGCGAGAGCCGGCGGCAGCATGCGGTGCCCCCCGCTCCTCCTCCGCCGCCTCCTCCTGCCTGCACAGCCGCTGCTCTAGAGCCCGGCGCGGCGATGGGCAGCGCTGCCCGCTGAGGCGCGGCGATGTGGCGGCGGCGGGCGGCGGGCGGCGGCGGCGGCGGGCGGAGCGGGGCGCGCCCCGCGGGGCCCGGCGGAGCGCCCGGCCCAGCGCCCCCGCTCAGAGCCCCGCCGGCGGCCGGCGGAGCCGGCCTGGCCGGGGCCGTCGTGCTGCTGGGGGTGATCGTCGCCCTCCTGCCGAGCGCCCGGGCCGAGCCGGGTAAGGAGCGCGGTGCGCGGGGGGGGCGGGGGGGGGGGCGGCGGGGAGCGCCGCTGTCGCCGCTGTCGCCGACTGCGGAACGGCCTCACCTGCTGCAACGGCGGAGGAGGGAGCCCGGCTCTTCCTCATTGTCTCCTTGCAGCCTTTTTTTTTTTTTTTTTTGCCCGCTCTTTGCACCGAGGCCGGGCGGTGCGGAGGGGATGCCGGGGGGGTTCTGCCTTTTCCCCGTCGGCCGCCTGCGCTGCAGTCGTGTGTGTGTCCCCCCCCCGGGGCTGCCTGGCTAAGGCGCAAATAACGTTTTTCCCCGTGGGACAGGCTGGTTGGATTAGGTCTTGGTGCTGGCGGAGAAAGAGGGACGGGCAGAGGCTTTTGTTAAAGCGGAGGATCGCTTCCAGCGGAGCTGTGCGTGTGCGGCGGGAGGAGGGGAGGATGAGGAGGGTGAGGAGAGGGCGAGCGCTGCCGAGGTCTCAGCCCGACATCGCAAACGCAGCCCAGAGCTCCGGCGATTTCTGGGTTGCGTTTTTCCCTATTTGCCTTGACTTTTTGAGGCAGGCGGTACGCTGCGCTCTCCCGAGTTCTTCCAGCGGTCGATACACTCGGTGACCTCGATGCAGAAATGATTACTGTTGCTCGCAGTTATTGTATGTGCCAGATACGGACGCCAAATATAAGTCTAAGGCTATGCTGAAATAATTGAAAGAGGCTATAATTGATACCTGGCTAGATTAATCCCATGGATGTAAGAAAGGAGGAGGGCTGCAGATCCACATTTCGAAGCTCTTAACGTGACTGTACAGTAATCATATGCAATTGATGTCAGTTTTATGGCCGTAATATAATAAGGTTTCTCATTTGTGGGTTGTAGCTTGGTGGAACAGTGCCTCATACTTCATTACTTGTTCTGAACGTGTAAATACTGCGGTTTGATTTATCTCTATAAGATAAATTGACCTGTGGTCAGAAGAATGGCTAACTGTTTACCTGCGCTTGTCAATTCAGTCTGGATTTCACATGAACTCTCGCGCCACGTCTAAATTACGGAGGTAGCCAGCCTCTCCGAGCTGAATTTTAAAAGCTGAGGTATTTCTGAGGATGCAACAAGACACCTCTTCACACTCGATCGCTAGATTCAAGAGCAGAATGAAAAGTATTAATATTCTGTTTCTTCCTTTGCGGTCTATGTCTTTATGACACAGCCATTATCTCACTTTTAAGTGAAGAAGTCCAGTAGAGTTAAAAAACATATCTGTAGGTATCTCATTGCCTACAGCTTGAAAAAAAAGACGTGAGAAGCTACAATAGTGTCAAGCCAAAGTAGGTAATGATAGTATGCATAGCACACACAGTAGAAAATACTGTCACCGATAGGCATTGCCCAGGAATTTCAGACAATCGGGTAGTTACATTAAGGTACTTAACATAATCTGTTGTAGTTAATTGCTTTGAGCATTACAGCTGAAATTGCAAGTAAAACTTTATTAGTCCTATGCAGTGTTTATCAGTAGTTAACGATTGCTAAGGTGCATGAATTGGATGTCAATCAACCTAAAAAGCTCTGTCTTCCAGTGAGATAGAGCATGCGAAATGCTGTCTCCCATTGACGTCAGGGGCAAAACACATAGTAGAGCCAGATTGTCAATGAAGAACATCATTAGTTTTGTCTGAGAAGGTTAACTTCTAAACGTTTACATAGAGCAGTCTGCGTGTAGTTCTGGATTTCTGTTAAGCCAACGTGCTTTTACTGATTTCTGTGATTCTTACTGTAATGTATACGGTTCATAGAGCAGGTCTACTGCCGTGAAGTCCAAGTGGCATTAGGTGATAAATTAAACACTGGGAAGAGCACTTGTCATGCACCGTTTTTACTACAGCTTTCTCCACTGGGGAATATATGCATCTATGGGAAAATTATGTCCGTACATACGTACATACTCACAGATGAACGCTCGGTTCTTCTGTTGGGTTTATGTGCAACACGTGGCATGGCTACGTGTGAAGACGAAGCAGGGAACTGGGGCATGGAGGGCAAAGAGAGAAGTTTTACTCTGGTGCTAGTGCTTCAGAAGACAACTCAAAAGTTTTCTGTTCCCTGAGATGATTTTAAATAGCTACAGTAACAATATTTCCTTCGACCTCAATAAGAATTCAACACAAAAGGAAAAGATCTCCCTGAAAAGACATCCTGACAGGATGAGGCGTTTGGCTACCAGGTGTTGGGAGCAGAGAGATGGATTATCTCTGTGTTAGGGACTCAGAACCAGACCTCAGTGCTGGTTGGTGCCTCAGGGCACTTTCACCATCGAGTACAGAGTGGTTAGGTTTCAAACAGCAGATGAGAAGCTTCATTTTTAATTTTAGAAGTATTTTATGCTACTTTAGCTGGATACATACAAAACTGCTCAGTGACATGCAGAGGTAATCATTAACTTCCCCAGTATGTCATCCCCAGGACCACCGCTTGAATTCAGGTTGAAAGTAAACTTATGTTGTCCACCATAATCAGAAGTACATAACCGTGATTTCTGATGGATTATAGAATAACGAGTGCAAAAATTCAGTCAAACTGAATATATCTGTCAAGAAAGGAAAAAGTAATGAGCCAGAAATCAGATGAGGGAACGTGTGGTTTTGGGTTGACTCCTACTATGCTCCAGCCGGGCAAAACTCCTTCACGAACCAGAGGCGTGAACCGTGGGCAACCATTTCCCCTGGGGGAAGAAGAGAGAGGCAGTTTCTGAAATGGGTGTAACTTTGAAAGGCAGCTATTGAAAGCTGATCTGGTCTCGGTGGACCATCTCTCAGCCAGTAAATACCCATAGCGCTGTTGTTTGAGTAAAATGGAGGAAAAGGCACATGGCTTACAGTTGTGTTGCCCATGAGCTTAATCAACTGATCAGAGGGGCTGCAGTGGGGGGCCTGGGGAAGTAATGTTCCAAGAAATGCTAAAATATACCTTTTACATTTTCCATCATCCTTTACGCTTGTTTGTGTAGCCTGTTGGGATGATAAACTTGCCAGGGAAAGGTCCATTTCTTCCTGCGTTTGCTGAACACTAGCACAGTGAGATCTCACCTTAATTAACAACGAATTCAAAACCAATAACGGCACCTCCGGCGCAGTGGCTGCTTCTCGCAGCTGGAGCTTTGATGGAACGACTCGGAGAGTGCTCCGTGCCAGCTGCTAAACTGCCAGGCCCACCTCCTACGGGCCATGGCTCTCGATGGATGGCAGCTACCTGAGCACTGACTCAATGCCGCTCAGCTCCCGAAACTCCACAAAAATTGGCACATCTGGAAGCGTACGGGTTGGTGTTCCCCTTGCCAAAGGAGCTGCCACAGAGGCGAGTGCCGCGAGCGTGTCGGGGCACGAGCCCTTCCCTGGATCCAGCTCTGCGTTGGGGAAATGGGTGGGGAAATAGCAAAAGGCACTCTGCGCCTCCTGTGGTTGCTCCCCAGAATTACCAGTCCAGCATTTTAGGAAATCAATAGTTTCAGGTTGGTCACGTTGCTCTTTTAATGTTCCGTCTGATTATCTGAACGGAACAAAATACTTGCAGATATCTCAGATACCCTGTGAAAGAATAGTGAAAAGTTCAAATTCTGACTCATTTTATTCAAAACAAAACAGGAATCTACAGCATGGGCTGGAAGATTAGGCCACCAGGAGCGTGCAAAAAGATGCTTCTTTGGGAGGACTCGATGGGTACGCCTGGTATAGATCCACCAGTCGTGAGTCACCTTTTTCCACTACATTCCCGGATCTGAGTTATTCCCCACATGAGCTGATAATAAATAATCTAGTTTTAGTATTCATATAGATACGGGATACTTCATATATACTGAAAAAACTTTGATGAAACTGTTCTCTGTAGGTTAAGGTAAGCAACTGGTATCTCGGGTGAGGTTGAAGCGTCTCCATGTTTTGCCTGTTTTGCCCGTTTGAGACTTATGGTTAGAGAAGAACTTTTAAATCGTATTTTCAGTCATGTTCAGTCATCTAGTAGTGTACTGGATATATTGCCTCCTCCTAATCTTCACTGCACTATTTCCTGAAGTCTTTTACACTTGCTTGAGGTCAGGTTGATGAGCAAGAGGAGGGGGACTGTGAGTAATTTTCTGTTTACGACATTTTCTTAGTCTTGTGGGAATGGTTGTTTCTGCTGAAGTAAATACTGATGATATTTGCATAGGAATTTAGGCTTCAATGTCCAAACATGTCAACATTTCATTAAAAATAAATGAGCATTTCAATGGTTATTTGCTGTTCTAACTCCCTTCTGCTGAGTCCAAGGGAGGAACTACTGCACTTGCTGAACTAATCTGCATTTTACTGCTAATCCTGAGGGCCGTGGCTAGGACACTGCCTTCCTGCTAGCAAGGTGGGATTGCACAGGTGGGCTTTGGACATAGGGCATTTCTCAGCTAAAACACCCCACAGAATAACATTCCCAATGAGGGCGTTTAGTTAGAGAAAGTACAGGATACAGGAAAAACAATTTCTGTACCTCTAACCCAGAGCAGATTGCTGCTGAAGTAGCTGTAGTATTCTTGGCACAGTTGGTCTTGTGCCCGAGATTGCCTCTCGAATATTAAGGGTCAGGTTCGTGAAGAAAAGGCAAACACGTCTTCTGGAAGTTAGTTTTAAAAAATTCAAGGAAATAACACTTGTATACTTGAGTTGAAGGTGTGCGGGAGTTTTCCTACCAAAAGAAAAAAGAACAGAAAAAAAAATCCAGGTAAACCAGATTGGGACGGAGCACGGCAGATAGCGCTATACCTGCCTGAGCGAGAGAGGTGCGTGTTCAGAGTCTGCCTTCGGGAAGGTGCGAGCGCAGCTCTATAAGGGACCAGAGATGAGGAACTTCCACCCCGGCAGCCTGGGTGATGCATCTCCCTTCGCTGAGACCGGGGGGTCCTGCTGTCTCTGGGCTCGCGCTGGGCTAAATTATCCTTTATCCACCCTTCAGACAGACAGCTTCATTTTGTGGCCCTTCTCACCAGAGCATTTGAGACTTCTCTAGTCATTGCTGGATCACGTACGCGTAAGATGGGAAAGGCTTATCCTTATTTTTACAGTTAATGGTCTCACCCGCGATCACTCTTGTACTGCCTTCTTCATTCACGGTTTGAGGCTTGGTTGGCAGCTCCAAGAGGAGTTGAGCAGAAGATGGGCAGCTGCTGTGACCTTTCTCTTTTTCAAATGTTGAGGAAACCTAAACCCTCACACCCAGAAAATGCTTAGTAATACCTCGCTTATTCTCTCCTCCTGCCTAAAACCCAAATACACAAAAACCAGGGATCCACAGCAAAGATTTTCAGTTTCTGTAAATTAATCCTCAGAGTTTATCAAGAAAGTAAGAAAATAATGTTTTGAAAAAACCACCAGGGTCTTCCCTTCTTCCTCCTTAAATACAACTTTCAATAGTTTTAGATTTGAAAAGGTCTATGACAAAAGATCTGGAATTGAAAAAGAAGGAAATAAGAGCAAAGTCCAGGCTTTGAACTGGCATTTTAGTGGCAGTCTTACATACACGCAGAAGGATATAAGGAAACATCTGCATCTCGTAGTCGTTGTCACAAGAAGCAAGGCCAGTAATGTTCTTAAAGTCTGGAACGGAGACACGATGCCAATAGGTGTCTGAAGTGTGTCTTTGAACACAGATGATGCTTTAAGAGCCTCTCAACAGCAGCTGTGACTCAGTTTGACTACTCCCTTTTAGAAAGAGGAGTTATTGCAGAAAATGGAAAGTCTGCAGATATACCTACTAGGGGCCCCTTTTGGGTGAAAAGAAGCAATTATGTTACTAATATTTAAATAATTACTTTTGCAGGTATGAGATATATACAGTGTGTATAGCAAAATGTAACACACATAATATTTCAACTTGATCTTGAGGTTAAATAAGGGAAAATTCCTTTCTGGATTCTGGGAGCAGGAGGAAGGAAGGAAAAATGAAAGAACATTCAAAGATGGAAAAAATAAAAATCCAGACTTAGAAGAGAGTGCCTGTTTCCACATTTTCTCCACCACACACTGCTGTAGATCTAAAACTATCCACAATACCTTGTCTACCATTTTGTCACCTGTTACCACTATACAGTGTTGGTCTTTTAAGGGAAATACCCCAGTTGTTTCCTGCTGACTTCGAATAGGAAAAATACATGGGAGAAATGCAACTATGCAAGACCGTAAACACAGAATGTAAGTGTTCTGGGCATATTCTCCAATTTTCAGGTATTATCATCAGGTTTGAGGCATCAGCTGGGGAAGCAGCAGTAGCTCTTCTTTTGAAATTTCTCCTGAATTGCCTTCACATGTATGCATTTTCCTTATTATGACTAAAAAGCTGCTATGTTGAATGTAGTGATTTTGGTTGCTCTCTAGGAAAGTCTTTGTACACCGTATACCTACTGATCATTTGTTTTTGTAAGTGCTCATGCAGATGGGTGGTGATAAAAAATTCCTGAAGCAAGCCAATATAAATTAAAATCCATCTGCATACCAGGTAATAAAAAAGCAGCACAACTCTCCTGCATCACTCTACTGTTTATTGATATGATGATCTCACTGCAGTGTCTTTAGCTGAAAATAAGTAAAAAGTCTTTAAATAAATTGTTGCCCCTGTGTTTGAGGTGTGGATTTTGTAGATTAAACCGTAGATGGTTACTAGCTAGGATAACACAAAAAGATTGTTACGTAAACGTGTAACTCACAATGCTGAAACAGATTTTTTAAGTGTTAGTAAGTCAAAAGAAAGGCTAAACGTTTAAATGCATGGAAATTAAAATGTCAAAAAACAGATTCCAAAAGAATGGGAAACAAAGATGTATTAGTTTTCTGTGGTATTTCTTAAACAATGAAATAACTGAGGCCAGCAAAATATGTTGTCAACCAATGTAAAAATGGCAAGAAAAGAGTTGAAAAATGGAAGTTTATCCTTGGGAACAGTTTGTTACCAAATAGTTGTTCTTTGTTTTGAAAATAATAAAAATGACTTAGATTATGTGGTGGTGGTTGTCACTGAAGTTCTAAAAAGCTGATTTAAAAGAAACCATTACAGATGTACCTAGTTCTTTCTTTGTGTAGTTTTCTTTTAATCTGATGAGTAGCTTTGGCAGATGAATGTATCAGTGACGAAAAATTGGATTTTTATAGGGTTCATGGCTAGTTAGGAAAGGGAATGCATTTTTACAGTTTTCTATCATTGTAGTATGTCTTTGATGTGATGTCTTTAAGCTGAAATTTTTAGCGGTAGTTTTAAGAAATGCTTAAAACTGATGGTTTTGGTTTTATTTAGCATATTCTGGTCTGGCCTTCCATGATACTGTAATTTTAAAAATGCTTCTCTGATCTTGTGGTGAAACATCTTGGCTGAATGATTTTAAGACCAATACAGGCTTCATTGTTGTAGCAGTTCAGTCTTCTCAGCTGGGTTTGTCTGAATTTCTTGATGGTCACCAACTCTGAAAGGCTCAAACCGAATGGAGTATAGCTGCTGAATTAGATATTCACATAAAAGTAGACTTGAAAAAACTGTCCATTTTTGACTGGCAGTCCATAAACATACTTGAAATTGCCCAGCTTTTGCTGAGAGTGGTTAGTAACAGAGATGTTTTCAAAGCTGCAATCTGCTGAATTTATCAATAGATTTCCCTATGCAAGGTTTGGTATCCAAAATTCATTGCTATTTAAAAACAAAAGTTTGACTCATTGGAGGATTAGAGCTTGGGCTCTGAATTGGCCACAGGCAGTGTGGTCTTTTGCTAGGCGAATAAGCGGGAGTGTTGATTAGACATTTTATGGGGTGCTCTTTGTGGTGCTACTGCTATTAGAAAAAAGCATTATTTTCTATACCAACCTTCTATTTTTCTTTGGCTAATGAAACACTTGTAAAAAGCTTATGGACTTCTGTTGCATAATTAATATAACATTATTGATTTATTTTTAAAAGGAATTTTACCAGATTGTCACCTACTGAGAGCTCCGAGACACCTTTGTATTTTACTGAGAAGCCATGTACAAAAGCCTGTTGACGAGCTTGGGCTGTTCCTGAGCACACGCAGCATTTCCTGGTCATCTTGCATCCGAAAGAATAGTGCAAGTTGGAGAAGGGTAGCGATCGGCCGTAAGAAGGAGTACAGAACATGGAAAAAGTTGTATTGGTAAAAGATTTCTAGGCATTTAGGTCAGAAAGGAGTCACTGCTGTCGAATTTGTCTTCTGCATGAGGCGGGCCATAAGATTTCTCTTTGCTTTAGTGACTGATACAAGTGTGGCAGCTCTGGGTAACCTTTAAAAGACTATGCGATCCTAATTAAAATTTTGCAGCGGCTGGACCGTTCACAATTATTGGTGAAGGGTGTTACTATCATGTTTGGTAATGTATATAATGTCAAAACTGAATTTGTCCCACTGGGTTTTCTAGCCACCCTATATACCAGACTGAAGAGCTCCAAAATCTCTTTTCCATACGTAGCTATTTGTACACTGTGATCAAGCCATGCCTTTTGCTTTGAGTTCTCAGATGGTTCAATCAAAGACATATTTCCCACATCTTTTGTCATTCTTGTGAGTTCTCTTTGAAGTCTTTCCAGTCTGATGTCCCTCTGGAACGGCAGCCTCCAGAGCTGGCCTGCTATTCCTGGTTCATCGGGAACGGGCATCAGCATCAGTGTCAGAGGTAATATCATTTTTGATTGTAGTGGTGATCTCCCCACGTGTAAGAACTGACTTGTTAGTCCTGTAGGACTTCCCATTGATCTGATTATTCACCTCTGCTTCCAAGATTTATTTTTTTTAGAGTAAGCCTACTCTGCAGACTTCGGTATAATTGAGAGAAGCAAGATTAACAACCCCTGAAGCTGCAATGCTTCTCCTACTTGTGGAAGCTGCAGTCTGCTCAGCAGACATAACCCTTCATCATTGTTCCCCTCCGTAGACACTCTTATCCCATGAAATTGGTCTATAGTCTATTTCCAGATGTGTGATCTGATACTTGGCTGCATCTGCCTGCTTGCTTCACTGTTCATCACCTTCCCAGTCGTCATCTGAGAAGTTTTATCACAGATGGTTTTGACTTCCTCCAGGTTACTGATAAAAATGTTGAGTGCAAGGCTGAGAAGCGGTCCCCATGGGAGTCTACTAGAAGTGTTGCTGCTCTATTTAATCATTTAAAATCTATTGCATATGCACCATATTCATTTTATATTTTATTAATCAAAATGTGAGGTATAAAGTCAAATGCCTCATTGGAATCTAAGAATATTTGATCAAATCTGTAGTCTGATAGAAATATAAAATTAAAGTGATTCATTGTCCATAAAAATTCATTCCTGGGCATTAATTATTCCTTCCTCTTTTTGTTCGTCATCAATCAAATCCTTTCTCTGCTAATCCAGTCCATCATCAACAGCAATATCAAAATGTCTATTTGACAGTTCCCATTTGCCCAGTTTAAATGTCACAATGTTATAGAACAAAGATAAATACTGTTCTTTGTTTGCTTTGTCTCCTAGCGTTAGGAATAAGGGGACAATCAGCAATTAAGGAAAAAAAAAAAGTCTAATTCAAAACCGGTCGATGCTGTTTCACACTCCCTGTAGCGGTAGGACTTGCCGCCACAAAAATGGGTACTTGAAGAACCCCCAAAGTGTAGGTCTGGTGCACTCTTCGGTAGTGCCTGGCTGCACTGACTGATGGAGACTGGGCGGGTCCTGTTTGGTTCAGGATGGCATTTCCTACGGTCCTGTATGGACAAACAGAATATCCGAAATTCGAATAATTGGCGCGGAAAGAATATGAACTGTAAGAAGATGCAGGGAAAGTAAGCTCCTGGGAAACCAAACAGTACTTGGGTGTAGAGGACACTTCTCCTGAGGGCTTCGTGCCTCCGTTCTGTTTCACGAAGAGCCTTGGAGACGCCTGGAAGTCCACATGTCTCTGTGTGTCCGTGGTGTCTCGGTACAAAACCGGCGCTCGGGACTGTGCTGCCTTCCCGGATCAGTTTATCGAGCCAAGTGCTGGGAGCTGTGCGTAGGAATGAGTTTAAGAGCGGAGGGGATTAGGGATCAGGTAAAGCGAAGAGGACAAGCACGCCGAGTTGAACCATCTTTCCAGTTGCGAGCTGTCTAATAGTCTTTGCTTTGTAGGTGTTGCAGGCAGGGGTAAAGGGCTGCTAGGTGAACACTGTTAGGACTTTATTCCTCACATGCATCCAAAGAGTTGGGGTATTAGGGTTGTATTAGACAGAGTTCGACCTCTTGTGCTTCTTGCTATAATTTATTTGGGAGCTGGAAATGCGCTGGTAAAAATCCTGGCCTGGGTGGAGCCCATGGAAACTCTACCACTGGTTTTCACGTGGGCAAGATTTCAGTTGATTTGGTTTCTGTGCATGATGACACTGGCTTCCTTCTTTCCACAGCCTGGGTCTCGGTGTTCTACGTAGGAGACTGGAATGGTGTTTTGATATTAATCTCCTTTTTGTCCTCTAAAAGGCCCCAAGCCAGCCACTGCAATTAATGAAACTCCTCAAATGCTTAAAGGGAAGCACGTATAATGCTTATCTGAAATTAGACTACAGTCCTCCAACACATTGCAGAACGCTGATCTGTGTTAGACGAACTGGCTGGGCAGTGTGTATTTTGTTGAAAAGCCAACGGCTCATTTGAAAAATCAGTGATGAATTAAAAGTAATAGATAATGGGAGCAGGACTGAGATAATAAAGTATGGAATATTCAGAGTTTATCAGATATTTTAATGTATCCAGTACTTCCAGTGTAATGCAGAAAATTAAAATCACCCCAAAGAGATAATCTTACAGGAACGTATTCTCGAAACGCGATTTGTTTTCAACAATATTAACTGTAGGCTACAATAATGTAGGGTATTATGCAGAGTATATGTAGGATAGACTTCTGTAGCTATTATTACAACTGTCCAATCAAAGAAATCTCTCTGTATAACTCCTACAATTATTTAACTGCTAATTTGATTCTAAAATTGTCTTTCTAGGCAATTATTGCAGAAATCAATGCTATCTACTTGTGCACACACAGAAAAATTCTTAACATCATTGTAGCCAGCCTAAACTCTCTGTACTGATGTTGAATTCTTTAAACTATTTGGGTACTTCCATGACTAATGAGGTCTAGCCATGGCTATCAGAGCTTTCAGATCTGGTTTGGTCCTGCTGGCGTGGGAAGCAATAGGAGGAATCCCAGGGACCTCAGCGCGTGTGGACCGAGTCTCTGATCTGCGAGTTGGGTCTGAAGTATGGGCTGTTTCTCCTGTGAGATACCACTAAGTTTATAGAGATACACCTGGGAGAGGTGTTTTCAGAAGGGGGAGTTTTGCCTGTTTGTGCTACAGTAATGACCAAGGAAAAAGGCGAACACGTTATGGAGGGCATTACATATATAGGATGACACTGATTTAAACAAATTGAAGTCACCATTTTAAGGTGCTCAACAAGTTGTACTGCTAATCTGTTGAGCCCTTCAGTGACTAGGACAATGTAAATAAAAACACAGTAAGGAATAATCTGGAAGCTAAATAACTGTAGTGCAGTATTTGCGTTATCTATGCCTTCTTAAAATTGGTTTTCCCCTTAAATAAATGGTAGGTTGTTTCAGTAGATACAATTGTTAGCCAGACAACAAAGTTACCTGCGTTAGTTAAACTGGTGTAGTACTGAGACACCTGTGCCTCCGCTCTATGGGGATATGACATTTTCAGGGATACCACGAACTTTATTTCAGTTCAGAGTGGCATGTAATTGTTGTTTTGATATTGTTGACTTCTCTTTCTAGAAGGAAGAGAAAAATACAGTGATATGTGTATTTTAAGTCTTTTCACTCATGTTTTTTTTTTGTTTTTAAATGCAAATATGCTTTGGTTGAGAGTGAAGACAATCAGGTATATTGATTCATGCTTCTCTTTTTATAAAAAGTTTGGTCTCTCTTGGTTCCTTTGCTTTCATAGAAAAATAGTTTGGGAGTAATAAACTTCAAAAATGTGTACTTCTTACCTCATATCATCCACTAGTAAACTACCAGGTTCTTAAAACAGTAAGTCAATTTGTGTGTGTGAAAGCTGCTGCAAGCAGCAAATTCCACCTTTTCAGTGTGCGTATATCTGGGTGTTCCAGCACATCTTATAGATATGCATATACTTTCCAGCATATCATATAGAAATAACATGGTTTTGCCTTTTAAGCACTGAATGTGCACTTTTGCAAACAAAGATTTATTAATTACAGAGCACCTTCCTCTTTCACAGTCTTTTTAATATCAGAAGAATGTCATTCTTTCTCTTCAATACTATTTAAACATATGAAAAGTTAAAAAAAAAAAAGATAGCAATTATATAATGAAAAGTAATGTTCTTTTATTCCTGTATGAAGTAAGACTTATTCCCATCAGAGTAACACTTAAAACCTTTTGTTATATCAGTACTCCTCTCAATGATAATATTGGCATTTATTCCTGTAAACAATTGGAGGATTGCCATTTTAGCTGATGCCACAGGCTCCTTAGGGAAACTATTTTTTATGAACTTTGGAGCAAAGAATGTACTTTATTTGCTTTCTATTTAATACAAGTGGATTCTTATAACTGAGGTGGCAGTATGATTTGGAAAACTTAGATTAAATGGAGTTTTATGCATGAATTTATTTTTTGTTCTTAAAATACACCCTGACAGTGTTGATAGAGTGGCATTTAGATGAGGTTTCTGGTGCATGTTTCTGTCAATAGGGTATAACAGGGATTATTTTTAAGTACTTGCCAACATGTACGTATCCCATTGTGTGGTGAAAATTGTTCTTAGGAGTATTTTTAGGCTCACTGCTTAAGCTATCTTTGCTAGAGAAAACATAGTAATATTCAAGAACAGAGATAGTGAAATCACTGAAGTGTCTGCTGTGGCTCCCTCAGCACTTGTAGGGGGTTTGTATTCTCTCAGCTGGGAAACTGGGGGGGTTCCTCAGCTCCTTGAAGAAATAGTAAATATTCTTCCAACACTTTGGAATAAAAGAGATTAACATCAGCAGAATTTGCAGGGTAGCATCTCTTTTTTTATACTGGACCTCAGTTTAAACCTAGAGTTCTCACTTTGTTCCCTAATTGTCTTTGGTGGCAGTAGCCCATGGTGTAAGCCAGCCTGCCTGCTGCCACAGCAAACCGCGGAGGCGAGAGCTGAGGCGAACGAGCGAGTTTTAGGTTTGTGGGGCTTCTGTGTAGTAAGTACTTTCCTTATTGACTGCTTGCTCATGGTTCCTCGGGTACTGTATCGGCACATGTGAAATACTTCATGGTCTTTTCTGGAGCGTGCAGGTGTCTGAAAGGTATTAGTGACGCTGCTTCTGTGGTCTGCCTGGGCTTTGGTGCGTGGCTCCTGATTACAGAGACTCTAAGAGATAATGTTATGTTACTTATTCATACCATCAGCTTTAAAGAATTAATTTACTTTAACTAGCATTTGTGTTCTCTGCGTTGACAGCAGTAGTTACATTCAATGAACTCAGGCTTTTAAAATCCATGCTATTGCACATTTTGCTTCCAAAATTTCATGAATTGTGGGAGCATCACTAATGCTGAGCTAGTAATACATTCATAGATCTTGCTGTATTGAAAACCATTTCTTTTCTTTATGTATTTATTGTGAAACGGTTATCATGGGATAGTTCTGTCACTGTAAATCCAGAGGAGAGAGATGGCGCCTATCCATTTTACTGTGACTTATTTCTCTACCCCTGGTTGCTTTTGCTGAGTTAATCTCAGGGTTAAAACACCACTTTTTCATCTCCATGTTATGTTAACTTTGGTCAGCTCAGTTTAGACAGTCCGCGTAGTCCCACTGCTATATCCCTGCTACAAGTTTACAGCGTTAGCCATCTCAGTGCAATAGCACTTTTTGGGGGAGATTTTGCAGAAAAGGGGCAATATAGATCTGAATGTATTTCTCCTCAGTGCCATCTGCAAGCAGGGATGCTTTCTGAAGGCAGCGGGCCACTGAGACCTGGCCACCAGCACCGTAATGTCAAACATCTCCCCAAGACGTGGAGAGGCTGCTCCTTTCTTGGCATCACAAGTCTCCATTTCGGCTTTGTTTTTGTACAGCCGCTCAGGCAGAAACATGTTACGCATTTCTAAATTGATATATTTACCTAATTGTTTTTAATAGTGACTTTTTTCAGGCCAGCTGATTTGTACACTTTCCTGAGCATTTAATTTGATTTCTACATTAGTTCCGTATCGGGGAGTAATTAGAATAGACAAAGAAAGAATAAGTAGGACTTAGGTTACGAAACAAAACTGCCACGTGAATTTATTGCCTGTGGTTCTTCGGGACCCAGTCATCTGCTACAACTTCTTTTAATAGCTCCTTCTGACTTTAATGTGATCAAAACAAATGTAGCGTTTTGTTCTTGAATTACATTTGGATTCTGCTGCTTAGTTGTTGGCACAAAACCCATTGCAAGGGGGCGGGAGCACTGACCCTGAAGTTTGGTGTACCCAAACCACCGGGGATGTACTGCAGAGTCTGCCTAAAGCCCTCTGATACACGGCTGTCTTCCCTGAGTCAGTTCACTAAGTGATGGTGCCGGCAGAAATCTTTAACAGAAATATTAATGACTTCGATGGGATTTGGCAAATGCATCAATTAGCAATACAATTTGAAAGGTAATGTGCTAGAAAGACTAGCTAACGTTCTGTAATATTTTTCTTGCTTTCCTAGGGAAACAAAATTAAAGCAATGGATTTTACCTTCCTTTCTTTTCTCGGTCTATTTGAAAGACCGACAGACATACAACCCTCCTCGGTAACTTTTTAATCCTTTGGCCAGTTTCCATCAGGTTTGTCAGAGATCGAGACGTCTGCCGTCTCAGGTTCTTCCTGCTTTCATGGAAATCCGTGCCTGCAAAGATGGAAGGGAGCTAATAATAAACGCTCTGCCGTTATCTCCCGATGCTCCCAACCAGCAGAAGTGTGTGTGACGGAGCCAGCGGTCTTGGGGGGGCTGGTGGGGAGGTGCCGTCTGAAGACGGGGGAAGGCTTGGGGATTCTGGGGTGCCCTGTGGGGTTCGGAGGCGCGGGCGGTGGGAGCTGGCAGCGCGGGGGAGCCAGGTGAGAAGAGGTGATGGGGCTGCTGAGAGTTGGGAAGGGGGGAGCTGGGATTACCGCGCCGGGAGGATACCTTCCCCAGGAATTCCAGGTTTGTTGTGGCAGGAGGGTCCTGGTCCTGACCCTGGCAAGGAAACCTGAGTTTTGCCGTGGTGCTGGGTAGGGAGACAGGAGCCGCTTTGGGGCTGAGGGACAGAAAGCGATGGCAAACGTCTGTCACCACGTCCGTGGAACCAACTGCTATAGGGGCAACTGGAAAGACGTTATAAACACTGCTGTTGATTCATTCAGCCAACAGAAGGTACCAAGAAATACAAATTAGCTCTTAAAAGGTCTTTCCTGTTTCTCCAGGCTTTTCTTTTTTGAAACAAAAATCCTGTCGGCACACGCTCTTGTTTACACAAACACATATACACATGCAATAGTCCTCTTTTACGCCATGTGCGTTATCCTGCTGAGTGCTCACTTGCAGCTCTAGGTCCTGTATTTATCACCGTGGCAGTAATTGAAACTTTAAAGCAGTGTTCCACAATGCTATTGACAAAAAAAAACACAAAAAAACCCTCAGTGCGCATTTTTAGAGAAGACACAAAATTACATTCTGTCTTCCAAGATACCTTGCAGTCAAGATATCAAGTGTCAAACGCTCAACATCTTTCTGAAAATAACGTGTGTTTTTTTTTTTCTCTGAGGGATTATTCAGAAATTGCTAACTAGTATCAAGTTTATGGGTTAATCCCATAAAGAAGTGATGCAAGTCACTGGTGCTCAGCTTTTTCTTTGGAGAAAGAAAAAAAGGGGACACATTCCCGCATCTAGTTTTTAGATCAGCGATTTACATTATAACAAAGTGTGATTTAAGATTTTATGGTAAACCAAGATGAAATTAACATAAACTTTGGTGCAAGAATAGCAATATGTTCCAGTTGGAGCTTGTAGAAAAATGCTTAAAAGTATATAGCAAGTCAGGCTCTTGGAAGCTTCTCTCCCTCGATCATCCCAGGTGCTGCCTTCTGGAATGAAATTAAGACCTGCTCTTCCCTGCCGGGTAGCTGGGCCAGGGCTTGTGAAGGTGCTCTCATGGCTACAAGAGAGAAAAGGGAGGATGCCAATAAGAAATCATCCTTTTTTGAATTTCCTGAAATGTCCCTGTAATTCTCTTGACATGACAAACTGATGTGGCAACCCGTAGTGTTACTCTCCGTGTCCTGATATTAGATGTTTCAGATATTGTAGTACTGCTACTCATTAGTGGGTATAATATTGCAACTAAGATTTACATCAAGGCTTTCATGTGCCATAAGCTGAGGTTTTACAATATCCTATTTCTTCTCACGTTTGTCCTTTCTCGCTTTTTGCCAAAGAAAAAAATACTCTAAATTACCCAAATATGTCAAAGGCTCAGTTTTAGAAGTACCATAGGTACTTCAGGCAGCAGTGCTCAGTAATTTTCAGTGAGACAGGAGGTACCAGGGCGCTGACTGGTGAGAGTTACAAAGGCGTTTAGGTGCCTACAGTTGCAGATGGGAGCCTACAAGATCACTGGAGTAATTTAGGCACAGAAATTGCACTGCCTTTTCAAGGGGCTGGTGGCTTCTCAAGTGAGTAGGTGTTAGGCAGCTCTCATAGCTGGCAGCTCCTGCAAGTCTTACCAGGCACTTACATGCATCATTTGTAAATCTGCCCCTCAGGCACTCGTGATGAATTGTTCCAAGCGCTGTATTAGTTTCGTGTTTGTTTTGTCATCCATGTAGGCACTGACTTCTCTGATCTCGTTTGCAAGGTTACGTATTGCAGGTTATTCTATATCTACCTTTAGTGTTAAATACCAAAAGCAGCAGCCCTTCATGTTGCTCATACTGAAGAATTAAAAATAGTTGGCACAAAACAACATTCATTTTTGCAGTAGTTAAGCAGAGTTGATACAATATGCTTGGGTTATTCAGTACTGCCGGTGAGCAAAGACTGCTGCTTACTTCTCTGTCTCCGACCTACGGCTCTCGAGATGGTGCACAAATGCCCCTTTATAGGTGAGAAGAATCTTTGCCCCATGCGTGTGCCCATAGGTATTTCCTGCTCTTTCATATGGCAATGACTGTTTTGGTAGCTGTGGTAGACTGGCATATTAAGGAAATGCATGTATGTTTTTGTATGTAAATGTATTGCTTGTATGCAAATGTATGTATTTCTCTGTGTCCCTCCTTTTTTTCCCATGTTTCTGTAAGGCCAGCATCTGTTTGTCTGAAGGTGACAGCTTTAAAGCTGTTTTCGTAAATATTTGATATGATATAAGGTGCCCAGCTCCGTGATTTATATGTTAATGGATTGACAATCACTGCAATTTCGTACTCCGTGAAAGAAATGGAAACTAGCTCTTTCCCTGTCTTTACTTCCTCCAAGTTGTATTCACTCATGATTTGCAGTTGACTTCAGAGCCACCCACACTGCTCCGCACAGGTTGGTTTTACCGAGATCGCTCCCGTAACTGCGGATGACTACAGCGGCTGTGCATGGAGCGGTGTTTCCTCCTTGCTCTCTGTGCGTGGATGGACGTTGGCTTTTCACCCTGCAATGAGAAGCAAGGCTGTTCTCCTAGGTCGGCCAGCGGGTGCCAAAAGGGTTACACCTCTGCAAGACACCGATTCGGGATATTAAATTGAACTGTCTGTCGGATTTCTTCCTGTTATCAGTATATTTAACCTCATACCACTCCTTTACTTTCCCAGACTTTGTCTTCCTTCCAAACTACCCTTTGTTTCCTCCATGCACAACTGCACTGGGCATCTGCCTGGCGAGAACTGGGTGGAATACCTGAAATAATCATACCGGATTGCCTGTTCACAAAATGATTTTGCAAAACTCAAAAGACTTGAGAATCATTATGGACTATATTAATTTATTTGTATTTATTTATGATATATCTCTCTAAACCCAGGCTTCTCGCCTCTAACTGCTGCACAAATACCAGACTAAAAGGTCTTCCTGCCTTCCCAGCAGCTCACAATGCTCCTGTGTCCTGTTCAGTCTGCTGCTGATGGTGCAAAACCTTCTTCACTGCTTTGAGTTTAATCTGGAGTATTCTTCTTCACTTCCACTCAAATTCCCAGATGACTCTCTGAGTATTTTGTGCCATCCAACTAACAATATTTCCTAAATCAGGTGTTCAGGAATAAAATGTGAATGTCTTAGTTCTGGCACCGCAAAACTGATTTTTGCTCCCTTTCCCCAGTGATGCTTTCTTTGGTGATGACAGCTTTGCAAGTGAGAAAATGTCCGTCTTCCACTTTTCCTAGCTGAAAGTACAGCCAATTTATTTTAGGGAACTGCATGGGACATTTTTTAATTAATCTTTCCATAAATGTTGAAATTGCATTACATGATTGAGATCATGGGAACTAAACTCAGTGGCTTTGGGTTGTTTTCCAATTATCATTGTGCAAACATAGAGGGGAGATAGTACAGGAAGGAAGGTTCTCTAAAAATGCCTTCTCTTCTGCCAACCTAATATTTTTTTAACCAAAGCTCTTCGAATTTATTCTGTAAACTCTATTTTTCCAGCATTCCTAATTCTTGGGAGACTCCTGAATTCTGAACAGATATTGTAAAACATGACATGAAGGTAGGCTGCTTTTTCCCTCAGGAAACATATTCAATTCTCCTGGATTAGGGCTTTCAGAGCTTTTAAACCGTATGAGCATAGTTTAAATCGTGATAGTGAACAAGATATATTGAGCAGTGTCTGTCAGTCAGCAGTGAAATGGAGTCAGCATTTTATTACTTACAGCACTGAAAGTAATTTAATGAAATTAACAGAAAAAACTATATCAAATTGCTGTGGCAGATATTTGGACTATAAATGCAGTATAATAAACTCGTATTCATATCAAAATGGAAAATCATGTGTAGTGTAGCACTAATCATTAAATTTTTTGCATCTTTAATGAGTTCATTTCTAAATACAGCTATGAAATCTCTTACTGGTTTCGTTGCAGTGTTGATTTTTCTCACCTTCAGCGTACTCACTGTGTTATTAGTGTCATTTATGATATGAGTAGTTTACATTAATGCCTCAAGGTCTACATTGATAGTGTTACTATTTTGAATGGTTTATCGCATTAGGAAATCTGAACTTGATACACACCTGGTAATTTTTTGTCTTAACATCTGATACCTGTTTGTCGTGGTTTAACCCCAGCCAGCAACTAAGCACCACGCAGCCGCTCGCTCGCTTCCCCCCCACCCAGTGGGATGGGGGAGAGAATCAGGAAAAAAAAGTAAAACTTGTGGGTTGAGATAAGGAAAGTTTAATAGGACAGAAAGGAAGAAAATAATAATAATGATAATAATAAAAATAAAATGACAATAATAATAATAATAATAATAAAAGAATTGGAATATACAGAACAAGTGATGCACAATGCCATTGCTCACCGCTCACCGACCGATGCCCGGTTAGTTCCTGAGCAGCGGGACCTGCACTCCCCAGGCCAACTCCCCCCAGTTTATATACTGGGCATGACATCACATGGTATGGAATATCCCTTTGGCCAGTTTGGGTCAGCCGCCCTGGCTGTGTCCCCTCCCAACTTCTTGTGCCCCTCCAGCCTTCTTGCTGGCTGGGCAGGAGAAGCTGAAAAATCCTTGACTTAGTCTAAAGACTACTGAGCAACAACTGAAAACATCAGTGTGTTACCAACATTCTTCTCATCCTACATCCAAAACACAGCACTGTACCAGTTATTAGAAAGGAAATTAACTCTATCCCAGCTGAAACGAGGACACTGGTTTTGCTCTGGCTGCTTTGAACCTGCCAGGCAGCTCGTTTCTCCTGGCAGCATCTGGATGGGCTCAGTGGCTGGAGCACCTTCCGTGCAACTTCTCACCCGCTGAAGTGTGCCCGGCGCGGAGAGTTTCTGTATCGCAAGCAGAATTCATTTGGTATTAATTTACTGAATACTGCTAAATATTGCTGATCAAGATAGGAGAAGCCTCCAGGTTGCTGTTCTTATTGAATTGCTGTTGACAGCACTCCAGTTTGGTCCTAGCAGTACAATGATACATCGTGATTTACCAACTATTGTCTTCTTTACATATTTTGCAGAATTCCATTATAGAAATGAAATAGGTGAACTATTATTAAACTATATATGTTGATAATTAAGTGGTGAGGTGACTGGATTTTAAGTTGCAAATGTAACCAATACAATTTACAGCTCACACTAAACTGCACTAATTATAGCCAAGGTAAGGAGTTTTTAATAGTTGCTTGGATAACTCATTTTTTTTCTTGCTTGCGTAGTATTACCAGACAGCATTTCAAATTGTGGAGTAAAATCAATCAACTAGATCTGTCTTAAAGGTTTTCCTTTCTTGTCTCCTAGAAATTACTATTTTATTTAATGTGAAATTAGGGGGGTTTTTTATATGTTATGTGTGGAAGTAAATAAGGATCATTCTATAGTTAGTAGTTTAAAATAAGTTCATTTGTTTAGTAGGTTTCTTATTATGTGTATTATGTGTACTATGTGTATTATGTGTAAATGTGAAATTTATAGAGGCCTGACCAGTAGGGTTGTAAGATGTGATGTGTTAATGCATTACAATTGTACTATTCATTTTTACCCTTGTATGATTCACCTGCCCCTTTATGGTTATATATTTGGAAAGAACAAATGTACCTTAATGTACAATATTCACACTTGAGAACCGTTTGGTGGCAGGGGGAAGCTGTTGTTGCTGTTGTTTTATTAGTGTATAACCAGAGTAATGGCACTGACATAGCAATGACGTTGCAAAGAGGGTGCAGAAGTCTGGAAATAGCTAGGCTAATGTTTTTGAATGCTTACAGGATAGTCTTTAATTTCATAGTCTCTTTTCTTATTTTTAAGCCCTTGAAAGCTTTTATCTATTTTGGTGAAGAATGGATCAAGCACTAGGAATGACCCAGGGTTGTGAAACGAGGGTTGTTGACTGTGAGACCACCGCCTCAGTTGTAGGATTTGGAAGATGTTTTCTGCTGTGGACAATGAGCTGCAGAAAGGGAAAGGTCTCGCGGGACAAGGCAGCCAGGATAGGCTTTGTGCTTTTGAATGTAAAGAGGGAACACAAGAGAGTTCGTTCGTGATGCTAATGCAAATAATTTAAATCAAATTTGAGTCTTCTCTTTTTCTGAGCATCTAACTTGAGAAATCTAAGGCCCAATTTTGTGTTGAGAAGAGAGAGTTTTGACAATGCTGCCAGATTCTAACAGGTCTTTAGAATGAGTGAACTGTCATTCTTCAGAGGCTTGTAATGAGTAGATTTGGCTGGAGAGCGATAGGGACAGTGAAAGACACATTTCTTACAGTAAGATAGCTCCATTTCTGTATTTCACACCTCCGCTCAAAAGCATCTGTATGCTTGTATTTCTGAAAGAAAGAGCTGCAGTAATTTTTGAGAGGGCAAAATAGCAAATTTCCTCCCTAATTTTGTTTTCCTAATCTATTGAAAACCCACATCCCTGTATCTCCAAGTTTGATCTAAGAATCATTGATGTATAAAACCTCCTCTTGAATATTCCAGCTTAGCAAACATACAAGGAAGTGAAAATAGGGCATTATGGAGAGAATTCAGCAACCTCAGCTACAGGATTCCCCACCGGTGACGCCTCTGATGCGGTGCTGCCTGTCACATTGACTGTGTCAAGGTCAGAGGTGTAGACGAGATCCAGGAGTTGAACTCGCGTGTCCTGCGTCCCAGTCCAGTACATCCATGCTGGGGTGTTTCTTGCCTTTCCTTCATTTTAAGTTGTCAATTGGTTATGATTCATGGTGCTTTATAAAAAGTGCTTCACAGTGTTAGCTCTCCTTTTAGATGGAAATTTTCATTCCCCTCTAAATGAGCCACCAAGGAGGTTACCTGGCAGGATGCAGTGTTGCAGAAGTATTTCAGTCTTGAAATGGTAATGCATATTTACAGCTATTTCTACGGAGCTCTTCAGTATTGTTAAAATGAACAACTCTAATTACAGAATATTTGTTGAGGCTGTGATGACTCAGCCATTGGTGCAATAAACAGAGGAGCAGAGACAGTGTCCTTCCCTGCTTGGAAGCTGCTCCTCCTGTGGTTTTGTAGCACGAGGGACTCGAGTTAGCGCCACAAGTGCGCTGTGATTTTGGCTCCCCTGACCTGTCAAACTTCCTGGTGCATCGAAAGCTCACATCAGCCGTTTTTGAAAGTCTATTAATATACATAAAAAATTAAGTAGTATTTAGCTTTATGTCTGTTTTGAAAATGTCTAGTTTGTAGTGAACAATTCTACAGTGGCAGTTTGCTAGGCTCAGATTAGATTGTTTTGGTTTGTTATTGAAACAAAAAATCCGAATATCACCTGCAGTACTAGCAGCAGTAGCACTAAAGCTGATCAGGGCATCTGTTCAACTGCAGAATAGGCTGTGGAGAAGCATGCAATTTGCAGACATTACGTAGTACCTATTCCAGTTAGTTCTGAGGTTTGGAGTGAGCGGTAGACGTATACTGCTCTTGACCTGGATTTCTGGGATAATGAACCCCAGGAGAATAGGCCTGTAGAATTTTAGAAGGGTGGAATTGGTGGGTTTTACAGAAACTAAACTTCTTTTAAAAACCTCTACAGTTCAGCAGAGAGCGCTCTGTGGATTTCTATAGGGTCATTGGAGAGTTCTACAGCAAACAGATCATTCTTTATTGAATTTCATAGTATCTTACCACAAAAGGATAGTTTACAACCTCAGCTTATTCATTGTGCCAAAGTATCATTCTCTTTGGCAGAAAAAACCTTTTTTCCTGTAAGGGTGGTTAAATGCTCCAGCTTTTCCCGTGGAAGCTATGGAGTCTCCATCCTCGGAGATGCTTAAAACCTGACTGGAGATGGCCCTGAGCAACCTGCTCTGGTTGACCCCGCTTTAATGGGCAGTGCTGGACCCAGTGACCTCCAGATGTGCCTGCCAGCCTCTTCCATTCTGTATGACTTTCTCTAAGGTGTTCCCCTTCCAGTTACCCCACAGGCACACAACTGGAACCATAGTAAGAGAATAAAGTGCCGGGGTCTGTTCTATAGGATCTGCAGAGACCCGTAGTTACTCTCAGACCCAAATGCCTCCATAACAACTCTATGTCTATCAGGACTGATGTGGTCCACGACCTTATTCTCCTGAACAACAATCCCCTCTCTCAAGGACTCCAAAGAATGAATATTAGTACTTAAATAGTGATTAAATGTAATCTATGGAGTCATTGCGTTGTCGGGGAATGCAGCAAGTCTACGGAATTCCTGACAGTTCGAGAACAGCGCGACCTTGGGCAGCTTGTAGTATATCCTTGAAGAGTCTGGAAAGATCCGAGAAGACCAGTACAAAAACAAGATAGTGATAAGAAGAACCGTCCTAACGAACTCACCAATCATGAATTGTTAGTTACTAACCAAACCAATCATATACTAACACATACTCTAAAGAAGGGTATAAAAAGGTGTGTTAGAACAATAAAGTAGCCATTTTGCGTGATCTATTACTTGTCGTGTCCGTCTTTACCGCGACATTGCATTGATGTACGATTCCATGCCTTGTTCATGCAGAACCAAGGACTGGCAGTTCCCCTTACCAACCTACTCCTGCAAGGCACTCCATCGTGCAGAGCAGGATCCCGGCGTACCACGCTCCAGTGCGCGGGACCCACGCGTGGAAGGTGACCCATTGCTCATAGATCTCGTAGACGTGATCTGGCACGGCATCGGTGTTCTGGTTATTCACCGACAGGTAGAGTCGAGTGTCCCCAGCATCATAATTCCTACATGTACAGTGGCACAGTTAATGCTGTATCTCTGTGTGACTTCAGAGGAGCCCTTCACCATGCCAATAATGACCTTTTAACACTTCTTTTTTTAAAAAGCACTAAACTGAAAATGAGCTGTACTCATTCCTGTTTCATTCCTATTGCCAAGGATAACAAACCTGCAGTATAACTCTGTGCTGCAACATTGCACAGAGTCCGAGGCAACGATTTACAAAACCCTTTCAGGAAGGAGAAGCTTTATCACACAATCAGCGATGGTCTCAGCCGTGACCACTGTTGTGGTTTAACCCCAGCCAGTAACTAAGCACCATGCAGCTGCTAACTCGCCTCCCCTCCCAGTGGGATGGGCGAGAGAATCAGAAGGGTAAAAGTGAGAAAACTCATGGGCTGAGATAAAGCCTCATACCAGCTACTATGAAGAAAATTAACTCTATCCCAGCCAAAACCAGCACAACACCCAGCGGGGTGCCAGGACCTGTTCTCAGCTGCAGCAGCTTCTGCTGCCTTGCTTGGAAGAAAGCAGTAGAGAAGAAACAGCTTCAAAAAGGCTTAGGAAAACAGTAGATAGCAGGAGACAGAGGTGGAAAAAATAGCGCATTAATAACAGAAGCTTTTGTCCAAGATGGTGTCCTCTACAGAAGATTGCATCTGCCAGCAAGAAAGAATTGAACTAAAGGTTGTTCAGAAACGTATGGACGACCTACTAATTTTTAATTCCCCTGCCAGGAGCTAGCCCCTGTGCTGCACAAGTGAATGTTACGTCTTCTCCAGTCGATGCACCAGCTACCACAGGTGTTGCTCTGCAGCAAAACCGAGTCCACCATTTTGTGAAGACCTGAGATTGCCAAATACATTTTTTTTCCCAAAAGTGTGGGGAGAGAGACTGAAGAATTTCCAGGAAGATATCAGGAAAATAAAAAAGCAAGGTTTCCACTAAATGAATGGAACTGTGGGAAGTAGGCTTTGTAGATGTGGCCAAATTGTGCAGAAGTTTTTTTAAACAGCATTGTAAATTGCAGTTTGAATTTAGATGTCTCTATTGTAGCTGTGAGAAATCAGAGTCCTTTTGCAGGAAAAAAACTGAAGCTCTAAATTGTTTCATTAAACTCTATGGACATCCTAATTAAGCAGGTCAGCTCATTTCAGACTTAAATTTATAACAACACACCTAAAAGCCTTTGCAGAATTGGAGGTCACCTGCAAAATAAACTGACGCAGTATACGAAACTTAAAATCACAGAATCGCTGCAAAGACAAGAATACCTCCTTAGCAGTTTGTGAAATTATTAGCAAAATTATAATTAACGTGTCTGTTTATGGTTTGCTTCATTCCCAGAAGGCACTATTCAAGTCCAGCATCAGAGAAGAGAATTAAAGATTTGCTCGCCAGGTCCCACAGCCAACCTGACAGACCTGTCCTCCCTTCACTGCCAGTTCCCGGCAACTACCTTCAATGGGAAGCAGCGAGAAAACGTGTTCACGTTCCCCAGCCTGATCTTCTCTCTGAAACTGTGTGCATCAGGGTCACATCCAGTTTCACAGTCTGAGAGGACATGTTTGAGGCTGAGCTGCCCGTCCCCTTCCCTGCCATAAGGCAAATGGTGAAAGTTTGTGAGATATGCCAGCTAGGCAAACCTTTGCTTGTAAATAACTTCAGGAAGGCAGTCGCTTCTCTTCAGCTGTAGAATAACAATAATAATCGCGATCGCCATCAAGTCAGCCCGCTCTCTTTGTAGCACGCCATTCCTGGGGTGACTTTTGCTGGGAGGCACGGACAGGGACGGCAGCCTGCAGTCAAATAAGGATGTGCCTTTTTTTCAAAGGTTTATTCCATTTTCACGACTGCTTGAGGCCAACTGTCTTCCTCCTTGGTGTACAAGTTGGCACCTGAACATGTAGTAATGAAATATGGTGGAAGTACTTCAAGTATTAGTGCACCATGTTGGACAGCTAGCTTTACTGATTTTTTTAACTGATTTTTTTTTTTCCCAGAGACTCCAAAGCCTCTCTGGGCAAACCGAGTGTTTGACCACTGTGACAGTAAAAAACTTTTTTTCTTATGTTTAAATGGAATTTCCTGTATTTCAGTTTGTGCCCGTAGCCCCGTGTCCTGTCACTGGGCTCCACTGAGAAGAGTCTGGCTCTACCTTCTTCACTCCCCCATCAGGTACCAGTGACAATGAAGCAGTTAAATAAGACACAGTTTATTGTGTCAGTCACTAATGTAGAAAAACCTGTACTGTTTCCTAATTATTTCAACGTGGGTCATGACAAGTAGTGATCCAGTAGCTCATAAAAACTACTATCAGCAAAACTGAGAGGGGAGGAAGGTAGATGTTGTTGCTGCCTTGCAGCAAAATGCTTTGCAGCAAAATGGTGCATCTTTTGGGCGGCATCACAAAATGCCTGAGCTCCCCACAGCTCCAGCGTTTTGTGATGCCGCTTACAGGATTCAGCCCAGAGCTGCTTCCATCCTCCCACTCTGAAAGGTCTCCAAAGTTTTGCTTTTAAGCACAATGCAGAATTGTATTTCTAACGTGGGTGATCTTTTCAGGAGGTAAAGCATCTGTGGTTTTTGGTTTTGAGTTTTTTGGTGTGTGGCAGTTTCCTGAAGCCATTCTTTCCAGTGGCCGTAGTGAGTGATGTCTTCACGTGGTTTGTCAGTGCCACAAACTCTGACGCCTGCCCTGGTAGCTTAGCTCTCCTCCACTGCAGAGCAGTGGCCCGCTTGGCCAAAATCTGTTCTTTACTGATACAGCAAACTTGACCTGATTGAAGGTCTAAATTTTCATTGGCATTTTTCCCAGCTTCCATATCTCTTTCTCTCCTGCTATTCCTTAGGATGTCAAGTGATATCAAGGGGTTTGCGCCCCGCAGGCCTCCCTGCTCCAGGGGCACTGAAGTAATCTCCCTCCGGTACCGTGCTTCCAGTTTTGACTTTCCTCAAGAGGCAAGTGCTGTTTGACAAGATAAAATACGTTGGTTATAATTCTTAAATCAACTGAAATATTGAATCAGTTGGCACACAGGAACAAAATTACATGGATTGTCAGAAGAACTCCAGTAGACAACAGAGAAAACATGAAATGATGCTGACCGTGCATGTGCAATCCCAGAGCCTAATCAGGACGTCCTTTTCAAGCGGCACCAAGAATTTCTCCAGCTAGGCTTACTTTGAATGGACAACATAATACTGTAGACTCCGTTAATGCTTAAGATTCATCAGGGTTTTTCATTGCGTACATCTGAAAGGTTGCAATTTCACATTAGAAATAGAATACAGCTATTTGCCAGTGACAGCTGATGGTATTATTACTGGCCAGGACTGATTATACTGCAGTCAGGCACAGTGCAAAAATCTTGACATAGCCTTGTCATTCCGTGTCTCTTAAAAACATATTCCTTTGCTGCTGGAGTCTTACTGTGAATTAGACCTGACTGTATCAGTCAATCTGCTGACTCTGTGAATATCCCTAGGACTCTTCAGTTGAGACGATCACCATAACTCTGCTTTCTCCCATTTTCCCCCTCAATCTGTCAATAGCTACTGTAATGCTTCAGTTTTAGTTAGAGTTGGCTGAGTCACACCTGTCACTTGTTATTTACTTGTTCCAAAATGGTGTGTTCTTAGATGAACTGCTAGCAGCAGGAAAATTCAACTAACACGATTGAGGGGAGAAACACTGAAACTTTCAATACACTTAGCAAAAGGTTCTCTGAAATGACTGATTGAACTTGTTAACTGTTTCACTCAACCCCAAATTACATTTTTGTCAGGTAATTTACTTTTCCCCAATATTTGCTGACTGTTTAGTGTGAGGGTGGAGATGAGGAGCATACATTTTTTAGCTTACTTAGAGCTTGAGAAATCCTTGACTGTACTGTCTGTCCTTCCCTAGTGGTGGAAAATCTTTTTTAACCGCAGTTGTGAGTATTTGAGTTGCTTCTTCTGGGAGTGAATCAGTACAGAACCTCAAAGTTCCTTCTCCAGGGTATGCAAGAAGTGGTAATTGATTCTCAGTTTGTTTTTGTGAAATGTCCTATAGACCCTACAGTCTGATTCACTATCAGTTACTGTCAGAGCATTGTAGGGGATGTAGCAGATACTACTGGAAAATGCTTATTGACAAAGGAAATCATAATGTGATCATTTGACAACACTCATACCATCTATAGAGAATCCTTTCCAGTTAGTATATTTATGCTCTAATATGTCAAATGTTTTCAGATTTTGTAATAAATAAAATTAATTGCAAGAGAATCTGATGCATTTAAGTGAGAAATGGAGCAATATGGCACACAAATTATAGTGTAGTTGTGGAAGAGCAAGAAACTCCTAAGAAATTCTGCGTTGCAGGTGCTTTACGCAAAATTTATAAAATCCAGTGCTGGAAGTGGGACAGGAAAAATGTATACAACTTGGACCTTCACAATAAAGCTGAACTGTGTTTAGTAATCCCATTAAACCAGACTATAAGAAATAGTCTGCTATCATCTTAGCATAGGCTTTTTGCTTCTATTTAAATACTTATTGTACTATGGAATAGCTTAGCTGTTAAATTTCTTGGCCTCATTCTGTATTTTATTTTAAACATATTTGTATTTGTTTCCAGTGTGATCATGCTAAGGGTGTCCCAGTCAGTGGAAACACTGAGTGCGTCCATTTAAAGTATTTGCTGAGTCTTAAGCTTTGTCTAGGTAGAAAAAAATATTACTGTGTCCTGTCTACTGCTTTTTTGGGGGGAACTAGCTTTACTAAAAATCATTTGCCAACTGAAGAACTGTCTCCTAGACTAGCTGTTCTCATAGCTTATGAACTGACAGAAGCAGTGCCTTTTCTGGAGGCTAACCCAGAAGTTATCTGGAAAGCACGTCTGATTGTGGTAGGCACGGCCCATGAAATTAGTCCTGCAAATGCTTCACAACATGAGAAGAATAGAGATGGGGTGTGTGTGCGTGTGTGGGAAATAATAATTTGAGTGTAATGGAAAGGGAGCCGAAGGAACTGATGTAAGAAGGCTGGGCTGTAAAGAAAAACATGGAGTTGCTGATACATTTGTGTTTGGATAGCCTGACAAATTCACTGCTCCGGACAAAAAACCTCAGAGCTTCTCCTGCTGCCAACATATGATGAGAAACATACATTATTATAGTGCCTGAGAGGGTATTACCTAATGCTGCTTCTGCATTTTTTGCCTGTAATAGTCATTTTGATAATGTAGAGAGGTTTAGAAGTATGAATCAGTGTTTGGTACCAGAACAACCATTTTATTTATTGCTCCTAACTCATGAGTCCTTTCACAACTTACTTTTATATTACAGATGCGTTTTCTGTGCTATGACTAACACAGGTTTCTCCATCCCACTGCGGATACACAGTAATGCAGATTTTCTGACTGGATGATGATTATGTACTAGCCTGGGGACAGAAAAGGAGCTATAAGGCCTTTGGGAAATACTGACAAAATGTAACCAATATCTAATCTTTTCATTGTAGAGTTGCTGATGTAGCTCTAGTGAAACATCTACCAACTTGCTTGCTGTTGCCTATTAGGCAACCTCTCACTCACCAGCTACCCTTAGTGTGAGTCTATGCTCGTGGGAAGTAGTAAGTCTATGTTAGCACACCTTTTTGTCTTTAATGTCTTTTATTGCTGTAGATTTTTTTTCCTCAGCAGAATAGATAAATACAAATTTAATGTATTACCATAGATATGGTAATCGTTTTGTGATGTACATACAATCAGTAATTTTCAGACAATATTTACCAATAGGGAGACCTTATGAGTAGAAGGGCAGCCAAAAAAGGTTCAGTGTTACTGTAAAACTTCCATTAATCCATAGGCTACTTTTGTACAAGCTTTAAGTTACAAGAGACTTGAATCACTGGCTTCACTTCCTTTCTTACCACGTTGAAATAACATCTTGCGAGCATTGTGACTGAATGGTTGAAGGTGCAGGTGAATTAGTTACTTGTTGTTCAATATTTAATTATTTAAGGCCATAAAATAAATCATTGTGGTTCTGCTTAGATCCTGCATGCTGTAAAATGAGTCCTTCCATGCCTTCCAACACTAAATTATTACTTTCTTTTATCCAGAGCAATGAATACTGTTGCCTCAGTCACAGCATCAAGGGTCCAACTAAACTCTGATTTTTTAATTTTTGTGCATTGCAGTTAATATACCCTGTGGTTAAAAAAGAGTGAGGTTCATTACAGGAAGACCACTTCAAAGACCCAATTTACATTTTTTGACAATACAAATGTTCTGAGCAACAAATCCGAGAGAAAAGACCTGGGTTGTTTATCCCATCATGATAGACCTCCCATAGCCTCGTGCAAATTCCAGATGCTTTGGGCGGATTCTTTTTGGCTGACTGCAGTTTTGACTGTGAGCAATGGATTGATAATAGCAGCTCTAAAACTGTGTGTGATACGAATGAATTTCCTACAAGATATGTTTATTTTGTGCCTTATTTATTACTATGAGCTCTTTTCCAGGGAACTGCATGGAAGTGTTTGCTATACTAACTGATCATCTGGGCCATTCTGGTAAATAGAAACCCTCCAGAATAACTGAATCATGATCTGAGCTTTGTGCTGGTGAATTTTTACACATCAGCGTTTTCTACAGTAACACTAAAAGCTAATTACTTTACAGATTTAGGGTTTTCTTTTTTACCTCTTTCTCATTTGGTGTGTTGCACTATCGCAACCCTCGTTGGAGAGGTCTCTAATTCACAACGCAGTTAGCCTAGTTGGCAGGCTCAGTATCCTAATAAAAACGCAGTCTCCTCGTATCTGAAATACCTCACTTTTTGACTTACTCAGGTAAAGCTTTTCTACAACGATGTATGCCAACCCCCTTGCAGTTTTCTTAGGAGGGGAAACAGCAATACCATTTCTTACTCTACTTGTCATCCTTTATTCAAGAATTTCACTGAACTTCTGTAAATGTTAAATTAATTCAGATGAGACCACTGCCTCTCGAATGATCCCTTTTTACACATACTGCAAGTGGGGCACAAAAGCACGGAGACATTAGATACCTTCCAGAGGCTCACACAATGAATTATTGTCAAAAGCTGAGCCCTGGAGTCCTGAATCCATCTCAGAGTTGCAGAAATCCCTCCCACGATTCCCTTGGGTGCTGAATATACAGGATACACAAAATGAAAGTATCTTTGATCTCTGATTTAACTACTACATGCTTAATTAAAGACTGTTCGTAGTTTGTAGAAAAGATATCGGAATTTTGATTTATGAGTCTCGGGTTTGTGGGAGCTGATATACCAACGTGGCAAGGTTATATATTTGCAGAGGCTGTTGCAGTACTGAAGCATTCTGTGACTTTGATGCAGGTAAGTGAGTTTCTAAGACACCCATTTACAAAACGCCTTTCTAAGTGGAATATAATTGCGGCACATGCACTTTTAGCTGGTAACATTCAGGTGAATATCTGCTTGCTCTGACTGTCAAAATGCAACCCAAGCTACGGCCCTGAAAATCTTCATTTTACAGCCTCATTTTCAGAGGAAATGCTGAGTCTCTTCACATTCTGATTTAACTTATGTTTCTATAATGAATATTTTAATAGTTTTATATTTTTTGTATTATGTCTATACATTTTATGAAAATGTCTATTTCCCTCTGAGATAGTCTTAAAAAATATCCTAGTCTTTCTCATATGCTCTGTCAGCTGCTTTTTTAAGTTGCATTCATCTGATCCTTTCAGTTAATAATAAATCTATCGTCCAATGTCAGAGAGCACTATAGTCCTTTTTCAGCTTGCCAATTTAAGTCTAAATCTTCCTTCGTATTTCGTCGTTGTCCACCCGGTAAGATTGGTTTTAGGGCTCTACTGTCACATTGCATATATGAAGCATTACCTCAACTTGTACTTGGAAGCAGTTTGTATAAAATGTGTTGGATGCATAATTTTCGCTGGTATGATCCCACCGCGTCGGTTCTTTTCTCACACTTTTCCTGCTGGCATACACCACCTACATCCTACCCATCTCCTTCTGGCCTGCCTGTCCTACCCGCGTTCCCCCTGCTCTGGCTGACGAAAGCTCCCTTCGGCTGGGCACGGCCTCTGCCTGCTTTTCGTGGAAGCTCTTCTTTTCTTTTCTGTTCTGGGAGTAGAGCGGGACTGTCACCACACCGGGCACGCCGCTCGTGCTACTCAAGTACTACAGGCAGCGTTTACTCCGAGGGGATCGCTAGTCTTTTTCCAAGCATTTAAGTCTATTCCAAAGAGAAATCGCAAGTTCTCTCAAAACAGTACTTTCCAAGCAAGCTGATCACAAAGAATAAAATCATTAAAATGGTAAATAATTGCAAGAGAACTTTATGCACTTGCTTCCATTAAGAATACGTACTTCCTTAAGTGATTATGAGACAACACTGAAGTGGCCAGATCTTTCCTTGGCATGATTCGACTGTTATATTGGTCGATTTACATTGCTTTATAAGAGATAAAAATCTGACCAATTCGACTTAGTGTAAGTGATGAATACCTATCTCAGTGAAGCACTGACCCTGCTCCTGACTCTCTTGGTTTCCATGTGTGAATCAGAGGTAACTCTGCATTTAATTTAATGGTACCATATATGCTGTTGGCTTGCATTATAAGCAAACTACTTGATAAATGCTTTATAGTATTATTTAATTGAAAGTATTGCTTTCATTTATACATTCCTTTGAAGGGAAGAATAACAATCATGCCTCCTGATTTAATGCTGAATGGTATAAGAAAATGGAGCGTACATATCAAGTCAGCCTCCTCTAGAAAAGCACTGATCTGTCTGTAAGTAGGGGCAAGCCAGAAATACAGATAATCGGAGGCACATCAAAACCCATTCTGTAAATGAAAAGCATTTGTTAAAAATATGCCATTTGTCTGATTTTCTTCTGCAGAGAGATCATCTCTTAACCATGAATATTTCTGCTACATGACATATTTGTTGCGTTCAACAGGAACAAAGGAAAATACAAATCCTAATGATTTTTTAATGACTCGATTCAGCTATTTTTAACCCCTTGCAATCAATAGCTGATTTTTTTCTAATTCAGCAGAATGATCACACCTTCCCATCTAGCACCATCTCCACTGGAAATGGCTATAGAGCATATTGCTCTCCATATTGACAATTTTAAGACTTTTTTTAAAGAATGCGAATCCTAGGATTATTTGCAATAGGACTTTGATGTTTTGTAATTTACAGTCCCAGTGTGAAGAGTCTATGGCTTTGCTATCTCTACAGATCTGGATAAATAGTGTGTTTAGACAGCAGTCCCTGTGTCTTTGGCTTATTAATGTTTAGTGTTTGTACATGTTCTGCTTACACTTTGGTGCATACCACTTATACAAAACCTCTGATGGGGATGGATGAGAAAAGATCATCTTGCAGAGAAGGTCTTCAGCAGAGAAGTGATTTCAAGATTCATTTTTTTCCTTTGTAATGAGCCTTGTACGCTTTCAACTCACCTTGTTAATGGCACTGCGGTAGCTGGGATAGTTTAGGGATATAAACAGGACAACGTTTATAGGAGGAGATGAGATGTTTTATTAGGAACAACTGGAAGAGTTGGCAAAATTGCATGTTTTAGATGCACAAGCCTTTTTTCATCTTTGAAAGAAAAGCAGCAGCTTTCAAAGCTAAATGCATGAATACTGGTGCTCAGAGTCTAGTTAGAGAAGTATGAATTAAAATATCTTTGGGGACGTTGCCAGAGAAAAGAGAGAGTGGTAGATTGCTTTGTAAGGATGTGAAAAATGTATGACTAGTACAGAGTTTGAGTCCTTTTAGTTTTCTGATACAATGTGCTTCCAGATATGTCAGTTATCTTTCTATTTATGTTTTTCTATCAGAAAAAACTGTAATACTTGCTTCCCTCAAAAGACAGTATAGAAAATGAAGTAATTGCTATCTGGTTTGGACTCTTGAGTGTGCAATATACTCTGAAAAATCAGGTTCTTGGGATTTCAAGTTTATATCCAAAAGCACGGAGGGGTTGACAAAGTTTGGCATTCATTTTCCTGTACCTCAGAACCCTGATGTGAAGACTAATCTTTTTTTATTTGGGGAATGGATGAGAGAATTGAGTTTTGTTAGGAACGGCATCCTCAGTAATAAACATGAAACAAGAATTCATGACTAAAATCTGGTGCACATAGCAAATATGGGTGTACTGGTTTTGGCTGGGACAGAGTTAATTTTCTTCAGAGTAGCTGGTATGGGGCTATGTTTTGGATTTGTACTAAAACCAGTGTTGGTAACTCAGGGATGTTTTCATTACTGCTGAGCAGGGCTTGCACAGAGCTGAGGCCTTTTCTGCCTCTCACCCCACCCCACCAGCGAGCAGGCTGGGGGGGGCACAAGAATTTGGGAGGGGACACAGCTGGGACAGCTGACCCCGACTGACCCAAGGGGTATTCCAGAGCATAGGATGTCATGCTCAGCACATAAAGCTGGGGGAAGAAAGAAGGGGGGAATGTTCAGAGTGATGGCGTTTGTCTTCCCAAGTAATGGTTAGGCATGATGGAGCCCTGCTGTCCTGGAGATGGCTGAACACCGGCCTGCCCATGGGAAGTGGGGAATGAATTCCTTGTTTTGCTTTGCTTGCGTGTGTGGCTTTTGCTTTCCCTATTAAACTGTCTTTATCTCAGCCCACGAGTTTTCTCACTTTTACCTTTCCGATTCTCTGCCCCATCCCACCGTGGGGGAGTGAGCGAGCGGCTGTGTGGGGCTGAGTTGCCGGCTGGGGTTAAACCGCATCAATGGGAAATATATGGTATGAAGAGGATGATTAAAAAAAACGTGAACAGACATCTTAATTCCTGATTGCTATCCAGTGCCTCTGCTGAATAAGGCAAGGATTCCGAGGAAAGGATGGCATGTCTGTGTGCAATCAAAGGCTGTTGTGGAGGAACATTTTCTAATTTTGGAATACTTGACTTTCCAATTTGAGTAACATTTATAACGTCAGGTTTTAGTTTTTGATTAAATGTGATATTCAGCACTGTTGTGCAAAATTTTTATGTTATGTCAGTAAAAATAATAGAAAGGGAGAACATGGTGTTCTCAAACCCAGGAGGTTGAGTGAAGGCTTCTGACTTTGGTGTTGCATGTGTCCTCTGACTTCTTGTGGGACACCCTTGAGAAGTTACCCTGTCAGCTGTGTCTCAGCTTCCCTGAGGCAGGTGGTTTTGTAAAATAGGTCAGGTAAGGCATCATTAAATAACAGGATTTTGTAATGGTAGTTTATATTTGAAAATTTCAGTTTATGAAATGATCAGCTTTGTATTGCATATAAGTGAATACTTTACCAGTTTAACTGTACTGGGTTTGCATGACAAGGTTTTGGTAGTGGGGGAACTACAGGGGTGGCTTCTGTGAGAAGCTGCTGGAAGCTTCCCCCATGTCCAGCAGAGCCAATGCCAGCCGGCTCCGAGACGGACCCGCCACTGGCCAAGGCCGAGCCCATCAGCGACGGTGGTAGTGCCGCTGGGAGAGCAGATTTAAAAAAAAAACACCCTGCGCAACAGCAACTGCAGCTGAAGAGAGGAGCAAGAACGTCTGAGAGAAAGAACCCTGCAGACCCCCAGGTCAGTGCAGAAGGAGGGCAGGAGGTGCTCCAGGCGCCGGAGCAGAGATTCCCCTGCAGCCCCTGGGGAAGACCACGGTGAGGCAGGCTGTCCCCCTGCAGCCCAGGGAGGTCCACGGGGGAGCAGATCTCCACCTGCAGCCCGGGGAGGACCCCACGCCAGAGCAGGGGGATGCCCGAAGGAGGCTGGGACCCCGTGGGAAGCCCGCGCTGGAGCAGGCTCCTGGCAGGACCTAAAGACCCATGGAGAGAGGAGCCCAGGCTGGAGCAGGTTTGCTGGCAGGACTTGTGACCCCGTGGGGGACCCACGCTGGAGCAGGCTGTGCCTGAAGGACTGCAGCCCGTGGGAGGGACCCACGTTGGAGAAGTTCATGGAGGACTGTCTCCCATGGGAGGGACCCCACGCTGGAGCAGGGGAAGAGTGTGAGGAGTCCTGCCCCTGAGGAGGAAGGAGCAGCAGAGACAACATGTGATGAACTGACCCCAACCCCCATTCCCTGTTCCCCTGTGCTGCTGCAGGGGGAGGAGGTAGAGAAAATTGGGAGTGGAGTTGAGCCCGGGAAGAAGGGAGGGGTGGGGGGGAAGGTGTTTTAAGATTTGGTTTTTTTCTCATTCTGACTCTGGTCAATTGGTAATAAGTTAATTTTCCCCAAGTCCAGTCTGTTTTGCTTGTGACAGTAATTGGTGAGTGATCTCCCCCTGGCCTTATCTCAACCCACAAGCCTTCTGTTATATTTTCTCTCCCCTGTCCAGCTGAGGAGGGGAGTGATAGCACAGCTTTAGTGGGCACCTGGCATCCAGCCAGTGTCGAACCACCACATTAACCTCTGCTTCATTTTGCATACAACATCATTACCGAGTTCACCCTTTCTTGATTTTCTTTGTGAAATATCATTACAGGGTACGTAAAAAATAAAAGGACACTCAGGTACTAGTTATGGAACCATTTCTATTAGGATATTGAAGTTTCATTCAATTTTTCACCTACCTGAAATGTCACTATTCAATTTTTTGGTCTGTATGAAGATCGCAGTATATTTTCATCATATTTATCTGAGAAAAATAGTTTTGGAACATTTAAACTAAATCTGTTGCTTTATAATCTGTGCACTAAAGCTGGGAGCGTTGTTTAGCCACTGGATGACTGATTTGCTCTCCTTCAGGCTTCCGGTACACTAAAATCATTTTCAGGTAACATCAGATGCATCTTTGAGAGAAGCTAATCAGTTGTACTACACTTTTACTTTATACTGCCATTAATTTTACTTTGATCAAGTATCCGTTTTCTTAATTTATAATTGTTTTGAAGCTGCCAGACAAGATTAAAGATCCTTTTTCTATCAGTGAGGAGAACTCTTTTGTTAAGCTCTCTGTTGCTATGTTGCAGAGTCTCGGGAGGCAGGATGGCAGCCGCCTGGAGACGGCTGATTATAATGTTCAGGAGTACTCCAAGGCCATTCTTCAAGGCAGCATCTTTTCACAGTAAACCCGCCTTTGTGTGGCCTGTAAGTCTGGCAGGCCATTAAATGAGTGGTAATTGAGGAAAATCTGTAATGTCTGTTGTGTTTTGACCTAAATGGCAATCCATTTTTAAGACTATTATCACTTCATCCTTCTCCAACAAGTTGTTCACTCGAGTTATGCTGTCAGTCCTCCTTCATGCTGATCTTGCTGACAGAGTAATTATTAAAGTATGTGATACTATTAGTAAAGACGGTGTATTGCATAATGTGTGTTTTCATGTCATGTGAGGGCTAAAAAGTTCTTTATAACGATATAGAAATCACTGCTGTAGGTGAAACACCTACTAAAAAGCTTCCGCTTGTTTGGCATTTCCTTGCTGTTTTAGGATTTATGTCAGAAAAGTATTCGGTGACCTCAGGCAAAATGTGTTATGGAATGTTGTATAATGGATGTCACGGTTAAAACTGTGAAACACGGGGAACATGTTTTCATGGTCCTGTGTTGCAGAGAGGTTTGGTGGGAATGGTGAGACTGGTGTGCACAGAGAGCGAGTGGGGATGTCTGGATGCAGAAGGGATGGAAGGGACGGCAGAAAAAGGGTGTCAGATCGAAACACATCTCAGGACCCCCCAATCAGGAGGAGCCCCCACCCAGACTAAAACGAAGGACGAACTGCAAACGGGGAATCACTGAGCTCTTCATCGAGAGGGAATTGCGGAAGAGAGAGAGAAATCCTAGCCCAGCGTCAGCTCCAAAAAACACACCAAACCCAGCAGCGGGCTGCAAGCCTGGGAAGGCGCCGGGGGTGTGATGGGGCTTTTCCCCAGCGGTGCCGTGGGGAGCCCGCTCCAGGCGGCGTGGGCCCGGCTGTGCCCCTTGGTGCCCGGCCGCGGGGCAGCCTGCCTGGGCACGCTCCTCCCAGGGCACGGCTCGGGGGGTGAGTGAGTGAAACCGGTTTTGTTTTTAAACCAAAACCGTCTTAAACTGACCCTGCCCTGCAGCCTCGCGTTGAGCTGTGTTCAACGGCGGCTACGGCGTGGCAAATGTATTTGCCGTGCTGCGACCTTGCAGCGTCCGTAAGGTGAGAGCGTAGCACGGCCGATAAAGCACAGCGTTTTTCACATTTGGGGCCGTGCCCTGTAGAAGTAGCTGTCTGAAAAGAATTAATGGGAGTGGGACAGGTATGTGAGGGGAGAGGGAGTATTTAAACGGTTTGGCAGGAGATCAGCAGTGGATATGAGTCACATTTCCGGCGTGGTACGTATTTTTAGCATTTACTCCTTGCGCTGTGTCTTTTCTCATTCTACGATAAATAAATACGAATGCCGTGTGCACCTCGGAAGCACCGGCCTTCTTTTTTGCGTTCAGCAAAGCTGGTGTGGAGAGGTGGTGGTCTTGGGAGTGGGACCTGCCTGATCTCCGTGTTTGGTGGAGAAGGGCAGCAACCCCTTATTAGCCCCACAAATCTGCAGTTTCTTTGGCCTGCTCAGAAAGCCCTTTGTGATCTTTCCCTTCTCTCTCCAACCATTAAATGGAAACGTGAGATAGAACCGCTGAGAAACAAAGCTCTGGTTTCTCCAGGCTCCTCAGAGTCAGGCTGGAGTGCCTGCAAAGAGCTGGTGAGATCCATATGTCTCTTGTGGCTCTTTTGAAGGGAGAAGAATTGGGGCAAACTCCAGGATTTTATCATCATAGAGATTTTAGGACTTCTAATCCTCTCCTCTCTAGATGAAGGGGAGGAGACCTGTTCTGTGTAACTCGCAGTCGAGGAATAAAAGGGAATGCATGGTTGTCCTGCAAGTCAAATCACCATTCCATCTCAGATGTTATTTCTGAAGTTTTAATATATTGATATGACTGCAATTAAGAAGGTAAAGAAATAATATTTAAAAGAATAACTTATGTTTTTGTATAGGTAGTCAATCAAGCATTAAATGTACCATCTCTGCACCAAGGTGCATTTAATGCCATGGCTGAGGGCTTCAGGTTGTCTGCCTGAAAGGTGGGTGAGACTACAGGGCTTTGAACTAATGACATCTGAGCATCTCTGGGTGTTTGGTCTAAGCATAGAAAAGATTTGAATTTCCCGTTAATTGTTTGAACTTGTCCTTAGGGTTCTGCAGCTTTTAAGAAAAACAAAAATGTAAACCACCATCAACATGTACTTGTGCTTCACAGAGGATTGTGCTTAGGCCTTTGCATGTGCACAGCAGTGTGTCCAAAATGAAACTACTCTCTAGAAAAACAGTTTCTAATGTATTTGCTACTTTTTTATATCGTTTTGCCAATACAAGTGGCAGGTAATTTTTAAATTACTTTTAATTTGCTAAGGAATCATGCAGATGTATTCATGATAATGGGAAAACAAGCCTACTTCTGCCTAATGAAATGGCATGCATTATGCCTGGTAAACTGAAAACAAAGAACAAAATTTTAATCACTTTTTGAGTTTTTCATTTGTCATATGCCTTACTCTTACTTTCTTTGAGAAATTTGAGGTGTTTTTCTCAGGACCTATCAGTCTGCAGTTGCCTGTAGACTCAATAGTAACGGTACATGCAAGAAATGTGTGCATTAGATATTCTTTTGAAGTAAGTTACAAAAAATTGTACTTTCATTTAGATGAAAATATGATAAGCATATATTATATCACTTTGCTCTTTGACCGATAAAAGCAACACTTAGCTTTCAGTGAGTAAACGGGATGGAAGGTGATAAATATAAATATGCTTGACCTTCTAAGTGCCTAGAGGTTTGAGCTGTAAATTTTCTTTGTCTTGAATCAGAGCAAAAATGGGCTTCTGACTCTTTAAGTTCCCTTTCATGTCATTTTGGTGTAGTCATTCTGTAGGACTCTGCTGTGGGATGTTCTGTAGAAGCAGGTGTGTGAGCATAAATGAATCATTTAATGCATAGTTTTATCATCCTGTGGGTACTTATGCAGTTTGAAAAATAAAATGATGGTTATTAACTAATTGGAAAAATGTGTTTTCTGCGTGTCCTGAGACTGTGGATTATAAAGAAAATCCCTCACATAGAAAATCTTTTTAATAATAACCTACTAAACCTATTAGTAAGCTTCATCAAGGCAAGAAGGTCAGCTGCCCCCTGAGGATGATTTGCCTCCTCTTTCAGCACTCCCGTAATTAGCTTCCTTGTTGTAAATGTTTGCCACTGAGTAGTTGAGGGTAGGGCTATTAATCAGGAGAGGCAGGTGCTGTGGTCTGCAAGTGCTCCTTTCAAGGTTACAGCAGCACTGTCCGTGGCTGCCTGGTCTCTAGGACTGTCGCAGCGATGGTCTAAAAAGAGACCCCTCTCTGTGTAGTTACCTGGTGCTATGCTTTCCGCTTTTACCCCCAAAAGAAATGACCCGGTTTTAGTGAAGGCTGAATTTTCTGCTAGGTTAAAGACAGTAGGTTGTATAGACCAGAACTCAAATAAAGGTAAGTATTGGTTTTATTGGTGTGATCTGATTTCCCTCCCTTTTTCCAGTTCAGGCTCCAGGCTGATTTATGCCTGCTGGAGGTGTTGGACCCATCGATTTTGGCCAATCTGACAGTTCGCTGAAGGGCTTCTGCTGGTACTTGGGGAACATGTGTAGCATTTCAGGCTGGAAAAGTATCTGTCCTAGAGGAGAAATTTGTTTTGCAGCATGAACTAGCAGGAGAAAAATGGTCATTGCAGTGTGAAGCAGATGTGGTGAGGAGGCTGGGTTGCTTAGCTGGGGATAGAGGAAAAGAATACCAAAATGTTTCTCTCCAGAGCCATGTGAATCGTCCAGCCGTGACTTCACTCACGGCACAATATTGGTTTTAACGTTAATCAAAATCTGCACTGGAGAGCAGATGGATGAGAGTGCACCACAGAAAACCAGCATCAACTCTGTTAAACCCCAGGCAGAATTTACGGAGCCGATTGCTCGAGGGATGCGGTGCTGGGTAAAAAGGCGTGTGTGTCTGGTCTCTTCTGGGTCTTCGTGGGAACATTTCAGAGGACTGGGCATGCATGCAGGACTCTCTCCTTGTCACGTAAAGAGGATACAATTTTTTTTGTCTTGTAGTTCTGGGTAAAATAATTATCTTGGTAAATTAGAAAAAAAAAAAGCTGCGATAGACAAGCAGGGAAATTGTCCCCCTTCCCCTGCAGCATGGTCAACAGGCTTGTCCGTGACTGCTTAATCCAGCTCAGGACTCAGCGCAGTCACCAAATTCAAACTAAAGAGCCAGGTTGATGCAAGCTTGTATGGGCTCAGCAATTTGAAAAGAAAGCCTGTCCTGTTTGTGTTCTAGTTTTAACTCTTCTTCTCTTGAGTGAGATCCCGAGAGGCATTTCTTCATCTGCTGGCATTTGGAGAATTTAGGAGAATGTGTATTTTATGCCCCGTCTTTTAATGCTATGATATTTTAGTGAGTAGCCCCTGGGAATTAGTACTGTGACATTAGTTCTGGGTGAGTACTTTGTAAAATCTTGCCCCTCTGTGTGCAGGAAAGGTTGTTCTTGGTCTTACTGGAAATGCAGTGACTTTGTTCCATTACTGTCAGAAGAAAATATTTGTTTTCTTTCAGCCTAACCCTTTTCTAAGAATGATCTGCTTTTATTTCTGGTATACCAACCCATCTGTTTTGATGGTTTGTGTTTTGTTTTTTTTTTTAATAAATTATATCCGAAATGAGCATGCGAGTCAGAGAGATTATATAGAGAAATATGTAATTGCCCTTCGGTGAGTCTATTTAGGTGTCAACAAGCTGCCTATAAACTCCATTTATAACAATTAGGCGATTTGCACATTGTTTGCTAGAAGTCGTGGCGGTGAGAGGATCAAACGTTGAGCTCGGTTGCGTTGTGGTTAATGGGCACGGTCAAGCGTAGCCAGTACGTTCCCCGCCGGAGGGGTAGGAGAGCGCTGCCGTTAACCCGGAGGCTGGGGGTCAGCAGCGGCTGCTGGGGGCTGCTTGGCCACCGGCACCGACCGCGGCCGGCAGGCGTGGGGAGCCCAAGCGGGTGGTCCCAAAGCTGTGCCCGCTGCGCCGGCGTTACGCGGCGGGACGCGTGGCGCGTCTTCGGGTGCCGGTGGTTTGACGATGGCCCCAGCAGCGGTAGCGGCTCCGTGCCTTCGTTTAACTTGGACTGATGCGTTTCGGGGTGTTGGAAAAGATTACACTCGGAAAAGATTACACTCCGAGCATTCACGTTTAATAGGGAGATAATCTAATGGTCTGTTAACAATATTTAGCACTCTTTCTTATCTCTGTTTCACATTCACTACCGCGTTTAGCATCAGGCACTGCAGTTAAATTTACTTAGGACACGGTCCGGTTTCTTCTAACTCTGATGGGTCCGTGGGCTGAGTTGAGACACCAATCGCAGGCCCTTGTCTTCCCTTGCTGTGGGAGACAAATATTCTGGAAAAGGAGAACTACTTTGTGAGGTGTCGTAGGACAGAGAGTGCTTTAAGGGCCAGACTCTCGGGGGAGCCGGGCATCCTCTCGGCTGAGGACAGAAGTGAGAAATCTTCCAGGAGATGCTGCCGTGCGGGTCCCTGGACCACAGGGAAGATGCTGGGGTCTGAGCCAGGGGCAGAACAAGGCTTTGGTTATGAAAGCTGAGTGGTTTTAAGCTAGGACATTTTGAAAGTCTGGCCGCAGGTATGACTGGTGCGTACGGCCTTTTATTCCCTAGCTGGTACTTCTCTTCCGTATTCCTGATGCTACAGATGAGAGCCTACAGCAACAACCATCCAACGTTTGACCTCTTCAATAAATGCTATTTACAGGAAAATGCAGTTCTCTGCTCAGAGATTGATTATTTTAATTGTCTTTACCTAATGAGAAATATACAACATTTTGTAAGACAGAAAGCAATCTAATCAAAGTGCCCTAGAAGAGTAATGGGCCCTTTTGTTTTCACTCCAGCCAAACCACAAAAAAGTATTGTGCTTCAGATTGACTGAAAACGGAGATGTTGAAGAATTTAATCAGCCCTCTCACAAGTGCTTCAGACTGACATGCAACAAAATATTTAATGAAATCTTCATATTATTTACCTTCAGATTACTTACTCTCTAAGCATGTCTAAAAAAGAATGTTTTATTTAAAAATGAAAATTTGAAATGCTTTATTTTTGGAAATATTATTTCCTTGTGAGTTTTTTTGGTGTCAAAAATGCTTCAGTAGATTAAATAATTAAAACCTGCCTTTTTAATGGAACTATTTAAAATAAAATTTTTCCCCATTGTCTTCAGCTGGTTTGGAATCACACCCTTTTTTTCCCTGCCCTTATTTTAATTCTAGTACCATTTAGACCAGCATGTGCTTGGAAGTCAAATGTATTTATTTTCACAAAGGGGTATTAATTCAATGTAAATTTCACCTTTCGCAAAAATACTCAGTTATCTACTCAAAGTAGCAATGTACTCAGGACTTTTTTGGGGGGGGGACGGGAACAAAATGAACCTTGAAAAGAATAGCACAATATATAAATTTTGATTTTTAAAATTCCCATATTATTATTTCTGAAAGGGCAAATCACAGAGGGCAAATGTCCAGACTCTGCATGAAAATGTTGATCGCTGTGTGCCTGACAGCTTGTAAATGCCAAGTACTTATTAGATGTTTATAAAATTATTTTCAGGCACTTCAGCTGATGAGTAGCTTGCAAATTGAGCCTCTTTTTTGAAGAATATGTGATGTATATATGCATAACTGCTATTCCTGCACTTCCAAAATCAGTGAGCCAGCTTTCAAGACACCAAGATCTACTAGTCCAAAGCAATTAGCAAAGCCTTCTAGATTTTTTTTTTTTTTTTTTTTTTTTTGCTGGTCTTATTCTGCCAGAAGCCCCCCGGGCAGTTTGCCCTTTCTTTGGATGATGGGTGTGTGTTGCCTGATGGGCTCATGCCATCATCACCTTGCTCCTTGTTGCCTTCCAGCTGTCGTCTCTTCCACCCTCTTCCACAGAATGCTTTATTTCAGTATTTCTTGCCTGGCCTTTAATCATGGCGTGGTGGTGTTTTCCTTGGGAGTTTGGCTGCTCTCTCCCTCTGAAGTACCAGAGGGCTTCAGCCCCCTTGATAGTAACTGGGATTTGCAGCTCTTCATCTGGGCTTTGTGAAGCTGGTGGGAGGAGAAAAAAAACAAAAACCACAAACCACTTTTGAAGTCCCTAGAACTATGATAAATCTCTGAGAATCCTTCATGTTGTGTTAATGTATTTATGTATTTCAGAAGCTGGAGACCAAGCTACTGTATAAATCTTTAATGTTATGTACATGCATAAAATCTTAAATTACTGTTTAGTGACCTCAATGTAGAGGGATGGTGAGGAAAAAATCCCACAGGAATGCAATATTCTTAATTCTGGGTTCCTCCGTTTATATTTTTATTTTCTGAGAAATTAATTTGTCTGTGTTCAGCAACAGATATACTTTAGGCCAAATAGCTGAAAGGCATGTATTTGGGGCCTTACTTTTGGGATGTAAATTCCACAGTTAGCTATCTTTATGGAAATGGCTTATATTTCAAGTTTTGAGGGTCCCCAGGCCACTGTGTAATCAGCAGGCGTTGCTAGGGGTAAGCAGCTTGGGAAATCAGGATGTTCTGTTTCAGTGACTGAGTCTGGAATTTAGTCCACCAAGTTTGTAAATGTTGCCATAAATAAATATTGCTGACTTGGCAGGCTTTGGGCAGTTTTAGTTTGACTTGTCACACAACACCATCGCTCTGTTTTCCAGGCTGGTCCCTACATGCATCGGAAATATTGGGGGAAGGCTGGCTGAGCACAGGATTCAGTAATGCTTTTGTATAACCGCCTTCTTCCCACAGAGAGGATAAAAGTCTTCATGGAAAATACCGCACAGGTCTACATGTCTGTGCTCAGCATGTCCTTTCCAAGCGAATAAGTTCCCAAGCCAGTAATTGTGGGTGGATGCGGAGATGGGATTTGCCCCAGCGGGGAAATGATTCGCAGCAAGAGTGGGTTTGGTAAGGGGGGGCTGCCCACAGGGTCCAAACCACCGCCGCAAACTGGTGCCTCTGTGAGGTTTGTGGTTAGTGGTGGTTTGCCTAGGATGCCTGGCATGCAAGGCTGGGTCTGAAACCCTTCTAGAGACAGCAGAGAAGGTGAAGAGGGGAACTCATCACGCCACAGGAAAGTAAAGTTTCAGTAACTGACTTATTAGTGCTCAGTTAAAGTAGATACTCAATATTTTGGATAGAAACTTTCTTGATGATGCTTTATGACTCACCTGGATGTTGAGGTGGTTGTATTTCAGTTTACCTAAGCAATTATATATATATAATTCAATATATAATAAAATCTAGAAAGAAACATTATTGACTATCTACCTGAAAATGCAGTGGTGGGTTTTATTTATTTTTAATTTTTTTTTTAAAGAAATGGCTTGTCTGCAGGCAAGCCTGCTTGTTTTAATTGTGAGCTAACCTGTAGTCAAGCAGCAGGTCATTTGCCAGAGGTCATTGATCGCTGAACACTGATTCCTCCTCTGCCCGTCCTTCTAAGGGAATGGTATTATCTTCAGGATATTTGTCCAAATGGTGGGTGGTTGGTTTTTGGGTTCTTTTTGGCATTATATCTTATAAGTAGGGAGCAATGTTATTCTCGGTATCGGTGCAAACCTTACCCCAGCATTTATTTGTCCTTGTTTAGAGAGACCACGTTTTCCTGAAGAAACGGTAGGCCAGCAAGGACTTATTTTGCTGGAGTCTGAGGAAAGCTGTAGTTAAATCACCGGTGGTTGTTCCTCTAAGCCCCCACCGCAAACATGGTTTGGCTGCAGGTCAGCTCGGAGGTTGAGTCAGTGCAGCGCAGAATGCCTGAACTCTTATGGAAGACTGAACATGCTAATTTATTTTTAATCTTAGAGCCCTTCGCCACACTCAGGGGACCCACTGAATGATATTTATTGCCTCCCAAATGTTGTTTTCACTTAGCTCACTGTGGTATTTCTCGAATAACTGAAATGCATACCTCTAGGCACGTTGTGTGATACCAGGCGCAGTGTGACAGCATGACTAATGTGTGTCTACAATTAAATAAAGTTCCCGAAGATTTCTTTTTTCCTATCATAATGCCAAGAGATTTCAAAGACTTTGATGTTGCAGCCATTATGTTGTTCTTGGTAAATTAGATTTCCTGAGTTGGCCTGAGCAGAGGTGCAGTCTCCCATTTTAACCTGCTGTCTGTAGTCTACTCAATACTTTTTCTACATACTGTATTTTGATCTACTGAGTATCAAATTTAAATTGGGGATTTTTTTCTACCTAGATTACTTGCATATATATATAGTACACGTTGTTACTGATTCTTAATGTATCTCTTTCCATACCATGACGATACCTGGAGAATGAAGGTGACTAACACAACAGCTTACACGGGGCGGGGGGGGAAGCTACAGCCAGGAGCTTAATAAATAAATAAAAATTAATGTATTTCTCGTTGGAATCCAGAATGTATAACTTGCCTGTAGTCGTATCCATGTACTACTTTCTATTGCTTGTATGCTTGGCCTGACTGGAGGTACTGCTGGGTGATTTGTCAGATTGCTCGTTTAGACTTCCTCATTAGCATCGAGTCCCTGGAAAGCTGGTGACCAAAAAAAAGTTTAAAATAAAAGTAAAAGTGGTTGATGATTTATGGGTTATTTTTATGGGGTTTTAAAAAAATACCACAAATTTTCAAGAGCATGTCCTGCCATTCGCTTGCTAGATTTGAGATGCAGTGAATTGCTGAAGCACGGACAGTTGTAGTGGCCCTGATGCATCCCTGCCCTGCTGCCCCTGCAGCGCTTTACAGCTGTGCAAGGCAAGGTCAAAATGCTGTCGGATCAAAAGATAAGTATTTATTCTTAATTGCGTTAAGGCTGATTTATACAACTGTTGTAGAAAGGGTGGGCTTTAAAACTGGAGTCAAGATACAATGCTAGCACTTTCAGTCCCCTCCTGTGACGGGATGGCATTAAGTGACCTGCATTTAAATGGGTTTTGCTTACTTTTACGAAAATGCAAGTGGTAACAGTAGGTTCACAGCAGTGGAGATTAGATTTGCTATCTTTACAACAAGTTAGAATGTATTTATGTAATTGATTAAAAAAAAAAAAAGTTGAGTAAGAAGAAAGAAGGCCATATTTCGATTGAAATAGTTTTCATATACAAATTGAATTGATAGCTTGGATCAACTCATGTTTTTTTTTCCTCTCCTGCTGTGCTAAACCTTACTCAGATGATAAGAAAATTATGTTTTCATGGTAGAACACAACTAGTCACACACAGGGAGACAGAATTTAAACACATCCTGGCTCACTCTGTAGTATAGGCTCCCTTTTTAATCCGCTGTTATTCTATAGCATTGTTTCTTTATCACGGGGGTAAATGTGTAGTATTAATTTTTTAGCTTCAAGCTAAATTTTGCACTGCCAGCAAACCACCTTATTTCAGCAGTGCAGCCTCATTGTGATAGCTGCAAACTGAGATCCTGTGATTGATGCTATTAAGTCATGTAATATACTGCATTCTGTTGTCAACATTTATTTTTGTTATTGTCAACATTTTAATATGTCTAGGCAGAGCTTTAAATAATTGCTGCAATAAAAGAAGCTTTTGGATTAAAAACATGGTGCCTGGTGGTTTGCAGAAAGGGAACGTGACTGAAGCATATTTATCACTTTGAAATTACAATTCCTGAGATGACAAATCTTTGATTCATGCAGAAAATTGTTAACATTTAGATTTTTAATTGAAATTCTGGATACATTCCTTGTACTATTTTAAGTATCACCTGTTAATGAAAAAGCAGTAGTCAGTGAAGAATGAAATGAATTATTAGTCTTCATTTAAGATTCAAATCAGTTTTAGTAAAACCATGAAAAAGAAATTAATGTGAAAGTCAACAAGACAAACCTCTAGACTGTGACCGGAATTTACAATCTCATTTCTGCCCCCCTGCAACTAAAGCATTTGCCTTCAGTTTAAGGTAATTCAAAATAGCACCTGCCTTTTAGCTCGGACACCAAGGTGGGGGGTCTCCCACGTGTCCCTCTCCTTGGGGGGCCAGAGGAGTCTCCAGCAGGTTGAGGGACTGCCTTGAGGGTGGTGGTCACCTTGTCGTGCTCTTGTTACACAGGTGCAAAGGAGCATTTTGGGTGTTCTGCAGCAGTACATTGCTGCTGCTCGGGTCTGAAGTGGCATCGGGCATAGCCAGAAGTTGTCTTGATTTTTTTTAAATAATTTCCCCCTCCCCCCTCCAGCTGCTTTTCTTTGCTCTTTCAAGGTAGCCTGTTTGGTATTATGCAAAAAAAGACTCTCTCCTTGGCTAAATTCTGGCCAGTGAAGCTCTAATTCTGTATTAACTCTTGGTGCTGGCTCGCCTTTGCTCTGCAGGTGATCCAAGCTCCTACCCGGGACTCTCAGAGCGTTACAAAGGGGCAGAAAAGCAGGCAGAGCTGCAGCAGATGTAGTGAGAGAGCAGGGCAGGTCCCACAGCTCACCTAGTGCTCCTCTTGGGGCTGGCGGGGAAGGACAGACCCTGGAGGAGAAGGCGGCAAAGCAGCCCCATTCATTGAGAGAATTTTAAAAATCACAAGGTAGATTTATCTGAGCCAAATGGATAACTGAAAAATTAATTTACAGATTTTTTTCTGCTTGTGCAAGTATCATGAGCCTCTTCTGATTTTTTTTTTTTTGTACGTTCAGCATCCACACTTTAACTCTTTACTGTACTCACAATTTTAGTCCTACTTAACGGTGGTTCATCCATGAAGTCACCAGTTTACTGTAACAGTGTCCTGGTCCATGAAAGAAGAGCAGCAGTCTTTGAATGCAAATTACTTCTCGTAAGTCTGACATGTCACCTCCGTGGCTATGTTTGTGTGTGCGGTTCCCCGTTTTCCTGGCATCCAGGCCAGTAAATCTTGACAGTGAGGAAGCGCGTGTGTCGAAAAAGTACCTGGAAGTGACATAAATCTGACTTAAGGAATTTGTTTAAGCGCTGCCCTGATCTGTGCAATAAGTCACCTGTCAGGAAGGTTATGGAAAGAAACTTTCACCTTACGCTTCTCATCTTACCTGAAGCAAAGCCTTGGGTGGTCAGGATTTCTTTTTGGTAGCATCAGGGACTCAGATCTTAACACTGGTATTTTGACACCTGAGCAACTCTTAATTGGTAGTGAGAGTAACTGCATGACCTGGCAGTTTTAGCACCTTCTTCCTCCATGCCTTTTCTCTTCATATATCTTTCTTTCATTTTTTAAAAAATACTCTGTATTCATTAGTTTCCCCCAGTTATCCCTATCTCATTTGAATTATCTCATTTCAATAGCAATACCAGCATAGAGCAGGTTAATGGAAAACCTTCTTAAATGCTGTATAGTGCATCTGTTTGACAGTGTAGTAGTAATGCTCCTAAAATCCCAGTTAGCCTGAGAGCTTTAAAATCCAGTTATTCAGTTCTACTTACATAAATGCAAAATGTTTGCATAGTGTATGCACAAAGGAAAAGCCTGTCTGAGTAGGACGTTGTCTTTCTCTTTTTGTTAAAAGTGACCACCCATGTCTCTAAAGATTAACTCAGTGGCTGGAAAGAAATTAGGGTCTGGTTTGGTTAGAGGCTGTTTTTGGAAATAGCTTCCAGAAATTTTTAGAGAGCAAAATCTTATGAAACTTTAGCAAAAAGAGCAGCACTCAAGTGACAAGAAGTATTGTGGCTGTACCCAAAGTGGGTCACAGAGCCAGGCTTTTTGGGGGTTTAGTTCTGAGTTAAATTAGAAGTTAGATTTCAGTGGGGAGTCCAAGGGGGAAGCATTTTCAATTGCTTTCCTGCCAGAGCCATTTTTACCATCCTGTAAGGTGCAATGTGAGGGAGCACGTGAGTCCCATTAACTAAAGCACAACAGAAGACAGCCAAGCAAACCATACTGCTATGGAGGAGAAAATATATCTTATTTGTCTGGTTTTAAACTTTTCAGAGGGAATATTTTAATTGTTTTCTATCATGAGCCCTGAACCTTTCTACAGGACTTTGGAGATTTAAATTAAGAGGTCCACCAACTTGTGCCGTGCTATTCAGGCACCATCTGGAAATAGCAGCATCTTTTCTTTCTAATAATGCCCTTTGTTCCAGGCAGTGTGTCTTGTTTTTGAGAACCAGCTGCCCCCTTTGGTACCTGTTAACTATTTACTGGTTTTACAATTAAAAGTGACTTCAACTGTTACTAAAAAATTATTGTACCTGTAGCAGTCATCCTGCTTTTGCTGTATGATATTAATTTTTTTTTATTTTTAGGACTCCTGTCATTTCACAGGTGAGATGCTGTTGTCTGATTACTTGACAGAAAATGCTGATACCATTATCTTAGGGAAAAGAATTAACTTTTTAATACCACATCACTGATGAGTACTGACATTTTTCATGTTTAGGCAGGCAACGCAAGAGCAGAGCTACAGTCTGTGAGTACGTATACCTGCTTTATCCCTGTGTTTAAGTCTTTGTGAACATTGGGTTTGGTACATTCGGTGCCTGTACTAGTATGTTGATGCCTGTAAATTAAATACTGAACCACTGCAGAATATAGAACTTGCATCTGAGCGTGTCGGCGAAGTGCAGGGGTACAGCCTGCATAGGACCGAGCTGTCCGTGTGAGGGACAGGGCTTCCTGACTGATGCAGAGAGGCTCATCGCTTTGGCAGGGAAATAGGTGAGGAGCAGATGGAGGCACCTGCATCCTGGTGGTGGTCCCGGAGTGCGTCGCTCACGGGGGAGCCTGGAGCTGGGCTGGGAGCTAAGGTATTTCTCCAGCATTCTTGGGAACCCCACAGCCTGCCAGTGTTACCATTTATTCGTCAGATTCAGAAGCAGATGTTATATATTTGCATTTGCATAACATTTCTTCTGGATTTTAATTCATGACTGCAAAGTTAGATTTGACTGGGCAGTTATTTAACCTTTTTACCACCGGGGGACTGGACTCCCCCTTTGTGCTTTTAGCCTCTTGCACTCTGTCAATGGGGGTGGCTGATTTTTTTATTACTGACAGTAATGGTGTCCTGTCAGACAAGTATTTGCAGTGATTTCCAAGAGGTGAGGAAGTGAAATGGCGTGACATATTGCTATAAACTTGAGCTATTGACACTTTTATGCAGCAAAGAAAAGATCCTGAAAATAAAGGCTAATGAACTGTGCAGAGCACAGTGAAAGTCATAGAAAATGGAAATAATTTTTAAACATTTGCAAGATAGTTTTTAGCCTGAGCCAAGTACTCATCTACTGTAGAGCAGACAAGGAGCTTAAGAATTAATTACCTAGTTGATATGCGTAGTTCACTAAGATGTAATTTTTAATTGTAATGTATATTGCACTTCATGTTGAATATCCGCTGCAGGTCATAGCAAAGTTGCAGGTTGATTTGTTGTTCCAAAGAATTTAGTCGCTGCTCCATCATCCTGACTTGACCTCAGGAAGCTCTCTGACAGCTCCCTGGAAGCTGGAAGTTTCCTTCATAGGAAAGTGATTTCCCTTCTCTCGAGAGAGGGCCTTTGCTACATTTGTAAAAGGTAGGAATCAAAGGGCAATGTTGAATAACAACAACAAAAAAAATCTGATTTTTTTCTAAAAGGGATTGCCTCTAAGTTGGTAATTTCTGAAAAGTCAGTATGTAAGAAAGAACAAATTAAGATGACGTGTATAAGGCTTTCTTCCTAGTTTCTGTCCTTTTCTTAAGTGGAGAGAGAGGAAAAAACCCCAAAGCCTTAATAAGCAGCTCTCTGTGCTGTCCCTCACCTCAGTACTGTCAAGCCTGCTCAGGAAAAGAATTTTTCTAATCTAACAAAAAAACCCCATTCATTTTATGTGGACTCTTTCTCAGCAAGACCTTATGTTTGTAGTCTCATTCATTGACATAAAGAGGAGTCCCCTCCAAAGAAGGCTGTGCCAGATTTCAACTCAATATTTGTCTATTAGCTCATTCATGCTAGTGGATCTTATACATTCATTGATTTAACCTTTGTGCGTTCTGGGGCCAAGTAGCAGACTTTGCCTTTTTTTTAGAATCAGAAACTGCACTGTCTGCCAGGTTGGATAAAAACTGGTTATTTGGTGCAAATCTTGGAGAGAATAGAATTTGGACTTGATTATTGTTTTGTTGCCTCTTTAAAAAAGGTATGTTACTTGCTCTACTTCAGATGTCGAGTGGTCTTTTCAGACACTCTCTTCAGTGTGCCCAGGAATTTTTCTAATCTAAAAATTGGTAAGATACTGATTTTTTTTTTAAATTTTTTTTTTTTCTCCTCCCTAAGAGCAGTGACTTTCAAACTTTGAAAGCATTATCAGTGGGGCAGTACTGAATGCTGTGCAGACAGAGAAAGCAGGATGCTTCTGTGCGTGACCTACATTTTCTTTCCTGGTCTTCACCTCTTTGTCCTTCGTTACAGTCAGAGGCCACAGGCAGCAGAAAGAGCTTGAGAATAGCAAAAGACATTGTGGAAACCTCTGTCCTTCTATTGATCCTATGTGTGTGGCACCTCTGAGACCGTAACTCTCCTTAGAGAGGATTAACTTCTTTCCTGGTTATCTTGCTGGGCTAGACCCCAAAGAGGGTTTGCCTCCATGATCTTGGGAGACAAGCACGCGAGTGCCCAGGGCACAGCCTGCCTCTCTGCCCTCCGTGTCTTGGCCTGAAATAGTCACTGGAAAACACAGAGAGCTTGTCCTCCCCCGGCCTTGGCGCTTGCATGTGTTTTGCATCTAGTAACTGTAACCTCAGAGCTCCGAAATCAATGAAATAAATTGAAATTAAGAAGTTTTCAGGTTGTCTGGACATGGTGTCAGGCATTTGGGTTGCGCACTGCTTAGCTACAGCCACACGCTGTACCCTTTCACAGCTGATGCCTCTAGTACGTATACGTATCGGGTCGAGCTGATGCTGTGATAATCAGCGATCCTTGGATTTCATTTTCTTCTCTGCAACTGTTTTGGTCTATAACGTGGAGTAATCCGAGCGCTCTCTGCTCCTAGGCGTCTCGGCTGTAAAATGAACAGCACTTTTTGGAGTAACACTCAAAGGCGCTCAATTACCAGCAGCAGTGGCTGAAGATGCTCGCGCCGCCAACCCGCTCGTTACCATCTCTCTGCTGGAGGCTCTCCCGCCGGCAGCACCAAAGGACCGTGCGCGGGCACGTCGGTGTTTGGGTGTCCCGGCCGAAGCTTCTGGCTTCTGCCGAAGCCCTGAGGTGGGTGAACGGGGTTTCGGGCAGGGTGGCAGAAGCTGCCGCCGCCGCAGCGGATTAAGCGAGTCGCCGTCCTAGCGCTGGCAGAGCGTGGACCAGAGCATCTTCTCCGCTCCCAGGTTACAGTGTCAGCTGTTACGTGCAAAAAAAAGATTCTCTTGCTGATGTGCTTGGTTTGGTGAGCAGAAAGCTTTTTGGCTCAAGGGAACATTCACAATTACCCAACCAGCATGTCAAAATATATCTTATTATGTAATTTGGTGCACAGTTCAGCCCTTTGAAAGCACTATCGTTTCTTTAAAAAAGTTCTGGAGACAATAATTTTTTTCTTTTTTTTTTTTTCTTTGTAGAATAATCTAGTTGGCTTTTAGTAGGGATTCTCTTCAGTCTCCTCTTGTGTTTGATTTTGCAGGGGGAATTTAAACTCTGAAAGCTTTATTAAAGGAGTAGCTTGTAGTTAAGAATACACATTTTTATTGCATATACTAAGAAAGCTGTACTATCTTTGACTTGTAACTACTAGTGGAAAAACTAAGATGAGTCCACATTTCTTGTACTTTGCTGCCTAACTCCCAAGAAGCCTAAGCAGATCAGAGTTTGGCCCCAAAACTCTTTTCAAGCTCATTCAGAATTTGGTAGCACCCTTACAGTCTGTCCTAGCTCCAGAAATTAAAAAAAAAAAAAAAAAAAAAAAAAGTCAGTCCTCTAAAAATGTGATTTGCATAAAAATAATGGGATTTTGAAGTGCTTTCGTTTTCTTTTACCGCACGACCACAAGAATTCAGAATTTCCATTTAAAGAATGAAAGCTGAAATACTAATACAGTCTCTTTCACTTCAGGGATGTGGGTTTTTTGGGTTTGTTTTGTTTTCTCCATTAAAAAAACCCCTCAAATATTGTAAGACTCAAGGTAGAATCATGAGAACTGGCAGCTTTGGCGTTGCACGTTCCCAAATGACCTTGAATTTTTTTTTTGCTACATTGTTAATTAAATCAATTATGCTGATGCTAGCAGTGTCTATATAAACTTCCCTGAATAAACACAATTCCTTTACAAAAGTTTGTATAAACGCGTGCTTACAAATAGATAAGCAGTGTGCTAAAGCAGGCTGTCAGGCTCACAAAAGCAGTGATCCTAAAAGCGTTGCTGAATAAGCAATAAAAACTAAAAAAAAAAGAAAAGATATATGTGTCGTTCATTCACTTAAATTCTGTACATGAGCCGATAAACCGAAGCAGAGATGGTAACAGGTACATTCAGCGGGAGCAAGGACAAAAGCCCCCATAGCACCTTCTGGTTTCTCTACAATTACGTGCAATTATCCTGCAGCACTGCATGGCTTGGAAATCCTCTGCTGCCACACTCTTCTTTCCTGCATTTCTTAATGATCCGGCCGAACATCTGCTCTGTGAATACAACATGCAGATGATGCAGCTGGAATTGCCGGTGGCTGAATTGTTTCCTCGACGACAGGAGCATGTTATTTTACCCTGGCTAATCTATTGTCTCTTATACTGCTCTTCACCTCCATCCCCGCTTGCTGGATGCGGTTAAAGCATCCCGGCAGAGCTGCCTGCGTGAAGAAGGAGACATGTTTCACCCCCAGGCGAGGCTGGCGCTTGGTACAAGTCACACCAGTCTGTCGGTTCCTGAAGCAAATATTGATGACAGCCGTGAAGCATTTGCAGGCTCGGCTCTGCTCTCCCGAATCCCAGCCAGCTTACATTTGAGCCGGGTAAGCAATGAAGGCAGGACACGTTGAAAGCGGGAGAGAAGTACGATTTCATTGCAGCCCTATGTTTTCATTTCATAGCTAAAAGGTTGCCCTCGATGCCAAGCTTTGCTGCTGGTGCGTTTCCCTTGGTACCCAAAGGGAAATCCGCCTGGGAGAGAGGGGAAGGTGCACAAACGTTCCTAACAGAAGAGATTGCTGCTTTGATTTTCACGTGGGCAAAAATATGGCCGTGCAATTGAGATGACCTAATATTATGTCCAAACATTTTTCGGTTATTTATTATAAAGTCCAAACTTTTGTTTGTTGAGAAGAAAACTTTGTGCAATATGGTACCTCCTTGTACAGTTTTTCTCACTGAAAAACTATTTTGTTTGAACAGAATTCTGGTGGTATGGGGACAAAATATTTTCCTGGTTGTCAAAAATAAATTAATAGTAGTTCTCGGATATCGTTTTCTAAGATCACCTGGAAGAGGGATTTTTTTTTCTGGGAGATGGTGCTTGTTTGTAATGACCGGCTCTTGTAGCTGCTGATTTTTACAGGTAAATAGAGGCAAGGACATTAACAACCTCAGGTGCTGGTGCGAAGATCTGAGTTTTAATCCTCCAGGTCAGAATTTTGGGTTTGGAAGGTCAATATCTAATTTGGGAAAAGTTACAACTGAAACAAATGTGACAATCAGTCTATTGAATTACTGTAAACTTTTCCCAGAATCTGCGTAAAGAAATTGCTATTAAGGAGGTCGCAGAACAGGATTTATTTGTGCTGCCTTCGCTCTTTTGAGAAAGTTAGTGCCATCTCAAGGAAGCGGTTTTCTCCGCCTCTCCACCATCCATTCCTGCTGTAGTAGCTGTGGGTTGGCAGCTGCCCAAAATGTATGTATTTGTTTGCTCCCCTTCCAGTGCGTTGCTCCGGGGGCTGACCCAAACCACGCCGACCGCAGAAACGGGCATCATGGCTCGTTCACGCTCGGGGGGCGTGAACCGGGGCTCAGTCCATGTGTTTGTGGATAGGCTTTTTGACGTGGCTGGAAATCACTTGCAGGTTAAATGCTACGCAAAAGGTGTGAAATTAAGCTGCAGACGTCTTTGTGGAATGGTGCCAAATGTGAGATGTATGGGATGCATAGGTTGTGATGTAATAATTTCGTCAGTGTATGGCTGGAGTAACAGGTATGATGAAGGCATAACTAAGTTTTACCATTCTGTACAGTGAATAAGAGTAAAATTTTGATATGCTACATAGCTATTTTTATAAATGCTTTGCTGAGTATTTGTGTCTTTTATTGGTAGCATGTTTCATATCCTTTGACCTGTGAAAATCTGCATTCCTTGTGCCATTTTTCCAATTGTAAATTCTTAAGGAATAAAAAAAAATTATTTTAGGAAACTCAGAAGTGGCTTAGATAATGTGCTTGTTGATGCTATCATCATACTGTGTAACCTTAATATTCTTCAACAGAAGTAAATTGCATAACCCTGTGAGTAGAGGGGGGCCTTTTTCCAGGGGTGTAACAGAGATTCTTTTTCTGTTTATTTCCCTATCACATCCCTTATCAGTCACATCTGACCTTTGATCACTCAGTCTTTCATGGTAAAACAATGATAAGCAGGAAACTTCATGCTTGTGAGAAGGTAAAAAAATATGCGTTTTTTGATATACTAGTGGCATTGTTTTTAAGGTGCAGTGCAGCCTTAGGATAGTGCTATCTATAACTGGGTAGACTGGGGTAAAGTGGTAAATGGTGTCTCTCAACAGCACTTATCTTGTAAGTAGATTGTTATTTTTTATATAAGTTTGTAAGTAATTGTGTTTCTCACAAGCTGATTTTTTTTTTTTTTTAAAGTTTTTAAGTTATTTTTGGAATTGCTTTGCCTTAGAGCTGATTGATTTAGACCTGTATAAAATCCGGATTGCTTTTGTAATTTAATGTTTGGATTTCCACCATCCTTTAGATGGCTATAGTTACTCTTATATAAATACTACTGTATTATTAAAATTTAGACTTTACAATAGTTAATAGCATTAGGGAATTATTTTTAGTAAATTTTTTTTTGTCTTGGAAATTAATAATTAAAGCAAATTAATTTGAAAACTGAAATCCTGCCTTCAATATGCTGAAGGTTATGAAAAGAGTATCTATCTTTATATATAATGGGAAGATGTCTTGGTCAGTCATACAATAAAATTTCCAAATGTCTTCTTTATCAGCTTCACTCTTAAATGTTACTAACCCAGATGATCTGTGAGTAATGAAATGGAAGTCAAGACAACAAAAATCTTCTGTTGTTGAAGATGCCTTTGAGTTGATATTTTGTAATGGCTCAGAAGTGGCAAAACAGTATTTCTCTGCTGCCATGACAATGCGGGAAACTCCGGGTAGTCGTTGTGTTTCCTTTGGGACAGTTGTAGGCTGTTGTTCAGCTGAGGTTCTCAAACTTTTTTTTTTTTTTTTTTAGCCTTTTTGTGGAGGGAAATGTTTGAATCCCAACTGTTGTGGGATTTTTATTGGTTGGTTTGTTTTGGTTTTGTTGTGGGTTTGGTTTTTTAATTCAGTTGGAGCTGAATTCATTTTGTGAGCGTGTTAACAAACAGATACTCATCTACCCTGAGAGGAGCTCTGCTGTTGGGGTCTTACAGCCTTCTCCGTGGCTGCTCCTCTTGCCGGTTGCCTGCCAGCAGGCAGGCAGGGCAGACCAGAGAATATGTGCTGTGGCACCCGCAGAACGCTCGTGTTGCTCATTATAGGTCTTTGCGTTATTATGGCGTAAAGCAAACAGGACCATGGTTTCAAATGTTAGCAGGACAGATAAGCAATTTGATCTCTTCATACACCGCACTGGTGCATCCTCACCTCAAGTACTGTGCGCAATTTGGGGCACCTCGATATAAGAAGGACATCAAACTATTAGAGTGTGTCCAGAGTATGGGGTGAAAGGCCTCGAGGGCAAGACTTAGGAGGAGCAGCTGAGGTCACTTGGTTTGTGCAGTTTGGAGAAGAGAAGGCTGAGGGGTGACCTGACCTCAATCTACAACTTCCTCAACAGACGCAATGGAGGGGGAGGTGCTGATCTCCTCTCTCTGGTGACCAGCGATAGGACACGAGGAAATGGAATGAAGCTGTGTCAGGGGAAGTTCAGATTGGACCTCAGGAAAGGTTCTTTACTGAGAGGGTGATCAGTCATTGGAACAGGCTCCCCAGGGAAATGGTCATGGCACCAACCCTGTCAGAGTTCAAGGACCGTCTGGACGATGCCTTTAGTCTATCATTTAGTTTTAGGTAGTCCTGCGAGGAGCAGGGAGTTGGACTTGATGTTCCGTATAGGTCTCTTCCAGCCTGAGATTTCCTATGATTCTATGAACTATAGATCTTATGGGCATGGCAAATAGACAGGCATTTTCATTAGCCACTACTTTTTTCCAGGGGAGATTTCCTTACCAACTAGTTTTCTCACTAGAAATAACCAAACCTGTCTGAAGAATAACATGCAACTGCCCCTGCTCCTGAGACACCACAGAAGTTGGACAATAAGTGAGACCTCTTGCTCCAGAGGTGCATAATCAATTATCCTTTTTTACTGTCACACATTAATTAGACGTATGCGTCACCTTCAACCTTTGGACAGGCACAGGGTGTCTATGCTAATGTGCTATCCCTTTTACTTTATTAGGGGGGGGAGAGGGGAGATGTTGGTCTTCCTCTTGGTCGCCTCTGTGCTCCTCTTTGGACCCTGTTACTCCTTTAGGTGTGCACAAAAGGGCTTAGAAATTAGAAAGCTGTGATTTTCTCTAAACTGGATCAATGTTTAACTTCCTGCTGTGGCATATAGATGTTCCTCATTATTGCAAATGGAAAGATCCCTAATCAATGATGGTTGTTGTAATGAGGTTACTGCTAAATGGGTTTTAGGATTGTTGGAGGTGGTGGTTAGTCAATAGCCTGAAGTATGAAAGAACAGGTGATCTTGAGACATGAGAAACAGCTAGTGGTATGTACAAGCAGTGGCTCAGTCCACAATGCATGCCAGGTGGAGTTCTCATTGTGACTTTCGCGTTGATTTGAATTGGTTGTCTTTTTTCATCAAGTGTTTTCAGCTGTTGATAGATGTAGAAGTGATATATTTTCCCATGTCTGCCCCTTTTCCATGATACCGTCTTGATTTGCCCAGTATGTGATAAGCATCTGTAGTTGTTGATATCCTACCAATCCTCAAGCAAAGAGTACGTACTTCAATTTAAACTCCATGTGTTGGGATGATAATTTTGCCTTTTACATGCTGCGTCCAGTTACTACCAGGATGTTGAATTTATGGCAAAAGTTTGAAATAGCTACTGAAGGTCAGTATCTTTCTGTAAAGGTAGATTCAAAGAAAAATTGCTGCAGTGGAATGCCAGCATTGTATATCGGTTGCAGAATATTGTATCATTTTTTTTAAACCTTCAGTAACTCAAGAGCTTTACTTCATTAATGGACATAAACAGAAAAATTGCCAGTTGGTATGGGTGGAAGAAACAAGAACTGAAGGACTAAAATTAAGCAGTGGTTAGAGGACATTTTTATTCAGTGTTTTATCTTCTTTGTACTATTTGAGCTTTTCTTTACTTCTTGTTAAAATGTGGTAACATCAATTCAATGCTTTTTTAAGGTTTTTATTGTCTCTCTGTTTGTAATCATTCTCATTAAACCAAAGCGTGAAGAAATATGAGGAATGGTGCAGACTGTGTGCGGATTGATGTTGACAGATTTTGCTGTTTTAGAAAGCAAGAAAACACTGACTTGTTTAATTCCCCTTTAGGACACGCCTTCACTAAGTGCTAGAAAAAATCCCATGTGAAAGCTTTGCATTCACTTTTCAGTACGGCTTTTCAGTTCAGAGGTGAAACAAGACAGTTTGAGGTGTAACAGATCAGGTAGTGATGACTTCATCAGCTGAGATGACCTCACATAAATTTAAACTGTAGGTTGCCTAAGGCCTGATTTTGCAAAGCACATCATCTAGTTCTAAATTTCAAGCATATGTTTGAATTCGTTCTAGTTGAGCAAAATACACATCATCTTCTTTCCTACCTTCTGTTAAAAAGCTGCCTGACTGTAATGGGGAAGGAAAAGCCACCAAAACACAGCCTAAATCATGGTGTTCCTCCCACTGTATGGTGGAGCATGTACAATATCAGAGATCAGGCCACACCAGTCGTTTAGTTCTCCAGTCCCCGAATGACACATCAGCAGCCGTGGCGCAAATACAAAAGCATTACTTCTGTGCTGCAAACCTCTGCTGGTGGGTCAGGTTCCCCGGTGGACTCTGCAGCCTCCTGTCCACCCTGCTCATCTTCTGGTGTGGCTTCATAAAGGCTGACTGGGCTTCCCCTTAGCCTGCTTCTCTCTCGTTGCTGGAGGTAGCCCCGTGTCTGCCTACCTTTGCTTTTCTCTAAAATGCTAGTGTGTGAGTTAACCTGTGTTAAGGGAAAGGTCTGGGGACCTTTTTCGTTGCTAGGAGGGCAGAGCTCTGTTCTGTTACCCATCCTGGAGCTGTTCCCCTAAAACAAATTGCTTCTGGATTCTATATTCATTCTTGCATTTCAGGGGAAGAAAGATAACACTGGCCATTCTTCACCATGGCTTAATAAAGCTCTTAAACACGGCCATAAAAGGGAAGATCTGTGGTTGGTTGGTTTGGGGCTTTTTGTGGGTGTTTTTTTTGTTTGTTTGTTTTCTTTTTTGTTTTGTTGTTTTTGTTGTTGGTTTGGGTTTTTTGTAGAGTGAAAATGCCATGCTGAACGTAATTCCAGCATGTTCCTTTGAATGCATGCAGGAGCCTGAAGGAGCTCTAATCATCTGCGTTGGCCTGCGCATATGGATGATGGGCGGTGTGGCACAAGGGTATCACAAGAAAGAAATTTAGCTTTAAAAAAGCGCAGCGTGACCCATTTTCCTCTTCTGCGCTGTATGTTGTTCTGCTGCTGGCTCCTGTTTGTGTGGGCTGATCCCCTTTGGTGCTGTTGGCTCTGACTGTTGGGTTCATTGGTGGCTGGAACTAACGTCCAGCCCATTTTATAATCATGTATCTCAAGGTCTGCCTCTGCTTACTCTTCCACGCCATTACGCTGGAGTTATTCACAGGGGGATGGAGGAGGTTGGCATCCTCTGTGTCTGATCCAGATGCGCTGCAGTTGGAGGGCAGGGACTAGCTCCTTATTGTGCCTCATTAGCTATGCAAGGGGACACAGCTTGGCATGGTAGCAAGTGCCAGTACTGAGTTTTGATCTGTTATCTCGGCGGAGGGGAGGGTAAAAAAAACCCCAAAAACTTAAATTTTACTCTTGAGTTAATCTTAATCTTTAAATTAGTAAGAATGTGAGATTTCCCATGCTACGATTTTAGAATAACAGTAATCATTTTAAGAAAACAAAGCCAAGGAACATTATGGTGTTGAATGTAGAGTAAACTGGTGTTTGAAATGACGTGTTGTACATCTGCACATATTAAAAAAGGAGTTTAATTTCCTAATTTGTTTTGGATCTTGCCCCCCTTTCCTCATGTTCATCCCTGTTTTATTTTCTTCCTTTTGTGTCTATAATTGCATGCATTATTAGAACTGGCAAGATGAGCACCTCCAGATGCATCCTGCAGGAACCCAGCCAATGCTGACTCTATTCCCATGTCAGACTGCATGCCAAGTCAGTGAAGCTTGGTTGTCAAAATCTATTCCCTTTCTACGCTGCTTCTAAGCCCATCTTCTCAAATAATATTTTGACACAGGGTGACTGCTGATACCCTCAAAAATTGTCCCAAGCTTAAGAAGGTGTATTTTAGTATGTTGAACCATAGTAGTTAAAAGTAGTATTTTGAAATAGTATGCTCTAGGAAGCTTTCCTTATTCCTCTGTCAGGTGAAATGACTTGAGGGGTTTGTAATCTGTCACACTGTACCTTCCACTGTTTTTTGTGGTGTGGGTTGTTTTTTTTTAATTTATCTGATTTTTTTTATGCCCTTTGACTACAAAAAAAAATAAATCACTGATTTTACTAAATATAATGCATTTTGCATCGTGATTTTTTTGCACCAAGACAACTCCTCTTCACTTTGGGGAAGATTATACTCATTTTACTTATTATTTTACAGGTATCAGGCAACAGCATATCAACGTTGCTCCTTCTACAGGATCTTTTCCTAATTGGAGATCTATACTATCACCAACACGGCCTTCCACAGAAACGAAGACTTCCTCAGTAGCTGATATTTCCATGGGACAGACTTTGGAGAATGCAAACTTGCTTCAGATGATAAAAACAACACTGACTGGCACGCGTACCAGGACTTTGGATCAAACTCATCTGTCGGCCACCCTTTATCAAGGCAGTGGAAGCAGTGCACCCCAGGAACCCGCTGAAGTTTCAGCTGAGTCACCTCTGAGGTCATCATCTCAAGATGCAGATGAAACAGCTGCTGTATCAGGTTTGCCTCAACTCGGTATGTTTGCCACATTGTCCACTACACCATCCGTGACACATTCGAGTACAGCTGTGCCATTTCAGCTAATACCATTAGAAACACCTTCCATTTCAAAAGCAAGCACATCAGGATCAGACATGCTTGCTACTGTTCCATCACCATCATTCTCCTCATTGGTAATTCAGTCACCTCATACCATTAACTTTTCGAAACCAGCTGTACTGCCCATCAAAGTGCCTTTGTCTGCAGATCCTGAAGGTTTCTTCAACACAGATTCAGCCAGCTCACAGGTTAGTGAAAGCAGAAATAGTCCTCTAAGCACGGTCACTGTAGTACATTCCAGTACGGTGAATCACAGAAAGGGTCCCGAGTTGTTTATGGCTACCATGCCTTTCAGTCTCTTTGGATCGACAGGAGTGCATTTCACAGAAATAGGGGGGAAAGGGTCTCCTTCAGAAAGGACCTCTTTTTTGTCTCTATACTCTGATATTTCTGTGTCAAAAACATATCAGTCTTCCCTGCCAGTAACTTCCAGAAGCCTGTCACAGTTTCCTAACGAGAGTATGTATAATGTATCTTCCACTGGAGTAAAACCAAACAGTCAGCCATTTAAGGCAGCACTGCCTGACAGGAACAGTGGTATCACTCCTCTGTCATCACCAGTTTTTCAGGATAAATCAGAGGTTCCTACATCAGTCTTCTATCCTGTGGGTACTTCACATCTAATACCCCCAACGAGTCATCCTCAGTATTCCACAGCCCTAACTAATTGCACTACAGGCTCTACCACTGCACCTTTCTTGTCATCAGCTCCTGAGAGCCTAGCTGATGTCTCCAGCTCAGCAGAGAGCACGTCTTCCCTTTCATTGCCAAAATTACTTATTCCAGATGCAAAGCATGCTCGCAATGCAGTGCTGCCTGTACGAGCGTTTAGAAGCGAAACAGATTTTCTCTTTAGCCATGCAACATGCTCCTCTTCAACAAGCACCAGGTCTCCCTTGCTAACTGAGACAAATGACGCCTTTACTAGGATAACACACAGAAACAGTCCCAGTGCAGCAGCAGCTGATGAGGATATTTTGCAAATCCCTCTGACTGTTTCCTTGCAGCACTCAGTGGCGGCTCTGAATCAGACTTTTGCACAAGACCCGACGGAGGGAGCTTATCTGGCAAACAGCGGGCGATTGCCAACTGCTGCCACACGTACTCTCCCAACTTCTGATGGCCTTCCCGTGGCAAGAACAGCTCGACAGCTTTTCACAAGAGGGGTGAAAGCAAAGACATCCATGAGCTTTAATGCTAATACTGTTCTGCCTTATGGATCTCAGCTTTCTGAAGTTTCTCCAGATATCCAAACCAGTAAACTCCCCAAAGGATCAAAGATACTAGGCACTGTTTTGGAAACGGCCATGACTAGTCCTGATCTAGCTGCAGTGTCGTTAATTACTTCCACTACAGGCCTTTCAAAACCTGAACCTATCACAAATACTTCTGCTACTGATATCTTTGTGACTGAACATCTTCCACCTGGAGATGCAGAAAGTCCAGATGTAACCGCAAATGAAGACAGAAATATGCAAGTACCCGCTGTTGTGACCCCACATGCAGAGTATTCCCCTCCAAGAGCTTTAAATCATTTTACTTCTGATCAGACTTCACGTTCGGTTGATAGAAAGCCACTCGCCTCTGTCGTGGCTCCAGTGTGGGGGACGCTGCCATCGCTCGTTTCCATGACAACGGTGATGGACAGCCAGGGCTCCAGCTTTTCCAGGATTTCTAATGCAGACGCTGAAGGCAATTTAGATCCTGTCAGCTCTCCTGAAGTCGCAACTTCGGCTTCTACAGTGACCAAGACAGCATTGCTGTCGTCAGCTGGCATTAGTATTCCTGCAGTAAAAACGTTGGTCAAAATGGCAATAAGAGAAGTTCCTCCAAGTACTTCTCCATTGGAAACCGAGTACAATGCACCATACTCAGTAGTTTCAAGTCTGCAAAAGAAAAGTAATACAAATAAGCAGGCACTCTTCTCCACCCCTTCAGCAAACTATACATATGCAAACTCTAGTCAAAATGTTTCAAATTCGCCCTTCACTGGAATGAAGTCGACTAGTTTTGCAGCGTTTGATGTAGATGCATTTGCACTGAAAACATCTCCTGCTCAGCATTCATCCCTTGCTCCCACTTTGACAGTGCCTGACCCCCTGCAAAAAAAGCATGGAAGCACAGCTGAAAATGCTGCTAATTTCTTTACTGTTGGAGACATTAATATCAGTGTCCACTATGAAGCACCTCTCCCTTTACGTGTGCCTTCTATTAATCATACAGGTGCTTTCCCTAGCTCTTTGGAATCACAAACAACTGATGCTGGAAAGATTACTTTACTGACAAAAACCTTAGGCACAACACCAGTGTTGGCTTTTCAGCTCACTGACAACTTGACTCTTTCAGCCAGCGATGAAAACAGTGCCATCCACAGCATACTGCCAACCGAGTACACCTCTCCCGTAATGAAGCCTTCTAGCTCAACTCTCTTGCAGAGTTTTATTGCAGAAGATGACATCGGTTCTGGAAATTTGCCAGAGTTTGCAGATAACCAATTAGAGTCCTCTGGTTATTTGGTTACAGCTGATAAAAATCCAGCTACCTTTAGTGTGGAGGAGTGGGACACAAGTGCTACAAGACGTAGTCTAGTTCCCAGTAATATATCTAATAAAGCTACCAAGGGCATCCCATTGCAAACCCCTACCACCAGTGCTCCGCAGTCAGTCATCATAACTTCTGTCCATACATCACCAGCACAACTAACTTCTCCTTCTTTGTCAACAACCAACTTTACCCATTCTGTCATTACAGTGTTATCTGGAGTATCTTCTGGTGCAATACCTACAGTAGGAACTTCAGAAGCAAAACCACTAACAAGAAAATCATCTCCAGCTTCACCAGTGCCAGCTTCTTCCTTCTTTTCTCTAGGCACTGAAAACACACCTTTGCCATCTGTGATGGCTTTAAGCACACCAATACTGACACTAACAAAAAATAACACTGCCACAAACTTGACATTGGATCTAAGCTCAGTAGGAACACGTACAGATTTCCCTTTTGCAACAAGAAACACAACTGCATCACCCCTGGACATGACAGCTATGCTCATAACCCCTAAAAGCAGCACGGTCACAGCTTCCACACTTGCACCCACAGCACATGTACCAAGGCAGATAGAAACAACAGTAACTGACACCCAGAAGTTCCCAAGCTCAGAAATCACCAAAACGTCAACCCCGTATCCACTGACAATTACAGCAGCTTTGACATCTATTACAGCATCAGCGAAAACAACTAGGCTTCCCCCTACTCCAGTGGAAAACATCTCTGCTCCTCCCGAAACCACAGCAGCAGCCGCTTTCGCTAACATGACAGCAGCTCCTCCCCTGGATTGCCGGCTCTCCAGGAACCTTATGGTTAAAACAGGTACGTGGGGCCGCTGAATTTGCCGAAAGGACCTCGCTTGTCTGTGAGGGGCTACTGGTGAGGAGTGGGAAATACGCTCAAGTGGCAAAGAATGTGGGGGCATTAGTGATTCATCTGGGGATGAGGCTGCGGCACTGACAAACCAGACAGATAAAAGCAGGGGTGCTAGGTAGGAATGGCGTTGGCTTTATATGTAGCTTGGGTTTTACAATGGATGTATAATGAAGTAGCGAGACCAGGTGCTCTGAAGTTCAGTGGGTCACTGCAGGGTTCCAGCAGAACCACCAGTGTGGAGGGACAACCCCGTACGACGTGACAGTTTGGTCTCTGCTTTGCAGTAAGGCGTCTGTTCCGCTGAAGACGACAGTGCAGTAACCTGCCTCAGTCTTTGGCCCTGTTTGCATAGGGATACCTAATTCTGGTTTTATATGAACACCTAATTCTATCATTAAAGATTCATTTGAAAATAACGCCTAGTATTTAGAGTTGCATGCTTCAAAATGGGAGGATTTTGAGCTTTCTATGTGAACAGTACCACTTTAGCTGTTTTTTTCACGGACAGCTTTTTCTTAGCTGTAAGAACTCTAAACTAAAGGGGTCTGGAGACCAGGCTTCACACAGACTTCTTATGGTAGCACAGCACAGCACCAGAAGATGTGTGTATCTTGGAGATCTCAGCAAAGAAGAATAGCTACATAAAAGGGTTTATGACCTTGTATAGACCTGACTGATACTGGGGACAATGAAGTAAGCAGCTTTTGGACCTAATATGTGTTCAGTAGCTGCTGAATATGTATATCAGTAGCATGATGAGTACAACAACTATTTCTAAAGATACAAGTAGCTTGTACATAGTATATGATTGAAAGTACTTAAGTGCAGCTATAAAACTCTTTCTGCAAATTGTAAGAGAAAAAGAAAAAGCTAGTGATCATGTTAATAAAGAAAGTGTACAGACACTTCCTAAATGGAAAATAATTGTAGTAGTAAAGTAACACATTTCTTTGTTTATTTAACTCTGGCCATGAAGGTATGAGGCACACATCCTTTACCTAGGCCTGCCTGTGCAGCACCAGCTGAGTCCCCTGGGAACGCTGCACCAGTCTGTCCGCAGGCAATCGCGTGGCGTCATACCTCACTCGGAAAGGCAGCGTGGCAAAGACTTGTTGTTGTTGCTAAAGAAATTGCATTTGTTAGACCTCACTCTGGAAACAATGGGCTATTGCCCTGGGATGAATAGGGAACTCGGGAACACTGCTGAGTCCCTGCAGTTCATGCTGCTTTTGGAACTGCTGCAAATCCTAGCTGCTTTGATGATCTCCGCCCAGCTAGCCCAACGTAAAACAAAAAAAGCAAACGGTAGCATAGTAATGTCTCAAACCAACATGCGGCTTTTGTTGTTCCACAGTTCTGTTTCTGAACACAAGGAGGATGCTGATCAGCAGTCCCTTCAAGGAGAGTGTGAGAAAAGGGCTCAACCAAGTGCTGAGACAAGCGTTCAACCAAAACGTCAGTGCTCAGGTAAGCGTGCTTGGCTTGCCTGCGTGATCTCCCACCAAGAGAATCCCAGCTGGCTGCAGCTCCAGTGGTGTTTCTGGATGCAGAAAGCCTCTTGGAGGGGAGCACCGGGCTTTTCCTATGGAAAGCAGGCATAGGTGGCACCCGCTCTGGGCTCTAAAAATGTAAGGACCTCTCCAAAGCTTTTACCACTTGATTTGATGAAGTAGAAGGGAGAAATGCAAATTTCTTTGTGGTGTGTTCTGGGAAACTACTACTGACAGCAGTTTCCTCCTCCCCCTGCAGCTCAGGAATGACTCCTGTTCACAATCAGCCAAGTGCTGCTGTGGTCAGCCTGGATAAATTGCAAGAGCAGAGCTGGTAAATAGGGTGTCACGGCTGTCAGTCCGCTCCCCGGTTTGAAAACCCAGTACCTGACAAGCGCGGTTCCACAGGGACGAAAATCCCGAGCGGGGAGAAAGCACATTTTATTGAAAATAAATGAGGGAGTTGTGTTCATCACTTCACAGCTAAATTACATGAACCTCTGCATTGCTGCATGTAAGAGCAGGTTTAGGTGGTTTGCTGGGGCACTCTTCTCTGCAACGTGGGTTCCCGTGCACTCAGGCAGGGGTTTGGGCTGAGTCCAAGGTTGTTATGTGTTATACTCACCAAGCCACTGGGAAGGAAAAAAGTATTTTTGCTCAAAATAGAGGGCGTAAGGTTGACTTTTGTCCCCACGCTCTATTGCTGCAAGTTTGGATGATGTTAGTTGGTTTGGGAATTGTATATTTCTGAGACTCAGCAGCAGCAATGAAAACTGTCAGGTTTAGTCCCCCACCTTCTTGTAAACCTGAGGGAAGCTGCCTTTTTCTAACAGATGAAACCAGCTAAAACTTAGCGTGGAGGACCAGTTCCAAGGCTTACATTTTTTGGAAAATAATACAGAATTTCGAGGCAAACTCAACTCATATTTTGGCTTAGTGCGTTCATTCTTGTGGTTTGTCATTTCCACTCATATAGGTGATGGCTTAGCCATCCGGGACAGTGCAGGAAAATAGTATAGAAGAGACGGTTGAGGTTGAAGAATCAAATATTGGAAACTTCTGTCTTTCAAAAATCTGTCTCCAAACATGCAATGAGAGACACATGCACAAAGTCAGTGAAATTCAGGTATGAAGTAGGAGCTGGAAGTTCTCTGGATTCTCTGTATTTTCACATTCATAAGTAAAATGTCCCAGTAGCTATACGTGAATGAAGCCCCAGCCTAAATTAGAGGTATGTGAGCTGTGGTAGCAATACTGCACTGCTTCAATTCGGAGCACGTTTTGCATGGGCTGGGTCTAAAGCTCCCTGAGCAATTCTGCTAATACTACGTCTGATATGACACTAACTGATCCTGTAGGGTTTATAGGGGATTACAGGATAAAAACTCTGCAAGGGAGCTATATTCGGGATGAGAAATCCCATCAAATAGTGGTTGAACCGCAAACAGCAGCAACAAAATGTTTCCCTGTGTGTTTTAGGTTGAAATCCTGGAGCAATCGAATAATGTAACAGTCGGTTACTACGTTACACGGGGCAGACTGGTTTTTATGCCAGCTGCTGTAATCGAAAGGCTTCTCGCGTACGGCATCAGCAACGCTACGGCAGACATAAAGCAGCACGTCCCGCATCTCCAGTCGGTGGCGGCCCTGGCCGTGCCGTGGAAGCCCCTTCCCGCGTACCACTTCCAGCTGAAAACCGGTGAGCGAGGTCCGGCCCGCCGGCGTTTGATTTAAGACTTGGCGTTTGATTAAATGGACTTTAATCGACGGGTTGTGCAGTGACCTGTGTGTTTCTTTTGAGGAGACCCGATGAGAAACATGACTATATGATGTATATACATCTTGTTCTGGCTGGACCCGTTGGATTTGGGCTGGGTCCCAGCTGTCGGAGCCAGGGTCGCTGTTTAACCTCTCTGCACTGTAGCAAGCATCAGGGCAGAGCAGTTGCAGTGCAGCAGAACAGCATAAGCTACAAGAGGGCAGTGTGCTGTAAAACAACGTATTCAATTGTAAAAAGATTTCTTATGTCTGTGCTTACATATTTATATACACAGACTTTTTGCAATTAGCCAGTTGAGTACATTTTTCCTACCACAAACAGAAAGAGAATCAATATTATGATTGATTATGTCTTGCAAGAGCAAATGAAGATTGAAGAGTATAACGTGCGTTTTAGAATGATTTCACTTACTGCCCGGCTCTGAGTAAGTGTATGTACAGTGAACTGGTCTTACCATCTTACATATCACTGCAGAAACAATCTCCATTTGTTTGTGGAGACGATCAGCTCTAATAATGCAATTTAATTCTTACATTTTGTCTTAGTTAAGGCTAGTTTAGTGCAGTGCTTGAGTGACATAAACTGATCTTATGTGGCATTTTTTTCACCTGCTTAATTTGTAAATTGATCATTTTGCTGCCAGGCATTACAGGAGTTATGCAACCGAGAATATTTTGTCCACGTACAAATACATTGTTCCTTTTCCAGAGCTGCAGTTTGTGGGTCAAACAGACAATATCCAGTCATGCAAGTTTGTTCAGACCATGGAGCAACGGTTACAGAGAGCATTTCAGGATGCTGAAAGAAAGGTCTTAAACACCAGCAACAACTTAACAGTTCAGGTACGGCATTGTGTGCTTTGCCAGCACCTGTTGCCAAACTCTCTGGGTTATTCTTTGCTATTTGTATGCTTGTATTTCAACATAACGCCTTTGGTAGCCACTAAGGAAGTAAGTTTATGCTTTCGTCTGAATTGTTTTATGTATTGCAGGATGACTTATAAATGCGTGATTTATAGAAGACTGTTGCTGTTATTTTCATGAATTTGAGTTTTACGGTTTGTGGTTAAATTATTTAAGTGAAATTCAAATAAATATATACAAATATTCTTCCAAATTTATATTTTTACTGAATATGTTATTCTGATACATTAGTTGCTTTTGGTGAGGCTATTTGGGTATGTAGATAGTGACATGCGCAGCTGTTTGTAAGATCTGAACTAATGGAATATATTTCCTTTTTTTTTTTGTTGTGCATTCCAGTTCCCTACACGCAGACCCAAATTCACTATTAAGGGACTGAATTTTTCAGACCTTTATATGTACAGTGGGCCAACACCCTTATGCTCTGTGCCATACTTAAGGAATAAAAAAATTATCCTCTGGGCGATACTATGATATGTATTTGACTTATGATAAAACTCTGTGTATGGACTTGTGCTCCTTGGAATAGTTGGTATGTAGCTTACCAGAAGGAGAAAATTGGTCATCAGAGCTCTGCTTAGTACTTTGGTACTGTTTCTTGTGAGCTTGCGTTCAAACCGGAGGAGCTCAGAGAGGCACAAAAGCGTATGGCAAGAGATTACCTCCTGCAGTGGGTAAAGTGATTATCAAGTTTTTCAATAGCTGGACCTGGGATGCTGAGGGGAACTTCATCGTGTCTAATTTGCTCACACCAGAAGTGGCGGATCCCACAAAGCACCTAGGCAATTTTGTAAAGAGCTCTAGAAGGCGGCAGTAGCTGTGGGTTTTGTGGGTATTGCCAATTTAGGAAGCAATAGGATGGAGGCCTTGGAGGCAAGATATAAACTGGGAAGTAAGAGGCTCAAGGGTGTGATCTTCAACATAAATTTTTCTGAAATTATTCCAGTACCATGTAAAGGACTAAGTGCAACAGAAAATAGTACAAGGGTTTTAGATTAGCTACAAACTGAGGAACAGTTCTGGAGCAGATGGAGCTGATTCAGAAAAGGTGTTGCTGCACTACAAGAGTAGAGGGAAGGGCAGCAAGATGGGTAAAAGGCATGAAACAACTTCCATGCAAGGAGAAATTAAATCGGCCATGGTTCTCCAACCATGAGTGGTGTAATGAATCAGGAGTGATCATCTGGAGTTTCCCATAACAGAACTACTCAGGTTTAAAAAAAAAGAAGAATCCTTCCACACAGTGGGTAATAAGATCTCGAAGATGTCCAGATGTAACTGGAGAAAGAGTATGGAAGTTATAAAAAGCAATTGGCCAAACACATAGAATAATAAGTCATCAACCCTTTTTAAACCCAAGCATATGATTTATGGCTGAAACCATAGCTGTGGGCTAACCTTACACTGCAGAAAAGAGTCCTCTCCTCTTGCTCTGTGCGTGTTCTCCAACCCTGAGCAGATGTTCCCACCCATTTGCAAGTGGACGTCGGCTAGGGAGACCTTTGGTCTGACCTTGAACTCTTCTTCTGATACTTTTATTATACCATGTTTTATGTTTTTACTTAGTGATCCAAATCATAAAAATGGGGTATTTAAATAACATCAACGAATGCTGAATGCTGTCGGCCCTACCTACAGTATCAGTAGCCAAAAAACATCCTAGGGCATGAATTTTCTGAGAAAACCTGTTTTTTCCATTTTTGCCCCACCTTTGCCTGTTTGCTTCCTGCATAACACTGGTGTTTGAGGATCTGATCCAGTACTCACTGAACAGAATTGGTCCTTAAACACAGTCATCAGATTTGGGCTCAGGAAGAAACTGGTGTAGAGCTAAAGTGGGGAGGAGAGCAGGTAATCAGATGATGCTAGGAATGGAAGAGACATTATATTCCTTTATTTCACATGGAAAAGGTGTAGGTCTAGATAACTGCACTAGGGAGACAGCAAAGAGAGCAAGACATACAGGCCTAATTCCTCTGCAATAAACACTGAACATTTTTTCTGATAAGCATCCTCTTCCTCATCACACATTTCCTGGTAAAAACAGAGAGAAGTATTTTCAGTCCTGACTGCAGCTTTTCTGCCTGCTGCTGTCCTCCAGTAACTCTGCATGTGCTAAAGTAGGAATTAAAGTATCACATAAGTAGAGTTTTACACAATCATGTTGAGTGAGCTGTATCTAATTCATTGTTCAAGTTAATGTTTCTCCAGTTTGCACTGCACTGGTTTGGTTGTTTTTTTGTTGTGTTTTTTTTTTTTTTTTTTCTTTTAAACTGAGCTGAAGCGCAGCTGCACATTATTTCTTTACCTCTGTTTCAGATTTTGAACACCTCCAATGTGTCCCAAGCTGTCACTCTGTTTTATGTAGTGAACAATCAAAGCACAACTCTAAATGGCACTATTTCCAGCAACCTTCTTAATCAGCTGTCAGCTGAGCTGGTGGGTTTCTACCTAACCTACCCACCTCTTACCATTGCAGAATGTAAGTATGCACTTCCCAGCGCGTAGCTCCTTAAGATTAGCCAGTGTCAGGCTTTTGCTTTGCAAACACCATGAGCTTTGTTGTCAAGCCCACAGACTGCAGGTGGTTTTGGTGCCTCCTTTTTAAACTGTTTTTTTGGTTTAAAAAAAAAAAAAAAGAAGAGGGGGGATTAGGTGGGAGGGGTTCTGTGTTCAGTGTTCACTTCGGCTGCTAGAAACACTGGCAGATAATTAAGAAAACCACATGTATGCTGTCATTAATTAAAAAAAATGCCTGTGCCAGGTTCCAAACAAAATAAAATTGTAGTTTTATATAAAACAAAACACAGAATGTCCCCAATTCTCTGTTTCAGGAAAACTTAGTGCAGCACGTGAAGTTCATCTTCAGCCTGCTACAGTGGAAGCCTCTGCCCCGGTGCTTGCTGCAGTGGCAGGGCTGGGTAGCACACTGTGAGTGTGTGTTTGGGTAGTGAGTGAGCTCTGTCCACGCGTCTCCATTTAAAAAGTTGTTGGTGTATTTGCTGAACTTCATCCTCAGTTTAAAATGTGGTCTAAGCACTTTAGCATCAATAATTTGCTTGTGTTTCAATTGTTACAAAGAATCAGAGGTACGGAGAGCCAGAGAAAGTTGTGTGTCTGGGCAGCCTGTGTGGCATACGTGCTCTCTGAGTCTGCATGCTAATTTCCTTAAAATGAATAAAGGGACAAGACATTTGATTGTGGGGATTTCTGTTTAATCTGCTTGTTAAACTTGGTGTGTGAAATTAAGCTCACTGTAGAGCCGGGTTATCCGTTCAGTGGAGGAAATCAGTGTTCACTGGAAGTGAGAGGAGACAGGGACACACCGGGTACGTCAGTGCGTGGTGCTGGACTCTGCTTAAGGAAGAGCAGGTCTCGGCTGATCTCGCTGTGTGTAAATCTTCAAGGTGCTTGTTAAATTTGAAATACTGTGCTCAAATACCGCTAAAGTTCTACTTAAGCTTCTGGTACCTATCAAACTCACTGCTAAGGCTAAGCCAGTGATGGAGCAGTTTGTAATTTTTCATTTCACAAGTATTGAAATAATTGGGCACGTAAGGATAGAGCTGAATATGTCTTTATGATCAGAACACTGAACTGAGTGGCTTCCTAGTTTTAGGTAACATTATTAAGGTGCTTGTTCATTTTCTGATTCGAAGAACCAGGCTGCTGGAAAGCGGGCACTGGGGAAAACACAAGTTCCCTTTTTTTTGTCAGTCCATTTTATTTGCTGACAGCACAACCGCAGAGTAATTATCTTGTGCAATTCTTTATCAGTTACTTGCACAACGAGCATGCTGCTGTTTGTGGGGTACGTGGTCACTCTCGGGTGCGAGGCAATCAGGAATCACAGCTAACTCCGGTGATTGTGCAAATCCTTGAAAAAGAAGGAGCGTGTGTTATTCTTGAGGCGTTACTTACCTAAATCAGGTATTTGCAAACAAGTAGGTGAAACTGCCTGATGATGAGTTCTTGCACTGCGCTGGTGCGCTTTTGAGTCAGGCTTTCCGTTCACAGGGTAAGAGACACGTCTCCGGGTACGCTTACTTTTCCAGCAAGTCTTTCCACAGGGAAGGGGAGGTGGAGGGAGGCTGTCGACAAAGGGTGTGCTTGGGGACCTAGAAAGGGATGGAGACCATTCATCATGAGACAGGCTGCTTCCTTTTTGTGGCTGGCGGGTGAGCCTGTCCAAACAGTGCCCTGCGGGCAGGACTTGTCTTCATGGGGTACCCAGGAGCACAAGGAGAAAGCCTGAGGAAGTTTTGAGGATGGCTGCACTCCGTTCAAGTGTTTGACCTCCAAAATAGGCCTGTTGCATAGGAAAAGGATTATGGTGCTTCCCACAAAGGCAATACAGGGGTATGCTTGGTAGTCAGGAGCTGTGAAAGCCATTTGTCATGCAGTAAGAGTCTCATGTGGTATTGCAGTTCTCTGCCAATCCCTGCACATGATGAACTGACCTGATAAAGTCTTTAGCTAGTGCTCCTTTAACAACTAATAGCTTATATTTCATTTTGGAGCTCTTGGTTTTATTCTCAGCACAGCAGGTATACTGCAAACTCATGAACTTAATGTGCACAGAGTGTTTATGGCTTCAGACTGATAGTGTGTCTTGTGAAAATGTTTACTTTGAAAAGTGTTTGATGCTTATTCATGTGGCAGTGTAGTTTCAGTTTATCAAACAAATATTGCGGCTGTTCTCAGAGCGTGTTATTTCCCAGTAGGCTCCGGCGGCTCCTCCAGAGCCTTTGCAGTCTGTCATGGAAATGCACAGCTTGGGACACGCTGTGAAATCCCTCCTCAAAAGCAGTTACTGTGCGTAATCAGATCCTTTACAATGTTTACTGTTTCAAGCCACTGAAGTTTAAAAATCACGTAACTCGATAGCAGTGTATCAACATGCAAAGTGTGGAGATTTTCTGAATTAAGTTCCAAGTATTAATGCTTTCCCTGTTGCATAAATCTATTGAAAAAATGCTGAGCTGTATAATGAATTAGCAGCATATTGGACTTTACAGTCTGATGCGCTTTGGAGATGGAAAAGCTAACAAAAGGCATCAAAACGGCAAACATCAGTTTCTCACAGATGTAAACACATATGGTGGTAATACCTTAAATGGTGCAGAGTGAGAGAGCGAGTACCACACTCTAAGGCATGTTCACAGTTTCGTTAGTCTCGTTTGTAATTCATGTGGAACTGCACTCTGTGATTGGTAGAAGCTGATCCTGGTTTAATATTCTTTTAGGTTAAAATTGTGGTCTGGATTAAGTAAGGATTAAATCACAGAATCATCATAGAATCTAATCTTGTTTTCCCCAGGGGATTACTCGCAGAGAGAAGGCAGTAGAAATGTATATAACATAGACACATGTGTATTCCCTATCATTTTTAGTAATGGGCAGTCCTGTACCAGCCAGTATTTTGGCAACAGAAGATGTATGTTCTGCTTTGTAGGGCAGTGCTTGTACTGTTTACACTTGATGTCCTTTTTCAGACAGAAGAGAAATTGTAACCCTGAAAATTATGCCTCTAGAACTCCTCCTGGACCATATTTCAATTTTATTTATCACTGTCTGGTTAACCAGTTTTGGGACATATAACATGTAGGATGTTGGAATATTATGACATAATTTCAACTTTTATTTTTAAAGCTTTGGAGTATCCAAACCTTGATGTCTCAGAGTCAACTAGAGACTACTGGGTGATAACAGGTACTTCTTAATCTCCTTCCCTCCTCCATGCACTTCAGATAATAATTTTTAGTGCTCGTTTATACAAACGCATCGGTGCAGTCATTTTACGCAGAAATAAGTGTCTGCCCACTGAACCTTCCTGTTGCATTCAGCTGGGCAAATGTATTTACAATTACTCTGGGGCATAACTGTGATTTGTCATCTTGAACAGAGACGTCTCCTGCGTACAACGCCCGCCTCAGAATTTATGCCACTTTCATTTAAGCACTTCTGAGAACAGCATTAACTTCTCAGAGCTTTAAAACACAAACAGGCTTTCCCCCCCCTCCCTTGGACTTGAATTTAAATCTGAAATTAAAAGAGGCTTGTAGACGTAACCCAGGAAGAAAGATGATCTTTTAAACCTAGGAAATTTTTTACGATTTGTTGACTGTCTGGGTCCAGGAATTTTTGCATCTTTCACCTGAAGCATTAAGCATATAACTTTCTGTTGGTGGAAAAGACAGTGCAGAGAAGGCTATTAGGCTTCAAAACACTTGTTTTACCACAGTCATTTCACTGGTATCACATTCTGATTCACAATTGTTTTGACTTCAGAAGTGATAACTGGGCAAAAAAGGAACCCTTTTCCCCAGACATCTTTGAGTGAGTAGATACCAAAGCCTTTCTCATCAGTGTGTCTGTACCCAGAGTTGTTTAATGCTCAGGAGAGCAAGAGAAAAGGAGTCTGACACGAAACAGATCAAATTCTACACTCTGCTTCCCAAAGCAGTGTGATTTGGTACCTGTTATATCTATTCATAATTTTGACACAAAAAATAAATTTATGCAGAGATCATGGTCCTCTGAAGGGAGCGATACAGCCCCTCCCGATTTGGAGCCCATGAACCCAATACACCATTTCTTGCCTTTGTGCATGTACTGCAATGGAGTATTATTGACATTACAATGGAAACACGGTTTTCAAAAAAAATCACGGTGATCCCAAAAGATTTTTTTAAATACTGTTGAAAAATCATACATATGTATGAATTAAATTAGCATGCGGTATCACTTTTTTGAACTTTATGTAAATTCAATATGTTTTTAATTTTACATTCATTTATACTTAGGAAATGTTTATTCAGCTTTCAGTGCTCTCAAACGTAGGATATTTTGTTTCAAACCAAGTTGTACAAAATCCTAACTTCAGATTTCAAAACTGCTAGATGAAAAACTGTGGTTTAGTCAACAGCAGGAGCATCTGGCGAGAAGCATGAAACCAGGCAGCTCTCAAATGGGTTTTAACTTGCTTTTTACATTGAAGTTCATATATTAGGTGCTTCCTGCAGCCATTTTGGTAAACTGAAGGCCTAAGAATGTTTTTGGAGGATTTTATTCTCTGAAACATCGTTGACATTATCCGAGAAGAACAGTGCAGGGGCTGAAACAGAAGCACGTCATATCCCCACTGGGAATTGCTGAGGGGGTGTAACAGTGTCCAGCTATTTCTCCTCTGAGCTAGTTAGTACACGCCTGTCCCAAACTGCCCTGCAGACCACGTGTTACTTTGTCTGTCCACGTGAGGTGTGCTGATATGTGATTTTTGTCCATTCCCACAGTTATTCAAGGGGTTGATATTGCATTACTGGGACTGAACAACCAGAGCTTTGCAAGATTAATGGAGCAGCGTTTGGCTCCACTGTTTATGATGTCCCACCAGCAAGGAAGACGATTCAAACGTGCCACTACTGTGGGCAGCTACACTGTGCAGGTGGTCAATGCGACATCGGTTGCACCTAGATATGTGTTGAAAAAAGGGCTTTGCATGTGTCCTACCTCAATTTGTGTAAAAGGAAAAAAAAAAAAGTTCATCTGGGTTGAGATTTCCTGTCTTTTTTCATGAATATCAAAGCAGTGAGTGCAAAATGCACAGGTTTCTTTGTCTGCAGTCAGCCATGTTTGCGTGCCTCTCATCTAGAATTTATCATTAGTTAATCAGTGTTAATAAATATTTTCTCTTTGGTTGCTATGAGGATTGGTACAAAGTACGTATTTCAGCATAAAGTCTCGTATTCAGTATAATGAAGAATTCAAGGCTTTTGTTCATAAAAACCTAGGCCTTCCTTTCCTATGTAACTCAATAAAGCTAGAACTTCTTTTTTCTTTTTGTTCAAAAAAAAAAAGTATGAAACAGTCTTTATACATGATCAGTCATCAGAGCATGTGGCCACAGATTACATTATTTAGTAGAGATTTCAGTCCTGAGTAACTTATTAATCATCTTGCATTTAACAACATTTCCCATTCAGTATTTTGAAATTATCATATTTTGTTTTCTTACTGATTTAGAGAACTGATGCTAGTTGTGGGGGATTCAAAGAGGATCTGTCTTCAAAAATTGCATGACAAGTTATTGCTTTTTTTTTAAATTACATGATGTTTTTCAAAAATTGCTTGTTGTGAGATTTAAAACCAAATTACTACTTTTCTTGTTTGCCCACAATTCTGTGTGTTTTCCCACTGAAATAATTTAAAAGAAGGAACAGGTTTTTACGTGCCCAAAGTATGAAACTTTGTAATATTTTCCATGAAAACATGACATATTTTATTCCCAAACATAATGGAGAAGAATCACCAAACTCCTTTTTCCTCTCATCGTTAGAGGTGTTTGACACTTCCTCTACTCTCAGGAAAGACAGAGGTACAATGCAAAAATTCTGCCGGTATTCTGCAGAATAAAATGGAAAGAGCATGGTTCTCTTTATTGTCAGCCTAGGATCAAAAATAATGAGTAGAGAAATAAAATGTGAGGGAATTTTTCAACTGCAATATGCCAGTAAAGTATAATAATCAATATTAGGAGAGATTTTAAGCATTCCCTCCTTACAGAGGACTGTAATGTCCAAACATTTGATCCTTTCCTCCTTTTTACTGCATGCTTTTCTTGGTATAGGATTTTACCTTAGGATTATGTTTAAAATTTTTTAAGAAGGCAGTCAGTCCTCACTAATCTTAATAGCCTAGGCTATGAAGGGGAGAAGCTCTGATCCTGTGAGAATATTTGCACGGAGCTTATGCTTATACGGGGTCTTGAAGGACTTCCCTGTGTGCACTGCCTTCGAGTAGCTCCTGGCAGGTTTTGTAATGGTATAATATAAACACAGTTTATTAATCTTTCTCTCTCTTTATTTTTTTTTTTCCCTGAAAGATGGTAAAAATCCAACGTATTCCAGGACCCAAGGAGCCAGCTGAACTGACATACTATACTTTATACAACGGGAAACCTTTGCTGGGCACTGCGGCTGCCAAAATTTTGAGTACTGTTGACTCCCAGCGGATGGCCCTGACCCTAGGTTATGTTATTCAAGTTCAAGCTGATCGTAAGAGTTCTTTTAAAAATTCTCTGGTTTAGTCCTTTGTGAAAACACCAGTGTAGGTATGGGGAACCTCCATTGATCATACAGAGAAATTTCAGCTGCACCTTTCTGAGCAGCTGCTTAAGTCAGGCTGCTCTTTTTCCTGTGGAAGACAGACTAATCTTTTATCATAGTAAATCAAAGCTATATACCAACTGTTATTTAGCTGATCACTGTAAACTCTATTATACAACTAATTTTACACACATACAACTCTACAAACTGAACAATTTTATGGAACTGTAAAGTCAGAATTAATTCTGATGCTAATGAAACCATGACTGCTGGAGCTAAGTTGCTATTTAAATAACTTGACCCAAAATACAATGTGGGGCTATAAAGACGTCCCTTATTTTTGACTTGTTCAAAATAATATAGATTATTTATCTCTCAAAGGGACTTTTTTTTTTTAAAGAATCATTTTCACCAGGAATTTTGTAAAGTGCACCTCATGGTTCTTAAAGATATTCTTTAGACACAAATCAGAAAAGTGCAGTTGAACAGAACTACTTGTGTGTGTGGCCAGTTTTCAGATTCAAGATATGGTAGTATCATTCAGAATAATGTGGCCAAAATAGTAATCCATTCTCGAAAAGTAAAGTGTTTTATATTTTCTAAGACTTGCATCAGTTCCTGAGTGATTGTGGGCACAGGTGTTTTGTTAAAAAAAGGTTTTTTGGATATTCCTGTATAACTGACCCACAGTCATAAACCTGTGGCGGAGCTTGGAGGCTTTTCTGTGCAATAGCAGCTTAATGTATGAATTGATGCCTTTAGCTAACTGAATGTCTCCACTTTGCCAAGGTATTTATCCAGATGGAATTAAAATTATACAGTGGACTTCTGTACTGGATCTCCTTACTGGCTAAACGGCATATAAAATGGGACTCCCTGGTGCCATTATTTCTGCCTGAGGGCGCAGTGATACTGAAATAATTACATGTAATGGTGATAGGAAAAGAAGGGACCACTGTAATAAGTAATTGATGTATCATCCATAAACATATGATTGAGTTAGAAGACTAAAGTATGACATAATTTCCAGAGAATGCACTATATACTGTACCTGATCCTTGATTTGATCATGGTCTGTTACTGACTTTAATTGGACTGAAACCAGGCATCTCCATTCCTGCTTCCATGAAGTCTACCATTTAAATTTTAAATTACTTTGTTTTCCATGAGACTATTTCTTTAATGTAATTTTTACTAAAGCAGCCCTAGATAATACATAGCAATTTCCTAGCTCTTTGTGCAGTTTTGTGATTTATGTGAGTATTTAGGTAATTATGACATCTGCTGCTCATCATCTAACTTTGTACTTCCATGGTCTGATAAGGCAGCCTCGTTCATCTGTAGATTTTTATACTAGTTAAATATGGACAGAATACTGTAAGAAGAGAATATACAGAAATTGAAATTATGACCCCGGGTAACTGAGATTCTGAAGCTAGGGTATTTGAAGTATAGGAGGTAGTTCTAGCTCTATACCTTATTATGGAAAAACATCCATTTCTTTCCTTTTGGACATGGTATTTGTAGCCTGTCTTTGTATTCCCAAAGAAAATACTCTGTGTGCATTTCATTTTTACTCATTCTAATTTCTGTTATAGCAGAATGAAAAGTTCTGTACCAAAATGCAGTAAGAAAACACATCTACCCTCAGGAGCTTGTGGTTTGGTTAGACAAGACAGATGAATAATAAAAAATATGGATGTTCCTGTTTTATAAGTGAGGGACTGAGTTACAGCAAAATGAAAGGCTTGCTTCAAAATCTACTGAAGTCTTATTGAGTTGAATGAACCATGGATTGACTTAAGGTCACATTGGAAGCTGGTAACTGAATTAAAGATGTAAACCAGGATTCCTGAATGTCTGTCCTATTAGCCATAAGGTCATAGTTTCCTCTGGATTCCCTGGAAAGGATAAGTATAATTTTTCAACAATTGTTTGCTGCTCCCACAACAGCAGTCTATAATTAAAGTTACTGTTATCTGATAAAATTCAGATTCAGTTTTCCTCCCCACAGCCCTTTCGTCCCCAAGCTAAATGTCAAAGTTAATAATTAAGAATTATGCAAGTCCATTGAAAAGTGAACCTTGAAAGTCTTCAACCTGGCTTTTTGGACAGTCTTTAAGCATGAGGTTACTGTTACACTCTGTGCAAGATATGTACCTAATGGCACTACTCCTACGTCACCCAACAAACTACACTGACTTTGCAAAAAGTTGTAGATCTACAAAGAAAATAGGCTCAAGCTTCAGACAGCCTTTCAGCTGGCTTTCATAACTGCAGTTGAACAAGATGGTATGCATTTGAAGTCTGATCCTGAAAGATGCTGAGTGCCTCTGACAGCTAGTAAGCTCAATGACATTTGAAAGCACTAGTCCCCTAGGAAATGGGAAAGGCTGCTTTACGCTGGTATTCTCACAATTGCCTGTCCACGCCAGCAACCAGTGGCACTGGAAAATAAATAGAGATAGCACGGTGAAGTCCACAAAATATTTCACTAAAACAAAATTCAGCTTTGTAAGGAGATTGTCTGGTGTTTTTCCAGAAAGAAATGAAATGAGACAGCTGGGGATGTGTCACAGGAGGATCTCTTATGTGTATACAAGTTGAAGGTTCATACTAAGAGACTTTATTCTGATAAAAGGGAATCTAAAATGTTTTAGCATCACTGCATTTCTGAAATGTACCCTTTTCCTGGTGCCATTGTTATTAAAACTGCAAGTAGCTCTTTCCAACCTCATCATTTCTCCTCTTTCAGAAATGATGGATTCATTTTGACCTTAACTATGATAAAGTATTTCTAGAGCACAAGGGAGGAATTTTCTTATTCCCTATTGATATCAATAATAACTATTAGTGTGCTTAGCTTCGTTGGTTTTGAAAAAGCTCTACTCGTTTACTCTTGCTGAGCCAGTAAGACTTTGATACCAGGTATGGGCTCCATGTGTATACTTTTAACACACATGCTACCTTACTATAAGCTGTTATTGTGTGTGAAAAATAATTATGGGTGTATTACTTGCACCTTTTTTTTTTATTCTGTAAAGGAACCATTGGAATGATATCTAATATAGCATTGACTTGGGAGTTGATGGCTGCTTTTGCATATAACTGATGTTATATGTAACATATAACTAAGAGAAGAGAGCCCAGGGATTTGTGAATTGAACAGTGTTGCTGAGTCTTTTTTTTTTTTTTTACTTAAGCAATACAAAGGTATAGCTAGATTACTAACAATCCTTTTATACTAATTATTATATGGAGACAGCTGGAGACTGTGTTGGAAGCAATTCAAATCTTGTGTTTGCACAGTGAGACTTACCGATGCTGGTTTGCAATTTTCTGTAGCGGTGGTGAAGAACCCCCCAAACAACCTGTGGATCATTGCAGCGGTGCTGGCTCCCATTGCTGTGGTTACAGTTATCATCATCATCATCACAGCGGTTCTGTGCAGAAAGAACAAGAACGACTTCAAACCAGACACCATGATGAACCTGCCTCAGAGAGCTAAAGTGAGTGACCGAGCTCTAGACCCAAGACGTCCGTTTGCGTTCTGAGGCTTTACCTGTGTTTCTCTGCGAGGTGTAGTTGAAGGATGTTTGGAATTGAAATGACTGTTACTTACAGCTTGGGTCTTTGCACTTCTTCTCTGTCCTTGACACCACCAGTCACAGCGATCACCCCTCCGTTTTACTCGGGACCCATCACCTTCCATCACAGCCCGTCCCTTGCCACAGCGGTAGCAGTTACGCGGTGACGCGAGGCCCTGAGCCGTTAGGGCTGCGTAGGCCTTGCTCAGGGCGGTCGCTGCCCTCGTGAAGTAGAGGAGCTGGGGTGTTGGGCCTAGGCCTCGTCAGCAGCACGTCTCCACCTGACTGCTAATCCAGAAAAGACGTTCTTTGAATTTTTTTCAGAAAACTTATCCCACTGCTGTTTTCCTTTTAGATGTTTTGCACTTTCTGATTTAGTTGTGGATACTGTTGGTTAGGTTCAAACAATTATATTTTCCTTAAAGTTACTAACCTCTATCAATTCCAAGATGGTTTTTTTTCCAAATCAAATGCGTTCCTGGTTTGATTCTCTAACAGAAAAATGTCACAGAATACTGATTTGCCTCCTTAGTGAAAAAAGTCTGCCTTCTGAATGCCTCTGTTAAATGGCTCTTCAACAGGGCCGCTCAAGGTTAGGAGTTTTGAGCCCACAGAGCCTGTGTGTAAGTCATACTGTTCCTTCGCCCTTTTAGCTGGCTTTGGTTTTCACCGCTGGCACGGGATTGAAATGATAAATTTTCTCTTTGGTTTCTTAATGCTACAGGCAGCAGGATTATTGTGATTTCAGCTCTGTTGCTTCTGCTGAAAAATGTCGATTGGAGGGAGAGTTGAAGGCAGGCATGATGCATATGACAGCTCTTTTCTCCTCATCTTAGGTTAGTTGCAGATGGGTGCAGCTGGTGCCAGCTGGAAAAAGACATTTGTATCAAAAGTGATGTGAAAAAGACATTTCCATTTTGGTTCCAGTACGCTCATCTATTTATCTGGTGTTATCAAACTAGTATTAAGACTAGATTTGCAAAAGTGAAACAAGCAATATCACAAACACAAACAAAAATTAATACCACTGCAGTGATGTCATATAATGTCCCATTGAAACCTCTAAAATGCAAATCATGCCTTATTAGTGGCTGTTGCAAATACTGTGGACCACTTGATTCTTCTTATATGTAATCTTAGTCCCAGCTAAAGGACAAAATGAGACTATAAATTTGTACATTGTTTTGAGCTGGCCATCATTATGGATGCTTTACAGCTGAAGAAAGTTGCTATTTAAAAAACTCCACTGCTGGTTGAAGGTACAGCACAGAAGAAACTTGGAAGTATTTTAATATTTTAATCCATAGCTGTCATTCCAAAAAGAAAGAGAAAGTTGAATTTTTACTTTTCCTGAGAAATCAGATTTAATCAGGCTGTAAGACACATGGTGAGGTTAAAACCTATTCAGTCAGGTTACATTTGCATCAGCCGTCCATGTCATCAGATGGGAGTTGCATCTGCAGAGCGAAACAATTGGTGCTGAGCTCCCAGCATCCACACTACACTCTGTTTCAGGAGATTTTCCTGCAGACTTGCTTACATTTGCAGCTGGAGTGCAGTAGGTCCACTTCTAGAGTGCATTTCCCTGTTTTAGTATATTTTGAGACTCCATAAAATTTAATTTAATTCATTATATGAGAAGTGATGCATTTCAAAATGAAAGCTAAATTGCTTTCCATTTAGTTTCAGAATGATGGCTCCATCAAAAAGGTTCAGCCAGGTCTAGTTTAGAGTATACGCTGGTATATGGACCATGGAACATAAATTTTGCAGCGGGACTGGGAATGGGCTAGTTTTGTTACTCCTGATTTCAGCATCTTTACTTAAAATAAGGCTAAGAAATGTATTTTGGGAAGATAATGAAATTAGGCCATTTTGAAAAAGGAAGAGTTTTAGCTTTATTTTCAATTCCAGCATTAGGGATGTCGGGAATAGTGGCAGTTACTTGAACTGCAATTGCTACATTTCATGCAGTTTGGCAACAAAGAGCTGATGAGCACATATCTGTATCGCATTTAAAATAAATATATTATATGTCATGGCTTAGAAAAGTGCCTGAGACTGCTCGATTAATGTTCTGTAAGTGGAGTCACAGCAGGGTGATTTTTAGTTTAAGCAGGAGCTTTGGTATTTTGTTTCCGTGTGTCTGAGACTTGCTGTTGAATCACTGGCGCAGTTTTTTGATACCTTTTGAATATCCAGCGAACTGTGTAGAGGGGAAAAGAGAGTATTATGGGCTACCCACAGCCTTGGCTTTCAGCCGGTTTTGTTTTCAGCGGTGCCATTGTGTGTGTCCGGATTCCCAAAGTCCCGTCCCAAGGGGACTGGCAGAGCAGAGCTGCCCGTTCATCACTGCGGTCTGGTTGCTGCTGGGAGCAGCGGGAGGCTGCGGGTCCCCACGCTCCGTCCCGTGCCAGCGGGAGAGGGTGCACGGATGCAGCGCGGAGGGGTCACGGGACATAAAATTTAGCCTTAAATATCCTTTTGCAGCTGGGGGAGGTGATGTAACGCACCAGCAGGGCTGCTGCCTGCGCCTGGTAATTTAAGGAATGACTTTTGTTGTTGTAACAGCCTGAAGGCTAAAGAAATGAAGTTTGAAAAATGACCTCGCGTACATAGTGTAGTTTATAGTAGCTTTCTTGGGAGCTGTGGTGCTGTTTCGATTTGCCTTAGCAATCAGGGACATCTGGACTAAGTTGCAGGGAAGAGGGGCTGTTACCATATATTTTCTTTTAATCGGCTCTCCAGTTGTAAAATTAAAAGAAGTATAAATTCAAATTGGTGAAATTCTGATGGGAATTTATTTTAATGTTCTTTCAATGCTGTTTTTATTTTGAGCAACTGTGTTTACTTTGAGGTTTTGGATAGATGTTAGCTTTTACATAGCTTGCTTTCTAATTCACCGCATGCTTCTTTAAAGGCTGTAATCTGATTTGTCACCTTTCCTTTCTTTTAGAGCATGAAAGAATAAGCTTGCAGGTGAACAGAGATAAGATCTGCAGTCTAAGTCCTGCAAGCAAAAGCAAATACTGCAGGCCATGAGAAAACAACCACTATCAATTTGATAAAGTGCATGGAGAAAAAAAAAAAAAGATCAGAGAAACTGTCTGTGTACATAGGTATACATGTAGAGGGGAGGAGCTGATCATCCTTTTTTTTTTTCTCCTTCTTTTCTTTCTTTTTTTTTTTTTTTTAAATACCAGTGTCTCTTTCATGATCATTATAAGGGAAAAAGTCCCAGAAACAGCTCCTTATATTCAGTGTGCCATTTGCCAGGCAATGTAATTTAATGGTCTCATCATTCATTTATTATTTCAAAAGCAATATTCAAATCCCAGTCCTTCGGTCTTTCTCAGTATTTTAGCTGTATTGGACATCTACGCTTGCAGTGCTTCAGCAGTGCCTGATCATGATTTAGTCTTGCCAGTTCCCTTCAGGGGTGGTAAAGCCATCTGCTCCTGTGGGCTTTTACAGAGCAGGGTTCCAAGATAAATTTTATTTAACGCAATATGTCCGCTGATGAGGATGGCTTTTTCAGCTCTTCCTTTATTGCAGTTTGTTACTAGACATGGTGGTAAGTAGAACTCACACTAAAATAATCCTTCATTTTCTTCCTTTGGCAGATCCGAGCTGGGACTCTGCAGAGTTCTTTAGTAATTCTCATGTTCTGTTGCTTCTGGTTTGGTTTTGTTTGTTTTGGGGTTTTTTTCTCTCTTTTTTTTTTTAAATAAGAGATGACGTATAAGTTGTAACTTCTACTCTTTCAAAGGCATGGAGGGAGAAATAACTGATTTAATCAGCTTTTCTCTTTTGATACATTTTGCAGAGTATCTGGGAGAGCCTTGACTAACACTTAACGTAGATAATAAGGTTGAAAATCACTATTTTGGTTAAAAATATTACTATCTAGGATGTGGTGCAGTAGTTCTTCCTAGCTATCCTTCACACAGCTTCTGCTTCCCCTTTCTTCATTCCCTTCCCTTTCTTCATTTCCTCCCTTGGTAGCTAACTTGGTGACTGCTTTTGTGGTACCCTGCCTTCGGAGGAGGGCAAGCAGAAGGCCCCGTCAGGGCTGATATCGTCATGACTTGCCATGGGGTGCTGATGGTGAATTGGCATTTCTCTGATATGTTGCATGTTCCATCGTGGTAATGCGCAGAGACGCCTGCTCTCCCAAATCAGCATTAGCCCAATTAGCGTCTCCTTAATGCACTGGAGCTACTTATCAGAGGAATACTGAAGTACATGAGCCCATTAGAAATCACCAGCCTCAGTTCGAGCAGGAGATTGGGAATGCGATGCAGATCCCCATAAACAAAAAGCATGTTTTGTTTTGTTTTAAAAAACCAGAAGACAGCCCCGTTATTTTCAGACTGAGACCGCCTATGAAATTTATCTGTATTTATAGCTATAGCCCAGATTTAGTAAGGGACAGAACAAGAGAAAATGTTTTTTCAGAGTTCATCCTTTTTCTATGCCATCAGCAAATTTTTTTATCCAGCTGATTTTCTTCTGGAACTAAAATATTCAATGGCGACATGACAGGAACCTGAGAGAGACTATTCAGTTATTAACTGTCTAATTCTGATGTGTTTCCAAAAGTATGTTTGAGGGTTAAAATCACTATTGCTCACCTTTGAAGGGTTTTATGGTGCTTTTTTAGCATTCTGTCAATAGTCTTTGTACTTCAGGAGGAGCATCCTTCCAGGTTTTGGTAAATTAATTGCTAGCCTAGCAAGAACATTTTTATGTATTACATGTTTTTTCCAGAGGTGGTCAGGAACTTGAGTGATTTATTTTTCATATTTTTTTTCCAATAGAAAATACAGGTTGTTTTTTTTCTTCCCCTCCCCCCTGTTGTCTTTTTTTTCCAATCGAAAAAGCAGTTTGGAAAGTTAAGTTTTGCTTAAACACTTTAATTTTTCTATTAAGAGAATTCACCTTTCGGTGGCTGCTTTGCCCAGAAGGCATGTGTCAATTCTGCTTGTTCCTTGCAGAGGCAGCAGGGAAAGCCGGCCGGGCTTTGGGGAAGGAGAGGCTGGGCACACCGCCCTCACCTGCCTCGCTGCAAGGCTCTTGCGAATGTCGCTTCCTGAGAGAAACAAGTGAAGTCAATAACAACCTTCCCAGTAGGCAACTGGCAAGCCAGGGGAAATATAATTTCACTGATCTGAAAAAGATCCTTTTCTGGAAAATGTTACCCATGAAACTTTGGTGTTTGCCTTTCTTACTTTGTCTTGATTTGGAATAAATTACTCCTACCCTCTTCAGAAACACAAGATTTTTTTCAGGGAAAGTTTTCCATTTTCTGTATGGTCTTATTTTTCTCCCTCCTAATTTTTTCTTCTATATGCTCATTCTTCCATTGTCTGTTAAAGGAATTTCTGGGGGTGTTATGGCAGGGTAAGAAGGGTTAGCCAAGATCAATTTTATACTAACTAATGACATTTAAAATATGTGGAATGGAGATCTCATCAGAAAATTGGTTGTTGTTGGGCATTCATATGGCAATCTACATATTTTTATTGTTGTTTACGTAATTAAAGAAGTTAAGGGGTAGTGGAAAATTTTATATTGAAGTGGAAATTTTATATTAGCATATGATGCATGCTGGAAATGTCTTTTTTTCTCCTGCTTTTTTTTGCAGCCAGTACAAGGCTTTGACTATGCCAAGCAGCACTTAGGTCAGCAAGGAGCTGAAGATGAGGTTTTACCTGTAACTCAGGAGACTGTTGTACTTCCACTTCCAGTTAGAGATGCTCCCGCCTCCCAGGAGAGAGAACTTACTCAGGATGGGAGCACCATCAAAACTGCCAAATCCAATGAAACAAGGAAAAGGTATGGACTGGCATGTTTCCGCATGGGGGTGGAAGAGGGTACATGCTGCTGGTTGCTCAGGAAAAAAACTAAGGTTTGGCACCCAGGCTCTGTGTGTGGCAGATGGTTCCTCCATGATGTATATTCTTGGCATAACGCTGGTCTGCGCTGGATGTGTAAGTTTGCTGCAAAATACAAGATAAAATAAAGTGAAGTCTTCACAGATTGTACATGCATAGAGGAGGTAAATGGGAAGTGGCTCTCGTATGCATGCTGGTGTTGTATGAGAGAGGAACCCAAATGACACAGGGGATCTGGAGCATGAACACCGATTATTTCTGAAATGAACCAAAAGACAGGACCTCAGCCACTGTAAGTTGCTGTAGCTCCCCTGACAGACTCTGTCATTCCAGAATTGGACCCAGTGTCTTCATTAGCAGAAGAGCAAGCCCTAAACATCCGCTAAATTATGGAAGACCTCTAGATCCAAAGCATCTACAGCAGGACAAAACTTTTGAGAGTGTAAGAATAGGCTAGATAACGTCCGTGTCTAGGGTAGAGTGTCCCAGGTTTGCAGCGTCTTCACAGGAAGCCTACAGTGTTGTAGGATCACAGATTAGGAAGTCCCCAGAAGCTATCTGGCTCTTTCTCTTCTTCACTGCAGGGTCAAATACACCCCTAACTCAACCTTATCTACCTTTTTTTTTAAAGTCTTCCAGTGGTGGGATGATCACAGCCTCCTCAAGCAATCTGTTCTTCACTACCTTTCCCATTAGGAAGTTTTACTTCATGTCTAGCCTCAATTATCATCAGAATAGCTGAAGGTCATTATTTCTTGTCTCAGTCATCTCAGGCAAGGAAAGCAGATTATCCCTTTATATCCTAGCTGTTTTGCATGCTTTAAGTCCATTTTTCTTTGACCCGCTCTCCTTTGAAATTAGACTGGAGCATCATCAACTTTTTATAGCTGAAGAATGATACTGAAGGGAAAAGAGAAAATTAAAACTGTTAGGTAAACAGCCTGAACAGAAGTAACAGTTGTTGCCTAGTTCACTGGCATTACACAGTCCTTGCTTCTTGAAGGGACTTCATAACATAAAGAAGAGTATCGGGATACTGCAGAGAAATTATATAGAAAATCAAGTCTTCATAGTTGAGTCGCCTCATCTTGTACTTGTCAACGCACCGTGATATTTGTCCGTTTGGAGTAACGGAAGAGCTTGGAAAGCTCGGCACAATATTGCTGTATGCTGTGACAGGGTCACGCCGGAGCCATCTGCAGCTGCAGGAGGCGTCAGCCCGCGTGGCGCAGGGCTGGAGGAGCCAGTGCTGCTGCTCTTCCTGGGGGTAGACCTCCCCATTGGTCATAAGATGAGGTTTTTCCTTACAGAAAAATGGAAACAGAAGGATCCGGAGCTGGTGTCTGGTTTGGTGTACTTCTCTGGTTGTATAGTAAATCACCTGGAATATGGAGAGAGCTGTCTGCAAGGAGCACCAAGAGAGAAGAGGAAACCAGCTGAGAACTCCCCTGGTTCCTGCAATTGCTTCGCTGGGTTTAGGTGTAAACTGTTGTTCTGCCCTTTAATGTCAGTGATGTGTTGTTCACACCATAAATCACTCGAACCGTGAGAGTCAGGTTATATAGCCTGTGCAACCAAGAAGCACTTGTGCCTTTTGAGTCTTCTGTCCTCTGACGAAATGACTGACAAATGGAAGATGACCATGCCACCGGCTGTCGTTGCTGGTGCTGGACCACCACAGGTTAAGCCTTTGCAGGAACTGTTCTTTAAAAAATGTTTTGAAGCCTCTCCAAAGCCATGTGTAAACACACACAAAAAATGTAAACCAGGCCTGTTAATTAATCCTATAACAAAAGTGATTAAGCTCTTCACTCAGTCCTTTGAATGAGTGCAGAAATCCCCCTCTACTAAATCTGCACAATTTTAAACAAACGCTGATAAGCAAACTTGATCCAGGAAATCACAGGAAAGTTATTCTCATTATAAAATGTCTTGAACCTTGGTGCCTTCCTAAGCAAATAACTAAGAGCTAGTTTTGCCTCCTTCAGGGTGATTACTTGAGTAAGTGAGAACATGCAGAATTTTAGCCTTTTTTCATTTCCAGGAGCTGTGTCTGGGGATGGAATTTAATGGTTTCTGAAGATGAAGAAATATTTCTTGACCTTTATGTATTTGCTCTTTCGTGCAGGCTGCTTTGCAGCCTGGAAAGGTCAATTTAAATCAGACCGCCATGAAGTGGCTGGTAACTAATCAGAATATCTTCTCTGATATTACCACTGAAGGAATCTTCACAGTTAACAATACGATGGCCACTTAAAAAGGATGACTATTTAGATCAGTGGCAGCGGAAATCATTGTGCAAGCTATCCATGGTTGCTCCTTTCCTTATTCCCAAGTGGAGCAGGTTTTCTTCAGGTGTTGGTCTGTCCCTGGATGAATTTTTTTTACTGGTCTGGGATTATAGATTAGCAGTGCCAGACAGGTTTATAGGGAAGGAATGCTACTTTCCAAGAATATTTGTTCTCAATAGAATTTCACAAGAAAATCCTCAGGCTGGGCTGACCTGAGCTGTGTTGCATGCTGAGTTCTCCTGAAACCCTGTAGTTGGAAAGAGCCTTTCTCAAATTATATATATTTCCACCTAGGTTGTCATCAAAAGAGAGTCCCTAAGGATTACTTTTCTCATACTTGTCCCTTCCTGTTCTGACCACAGTAAATGCTCTCTACTTACACCAGACAGGGCAGTCAGAACTGGAGGTAAATGAAAGTTTCAGGCTGGCAGTACAGTATTGGCAATAATTTACAGGATGGTTTTTACAGTTGTTTTGCTTTAGCACCATTTTCTGGATATAAAGCCATTGTGACAGCAATAGAACTTGATTTGATTTTTTTCTCTGTAAATGAAAGTCCTTGTGACCAAGTCCTTTTTTTTTTTTTCTCCACTGCAAACTCTTTACATTATCCTGTCATTGGCCATGACAATCCAGTGATTGCAGATAGGTGCATGAGTAACTATACAGGTCCTGTGGACACTTTTCATTCCCATTGTGGCAAGTTACACGTGTAGAAACAATGTGACACCATGTCTGGATGTGGAGGAGCACCAAATTTAGCATTTTCTAATTTGGCCTGCTTTTCTCAACATGTGCATTAGGATTTGAGTAATTTGCCCACCCCCAAAAGAAGAGAACTTCTGCTGAGAGCTTGCTCCCGGTGCAGCCCAGAGTTACGCTGCTAATTTCTGTTCTTGCTCCTCGTTGGGACTGAATGCTTGCAGCAGTTCTGCTCTGCCCTCCCTCCTCACCCTCTGCGGGGACCAGTTCCAGGGCAAGGATATGCAGTGGCTGAGTAAAACAAGCATTTTCTTATGAGTTTCAGCAAATAATGGTGCTGGTTAAACCAGGTTACGTGCAAAATGGAAAAAAAGGAGAATTTTCTTATCACATTGTGCGTGCGTATGTGTAAAGTGAGTGAGTGAACTTTGCATTGTGACTGACAAAACAGTTGAGTGTAAATGCAGGCTAAATAATAATGGAATTAGTTTAGCCATATACACAAAAACAAAGGTCTGCTTTATTTTAGCTGTATAACTGACACTGAATTGATAACAGGATTTTTTGTCCTCTGCAGTGCCGCTTCTGTCATTGTGGGGGTTGTGCATGAGAAGCGGTTGCATTCGATGCCACTAAGATGCCTATCGACCCCAAACTAATAGAGAAGTCGTGTTCTCCTACCGTCGCTCTGTTCCTGCCTTTACTGTGTTTCTGTGTGCAGTTTATATTCTGTCTCCTTTTGGTACAAAATCAGACTTGAAAACTCAGTGATGCAAACTGTGCGAATGAAATAACCTTGAAATAAGGTTTATAAGGAAGAACTCACCGCCTCCCTTGTTGCTATGGTTACTTGCAGCCGGTCCCCGAGTCAGAACGGCTCCATCATCAGCAACGGGTCGGGAAAGCCCAGCTCTGGCCGGAGTTCTCTCCAGAAAGTAATGGCACCGCAAAAAGTGACAAAAGACGAAGGAAGGAAAAGAAACGGTGAGAAGTGTGTCTCGGTGAAAGCCGCTTGCGGTCGCCTCTGTAGCCATACCCACGCAGGCACTAACTATGTTGAATCCATTTTCCTATACCTTCCACAGTACTTAGGCATTTTCTGTTCGTAGCTGGTTGTTTTGGGTTTTTTGGTGTTCCCCCCCCTCCCCCTTTACTGCTATAGCTGTTTCTTAACCCCCCATGAAGCAGTATGGTGTTTACTCTTTGTGTGGGCCTTTGCAAGTTTTCTTTCTTTCTTTTTTTTAATTTATTTTAAATACCAGTGAACTAATGAAGCCATGATGCTGCTTAGTAGGTGGACAGGGTTTACAGCTTTTTTTTTTGTGTAGAATCTGAAGATACTTATTTCCATTACTGCTGTTGCTAAGCTGGCCCAGATCTGATGAAGATGAATTAATTAGGTAAAAATTAATTTGAGAAAGTGCGAGACGTCCAGAGCTTTAACTTTCTATCTTTTATCATCCTTGTCATACCTTTTTGTTATTAACACTTACTGGCAGCTTTTCCTGATGCACCTAGGATGTTACGCTGGATGTTTTTTACAAGCCCTTGGTTGATGGTGGCGACCTTGAGACTTGAGATGTATCAGGAACATCTGATGAGAGTAGAATTCAATCCCCTTTCTTCCTTGCTTTTCTTTTGTCTGTCTCTCTGCTTATTTCTTCTGAGTTACAGCTTTGCTTCCATAGCTATATTTTCCATATGAATAGAAAACACTGTGGCTGAACCAATTGATCACTTTGCTCTAAAGGGAGGGAATTAAACTGGATGTGGTCTCATCAGATTCTGTCATGAACACAAGTCTGTAATTCTTCTTTGTCAAAAATGGAAGTGTGGGTGGAAGGACTCGGATAAAAAGAAAATCTTAGTGTAGATCTCTTCTCCTTTCTCCAGTAAATCGCCTGAGTAACCTCTGTGGAGCGCTCTGATGGCAGCCCTGGTATCACATCATATCATCTCTTGATGATCATTATGCCTAATACTAAAGTGTCACACAAAGGCTTTGCTGCTTTAGCAGGAATACAGCGTGATACAGAGACAGATACAAAGCACCAGAGATGGCCTCTGTTACGTACAGCAAAATCATTCAGCGTTTTTTAAGTGTCCTCTGTTCTTTCCATTCATGTACCATAGAGCATTGCATCTTGTGGGGACCATATAATTGATATAACTCTGTAGTACTCTGTTTTTAAATCAGCTTCACTGAGATTTATGCGCATTTGCAAATTCAGACAGAGAAGTGAAGTTGTTCATTTTCTTTTGTTATGTGTTTGTCACCAGTACTGCTTTCTTCTGACAGACCTGTCACTTTACTGATAACTCCAGACCTGTAATAGTAAGTATTCTGACTGGTCTTTCTCAAAGAGGTCTTTTTTATAGACAGCATAACAAGATTTCATGGTTCTAAGTTTCAAGGGTCGTAATTATTTTTTCACTGTTTCAAATGTTGCTCATTTTATGAGACAACAACATTCATGGTTTCCAGAGTTAAAAGCTGTAATTTATGCTGGTTTTTTTCATCCCTACCCAGGAAAGCCAATATTCAAAAACAGTGTCAGGTGGCGTTTACACATGTAGGCAAAATAATTTAGTGAAGGTATTTTTGTTTTGTTTTGTTAGGTTTTAAATCTTCAGAGAAAATTGGTAAGAACTCCCAGTTTCTTTGTTACACAATTGACTAACACCTAACATCCTTTCTTCTGATCTGGACTGTAGTGTGTTTCTAGAACGTACACATGCTGCTTCAAGAAATCTTTCAATGTAGTATGAGAGAATACTGACCCTTTATTTTAAATCTTAATTTCATTATAATTTTAGCTTCAACTTTATGCGCTTTTCAAGTTACGCTGGAAAACCAATAACTGCTTTATTTACATGTTTATTTTACCTTCTGTCTTCTGAAAGAAAGCCTGAATAATGATGTAACTTAATATGGTCAAGGTGCTCCTTGCCTGAAGCAGCTAAGTGATTTCTAGTTCTAGCGCCATAGGGAAAACATCTCCAGCGTATACTCCATTCATACTATGTATTCTTGTCATTTGTTCCTACTGCATGCTGGCACCAAGACTTTGAGCTCCTGGGGCAAAAAGGAAGAGCAGTATTTGCCATTTTAAAAGTAGTAGTACTGCATATATACAAAATATGGGAAAGAGATAGGCTTTTTCTGTCTGACTATTCTGGCTTCGAAGGAACCTGTGCGTGAATCACCTTATTTGCAGAGCCCTCCTGGTAGACTTCAGCCACTTCTAGAGGAACTTCTTCACTTGACTGCCATGGCCCTATAAAGAGTTGCCTGGTAGTTTCCAGGCATAGATATGAAAGGGAATAAATACATTGTTCCCTGGTAAAGAGATGGGGAATTTTTACCTGTAGGTGTATCTTTTAAGATATGTTTAGGAGAGTTTCCTCATACAACCCTTTCAGAACAGCTTCTGAGAAGGAAGGAAGACGTGGACATGGGAGATGAAATGGCCTCCCCCTTACCAGAATTACAGAGCTGGCCCCACATTTATTCTTAAATGCATGTGCAGATGTGTTTTTGACTTCTGAGTTGCATGCTTCCAAATGCCCGACGAAATTAAAAAACAAAAATCAAGGCACCCGTTACTTTTTGTCACAGAGCTTATGCTTTGTTCCCCAGTGCTATGATTACAAACACTGTTGTCATCGCTGATATTTTGTTCTTTTTGCAGGGTTTTCTCTTTATCCAGCATGATTAGCATCAGTAGAATGTGTTGGCTGTTTTTCCTTCCAGTTTAAGAAAGAAGCTGCTTTTCTCCTAGTTTGTCTGAACCTGCTCCAGCTCTCTAGCCTGGTTGTAGGCTGACGCCTTTAATGCGCATGTCAGCAAAAGCAGCAGCATATTTTCTTCTCTGAAAAGCAGCATCTTTAAAATTGGAATGAATCCCTTGATGGTCACATGTTTGATTTGGGGACTCCAAGTTAGAATGGCTCATTAGTTGCCATAGTTACAGACCAATTTTAGATTCTATTTCTTGCTGACATTTAGTTACACGGAAAAATGACAGCACTGGATGTTACCTCAGTACATAAACTCTATATGGCTTGTATCAAAATTGACTGCAAATGGAGTGTGTGAGGGCTGAGAGTGAACAATGTGAAACCAGCATAGACTGACAGGCTTGGCCTGAGGACCTGATGTTTTGGAGGATCTGGAGAACTCTTTGGCCAAGCCTTATTTCTACAGAAAACATGAATAAAATATCTATTTGTATTACAATAGTGATAAACTTTGGTAAGATAATTGCATTTTTTCCTTTTGTTTTTCTTGGAAGACACTTATTAGTATTTTAATAGGAAGTTTCCTTTCTAAAAGTTGATGAGTTGTGCTTTCATTTACTTTGGGCACTTAAAAAAAAAAAAAGAAATTAAGCCCTTTTTTTTAAAAGTGCCCAACTGCATATGTTAGAGGATTGTGAGATGAATGAATCGGCCAACAGAGGTACGGGCAATTTCCGAGACAGGTTTGTAAGACAGCGTGGAAGAGAAAAACAGGATATTAGCACTTTCACCTATCATTTTATCAGGCCAAACATCATTCAGGGAGAAGCAAATGGCTGAACCCACACATACTTGAAGAACTATAGCAGCCTACAGTAAAACCTTTCCTTTCACCAGCTCCTCACAAAATGAAGCCAGTCAAAGTTATATAGGTTGTTTTTCCAACTTTAAGTACTTGATCTTGCAGCCTTCCCATTACCATCTTTGGGAGGGCATGATTGCTTGTTTGCTTTGCGAAAAACAAAAGCTTTAGTTTGCTAGCAGTTCTTAATGAAGCCTGTGTCTCCATACCTTTTGGGCTGAGAACTTGTATAGTTGAGCCCAGTTTTGTACGTGAACCTCATCGTCACAAAAGGACACACATCACAGGTGGAGATGCACAAGCAGCATTCCCAAAGAGTCAAACTTCCTTGTGTAAGAAACCTTCCTTTCCTCCTCCTAGGAATCCCAGCTGGAACACTTCTTCTCATCATCCAAGTATTTGGACATTGTCTTTAAAAATAGATGTAACTTTTCAGAAGCCATTCAGTCAAGGGCCTCACTCCTTTCTAAAATATCGGTCTCTAAGACTATAATTTTCTCTGTGCAGGCAGAAGCTGTCACATAAATTTTTAATTCTCTTTTCCTTTATTCTTCATAGGGATATCTGAAAATCAGGTGTCTGCAGGAACAAAGTACCGGGGAGGAAAACTTAGCTGTATTATTGGCTTAGCTAAAATCAAAGGGATTTTTGGATGTAATTCAGCTAAGCTATGATATACTGCCTCCTTTATTCTACAGAAGTGTGGGCCACCAGTTTTCACACTGTCTGATGTGGCTCAGCGTCAGAGCCAGCTTTTCTGAATTTCTGAGCAGTTGTCTGTAGTGACTTAAATTAAAATGAAATATGGCAACAGCAATTGAATCCAGTAGCAGTGATGTAGCAGTCTGCTTTGACACAGAGTTAGCTGGAGGATCTGGTGTATCCCAGCAAACATCCAGCACCCTTCATCTGCCTTTTCTGTGCTGGGTGGGGTGAAATACAAGTTAGAGTGGAAAGGGCTTCATCTTGCCAAATTTTGATCTTTTAAAACTGGCTACCTAACCTGACCAGGTAGGCTCTCCAGTGACTCCAGAGGGCCATAGCTAATTGGAAGAGATCTCTCTGCTCTGGAGGTACTTGCCTTTCTCTTTCCAGTAAGGAAGGAGCCCAGACAACTGCATTGGAGCATCTGGGCAGATTTGAAGTGAGATGTTTCCCTTTCATGATGCCTGTGTCTCTGAAAGGCTGAGAAATCAGAGTGCTAGAAATAATTTATGGTGCAGAGAGAGGAGTCTATTCTTTTCATCATTTATTCCCTCATCCTGAAGCATTAGCTTCATTTGCCCCACAAAGGGTGTTAGTGGGGATCTTGACCTAACTCTTCACCTCCTCACAGTAAACTCCTAGGCTTTTTTGGACTAATTTCTTGACATTTAACCATGGGGGAGAAGAATCCACACATTCAGCTGAAATGTCTTATATTGGTACTAGTTACTATTCTCCTTGAGCCTCCCAGAAGCTTTACATGTTGATTCTTTTTTTTTTCTCCAAAGATTTCAGCTTGTGTGACATAGGCTGATATTTCCCCATACTGTTTCCATTTCTGCCACTTCTTTTTCTTGTGTGTGTTTGTTTTAAATATAGAGAGCATTGTGACCCTGCTAGCATCCTGCTGGTGACAGTGAACCCTTTGTTTCTTCAGACGTAGCCAATAGCATTTCCCACCGCTTTCCCCACTTGGTTTTGGTTTGCAAGAGGCAGCCAAGTGTTGTAACCTATTCTGTCAACTTCTGAGCCATGTTTCTGAGCCTCTTCGCACTCCTACAAAAGCAAAAGGTGCCAGTGCTCCACTGCCTCTTTCCCCAGTGAGGGAGTGGGAGAAAACGAGCACCTCCAAGCTGCCCATACTGCATGAGTGGGGCCACCCAGGTGCTCTATTCACAGGCGTGGTAGAACTTGCGTAGCGTAAGGGGAAAATACTTTGTTTGGCCTTTTTTAGGTCAGCATGGCTAACCCAGCTTGGTTTGTTTTGTTTTTTTTTTTTAAGCCAGTCTTTTTGATTGCTTTTCTCATGGCAAGAAAATACCTTATTCTACGTTGCTGAGGTGCCTGTTGCAGCAGACCTCTGAAGGAACTGGGATCTGCAGGTGGTTGCACAATTAAGTATTTTTTGATTCACGTCTGCCTTCCCCTCCGGATGAGTTTTACTCTGCCACTAATTGAGTCTGACAGCAGTTCTCATCCAAGCAACGGTGCAAAGACTGTGTAGATGTTCGTGCCATCAGATCCAGTGGCAGTCTGGGTGTTGTGATCTTTCACTAACATGCCAGCATTGAAGAAGACAAATGTACGGTTTTATTGTGCAAACAGAAAACTATTTCTGCAAAGCTTTTTTAAACTCACAGAGCACTACTTTCTTAAAGAAGTGGCTTCCGTTGTAGGTTCTCATGCCTTCCCTATCTTGTTGGTATAGTCATTGTCCTTGTCAGTTAAATATTTTTTTTTAATTATTGAACATGTTTAGGATGGTATTACAGAAGTGCCAGCCAAGAAAAGGGGCTGATGGATTGATTCTCTACAAACATTATGAAATACATGGTCTCTTTTTGAAAGACTTTGATATTTAAATAGATGAGGCAGATGTGGTTTGAGGAGAAGACATAACCACAGAGAGATATTCTTTCTTCTGCTTATAAGGACAAGAAACCTTCGTAGAAAGTGAACGAAATGAGCAGCTAATAGAAGAGTAGACACCCCATGCATATAGTTTCATAAAAACCCCTGCAAATACCAGTTTAGAGATCTCAAATGACCTGCTCAGGTAACTCTTATTTCAGGATCCCAGGCAAAGCCAAGACTGCAACACCTCAGATACGTGGCCTGATATTTAGCAGATTTCACCTATGAGAAAATAATATCCAGGAGGAATCATGAGCTGCTTCCATTAGTCTGTAAGCCATCTGCTTCTCTGAAAATATAATATTTGTGCTGTTCATGAAAAGCTTGGAATTGCACTGTCTCACAGTTGGGTGTATTTTGGGAAGGGTGTGTGTGTGTTTACATAAGTATGTTTTCTGTTACACTGCAGTATCTTATAGAGAGGTATTTCAGTCCTGAATAGGTTCAGATACTGATGTTAGGAAACTTGTATTTTAGTTATAGGCTTATAAAGTCCTTCAGAAGCACATGGGGTTTTATTGCTAAGAGCTCTTGTTCATACCTTCCTGGAGTTAGCCAGCTGACAAATAAAATTATTTACATGATGTTGAAAATTTCTAATTTTTTTCTATTTAGAGAGAGTTTCTCTAAAATGAAAATTATTTCCTCATTATTAATTTATTCATTCAGGAGTCAGGATTTCTGTTTGAAATACTGATAGGCAGGCACTTTCCTAAGGAGATAGTCTTTTAGATCTGTGGCATAGTTTGCTCTTTGTCAAACTACAGGTTTACACTATAGGTATGTTTGCATTCCCTTCATACAAAATAAGTCTTTGAAAATTTTTAATGCTTCATTGAATGACCTGAGAAAAGGCAGAGCATGTCTGCCTCCTTGCGAGTGTTTCCTAGGTTTTGGCTTTATGCGTTTTTCTCCATTGATGTCATTCTTTTTTCTGAGGACTTCCAAAATCAGTCAAATGGTTGCTTCTGTGCAGGACAGCACATATCTTTGTTTCAAGTATTTTGCTGTAAGGTTACCTGATCCACAGGTAACTTAAACTTCCTTACTCTTTTTTTACAGGTAAGTATTTCAGTCCTCCTTTTCTTCCTTCCAATGTACTTTGATTTGGGAGAGGGGAAGAAAGACAAGGTGGAGGGAAAGAGAGAGGGAGAAGAAGTCTTGTGCGGCCTTCGTATTGAAATCTTAGGCTGACAAAGTATAACTTTTTTTTTTTTTTTTAATATAAATTAGTAACTAGATAAAACCAGAATATTCTACCTGGCTAATTGTATCTTAACGGTTCCAAGCTAGAGTTCCACAGCCCTGTTGCACTGGCTGGGGGACTGGTGGCACCAGTGAGTAGCCCCACCTGCTGGCATTGCCGGCTGGAAATGGTGCAGAACTGCACCGAAACTGGAGGTTAGCATCCCTGAAGCAGCTTTCATCTAGCAAATCTTGTATGCTAATAGCTGTAGTGATGTGGAGATAAAGCTTCAGTGATGGTCCTGCTCTTCAAAAACCCAGTGCCATGCTGATCTTCACTGCAATTGGCACTCAACCTTAATAAACGATTGCTTTGGTTATAGCTTCATGTACTTCAGTCACAGGAAGATTAGGAGGAGTAATTCAATCTCAGTGGATCATATGGCATGAGATATCTAGCATGAGGTGTTTCAGAGATGGGAAATTACTGTTAAGTAGGTGATTAAGTCAGTTTTTTGACCTTTTCTGCCGCCAAACTTCTAAGTCTCGCTATATGTGCACGTAGACAGTGCAAACGAGTAGAACAATGAATCCATAATAATGTTGGGATGCATCTGTTTAAAAACAGCAATTAAAAGCATCACTTTAAGTCAGTGTTGCTAATTATAATAAGCAAGTGTGCTTATTTTGAGTGACTGTAAAAAATATCTGGGCAGTTATCTGAAGTTTCCCGTGTCCGGCAGTTACTCGCCCAGCTGAGGTGTTTGGATGGGTGCACTGGCCCGGGGAAGGGATACACAGCAGAAACAAACACTCCAGGACTCCCAATTTTCTCTGGTTTGTTTTTCTAAAGTTTAGAGGTTGCCGTGGTTCAATCGTGTTACAAATGCTTGCTGTAAACTCTCTCAGAAAGAGATGGATAGGAGCAAATAATACAACTCCCACAATACTTGCTTATGGTTCACTGCCAAGGCAAACTATAGCAGCATGCCAGTAACTGCAGATCACAGATTCTTTATTACTCATCAGTGAAAAAAAGGGCAAGGGAAAAAAACTGCTTTTATATTATAAATGCCAATTAATGAACAAATGCTAAGCTAAGGTGGAATAGACTTCCAATTTTTAGTCCCATTTGGCTATTAATTCCATGCCAATAGCACTGCAGGAGATGTGCTCACCAATGAGAGGGCTGATACTGAGGTTCCTCTTTGGTGTTAGCGTACCACATCAGAAGTAGCTGTCATCTGTGATTCCTGATTTTCTTTACCCTCAGTTTTTCTTTTGTTTAATGAGTCTTTGAACCAGAGGAATTCTGTTTAATTAAGCAACTCTTGGTTTCTGATCCCGAAATGAGGTCTGAGGAGACAACCCACGCATCTGTAGCTCATCGTGCTCTCTGCGGGTGCCTGGAGATCACTGCTGAGGTCTCAGCAAGCGCCGTCTTTCTGAAACACTGGGGTGGAAATGCAGCTGCTCTTCTTGGTGCTTTCCACTTGAAGGAGGGTACACAGAGCATGTTTGGAAAGAATGATGTTTTGCAAGTTGATGCTTAGCCAGGGTTTTTGGGCATGCCTGGTTCGGGCAAATGCTGAGACAGGCGGCAAAGGAGAAGGGATTCTACAGCTTCTTGGTACTTGGACTGCAGATGAAATACTATCCAGGCTCACCTAAGCTGTAATCATCATGAGAGACCATCTTTTTTGGTGAAAAATACAATTCAGACAACCTTTTTCTCTCTTGGAGATAGTCATGTCATAACGGAGGTACCTTCTTAGGGTAGTGTGGAAGTTTTGGTGGTGAATTACAGACAAGACCCATCTTCCAGAACTGCGTCTGGTGACTTACATGAGAACTGAAATGATTCAAAATGCCCCCAGGGGAGAACATCTATGCTTCACTTTTATACTCACTGTAATGTAAATGCCTTCCTGTTGAAGTGCGGTCTGTGACAGGCAAGTATCTCTTGGTTCATCTGATTTTGCTGGTGTGGTGTCCTGGCGGCGTGGTCGTCAGTGGGAGTCTGGCAGTTAATTTCAGTGAGCCAGGCTTGTGATCCGCTCGCTCCGGTGAGCATACGATTTCAGAGTGTTTGAACAACCCCAGGAGGGATGAGGGGATTTCAGACCCGCTAAAGACTCCATCGTATTTGGACAGTTCCGTGGAGCTGGACAGACAATATTTAATGATAAAGTGATTTAACCCATATATTTCTAAAAAGCTCAAGTAGTGTCAACTCCAGACCACACTGAGTCCAGACAGAAAGATAATAAGCTTACTCAGTGGGTTCATATTTTATGTTACCACTGTCAAATATTTTCTTACCAAAATCATTTGCTGTCTAAACTGCTGAGTTTATACAAGTCCATTGTAATTTGTGTAGTGATAAATATTAAACCAGAGTATATTTTCAGAGGAAATAAATTTAGAGCAGGCCTCTCTGTTCTTTAGCAGAGGATCTCTGCTCCTGTCAGTTAGGAGATGGAGCAAACATTCTTCCTTCTAGTAGCATAATTATTCAAAAATGTTTGCAAGGATCTCTTTGTAGAATTTGTGCTCGTGCTTTAGAGTCATTCTTTTATTCCAAAATGAGGATAAAAGGTTTAAGATTGAACAGCTTGACAAGGTGATGTAGGTTTACAAACAAGATTTGGAGGAGAAAGGGCCCGATTGTATGTGAAAGTTATCCATTTAAATAGAAATCTAAACCTAAAGATGCTTCACCACACCATTTAATTTTAAGGATTTTCAGAACCCTTCTCCTGTCTTTTAAGAAATTTTAATGGTTAACTTTACAGCCACCTGAGGTACTGCTTTGCAAAGCAAAAAAACCCCATAAACTTGGACACCATCAGTTTCTTAAGCATGTTTTAACACACAACACTAATGCTTTCATTTTAACAGATGGCATTTTTAGCATTAATAACTTTTGCTAAAATCAGTGGGTTTATTTTTCAAATTTTGAGAATGCCCATGCTTTTGCAGTATCAGACACCAAAAAAGCTGCAGTCTTGGGTTAGATCAGGTGTAACTACTGATGCCTTGGCATGGGGAGACATATGTGTGTGCACGCATATAATGTCTTTTCCATGTGAAACCTAGGAAGACATGTACTTTGACTTTCATTGTCATTTTCACACAATTTTCTGTGTCATTCTTTTTCTCCTTTTCTTCCATCTTATTAGTGCAGATTGGAAATCAACCTTCTTTGGGGGAGTGCCAGATAATCCTATGAATGCATAAAGTTATCTGTAATCTAATGGGATTTTTTTCCAGTGTAAAGGTCTCCCAGGTCTGCTGCTTGAGTGTACTGAGCACATCATTAATCTAAAGCATGTGCTCACGGAACTTCACCTTGAACATGCAGTAAAAATATCTGTGTCTTTATGCTGAATAAGTCTGATGTGCTTTAGTGCCTGTAAGTGATGAAGAGGAAGGAGGCATTCTCTTTGATAACATCGCCAAATCTGCTATTGACCCCTTCGACACCTCTTCTGGATCGGTACAGCTGATAGCTATCAAACCTGTGGCACTACCTGCTGTTCATGCTGCATCAGATAGGAGCCAGGAATCTGCCATCATTAATGGAGAGGTAAGGACTCTCTGATAATGTCTCCAGCTGTCTCCTTGGCTACATTGACAGGTGGAACAATCTTAAGCCCGTTAGAGTTGAGGACTGGTAAGAGCTTTTCACCCTGATGCTATATAAAGTCCCATTAGCATTGCGGGCTCAAATCTGAGAATTTAACATCTGTCCTTTGACAATGCACCTATGAATGCATGCAACCTCGAAAGAGGAAATTTTTCTATATTCCTACCTTCCCAATATCCTTCTTTCCTATCATATTTGTTTTAACAAAATGAGTAGTGAAGACAGAGAGCAGAATAAGATCTTCGTCTACATGAATTCTGCGGCTGAGCATGGAAATGTATATAGATCGTCTGGGTGCCAAGCTGCTCCTTATGTACTGAGCAACACATCTCATTCAGAGCAAGAAGGGATGCAACAGAGGTGCAGTTATTTCCTGGGAGCAAAGTGGGGATGGCATAAGCATCTGATCCAGGTGCTGGCCAAAAATCACACTTCAGCTCCAATACTTGTATGATTATTCATGTTTTTATGTAGATTTAATCAAGACTGGTCCATTTACAAAGGACTGAGGCTTTTATATAGTTGTTAAACATGATGGGGACAAGCTGGAGAGGTGTCTTGTTTGCAAACTCTCACTGCAACAGCCATGTAAAGATCAGCCAGAATCTCCCTGATGCTGTGTAAAAGCAACAGGGAGGGCTGCTGCCAGAGACCCAGTAAAAGACAGTGTCATCAGGCTTCCCAGGTGGGCCTGCATCAGAGCGGTCTGTCATGCTCCCTTTCGTACTTACGTTTTAAGCCCTCTTGTGTCTCCAAACTCAGAGAAAGGTTTATCTAGATTTCAGCATCTATTTTCTGTAAGTCAACAGGATGGCACTCCTGGTACTCTCAGCTCTCTTGTACATACATTTCTTGAAATTTGTGAGAAGACTGTAGAATTTGACTCTGGAAGCACAAAGCCCGAGTAAATTGCTCATTTCCATGTAACTGACAATTTGAAGCAGGAGGGAAGTTTTCTCAACACTTAGGAGTGTCCATGGGATCTGACCTGTACCAGGTCTGACCAAACAGCCATTTATTTAAGGATCCTGTCTCTGACAGAGGCCCATAACAGATTTGTAAGGAAGCATATAAATAAAAGGAATATATGATGATATTTCACCGGAATTCTTCCCAGCCATCAGTGGTGACTTATTTAAGGTTTTGTGTAGTCAGGAGCTATGTCTCTGTACTTATGGGACCCTAGAAGAGTTTTCATCGGTGAGTTCTCCCTGTGGTGCTCAAAAGCAAGCACGGTGTTGGGTCACGACAATTGGCTAACATCATCAGTGTTTTTCTTCAGTGGGTGTATCTGAGTCACTGTTGTAATGGTACATAGTTTTTAGGCTAAAATTATTTAACCATCTGCCAAGCCATAAAAATGCAGCGACTCTGTTCACTTGCAGTTCCTTGCTGCTTACAGATGGCACGGTGTGGTACAAAACACGCTCTGTAAAATGACACATGCAGTGCATCAAACACAGTCTGACAATATTGTTTGGAAGTAGCCAGCCCAGCACCATCCTTTAAACGTCTTTTTGCCTTTTAGATGAACAAGGCTTTGAAGCAGAAGTCCGATATAGAACATTACCGCAACAAACTGCGCTTGAAAGCCAAGAGGAAGGGGTACTATGATTTCCCTCAGGTTGATAACAACAAGGGGCTGACAGAGAGAAGAAGGATGTATGAGAAAAACCAGAAAGAACTTGACCACATTTTGGATCCAGATGCAGATGTCTCGTCTCCGTTTGCTGAGCCTAAGAACAGGTGAGACTTTTTATATGCAGTTGTTCATCTGGGAGGACAGTTGATGTCCAGGGGTTGTAGGGAATCAAAGGGGCCATGCTTAAGGAGCCAACTGTTTGTTGTATGGTCAGCTGGTCCCTTCTACTTTATGGAGAAAATTCATATAACCCATAATTATTTATGAAGGTATGTCATCTGGTAAAGCTTTGCTGTGGTTAAAAAGAAAGAAATGAAAAGAAAAAAAAATAAGGGAAGGGACAGTCGCAAGTTCTTGTGAGTCATTTTCCAAGTAAGGTAAATAAAAAAAAGTGCTAGTGATGTTTTTGGTAATACTGAGAGTGGACTTAAGCCAGGAAGTTAGCATCTGAACTTGTTCTTTTGCAAAGTTCAGTGGTGGTGTTATTTTGTCATTATTTTTATCTGAATGTAAGTATTGCAGTAGACATAAGATAACACAACCAGTACGTTGTCCATGTATTTCAGCAAGTCCTGCGGGGATAGTATCTGTAAGGTTGTGTCTGTACCTGTTACTGGTGATCTTCCTGTGCCTTTAACGGAGAAATTCATGATTTGCTCATCTGTGACGTGAAGCTGGCATATTGTATAACGGTACTAATGTTTGATTAACACTCCCCTGTCTCTTGAGGATGGCACACCAGTAGCATTCATTTCCCCATTTTAGAAACGAGAGGGGAGTGTACATGCTGATTCTGCCTGCGCCTGCTGTGGGTGGGTGGACCTGCTCTGCTGCTGGCACTCTCTGAAATGCGAGTTGACACACTGAAAAGAGGAGATCACACCAGTCCTACCCCAGGAAAGGCACAGTATGCAGATTCTGCTTCCTTACGGGTGGTAGAGGTGTGAAAGATTATAAGAGTGTGTTTGCCATTGCGCCTCACCCCACAAGGGCTTTGGTTCTTACTGTAATCAGGGACCAGCAGCAGTTGATCCATGAGAGGAAAAGCGATACTGAAATACATTTCCTCTGGAAATGGCCCTCATGCCTGGAGGTGCAATCTTGCATCCCATCTCCTGGAAAGTTCAGACCAAAGTTTTCCTATAAGCGTAAATCATGATTGCAATCAAAGCGTTGGTGGTGACACAGTCTTTGCACACAGTGCAACTTCAGCAATACCCTTGGGGTACAGAGATGAAAAAAGACTGTGATGGGAAATATAAAAGCAGTGTTGGCTCAGAATATGGGCAAAAGCTGTGATGAGATGAACTTCTATAGGTCTAGAGTTAAATGACTGAGGGATACTGCCCTTGATGGGCCGTTTCCCAGGGTTGCACTGGTCAATGAAGAAAAAAGATGCTGACTTAACTGTATGTTATGTCCTCGCTGGAGGGTCTGGGGCATCATTTCCTCATGCAGTTTTCCAGTGAGGGAGGAATAAATTGCTCCAAGTGCACTGAACAGGTAAGATGCTGAACCCTCAGTACACAGGAGTCTGGCTCTGTCTGCACAGTCTGTCCAGAAGATATAGATGGAACAGCAGAAACATTGATATGGCTGTGTGCTGTACATACAGTGAAGGACTGAGGCATTATTTTGGATGTTTATTATGTGTCGTATGCCATGTAGGAAATGTTTAAAACATTACACATGAAGCTTTAATGCTAGCCATCTGCTTTTTGTTAAATATACTGATGTTTGTTTGTTCATGTGCCAATGTGCTGAAAGGTCCCAGAGTACGTTTTTTCCTGCATGTTTTCTGATGTGTTGTGTAAACCTGTCAAAGTCTATTTGAGATGGTGATCACTGGCATGATATAAACTGCTCGAAGGCAGGTATACTGCTGCAGAGGAATGATTTCATTGTGTAGCTGAACCATAAAAGGCTGACTGCCAGATTTACTTGTTAAATATATAGTCTATATCCCTACATAGGAAGAGAGAAGAACCATTTCTGATGCACTTCCTGTTAAGCCACAAAGCATTTAATGAACTTCACGGATGTTGCAGATGTTTGCAGACAAACCAATTCCAAAGACTATGCTAAAATTTCCAGTCTAAGACCTGGAAATGAACTTGATATGCTGCAACACACATGACAGCATTATTGTCTTCGTTTTTCTAACTAAAAATAAGATGGTTAAAATGGCATACTGCTGGAGGAAAACCTTGAATAAGACTACAAGGTAATGTGGGTTTTGGTTACTGATAAATGAATCAATACCCTTGTATGTCCATAATGAAATAAAATTGCTTTTAAAGCAACCTAGGTTAGCATGAAATTGAAAAGATTTGATTTCTAACATTTTCTGCTTTGAATCATTGTTTATATCATTATAGTTACAGAAATTAAAAACTGATTTTTTTTTTAATAATATCACTTAGGAGTAAGTCAAAGGTTTCAAAGTTTCTAGGGAAAAGGTCTATTCCACTCTTTTCTGTTTTGTATATATTCCACTAACTTAAATCGCATTATTACAGCATTTTCAAAATAGATCAGAAAAATAAAGATGCAGTTGATTACATTACTCAAGATCACCTTTACATTTTGAATTTGTTTTAAATTGTATTTAAAAGTGATTTACAAAACTAAATAATTTTATTTGTTCAGGAACAAACAGCTTTGTGCTCTTAGTACCTTTGAGTCTTCTGTACCATAAAATCCATGTTTTAAAATGTTCCAGTTGTGTTCCCAGAAGGCACTTGCTAACCCATTTGAATGCCAGTTGTTAGTGTTCATACCTCCTTTCTCATTAGTAAAACTTTCTTAAATGAGCTAATTGGCAATCTCAAGGCAATTTTTAAGACCCTACTGATGATATGCACTATTCTGGGATTTTCTTTAATAGTTTGTAATCAGGTCAAGAATTTGCATGTATTAGCTATATATTTGAATCCCTTAGAAAATATATCACAACTGCATCAACTGAGTATTTATGGACCTATTGTAAAACATGCATGAAATTTTAGAGACCTTTAATGTAGGAACATAAAGACTGTCAGATCTGATTAGCCTTGGCATAACCTAGTTCCCCGTGTAATACCGACAGTATAGTCTTGGAAGAAATAAGATAAGACACTTTAATTTATTCAATATTATTTTTATAGGGAAATTTATTGCAAAACCTTCTCTTGTCTTCTGCTTTGGCAGTGCATTTGGGACTTTCAAACATGCATGGAGATTTGTGATTTATAGTCACACAGAAGTTTTTGAAAGTTGCCTTAAAATTAAGTACATGCCTGAGTACTTAGTTTAATCAGAAGTGTGAAATGATTATTTTGTTGTCCTACCTTTTATCCTGTCAGAACTTGTAAATGTCTGTCTTTCTGGATCTCTGCAACCAGTTTCTGCTGCTCTAATCTGTCAAGGCAAAAAGTTCTGTTAACCAAATCTGCAATATCTGAAGAACTATTTCTTATCAGTGAATTCATTTGGACTGTGTTGTCTTTTCATTTCGTTGATGGTTCTTGAGATGTTGAACCATGAAGTCTTTATAATTGCTGAATGGAACAGGTTACTTCATGTGGTTTCCTCTTATGTCACTTACAGAAATGGTCCTAGGCTTTTCAATATCTCAAATATTGTAGTAGATCTCTTTGTAATTGGTTCAGGCCACAGGCTCACTTAACTTTAATACAAGCATTTTTTGGCCTTCAGTCAGATCTTAGCACAAGATTGCATTTTCTCTCAAGTTACCTGGCAAATGTAGAAGAATGTCGGAAAAGTCACCCAAGTCGTCTCCCTTCCATAGCCCCCTTCCAAATTTCTGCTTTCAGCTCTTCTCTGATTCCCACAAGTTGCAGTCATGGCTGAAAGGCTGTTGTGCTCTGACTGATGTTTATTGCCTTTGAAACCCTCCCTTGCTGTAGCCTCAAAATCATCCCGCCACTGTTTTGAACCCCCTACCACAGCAGCAATCTTTTGCCAAGATTTGATTGAAGGGCAAAAAATGCTTGCCATTTTTGAACTTTTCTAATGTAAAAATGTACTTGGATGAATGTGATACACTAAGGATGTTTTTACTTTCACATGAACAACTGAGCAAAAAAATGTTGTGGACACGCAAATTTACTACAACTTTACTACTTGAGTAGTACTAGCTACCCAAGACAACCGTGGGAAAACAAGGAATGAGTGTATGTTTTCAGTCAGTCTGTGAGGGTTAGTTGAGAACTGCTGGCTTCAAGTGCCAGAGGAAGGGACAGTATATCCCGGCAGGTATGGAGAGTTGTCCATCTGACCGAAGCGCAGACGCTGAAGAAGCAGGTCACTTCAAAATCTGTGTCGTTACACCTTTGCTATATCTCTTACTATTGGCTGCTGAGCACAGCGACCAGGGCTGGTCCAGCGGGCCCCAGCTCGTGTTGGGGATCCATCTGATAGCATGACACAAGTATTCAGGTGTAAATCTTACCTTGCACATGAAAGTGTGAATTCAGACATAATCGTGCAACTTCTCTTACTTCATGATGGACATTGTCAGGTCTCCTGTGCAAAATAAGCAACGCGCAGACACATTAGATGACCTGATCTACTTCCAATATTTTGAATGGAATAATTGCACAAAGCAGAAAAATAGCATAACTAGGCAAAGATAACTTGATATCAGGCTCTAACAGCACTGTAATTACTGTATTAATAAATGAAACTGGCATGCCATTATTCGATCTGTTATTGATCTACAATGGGAGGAGCACTTCTCTGGGATATGCAAGAAAAAGACCAATGGCCAGATACACTATGAGAACAACATCTCCTAAACTTTTCTGGTTTAGATGTAGCCTTCTTAAAAGACGTGGCTTAATGAAGCATGAAGTTCCTGTATCACAATTGGCAACCACTCCTGAAGAGTTTATGTATTATCCTGTATCTTTCAGAGGAATGCTATATTTTTTTTTTTTTATATAACCAGTAACAAGGGAAGAAACGGTTGCTTTGGAAAGAATACAGGGTATTTTGGATATTGAGTTATATGCTCTTTCTATTATGAGCACACAGTGGTGAAAGCTCAATGCCTCGGGATGCCTTTGCCCAGCGCTATGCTGGAAGCGGTTTAATTCCAGGGAGTGCAGATCTCTGATAGAGTTGTGGCCAGTTACCAAACTGGCTATCTAAAACCAGCATCTTGCAAGCACTTCCCTCCCACTCCTGTCTCTCTTCCTGTTCACTTTGCTGGGTGTTTGTTTCAGTGGAGCATTATTCCACTTCTTGTTGCACAGGATCAGCAACCAAAATCTCTGCTTCCCACCTGAGTGTGTGGGAGGTCCTATGATTTTTTGATAATAGCACCTATTTAGTTTTTATGAATTTGAATCATGTCAGCTGAGGTTAAAAGGGTTCTGATACCTTCTTTGGGACGTATTTCATCTGATAAGCTCCCACATATGATGTCCATGTCTTTTACATAGCTTTATTTTCTTTAATAGTAAACAAAATTAATGATCTCTTAATAATGTTACTGATTTCTAGCACTTCCATATACATAGAAAGAATATCCTATAATAAAGTGGCATTTTGACAAACCTCATCATTTTAGAATAAAGGTAAGCATTGAAAACTGCTGCCTGTCATTTTTCTTGTTTTCTTTTTGTTTTACTGTTTTCTTGTTTTGTGTTTTCTAGGCAACCGATGAAGAACTCAGTATACAGAAGCAGGCAGTCTTTGAACAGTCCTAGCCCAGGAGAAACTGAGATGGATCTTCTAGTGACTCGAGAAAGACCTAGACGTGGAATCCGTAACAGTGGATATGATGTAAGTTTATCAGATATATGCAGTGAAATTTGCTCAGCAAAGTCTCAACTTACTCCTAAAACCAGGAGACTATTGATAAGCTACAAGCCCGAGTGCCACTGAGTATTTAACATTACAGTACTTCATGTGCAGTCAGCATCCTGAAAAAAGCTCAGGATACTCAGAGCACAGACTCTTTCACGTAGTTTACAGCTGTACATCATTTTACAGTCTGAAATGCAAAGAAACCATTTGCCCTGAAACTCATTATTTGCCAAAGTGTTGAATTTTGAATTTAGATAGTTCTTCTAAGTATGTGGCCACTTTCTTGATACTGAGCTTTTTTTCATGGCAATTGAAATCCTCTGTTTGTTCTGTACCCCTGATGCTGCTCTCTTGATTTAGAAGAACGAACAACCAACTTCTGGGAATTTCACTTGAGTCCAGATGTCAGTGTTTTGTGGAAATCCCTAGAAAGAGATATTGTCCTCTTACTACATCAGAACTGGGAGAGTTTTGCATAGGTAAATGTCAAAACCAGCCAAAGGAGATGCTGGTTTATGGTCCGAGGAACTCACGGAGGCAACGCAAGGCAGATGAGTTGTCCTGTGCAGTCTGAACATACACTGGGCGCAAGTTGACACCGCGTGCACCCAGAATGAGGATAACAATAGCCCCCACACTGGAGTAACGTAGAATTTTTCTATCCTTCGTCACGTGTACAAAATGCTGTAGCTCAGCCATCCCTGAAGATTAGTCCCGAGAGAAAGCCTAAACCATTCTGGAAAAGTAAGAAAGTGCATTTGGTGGTTGCTCATCCTCTAAACTCTGTAGATGACAAGCGTTTTGTGTGGGGTTTAACTGTTAACTCAGCTGCCAGGGATGCACATTTAGCAAGGTGAAAGAATATACCAAGGCCAAGGGATGTGTTCAGGGAAGTTTAAATCTTTTACAGAATTCTTAGGGGCATGCTGTTGGTGTCAGATTTCTTACATGATTTCCTGCATTTGGACACTTCCCATCAGATTGTTTGAGTCATGTTGTGCCGTGTAAGCAGGACGACTGGCTCGCTGCTTTCTGAGACCTTAGAACACATCGCTGTAGCCTGGAAAAAGAAAGGTATAACCTGTTGAAACAGGTTTTACATTTTGCAAAAAAGATTCCACGCCCCATCCCCCTACCTCACCCCCCAACGTTTCCTTTATTTTTGGAGCTTTCTTAGATAAAAACATTGTTGAGCCAGTCTACCCTCATTATCCTGAAAATCATATGTTTCAAGACAGCAAGGGATTTTTTTAATATGCTAATAAAAGCTAGTTTTTCATAGGTGATATTTTCCTGAAATGAATGTTGCAAACATTCTGGGACCAGGCATGGCTTCCTTCTATTAGTTGAAAATTAATATGCCATAGATTTTAAAATATTGTGTATGCTATATATAAAATGTATTTTTTAAAAATTTCTTAAAAACCTTGAAAATAGATTAATGAGCTTCTGAGATGTCCTAAAAGTGCACAGATCTCAGAGTTCATAATTACATCACACACAAGTTTCCTTCCGCCTTTCTTTTAAGGTTGCAGTTGGGCGAGCTCTCCATGGCACAGTCTTTTTTACTGATAAGTTACATAAAATTCCTTTTGCCTGATGAGCTGCAGATTCACTGCAGTGCACCTCTTCTAACTCTGAATGTATTTCCCGTCTGAAAGCGGAAGAATGCCGGGGAAAATGGGACAGGATGTTGAAATTTAGTTCCCAAGCCTCGGCTTGCAGCGTGGGCTGGTTTCCCTCGCTCCTGTTTGAGGTTCCCGAGAGCTGTGCTGAGCGTCTGACAGGCTTGGTCTCCCAGGATACGCATCGGCAGGCACTTATATCTATATTTATGTGTGGAATTCATATGGATCTCACCAGTGGTGCAACTAAACACCTCTGTAAATCTGACCTCGGAAAATGGGTGAAAAAGGGCTCTGAAAAAGGGCCGGTTTATATGCTGAATCTTGTGTCCTTTGTTTTTTATCTAATAACATCTGGTACCACTTTTTGACATCCACTTTGTCATTGTAAATGTTCTAGCCTTCTTGGACTCCTGCTAACCTCTTCCTCCCAGTATTTTATTTAGCAGCAAGTCCCGCCAAAGAATAGTGAAATTTGTGTTTTATAAGCAGTTCCAAATAATTACATTAATGAATCAAATAGCTCATGTTATCTTCAAGTCATGAGATTTTTTTGCAGATTAACAAATTTCCTTTTTTTTTTTTTTTTCCTGAGCTGTTACCAGTATGCCCAGGTTATGTGTTGAGGTTTATCTTCCCAACAATGATAAATGTTTTCTTTTTTTTTTTTTTCCCTTAACAAAAGAGGCTAAGATCCCCTAGATTCTTTAAGAAAACTCTTTAAGAACTATTAGACTTATATACAGAACCAAATCATGAGAGTTTATGATCTGCATGATTTTGCTTTGTCCTTTAATAGGAGAGGGAAGTAAGAGCTCAGAAATCTGTCATTCCACACTACTGACTTTTTTATTTATGTGGTTTGGTTCCCCTTACATAACAAAGTTCTAATATCTCAATTATAGTTTTCTAAAAATATTTCATTCCCTATAATGATTTTTTCATGATATTTCTCTGAACCATGGTTCTGTTTCTTGGAGCTAAAAACTGGTCAGGATGTGAGGTCAATAGTTACATAGAATATGTAGCTTTTTGTATTATTTTGGAGTGTACATTCTACTGTTTGATGTTCTGACTATATTATTTGCCTTTACAGCATCTTTTATAAATGGATTACTATTGACTAGTACCTATCTTTCAATTTAAAATAATCCCAATAGGGTTTACTATCATCACCTTCACCTAGGAATTAGATTAAGGAGACTTTATGAACATGTTTGTTATTTCCAACATGTTCACAGACAATTGTGAGTAGAGCAAATGCTGTAATGAAAGAGTCTATAACCTCTAGACTGCTAATGAGCTTTATACTAGGGCAGAAAATATTTAGGCTGGTTTTGGTGTAAAAGGAGGAAAATCACCTTATTGTACATATCTAAGATTGATATACAAAAGAATTTACTGGTATAATTTTACTGATATAGTTAAATTAATGCAACTCCTCAAAAAGCTTATGGATTAATGTTCACATGAAGAATTTTACTCGTATAGTTGTAGCAGCAGAGTTATGCCAGAGGTGCATAAAGTCTGTCTCTCAGTACAGGATTTTCTTTTCCTTCTTCATATAATTCCAGTTCCTTGTATTATACAGTAACCGTGTATGAGCACTATCCGCATTTTTAGAATGGTAACGCTAATGTATAATGGCATATATTTACCATACTTATGTGTTTCAGTTGATAGAAAAGCAAATGACATACATCAGAAAGTGATAGGATGAATTGAAATAAATTTTAAAACTTGAGGAAAAGTGATGGTCACCAGTCTCCTCCAAAATCTTCATGTCAACTTTTATATTGATAAATCAAAGCTGACTTAATGTTGACTGCTAATATGCACCCTTTATTCATATGATATATTTTAGACATTCTATAGAGGTCTAATGGCTTCACCAAGGTGTTGTAGTAAAGAACCTGATTTATTTCAGCATTGGGTACTGATAGGTCTCTTGTGTGATTCCGTTCACTGACATTTTTACAAGCATGAGAAAATAGAAGAACCATGGTTATTAATCATCCAGTTGGGGCAGTATGATTTCAGAGGCTCTTTGGTTGCACTTATACAAACTACCATTGCATTTTATAGCCAGGCTTCTAAAATTTACCTGATTTTTATAGTCAAGCTTCTAAAATTTACCTGATTCTTATTTATTGTAACAACACAAATAACAAAGGAATCAAAATGCAGGAAGAAAATTACGGGAAACTATTTAGTTGAAGATTTCCTACAAGTTTTTCAGTTTAAGATAACTTTGTGTCGTTACATTCTTCCTCCCCCAGTCTGATGTGTGTACCACTTAAGAAGCCTGAAGTTGGGTTTGTGATTTTGAATTTGAATAATATACCGTATAACTATAACTATATAAATTACAGTTAAATTTTAATATGCAAATGATTATTGTCTTAATTTTCCTTTTTCATTGCTGTGTTTTCATGAAGTACAAAATATAGCTATACTTAAAACAGCTAAGAGAGAAAACAAATGAAGTTCATTTATTTAAATTTATTGTCAGTTTTCAGGCTAACCATGTAACTCTTCTCTGAACGGCTGATAACAGAAGAAGAAAGTCAGTTTGATTTTTTCCTCTGCAAATGAAGAAATATGTACTATGATTGTCCTATAGTACATATGACCATACATAGCTTGCAAAAGATTGGGATCACAGTTGCTTGTCTAGTCAGGTATAGAAAAGCACTATTACATGGGGGAAAAAAAGTATGCCACACTAGGAGCTACACAGCACTCCAATCATCAGGATAGTGCTGGAATTTTTAATAAGAACATCCTGTTGTATTCTTTTATTTGTGGCTACTTTAAATGCTAACACAGTTCTAACCACGTGCTATATATAGAAGGAGGTACATATCCTATTCTTCATTCCAGTTATCCTAGCATCTCAAATGCAGTATTTTTTAAAACTATAGGCAGTAAATCTAATCTTACAGAATATAGGTAAAGTTAGCTATTTCACTGTCAAGTTCTTATAATATGATGAATTTTTCTGTCTTGGAGTTACAGGCAAAAAACATCAGGGGGGTGATTTCTGTTTGTACTGTACGTGTGCAGAAGGAATTACCCTAGGAGTAACCCTTCAAGTTAAGCTGCACGAGTAGTATCTGCTCATTAGAGTACGTGTTTCACTGACTGTTCCCACATTAGTTTTAGGTAAATTTCTGTCTAACTACTGTTAGGTGACTAGGTTAGACAACCAAGCTATGTCAGGATATTTTCTGCAAGGGGCAGGACCTAGTTTGTGGCATCGTTGCTAGAGGTTCTCACTCGGTTAGAAAGCTCAGGAAAACCCCTAAACTTTAATTCTTCTGAAATCTTAACATGTGAGAACGGACAAAAGAATTTCAGTCTCTGTAGCTGTAACAAGCAGTCCCTTGTAAGAGGTCCTTCATAGTGATGGTACTATTTAGGGAGCCATATTCCTCCTGGCACAGTCGTATTCCCATTGATACTCACAACTAAGAAAAGAATTTAAACATTAATTCTAATTGTTTTTAAGTGAATCATTGACAATTTAATCGGCTACAGAGTGTCCCTGCTAGTTTTCTTAGCAAACAATGTAGGATATAACAGGCTATTATAGTCGCCTGCATCATATGACTCCTTTCCAATATTTGTCTATATTGTCACAATTCCCGACTTTGTATGTGTTACATCTGTGTTTGAGAACATTTTGTGTGAAGCAGCACAAATACTGTCTTGTAAAGCTTTTTACGTACACGTGCTTTTATTCCATCCAACAGACTGAGCCTGAAATTATAGAAGAAACAAATGTTGACCGCGTCAACGAGCCTCGGAGTTACGCCAGGTCCCGTCAGGCCAAAGGCCACTCGGAGACCTCAACCTTAAGTTCTCAGCCCTCTATTGATGAGGTTCGACAGCAGATGCATATGCTCTTGGAAGAGGCTTTCAGCCTGGCCTCTGCGGGCCACGGAGGACAGAGCAGGCAGGAGGCGTACAGCTCAGCACCGCACTTGCCCTACTCGGAGGTTGTGACCAGTGCTCCTGGTACCATGACCCGACCTAGAGGGGGGGTACAGTGGGTACCCACATACAGACCAGAAATGTATCAGTACAGTTTACCAAGACCAGTAAGTGAAACTTCTCTTTAGTATACTGTAAGATCATAAAGATATTTCCACTCCAAGACACACTTTTTAAAGAGGTAGCCCAGTTTACATGCTTAAAACCAGATGTAAACCCATGCTTACGGTAAGTAAGTATGGGTAGTGGGATGTATGTATGTTAAGCTTACCCATGCCCGTCTTTTGCAGGAAGATTCAGTATCTATATTAGCAGCAAGGTCGTCTTGTCTAAATTATGCTTGAAAGAATAGGCTGCACTAAGCTCCAGGCTGTTCACCAGATGAAGGACTTGTTTGCATGTCTTCTCCTATTCACTAAACACATATTAGGAAACAACCTGGTTTTGTAGAACAACTATGTAGGCAGCTGGGTGTGAAACACTCAACACTTCCGCATGAGGTCCATCACTGAAGAGAAGAGCATCATTGCAAGAGAGTGAACCAAGTGTAATAATCAGAGTGACCTGAAATGTGGGCTGTTATTGACAATCTTGCAGTTACAGCTGTTGACTTGGGACTCTAGATGTGGTTTAATTCCACAGGTTTCTTGGTTGACCTTGTGTAAGTCACTCTTTATTCTTCATTTTCTAGCCTCAAATTGTGGCTAACGTGTCCTTACCTCGCAGAAGTAATAAATGAATTTAGAACTTAAATCCATGGGTGGAAGTTGTTAATGGAATTCTGTAGGTATCTAGACAGCAGTTGCAGTACCACTGTGCACGCCCTCAGTGTGTGTGAAACTACCCACAAATTCCCTCATTACAGTATTGCGAAACTCAACAATGTATTTTCTTCTTATATGTCAGGTGCAAATCTAAACCAGAGATGATTGCTTTCAGATGAGAAATAGCCCATCTATCAATAGCAGTGTGAAAAGTTGTTCATTTTAAGGCTTTTTTTGGTTGGAAATGAATATTTTTTTTAAAGAATGCATTTAAAATTAGGTCCCTTACTCTGGCTAGAATAAGAGGATAATGCAGAAAAACGTCTTCAGTTCACAATAACTATTACTATGACTTCCTTCCATGACAATAAAAAAATACATTAAGGGATGCTGCTTCTGAACTATTCTGAACATATTTGAAAGCCAATGGCACTGCCTGCAAAGGTTCAGGCTGGTGCTATTTAAATCATGCTAAAGGTTATTTCTGGCACTTTGAAATTGGTCCAATGAACTTCATACAGCATATAATCATATTTTATGGTTAGAATTCGATTACAAGCTTAAGAGACAGCTAATGGGTAGTCAAATTACTTTGACACTTCAGAGAGTCTTTCTAAAATGAAATTAAAAATACTATATGGCGACAGGTTTTAAAAAAATGTAATAGCCATACTTTTTTGGCGAATGCTTCACTGTTTTGTTCTAAGACTTAATACTCTTGTAAATCTGCATGTTTCAGATCTTTAAGCATTTGCTTATCTTTCTGGCGTTTTGAAGATAGCGTTAAAAAATTTCCTAAAGATAGTTGATCGCCACAGATTAGGATCGGCACAGTCTGCTGGACTTTGGATAAGGGCTGTTAATTCATAGTTTTCTGCGTATCAGTTTCACGAATTCGAGCTGTACTTTAACCACACCATTTACTGGTTTGTTCTCAAATGGGGACAGAGGATTGGAATTGAAAATACCCAGCCGAGACGCGTGTGGGAAGTGACCTGTGGGTGGGAAAAACATGGAAGAATGACTGCTCTCAGCACCTTAGCGGCTGTCTGCCTGCCCGGGATACCTCCACTCAGCAGCTCTGGGGGAGATGCTGCGACGGGGAGTGCTCGGGATTGGGTTGGCTGACACGTGGAGAAGGTATCCAGGCTCACCGAGCTGAGGGGGGAGTGAGCAGCCTCCGGCAGCTTTGGGGGTGAGATGTACCTGAGCACTGGGGTGTTTGTTCTACGGGGGAGGATGTTACCTCTGCAAACCAAGAATTCTTTATTTTTGCCCTTTCTTAAAATTCAGTTCTTAGTGGCAATTGCCACTAACAATGCTATTACAATTTGAATTATGGGTTCAAGAGCATTTTGCCTGCTTAGATGGAACAAATGCAGCCACTGGCTTTACCATTGGGTCTTTAGATACAAGGCAAGTATAAAGGTCTTCAGTCCATCACTCTCTTCTGACATTTGGCTCTTTGCAGTCCAGTGACGCCAGACTAAGCTTTTTACAAGATCCCACAAACTTTCCAGTAACTTGTGTGCACCTTTAGGTTTCATGAAACCCAATGCAAAGGTATTTCATAGGTGATAAAAGTGATACACAAGATTTCTAGCACAGACGTGCTCTACCTTTATAAAGCGCAAATGGTAAGCAGATTGAGGCAAAACAGCAAAAATCTGCATGCAAATCTCTATCTCAGTGTTTGCCTCTGTTCCTAAGTATTTGTACCGTAGACTTTCAGGGGACCAGAACCACTCTTCAGGCCTACATTTCATCTGCTCTCCTCCAAGTTATGGATCTTTGATTTTTTGCAGTCAACTTCTCGACTAGTCCCACCATCAAACAGTACTGTATCTCTCCAGAGTGTGCATGCATCTTCTTCTTCCTTTTTCTTTTTCTTTTCCCTTTTGAGGCCTTCTGTGGCTTTTTACATGCTAACGTAATACCTACATTACCTGTAGCTCTTATGAGGGAATGCCTGTTTGCCAAACTGCCCATGGGTGACCTGTGATAATAGGATTCCTTCTTATGGGGCTCGCGCCTTCTCCTGTCTGACAAAAGCTAGTAAAATGCAAACTTAGTGTTGTTCTGGAGCCTCCAAAAAAGGGATGAGCAACACTTGGCTGGGTCCTTGTCATCCAGCTGGTATACTACAGCTGGAGGACAGAGTTATAGCATTGAGTGTATAACACAAGCCCGACTGCCAGCGTTGTGCCTTGGCAGATCACGTTACCACTTTGGAAATTCTCATGACTGAGTCAAGTGGAGAGCTATGGCCAGGGGAAAAAAAAACCCCACCTCTTCATTACAAAGCTGGACCAGTTCCCATCTCTCCTCTTCAGTGCTCTGGAAAGAGGAGTGAGAGTAACAGAGCTCTGGGTCCCAAGGTGAGACCTAGCACTGTACAGCAGGCACTGGTGGACAAACTTGCAGGCTGAGTGACTGGTAATGTATCCAAGTCCTCAGAGCTTCACTTCATTTAACAGAGGTAAAGTGAGAGTATTTTGCCAAAGTTCAGCCACTTTCAATAACAGTTACCAAACTAAGTATAAAACAGCAAAGCAAAACCAAATCCAACTGAAATCAATAATTTTGCATTATTCCTGGATTGCAATTTAATAATCAAATTAGTTAAAGCATTCAATGAGTAAACAAAGACATTGCCCTTTTAATTCCTATGGTGAGATGTAAGGAGAAGGATATTTCTGTAATTAGAAGGTAATATTGAATAATTTCACCTAAGACATATCTGTAAGTTAGAGGTGGTAAAAATATTTTAATACTGCAACCAAGGAAATGTAGCCTTAAAGCTAACTGCAAAGTTTCTCCTTTAGACTTTAGTTATTGTGTGCTGATTTAACTTTTCTTTCCTGCATCCTGACAGGCAGTACCTTAGACTTTTGTGGGTTGTAGAAGACGCTAGTGCAGGTGTCTGCTGGTGGCTGGACTTTATCTTCCAGAGGGTTGTGTTGTATGTCTCCTGGGCCCAAAGGCTGAAATTGCTCTGCTAAACTGCACTTACTACTTTTTAAAATTCTTCACTCATTTACTTTTTAAATTATCAGTGGTTTTAGCCACAACAGACTCCTTCACGGGTATTTCTTCCTGAGAGGGTGGTGTGGGGTCTGCAGTCTGGTATCTGTGCAGTCTGTCCTGAATCTCAAATTTGATTACTTCTGTCAGCAATAGTTATAACCTTTGTATTATACAAGTTCTCATTTTTCAACAAAATAGAGTTTGGAATCCATGCAGAATGTTTTTCTTTTTAAGTTGTTTTGGTTTGGTTTTTTTTTTTTTTTTTTTTTTATTGGTGAACAACAAAAGTGATGCAATGCTTTTTTTTAAAGGATAAACTAATTTTGAAGAATAAAATTAGGCAAATCTGTGAAATCAGCTGTTGGGTTTTTTTTTTTCCTGATTGGATTTACAATAATGTACAAATTTCACTGAAGTGACTTTATTTCTACGATCATCCCAGTTAGCCTAGAACCTAAAGGCCCATCTAAGTCTATAACAGACAGGCCTCTCCAGTAAAATTTTGGTTTAATTTAGCCTCTGAACATTTTTTTTCCATTTATGTGTTGCATGCAGGAAAACACTAATGCCCCAACCCATTGGAGAAACTCTAGAAATTCTATTGGAATTCCCTCTCGTAACTATTTTGGTGTCTGTGGAAGCTCAGCACAAAGAGGACTGACTGCTGTCCCCATGACGGATTGTTCCTCAGCATGGTGTAGCAGATCTTCTAACAGGATTTTTCACCTTAACAGGAAACCTTCTGCCCAGCCATTTGCAAAATATTGCCACTCACTCAAAATTGTTCCTCTCCTATGTAAGCAGCAAAAGAAGTGCTTCAATTTTCTGTTTTACTTTTTTTCCCCAAATTTTCAGTGCAAGTTGCAGCACATTTGTGCACTGTTCTTTGTGATCCCTTAAAATGCCTCCTTTGATGTCCATATTCTAAAGCATATCCACTGACACACAAGAGAAAACCCAAATCTACCTCTGTGCCTCTGTCTACCATGTTATACTCCAAGAGTATCTGGAGTCACCGGCCACTCTGAAACATTAGCTAATGTACTGTTCCTTTAAAACTGGGGGGGAGAGAATTTCATACTTGGTACAAATGTATGCTGAGAGCAAGATGTGGGATGAAAGGCTTGTGGAGCCAGAAGGAAGTGTTCGGTTCAGGCTGTGAGAGCACTGCCAGCTTTTCAGATGCAGGAGAGGCATTGCAGATCATTTCAAGTCCAGCACTATTAGGAGAAATCTAATTGAGCTTTTCTTTGATGCAAATAGCATTTGTTTTTTCTATACAATTCTTTTTCATTAAAAATCAGTATTTCCAACCCCTGGCGAGGAAATGTACCGTTGCCTTTTTAGATTTATTTTTTTCCAGCTAAATATAGAAATACTTTAAATACCATTATAGCATGGTGAAAGTAAATATTAGGAGACTTTGTAGGTGGCGTGAAGGGAAAAATGATTTTCACAGACATGCCTTTGAGGGACTCTACCCTGCTTTAAAAGGGGTGGCAGTGAGAGGCAGGAGAAAAAGGCTTGGGCTGTATTGCATTTCCCTTAGAGACACTGACATCAAAAGTCAGTATTTGGTAAGTTACCCTTTCTGTGTGTTAACCCAGTTTTGCAGCTATTTGAGAAAGAAGGTATCGGAACACTGTCTTAAATGTGTAATTTTTAAAGATGATTACTGAAAGATAGTGGGTTTTGGTATTTAGTGTGGGATTTATATTGCCAAATTCAAACTCAAATGTAGGTGTTAAGTCTGAGCTAATCATGTAAATCCTGTAGGCTCTTTCTACAGGCAGGAGAGAGAGTGTGACTCATCCCACGGTAATGTGTTTTTAGCTTTCTCTGCTGTTTGTGGAGGGAGCTTCTCTGGCTAAACCAGATACCTCTTGTTTAGAGGGCCAAAGTCCCACCATTGGACTAGGGACTCTAGTTTTTGTCAAAATGCCTATGTCTTGATGCTGGACAGCCTCCCCATAATCTGTTATTTGCTATTGCTCTGATCTTATCTTTAATCCTGTGCATTGCTCTGAAGCATGGTCAATAAAAGCATAATTAAAAAAAACAAACAAAAAAAACAACAAAAAAACCCAAACCCACAATTTGTTTAAGAAAAGTGTCAATGAAGTGCTAGAGAGATATCATCCCTCTGTCTTTAAGTACATTTAGCAAAATTATGACCTCTAATCTATAGCAGTACAAGGAATTTAGAAGAGCAATTTTGTCCTACATGTCATTTCTTGGGTGCCATGGGTTTCATGTATGTGATTACTCATCCTTCACATGTATTAGTGATGAAATCCAGAATTACTATGGGCAAGACGCTTAATTTTGTGACTTAATGGGTTGGTTCTGTGTTCCTCTGAATTAGTCTGCTTTTTCAGAACTGTTTGAGACCTTCGTTATTGCTTTAGAAAGTTACAGAGCTTGGGGTTTTTGTGAAGAATTTTCTTTTCATCTCTTCAAGGCTGAAAGGAAGAGGTTGAAATATGCATTGCTCACAGGCAGCTTCACTTCACAAGATGCTGCTCTGAGGATGCTTTCTGAATCTTTAAAAGACTGTTTCTGGAGGAAGTGAAAATACTAAGATCTTTTTCCTGTGGGTCCAAAGCAGCTGTTGAGTCTCACATAATCATAACGGATCTGCTTTGCCAGCAAGGTTACGAATGTCACAGAGACAGTGTTTAATACATTTTATTTTAATTAGACTTCATCTTGGCTCTGAACTCATTTGTTTATGTTTTCTTCCATATCCTAAAATCACCCAAGCACTGTAAATTCTCAAATAAAATGCAGTTACTATTGATGCCACAAAAAGTTAACTTCCTGTTGGCCAGCACATGAAGCAGGTATTTAATTTCTGACTTTCTTCTGTTTTTTTAATTTGACTGAGATCTATTGGTGTTTCAGAAAATATTTATTTTTCCCCTTTTACAGGCTTACAGATTTTCTCAGCTTCCTGAGATGGTAATGGGTTCTCCTCCTCCTCCTGTCCCTCCCAGAACAGGTCCTGTGGCTGTTGCCTCTCTCCGGAGGTATTTATCTGTTGTTTTATTTTAGGTATGATCTCTAAAAAAACACTGCTGTAATAAGAACTGGGGCAAACCCTGAAGGGGCACTTACAAGGCACTTATAAAGACACATTCATGAAATTAGAAACATGTTGTTTTTATTTCATTTTAACACAAAGAGGAAAGGAATAACAATGAATTTTCTCTTCTATTAGCTAATCAGTTTCAATAAAATTAGGAAATCCAGGCTCCGATTTCTTTTAAAACATGCTTTGCCTCAAGTCGCATAATGGCGTATTGTATTGCAGATGTGTGGTAGATAATTTGCACTGTCATTCTCCCTGCTTTTCTCTATTGTGAGGGCTTGCAACAGGATATGGATGAATTGTAAGATGTTTCTCAGTACACCGGGTCCAGGGATATTTCTGCCTAGCTTTCAAATATCTCATACCTGCATTTCTGAAGCCAAATATGTGCTAAAGCCTGATTGCCTTAGCTCAGTGCATACATTTTGCCTCTTCCTCACAGCAAGGCACTCTACAAAATGCACTTCAAGGAATTTTTACACCTCTGTGGTGGATGAACTCATTTAGCCTTCAGTGCTGTGCTGTTAGGTACTGCCCGGTGCCAACTGCAATTCAAGGCACCGCAGGCCTGCTGAGAATTGCTGTGGAGCGCTAAGGCCAAAGGAAACTTTTCTGAATGGCTGCTAATGATATCGTAACTGCGTCCAAAGATTCAGGATACGGACGCTGTCTGTTGACATATTCTTGTTCATCCATTACGTTTTAGCTCTAAAGCAACCGGGACGCACCATTTCAAAAGATGTTAGTACTTCCCAAGTGCAGTTAACGTTAATTACCACAGTAGTCCCCTACTATATGATGCCATATCATGCTATATCATATATACTGTAGTAATATGGTATTGTCTGCAGTCTTGTGTCAATGAATTATGGTAAAGCTCTGTTTTTTGTGTTGCATGTCACAGACATTTGTTTGAAGCAGCAAGCAAAGGCTCTGTGTAATGGTAATAACATGCTTTGGCAAAGCAGTGACCAGGCTAAAGAAGTTGCTCTTGGACTTCTCCAGACTTACTGTTCTCCAAACTTCTGTCATGCCAGAGCAAAATCAGATAGCTTCTTCCTAGCTGGCTTGTCATACTGTAGCTGATAGGCATGTATGTGGCTATGAACCTCATCTGTCAGTCAGAATGACAAAAGTTTCTATTTTTTGCTTTCTTAATGCACAGGTCTACATCAGATATTGGCAGCAAAGTGAGAATACCTGACTCCAGTGGGGCAGATCAGGCCCAGCATCACGATCAGGCATCTTTTGCACCTGGTTCGAGAGCTCCAATGTCTGTTGGTCCACTTGATCAATCAGCTTTTCACTCAGGTGAAAAAATAGTGCAGACCCAACTTGCAGCTTTGAGACCCTTACAATTTATTTTGCGTAGAAATGAATGTATGGGATATAGCAAATACAGATGATTATTTGGAGAAAGACTCTATGAGGTGGTTTTTTTCTGGTGCAACTGAAGGAGACCTACAAAGCATTGCTCCTTTGTAAATGCAGCATCAGCTGTGTTGTAAAATACTACTCATCCTGCAGAAGCACCAGGAAATGGTCATTTCTGAAGGTGAGATCCAGCAATGTACCAGATGGTCTTTGTTCAAGTATGGCATTCTGCTGGCTCACTGATAAGGACTCCAAATTATTAAAGCACAGTAAAACAGTTCGTCTGTACCACAAAATCCAGCAGAATTTTTAGGGCTGGCACAAGAGGATGTTGGCTGGCAAAAGCAGAAGTTGCAGCGTTGGGACTGATGCGTGACTCGCATGTTGTGTTGCACCATGTACAGAAACAACCGAAGTGGGAGAGATGGGTAACGGGGTTCTGAGGGACATGGATAAATTCCATAATTTTATCAGTCAAGAATATCAGGCCAAGTGCTTGAGAACAGAGTAAGTATACAATGGAGCTGTAAGTAGTAGTGCAGAAGGAGGCTTAATGGCATTCAGCTCTGCTTGGTTTGTAAGGAAAGGGAGGAAAAACAAGCGGACATGAAGAATAGCGTGTGCGAGATTGAAGTTTTCCAACCTGGCTGTGGGATGAGTATTAGGACTCCCTATTTCCTCTTGAGAAACTTAACTCCTAGACTTGTCACACCAGTGGGCTGCTGAGGGGGCTAAGTTGAACATATGTGCCCCCTTCCCTTCAGAACACAAGGCAGCAGTGCTTTTGCATAGTCAAAAGTAATCCGTTAGCTCATCTCCCCTCCTATTTTGGAGAGGGTAGTTCCTGCTCAAGTGCAGAACTTGTTTTGGGTCTCAGTGTCCCAGTTTTAAAGGTCTAGTGAGTTCCTGGACCTTTGATAGGAATTTTGTTTATGAATGAATTGATTTAATTATGAGATTAAGCTGATACACTGTTTTGATGGATAACATGTAGCTGGGAAAATACTTGAAATAGCTTCTCATTGGCAAAGTATGTTTTCTTGAAGAGCTACAGAAAAGAGCTTAAAAGATTAAAAAAATTTTTCATTGTCAGTTCAAAGTTTTGAAATTATTAGGTTTATTAGACATTGCTCTGCTAATCTGCCAGAAAAATTTCTTTCTTAGCTTCCTCAGAAGTAATAGACAATTATCTGCATTGTATTCAACATGTTCTACTGAGAATAATAATGTGGATATGCAAATCTGTTGTCAGTTAATTAAATATAGTAGTTTTGAAGGATCCATTCTACTCTCACTTCTTGTCATACTTTCTGCAAATGGTGCATGTGAATCTGAAAAGAGCAGATGCTCAGCCTTTCACTTTAAAGCATTTCAAGCTGTAAAATGTGCCACACTACCAAGACGTCTTTCTTCATGTCTGCAGTAATGTGTTCTGTGTGATACACCTTTTTAATAATTTCCAGTGATGTGGAGATTTTATTGCTGTATATTAAAAGCGGGTATGTTGTGTTACCACTGAAGAGTGGCTGTGTTGCAGAAGAGAGAAAGTGACCTTCGTGTACATTGTGGAGTTTGCCAGAATAATTCTGGCAGTAGCTGGAGGAAACTTTTGCATATGATAGATGCTACAAATGGTTGTAATACAGGGAAAGATGTGGAGAGCTGAAAACCCTGCAACTGTCATACAAGGTTTTCTAATGTTCTGATAGGAGAATAATTTTTTTATTGCCTCAATACTTGAAGAAACGTTGCTGCAGGTGCTGATTTGGCATGAAATGGCCTAACGTTGCTCTCATGCAGCCCATCAACACCAGCTCTAAGGTAATGATGGTGCAGTAAGAATTGGGATAAAGTAGTACATCATATTATTGAGTGTTCATTTTGAATAGTAGCTCATTTTGGTGTGGTTAAATTCAAAGACCATTTTGGTGTAGAAGCCCTGTGTCATCTACAGGAGCAGCACTTTCTTCTCTGTACATATCTGAAGAATTGTTATTTCCGGCCTTGCTAACTCATTGAAAATAGCAAACCTTGTGCTGTCTGTGACCTGAGAAGAACAAAGATCGCCCACACCTCTTCTCTTAGCCCACCTCCTTCCAAACCAAGGGGCTGGAGGAATTGGAATAGAGGTCCTGTGAGAGAACCTGTGGCTACCTGCCATGCAGGCGTCCATCCTAGATCCCACTGGTCCATAGGAATTCCATGGTGACTGCTTCTCTGATGGCTGAGTGACTCCAGCATCCTCCCTGACATAGGTGAAAAGGCACTACAACCCACTGTCAAAATGAAAGCTAGGACTTAATCCCTAACAGTAGAAAACACTGTGTAAATGTCAAGCATAACATAGAAGTTTTTAGTCCATATGACATATCCCTCATTTTTCTTCCAATTTTTTCCTGGTTTTGTTTTTGGGGTGGGTCTTTTTTTTTTCAGTTGGGTTTTTTGTGGGTGTTTTTGGAGACAATGTTGAAAGAGATGATACATTTCTGCTCTGGAGAGAATTGTGCCACAAAATATATTTTTCTCTTCTTCGCGAGCCCTGATTGCATCCATAGCCCTTCTGGCATAGGACTGCATGGGAGGTCATTGAGAACTTACAAATCACTGTTTTCATGGAGACTGCTTTGGGAATAGGTGTCGCTGTTTGAGTCTTTCTATCTCTGTGCATGTGCTCGTCCAGTGTTCCCAGCATCTATCAGAGTAGGCAGCATAACCCTCTTGCAGAGTGTTCAGGAGCAAGGATGTACAAGGGCTGTAAATGACATTCTGGGGGCAGATATTTGAACCAGCCAGTAAGTGATGCTGATTTCTATCAGTTATTCTCTGTATGAAGTTTGGGGGAATGCCCATGTCTTGCCATTTTGTCGGCATCTCTTATGCAGTAGCATCGTATCTACTGAGGGCAATTAGTGGCAATATTCAAATGATGTGCAGTTGGAAGGAAGAAGTAGTATATTTTCTCCGCATTGGTTCTAGTACAGAGCCGGTGCCTATCTATCCAATGTTACTGTACTTCCATTCCTCAGCGAAAATGCTTGAGTTGTACTTTCTGTTCTTACGGGGATTACTGGCTCTTCTGCTTTCACATAAATGGTGTTATTTTTGCTATATTCTGTGAATCTGAAAAGTATATATCCATGTATTATAACTGAGTACTCAAAACACACCGTCCACATGCTTTGTTTACTACCTGATATAGATGATATAAAGCTTTCCCACCCAGGATTTAGGAAGAAGGATTTTGTGACATTAGTGTAACTGTGGTACACTGCTGGGTGTCTTCCTTTACATGTAAATAGACACTAGAGGAAGGAAGTTTTATTGGACAAGCAAGTTGTTTGTATTTGTTCTAAACTTGGCAAATATATGGAGTTATGATGGCTTCTCTCAAGGGAAATAGTGGGAGCATGTGAGAAGATGCTAGTCTTCCAGTCAGGCTAGTTATATCCTATGGGTAATCTGATTGCAGCAAGAACCACATCGTTCTCTGCATCTCTGTGAGCCCCAGTTATAAACCCTACCTGAAAGAGCAGATGTAGCCATATCCAGACATTTGGCTTGAACCTTGTACTAGGAAGGCTGGTTTCTCCCACCCAATTTGGAGTATGACAGTGGAATTTTAGTAGAAGGCTTCCTGGACATCCCTATGAATATGTCTTGATCAAGCCGTGATAAAACAGATTTGGGGTCAGCAAGTTTCCTTGGAAATATTTGTCATAGCTGCATAACTTATTGCAGTCATAGACTGTTCCTGGAAAAGGAATTAAGCAGGCCTTTTAAATGTATCACTCATTTTTGTACATTTTGTGCCTAGAGATATTAAGGCAGTTTTACCGTGTAAACTGAATGCTTTATAACCTGCTATTGAGAAGAAAGGTGCACTACTCTGAAACCACATGATAACAACAGCTACAAATTGAATACAAGGGAGCAAATGTAAGAAGAAAAAAAGCCTTTTTTTTCTAATGATTCAAAGTTTTGATGAAGATCAGTTGTTAGAAGGATCAAGTCCTAAGGACTAAGTCCTCGTATCTTTATCTGAAGGGTGTGCATGATTATATAGGCGACTGCAAATCTTGCCTTCTCCGGTTATTTCCCAGCATTATAGAGATGTTCTAGTCAGGTGGTGGGAGCTTTACATGCAACCGATGGTGATCACATTCTCACCAATTAAAAAAACCAAAACAACAACGCCCCTCCCCCCCCCCCCACTGAGGCTAGTAACTTCATAAACATTATCTTCTAATTTATAACTGAAAATGTCAACTATTAATTATATCTACTCTCTTTTCTAATAGGAAATACCGTACCAGCAGTGTTTGCCATACCAGCAGCAAACCGACCTGGCTTCACAGGCTATTTTATCCCAACACCACCTACTGCATACAGGAACCAAGCCTGGATGCCCTATGCTGGAGAGAATGAATTACCAGGGCAATGGGCAGACTCAGTAAGCATTCTTGCTTCTCTAACTACATATATTTACTGTGATTTGCAGAGGAGAGGTTTTAAACAGTGCTAAGTGATGAGCAAAGAATCTGAGCTAGATAATTCTTCCTTGAATGGTAATAATCTCTAGTAGTGAAAAGTTATGAGAGGGGGCATAGATACTTTAGCTGTCCCTCCCATGAACTGTAAGTAAGGTCTTTTAGAGAGTTAAATAATTCACTATGTTACGGGCTGGCACCCATTCAAAGTTGGTGGGTTAGGTACCGTTTTTCTTTCCCAAGACAGAGGGTAAATATTTGGATAGGCATATGGCAGGAGTAGGTGACGCTGCCTCTCAGGGTGGCCTTGTGCTGTTTGGAGGCTGGGGAGCATCCTTCCTTCCTGGAGGCTTCTCTCAAGGCAGCCCAGCTCCCGAATCCTAGCTCCCGGCTCTGCTGCAGCCCCGCTGCGCAGTTTCGAGTCCTCCTGCAGACTGCAGTGACAGATCATAAATTAAATAATTAATTGTACAATCCTAGTCTGGGACAGATGTAATTTTTAGCTCAAAGTATACCTATATTTCAAAGAAATAAAGTTGAGGCATCCTAAAATGAATTGCAGTAGTTTATCATGTTTGAAACAATTTCTAAAATTTAGGGTTTTTTTTCCACTAGGAAAAAAAAGATCAGTTCCGCTGCTTGACCTCACATCTGGTATTTATCCAGAACCAATTCAGCTAAACAAACTGGAAGATGGATTCTATTTCCTTGTGCATATCATCAACAGAATATTTTAGTGAACTGCAGTTGGAGTTTAATAGTTGGCTTTGAGCAGCTAAGCAAGAGACAGCACAGGCATATAAAAGTTCCCGGGGGCGGCTATTTGTTGCCAAATCTTTATTACTGCTCCTGTTGCCTGTGAGAAAAAGAATTCATTCTGACTGTCAGATGCAAGTCTGAATTTGTAGGCTGAACTGTCAAGAAAAAAGAAGTATGTTCACCTGTAAGCTGAGCACATCTGCTGATGTGCCCCTGACACCTGGAGGCTTTTGATGCCGTGGAAACCCTTTTTCTTTTCATTGTTTTATTTATTTGGTTTGTTGGTTTGGGGGGTTTTTTTGTTATTTTTAACCCTACTGACATTTTAAATCCAGGAGGCCTGTTGTGTCTAAGCAATCATTTTAAATGTTTTCTTTAAGAAAAAGAAAAAAACAAGCAAACCCCAGGAAAAGTATTTTACCTGTCTTACATTCTTTTTCCTTTTCAATCCCTACTCCTTGGCTGCAGTCCCATGAAAAAAGAGTCAGATATCACTTGTCAAAAGGGGAGACTGAAAACAAACTGGACAAAAGTGGAACACAAGTCTCCAGCCCCCAGTTCTTTCCTCTGGAAGGAGAAGAGTATAACCCTGATGTGGGTTTCCCTGTCTTCAGGGAATGAGGTGGGAAGAGCAGTTAGTGCTGGTGGACTGTACACAGAGGAGTGGAGAGATTGTGAGAAAAATAACTGTGGCAATGTAGAATTCAAAGGAAACAAATAATCCTTTTAACTTCACTTACCTATTACAGAGCTTTAACAACTTCTTGTTACTCAGACTTTCAGCCCTCCTGTGACTTTGCAGAAGAGGAAAAAATGTAAACCCCAAACACTTCACTTTCTACAATGAATTTGCACCTCCCAATGACTGCAAATCTGTCAAGAAATTGTCTTTATTTGAAAATCATTACTAGAGGAACTAGTAATAGTGTTAGCAACATAATACGGTCAGAAAGGCTGAATAAAACTGCAAAAAATAAAGATCTAAAGTAATACTCAGAGTTTGAGTTTCTGGATGTTTTGTCATTTCTGAGCCTCTAGATTATAGCTTGATCATGGTTCCAGGGTTTTCTTGACAATTAGTAAGAACAGACGCTTAATATCTGTAAGGTGAAAATCGAAATTCTTTACTTTTCATGCATTTCCACTAGCTGGACTGTAAACAAAGGGACATAGGAAACAGGGGATTTGACAACAAAGAATTATCTTATAAGCTCAATTTACTGTAATGTACTATTTTCTCAGTTAAAAGGTAAGTATTCAGGCACTAAGTTTTGTGGGATAAGAGAACTGTATCTGACAAAACATTTATTTTCCAAATTGCTAGGTGCTGCTTAGTCACAGTAGTAACCTGGTGGCCTCTAGTGGCGTGTTCAAGTGTTGTACTACTAAAATATTTGTCTTTTGAATAATCTGTTGTAAACTAAACAGATGCAACTGCATTTAATGATCACTTTTCATATCATGCCTTCTTCCTATGTTTGTCTCATCACACCATACTGAACGCGTTTGACGTTCTCTCCATCGATTGATGGATATCCAAGATTGTATAGAGCATGTGTAAATCCTAGTGGTCAGGTTTTCATAGGTTCTTAGATGCCTGAAGTGGCAAAACTTTCAAAAGCAAGGGTTTGTTAAACTCCCACAGGGCCAGAGCCAAAATGGGATTTAAGCAAAATTCCAAAGCTGTCATTCTGAAGTCCATGCTGAGGTCCCCTGTTCCCCAGAAGGTATATAAAATTGGCAGATGTTTCAGATCTTGACGTTTCAGTCTGCTTGCAGACACCTAAAATTCTGAAATTCTGCTTCTGGCATACCCACCAAAGCCTTAGCCCTGGAGGGTGAAGCAGCTTACACCTCAGCCTGACTGAAATCCAAAAATTAGCTGAGACGTCTGCCTGGCCACCTGTATTATACGCTTATATAAAACCTTAACGTATTTGGAAAGTAAAAATGTGTTTTTCCCATTTAAAGCAAAAAAAATTACAAAATTAACTTTTTAGTGATTGAACATCGTGGAAACGTATCAGTTAACTTACAAGTGTAGTATTCTGAGTACAGTGTACGTAAGTGTAGTTTTCTGAGTCACACAAAAAAACATCACTGAACTTTCTGAACATTCCTTACTTGCTTGTCATTGACATGGACTATAATGATCAGCTGGTAAGCTTTTTCTCAAGGAGAAATTATCTTGTCCTAGTAATAGGTTATGGGTTGCCTTCTGTAACAACATAAAGGCTTCTTCAAAATGAAGGACTGTAGATTCCTGTTTTATAGATTTTTGCAAAATGTAAACAAATACTATTTTTATTTGATGCATTAGGAACTTCTGAGGACTATAAAGACTGGTATCGTGGTTCATGGCTTTGTGAAGGAAATTTAATATCTCACAGTAACTAAAGGGCCTACGTTATTATTTTAGTTTTAGCCAATGTAACGTGGGGCTGAAATCAGTGAATTTACAACAGAGTAAAATCGTGAATCCCCCATGTAATTCTGTTAAATGTGGCCAGAAATCCTGATACTTCTGAGAATTCAGTGTTGAGTTTCCAGGTTGGCATACCTGAGCTTATGCCTGTTGTCTGGATCTAGTGAGTTTTTGTTAGGAACAGTAAGTCAAGAGACATGGCTGACTTGGATTAGACAGTGGCTGCAAATCAGCAAACTCTACTTTTCTGTTCTAGGCTTTTTGGCGTCCTGAAACGTAGTGGTGCCATCTATTTAAAACTGAAATGTTTAGGAGGGATAGTAAGCAGAGGAGACACTTTCAGAAAAGCCTTTTCCCTTTGACTTTTTGCAGTGATGATAAATTAGGACATGCAATGTTTGCCCTTCTAGGTGTTTTGCTGCCACAGTCTGGGGAGTTGAGTAACCCGTACATTGACATATGTGTGTAAATGGCACATGCCAAGACAGACACTTGTAAACAGACGCTTAGGAGTATGAGGTTTACGTTCTCTTCATATAGTCCTATCTGTTACATCTTATTCTGCCCTGGGGAGGTTTGTGTTACCTGGCAGGTGGCACTACGGATCAGTTGTCCTGTATAATTTTGTAAAATTACAATGCTCTACAGGTACCACTACCTGGATACATCGAGGCTTATCCACGGCCCCGCTACCAACATAATTCTCCTTCACGACTTCCTCGCCAATACAGCCAGCAAGCAAGCATGCATCCCAGCCTGGAACAAGCTCCCTTGCCGTCCACCGCAGCTTCTCAGCAGAGCCTGACGGAAAATGACCCGTCTGATGCTCCGCTCACCAACATTTCTACAGCTGCCCTCGTAAAGGCAATAAGGGAAGAAGTTGCTAAACTGGCCAAGAAGCAAACAGATATGTTTGAGTTCCAGGTCTAATATCTTTTGTGCACAGTATTTGTATCATGCAACCTGGGGTAGCCAAGAAAGCGACTTCTTTAATTTTCAGTTACAAACTTGCTGCGAATTGTGCCAAAGTGATGGCATTTTTCTCTGTCTGAAAAGTCAACACTATGAAATGTCTTAAAGTAGAGCAACAGGTCTCTGAAGATACATAATTCTGCTTGCCAGCTAAGGAAACGCTGCCAGGTAAATGTTTAATATGGATAAGGACTGATCATATGCAACTGTCACTTAGCTCTCGTATTATGACCCGTTGTCACTAGAGATGCTGCTGAACATGTCTGTGCCACACGATGTTTCATTTGCGGGTCCAAAGGCAGAGCTGCTGAAAATAACTTCTGCATGTCAAAACTTTGATTAAAGAAGAAAATACAGTAGAACACAGTTAGCTAAAGGCCACGGTAGGTGGGGTGGTGGCCATGTTAATTGTTTGCTGCAGGACAGTGTATAAGGGATGCTGATTTCAGCAATGTGGAGTCATTCAGCCTTTTCATTCTAGAGACTGTATTCAAACCAAAAAAATTTGAGATGAGTAAGTAATACAAATAAATGTCCTGTAAATAGCCCCAACTCTCCTCATCCTATTGACAGTACAAAGAAGTGAAAGAAGAGAAGATTGTGAAGAAGGTGAATGATATTTTGATAATTGGTGGCTACCTTGTCCCTCAATGCCACTGATGAGTTATAGAGGAGATCTTTTTTGGTGTGAGAGAATACAATGCACGAAGAACCAACAAAGGGTATTGGTGCTAGAAGCTTCCAGGAGAAAAAAGGTTATTCGTGTTTGCTCTATATTCAGGCTTTTCACTCTGAATGCATGTGAAGCTGGTGAACCTGAGACCTCTGAGCAAGTCTTTCCAACCTGGAATAATGAATACACCTGCTTGGACAAGAAAACCTCTGTTTAACACAGTGCTTTTTTCTCTTTCTTAAACAATGATATCTACTAAAGTGATGCCAGAAAGTGCTACCTGAAGCTGCAGTTGATTTTGATTACACTGGAACGGTGAATGCAAACCTAGGAAGTTCTGAATGTAGAGGACCTGAGTATTATATTAACATGTAAATAAGTAAACAATTACATGGATTAACAAAAATACTAATGTTCTGTGAAAAAGAGAGCATTTCCAGAAATCATGCTGACTTTTCATTGTGCAAGATAAAGGTCACTAATTGTTAAACTACATTGTTGTATGAATCCAATCCCAAAAGAAACACAAACCAGTTGAATGGGACAGTAGTTCATCTTTTGCAGTTGTACAGACTAGTCAGAGATCACGAACAATTGTTTTCTGTTCCTTCAGCAATTAGCTTCGGGAACTGAAGTTCTTGCGAAATTTGTTGTGTTGGGCATGTTCGATGGACTGGAGTTAAAGGTAATGTCCTTCATTTCAGTAAGCTGTTTAGTTATCCTCAATTGCTTATGCTGTTTTGTCTGATCATGTCATTTCCCTGAGTTTCTTTGGTCTTTACTGAGGTGAGAAAGGGAACTTGGTTTAGCTTTTTGGCCATCAGTAAAATGAGAGGAGGAGAGAGGAGACTAGAATAGGGGATAGAAGAAGAAATTGATGAAGCACAAACTTTTAAAGCAGAGCTATTTTTTCCCCAAATAATTATATTATAAACCCTGACTGAGATTGTGATAGTTAGCCTAGAATATACAGATATCTTCTGCTCCAATACCTTAAATATTGCAGAAGCTTTTGGAATGCTAGCTAATCTTTCAACAAATGTGAAATTTCATTTTCATTATTTAAAAATCAGATATAAATAAAATGTATTTTTGTAATTTCTATGTATATATGTGCTGTATATTTATACAAGTGACTAGTCTGCTGTAGTCAGAAAATTTCCATAAACCAAGTGCAAAAAAGAAAAAGAAAAAAAAAACCTAGTAATTTTAATGATCAATATAAACACACTACGTCTGGAGGACACAAATATACATTTGGGTGACTTGGACACCAAACAACCAAAGAAACTCAATCTTTCATATAAATATAAGTCTAGTAAAGACAGACTGCTGTCTCAGTTACCTGTCAGCTAAATAATACTGATCTTATCAGTGCAATACAATACATCCAAATTGTGTTGAATCAATAGCTGCCTAAGAATATCACACTTTAAAATAACAACTTAAAAATACTGGGCCAAACCCAGCGTGCCATAAAAAGACTAGTTGTGGTTGGCTTCAGTGGGAGCATCACTCACTGAGAGCAAGGCTGAGTTTCTCTATTAGGATTTGTCTATTCGTGCAAGCTTCACAAGAATCCCTTAAACAATATTCTGCTTATTTTTCAGTCATTTAAATCACTGTAACATAAGTGCAGACACAATTGAAGAGTGGCTTACGTTTATTTAGCCTAAGATGGTTCATAACTGGCTTAACCTAGCTTGGTAAGTGAAATCTACACTAAATCGTGTCAGCCACGTTTTGCATCAGCTTTATTACCTCAGTTTTTGAATGAGTCTTCTATTTAGCCCAGTGAAATTTTGGAAGTAGATAGGCCCTTCTATGCAATGGGAGCAAAATGTGCTGTGAAATAAATTTCTGTACCTTAGACTCCAGTCTTGCAGAGTTACCCTAAAGCTGCAGGTATGGAAGCAGCAGCGATCACGTGGATGGGAGTGTGAAGCCACGTAGCTGGGAAGGGTAATGTTACGACATGTTCCCAAAAGAGTCACGGGAGGTAGGACATACCAGATTTAAACAGCATCTTTGGGACCCTTAGCTCTTTTTGTAAAGCTGTACCTGTTCTTAAATTTAGTCAATTTAGTAGTTCTATTGAAAAATGTGTGAGGGTAAAGCCTCATATATTTTACATGATGAAGCATATATCTTGCCATACTGGAAATTTAGAAGTTTGGAAATTATGTAGATGTACAGGGTTTGAATGCCTACATGCAAGCAAAATGAACAAATAGAAAAATCCCAAATAAAAACATTTAAATAGCCTTCTAGAAAGAAAAAACATTTCAGTAAAGTTAAACAAAGTACTCTTCATACTGCTGAGGAAGACCTGTTAGTCTTTCAAAATTAATTTTGTTTGGTATTGTATCAATGACATGCAGTCTATTGAATATTCCCTGAACCATCACTCTGAAACCATTGTGGTGCACTTTATTCACAGAGACATCTTGCATTCTTCATTCATAATGGCTTTTTATCCTGTTTGTAATATGTTTCTGTATTATTTTTTTTAAGTAAAAAGTAAGATATCAAGACACTAAGGACATTCCTGGGAAAGAAAAATCATGCTGTAATATTTATACTGTCTGAGCACAAAGCAATGATAAAGTGAAAATATAGTGTACAAATAATTTGTAATATAATAAACATTTTGTATGACTACAATTACAATATAGTTTTTCAATACTGATTTCAAAGAAGAAAGTATACCTGTTTAAATTATAACCTCATCAGAATATATTCATGCCATTTTTACTGATAAAAACTTAGTCATTAAGGTTTTTCTACTAAATGCCCCAATTTTCTTTAAAATCATGTTAAATGTTTAGGTGAAAAAACCTGTTTTCTGTGTACAAAAATGTTGATGTTCTCACCACTGACCACTATTTGTCTTCAGATTTGTAAATCATCAGTAGAAACATCTGCAAATGAAACGCACGTAAAATTACTTCTTGGTATGTGTGTTATGACCACTTTCAGTAGGTATACTATGTGTGACTTTTATTAACATCAGTAGAACAGTAACTTTATGAGGATAAGAGGGTAATCTTTGAGAGTTGTTTTTTCAGAAAAACATATTATCTGGATTTGAGAGAAGCTCTAGCACTCAGTCTAGAAATATGAATAATACTTGTATGTAGTAATATTATGGGTAGAACTTGATAGAAGTGCATGTAAATCCTATATATAGAAATGGGGAGATTATCATAAGTAATGATCATTTCTTTTTCAGACTAACTTTGAAAAGGTGAGCTGTAAGAAATGTAAGATAATGTAAGATAAAAATGTGAAGCAGGTAGAAAAAGCAGCATTGGATTGAGTGGCAGAACTGTATAGTTTAAGGGATGATACATACAAAGCTAACTCCAGTTTTCATTATATTTCGAGATGTCTGTTGAAGAATTAATTACATTTTAATGTACTGGGTTTAGTCCTGCATTGCACATATAAGAGCTAACTGCCAGCTTCCAAAAGTCTGAAGGAGATTCGAAAGCAGCAAGTTTTCTGAGCTAGCAGAAGTCACTTCGTTTTGCTGACTTTGTTCATCCTCTACACATCTGAGCAGGTCTGAGCACTGTGTCCAAGGATGCCGTAAATTGGTTACGGTCTGACCTTGCATTTCTAGTACATAAACAAATCTCAGTGGCTTCCCATACCTCACTGACATGAAATGAGATAGGAAGAGAACAAGTGTGAGGGAATATGAAGGATATTAACAGGTCAGTAGTACCTTAACAGTCTGGAAACCATGGATCTTCTGTTGCATATTAACTCATACCTAGTAGAAAATGGTTGTGTTTGGCAGCTGGTCTCAGCAAGCTACATTCATTTCATTGTCAGTGACCGTATGTATAAATTAAGACTCAGTCCTATCACAAGAGAGTGTATCGATTCATGCATCCACTGATTTGTTTAAGCCATGTGCATTCTCTGTGCAGCTCCACGAGTGGCATGATTAAGACAAGTGGTTTCCGGTTACTCAAAATAATCTCTTGTAATAAAACACCAAGTTGTATGACATCTTATATATATTTTACTACATCATTAGGAGGGTGAAAAAGAAAGATGCGATCATACAGTATGTTAGTATATTAATACCATCAGCCTTTTTTTTAAAGGCTTTGCACAAAAGGGCAAGTTTGGTCCGCTAAGCCGAGGACTGCTCCCTAGTCAAAGGGCACGAGAACTCCTCCTGCTCAGTACGCTCTTGTGCCTGGTGGAGCACATCTCTCCTCTCGCCACTCACTGCCCCTCCAGAAAAGGGTACAAGCTGTTTTAAGACAGACGTAATTTTGAAAATAAGTATATGGGGTAAATAACATCTACCTAGTTCTCTGTGTTCACTCCAGATGCATTACTGGTCTGCTAAGCAATTTTTACAAAGCAGTGTGTGTTCAAAGAGAAATTAATTAGCTCAAGCTTGTTTAATGTAATGTTATTTAGACATAGCACTTTAGACTTTTAACAGTGCTATATGGAATCAGTATGTCAAGTGGTGACCTAACACTTTCTATGCTAGACTTTCTTTTCATGGGTTAATTTTTTGGCCATAACTCCAGGACTGAGTAAGATTTTTTTAAATTTTTTTTTTGCTTTTCAAAATACTTCAAAGTTAATTTTTTCCATTGTAAAGGGTAGGCATGCAAAATGAGGATAAGCATACTCTTTTAGAATACTTTTTTTGAACTCTTGCCTTTCTCTTGTAAATAAATAATGCAAAACTTGACCTGTGGAAATGAGATTTATATAGGTCAGTAAATGAATTGCATACTGACTTGGTCTTTAAAAGAAAGTTTCGAGATGGCCAAGTCACAAAGGCAAACCTTGTTAATACCGCAGAATCTCTGTTGAGAATAACTGCATTGCACATCCTTGATTTAAAATGTTTTGCCATCCCCAATGAGTGAAAAGCAATCAGAAAACCACACATCTTGCGATTCCTGTTATTCAGGAAAAATTTTGCTTGGGCTGTGTACAAGACATGGGAGATGAGACAGGGATTTCGATAGGGTGCTGAGGTGGATAGACGATCCTGTGTAACACGTTTGCCTTTTGGGTGGCCCTGAATACCAACAGGCATAAAAACTACACCGAAGTGGTGTGTCAGAAAGGTGGTTTAGGTCCCAATGTTTAAAACTGTTGAGATGCCCCCCAAATCATATAATATTTCATGTTTTTAAAAATCAGCTTCAGACCATATTCCTATTGAAAAATCCTAGGAGTATGGTATCATAATCACATATATATATATATATATATATATATATACACACAGACATATGTCCAAAAATATTTTTTGAAAACTAGTTCTTCGATCTATTTGTCCCCATCCATTTCATGTTCCTTAAGGTGTACAGAGGCAGTAATGAAGTGTTAGTTCCCAGAGTTCTTCTGTTATGAAGCTCATGAAAGATGAGAAATGGGTTTTAAATAGTTAGGTGGTCAAATGTATAGCAGATGTCTCGAAAATAATTACAAATACCATGAAGAGGTGTTCCAGGAATTTGATTTTTTTTCATTTGTTAAAAATAATTGTTGTTTTAAGAAGTGCCTGACTTTTCATAAAATCCCACGCTCAATTCATTCCCAAGGAGTAGCTTGAAACTATATTACATTCTGTAAATAATTTTGTAACTTTATAAATACGTATTTACATACTAGGCAATAATGGGTCCAAGGGATTGTAAATCATACAGAAAGTTGATTCCACTGAGTACAATATTTAGAGAGGAGGTGAATTTTTCTTCCAAAGTATGTCCCTCTTCATTGCAGCTCAATGCATTTCTATGCTTTGTAAACCAGTGTCTGAACACCGTAACACACACTGGCATCAGCTAAAATACCGTATATCTGGCAAGGAGCATTGACTTTTGCAGCCTCCAGTGGAACTTTGTAAAGAGTGCCTGTGTATATGATTAATTTTTTAAACTATTAAACAAGAAATTTGTGCGTCCTTAACTCTGGCTTTTTTTGCAAGGAATCAGTGGCTTTTAGGTCCTGCATCACCAGCAAACTTACCTAATAGATACCTTGAGATGTGATGCAGCAGCAGAAGAATACAGCAGCCCATGCCAGGGATTCACCAGGATCTAAAAAGCCAAGTGACTGTAGTAGAATAGGTGGTAAAACTTCTATTTCAGCAGTGGATGGACACTGAGTAATTATGAATTGATTACTATGGCAGGTCAAAGAGTTTTGAATTTAACTGCTTGGAATCAGTTTTATGTATTTAGTTGACTTTTGATTTCTTCATTTGTTAAAGCAGTGCAAAAATAGCAACATTAACAGCATATTCTGTTTCAGAGTTATAAACTTGGGAGATCTGAATGTAAGTAAACTTGAGCTTCATTCTTCGTCCTTGCCTTTATTTACTACTTTCAGCACTGCAAGTAGGAAAGAAACCCAAAACAACACTTTACCCTCTGCCAAATTAATTTTAATATTTCTTTCTATGACAAAGAGACTGGGAAGGCTTTTTTCATTTCATGTTGGTGTTGGGTTCTTCAAACTCTATTCAAAGTCATATTGGATAGAAAAAAAAAACAGTGAAGCCAAAAATTTTGGAAAATAAGATAGAACCCATCTTACTGAGGCTTGAATTTTGGTTTAGGATTTAGCAACCCAGCAGAAACAGCTCAGACCCGACAAAGGGTCTGTTCAGGGCAGTTCTTTGAGTCTCGCTAGAAAGGACATGTGTACAGTGCAGATATTGCTATGTTCTTTGACTTTTTATTTTCATTTAATGTCTTTCTTGCCTGTGCTGTGCATTCTGAATTTGACTTTATATTGGTGTACACAAAGAGGTGCACTCTTTAGCTCACTGATATACTGCTGGTGTGATAGAAGTAGTAACCAACATACGTGATATAATTTTTAATTAGCTATGGCACTGTTCTTTGGCCCTTGTTCTGCTTTGTGATACTTACAGATGTCATATTAGTATTAAGAAAAAACATGAATACAGGTAATGTCTTCCACTGAAGTTACTGGCAAACCACCTGCTCACTTCAAGGAGAGCAGGACTGATCCAGTATTCATTCTCTCAGTGAATTAGCCATCACAAGTATCTTAAAATTCTGCAAAGAGAGGAAGGATGCTGTCTGGTTATGGGTAGCTGGAAATTAGGAGACTGGAGGTCAGTTGACCCTTCTTCAGAATTTCAGATTGGTTGTGGGCAAGACGCTTAATCTGACTATGCCTCAGCGTCCCTGTCCGTACAGCAGGGTGAAGAGGACTGCCTCTCCTCACACCCCTGGTGAGAGGCTGAACTCACCGATAATGTTAGAAACACTGAAACCCTGGAGTGCAAGTGGTTACTTTAGTATGAAGCACTGTTTATTATTTCATAGAGCTTGGTACTTGTGCGAGACTATAAATTACCTGTTCCTCTAGTAGCATTTAAATATACATGAATTTACAAGAAAAAACCCCACCTCCTGATACTATTTCAAGATGTTCTAAGAAGCCTTTCCACTAACAGCTTCTACACTTTTTTACAGAGATGTTACATCAATAAATTGTCTCACTTCCCATGCAACAGATCTCACTTCCTGATGAAATGAACTTTTCTTACATCTTTGAATTATGGAAAGGACTAGCTCTGCATGATTACAAATATCCATATCATCTTTGTTGTTCACAGCTTGATTCACCTAAACTGTAATGGCTGTGTCTGTGAAAATTGCTCAAAATTTATAAGTGTTTCAGCTATAAATGGGAAAATTAGTTTTCTGAAGCCACTTAAGAGCTGCAAAACTGAGAGTGATTTGTAAAGCCAAGTCTAGGGATTAAACTGAAAGAGGAAGAAAATAATTAATTAAAATTTTATACTATGCAATCAGAAGGGAAATCTCCAAGAACTTGTTCCTTTGCAATTACAAATGTAAAACCATACCAATGGTAGAATTTTACATATCACTGAAAAGGAGGCATTTAAAATGTTCTGGGTCATTACCAAATGGCTGTGTTTTTACTCTGGTGATTCTAGAAATGAAGCTTACAAGTACATAGAATAGTTTCTTTCATGTTAGTGGCTATAGCTTAGTTGAAGTTGTACGTGTTTTTCTTGGCAATTTTGCACATTAAATAAAATATGTCTTAAAATCGATGTTGCTACTTATTGGTTATTCCTGCCGTGTCCTTTTGAGTAGATCAGCTGCTTTAAAGCATAAGCATGCTTTTCCCTTGGTGCTGCCAGGCTCCTGGGTTCTGTAGGGGTCCCGCTGCTCATGCTCTCAAGGCAGAGCTTGGCAAAAGACAGGGAAGGAGTTTTAAGAGCTCCACTAGTTAAAACCATGTATTTCAGCAGGGGCGTTCCCTCTGAAGAAAGGTGTTTGCTTACCTTACGGAGGTGAGCAGGACAGTAACCAGCAAGCCCGTGGGTTCTGAGGACATCTTGTGATCCTGTCTTTCCTTTGTGAATTTTTGTTCTCACCTTAATATCCTCTATGCCTTCCCCTAGTATTCAGTCAGTTACTGTGGTTTTTATTGGTATTTACTCAGGCCTGTTTCCTGCTGTCAGTCTGAAGTGACATTAAAAGAAAAAGGAAAATGCAGGTATGTGCTTTTTGACAGTACTGCTTTTGTGTAATTTGTGATGCAGGAAATTTGGAATAAAAAGTTCATTTTACTACAAGGAACACATCTAACCCCTTCCTCCCTCTCTTTGTAGTTTCAGAGACAAAAGGAGGCAGGAAAGGATCCTACCAAAATAGAGGATAAATTAACTTCCTAGTGTACATATCACTACTAAAGTTCTGGACAGATGGTATATTTAAGATACAGTTATATATATATATATGTTGTAACTGTGAGTGATTAAATTGCCTCAAGGGGTTGTTCTGACTTCTCTCAAGATATAGCAAAATCTCAGCCTACTTTGCAAATGTATGTTTTTAGTGTGTAACATTAAACAACTGAGTAGTGTTATTAGTATTTCCTTAGAAAGGCCAAATGCACCACTTATCGACTGCTTTCTGATTAGCACCTCTTGTGGCACCTCTTTGATTCAGTATCTAGATGTCTGATCTTAAGAAACACTGCCTCCCAAACAAACAAAAGAGGACAAGTTTCCTAGAGTTAAGTGCTGCTCTTGATTTTCCCTACTTTATGTTGAGATATTAGCTCTGAATTTTCAGGACAGGTGAATCTGTCATACAGCATTCACTGCTGAAAACAGAAAAATAATTTTATGAGAGCTTAGTGCTTTTGGATTTCCTCTGTAATCTGTCCCTGAGCTAATTAAGGCAGCTTTATTTGAAGATTAATTCACATTCTAATGAGCCATTGTAATAAGGCTGAGTATGTATTTGGAGAATTTTAATGTAGCAAACTCTAAAATAAAGCAATCTGAAATTTGATGGACCCAACTGTTTGGTATAAAATACTTTAAAGCTTAAATGCATTCTTGTTTCAAATGGCTTTGTATCTATTTCTTCCCCACCATAAAACAGCCAAGGCCGCTTCAGGTTTCGGAACTGAAAGACCTGAGGGCATTCCTTGGGGAGCACACGAGTATCACTGGGGGGGTAGGCAGGGCTCTTTCAGCAAGACAGCTGTCATTGCTCAGCCCTCAGGTTGCCTGAGAAGATGTGACATTGCTTTTTGAGAAGCCTGTGTTAAGATTTGGGAAAGGGAGCAACCTACTGACGTTTTGAGATCTCTGCCCGTGTATCAAAATCATAGCCTGATGTTTCTTTCTTGAATGCAGTGGGCATAGATTTGTTGAGTCACACGGCAGGTATATGAAAGAGATCTGAGCTGTGCCAGCATCTAATTATCAAGTTTAGCCTTCCCTATGCAGTCTAAGAGAAGAGAAACAATTAAAAAAAAAGACACATGCTCCATGATAAAAAAACTGCAGTAAGAATGCTCATTCTATTTTGTTCAATGTATGTTTAGTTTTTACAAAGGAAACAATAAATAGATCAGTTTTCAGATGAACCCATAAGTGGAAATTACTGTAAGTAAAAAGGTCAGGTGGAAACAGAGAAGAAAAATAAAGGTAAATAAAGTGTTCATGAACAAACGAGAATCAACATATGTGCCGTTATGTTTAACTGGATGTTTGTCCAGGCTGTTAATACAAGTTTATTACTCTCTTGCCAAATTCACGCACATGAATGTGTTAGTATTTCCAGCTGAAAGTACAATCAGTGATTCTTTCCTGGCAGAAATATTTCATTGTATGTCCCGTGCTTCCCCTACAGTCTCTGAGTTACTTTTGGAGGTGCTACTTTACACACAGAAAGCCAAATTGGCTTTCCAGTGAAGATAGCCACCATCCTTTAATGATCTTCTTGGAACGCCGAGATGCTTCAGTGAAAGGGCTTTGACCAAAGCATCCTGATAGCAGAGTGTTGTGGCTGAAGCTGGCCAAGGAAAACCATTCTGTCTTGTTCTGGCATGCGAACCAAATGATTTTTTTCAGTAGATGTGTGTCCCCAGGCAACTTAAATTGAGATTACATATTAAGTTAAGTTATTCCTTGCATTATTACCCGGTAATTAAACATGAAGTGTTGCTTTAACATAAAGGCCATATGACAAAGTGAACAACAGATGGAAAAAGATTTAAACTGCATGCTGGGAAAAGTAGCTCTGTTTCAGCCAAGAAAACCTGAGTGAATAATGACTGATCAGAGCTGGATGCCAAGTGGAAGAGTTGGTAGAAGGTATGGGGAAGTAACAGTTAGGAAGCAGGGATCATATGTAATGGAAATCCTTGTAGGCCCTTGCAATAACCATGGAAAACCTGGAGTGGTTTCGGAGTGAAATTATTCTGGAGATTTGGGAAAATGAAGATAGTTCCTCTGCTACCTAACTTGATTTAAAAGCTCTTACTTCTGCCTTTGAAGGCCCCTGTATATTGGCCCTTTTTGTCCTGTCCGAGTTTGTCTTCTGGTATTTATTTTTGGCACTAATACAGCTCCCATTGTCATAGTAATTAATAATTTCAGTATCTGTTCATGGGTTTAGCCTCAAAACTCTCAGAGACTTTTTATCCTCATTCTGCAAGGGAGCTGTAAAACACTGAAGTCCAGCTTTCTGAGGTATTTCGGTAATAATTTGGTTCTTTAGGCACCTAGATCTATCTTTTGTATATTTACTGCCTCAGCCTCCAAGACGTGGTTGGAAAGAGAGATAAATCATCGGTGATTACGTGAGCATTTCCTGACCAGCTGTAAAAATACCAAAGCCCACTTTGGAAGTTACTTGTGCTGTGCTGTCTGGAGTAAAATAGCTTAAAAGATGCCAACTAGTGAAACAGAACTGTTTAGCCAGAAGCACAATGTCATTAATTAGGCTCTAAAGAGCTAAGCAGCAATTAAATGGTGCCAAGGTGGGCTTAAAGAGTGGATTTAAGCCGGCCGAAGAGGGAGGGTGTTTATATTGGAGGGAACGATGGATTTGGAGGGTGAAGGGGGGAGCTCGCGGCAGCTACTCTTGACCCGCGTACACCTGACCCTGGCCTTACCACCCGCCACCCAGCCCTGCTCAGGCTTTGTTTCATTAAAAAGCGTATTGATTAGCAGATAAAACCGTGAATCGCCATATCGGTGGAGACGCCCGGCTGACAGTGGCAATTGCGGATGGTAAGATTCTGTTTAAGATCTCCTAGCTGCTCTGATAAAATGTGATTATTATAGTTTGCTGATTGACAAATGGGAGTTATCAGCTGGATATTTTTTTAATATAAACTCTGTGTAGGGTAGATCAACATCTGGCTGGAAAGATTAAGATAGTAAAAGAGTAAATGCGGTAATAAGCAGTGACAGGAGATAAGATTTTGATACTGTATTGTGTTAAAATGCTTCACAGTCAAGCAACTTGACCACAGTTTAAAAAAAAAAAAAGATTAAAATATTACTCTCTAAAAAAAAGCTGCTTGCCAAAATATGATAGCTTCAGGGTTGGTAACTTTATTATTTCATGCTGCCACCTACTGCTCTTGAATTAGAACAGGAAGAAGTAATTGGTGTCTTTTTATCAGTCTGATGAGCTTATTTACTACTTCGTTAGGTTATTCTCAATGCTATATATGGCATTACTTTTTTAATGGCAGATGTTCTCCAGATCTTCAATCTGTCATCGCCGCCTCTGTCCATTTTTTCTCAGGAAAGGACATGCATTCCAAACATACAGATGTTGTCACTCCAAAAACTGCCACAGGCTTTAGCCTAAGTGCTATTAGTCCTAAAATAATAGTAAAATGTTAGTTGAAAGTCAATGTTATACAACTATTCTGTTAAAAACTAACTCAAGCCGTAACTACTGTAATTTCACTGAAGACAATAAAAGAATACACTGTGATTGTTTGTAACAAAGATTTTTTTTTTATGCTGAAGTGAAAGTTGTTTTCGAAAGTTTGCTTAGAAGCATAGGACTTCTGACCATATCTATTTACTCTCAGTTGCACTTACTTAATGTACTTAGAAGTAAAACAAAACCACTCCCGTATTTTGTATTGGAATTACTGTGTTTCCCTGCTACATCTATCTTGAACATCATCAGTGGACTGCTAGGAATCCGGACATCCAGACAGTGTTAATTTCTTAGTGTTTTTGAAGAAAATATTATCCATCCTGTTTGCCTATAGTAGTTGGAGAAAAAATGTGAAAATACTACATAGTAGTGTTATCAGTAACTAGTATTAGGCAAATAATACACCAAAAAAGTCAACAAGAAAATATACTGTATTTTTTGTTTTGGTAGAAGAATAGCATATAATAAGTAGAAAAAATAATATCGAAGATCCATTAAAACACTCTATGGTAATATAGTGACAGAATATCCAGCTGAAATAATCCTCATCCTGTTGGTGGTTATTTCTTCAGCTTCTGCCTTGCTTTCATGCCTTGTATCTTTTCTTCTTTCAGTGCCTTCAGAAGTTTATCTAAACAGGAATGAAACATAACTTGCCATTAATTTTGTCATTAATACTTTACAGTACTTCTAAGAAAATCAAGTAACGTGTTAAGCAAACTAGTAATATTCCTTACAATTTCTTGCCTAACAAATATCGGAAAACTAAAGTTTCTCACATGTATTGAAAATAATAGGTATTAAAATGGAGAAAGGTCTGTATTGCTATAACAAAGGAAAAAAACCTATTAATTTCCTGTTCTGAAAAGTAAATGTATGCAAACCACCTATCACAATTTCTTTAGGACCTTCCTTTGAATGTGTATGTCTGATGGACGTTTTTTCTGTGTTCTTGTAACCTCTGCACTCCTGAAAGTTTCCTGACTGGCAGCCTGTGGCCTTGAAGGAAATGGTGAGCACCGTATCCTTAATAATTGTTGGCCTCCCTACTGGAACTCTCAGTAATCACTATCTGCTGACCTATTTTATTTCCTGTATTTCCTTCATGGCCAGCAGGTTTTAAAATTAAAACGCCAAAGTTATTTCACTGGTTTTTTTTGACACCTCCAACTATCTGCGGTCATCGGTCGCCTTTATTTTACATCGATTTACAGCCGCAGATCTCATTAGTAGTGGATCCATTTTGCCTGTACAAACTCCCCCTGATTTCCGCGGCGTCTCAGTTGTTTTTTTGCTAACGCTTCATGACTTCGGGGGTTCTGTTCTGTTGTGCAAAGGTAACCGCAGCTGCAGTTCCGGAGCCTCCTTTAATCCGGGCCCTCGGCCGGCTGCCCTGACCGGTGTCGGGGGCAGAGGACACCCTTCGCCCCCCGCACCCTCCGTGCTCCCCCGGGCACCCGCGGCCCGCAACGATGAGGTGCGGGGCACCGAACCCGGGGAGCCTCACAGCCCACTGCTCGACGGCCCCGGGCCTGTGCCCTGCCCCGGGGGGACACCCACACTGCTGGGCGTCGAAGCCGTCGCCGACGAGCGCCGAGAGCTCCAGCTCCTTGAGGCGGATGCCCAGCTCGCAGATCTCGCCCTCCAGCTGCGGCTGCTCCCCGGGCCGCCTCCTCGCCGCGCCGCCCTCCTCGGCACCCGCCGCCGGGCAGAAGAAGCGCAGCGGTTCGTAGGCGACGGGCGCCAGCCCCGCGGCCCAGCGGGGAGCCCCGGCGGCGGGCGGAGGCGGCTGCCGCGGCCCCCCCGTGGCCGCGAAGGGGATCCCGGGGCCGTCGGGGGCGGGCCGGCCGGGCTCGGCGCGGTCGTGGAAGTGAGGGAAGTAGAGCGGGCGCGGCGGGCGCTGCTCGGTCATGGCGTCGCCCGGCGGGCGCCAACGGCGGTCGCCCTGGAGACGGGCCGGCCTCGAGTCGGGCTCGGGGCCCCTCCATCTTGGGGCGTCGCGGGCCGAGGCCGCGGCCTCGCCTTCCCCGCCTTCTCCCGCCGCTCTCCGACCTCGCCCCGCGGCTGCAGCCGGGCAGCCGCCTCCCCTGAGGTGAATTTTGAATCTCCCGGCGTCGAACGGGACCGGGCTGGAGCGCGGCTCCGGCTGGCGGCGGCAGCAGGGCTGAGTTTCCCCGGGAGAGGGCAGGTGTTTCACCCGGCGGTTCTGCTTCTGGGCGGGGGACGTGGTGTTTCGGGGGGGTGAAAGTAGCTTTTGTTAGAAGCAGCGAGGAAAAACCATCTCTTGGCGGTTTATTCTCGGGCTGCGGGTGAAGTAAGGGAGCCGGATCGTGGGCATGAAGGATGTTTGTTGGTGGTGAGATTAGGGGAAATTTCACCTTGCTCACAGGAAGGTAATGCTCAGCATATCTGATGTTCAGGTTTATAGGGTGGGTTTTTTTGGAGAAGGGGGGGTCTTCCAACCCAGAAAACCTTCCCTGATTTGAGTATGAGACCTGCCATTAGTATTGGCGAGCTGGTTGCTATTTCTTTTAGCCTTAGCTGTTTCCATGAAACATGACAACCCCCCTACAGCCCTAGGCAGCTAGTGGGGGCATTGCCGATTACATCCGTGGAGTTCAAAATAGGCCAAAAAGACCCTCTCAGGCTTCCAGCAGGAGGACTTCTGGGGTGGATTTAAGCTGATTTGAGGTGTTCTGGACAACCCTAATAAGAGAGGTGCCGTACCAGTGGTGTTGGTAAAGGATTGATGACTGCGGGGGCTGTGGAGGTTAGTTACAATCAGTAAATTCACGTAAAATGAGGTGAAAAGCCCACTGCAGTGCTAACGCAGGCTTGAGCAGACTTCAACAATACACGGCCCCTAAGGGATTGCTATGTGCTCTGGAGTAAATTCTATTTTTAAAGCTTTCCCTTGAATAAAATGAGAAGTTTGGCATTACCTTTTTCTAGAAGCGTACCTCTGTGTACTTAGGTGTAGTGCTCTGTGCTGTGAGCCAATACCGATGTGAATGTTTTGTTGAAATTTAGCAGATCTACGGGCATTAGCTGTCACAAGAGTGTCAGGCGGTGCTCTGAAAAGTGGTAGGAGCAGAGAGATACTGGCAGGAGTCATTCAGTATTTTCATTTCATGTGCACTGTTTAGGGAATGTGCTCTGACTTAGAGTCAAAACTGGTTGAGTTATATGCAATGTGCTTACATTATTAAAATTCCAGTACCGGTGTAATAACAGTACAGGTTGCATATTTTGTGAATGGAACACACATATTTGAAATAAACACTGATCAGATGAGAAGTCTGATAATAAGATTATTTCCCCCCCCCCCGGTTCTTTGTAGATTAGTCAAGAACTACCAGTACAGTTGATTCTACGTGACAATGTGAGGAGAAAGTCCAAGCGTTAGGTGGACACAGCACCTGCAAGTGTCTCTTTTTTGTGTTTCCATGATAATTTGGGAATGTACAGTAAAAGTCAGTAACCTTTCCTTAACTAGGTCTTTGTGGGTCGCTTTTGAAACCAAAACGGTGCTCATGAAGAATTTGCAGGGAGCTCTACTTTTGAAACCAGCAGAAGGCCCAGTGCTTCGACTTATCTTTCCTAAAATAAGTTTCTGTTATCTGTGAACATGCAAAACAAACCAGACACATTGCTATTTTATTTGAATCTGATTCAATCTGTCTTTGTTTATGCTCTAATTTAGCTTCCTTTTTATTGGTACAATTCACTTTGTCATTGAGGTAATATTGGCATACTTTTTAATAAGTAATACTTTGAGTAACTGGAGTTGGACTTTTTTTTCTCTAAGCCTTTCATATCACGGTAGAGTTTACTGTCTTGCCATTGCACTGTCAAGCACACCCTTGCTTCGCCACCTCTTAACTATTATAGTTTAGGTAAAATATTATTATTTAGTATTCAGTAGGGAAAACCAAAATGTAAGTATATCAAGTGTATGTAGGTGGAAGAGAGGGGTAATAGAAAAACAGTAAGGTTCTCATGACTTTAAAGCCCAATCTTAAATTTGTATAGTGTTTTCCTTGTATAGGGGGTGATAAGGAAAAGCATCTGCTTTCAAAAGAATTGAGAAAAAAGAATTAAAAAGAATTCTTTCAAAAGAATTGAGAAATAGAAAAAGATTAGATCTTTAATAAAAGCATTTGTTCTATGAAATAGCACTTATGACTGACATATATGTTTTTATTGAAGTGGCATTAACAGTCCTAGCCATTATTTGTTATTTGTTATTGGCATGCTTCATACTCTCCCAGAGTGTCCTGGAGATATACTCTAAATAATGTTTTGGTATATAGGTGATGCACAAGGATTTCTGCCGTATAACTTACAGTTTCAAGGATGCTTGTATGGAAAACAAGGATAGCCTATTGATAAACATCTCGATAGGTTTATGAATGCCATTTTTCAGAGTTAAAGCCAATACGTGTACTTAATTTGAGAGAGGTGAAATGTGGATATTCATTAACACGTGTGTATTGTGAAGTTTTGGTCATTTATTACAACTAGCAGGGATAGGATGCCAAGAGATGTCAAGGCAGGCCTTGGCCCTGATCCGTTGCAGCAATTCTAAGTTTCCGGGGATTGATCTTAGTGAAAAGAGAAAGATAACTCTTTCAGAACACAGAGAATGGAGATTTTCAGCTGAAAGGAGCAAAATGGGAAAAAAACCGTGCTGAGAAGAAGGTACCTGCATTCACCAAAGAGGAAAATTTTTGAAGGAGAGAGCATAATACAAGCATTGTAATTTCACAGATGCTGATAACACTTCTTCTAGCATTTTTCTTTCATCATTTGGTATCAGTCAAATATACAGTTTATAAACATTTCTATTTTCCTAAAACATGTGGACTAGTGAATCACAGCAATACATGGTTTTATATGCTAGATGCTAAAATCATGAACCTGAAGGTTCCTTTTTTTAACCCTTACAGCAAAAAAAGTGTGCCATACTAATGCTGAAGTAGTGGGTCATGTTGTCTTTAGGTGCCATCTGGTGGAGTTTTTACAGTTGAAAGTGCTGCGTTTTTTTTTTTTTCTGATTTCATTAGTCATGCAGATAAGTATGTGGTGAGCACAAAAAAGGTTGCTGCAAGAACCAGAAGTTAGAGATACAAAGATTAGATAAAGATGATATCCAGAAGAGCAAAGGCTGGAGCAGGGAGAGTTAGTCAGATTATAGCGCACATCTTTATAGTATGGGTTTCAGAGATTTCCAGTTCTCGTAACTCTTAAAATTCTCTCCTTCATTTAATGTATAATTAGGGATATCCTCCTTACTGTGAAGCAAATAATATTCTTGGTAAGGATATTTTGAAGTTAAGATGATGACATTCTGGAGTTGCAGTCTAACCTTTTTGAGGGGAATGCTGTCAAGATATTTTAGGGTTTATTTTTGTAATTGTACAGGCATCTTGAGGTAATGCATTTCTATTACTATAACCCCCAAATAGCAAAAGGGTTTACATAAATTTTGTAGTAGAATAGTCACTATATATATCGTTGTTAGATGTCTTCAGGACTTAAGAGTTAATTATATGAGTTAGAGTACGGCTTGTCCCATGGGAGACAGTACTGTTGTTTTGCTTAACCAAAGAGTTTAAAAGTATATTATTTTCTACTTAGGCCTCAGGAATAAGGTCCTTTTCACATGTCCGCGCAGGTCCTACCTAAAGCATGAGCTAGTGCATGATAAAGCAGGGTGGCATTTTGGATGCTGCCTCCTGCGAGCAGGTGAGACACCTGGGAAGAGGCAGGGAAGGGAGAGGAAATACTGCTGTCTGCCTGCCAGGAAGGCTGGTTGTGCAAGGTGGAGAAAGGATGACATGCTGTGAGATGTGAGGAAAAACTCTGCTTTTAAGAAAGGTATGTTCATTTGCCATATTTATACAGTGTTACACACTGGTTAGACATGTGCCTTCATCTTTGGCATTCAAAATTTGTTTCCAAAGCTGGGATCCTTTAGCCCTGGGTTATGCAAATGAATACATCACTCAGTCAGAAATTTCGTGTAGCTAAACTGACCATAAATGGTATAAAGATCAAAGTTTTGAGACAAAAAATGTATGTGTGTGCTTTGTAGGCCAGCAACTGCGGTGTGGATAATAACTATACAGATTTGATCCAGTAGAGGGAGTAATATACATATACTTGGTAGAGTGTTATACTTTGATAAATTTAGCACATTCATCTCTGTGTATTTAAGTGTTGATATTTGAAGTGCTTATGAAAATGTTAATTTTGGAGAAGCAAGTCTTTTACTTATCTAGCCGACAAAGACAGTAGGGACAGTATTCCAGCCACCAGTCCTCTACAGTACTTAAAAACTTTTTGAAAGGCTTTTCTTGTTGCGAGAAGTTAAGGATAGTCAATTAAAGTTATGAAGTCTGAGGGCAGCTAAAATATTCTCATGTTAGCAGCAGCAGGCAATGCAGTCTGCAGTGTCAGTGACATTATTAACATTTAAAATGGCAGGAATGGTAAACTATGCTATTAACTGCTTGTGTCACCATCTAAGCTATATAAACTTTATTTTGCATTTTTTATGCGCATTTATTTGTACTTACATTCAGTGATACCTAGGAGAGTGTCTTCCATTGGTTTGATATTTACAGTTTGAAAAGTTACAGCTGCTGGCAACATACGCAGTTTAAATACTGATACTCAAAAGTGTTGAGTGTGCATGTGTGTGAATTCATGTTTTCACACAGATTGCTCTAAGAATCTGTAAAAGCCGCAAAACCTACATCTCTTCCACTTACAGTGAATTCTGTATGGCATTTAAAAAAAATAATCAGCTTTTCATCAGTAAGATATCCTGAAAAGTTATGTCAAAAAGTTGGAGGTAACATCTAATGTGATATTTAAATATATACTAATAAATCACATTTTTTACATGCAGTTGAGAGTTGTGTTAGTCTTCCAGCATGGAAATTCTGCCGTCTCTTCTTTTTAGTTTACCTTTTTAGTTTAGTTGTCTTTTTTTTCTGCCCTTTTTAGTTGATTGCATTATGTTGGTGTTCCTGGCTGGTCCAATAATGTATTTTATATCAACTTCCCACTTTCAGTACCCCAATCCCCAGCCTTTATTGCCTGTCATTCAGACTCTCCAGCAAAAATTACTAGCTTTTCTCTTTTCTAGGGGAAAAGCTTCTAAAAATCTATACAAGAACTGCCATGCTGTACTTCAGATGCATGGGTTTCTTAATGATGCACTGTTTCTTAATGATAAGTAGAAAGGTCCCACTATGTTTGTGAACTATTGTACTGCATCTAATTTGTCACTTGTTTCTGTTTCTTTGTTTGGAGTCCCTTCCAGAAGGCCATTCTTCCCTGTATTTGAAAAGATGTTGGTGCTGTTCAACCCAATCCTGATTTAGACATGTGACCACTACCACCACAGTGTTTTAATATAAATTGTAATAATTTGAATAAATGTATTGGGTTTACATGGCAAAGTTTTGGTAGTGGTGGGGCTACAGGGGTAGTTTCTGTGAGAAGATGCCAGAAGCTTCCTCCATGTCCGACACAGCAAGTTCCAGATGGCTCCAAGATGGACCCGCTTCTGGCCAAGGCTGAGCCAAACAGTGGCATTGGTAGAGCCTCCATGATAAGCATATTTAAGAAGGGGTAAAAACTGCTGCACAACAGCAGCTGGGAGAGAGGAGTGAGAATATGTGAAAGAACCCTGCAGACCCCCAGGTCAGTGCAGAAGGAGGGCAGGAGGTGCTCCAGGTGCCGGAGCAGAGATTCCCCTGCAGCCCCTGGGGAAGACGACGGTGAGGCAGGCTGTCCCCCTGCAGCCCAGAGAGGTCCACGGGGGAGCAGATCTCCACCTGCAGCCCGGGGAGGACCCTACGCCTGAGCAGGGGGATGCCCGAAGGAGGCTGTGACCCCGTGGGAAGCCCGCGCTGGAGCAGGCTCCTGGCAGGACCTAAGGACCCATGGAGAGAGGAGCCCAGGCTGGAGCAGGTTTTCTGGCAGGACTTGTGACCCCGCAGGGGACCCACGCTGGAGCAGGCTGTGCCTGAAGGACTGCAGCCCGTGGGAGGGACCCACGCTGGAGCAGGGGAAGAGTGTGAGGAGTCCTGCCCCTGAGGAGGAAGGAGCGGCAGAGACAACATGATGAACTGACCCCAACCCCCATTCCCCGTCCCCCTGTGCCACTCGGGGTGGAAGAGATAGACAAATCGGGAGTGAAGCTGAGCCTGGGAGAAGAGAGGGGTGGAGGGGGAAGGTGTTTTAAGATTTGGTTTTCTTTCTCATTATCCTACTCTGATTTGATTGGCAAAAAATTAAACTAATTTCCCCAAATCAAGTCTGTTTTGCCTGTGACAGTAATTGGTGAGTGATCTCTCCCTGTCCTTATCTCGACCACGAGCCTTTCGTTATATTGTCTCTCCCCTGTCCAGTTGAGGAAGGGGAGTGACAGAGAGGCTTGGTGGGCACCTGGCAGCCAGCCAAGGTCAGGCCACCACAGTAAATTAATCTAGATTATTTGCTATTAATAAAATATAATTATTTTTACTGAGTTCATACTGATTTCAGTTTATAATCTGTAGGATTTATTAGTGAAATTGATTTCAGAAGTATGCCACTCCCTTCCCTGATGCATGTGGCTGGTCTGCTAGATTTGTCACATTACAACAATACAAACCAATATGCATAGGACTATTTATAAAGTCTCAAAGCACTATGCCAGCAAACTTAAAATTAACAGTGAGCAACTAATTAACAATTATACAACTTGAAAGAAGTGCTAATTAAAAAGTTTTTAAGAGATGTGTTTTCAATTGAAATACAAAATTAGCCAGAGACTTAGTGCCTGAAATGGAAATTTGGACTGATTAAGAGAAACGCAAAAAGCACTAGCTGTGTAAGAAATGAATTTTTAATTTTCTCTTCAGGTAAGTCTCTGCCAATCTTTAGGATCAGAAGATACACTGGTGTGGATAGAAAGTATAAAGCAAGCTATTTTTCAGTGTTGGTGTTTCAGTCGTATACATGTTTACGGCATGTTCAATAAGAAGTTGGAGTTTTTGGCAGACACACCATGACTCTGCATCTCTCTGATGATTTCTGTGCTGCTGAGTTCAAAACGCCTGCCTTATTCCAAGAACACAAAATGTGGTGAGAAACAACAAATAGAACTTGTCTGGAAGACTTAGAGTTGCTTGTTTAAAGGCATTCAAGTCTGGTAATGGGGAGCTTTGTATGTTTTGAGGTTTTTCTCTTCTTTACCATTATGTCCTGTTCTTCTGTGGAATGTTAGGAATGGGAATCCAGTGGCTTCAGAAGTGGTTTAGGTGCTACATTTTTACAAGACAAAGTGGTGAAGGGTGCATAAATGGAACAAAAGCAGCATTAAAAACTGATCTCCCTGCAGACTTCTGAAAAGATCTTTTGAAGTTGCCTGGTTTTATGCATTGTATCTTGTCTATGAGTATGTGTAGGGTGATGGAGAAGGAATGAGATTATTTTGATAGAGCAGTGTAATGTCTGCATGTTAATTCAGCAGATAAGTACTTTAATTAGCTGTGTTTTCATCTCAGTTAGTGATGGGTGATTTTTCTTTAAACATGAAGTTGTCAAACCTTGCTTCTTGCCACCAAGTGTATCTCTAGGATGACCTCATTTTTGAAATGTTATTTTTGATAGTCTATTTCTTTTCTGGAAATCATATTGTTTTAGGAGTATACCTGGCAATTTAAGGGAAGTAATGAGACCTCCTGTGGAATGGGAAAGCTGAATTCCACTGAGCATGAGACTAGAGATCTGGGTTCGGTGCTACCTCACACATACAGGAAATGAGCCATCACAGCAGATAAGGTTGCACAAAAAGGACAGAGTTTACCACATAAAAAATTAGAGAGTCCAATCCATGCCAGCCTTGAAATAATAGAACTCATGAATAATCCTGAAGGTAGTCTTGCACCTTGCTCCTGACTGTTCGTATGCTGTACTCAAACACCTTTTAAAATTCCTATTGCAGAACCATTTAATGTCGGCTCAATAAACACTAATAGGTTTGACAATAATAAAGTTTATTTAATAGTACTGGAATGGGTTGCATATTTTGTTTTTCCTGTTGTGAAATGAAAAAGGTTGGAAGAGAATCTGCATGTCACTCACATATTTCTCTTTGTGTGTTGGGAGTTGAAACCATCATAAATCTGTGCATTTGTAGACGATGATGTAGTCTATAGATCTCAAAATTTATTTGGGAGATTTTATGCAAAGGCCCTAAAATTCTGATGGATTTTGCTGTGAATATGCATATGCTTATAAGTTAATTCAAATAGACATTAACAGAAAAAGCCTTTGTATGGATCTGTAAGATTTGCTCTTTATTAGTTTACACTATACTTACAGGCTAAGCACTGTGCTAAAAACCTGTTATGTCTTTAAGGGTTAGCATTGTGTAAGATTATATTTTCAGAACTGTGTAAATATTATTGACATATAAAGTGAGTTTTTATTCATATTTGTCAATAGTTACTGTAAAAGATAGACTCTAGTTATCCTCAGGATTAGAATTGCCGTAGTTTGGAGATGTAGATGCTTTCTAATTATAGCAGCATTGGAATGTGAGTGGTCTCTGACTCACTAATAATTTTCTTCAGAGCTACAGCCCATCCGATCATTGAATGTGAAATCATTTCAGCGAGTATGATCTGTGCTACTTACATTAACTACTTAGAATAATGGAGACTGGCTCATGCCAAACAAAAAGTACGATGATTGCAGTGAAACTGTTTTATAATGTTACACTGAGTGTCATTAAGAGGCATTTTCATCATACAGCATAGCTGATTCAGAGCAAAGATGTCATTCAAGTATTTCAGTCCAATATGCCTTTGCTTACCATTACTAGCGCCATGCATTGATGAACAGAAATTGTGATAAAGGTAGCATTTTCTTTGAAGCTACTTAAAGCTGATTTTTTTAAAATGTACAAACAAGATACGTATTTCATAAACAGTAATAGCAACTGGTGTATGTTGACTGATTGTTTAACTTTCCTCTTTTATTTTAAACAGCTTAAATTAGATGAATCTTAAACAGATTTATAGTTAGGCCATTATTTTTCTCAGGAAAAATCATGACATTATGTTTTAGCCATGTCTTAGGCTTTTGGGATGATCATGGTCTGTTGAATTTCTTTCTTTTCTTCTTTGCAAGATCCATCAGTTTAAGTATTTGGAAGACTTACGGACTATATCAGTAGTATATCATGTTTTAAATGGATTCTGTGCAGTTCCATCTTCAGCTGCTGTGACCTCATTCCCTCTACTGGAAGATAACTTTACGGCTAGCTGGTTGCTGCAGCAGTGTTTTTGGCACTTTCTGTGTATTTCTTACTGTAGTTTATCACGAAAAACCAAATGATCCAGCAGAGAGATTAACCCTATGTATAAAGAATATAGAGAAGAAAACAATACAATAAATCAGTAACAAAATAACTTTTTTTTTTAAAAAGGACTGCCCATCCATCATCATGTCAAACCAATTCTGATTAGTAAACATAAGTTTGAAAAGATCCCCAAGTACTGCTGTCCGTAAGAGCAGATGTAAGATGACCTTAATCATTAGCTCCCTGAGAACCACCTAAATGCTTGATTGAGGCTTTAGTCTCTCAGTAGTGGGCAGATTGTAATCCACGCATTGAAAGTTGGTGTGTTTCAGACAATACCTGTGCCTCTAGGCTTCGACAGACTAAAAAATACGGATTATGTAAAGTAATGAGTATTCCTTTCTGAAATACTAATTCTGGTGAGTAGCCTGTTGTCACGTGAAATGGTCACTTCCAATAAACAACTTTTAGATACACCTGGTTCCTGTAGTTATGATGATGATGTGGATCATAGTGGGTGGAAAGAACTGGAGTAAAGCTATGGAAATCAATAGATTGGAGCCAATTAGGAGTTAAAGCATCTCCTAACCTGGGAGAGAGATGATGGGAAGTAGAACTGGGCTTTTTAGGATAAGAAGACTGAATTAGAAAGGAAGCCTAGAAGGGATCTTGCAGTTATATACATAGAAGTGATTTTTTTATTATGTAGCTGAAATTATTAAAACAATTTGAAAACAGTTTAAAGCTCCTAAAGGGAAATTATAGTGGATTTTTTACCTCCTTGCTTTAACTTTGGTTAAAATATATTTTGCCTGAAGCATTAGTATTCTTTCTAGGGCTTCTTACTGTATAGGCAGGTCTGTTACTGTCCATTTTCCTCCGCCTCTTGGAAAATTGTTTTCCCATCTCTTCAATTGACTCATTTGAACAATAGTTGAATGCCCTAATGCAGTGAAAGACAAGCTTTCAATTAATTCTGGGGCACTGCTGCTGTTTTCTTACTTTAAGGACTAAATTGTAGCAAGAATGCAAAAAGGGCATGTAATTTAAGCACAGGTTTGGGGGTAGAGGGAGGGCAAATACAGTGAAGACTTGGTGGCTATTGCCGCCCAGTCACAAAAATATCAAAGGGGGCAATTGTCTGTGAAAATGACCTAGATGAAGAAATAAGAGGGAGAAGGGCACAAGGTGGAGGACCATGTGAGTAGGTGCACTGTTAGGAGCATAAGGTACCCCTCCAGAGTGTTGTTTTTGAAAAATAAGGTATTGCGTGCAATCTGGAGTATTCCAAAAGAAACTGGAAAGTCTGGTCACAAGTGTTTTCCTAAGACCGAAGGATAAATGCTGGAGAGGGAACAGCATGGCTGTTGCTTGCAGATACCTTCTCCCATCTTGCAGCAGGGTGGTGGAACAATGGCTTCTTCCTGAGCAGGGCTGAAAGAAATTGCTTCATAGCTGGGAAAAGAACGCTGGAAAATTTAAAAAGTAAGTGGAATAAAATACGAGGCAGCTGCACCAGCAATATTGCACTAGCAATGGCTAATTCTGTGCCTCACTGTTTCTTTGAAATGTCCTCTGCAGGACAGTCATAAATGTTTTGACACCTGCAGCACATTTTCCTCCTTGGCTCTTGACAAAGTTCAAAATATGAATACGAAAACACAAGCTAAAACAAACCAAGCTAACAAGGCTGTGGCTAAGTGTCATTGTAAGACATTGGGTAAGGAGGTTTTTTTCCTTTATAGCCCACATGAAAGTTGTCTAAAAATAATCTTTGGCCCGGTTATAGCGAAATAGCTTCAGCACAGGAAGGCTGGCTGGGGTCTCATCTCATCGGTGCTGTGCTAATGACCGTACCTCCTCTGGCTGCGGTGCCATTGCTGCGCATGACATTCGTTAAGGGATCATCAAAGCTTGATCATTCACTATTACTTGATACATATTAATTAGTTATTGGATGGCATCCTGTCATTGATTTGTTAAAATTACAGGACTCGTATCTATAAAATACCTTGCACTCAGAGCATGTATTCAGACTTTAAGCCAGATGTAGGTCCTTTTAGTAAATAAATGCCTCTTGTATCGAGCTGCATCCATCCCACTGACAACATTCGTGAAGCAGTGTAATGTAGCAAATCATATCCAACATAAACAGATGAAATGCATCATAAACGGAACAGGATGCATCTGGAAAATGGTGTAATGAAAGTAAATGTATGATTTCAGCAGATTGGGTATTTCTAATTAGCCCTGAATAGTTCATTTTCATGGATAAGTATATATCCGCATAATTAAATGTGTATTGCTTTCATCATAGTTCATGATCGGCGCTCTTTCCTTTTATTGCCAGCAGATGTCTCTCTTGAATATTGCATAGCATGACAATTGATGATCTGAACGCTGATTTAAGGTCCGTGCGTAGGTTGTACAGCTGTTAAGTACCTCATTCTAGCTGGCTCCCAATTAACTGAAATTCTCTTCTGCTCCGTGCAGCTATGTGGCTTTGCACGCAGACATCTAGAAATACATTGAGTTAATGGTATCCAAGAATGAATATGCATAAATGTCATCCAAATGTGCTTCACTTCCATAAAAAATAATAATGGAATGAAGCACTGCAGGAAAGACAATTTGAGAAATATCTCGTTTGATTTTGCTGGTGAAGAATATTACAAAAGAGTGAGAGCTCAGACAAGGCTTGAATAATCTAGCAGAAAAAAAAATCTCTTACCTAAAGCTTAGAGAAAACATTGTTGGTATAATCATGAAATTACTCAAGTGCCATTTTGGAGCTTATTCCCCAATTCATATTCTGAGCTGAAATAAGAAAATAGTCTAAGTAGGGGTGACAAATGGGTATTATAACCTTTTATATTTTACCTTTGCTAATACTGAAGTAAGATTTTGAATGAGAAGGGGGAATTTGAGGAGTTTAAGCAAGGTGGAGTTCGAGTCAGTCCAGTGTATAGTATGGGAAAGCCTTCTCGGGAGCAGCTGCCGCTGTAAAGAACACACTGGTGGAATTTTTGGGGCAGGAAACTGAATGTTGATGAGATGCTGAACAGATGAAAGCAAGGCTTAAGTTGTCTTGTTATCAGTAAAGGGACAGGTCAAAGAGGTAATGTGGTTGAAATTCCAGCTGCTGTGTTGGGTGGCAGAAATTTTGACATGCTGAAAAGGAGTGGGTACATACTGTAGAAGTCCACAGGGAAAGAGACAGAAGTCACAGTGGAGGTTCACTCTTTATGGAATAGAATTTGGCAAGTAAATGTGGAAATTAATTAGTATATGTTGCAGAAGAAGTGGTCTGAAAATAAGAATTAAACCAGACATGGATTCATTGGGGACTTTCTCCTTATTAGCACAGCCTGGTGCTTCAGCCTGCTTCTTAGATAAAGGTTCATAAGGAGGACAAGAAACTTCAGAAATGGAAGGAGTTATTGAGTAGTGAAAATGGGATAATGGAAAGGTTCCAACTTTAATATGCTGAATGTAAACAGAGGTGGTATGTCCAAGCAACCGCATGCAGCATTAGCATGCTTTTAAAAATACATGTCACTGAAATGCAAATACATTTTACACAAAGCTCACTCAATAATGATCAAGATGGGGCAGGGAGGAGGAGGTGTGTGAGGACAGAGATTAATTTGTCTAACAGTTGAGCCCAGTAGTTTTCCCTACTGAATACTCTTCAGGTGCAACGTCAGTGGAGCACTAGATGGATCTCATCTGCTATCTGACATTAATGTTTAGTGTAGCAGGATTTTTTTCTATTAAAATATACACTTCTGGAAAATCAGTTAGATATGAAGTCTGATAGAATCCCTGAAGAAACCCGCTGTGTATTTTTAAAGTGGTTTTTAATATAAACCCTTTAGGAAACTGTGACACATCTCAAAAAGGATAGATACTTCAGAAATGCACCGCTAGAAATAAATTCTTTTATTGTGTTTTGTATTACTTTTCAAGTTCTTTTAGCTTCTTTTATGAAAAGCTATTTCTCTTTCACTGTGAGAGTGTTTCTGTGGGAAATATGTATCTGATATCAACAGACTCCACATAGGGTTGTTTCAGGGATACGTGTAGTTTCTGAGAGCACAACTTCCATTATAAGGAAAATGAAAGTTCTCCTTTTTTAATGAACAACACAGCGTAAGAACAAAGAGGCCCCTGATAACTTTGCAACAAAGAAAAGGGAAGAGAGTCTTATTTCCAAACCTGTAAGCAGCAATTTTATAAATGTAGAATTTGAGATATGCAGAACAAAGAAAAATACCTGGATGGCACATTACCTTTAAAATGGATGCAGAATGGATGTCCATTTTCCTAGCTGACTTTGCAAATGTCAGCCGTAGAGTTTTCCTTGCAAATCTAACCTTTAAGAGAGGCTGCTTAGGGCTGCTGTCCTACCGCATCCTGCTGCTCTGCATACTCCGGGAAATAGTGGAACATCTCTCTCTAGATTAACACAAATTAATTTGTTGGAAGCTGTATTTCTGCACAGCTGGTCAGACCGTACTCCACTTATGTGTGTTTGTGTATACACATATATAGTGAGTATTGCACAAAATACTGACTGTGGGTTTTGCTGAAAGTAAAAGTAATTGGTGATAAGGAATTTGGTTAAATTGCTGATCATAACATTAACATTGATGTACTGAATTACTGTGCTTTACTGGGACTGGATCAGAAAGTGCTGCAGGGAGAAACTTCTCATTCCTTTCACCATGTACTGTGGAAATCCAAGTCATTTGACTTTAAGTAATAATCTGTCTCTGGAATTAGGGCAAGAGAATAAGGACGCTTCATTCATAACATCCCTGTTGTGTCATCCTTGCCCCAATCTCATATCGTTCTTCCCTCTCCGAATAGAAGTAATATAGATCAAGACATGTTCATTACTGCCGTGGGTTTTAAGACGCAGAAAGTGATGTCTGGGCTTTAAAAGATGGATGGTCAATTAGTTTATGACTGTTAACAGCACTGCAGTTTGCAAAGATGGAGAAAATGTTAATCAAATAATGCTCAGAATCTCTGCTGGTTGCAGCTAATTGGCAAAAGGAATTTTTTTGCTTTTATATAGAGCTGCACAACAGGTACTGCACATGAATCTTTCGTCTCACCTTCTGATGCATTCAGTATTGGATGGAGGGAAGGTCTGGTCTGATGCATGTGCGTGTTACTCCCTGCACCCTGTTCTGAACAGGCGGTTGGACTAGGTGGCCTCCGGTGGTCTCTTCCCACCTAAACTGTTCTGTGAGTCTATTCTGTGATAAGAAACAACTTTCTGTACCATTTCTAGTGATGGCAACTATGCAAACAAGTTATGCAACACTAGTGGTCCTTTGCTACTTCATTTGTTAACAAATAAAAACTAAAATTAAAAACCAACTTAGATAATCAATCCAAATATTCTGTCACATGGACCTTTTGAAGTGAATGAGAATACTTTTATTGGTGGCAATAAGGGTTAGATTAGACTTTTTACACATAAATTTTCACTTACTGTAAACGTGGTAAAATTTTCTTAATTTTTATGTAATTGCACTGTTTAAAAATCAATCCTTTTCTAGAATTACTTTTTTCTAGGGGAAAAAAACCCCGCTGGAAAATAGTATAAAAACTACATTTAATGTGAAATGTCTAATAAAATCAGTTATAAAAGGTACTTACTATAGTTTAAGTTATTAATACTGATTGACGTTAGAAATCAATATGTTTTTCACCATATGAGATTTTGTCTTCATTTTATATTTCATTTATAAAGTTAAAGTAGATATGCATCTGGGTATAGACACTTTCTTTTTTATTATTTTAAGACCACAATGTATTTTTTGGTTTCAGCATTGCAGAAAAATATCAGGTTAAAATAAGCCTCATTTAAAAAGCCTTGTAGTATTATTTATATAAATGGTGTCATTAGAAAGATAGAAATAATTTTTGTAATGTTTTGCCAAATCTATTATGTAGTATCTAAAATTTACCTTTGAATTATCTGGTAATATGATTCCTAAATGATACTAGAAGTGTGATACAAAACAAGAGCCAAGAAATTCCAAACTAAGGATGCCATTATTCAAGGTTTCATTCACATTAAGATGAATCAAAGTGAACATTACTTCTTTGACTTTCATCGTTCTGTGTTCTATTGCTAATATATTATTTTAATATGATTTTTGTCAGTATTTATAAACTTCATGTGATACTGTATTCCAGTAACTATTGCCTTAATACTTCTGCAATATTTGGTAAGTATACACTGTGGTCACAATTTATCCTGGTTCATAATTATTCGTCTGAACTTTCTTCGTCATTTTAGGCTAAAATGCCCAAAGCTCCTTGTTAGAAACATTTTTTTTAAGGTGACTATGAAAATTGATTTGGTAATTGAAAAAGGATTGAAATAAACACCAGTGCTTATGGTGCTTTAATATACAGTTAACGCAATACTTAGAATTTACAGCTATTATGAAGATCAAAGCAAACAGGCTGGTTATTTTTGTAGTTATCATTAGATATTCTACAGGGAAATATATTTTAAGCTTGTTGCTTCTCATATGAAAGAACATAGCAGTTGTAATGAAGTCTTTCCAGGAAAAAAGAAATCCCTGTAGTTAATGGTGTGTTTTCCTTTCTGGAAATATCCAGTCCACAGCACGTCACATATGTGTTTGGAAGTGTTAAAGGAAAGCCGAAGGGGCAGTGGGAGCTGTGTGTTTTGAAGGTGTGTGGATGGGAGATGGCCCTGCCTGTTTGCTTGATCTGTTCCTTCAGGCAGAGGCTGGATGAAAAAGAGCTGCCCGGGATAAGAAAGAAGTAATCTTGCTTTTTCGAAACAGCAGTAAGACATGATAGGAATAGCCTTGCAATATGGGAATTTTGATTTGGAGCTTATTGTTCTGCTTTATTGTAAGGTGCTCCTGAAGGTCTAGAGATGAGCAGGGGTTCTGTCCTCTCATACACCACCGTTGGGCTTTTGGGCTTCTTGGACCAGTTTTGCTGCAGTTACGCTTTGTCACAGCAAAATTTTACTTCTGTTGTGCTTGGGAATACTACACTTTAAGTCTTCAGTTATAACCAACACAAGCTTCTGTCTCTTTGTTGCTTCATATATGTTGCAGTTAGTTTGTAGCGCTTGTGCCGACTCCCAGGTTGTTGCTAGATGCAATTTAAGCAGTTACCTTTTTTTGAGTATTATTAATGTGAGGAGCCATTTATCTTTTTTTTTACTGCAGTTAGGATCAAATGAGGCAATTGAATTCAGCAGCACAAAGTATAGAGGAAACCTAATACTGCTCTGTTTTGATGTGTCATAAGTGTATTTCATTTGAAAATCGATAGTTAAAATGTGTTAAATTTTCAAGAGCAGAGCTAAGGCCCATCCCTCTGACAATGCAGTTACCTTGGCTTCTTGCCTGGCTAGAGCTGGAATCTATAGTCATTTCACAGTACGTCAAGTTACTAAACCAGAAGTTAACCTAATAGGAATTTACAAGAATCAAAAGCAAAGAATGGGATGGCATCAGCTACCGCTTTCCGCCTGAAAAACACTGTGTGTAAATCTGCAGAAAAAGATGAAAAAAACTGAAAGAGACTAAATTCCTGCCCTGTGCTACATATTCTCCCTTTCACTCTACTGCAGCCTTTGCACACCCTGTTGTTTCAGCTGAATGGAAAAAAAAGTACGTCAAAATACAGAATACAGCCATTGTCATCGAAGATCCTCCTTTCCTTCAAGCGTGGCTCCTTTCTTCCTACAGAGAACTGAGCTCCAATTGACATCCCGAGGAGAATTACATCCATGGCCCCGTGGACCACAGATGCCTTTTGTGTGCTTTCCTAGGCCGTGACCTCCTGGGTCACGCAGTCTTTGCCGGTCCGGTAGTGGGTCCATCCGTAGCAGCGGGGGCCGAAATGCTGTCCAAGGGTTGGGAATGATCCGCGACCGTTCTTGGTCTGACTTCCTTGCCAAACAGCCTTTCTACAGACAGACCCATTGGGATCCGAGGCCACTCCGTTTGCATTTTGTGAGGATCACCTCGGATTTAAGGAGGATGCACGTCTTTATTTGCCGGCTCGTTTTCAGGAGGGTACTGCTAGTCTGTTGTGATGGGAGACCAGGTTCCCGTTTTCAGCCTGCTCTGCAGGACGATTCACCCCTTGCCCAGGGAGTGTCTGATTCATGGCAGAGAGTCTGGTAAGCACGGAGAGTAACCCCATCTCATCTCCCTGCACTTTTTGTTTCCGTCGGCACTGCTATCCTGGTCTCTCCTTGCCAAAGTTTATCTTTCCCTGGTGAGCTTTCGGGTGCCAAGGAAGCTCCTAAAAAACCCGACTCTAGCTCAGCGCAGTAAGGTTTATGAGCTGTTCTGGAATGCAGGAGGTTACGCACCTACCTAATTTTCCATTCCAACTTTCCATGTATGATGTACGATAGTAATGTCAGAATAGTGCGTCACTAGCTTTTAAAAGTCCTCCGTGTGTTTTGGAACAAGTAACTCTGCACAGCCCAGTAGACAAACGGGCTCCCAACTGGGAGCTCCAGTCCCCCTGTCATTGCCCAATTTGCAGCATCCAAGGTGCTAGAATTGCCTCTCTTCCCAGCTGACAAGACATAGTCAGGAGACTTAATCCAATGATTTATTTAATGCAATTGGATGAAATTTTACAACAAATGCTTGAAAAAAATTTTGGAAGATCTAATCAGTGAAAGATCAGTGAAAGGTTTGCAAGCCAGCTTGGTTACCATCTGTCTGGACTTGAGACTGTAACCGGGGTTTTGCATGCTTAAAGTCTTTTTAGTCAGCATTTCTTGTTCTAATGTTTAACTTATTCTCCACATTTGAGAACTTATTATGTTTTTTCCCTGGTCTTTATTCTGGGTTTCCATAAATTACTTCCAGATTATACTCTTGCACTGTAAGAGGTGTCCTCAATTTTGTGTATTAATTTATAAGATACCTCCCACTGAGAGTGTTTCCTGCAGAATCAGAACTACCTTTTAATACAACAGAGACTAAAAACTTCAAATGAAGCTCTGATGAAAGGAGAGCTATAAAATAAAGATAATTTTTTTTTTAAAGAGATGAATTATTTCCCCTGTCTTCTGCTATCAAAATGCTCTGTGCCTGATTTCCAAAATACAGAGAGTTTGCAGTCTCTAGTACTTCATAACAACTGCAGGTCCCAAAAGATCAATGATAAACAAACATTTATAGTCAGTGCTGACAGTTTCATTTTTAGAAGGAACTCTTTTGAGTGTGGAGAATGAATCTCTGCTGTTTAATTTAATATTTATCGTCTAACTGCCTGTCTCCCTTTGCTTTCGCGATGCTAAGAACAATGAGGTTTACTGATATTCTTGTCTTTTCCTCTGCTTCTTGATGCTTTTGAAGTAACAAAATATGGAAAGTGGGCACTGGGCTGTGTTAGACATGCGTTGGTTGTTACTGTCACGTTTATTTTCATCAGTCTAAACTCAAGTGACGTAGGGTGAGGAAGGGCACATACCCTCAGAATTTTTTTGTTCTAAATAGTGGAAATGCTAATAAATTGTGTAAGCCTTTCTTTGTGGAGGTTTACCAAACGGGTGTGTTTTCTTACAGTGTTTACAGTAGCTGCTATAACATAGATATTTATTGCATGGAAGTGCTTACCATTTCAGGGCATAGAACTACTAGTGTACTCTGTATTTGCCTTATGGACTAGTGCCAGTGTCACAGTTTAATTACACTGGGGTGGTAAAAGTCCAACATGTAATGGTGCCCGGTGTTCTTTAAGAGGCAATGTAGTCCTCTGGCTGGAGTGTGCAGATCAAGTCTGCTTCAGGGTTTGCTAATGATATGAGACAAATCGCCTTACATATTTCCTTCTCCATTTGCTGATTTGTCTGTTCAGATTGGCAATTCTTGTAGTCTGTGTGTTTGTGCCGTGTCTAGTACAACTTGACTTTGATATCAGAGTAGGACGATAGTATTTATTATTGCTAACTATAATATCATGTTCAAGAATATAAAGTAAAGAATCAAATACATTTTCAACCTCTGTTTAAAGATCCTGTTTTATTTCCTCTCAGATATGCAAACTTTTCAACGCATTTAATATTATGTGTTATTAAAAATTCCAGGGCACAGAATTACCATCATCCACTTAATGACTTCAGATTTATCTAAAAATAAGTGACTTCTTTGAAAAAAAAAGCAAAATAGATATCTGTTGAAACATAAATTTATTAAAGAGAGGACTGTTGCAATACCGGTGATGTAGCTCTAGATGTACAATTGTTAGGACTTCATAAAAATGTACAATTTGTATGGGTTCTTTCTGTTTAATAGAGTTATTAAATTATTAACTTTGAAGCAGGTCTCTGCTGAATTAAAAGATGATACAAAAATTTTATCTGATGCCAAAATTAGTTACTTAAACCAATTATGAATATGTTTCCATGACTTTAGCTGTTTGAAGTCATTGCTAGAAAAGTGCTCTTCATTTTAAAGACCTGAGAGATTAATGGTTTTTCTGGCCATGTACTGCACTCATATGTGTTAAGAGCTACATTTGTATATGGAGATTGGAGCCCATATTGTTTGCATACCCCAAAGGATATACAATAAATTTTGTCCTGTTTACAAACGACTCAGGGGATTAATGGTTGTCTATGAAGACTTTCAGTTTTAGAATCTAGCCTATTCCCTGATACTATGGCGAATAATGCTTTAGAAATGCTTAAAATAGAGTCAAGAGCTGAAAATTATTTTCTTTCCACTTGTCTATATGAAATGGGTTGTGAGTCATCCTTGCTGTCATGCGATCATAGACACTTAGGCCCCAGTAATCAGTAATTATTGCACCTGTTCTAGCAGGTGCCATCTAGAAAACCAAAGGATCATAGGATTTATACTGTTTTATTACCTAGATTTCTTACTCATTTCTGAAACACGCTGATGGAGCTGTACCAAAAAGTGGGATAAAATGCTTCATTCTGCCATTTACTTTACTGGAGGCAAGGTTTGAACCTTGGATTTTGAGAGAGGTATTAAATATTATTTATAAAAAACCCATTATTTTTGTTCAGCTCATGCCATCAACTCTTCTTTCTACTGCTTCATTTGTAATTCATCTTTGTGCGCTATAATATTAAGCATAGAATGTAATAAAAGATATTTCAAAAGGCAACAGCAGAGAACAATCAAACAATTAACAGACAGTGGCAGAAGCAATGCAGAAAGTGAAATAATCATCCCAGGTATCTTGGAAAAGATCAGAGAATTCTCTCATCCTTTCAGGGTGATATTTATAGACTTTGCCTCTGATTTAGTACACATGATACTGTGGGGTTTTTTCTTCCTTTTTTCAGTTCATCTGAAAACCTTTTTCTCCAGGATGGAACAAACTTCAAGTAAAACATGACTTTGTACTTGACCCTTTCGTTATAGAGGATTAACAGGTTTGGTTGATCCCTAGTATTCTCCCCGGAAAATGAGCCTAGGTCACATATATCTGGGTTTTGAGTGAGCTTTTGAATCTGCTGGACAAGAAGGTCGGTCTATGAAATTTTAAAAATGACAGAATGGCTGAGGCCAGGACAATACCTTCAAAACCTTTTATTGTCCTAGTCACATTCACACTGATGTTTGCAATTAGTTTGTGATAGGGGGAGTATAAAAGTGGCTTGAACAGTGTGCCACATCCCAAAATGCTTTGCATTGAAAACTGAGTTCATTAGTTTTATTGAATATTGATTCAGAAATTTTCATTGTGATTACCCAGTTATTAAATTTTTCAATCGATCAAAAAGGAGGAAGAGATGTAGGTGTAGCAAACATTTTCCCCTACTGTATGAATTCTCCTCACCTTTTCCCTCTCTCCTTATTGGAGACAAGGTCTCTGTATGTCTCAAATTTTGTATTACTGGGGTTTTTTTTTAAATTTATTTGGACCATAATAGTATGTAGCAGGCCTGGTTTTGGATAGTGCTAAGCACTGTACAAACATACATGAAAAAAACAGTTCTCTCCCAAAAAAACTTTGTTTTAGTGGCTATCACTTGTGTGACAATTATTACTTTATTACACATACTCTGCCATGAATTATTTTTTTCTGCTGTGTTGAAGCTCACTGTTCTGCACCAGAATAATTTCCTATATTCCACATAATTTATTCATACCCCAGCACATTATTAGTAATTATCATAATCTGCATTACAGTAATGCCAAGAATTATCAGTTGAAGGGCAGAAAGCTGTTGTGCTCAGTGCTGTTAAAACACATCATGAAAGCTGTCCCAAGCAACACAAGGTTTTCATGTGAAACCGTTATGGTTGAACAGATAACAGGTAGAACTGGGAGCCAGTAATCCTTGTTTTCTAATTCTGCTTCTACCACTGATTCACTGGATGGCTGGTGCCAGCAGAGCTACTGCTGAGCCAGTCACAAGTTTGCAGATGTCTGTATGTGTCTCTTTTCCTTGACATAAACCGGGATTAATTCCCTGCCATGTTTGGATGGAGAAGGGCAAATATGGCATTATACATATAAGATGGCTTTTCTGTGAGTTTGTTGGAAGGCAGAACGATACAGAAATTTAGGCTGAGTGGTTTTCAAGTGAGAGGTCATTAACTCATCCATCAGGATCCTGAGATTATTTTCTGCAGAGCTGCTGCCCAGCTAGTCCGTCCCTGCTCTGTAGGGTTGGTTCATCCCACATTCAGGGCTTTGCATCTGTCTTTTTTGGACTACATTAAGTTTTTGACGGTCTTGTTGAGCTCCCTCTGCATGGTAGCCCTGCCCTCCAGCTCCCCCCAGTTTGGTGTCATTTGCAAGCTTGTAGGGATACAGACCACCCTACCAACTACATGTAGGTGCGAAAGCCCATCTCCTCTCTCAGCATGGGTAAGGCTTTTTTCCAGCAGTAATGTAAACATGTTATCCCGAACACTTAGAAGTTATGAAAATTAATAAAAACCCTACACACATTTGTACAGATTCCATATGTGCATTGTTTTTATTCCAGCACTTTGGAGTCCCTGGATCTAATTCAAGGCTGGGAGACAGCCCAAGCCCTCAGGTTTGGACTGGAGCTGGGCATCTAGGCTGTTTAAAACTGACCATCCTCTGAAAGAGCTTAAGTGACAAAGGAAAACCTGTTACAGCAGGTAACAGGACTTGGGGGGGGTATGAAATGACCCCACAGGGACCATTTCATTTAAGAAAAACTGCTGCCAGCCGTAGCACTGTGGAGTCCCCGATGGTTTGCACTGGCTACAGGCTGGTGCAATTTGTTCCTGTAAGAGGTGAAGGGTGATTTTAGAGAGGGAGAGCAGCTCGCTTCACCTTGCTAAAAGCCTGACTACACCAGTCCAAAGGTGATTTACCCATGATTACAAAGTGCAAAACATCAGAGGTCTCAGTGGTAGCCCTTTGCTCTAACCATTAACCATGCTAAAATAAAGTAAAAGCTTGATTTAAACCAACAAAAGCAAAGGAAATGCACGATTATATATAGCATGCCTGATCCTCCCTTCTTCCCTTGTGCTCAGATGTGGATTTCTTGAAAACGTGTTTGGGAAGGAGAAGGGGAAGAGGGGCGTTGTGAGGGTTGCTGTCTGCACACAATTGGGAGAATTAGAAATCAGGTTGCTACCTTAACTCTGCCAGTTTAAGCCAAAGCCACAGGGATATTATTTTTGACACTACACAGTGGATTATAGCTTCAGCTCCCATTACCTCTAATGGGATCTTTGCTTGCAATCTGCCACTGCTACAGCAGTGAAAATCTGTCCCTTAATGCTATTTTACTATTGCAGGTTTTTGTGTTTAATTATATTATATAATAATTTGTTGCAGCATCTACACGATTCCTTTAGGGGTACACTTGAAATGCTTATGAATTTTTATAAACACAAGCTGTGTATCACCTTAAGTCTCTCATTGCTTTTGTAAACTATTCTGCTGTAATACAGCATCATTTTTTCTCCCTTGCTGGGTGAGCACCATCTTTTACAGCGTGGCCATTTTGAAAAGCACAAGAATACTAATACTGAGAAGCCCAAACCTCTCATTATTGCATTGATGACTTGTGAGAAAACACTCAGGTGTTACAGCCTGCTCCCACTAGAGTCAAATGCAGAAAAAAACCCCAAGACACTAGTAGGTAGAAGGTTTATCTTTAGTGGTTGAAGGCATTATAATTGTTATAAAATTATTGACATGAGAAAATAGATATATTGCCACACACATTTTTTTCATGGGTTTGCGTTCAAACTTTTACGTGAATTGGTTTACATTTTGCTGCTTTTTTTCTCAGACGTACAACTACATTTAACTCATCTGCAAAATGCTGAAGTTGTGAGATATATCTAAAAATTACTGGGTCTGAATTATTCACCGAGCTCTGTCCTTGTGCAGGCTGTCATCAGGTCTATAGCCCTACAAAGCTGATTCCTCAGAAACATAAGAAATGAACGTGATGGCTGTTGCTCTGTTGTCCTCCTGCAACTTTAGTTTTTTATCTTCTTTCTCTCCCTACATATATGTATAGATATACATATTTGTACACATAGGTGTAGAGAGAGATTTGTATGTCTGGAGAAAAAAAGCAAGATTTATTATTCTCCTTTTAATTTGCTTTGGAGGCATTGCTTACTGGGGACACCGTATGTACTGAACAGAGCGTACTAATTAAGTACCAGAAGGCAGAGCAACCCATTTACTTGAGACTTTGCCACAGACGCATTAATTGTTTACACATGACTTTCCCCCCTCCCCTTCCTTTTTGAACCATCTACGCCATGTATATACCGCCTGCCAGCAAGTTGATCAGCACTACTCTCCCACCTTGTCAAAGACAGGAAACATTCCTACTTCTTCTGGCCAAGAAATTATTTTTCCAGCTACTTGTCTTTTTGGCAGCGACTGTAGCGCTGGGTTGATGGTTCGCACTAGGTGTCAGTTGTGCTATGGGAACACTGTGTGTTCGAGTTACTTCATGCTGGGGGGGTCAGCAATAAGTTTTCTCCGTGCTACTGTTAAGGAAAAATACTTGAAGTTGAGCACTATTTAAAGGAGCTCCCATTCAAATGCGTAATTTTACCCAGGGAAGAGTTGAGTCGTGGGAATCTCTCCGGAGCTGTGTCCTGTGAGGTGGGACGTGCTGGGGTCCTTCTCTGCTTTGGGCTTTGAGTGCTAGAGGGGACGCATTGAGCTAGTACACGTGTGAGATGAGGGATGCTGGAATTTCTCAATAGCTGTATGTGGAATAACAGAGCGACTGTTTGCCGGAACTGGGAGCTGCGTGCAAAACCTTCATCCTTTGCCTCCCACTGGTGACCCCAGCTAACGCCTCCTGAAGAAGGGCGTGTGATATGCGTAACTCTTTTATCCAGCCTTGGGCAAACATACCGAGGTGTGTGTGTACTGACGGGGAAATAACACAGTCCAGTGCTTAGGATCTGGAGTAAACCAGGTTGATGCTTTTTTATGGTCTGAATTGCTTGTTTAACTCCCTCAGCTCAACATTTACAATCATGTTTTAAAGAACTGTTGAAATAATGGAAAAAAGGTCTCCTAAAAGCAATGCTTCTGACAAGCAGAAAGGAGCAAATATCTCATGAAAGAATCTATTTTTGGTATGCTTTCTATTCCAGTTTAGCAAGACGGAGAGGTTTGGAGATGATGGCTCCATATGAATTCACTTAGTCCATCCTTATGCCTCTCTGATTGCATTGTTTTAACTAGAAGCATTTCTAATTAACAATGGAGCACTAATTCAACAGGACACTACCTAAAGTGAACCGGGACTTTGACCGTTTGGGAGTGTTCTCAAAATAAATAAAGGGCCTAACTCTTCTGTCTAGTGCCAAGTAATTAATTTCTTCCAGACACAGAAACAAAATAGTAAACTACCATACTGTGTGAGAAGTGTGGTATGATTTGTTCCTGAATTTTAAAATTTGATATATTTTTTCATATATTTCCCTTCAAAGAAGAAGGTACGTGTATTTATATAATTGAGGTAAATATGGTCACAGCAGGTTTTGGGGTAAGTCAAGAAAGAACACGCTGCTTTATTTGCTTTACATTTATTGCTTAGAACACCATAAAGACAATTGTATTTTTCTGTGGTTTATTTGTGTATGACAAAAACCATTGTATGTCCACATTTAAACATCCACTTTAAAAATTCTGTAAAATATTACGCTAACAAATAATGACAACTGATTTCAACCACAGGAAAAAAGTCTCCTCTAAAATGCTAATAATTAAAGTGCGTTTACACAGTTTCTATATATTATTTAAAAGTAATATACTGCTGTTGCACAGGCAGATATCTGCACTACATCAACACCTCTTCATCTTTGCTTTGCTTTGAAAGTTATTTTTCTCCTTTTTCAGAAACCTACATTTCTGTGTATTATTTACATATCTAACTTTGATGATTTGTTTTAAAATAGTTATAAGTGACATTAATAAATCTCTGTCTTCAGGTGGTTGATACTTTTCTTCGTAGCACTCCTTTTCAATAGTTTCTCTTTGGATGTTAACCTTAAATTGCAAATTAAAGATTAAAGATATTTCAGGAACTGGCAAGAATTCTGAATCATAATTTATTGAGTGTGACATGATTTGACTTGATTACAGCCCCTGATATTTTTGGTGTTCTCAGGAATACATACATTATTGAAAGAAAACATATATATAAGGAAATGCTAGCCAGTCAGAAAGGTAGGCAAATTCATGAATATCACAGCTCAAATAAAGCATTTTTAATTCCCTTACAGATGACTGAAGAACTGATTTTCTGGTCTTACCTAGTCGCTTCGGCTGCAGTAATCACTATGTCTAAGATGAACTACTGAGGATGTCTATTAAAACGATGATTTGTAATTCAGCTCTGGAATTATTGAAGCTTTGGGGAACTAGAAGGCAAGATTTTTATTAAGTGAATCCACCCATTTCTAATTCCACCATTTTCAAGAATAAAAGTAGTTATATTTAAGCACCAGAGAATAAAAATAGTTAAATTTAAGCACCAGAGAAAAATACCATTAATAATTGAAATAGTTGTTGCTTAAAAGTGAAAAAATAGAAGTAAACACTTTGCCAGCAGAATGCAGTTTCTAGACTGCAGGAGGTGAAATGTAGACCACAGCTCTTGGTATTCCTCTTCAGCACTAAAAAAACCCACATTTGAAGGTCTGCAAGAAGATGGGTATTTCATGAAAAACACGGTATGAGAAGAAGCATTATTGAGAAAAATAAAACAACAGGTAAGGGTAGTATATTTTAATACAACTAAATGTTTCTTCACAATTAAGGAATTGGATGGCATAGTAGATAACTTAGTAGCTCTTTTCCAACTCAGGTGTCCCTGACACTGTAGTTCTGCCATAACTAATTTGTTAGAACAAAACAACAATTAATGAATTCATTTGAATTTGATTTTTAGTCTTTAAGATGGTTTCTTTTCTGCCTCTTATCTCCAATTAAGACATTTAAAGGAAGAAAAAGAAACACAATGCTAGGAATGACCAATTTCATTGAAAGGAACGTGAAATAATAATTCATGTAAAATCAGGGTAAAGAAGGACTTCATGATTCAGTCCATTATCTGTGAGCTTAATAGATCTATGCCCTGTGTCGTAAGATATTCTAGATTGATAACAATGCATGGTAATTACTTATTAGTCCTGGAGAAATATTTTATGTAAGAGCTTTTCAGATGAAATTCAGTCATTCAACCAGATTAAAGACTTCTGTACAGAAGACCTATTTTCTATGGTTAATGGTTTTGATTTTCCTGACTGTCCATTGTCAAAAATACTGAACTTCGGGAATCTCAACAACTGAGATGGATTTAATATTGCAGATTTTCCTTGCACAGGTTTTCTTCAAATTTTGTAGTCTGCAGTTATTCACCAACCACTTTCTTGGTCTTTAAATTGTGTGCTCTAGATCCCATGTGAGAATTTGATACATGGAATTAAAATAGAATGGTGTAATTTTCAGTATATAGACGGGAGACATAGATCATGTCTCCTTTGGGATTTCAGTCCCTGGAGCAGTTTCAATTATGCAGATAACTGATGTAGCTGTGATTGACATTAACGGCAATTGCTCAAGACTGACGTAGGTTGGTTGGATTTATTCTATCCTGTTGAAGCGCTCTGATTGACACCCGAGTGACGGGATTTGCTAACCGTCTATGCTGTGTTGGCTTTGTGGCACGGCTAGGAAGGTGTAAGGGATGAGCGATACTGAGAACACCCCGCCGGCACGTCAGAGAAAGATTCTCTGGGCTCATTCTGTTACCGCTCTGTAGGTTTTTACGTTACGTGGGTACCTGAGTTTGTTTCTGCCTGTGGCTGCTGGAGGTGACTGTACGGTGCCCAGGACCGTGCAGCACGGTTCTCCTCTCCTCCAGGTCTCTGATGCCCTGTGTGTAGCATCCTTCTGCAAAGCCCCGGAGGGAAGGTGCTCAGCCCTGCGCTCAGCCGGTCACCCACCCAGCAGCAGCAGGATGCTGCCCGGGAGGAGGATGCGTTGGCGGCGTCTCGGGGCAGCCCTGGCTTAGCCGATACCGCGTGGAGCTGGAGCCACGTGGACTAAATCTGTCGGAAACCAGGCGCCACTAGCGAATGCCAGGGTGCTGGACCTGGCCCCTGGCAACTGCCACACACACCTGCGGCTCCTGGGTACTCAAGCAAACCCTCCTTCCCTCGCCACCAAACAACGCTCGTGCCGACCTGAGCCAGTTCTGTCTGGCCACTAGCCACGGCGGGTGGGCAGCAGCATCACCAGCCGCTGCCGTTGGCTCTGCAGGAGCTGGAGTTGGTCGCGGTGGGTCACCTTGGGGAGATGCTGTGTTCGCATGGGGTGCCAGCTCCTTGGCAGTAACACACTGAGCTGTGTGTCTGGTGACTGGGAAAAAGGGGACTAACGATGAGAGAACAAAATGTTTCACAAGAGACTGCTGGGTTCAGGCAGGGTTGTCCTTGGCCCTCTGAAAGGGGATTTGGAGGCAAACCCCTCCAGTTTGGAATTGGTTGCATTCAAAGAGTCTGGGGTTGATGTTGCCATTTCTAAACTGTTGTTTGGTACACCTGATCTCCTCATATTCAGGAGCTCTAGGCGGCAAAGAAATGGCGAAAAGCAGAAAATGGGCTTACAGACAGCAGGAGAGGCTTGGTAGCATTGGTTTTGATTTTGGGTTTCCTTGTTGAGAGATATGTTGCTTTCTAGGTTAGGTGCCGCAGGGCTGCGTAGGAGCTCTACCTGGCAAACTCCAGCTGATGTGGCAGTGCAGATGGGGGCAAAAGATATTCCATTCTTCAACAACAGGACTGTATTTTGGCTTTTGCTGTGCAGAGAGTGTTGAAAACACGTGACTTGTCTTCTCTGTAAATAGGAACAGTGCACATTTTCTCTGTTGAGTGGGAAAAAATGAAGTGTGAGATAGCTCTGTCTCCCGGAGGTACCGGTCCTACCGTGCTCACTTGGCAGCGCCGGCACATCGTCCTGCCGCGGCGAGGAACAGCTGGAGCAGGCATGCCCCCGGGTCCTTGCTGACTGTTTGTCAGAAATTGTTTCACAAGTGTTAAGCAAAACAGATGATTTGAGAGGCGTATACGTTGTGTGATAAAGTAACATTTCTGAAATGCTAGAAATTGTTTAAATTGCTAGTTCTGAGAAGAAGAATCAACATTTTTTTTCTATCAATGAAGATGTGATTTAAACATTTACTGTCTAGAGAAGAAAACATCATTAATTGTGAATAAAACCAGGATATGCAAGACACCCACTTCTGCTTTTGTGTGCTAATGCCATCTTTGAACAATGGCTCCTATAAAGAATGCTGAAAATCTTTTCCTTAAGAGTGTTTGTTCACATTGTATGCCCAGGCTTAGTGGATGTTTCTTCCCTCTTCCAAGATTTGCTATATATGTACTTGTATTTGGTGGCACAAAATGAGAATTTAGGGCCTATGTATTTTTTTCTTATTTGTTCTAATTCAAAATTTGGACAGCATTAAATGAAAAAGACTTTGTTTCTTTAATGGGCAGAAATGCAGATTTCAGCCAGAGTCTGAAAGTCACTTTGAGTTTTATGCAGTGAATAACATCACTAATAATAGAGATTTGGCAGGTCAGATTCTGCCCTGATTTACACATCTGTGCAACTCAATTATCATCAGATTTAGTGTGATGGCAGCTATAGATAAGCAGGTAGGTTTTTGGTCCTGTAATTGCAACTTGGTTAACAAATTCTGTTTATGCAGTAGAGAGGTCCTCCGCTGTTTCCCAGTTCCCAGAGCTGTTTGTGACTCTACAGAGCTGAGATAGTAAAATTTGTGGAAAATGTTATTTTCATTCCTTGGAGTCTGCCAGTCGTATCATGCTAGGACTGTGGGTGAGGAGTAGTTTGCAGAGAGAAGAATTTTCTTCCTTCTGTTGGTAAGAGGCGGTCTGACTGGCCCTGAGCTCCTGAGGAATTTTAAGTATCTGCCTAAAACTTCTGATTCTCTGATTCTCAAAGATCCTGTGGCCGGCCTTTGCAAATGTATTGTAGGCATTGTGTCTTTGTACCATGGGACTGTATTGTATGGTGTGGAACTACATATTGCCTGTAGTGGGAATCCTGTTGGCATCAAGCTGGGAGAATCCAGGAGGTACAGAAGTTATTTTACTTTTTTTGGTCTTCTTAAGCATGTCTCAAGGCTCTGGATTCATCCCACTGGTGTCTTACAATACTCTCTGTCTATGCCTGTTAAGCCTTCAATGAGAATAAAAGGCATCTAGCTGAAACTTTTTGGCATCTAAAGTCAGACAAAATGGATTTGGTGGTAAGTTATGACACCTAGACATTTAATATTTGGTATTCTTTATGAACATGTACACAAGCAATTTTTGGCTTAAAAAGAAGTGGCAAAGTCACTAGTTTTCACAAGTAAAGAGGACTGGGAATTTCACTGCTGGCCAGTCTTCCTGTGGGAGACAGGATGCTGTAAAAACTTTGCAAACTGAAATCACCATGATATAGATAGGGCATGTGAGAGCCATCTCACCTAACCTTTGCTGTCCAATATTCTTAAAAAAACGAGCTGTGGAGTTTATGCTCCAAGTGGCTTGTCAGTTAAGGCTCCATTGGGTCCCAGTGTGTATTTTACCTGCTAGATTGACTCAAAAAGTTGTGACCTACTGCACCACGTTAAGTGTGCCTGCGCTACCTGCTGCTGAGTCCACCCTGGTTCCACCAAGCAAGGAAGTGTTCAGGGCTGCCTGCAGCACGCACCACAGGGCTCCAAGTACAGTTGGAGGACAAATTGCACCAAAAAGAAGCTTTTCACACAGTAATTTGCTAATATAGACCACAACTAGAGTCCTTCCTTATGTCTCTTAAAATTACTTGCCTATCTAGATTGCCAGGATATATGGCTCTAAATAAAATGAATATGCTATTTGAGTAACAGATATGCTGTAGGTTTTCAGATTAGAGCCGTGTTTTGTAAAAGGGTAAGATACGGCATTTGGTTTTATTAACTGCCATTTCTTGAAGTGAAAATATCTAGCACCAGAGCATACCACTAAATTTGCTGAACCCACAGAAAAAAGTTCAAATGTAAAATAAAAAGGTTGAATTGTTCCTTGCACCACTGATGAAGCTGTAAGAGATGGCTAAGCAGGATCAAGTGTCTCTCTCTGTGTTCCCATTGTGCCCTGCTGAGGTGCTGGACTTATTTTAACCTCTGTGCAATTTGGAAGGGAATCAGGACTACTCCAGTTCATGCCTGGCTGCAGCACTTCTGCATGTGCCATTTCTGCTCTGTATAAATATATCTTTCTGATATAACAGAGATGAAGTTAAGGTCCATGTGCTGTTTTCTGTACTTCAGAGTAGATTCAATGTGCAAAAAGTGAAGAATGAGAAAGAAATGCTGCAAAACTATGCAGCTTCTTATACAAAGGTGTCCTACAGAACAATATGGTGCGGAAGAATGTCCTGGGTGTGGCTGGAATAAAGTTAATTTCCTTCTTAGTAGCTGGTACAGTCCTGTCTTTTGGATGTAGGATGAGAACAATGTTGATAACGCACTGATGTTTTAGTTGTTGCTAAGCAGTATTTATACTAATTCAAGGACTTCTCAGCTTTTCATACTGCCTGGCCAGCGGAGGCTGGGAGCACACGAGAAACTGGGAGGGGACACAGCAAGGACAGTTGACCCGAACGAGCCAAAGGGGTATTCCATACCATATTATGTCATGCCCATACAGAAACTGGGGGGAGTTGGCTGGGGTGCACCGCGGCTTGGGGACTGGCTGGGCATCGGTCAGTGGGTGGTGAGCAATTGTATTGTGCATCCCTTGTTTTGTATATTATTATTATTACTACTTGCTTGATCAAACTCGTTGGACTCCCTGAGCCCCAGAGCCAGGGGAGAGCAGAGGGGTGGAATAATGCTGTAAGCAGAAGTATCCTCTGCTGGTTTGTTACCCCTGCCCTACGGGGCATGTTAGATCAGCTTCTGGGCTCAGAAGTATCAACTTAGTGCTGCTGAATTATCAGTCCTTTCCGCTTTCAGCTAAAACAATATGATTTGGGCATTTCTTTTTAAATTATTTGTTTCTTTCATAGGATAATGAGACACCAAAATTGTTGGACTCACTGATCTTAAAGGTCTTTTCCAAACTAAACAGTTCTATGATTCTATGAAAAGTTCCTTATTAATAAATAAGAAAATATTCACACAGGAGCCTAAAAAAGAAATGCATAAGCTAGAAAGTGAGGCTTGGGAAGGAAAAGTGATGGGTTAGTATTTTTCACCTGGTCAAGTTGGATATTAAATGAAAATCCCCACCCTATGAAAAAAACCCCAAACCCCAGCAAGTTCAGGAACCTAAAAAGCAGCAATTGTCCAGGACAACCATCTCCAGCTTTCAAATGGGTGGAACATCTGAAATCTAATAATTTTTGTAGCTTTTCTGTGGAAGATGCTTTCTCAAAAAAAAGCCAAAGAAAGTTTTATTCTCCATCTTTAGCTTTCTTTTATCAAATCCAGGTTGTGTTACAAGAGCAGCTGACTGGGAACAAAGGAAGAAGATTAAAAAGGGCTACCAGCAAGTAACTTTTTTTCAAGGAAAAAAGGGCTTTATTTTTAGATTTTCTTCCCTGCCTGTGAAAGAGACATAGAAAAAGGAAACAATAGCTAAAAGAGAAATGGATGGTAATGTTGACAATAATGTCTGTCTGTAATCACCCTCAAGCCATGTGTGGGATAATCATCTGTCCATGTGGGAATTTTTTGGTTGTTTTTCTGAGAGGGGACTTATGTCCGTGCTGTGTGGTTTCCATCACCATGTCTATATCAATAAATTAAACAGGGCTAGAGAACAGATTTGAGAACTGGCACATGATGGGCTATAATATTTAAATGCTTGTATGCTCTTCGGCAGGGTTGGGAACCTTGCTACTCCCAGTCAATGTAGACGGTTGGTTTGGGGAGCTGTGTGAGCGCTGAGGGACAGGTCCCCATAGCAGGATGGATGGATGAGACCTGTTTGGGGGATAAAAACAACATAGATGCATGAATGCAAACTACGCCTAGCCATATGCCCTCAGGGCAGAAAGCAGGTCTGTTTTATTTAGTACTATAGACGTAACCTTTACATTTGGGTCTGTGTGATGTAAGACGAATGAGAAAGGTGAGAGATCCTGTTCTAGCACCGTCTAACCTAATTCTCCAGGTTATTAGGAAATGGAGTCGCAAGATTGCCTGGAGTTGTCTGTAGCCCAGAGATGGATCTGAGGGACATGATTGTGTCTCGGACTGTCAAGGTGCTTTCCCTGAGCCATCTGCTAACCTGTCTTTCTCCTGCAAGCCAGAACCGGTGGCCACCTCCCCGTCCCCAGCCTTTTGCACAGGCTCCTCAGACCCCTCTGCCCCAGGATTGTATTACAGCTGCCACGACTTGTGCGTACATTTTAATTCTTCAGAGGAAAAACGTGAGGGGAAAAAAAGAAATTTACAAATAGATATTGTCACTGTCTGAATATTCTTGCTTTTTCTTTAAAAGATAAACCAGGATGAATTCAAATAAAGTTGCAAAATACAGTGAATACTGCTTTCTAGCTGATCTCTTGGGAGGAGCCCGCTGCATTAGGATGACCGGCTTTCCTCTTACTTCATTAAGATTCTTCATTTCCCTCATCACACTGGCACATTCTCTAGCGGAGGTCAGGTTCATTGAGGAGGTCACGATCATTTTCTGCTACAGTGCTATTTTCTTCTCCATCATGGAAACTTCCAGCGTGGCGAAAGCAGGCTGAAAATAGACCCTTTCTGCCCTGCAAAAGTATGTTCGCATTCTTCCGTCCTTGTTCAAAACATCTAATGCTTTATCTCATCTTTCTGTCAGTTCCTGAGTTGTCCCCTCAGCCTCTATAGCTTGCTACTGATAATCAGCCTCTGTCCCAACTGCATTTTTGGGTCTCTCTTCTTACCACCCTCCTCCTCTTCCAGAAGACAAAAAGTCTGTGTCCTCCAGTCCCAGCCATCTCCTGTAGAGATGATTTGAACTCTGAAAATGATCGTCCTTGGAATTGTCTTTTGTAGGAATTCTTTCTCCCAATTTATTGATAAAATTAAGATTTCTACAAAATTTCAGCTGAAATAGCTGCTTTCCTTGATAAATGAGCATTTTAAATGAAGAGCAAGGATATACATTATAATGTGCTTAAGATATTGTGACCTGCTGTTGCAAGATTATAAAAGGATTAATTCTGCAGAATCTGTTCCTTCCTTGCCCATTCTTCTACCCACCATTGCACTTTCAGTGCCATTGTAAAGAAGTTTTAAAATGAATTAAAATAAAATTCATTGGAATACCGACCTGAAGAGGACCTTTTGTTCAAGTGAATGTATTACATGGTTTCTTCACAGGTGATTCTTAGTATTTCTGAGTTTACTTAAATGAAAACCTGCAAAAGGCAATAGCAACAAGCATATACCACAACCCTTAGTATGGAATGCTTGAATCATATGTTCTTAGTCTGATTCTGTGTTCCTGTAAACCTTGTGAAAGTTGTTCTTGTGAAAGTTGCCGTGCTGAGATTTGTGACGGTGAAAAATCTTCCTTTGGTCTCAGTGTCAATGTAATGTAGACTGCAGTACAGCATTCCTTTTCATACTACTGAGCAAAGGGCTCTTTGACCTTCAGGGGTCTTCTTTGTAGTTAAGGAGTTAATTGTCACTGACTATGCCTATTGAAGGCTAAGACTGTTAAATTGGGAACATCCTGTGGATGCTTAGTGACTGAGGAAGCCCGACCCCCCCACGTCAAAACGGAGCCTGCTCCTGTATTAAATTAAAGGCAGGCAGGTGTGTGGATACTCCTGTGGACCCAGATGTAGAGTAAAATCGTACTAAGGATCCCGCATCCACACTGTATACTTTTTTAGTGGTTTTACTTTAGGCTGGCTCTGGTCTGAGCGCGGATTCATGGCTGGGGTGTAATTCCCAGTTTAGTTTCACTGGCAGGAGCTCCGATCTTCCGCTCTGGAGTGGGTCACCGAAGCAAGCCGGAGCGCTGTGAGCGGAGGCCATCATCGTTTCAAGTGTCTACTCCTCATCCAAATTAAACGCTAATGCAGATCCACCCTCTAATTCCACTTTGTGCCATGCTAATCTTTCTGAGAAGCTTTAGCCTGTGGAAAATCAGTTCTGCAAGACACGAAGATATTTCACAAATCGCTATCTCGATTGCGGAAAAGAATAACTGCTGCGGAAATGTGTTGTATTCAGTTGCATCTAGGCTGAAGATAGTACATCTCCAGACTGGGTATCCTTCAACTTCTGTTGAAAGTGATGAAATGCAGGAGACACAACATCTTTGGACAAGATTCTTACCAGTGATATGGGAAAAAGCGTTAGCACTGTTTATTGACCCTGTGCGGCCAGGCTAGGTAGCTTCTTCCTTTACCGACTGGATCTGGAAGTCTCAGGGTTTGAGCGGAGGCTTTACTTTTCCTGCAATTTATACAAACATCACTCAGGAGACAGTATTTTATCCTCATCATGCTAACTTGGATGCAAAGTGACTTCCCACTCGCTCCCCCCTGCCTCCCGAGCTCCGCGAGGCGCCAGCTGTGACAATGCCATTGCCGGCACCCCTGTGTGATCAATTTGGCTCACAGCTGTACTCAGTGTCAGTAGTAATTATAAGGGTTAATGTGATTAGTTTCACTTGTAGTATTGGTAAGTATCTGTTGTTGTTGCCCTTGGCAATAAATTTCCTTGTATAAGTTCTTCGGTATACTGTTTTATGGCACCAATTGCAATCACGGTAGGTAAGGGAGCAACTACATGAGGAAAGTTGGAAATAAAGGCAGAGGAGAGCGGGTGGGTAAAAGCTCTTTTATGTGAAGTAAAATACATAGTGACGGCTCACTGTAAGAGTATAAAGAATCCCCGTAGATAAGATTTTTACCCTCTGATATTTCTTCCATCCCATGACTGTGGAAAAATACAGTTTATTTCACTCAAATTAATTACTGACTAGTGGCACCATCTGGGTAATACCAAAACTCATATAAGAATATATTTTCTGTTGATACTTTCCATCTCTTTCAGGCACTGGTGGCAAAAGCACTCTCTTCTGCGCAGTAATCTGGAATGTATTTGAGTCTGTTTCATTTGTCATTTTAAAAGGAATAAGCAAGAGGTGGTAGGTGAAATGTCTCTTTCCCTCTTGCTTTTATGGACTGAGCAGGAAAGCGAGATGAATTGAAGTCAAATGTGAGGAATCTTTTCAACCTTAATTTGCTATCTGAGAATGATATGATTTAAGCACAATAAATAACGTGCATGAATGTGCATTGGTGAGGCAGGGAATCAGCAATTTAAATGAGTTTATTTGTACAGGGTGAGACATACAAAATTAAAAAGACTTGGTTTGTTCTGCTGTTGTAGCTTAATGGGGACGTGTGGAGTGTCTCAGATGTCTGAGGTTTTAGGGATTAGCATTGCTCCTGGAAAGGGGATTTGTTCCATTGAACACGGCTTGTCATATTTCCATTTATCGCAAAATACTGCAGAGCTTATTTTATACGGTATGGTTTTTATCTTTACCTGAGCCATGTGTGTAGTGTATGTGCACATCTGCCACTTTTCCTTTCTGCTTTTGGTCTCCTTCCTTTTCCTCCCTCTCTTCAGGTACTTGGCTCTCTCCAGTATGATTTTTCAGCCTTTTGCCAACGCCTTCATCTTTGCACTGAGTATCCACATTTCTCTCAAGCTGCTGAAATTGATTGAAAGCTGAAAAGATAAGAGAAATGGACAAGAAATATTTTCAAATTGCAATCGAAGATAAGAAGGGAAACCCCATTCCTAAAATAATGGGGGTTTTGGAGCACTAGCAAATGGGAAATAGGGGTTTAGCTCTTGATATGGACATTCTGCAGAAAGGACATGTATGAAAAGTGGGGGTTTTTTACTGGCACAAAGAAGTCTTTTAAAATAAAGATAAGAAAAGTGAAGTCCAGTCTACAAAATTCAGCCTTTCATCCATCTGAGTGCATGTAATTTCTATCAAAGTGGCATTCTCTCTAGTATGGAAATGAGAAACATGCTAGGCTTACGTACAGATTTTGGATTAAACTGTCACAAGCAGAGAGATTTGTTTTTAAAGCACATGTCTGCATGCAGAAAATGCAGGCATCCATAGTGTGTTAGGCACTTTTAAATTCCCATCCCCAAACAGAGATTTTCATTGGAAAGCTTATAAATAGAAACTCTGTGAGAAGAGCAGAAAGAAGGACTTTATGTCCTCTCGTCCTCATTTCCAATCTTATTTTTTGAATTTTGTGATTATGTTCTGTTAAGCTGTCACAGAACAGTGAATTATTACTTGCAATTTAGCATGCACAAGTTCCCCTCGCAGCCGTCCTGGTGCATATAAATTGCTATCAATAGCGTCTTTTAATTTTCAAGCTAAGCAAGCGGCGGATACGAAAGGACCTTGCGTATGCTTCAACTCAAGTGCCAATTACGCCTCTCTCGGGCAGCGTGGAGCAGAGGTGGGGGAATCGTGACCAGGTCCCTCCGTTATCCAGCAGCTAGGCTCGCGTACTCGTCCCCCGTTTTGGCAGCTGGAGGAGCTGCAGTGGCAGGGCTGGCCCCAGCAGGCAGGGACACAATGCCGCAGGTTTCTCTTGGCAGGATGGAGTTCATTTATCTTTACGCTTCAGCTCGCGTTTCTGGGAGCTGGCGGACTTTCCCAAGAGTGGGAATGGTAAAGCAATGTTTTTCAGTCCCAGTTTGGCTGTAATTTAAGCTCTCTATAAAACGAGGTTTTCCAAGGCCTCACATGGTGTGTCTCCCCAACACCTCCCTCTTTTTTTTTTTTTATTTTCAGGAAAATACCATATATTTTCAAAGAAATAATCTTCTGCCTGCGTGTCTGCAGCCAAAGCGTTGTAGTAATGAGAAAATGTAGCAGAGCCAGGAGTGTCATGGGCTCTTAAAAACCTTTCAGTCATAATCAAATGAAAGAGAGGAAAATATTACCCTCCCAGGTTTGCTACATTGCAATACGAAAAAGATGCTTTCTGCATTGTATTTGCATAGCTGCATGGCAGTCATGGCCAGTGGCTTCAGAGTCCTGCTCTGCTGGACATAAACACAGGACATAAGTATTACTCCTCTGAAAGGTTTATTAGAAAACTTAGTTAAAACTATATGCTTCATCCTTTCTTTTCCCCTAACTAAAGGTTATTTCTCAATGCGTAGCATTTTTAAAAGTTTATTTGCAACCAAGTACTCAAAGTTATGCTCCTTTTTAGTAGAATGCTGAGTTATGTAGCTTTAGATGCATTTATCCAGAGCCTTCATTTTTGTTTTTTTGTTAGGTGGGTAACTTTTTTTTTAAATTTTATTTACTTGGAATTTGTCCAACTGTATGCATACAAAAGGAAATTTAACTTAAATGCATTTTAATCCTAAAATTGCTTTAATTAAATAGAAATAATTAAAAAAAAAGACACTTATTTTTCACTTAAACTTAGTGAACAAAGGAAACTCATGAAAGCTAGTGAATGAAAAGTTTCTTTAAAGCTATTTTTACTGATAAGTTCCCACTCAAATTTTTAAACATGAGGCAGGTGCTTTGACAGTTAATTTTAATTTTATGTGTGTAATTATATTAAAATCTGACAAAAACTCCAAAGGAAAGATTTTCTAAACAAGAGAAACTAGTCACTACCAGCTGGAAAAGAAGAGGTATCTTAATATTTGTTTCATTGTAAAGAACAAACCCAGTATATATAGACATTAATATACTATGGAAAAGTGTATAATGCTTGTCTTGACGTGAGAACAGTTATTTGCCTTGTAGTTTTACTTGTAATTAGAAAGCAGCACCTTTAATTCTTTATAAATTGCTTTGTTAATAAGTATTTTAGCCTCACTTAAATACATTTAGGCCTTTATGTTGGTTGCCATAATGTCACGTTATATTTTTAGCAGGTTTTCTTTTTAAAAAACTTTTCCTGCAAATATTTATGCTTCTATTGTTTTTTTTTTCTTGCTTTTAATGAAAACAGAAAGACAGAAAAAGAAATAGAGTCATTGGATGGCACACAACTAATGTCAATACTAGGTTACTTTTTAGTTTCTTTAAAGTAGTTTGACTGGTGATCGCCAAAAGAATAAAGTTGAATTTCCAATGGACTTTATTAAGAAATTCTATTGGAACAGATAACAAAATGGATATTGAAATGTAGAGCATTACAACTTGATTGAGATTTAAAATAATAAGGTAGGATAAGCAGAAATTTCTGCACCTGCAGATTTGTGCTACTTATGTTTTGTGAAGTTGTTTTACGAAACCACTGGCTGAGCACATATAGTGCAGTATCGTTCCCCTATTTGAAGTCACTGAAAAGCAGATTTCCTCAGAGATTAGTAGAGTTAATAGCACATATGTTAACTTTTAAGTTTATTTATGATATTTGTTTACATAAGCGATACATTTTTAAAATTATAGATTTATGATGCTAATGAAAAAAACGAATTTTAAAGCACATAAAACATATTTTGATGATCCCATGGTAGCTGTAGAATTTCCTCCAAACTATTACCACACTTTTATTCACCCTACTAATATGAAATGTAGGTAAAAAATTGGTCTTGCAAACTGAAACTCTACTATTTCACTCTTGTGTGTGCCAGTCATGGCCAAGAATGGTTTTGGTTTCCAGAACATTACTTTTTTGGCTGTTTGGCACTCCGTTGTGCTTAACTACATACTGGATGAAGTCGCTCAATCTTTGAGGTAGGGCGTTTGGGGTCTTGGTATTGAGTTTTTCTGCTTGGTTCTGCCAGTGCACTGGAACGTGTAGTCCACCCATCATTTTACATGTGTGAAACTTTTAGTTTTAAGTGTATGGCTTAAAGATTTGGGGTAAAGACAATTCAGCATGCTGTACCCAAGCTTCTCACGTGTAGAAAAGGATACGGTGGTCATGTTAAATAATTGTTGTTCAGCTTAATGGTGTCAAGCTGCTACAGAGCCCTTGAATGGGAAGCGAGTATAAAATGTTAATAGAGTATAGCCTATGGAGTTATTGGATTTTAGTGAGTTGTTGTGCTCGGGGGACTCCTGGCAGAGACACTTTTGTCATGGTTGCTATAAAATGAACTCCACAGCCCTCCAAAATGGTAGTAGCTAAATATCAAGAGACATTTCAAGGATGCCGGGTGCTATCAATTTGACCATGCAGTGATTAATGCAGCTTGTTGTACTCATTAAATTGAGAGATGCAGCAGGCTGAAGTTTACAGTATTGATCCAGTTTTGGTCCTGGTAAAAAGATATATGGAGGAAATATTAACTGTGATATTATTGCTCCTCGTAAAACCATGTGCAAAGTGAACAGAAGATCTCTTAAGCTTTAGTATTACACAAACGATATAAAGTACTCCAAAAACAAAGGTACATTTATGCTTAAAAGTAGGGAAGATGTTTTATAATGAAAACAAATTCTACAGCACAAATAATTACGTTATAAGTCACGGTTGTGATTGTTTCCTTTATAGTGGGTGTAAGTCATTCCAAACTTCCAAAGAAGATATAAACAGTAAAAACGAACTGTTGTTCTGTTGCAAATTGCAGGTGCAATGCGAAATAACGAAGCTCAAAAAGAAGTAATGAATTAAAACCTTTTTCCTTTCCTTTTCATCTGGCCTTCAAAGGTCCACATCAGCTGGCTGCCACCTGACGTGACATTTCTTCTCATCCTCTGCCAACGTCTGGCTTCACCGCGGAGCAGCACTGGTGACTAGAAAAGGTCAGTCCTTTTCTTTCCCCGAGACGGTGTCATTTTTCCCTTGCGCAGTGTCACCGTGCCTGGGTTGACACCACGGCTCGGGAAGCCCAGCCGGGATGTTCGCTCCTGGGAGGTTTGACTCCCTGCTGTGCAGCCACGCAACACCGCAGAAAGAGTCAAACTAATGAATCAGGGGGGGATTTCAATATTTCCAGATGGCTGAGCTCTTTAGAGTTTATACTGTTGTAACTGCACTGTATTCCAATTATTTCTCAGTCATCAGTATGCGAAGCTTAGCGTTTCTGGTTAACATTTGATTTCCATGAAGGAAGCAAAAGAAGTCCCTGCTACAAGGAAATACTTCCAGTGGGGCCTAAAAATATTGCCATGAAAGTTTACTCCCTCAAATACAGTATGTTTTTCTGGCACTTTCCAGCGATTATGAAGCTAATGAAAATGGAAGCTGTTACATCCATCTGTCAAAAATATTACTTGCTTTGGAAAGACAGCATCGAGAATTGTGTTTGTCTATCATAACCTTGGGAAGAACATACGGCAGCTTGGCAGCAAGTGGGTGGTTTGATAATGTCACCTGTGTCGGAGCACGTAGCGCGGGGCAAGAGGTGTAACAGGAAAAAGGTGAAATCTGGTTTCCTCTAGGTTTCGTTTTTGCAGCCGTAAGAAGACACAGGAGTGGGTTTACCACGTTGATTTAGGCTGTTAACTTCCGTGTTTTCCTAAATGAATGCCACGATTTGCAGACTGCCTATCAGTGTTCACAAATTCGGAACTGTGAAGTTGGACATTTAACGTCATATATTCTAGATATTACCAGCGTCGCAGGCGAGCGTTGTGTTATATTGCTACAATTTGCCTTTTGTTGTAAAACTTCTCATTCTCCCATGCCAAGAGAGAATTCACTCTTTGTATTCGGTCTCTTCATGTTTCATGCCTTAACTTTGACTGCTTTGTCGCCATGGCAACTCTGCCGTGCAGCATCCTTCCGTTGCATTATTGCTATTCCTATAACTAAGTAGTACATCAAATAAATTAAATTTGTCAATCATATCTAAAAAAAGGTATTGAAGATGTTTCCTGTCCATTTCCAATATCATAGCAGACACGGCCAAAGCACTAGTTCTGGACTGAGATCCCTGCCTTATTTTCTTGGTCCTCATTACTTATAACAGATGCACTGTACCTGGTGGGAAATATTTGGTGGCTGAAAATAGTAACTTCCTCTGGGTATTAAAAATGCTATCACTCTTATCCTCTTTACTAGCAAAAATGTCTCCCCCGCCCCCCCAATTTATTCCTAATCATGGAAGTAAATATGCCCATCAGTTTTCAATCTTTAGTGCTTAAACTGGCAAGTAAAACTAGTTACCTTCCTTAGGTGTCTGGGCCCTAATTTGAAGATCAGATATAGAACAAGACTTCTCAGTTGCTTGCAAGTTGTGCTCTATCTGCTTCCTGCGAACATTAATTTTATTTTGTAAGGTGTCTGTCAAAACCTGTAAACATTATTCTAGCCTGGCAATCCGTAGAAAAGAAAAAGAACAATTATCCTTTCAAGGACCTGTCTAGAAAATATCTGGTCAGTGAATGTGGCTGACATAACACAGTTAAATATTGAGACATTTTGTATACAGCAGGAAATGCCAAAAATAGCAGATGTGTTATTTCTCTAAGACACTGTTGCAGATAATTACTTGTCGCCATTTTATATATACTTCATTTGCTCAGTGAAGCATTTATTTGACTTTTGTCATACTCTATAAAATAGGGAAAATGAAAAAAATATTTTGCACACATCATTCTTTAGCTAAAAATAATATAATTTTAGAAAAATGTAATCTACTGCAAATTATATTTACTATTATAAACCTGATAGCTGGAGGCTTTCGATGTATTGTTTGTATTTCCCAATCTGAGGCTGTGCTGAACATGATGTAATTTACTAGAAGTCCATGTAACTCATGGGAGGGGATACAAGGAATTCCAATATTCCTATCAACCATAAATTGGTCTGAAACAATATTATTTGCTTCCATTTCCTTCTGAGGAAAAATAACAACCCTTAAAGAGATTTTTCCCTCATGCAAGTGAAGTCTATAGGCTTCCAAAGTTAGATTAATGTGTTTCTGGTACCATTTCAAAATAAAAAATGAATAAAAGTGATTTTAGAATTCAATAAAAGTCAAAACCCATGTTTTTTTTCAGAATAGCCCTGGCTTTTGTTTGCAGTGGTTATGAAGCACTGCTGCTTCCTGTGCACTTGAGTGTTCAGGCGATGAAGCAGTGTGTTTCTGATGCATTAAGTGAATATATATAAGTATTACAAATTTATTGGGGGGAAAAAAAAAATCATTTTTTGACTGTGAGGATTCTGCAAGTGGTTATCTTCTTAAATTCAGCCACAGGTAGAATTCAGCTATCTCTTGCTTTACAGGTTATAAAACTCCCCAGGTCTGAAAAGCCTGTTGGTAAGTAACACTGGAGATGTTTGCACTGGTAATTATTCTGATTTCTATTTTGTTAACCGTTGCAAGAAGGCAGGTGGGTAGAATATATTTTCTGGACATTTAAACATACTGTGTTCTCCACTAGGGACAAATACAACTATCAAAATACATCCTGAGTAATCTGTTTGTATAAGAGAATGACTTTTTAACAGGTAATGAGGATTTTCCTTTTATAGGCTGGGCAGAGTAGTGAAGTCAGCTCTGGCAGTTATTAAAGCAGCAGGAGTGCAGCAATCTTCACAGATGTTGAATTTCTCCCCTGCAGAGAACTTTTTCTTCATTTTGTCCTGCCACTGGGGTTTGGTTTTGTACGTGGGCTCGGTAAACCTTCCTCTAAGAATAAATCTCCATTAAATGGAAGAGACCAGTTAGGCTCTTCCACCGTTCACGATGGATTTGTAAGTGAAGGCAGGGTAAAATCTCAACTAATATTTTGAACTGGTATGAATCTAATATTGCAGCAAAGTTTGTTCCTCTCGGACCGCAAGGTACAACTTCAAGCATAGGTTTTGATGTACTCATTTTGTTTGCTCCTATTCTGAACAGGCCATGTTAACTGTGAAGTGCAAAATGTAGAGCAGACACCAGTATATAACCTTCCTAACCCCAGGGAACTGAGGAATGTCTTTTGTCTTTTGGGCATTGAAATTCTCAAATAAAATGCTGCATTAATATCAGTTTGTGACAATGAATAATATTCCTGTTGATCTCTAGAGCCTCTGCAAACCCTGAAGCAGGGATTATGCATTCTATTCAATGCCACAGAAAGTTTATTCTAAAATAAGCTATTTTCTTTTATCAAAGGAGGTGATAAGAATTAGAATAAGCTGTGATATAGCCACTACCATAATAAGGAATCATGCTCCTGTAACTCTTCTTTAACCCAAAGTGTTACAAAACTCTTCTTCCCCATAGACTAAACCAACAATTAACAAATTCTGTGAAACAAGTGACAGCTCTGCAAGCTCTCACAGTGCTCCTAGGAAAAGGAATTTAGGTTTCCTGTAGCTCAGAGCACGTATAAAAATAATGCAAGGCAAGGAATGGAAAAGTATGGGCAGAAATTTCAAGACAAGTTGTATCAGAGCAACTCCAGTCTTCTTATTTGTAACTGGTATATCAGCAACAGCAGAAGTTAGAAGTTTCCTAATTCTGTATTGCTATCATGGTTAAATATATTGTGTGTAAAAGAAAGAGTACAGTTTCTTCTGTTATCTCTCTTGTTTGCGTCTTTACGGGAAAGGAAATGCTTTTCGGAGGAAATTTGGAGAATGGTTAGGAACTGTAGACTGATTGTGATATATCATTGCGTAAGGATGTTGAAGGTCACACGAGGGGGTCTTTCACAACAGGGTCAAGCAGTATTTAACTCCCCGAATAATCAGGGGTATGTTGTAGAAGATATTTGTTCTACCTTAGGAGTCATTTGAGAAGCTGAGTAAATCTCTGATGTAAAAAGTTATTTTAATACTGATTTTATTGCAGCTTTGTTCTATTTTCGTAAATCTGTGGTTTTGAAAAAATGAAGTAATTTAAATTTTACCTAGCAATAAGGCTGAACCATAGATATCTGTCAAACTGTAAAACGCTCCATTCCTATTTGTGTGTGACCCATTAAACTGCAACGCTGACTCATTCATGTGGTACTTCAAATAATTCAAGAATATGCAAAAGCTGCCCCTCTAGTATATAGTTTATTAAATTAAACAGTGACAGGTTGCAGGCACATGTATAGGAACACAGTTGTTTAAAGGTACTGTTAAATAGTTCTCTTGGTCTCTGACACAGCTTTGGCTTTGCCTTCCCAGACAATTCCTGGGAGTACTTTGAGAGTTAACGTGAGCATCCCCCATAGGCATTTTAGATGTGGCCAGCTCAGTGCTGGAGATTTAGTAATTTCTATATGGACCATTCCAGAGGATTTCACCCAATGATAGAGAACAGCTAGGAGTATTTTTAATTTATTGGTACAAATGTAGCCAAAGAGCAATTGGGGCCGTCGTGGGGACCTTACGTTGCCAGGTGTTTTTCTGGAAGAAGCATCTTCCTGTGACCAGTGCTTGTCAGGTAACTCTCTCACACATAACGAGGTCCAGCAGAAAATATCAGAGTCCAAAAAGGTCCTGAGGGAGCATTAAAAAATGAGTTGATGAAAGATGAGGTTTTACATATTTTAGTAATTACTTTTACCGATGTTCAAATTATGACCCAGGTTGATGTACTCTTTATAGCACAGGCTAATCTGAATCAAGTTCTTTAGCTATACAGTGACTTAAGAAAACCTTATGTTTTTTGCATGGTTTTGTCCATTTTTAGAAACAACTTCAAATAAGGCATCAGTTTGATTTTTTTTTCTCTTTTTGCATATTTTTTTGTTCTATTTTAAAAATACATTTTTAGCTATTCTGTGTGCCTGTAAAACCCTGTCCATTATGGCAGAAGTTCTCTCTGCAGTCCCCTGGGTTTTATAGCTGTGGCGCCTGCCCATTGTAAGAAGGAAACCATTTTTCCCTGGGAGATTCTGTAATTATGTTTTCAGTCTGTTTATGTATTTCTTTTTACATCGCACATTACTAGAACTGTTGAGGAATTATTATTTTCTGTGAAACTTATTTTGTCAGAAATGTTCGAATTATTGAAACCAGGCCTTTTCTTGGGAATGTTCCAGTTATTGGGGGTGGGGGTGGGGTGGTGGAAGCATCAAAAAAGATATCTCTGGACCAGATTTCATGGTCAAAAAGAAAACAGGCAGAAGAGGAGAAGACCCTCCCTAAAGTAACATGCAATCTGACACCTCAAGCATTTTACTTGTGATGTAGGAAAATGGCACAGTAAGGACGTGAACCAGGTCACTCAGTCACACGCAAATACCCTTTTGCTTGTAAAGGAATAATATATCTTTTCCTGTCTGGGGTTTGGTTTTGTTTCTGCTTTTGGGGTTTTTTTGGTGCATGAAAATTTTAAGAGGCCTCAGTGTCATCTGAGTGGCGATAGGAAAGTTTCTGAATTTTCAAGAAGTTTCTCGAAATGGCAAAGTTTTTTTAAAGCTTTAATCATTACACAATCTGTTAAAGGCATTGTAGCTTAATGATCTATCTCTGCAGGAGTTGTAGAGTACTTTTAAAAATCAGATTTAGAATAGAAAATTGTTGCATTCTGTGCAAACTCACGCTTTTCACAGCCAAGAAAGCAGGCTTGCTATTGAAATAACAACTAATAGCCACTTTTGTATTACCTTGAGGTACTTGTAACATGTGTCTGACATCTGTCTTAGTAGCAGTGAGGCTATGCTCTTTCATATTTATTGTACATCATTAGTTCTAATGGGTGCTGTAAAGGTCTTTGTATTTGATTAAAATAGGTGCAGGTGATAAACAGCTGCAATACCAGAGTGGAATCTTTAGGCTAATATCTTTAGCATGCAGTCCATAGCACTAGCGAGTCACCCTCAGAACGTGACTTCAGTCTTCCTTCTCTTGCTGTGTGTTATCCCAAAATATGGCAATGCTAGTTTGGGAGATGCTGAAGACATGGGACCCAGTAAAAGCAGATAATTACATGACCTTGATAGCTTTCAAAGGAGCTGTAAGCATAACTAAAACAACTGTCAGAAACCGAGAAGGGTGAGCAACTGCTGATGCCTTGCATATTCATGCCTCGTCCTCAAATCTCCCCTTCAGGTAAATCCCACTCAATCATATACCAAAACATGTTCTCTGTTTAAAGTGGCATAGGTGGCCTTTCATGAAAATGCTGAGAACAGGCTGAAACATGATATCAAGGAATCAGAGAAACACGATATAAAGACAAAATTCTTTTGTTTGACTTATTAGAGGAATTATTTTATATTTGCTGAAGCTGACCAACACTATGCATTATGGCAAGCACGTAGCTGTCTGCTAGGGCAAGGTTTCGCTGTAAGGATTTGGGAGGATGGAGTGAGAAGGAGGAAGAACACGATGCTCTAGCGCAGCAGAGATTAACTAGGCTGTAATCCAAACCTGACCTGACAACTGCTGTGTCAAAATAAACAGACTGAAAAAAACATTTGAGGACTAAAGCATGTGACCTTGTCCTTATCTGTAGGAAGGTAAACTAAGAACAGCTTCTTTTAGCAAGGGATTTATTAAATACTGTTTTGGCAATTTTCTAAAAGCTATTCTTACCTAGAGGCAAAGAGTGTCCAAGGTACAACTCTGATTAAATCCTGCATTTAAGAGGCTTAACAGTTTTTTAACAGGCTACAAAGATGTGCCTATGCAAGCAGTATCTTGTCCATTTGATCAGTCTTGATCCAGAGAGCACATATTGGAAGTGTAGCTGAGGTCTGAGATAAAATTGCCAAGGTGCAAAGTCACTTAGGGGTTGCCTTCCCTTAGATTTCACTGAGATATAGGCACCTAGATTATGTCACAGATATTCAAAATTGTTCCAGTTTCACAAATAGTACAGTTTTAAATTAGTTCAGTTAACCCAGTGGAAAAATCTGAGTTTAGTTTAAATGTGATTTATCCCAAGTTAAGTGCATTCACTAAGAATCTAAATCTAGCTCTACCTTTTTAAGCAAAACTAAACCCAATGTTTCAGAAGCTGATTTACAGTAAAATGTGACTGTAAACTAGAACTGAAGATTTAGATGCATTTGATGTTTTAAACTCTTTGCTAAAAACAATGATGCAAATGATGTAATACTTAGAGGAGATTTTTAGTCTTAAAAATGTTAGAAAATTTGTAATGCAGGGTTGTGCTTGAATAACTAGAGCTTTTCTTAGCTCAGAGCTTCCTTATTCCAAAAGTCTCATTGCCCATTCAGTCTCTCTCTCTCTCTCTAAAAAGAGAATAGCAGAAACCCCTTTTGTCCCCAGGCAAAGTGCTGACTGGTTGTTAATGAAGATGTTAAACAGCACCAGCCCCAGAATTGGTCCCACAGAATACCTCACCAGTGACTGGTTTCCAGCTGGACTTTGTGCCCGTGGTCACAACCCTTTGAACCTGTGGTCTGGCCAGGTACCAGTCCAGCTTAATGTCCATTTATCTGGTACATCACCAGTTTGTCAGTGAGGATCCACTGGTCAGCAACATCCACTGCTCTCCTCTTGCCCACCAAGCTAAACCTTTTGATGTAGAAAGAAGGGTAACAGTCACACTCACACAACGTACTCAGACTTGAGGTTTTTTTCAGACTTGGAGGGTCAGGGAGGATTTTAATTCTGAATTTACTTTCTGATGCAGGCAATTTTCCCTCCTTGGCTTAATTCATCCAATTAATAGCTTCTTCACAGAAATAAAATATTTTCCTCTTTAGCTCACTAGCTTTCAGATGTTTTTCTTTCTTTGAAAGAGAACGCTGCTATGACAAAAGAGCAGTTTGGGGCTTTAAACCCATTGTAACATTGTGTTAGGACTGCAGAAAGCCAGATTATTGTCTGAATAATCTTAAACCTTGAGAGAAGATGCTAGATTGGGTGTAAATAAAATGAGATTTTTAAAAAAGGGGACCCAAGAGCTTTTTAGAGATTTGCTCCACAGGATTGCTTCTTGCTCAATGAGTAATGAAAGCAGTGAAGGAAATTAGCACTCCTTAATAAATAAAAAGCTCAGGATCCTGGAGCAGCCTTTTAGCATGGCACAGTAGCTGGGGCTGCTTTTGTGGAATGTTTCCGTGCGTCGTTTACTGGTGAACTCGTGCAATGGAGAAAGAAGCATGAAATCATTTAGGTCCTATCAACCAAACAAGGCAAAGGTTGACAAAAGAAACTGTCGAAACTTATGGAGAGATATTTCAAGTTTAAGTGAGTGCGCTTCACTCGATGTATGCTCATAGGCTGACATAATTAGAGGTTGCAGATAAGAACAATTTAACTTTTGTTTACTGTAGCTTCTTGGTTTTCTAACCTTGTGCTTTTTTGCCGTGATAATGTTCAGCTTACAGAATGTTCTTGGTTTTAACAGAAAAAGTCTTCATTCTGATAAAAAGTACGACTTCATGTATATTATCTGTTACGTATGCAGCTTTGTCTCAGACTGCTTTTAAAAGCTTACTGTCTTCTTGATGCTAATTACAATACAATAGTTTTAATGGATTTCAGGATGAGCTGCTGCTCTATTTTGAGCTTAACCCCATTGCCAGTTTTGTAAAATGTTGCCAAATGTTAACTGCTAAGGCTGAATTTTTCTTCAGCAGGTGTTTATGTATTGAATGAATCAAAATCTTGTGGGAAAAATAGCAGATCATGTATTTATAGACTGCATCAGAATAGGTGGCTGAAAGGAGGGAACAAGTGACAAATAAAATGTGTGCTGACAATCATAGTTTTTTCATTTTATGTATACTGAAAATCATAGTGTTTTCATTTTGTAGCTCTTGAATTTAGCTGTGCCAGCTTTACGTTCTTACAGTTTTGTGTGTATTATGCATAAAGCATACTGAGGAAAGCCAGGGCTTTTGATACAATACTGAAGGGTCCTCCAGCATAGGGGGACTTTCCCACTATAGATATTGCGATGCAAAGAGTTCCCAATTACTCTCATTCAAAGTTAATTTCTCCTAAATGTGTTATCAGGGAATTACGCCCAAATGCATACATTTGGCTCTACAGGGGGCCCTGTGAAAGATGGTTTTTAAAATTTCATTTCAATTTCTAATGTCTTGAAATGTATTAGAATCCAAAGCAATAGTTGTGATACCTTGCGGGGAAAGTCTTCCACTCCTATGTTTATTTACTGCTGTTCTAGTGTTTGTTACTGCAGAAATACTAAAATTCATCATTATTACTCAGTGCCTTAGTCTCATGATTGTGCTGCACTGGTGCTGCAGTGCTTAAGCTTCTTGTTTCAGATGTCAGATGTTACAGAATTTTTTGGGACTTCTGTGTTCTTGTCAAACTCCAGGTTGGATAATAGAATTAAGCTGCTTTTTACAATAACCTTCCCTTGTAGTTTCTGCTGACTACAGCATTTTTTTTCTTCTTGTTTGTTGGCAGCGCTGTGTATTGCTGGAAACTTGCCAAATGTAAATGCAGCTTACAGTTGGTGTTTGTAAGCAGTCTTGGTTCTGCTTGAGAGGAAGACATTAAATGCGTTCTGGATCATTTACTCCTCGTTGGGTAGGCAGATGCAGTGGGACACTGAAACAAGGGCTTAGGGATGTAGAATGGAAAGTAGAAGGTTGCTCATATAGGTAATGACACCTAGTTCAGATGGTACATAAAACGTTGAAAGGTACATCTAGCAATATCTGTCAGAGTGATGCAGAAGAACAATTTTCGCCTCTGCTTGTCTGTCACATATGACCCAAAACATACTCGGAGAATACACCACACATTAAAATCTAGCTTTCCTAATATCTCATCAGTGCTGGATGGTTTGACATTCAAAAATTCACATCATAATTGAAAATCAAAATCATCATCTTCTAACATTTTACTGTACTTTCCAAACTTGATGAGAGTCTCAGCGAGCTCCTGTGTTCGGTGTATCTCTGTGAATGTAACTTCCAAAATAAAATCAGCGAGACTGAATGAGCCTCAGTAGCTTTTAATGAACATGTGACTGGGCAGCAGTGGCAGAATCATGTCCTTGACTGTGCTTTGGGGAGGTTTGGCCTACACCAGTGAGCTGGTGGGATGCAACTGGTAATGCTCAGAGCAGGGCTGAAAACGATAAACTACGTGGACAGCTCTTATTTCTAGGTTTTCTCGTGTTCAGCTGTAGCTGTGGAAGCCTTCTCATGGGAGGTATCTATGAGACTGGAAAAAAACTCTCATGTATATACCATAGTGAGATGGTCCTTACACCTGCCTATGAAAAACCTTCTTTGTGAGCTCTGCCCTACACAGGAGCTGAACAAAAAGTGCAAAGAAATCATAATAAAAGGTTTCCATTTCCTTAGGCAGCCTCCGTTGTAGCTACAAGGATTTTGGTACAGTCTCCAGGAGATCTCACTATAAAGCACCAGGTCAAATCCTACATGTGCTATTTGATAAAATCTTCCCTAGATTAGTGGTTGTGTTTCTGAACAGGACTCAGAATTAGGATGTGATTTACTGACATAAATACCTGGGCAGGAGTCAGAAGCTACCGACGCTGTTCCACTGTCGTGCCATTTGGTGTTAGCATGGCTGTGTCTCGAGGCTCTGCTTCTGTAGCCTGGCAAGGAGATTTGCCCTTAGAGCTAGAGGATCAGAGTGCTAAATCAGCTTTTTGTACTTTAAAAATCTATCTGAAAATCTTCCCCAGACGTGCTCTATTGTGTGCTTTCTGATTTCTTAGATTTTGCTTTCCCATTGTAACACACCCATAACCTGCTTAGGATTTTTCTGAAGCTGACTATGACTTGACAAGTTCAAGTTCTGAACTTTCTTGAATGAGCAAAGGCATGGACACTTTTAGACCAGCAAAGAGTTTTTAAATGACCATCTCAAAAAATCAGGGGCTGTCATTCATTCCCCTAAAACTAAGGGAAGGCTTGCAAATACGGGGCAAAAATAGCAACAGGAGAAATAATTTTCCTGCTCTTTAGGGCTTTTAAATTTATGTATATTCAACCTTTTTCCCTTGCTATGAATTTCTGATGTCTCCCTAATTGTGTAAAAGATGCAGAATCTTTTCTGCTCTAATGTTTGCAAGTGCATTCTGATGAAGTCGATTAGACACTGATTTTCAATAATGCTAATGTTCTCCCTCTCTTTAAATTTTACTGTTTGCTGTGAACTGCAAACACTGTACTTAAGGACACTAAAATCAGACATGTCAATTGAACTTTGCATTCAGAAATTTGGCTCGACAAAATCTTGGGTAAATCTCCTTGAAAGTCCAGATATTTTCTCCATGGGCTTTTTCAAATGACTAAAGAAAAAAATGTGCTCAGTTTTAAAGCACTTTTAATGGAGAAATGAGCTATCCACTACATTAACACTGCTTAACTTTATATATTGATTTCTAACCTCAATGCCATTGGTTGACTAATGTATACTAAGGTTACAAAATGTGAAACATTATTCATTTTTAATAACAGAAGCATTACTTCTCAATGGCAAAAAAGACATAAAAGAATCACTTTTCATCCCCAGTATTTAGAAGTTAAGGCCTTTAAAGCAAGATGTATGGTTATCAAAGGTGAAAACTGTTTGACTTTTTTTGCATAAGACATCTGAAATATTCATTCAGTGCCAGAAATGCTATCCAGCGGAAACATCAAAGGGTGCAGGGCTCATTAGGAGAACTCTCCTGACTTTGACGCATGCCTCCAACATGCTGAGGAACTTTCAGAGCAATGTGAAGGGATTTATCATCCTGACTCCCAGAAATGTCAGTGTGAGCTGCACAGTTAAATCACGGCAAACTGCTTTGAAATTCCCCTGCGTATTTAGGAAAGTTTAATTGGGATGGAAATATAGTTACAGCAAACATTGGGATAACGCTTTCCCTCCATCGCTTTGTGACACTATTGTGTGACAAGCTTCTTTCTTTTTTCTGATATCAAATATCTCTGATACCAGATATATCAAATGCCTGCTAGTAAGTGTCTCAATGGTAAGAGTAGGTATGCTGGCTTACTTAGCAGTCTAGTGGATTAGAATGCAGATTCCTATGTATAGAGGTATATTTAAAGAATTACAGTCCATTATTACTCCTGCCATGTTTTGAGAAGTTCTCCTAAGGAAGCAATGAAAGTAATGTTTCGTTTGGATAAATTAGTCCAAACCATATTGTCTTTCTGAGGTGCATATCTGGTCTTTATTATATTAAGTTTTGAACACATCATTCTTCTTCATAACACACTTGTCAGGTAGGGGTGAGCGGTGGTGTCTCCATTTTAAAGACAAAAACCAAGGAATAAAAGGTTTAAGGATGACTTTTTAAAAAAGGGACACAGTTTCTTATTCACCAGTGCCTTAGTAGAGCTTGGTGATTGATTAATTTTCCAAAACCCCCGAGTTTAAGACTAATGAAACTAGCAGTAGACACAGCTTACTCTGAATGGGAAAACTGATCTCCTCCTTCTCGCTGGTTGCTCTGCACTTCCACAGCTTCTCTTCGACGTGCTGCATCTGACTTGGAGAGGGGGACTGAAGGAAAGACACAGGGTAGACCTGAGCTTTCAGAGCTGTAGCTGGGAGAAGCAGATACAAAGCAAAGAGGAAGGGCATTAACCACTGAGTTGTAGAGGAAGGAAGGTTTCATAGATACCTTTTTTTAACTAGCACTGAAGTCCCTTGTGAATGTGGATTTTGTTTTCTGATTTCACTTTGAGCTTTTTTTTTTTTCCCCAGAGTTAAACTGCTCCAAACTGAAGCACAAATATTTGTCTTAGATCAAATATTTCATTTGATACAAGTCAAGTTTTTATTTGTCAGCTTTCGTGCCCCATGCCAATGTGTTGTCTTGGGTTAACCTCACATGAGAACTGAGGCACTTAAGGAACTAAACCATGAAAAATTAGTTACTGACGCAGACTTTTCGCAGCAGTGCCTGGTGACGGGTCGAGAGACAATGGGCACAAACTGAAACACAGGGAATTCTGTTTAAACATAAGAAAAAAACCCCCTTTTTTCCTGTGAGGGTAGTCAGACACTGGCACAGGTTGCCCAGAGAGTGTGTGGAGCCTTCCTCCTTGAAGATATTCAAAAGCCATGTGGACGTGGTCCTTGGCAACTGGCTCTAGGTGGCCCTGCTTGAACAGAAGCGTTGGACAAGGTGACCCCCAGAGGTGCCTTCCAACCTCAACCATCCTGTGATTCCACGAATAAAGGTACGTAGACCTCGTGCTGAAGGTGCCACACATTTTAATGACAGAAAAACTGGTGAGAGGTTTGCTCCTAGCGAAGTAGCTCATTATCTTTAGGAGTGCTAAGGTAGTATCCTGTTGTTACTATAGGAACCCAAATGCTTTACTGGGAATAAATCTGATAAATATACAGTATTAGCAACAGAGAGCTGCACATTTTTATATATGTATGAACATCAAAGCTAGTCTGCATTACTACTACCTCAAATCCTACTAAATTATGTACTTCTTAATTAAAATAAATAGTCCTCTTTTTCTTTGCAAATCCTATTAAGGAGAGAGGTAGGCCAGAATAATAATTGGCTGAAAATAACAGTTGAGAACTATCCACTACGGGAAACCTTGATATGTGAAGGGGACTCCCCCTTTTCAACATGGTGGTAGAGTACCCTAATGTGGCAATTCCTGCATTTTGGATGTTCAATGAAACCAAAATTCTTCCTGCTTGCGTCCATCAAAAATTTCTTAGCAATTCTTTCGTACAACTAGAAGTCTACTCCTAGATTCCTAATTAAAAACACATGAAACTGTATCTGTGTTAAATCTCTGCAACCATGCTGTTAATTTGAGCTCTGTTTGGCTAAAATCTGCTATATATATGCAAAAGCATCTTTGCTCTCAAAACTGGTTGTTTACCTGCTGGATTCAGACTTCCTGTGTGTTTTTCTATTTAATACAGAAAACAACTCTTCTGCAAATACTGCAAGTGTCAGCAGTTTCCATGGATTTAACTTTTCTCTGTTCCTGGGAAGATGGGATTCACTTTCTAGAAGCCAAGGAGAATGTAATCATCTTCCTATATGACAAGGCTGCTGCCAGGTCTCTGTGGATCCTCAAGCTATAGCTACTGGAGATGGTGAAAACTCACCTTTAGCCCACGAGTGCTGCAAGATTTTCCGGAGTGAGTGACTTATTTCAAGAAATTGATATTAGCCTTGTACCAGCCTTTATGCCACATATTTCCTGTAGAATATTTAAATGCATTTGGTAGACTGCAGTAACTACTTGGGATGAACGTCATGAACGTGCCCGGTGAAATCACTAATGTTTCCAGACATGGGGAGGATTCTGGGGAGACTGACAGCACCGGTCACAGCTCATCAGCTCAAAAACACTTTCTGCAGCTGCATACTTCCAAGACACCTTGGAATAGCCAGGGTGACAGAGAAAAGTTTCCTAGGAAACTGGGGATGCAAGTCCACACAGCTTTTGTGGCTTTTCAACAAGTAGCTAATGGGAGCTGAGGTCTTGATATTGTTATAACTTTCTGTGGCTTCCAGTGCTGTTCCAGGCTGAATGGCTGCCACACACGGAAAATGTGCTTAGAGTTTCATCCCTGGCACGGTAACAGCTCCTGCCTATATCACACTCTGTAGGTCATAAGGGAGCTATTAAATCATGCCTTAAGTGTAACATTTGCAAATTAGTGTATCTCTTGAAAGATTTTGAAATCTGGACAACGTGTGGCCAGCTGTTAGTTCAGCCTGGAGCCTTCTGAATCTGTTCAGAAACAGGTAAATACTGTGTTGCTTTGGTGGACCAGTTTATGCTTGTGCACATACAACAGCCTGCTGCAGCTGTTGCTAGAATAGGAATAAAATATATTCAGAATATCAGGTGGATTTGTCTTTGGTTATCATTTAGTGTTGTCTGTAACATAACATATATGTGGTATAAGCAGGTGAAAATCAATTCAAATTAAAGGAAAATATTATAGGGTGTTCTTTTTTACACCAAATTTTAATTTGAAATATGCACACTATGTACTTATGTACTGCCTTACCTACTGTCAAAAGAGAGGATGTTTCTCTAGATTAATTCAAGCACCTATTAAAAAAAATTGTAATCCACCTCAGCTTTTCTGTGATACTGCTTATAACGATACCAGTTATTGAATACGGCCAGCTGTCAAGATATGAGACTGTTTTCTGTTCTCAGGGAGATTTAGTTTAGTTCCTTAGTATTGTAGCTATTATCAGGACTCAGAATCAGTCAGTAGATCAAATAAAAGGTCCTTTTATCCATAAGCAAAAGGAAGTGAAGTAGTTCATACAATTTTGATGAAATTGCCCTCTTTTCTTATTTTTTCAGTTGCTCATGCATGGTGTAAAATAATTAGTCATTTCTGATATTTGCCTGTATCTCATCATGTTGCAGTCACATCAGAGTTTGACCAGAGGCAGTGCTGCAGAAAATATTGAATGAAGAGAAGGCAAATGTGAACAGTAGTAGAAAATTATATTATCAGAGACATATATATGCAGGAAAAATTCTACATATACAAGTCTTACTGCTGCTTATCATTTCGTGCTTAGTGAAATGTTTTAGCTTGTTGAGGAAAAAGTACATCAACAATCATACCCATGACTTGCGCATGTTGTGTGGAAGGATTGTGCCCCTTGGAGTGTTTTCTACATGGCCTTATTGCTCGTAGGCTCACCCAAGGAGCTCCACGCAGATACAAAGCAAGGCATTGCAGAAAACGTCAGTACATGATGGGAAAGAAAATACAAACAAAATACAAGATGTTTAGTGCAAACTTTTTGCACACACGTAGGTTTAAAAAGCGTATTCTCTGTAGGACTGCTACAATTAGTTTACCATCTTTCTGAAGGATTTTCAGCTTTTGTGTGATAAACATTGCTTCCATTTTTTAAATGGGCAGTAATATTGTTCTGTGTTTGATATACTGCTATATATTATGAATGTTCCTAATCATGTCTTCAGATGGAGTTTCAACTTGATCTGCTTCAGCTATTAAAATGGGAGATCAAACAGAATTTTGAAGGCCAGGATCACTGTTTTTAAAAATATCCTTGTCCATATGGCATATTCAGATACTATAGTAATGACTGGTGGAGTGATAGATGTTTGAACTGTTAAGCATACTTAGCTAAAACAATATCTTCTGTTGAGAAAAACATTCTTCCTCTAAAACTGTCTTACATTGTGCATTCTACAATGGAATATAATAGAAATTGGAAAAAAGCTATTAAGTCAATCCAGGCCATCATTCCACAGAGGCAGTATTGTTTGCAGCATTGAAGTTTTTAGCTCTAATTGGAGCTGGTTTTCAATTTCCCATACAATGGGGTTTCAGCTACATCCCTTGGGAGATTATTTCACAGTACAATAACTCTACTGAGATGTTTTGCTGATATCTGGCCTAAATCTTCCCTCCTAATTTCATCCCATTGTTTGCTGTTATAGCCCTAGGTATCATACTAAACAATTCCCCTTCTTCCTAAGCGGTTAGCTTGTCAAATATTTCTGGACAACTATGTTCACACTTAGTTCAGTTGTTGCTTGGTTAGTGTCTAATCTTAACATTTCTGTATAGATTTATCCGCAGTCCCCTTAAGCTTTCTGTGGTTGATCTTTTTCTTTTCCTTTTTTTTTTTTTTCCCCTCTTTCCTCCCCACTCCCTGCCCCCCTTTTTGTGAATAGCACGTTTTTGACAGCTCGTGAGCAACAGCATCATCTGGAGTGTGTTACAGAACCTTACAGATTGGTGCTCTCATACCCCTCATAGAGCTGTCCATAGGTGCACCAGCTTTATTTTTTTTGCCCTGCCACATTGTCATTTAAGTTGAACTGCAGATACGCTCTTTTTCTAAGTTTCTTTTTCTTAGGCTTACTGCTTTCCAAATCTTTCTTTCCTATTGCAGTTCTGGATTTTTTTTCTTACTAGGAAATTCAGGAAATACACACAAATGAACAAGTGTTTGTTGAATTTTGTCCCTTTCAACTTTTCTGATGTCTTGCTGTAACACGGCTGAATAAATTAATATTTGTCACTTTACTTTATTCTTCAGTACTGCTAAAATATTGTTTAGGTTTCTCACATCAGTTGAGATAGTAAATAAAACAGTCATCTTGTGATGTGTCACTAGATAGATAAAATGAGTACTACATGGTAATGAAAACTGTCTTGAAAATATCAGTGAGGCTGCTAGTTTTTTATCTTTCCAGATAATCCCCCTCTAGAAAACTGTGACTTTTGGAAGAGGAGGAATACAACTGAGTCTGTGAATAGAATTTATAGAAGTCTCACATCCTTTCTGATTTCATATAAAATGACTCTTCAGGATTTTTTTTTGTGAGTCTTGTGGTATTTCTCCACTTGCTGGAGGCACTTGATGATGTAAGAATCTCAGCTTACATTTTTTAAAAAATTGCCCTTTCAGGCTTAATTGACTGCTGAGGAGATTTGAAGATATCACACAGAAAACATGAAAGTTTCCAAAAGCAGAAACACAAATACAGATAAGAGGAACTGAAGCCTTTTCCCCCCTCTTAATTTACTGATATTTAAGCAAGTTTCCAATTATTTAGGCTGACCTATAATTTTTAAATTCTTCCGTCTGACTTCACAACTACATGAGTGTTTGTGGTTCTTTTCTAGCTTGGCTCAGTAATAAGTAGTTGGCTCTAGTTGGAGCCTCTTTAGTCACAAAAAAATGACCACATTCTTATACTGGAAGTGAAAGTAATCAAACAGGACACACCGTTTTGTCCCCAACACAGCTTCCAGTCCTTTGATTTCTCAGTCCCAAAGACTTATTTGCCAGGATTCATTCCCAGTCCTTAGTTCAAATCCTCAGGCTCCTTCATCGTATCTTCCTGTAATGTTAATTTTCAACAACAAGCCTCTTCTTAAGTCAGAAATAGAAAGTGTTTAAAATGATCACCACAATGGCATGATAGGAATATTTTAGGAAGGTTTGTGTCTCAGTGTATCCTCTAGCTAATCCACTCCATCCACCCCGTCCCACGAAAAGGTCTCACGCATTTTCATTTGCTGACTCAGCTCCCTTCCTCTACCTCCAGGATGAATCCTCTCCTGCCATGACAATTTTCTCTGGCATTGAGATTAGGTTAATAGCAAAACAATTTAGTGGGCTAGAAGAATGTCTTCTCACCTTTATATAACACATTTGAATATATACTCTCTTTTTACAAGATGCTTTATCCTGAGTGGTGAACTAAAATAAAATGTTTTGCATGCATCATAAAGTGAGGTGCTAGATTATAGCATATGATGTTCCTATAATGTACATGTGCCTTCACATACTATTGTGTATTTTGCAGGCAAACTGTAACTTGTATTTGTATGCAGTGCTAACTAGATGACATATTTGTTGTATTGGGAAAAACCTGTGTTGTACTTCTAGAGAAAAGTTCTTAAGAACATCTACAGCAGCTTGTGTTATGTATTACAATTTTCTCAGCTACTCTATGGATTTTCTGCAGTGACAGTTTTTAAAGGACAATCTGGCACGGTAGAGGCAATTCTCTAAGGCTATGATTACCAGATCACTAAATACCCAGAAGCATAAATTATTCTTGGGGCTGTCACCTTCCACTCCTGAAGCTATGGGGCTGTCAACTAGAGACAGGAAAAAAGACATGTTGTTATAGTCATGATCCATTTCAAAAGACACAGGAAACCACACATCAAAACCTGTTTTAAGTGGTGGCATATGAATTGAGACGTCAGTAACGTTGATTATATAGCTTTGAAAGTAACTTCAGAAGTTTCGAGAAGATTCATTATATCATCTGTGAGCTGTAGCAGGGACCGCAGAAATTAGTTTTATTCACCTTACATTTGATCATAGCTGCTCAAAACCACCAACAGCTGCAGCTTCAAAATGAAAAGAATGTGAGCGCATGATGTTGCGCAGGCAGAGAGCAGGTACCTGAATTCTGAACACAGACCTTGCTGGTTACTGGCGGGATAGAAGTGAAAACTACTGAGAGATTTTGACATCAAAAGCTCTTCATGGTACTTCATTGTCTTGGATTAGTTATCATGATGTAAAATTCTGCATGCGTCAAGATAGAGATGACTTTTATTCATGGTAGCCTGTCAAAATCAGCTCTGTACCCCATCAGCTAGGATTTCTTTTTGCTAGTTAAAATCATACAGAAATGAACATTGCAGGATTTTATTATGTAAAACATAGCTGTTTGCTGTAAAGATATGGCTAAAAAGGTTACTTACTGCGGCTTTGGTAATACTTGGTAATCGAGTAGAATTAATGTATTGTGGAGCTACGAATTGCAGTAGTCAACTACTTTGTTTCAACTTAAGACAGGTTTGGGTAGCTTTATTCTTGAATAGTTAGTTGACTTCTCCATCTATGTATAGTAGCATATACTACAAATCTGTCGATTTCTATAGGTAACATTTCTTCTGTGTCAAGGTGCTTTGTTAACAGATGTGCTCAGCTTTCCCCAATTGTATTATTTGTTTTTATTCATGGTAAGAAGGATAACAGTATGAAATAGTTATCTTTAATATTTGTATCAATAAATCAGGCTTTCAGAGAGTTTTTTGAAACAGGGATAGGAGGACAAAGCAATAATAACAATTATAAGAATACCCATGGGGAAAAAAACCAGATGACTAAGAAACAGTAAACTCATAAAGCTACCAGAAAAAAAGCCATTGTGGATACCAAAGTTTATTAATGGGGGGGGGGGGGGGGGAATGGAATGGCTAAGGAAAACACACAAAAGCATAAATCTAAATCTTAGAAAATAAACACTTTATAAAAGATTAATAGTTGCATGAAACAGTATTTGATAATATAGTGAATTGAGATGAAATTTGAAATTACTCTTATTTGTGGAGTCTGTTAATAATACATGTGCCAAATCAAGGATCCTATTATCATAAAGTACTCTAGATTTGGGTTGCTATTGCTGCCAAGGTGTAACTGGTGACAGTAAAGCATACATATTCACAAATACACTTCTACTATTATAAAAAAAGTTGGAAATAGTCCAGCCTTATACATATTTTTTCTGTTTTATAACATCACCATAGGATTTAAGAACCTGATCAGCCCTGCAAAAGGTGCTGTTCACATGCAGTATGACTGCCTGCCTGGTGCGTCCTGGCACTGGTATTTTTTGCTACCCATGCCTTAAACAGGCCAATCTGTTTTAGTGTTGGGAGGGAGTACTGCTAGTAGTTCCATCAAAACTACATGTAAACACTTTTTTTCCCCCATTGTAAAGTTACTCGTGCATTATTGAGATCACCAGCAGTACTTTGGGGTTGTTGGATAAAGTGTATGAGAAGCTGTGAGGACTGTAATTTGTATTGGCACCTGCGGAAGATTGTGTAGGAGTAGTGACAAAACAGATCTTCTGATTAAAACATGGATAGTTACATGATTGTGATAATGGCAGTTACTTATACAGATGGGTAAAGCAGGAAAACAAAACCACAAAATAAAGAAATTAAGCTGTAAATACTGAGGGTGCTATGTATGAAATCCTAATGAATATTCATATAGTAACTAAAGCAACTGCTGGCATAGAGTGCTAATCCTTTTGCAAATAACAATTAGCAGTGAGGTTGTAAAATGGATGTTAATTTGCACACAGTATCAAGAGTTAAGAAAACTCCTGGATAAACAAAAGCTTCCTTAATCTGCAGAAAAATTCTGCACTGTGAATCAGATTGCAAAATAAAGATCTGGATTACATCACAAGTTCTAAACAGGTTGCAGAGGCCCAGTCATTCCAGGGCAAAGATGAACAGTCCTCCTAAATATTATCTATACAGAAATCAGCAGTAGAAATACACTGCTACAGGATTCAACTCACTCACTGAATTCAACTGTAATGGATGTAGCATATAGAAAGGGAAATTCAGTTTTCTTTCTTTCTCTAGAGGTGTTTGAGAGTGATAAATGTGGTATTTTTGTACTAATTCTGGTGTATAAATTACAATTATTAATGTATAGTGCATAGTTTGTACTGTTGCCATTGAAGGCTGAGTATATTTTTAATCAAGGAGAGTTTAACAACAACTAGTACATGTATATGATGTGCTGTATTGCTTTGTGTATTGAGATTTGAAAGCCTTGTTTCTATGATGCATGCCCAAAGTATTTTGAATCAAATAATTTATGGCTTTCATAACATAAGAATGCAGAGACTATGCATGTATGGCTACTATCTATATGAGTTTATACTGGCTGAGGATGTGGACCAGATTTACAGAGCTACATAGATATGTTAACAGTTGAATTGGTATTTAATATGTTCTTGTACAGGCATTTAAGTAAAAATTATCTCCCTGACTTCAACTAAAATTCAGTAGATATTCCAGATTTTGATTAATTCATTCCTTTTAAAACACTTACTATCTATCCGGATATGCCCCTAAATACTTTTAAGAAGTCATACTCATGACAGTGACTTATTTGTTTATGGAGCTGATGTGGAAAATGAAGGTAAAGCACAACGTAATGTATTACATTATGACGATACACCTTTAAGCTGACAGTTGTAGATGAAACATGTCCTTTGGAGCAAGACTAAATGTGAAGAAGATAAAATGGACCCCAAACGACACTTGGTGTCCTATGTCAAACTGTTGCCAAAAGAGGGAGATAAAAGAGTGTAAGAAAGATGGCAACTGTAAAGTGCTGTGTTTTGTTTTGAATAATTACCATCTAATTAGCAGTTTAGTGGGCTCATCTGAATCATCATGCTTAATAGCCACTGAGTGATGAGATCTCTTTTCCATAAATTTATCTAAACCTTTTTTGAGCCCCCTTCAATAATATCACTGTAGTAATATGGCTGTCTCCCACTGATTTCCATATGCATACAGTCTGATAGCAATACAGTAGGTCCAGCAGTGTCTGGTACTGGTATTTCAAGTATTTGAATGTATTTGGTTTTATTTTTTTTCCTTTGTTTTCCACTGGCTTTTTTTGGTGCATAAATGAGTCAAACCAGTTGATAGCTTTAAAACACTGAGGAATCAGTATATTCATGGTATTTTAGTGATTCGCTAGTGTGGGTGTGCCACAAGGAAAGAAAAAAATCATGTGGTCCTTAGAGAAACATCTATACAAACACTTATTGATTCTATCATCTTCCCTTAACTTTTTTCCCCCAGAATGCATTTAAGGCATTTCTCTCGCCCCTGTGAATTTAGCCTAGTTATCTGCTAATGGTTAAACTGGTGGTTCAATACGTGTGCTCTGACATGCTGCAGACTATTTTCTAGCAGCATGGAATCAGCATAATAACAAATTTTGACAACAACTGAGAAAGTATTTGTCCATTAAAAATAAGTTTTGAGGCAACTGAAACTTATCACTTTGAAACGGGCTAAGTTTTGCGATAAAATATTGCCAAAAAAAAAGAGGGAAAGATAATTCTGAACAGTTCTGAGTGATTTTTTTTTTTTTTTTTCTTCTCCTACAAACACTTGCAGAATGTATCACTAGGCACTTAGGTACCATTTGCAAAAACGGAGAATGAAGACATAATATCCTCATATCTGACATCAGGAAAGTTGCCTGATATTAAAAGAGCCAGTTTTGTACCTGCTATGCACGCAATTAGGACCTCAGAGTAGCATTTATCCTCCCAGTTTGAGCTGTGATTTTTGGAACTGTTGTCAGACTATGAATCAATTTTAACTATATCTTCTGGCATTAAATCAGCATAAAACATGCACGTTATGTGTTATTTTAGTTTGATCCATTAGTAGTCATACTACCTTACTTCCTGGATGGAAGAATTTTTGACAACTGATAGCAAATTATCTTGTCTTCACCAATGAATTTAAAAAAAATAAAAAGCCAGTGAATATTTTAAACAGAAACACATATGCAAAAATAGCTAGAAATGTTCATGTTCAGTCAAAAACTGTCCCTATTTCAAGTGGTTCCTGATTAATTGGAATGCAAGGCCCTAATTAGCTGAGTACTACAGATGGGGTGCTTATAGCAATATCCTTTTTAAAATCAGAAATTAAGATTTCAGATGTGTGTTTGACAAATTTTATTATAAAACTTATTATTGTGTTTTTCTTAAATTTAAAGATTGAGCAAAAAAGGATATCTAAACCCAGATGTTTCTTTAAAAGATAAATTGATTTGTTGCACTATAGTTAAGTTAAATGCAATATTCATTCTCTGCAGATACTGAATAAAAATTGTGATTTCATTTTCTGGTCCATGCAGAAAGTTGGACACTTTGAAAATTCTTTAAAGCAGTCCTCTGACTGAAGGAGTATTCAAAGTAAGCCTCAAGTCTTACTTGCAACACCACATATAAAGGAATGGAACCTCAAAGAATAGTGTTTGCCAAATTTATTTCTAGGTATTGTTAACATAACTCTTCCTGCAGTAGTGGCTTGTATTAAATTTAATTGATTTTATTTCATTTGAATCAAGGACAATAGCAAGCACTATTCAGTCATTTCCATGTAAAAAATAAAAAACTGAAAAGTTTCGGAATACCAGTAAAAAATTATTTCTTTAAATTATGAAAGTGACATTTTAATCCTTCTGTTTGCCCAGAGCTTAATCCAAATTCCTTAAAAAAATCCCTAAAATTTTACAAGGCATGTCACAAACATGGTTCGACGTTAAAGTGAATTTTTACCAGGTAATGGGTGTGGAGCTACCCTACTGGAAATTATATGCTTTACATCTCAATTTGGGGAAACACTGCTGTGCTTTAATGCTACCTGTGTAAATCAAAGTTGGGGGGAAATGTTTTGACTGACATCTTGAAATAGAAGTCACACTTATACTGTCTTTATGACATGAATTTATGACAATTTGTGTTATAGGCTTCAACTCAGCAATGATACAAAAATTGTCCTTTCATCTTATCCAGATGAAGAGTAAAATTGCCTAGATGTATTTAAATGAAAAAGAATGAAATTGCTTCAAGAAAATTAATTTCAAGATAGGAGTAAGATCTTTGAGTTAAATTTGCTCTGTGCTGTCAGTAGGGTTGAAGTACTGTAGAGACATGAAGTAAGAAATTCAGTATTTCAAGAACTAATACAAGGAAAACTAAGCAGATATGAAAATCAACTTTCAATCAGAAATTTTATTTGCTGAGACGTATCACCTTATGCAGACACAGAGGAAAAGATTGCTCTTATTAAAATAAGATGTTTATAAAGTGCTTATTGGACACAACATAATATATCTGACAACTTTCAGGAAGAATATAAATGTGAAATATAATGTTCAGATAAGCATACATTCATGGATAGGATGCCACCCCTTTTCACTGCAATGCCAAGAACGTGTTTAATTCAGGTTTGTGATAAGCACAGCTAAAGCACTATTAAATTATTAGTTAAAATGGGATGCAAATTAATTGACGAAGTGGAAAAAGCAGATGTAAAAAATAATCAGTATGTCGTTACTTCCCAGGGTAATTTCAGGATGTCTAGAAATAGCCAAGTGTGATATTGTTTATCATGCCCATTCATGAAAATACATAGAGTATTGCTATGCTTTTCTCAGCTGGCTCTTCTGTGCCACTTACAAGCATTGAAGTAACTACATAGAGCAAATGAAAGCAAGAACAAACAGCAATTCTTGCCTTTATACAAAATACATATTTATATACTGTGTGACATACTGTTGGACAACATCAGTTAAAAATACAAAGAAAGAGTGCAGCTCAAATTGAGCCTTGGAGTAGGAAGAAACGGCTGATAGTGCTCTACTTCTGTGTGCAAAGAATAGAGAAATTTTCTCTGGTAACATTGTGGTTAGGCTGCGGCACTAAAGAGCTAAACCTGCTAATGAGAGGAAATGAGAGAGTCTGCGAAAGGGATGGGACAAAGAGCTTTAGCAGTAGGAGCTAGACTGCTGTTCTGTCTGACAGTTCAGATGACTCCTGGGTATATGTTTTATGTATGTCTTAGTTATAAATAGCACAAGAACTTTACTGGGACGCAGCATGGCTATGCCATGATGAGGAGCTTGATTTGCAGAAGCCCCGAAGCGTAGCAAGTGCAGGAGTGCTGAAGGAACTGTTGTTCTGTAGATGGATGTTATTCAGTTGTATTGGTTGCAGCATAAGCATTTCAGACTTAGAAGATGACATCTATTTTTTCAGGATGTTTTTTATTTTAGAGGGAAAAATGTGTAAAGTTCAGGTTGACATCTTGTCTGGTTTGCCCACTTTGGAGGTCCTCTTACATCACAGTGATGGGAGCTCGTGGCAAGGTATCTGTTGCCAGACCTCATCCATACAATATTTCAGTTCTGCAACATCATGTGGGAACATAATTGTTCTTTTTAAAGACTTGCATAAAGTGAAAATCCTGTCCACCTTGACAAGACAAATTCTGGAACAGGATCTCTGGCTATTTTGTCTCACCTCACTTTCGATGTTTACTGTGTCTGATATCTATGTCTGAGCTACTTGCCTTAACCTCCCTTTGAAGATAAGGAAAAGAAAAAACATTCTTAAGGTACAGCTAATTCAAGTGCTAATTTTTTTCTGCTGTCTATGAATGGACCTTAAGATGACTAGCTGAGAAGGAGGCGCTCTTTTTTTAAATGTAGAATTTTTTTTTTTTTAAACTGTAGATGTACACAGTTGGCCATGTGAATCACAAAGTGCAAGATAAGAGATCTATTTTTTTTTTTTTTTAATTTTGGAGAGGAAATTTTAACCTTCAGTAATGTTAACATATATTAATCCAACTCTGATACTCTTAATATCTGATGAATTATTCATTCGTTCAGTGGATAAGTTGTTTCAGAGAATTCACTACTGAGTAAGGTAACTGAGTGTTTCCTGTTGGTTTTTCATACCTACACTTTTGCACAAATTAGTCAGAAGAATAGACCATTCAGTACTGATAGTATCTTTGTTAATATCTTGATGTGATGCATTAACTTAGGCACTAGAAATACCTTGTGTTTTGTAATTGGTCTGTTAAAACAAAAAAACAAACAAAAAGATATGAAGCTCTTTAATAGGTCCTTATCCACAATATTCCCACACTTAAGAAATTTAAGCATTGGTCTGTGAAGATCTATGCTCAATAACATGCCAAGTGACATAAAGCTGGTTCTTCTCCTGCCACAGAGAGAAAACAAACTGTTTGATATGTAGCTCTCATCTAATATGTGCAATGCACAACTCTGAGGCACATAGTTTGGTAATGATTTATGATTTAAAGGATATATACTGAAGGTAGCTTAGAAAGGACTTCTGCTGAGCCAACATCTGCTTTTCAAAAATAAATGTGGACACAGTTTCTTATTAGTGTATGTCAAAGTGCTAGTAGTGTAGTAGGGCTATTCTGTTTATACGGATTGCAATCCAAACCTGATGTGAACTGAATTTAGGTTTTTAAAATATAAACATGAACTGAAATGTAATTTAATGACAATGGAGAATGTGATTAATTGTATTCATTTCTAAGGAGCGAGTCACTCAGAGCAGAGGCCTTGAACAACTTAATAGTAACCTTCAACAACAGCAGTAAGAAAATGTAGCTGCAGGAACTTTCCATGACATGTTAACCATACGGTGAGCTACAGATGCAATTTGTAAAAATGTTGGAGCACAAACAATGACAGTGGAATGCAGATGTGGAGAGTGTTTCCAAACCCAGAGGGTTTCATAAGTAATGTATGTTAAAGATGCAAGACATTTTTTCTAAGCAAATACATGAAAAGTGTTCTATTTTTTTTTTTCTTTTTAGGCTTTTTTATAGAAAGGTTGGAATTTTGAAACTTCCCATAGTTATAATTTAGCATGTCTGTCATTTGATGTTTTCAAAGCACTTTCATAGAATGACATATATCATTAGGACTTAGGTCTACTAATTCTTAATTACATATGTGAATGAAAATTTGGTTACTTTATACAGTGTTCTGAAGAGTCCTGTGGATATAGAAGTATCTGTCTAAATATAGAATGTAGAATATTCTTTGAAAAGAAACTGTAGTTCTAGTTATGTCTTGCATTTCCCAAAGGATCTTGGGCTGTAATTTAATGGTTCCAGACTTTTGTCTTTTTTGACTGTAGGAATCTCTCTTATGGAGACCTTCACATGCTTGCCTCTATATATCATGAAATATTCAGGATAAGAGAGGCATCCATTTAGGACCTTTTTTCTTCCCAAGTTTTGTCCTCTGTGTTCCTTACTCTGGAAAGTCAAGGCTGGCAGGGCTTCTCACAACCTCTGTAGCAACAGGTTAAGTGTTTTCTTTTAGCTTCTGGATGCAATCATGGTTGAATCATGGATCAGTTACCTTGAACAGCTACTTGTTTATTATCGATTCTAGAAATGGGATTTCCCAGCCACTCTCTTCCATCATACTAATGATCTATTTCCATATCATATGCCTATTAGTTATTTTGTCTTTGGGACTGCCATAGCTAGGCCAGTTCTCTTTAGCGTTAATCAATCCATTTTTTCATTGTACATGGCCATCAAAATTGCAGCGCTGTAAATTGGATTGAAAGAGGGTTTCTTAGACTGGGTCAAAAGTGAAACAAAGACTTCTGGTTAGGTGTAACATGATGATAATGTTCCACAAAATAAAGGAATTCATAAATTTATTACTATTATTTATAGGTTTTCAAAAAGAGCTTGGAGCTTTCTGAAAGAGACATGTAGTTCAGCACAGCTGATCGGGTGTGGCAGTGCTCATTGAAGTAAGGCAGAAAATTCCTTCACTACGCAAATTACTGTGTGGTATTTTATTGCTTGAATCATTGAGTTAGCCAGGCGTAGAATTATGGCGTTCCCTTTTCTTAAAAATTGTCGTACTGGAATTAGTACCTGTTACTTCTGTCTCCCTGTAGGTTAGCTCTGAACGTCTATGCACCCTTTGAAGTCTTCTTTATTTCAGTGGAATTTTACATGCCAAAGGTATAAATTTGAAATTGGGTTACAACATTGCCAGAGCTGCCAGAAGAAGTGATTTTTCTCAACTCTTTTTGTTCTCGCCTGTGTATACTGAATTAGTATTGCAGCAAACATATGTAAATATGTATGAGGCAATACCCGCCTCTGAAAAAATCTGGCAAGTGAGGGCTAATGGTTTTAGTGAGTTCAGGGGGAGTTCCAGTTGGGAATTCATATGCTGATTGCTTTCCACAGGAACTGTACTCCACAGAGCAAAATATTTTGCAAAACATCTGTGTTCCTGGCTAAGGCAGGTCCCTCTGGAGGGAGAGGGAAATTGCGTCTGCCTGGGCATCTCAGAGGAAACAAAGTCCTGGGAAATGGAGGGCACTCGGCGGAGCTGGCTGTTACTCAGACAGCGCTTGTGCTCCCTGGGTGCAAGGACCCGGTAACAGGGATACAGTGGGCAGGTGACAATTCTGAATAAACCCTTCTCATTTCTGCTCTGCATTCCCCAGCCTCTCTGAGCTTTCTCTGATTTAAATGATTTCTCTACGTTTTTTTCTAACCAAACCTGGCTCTTCTGCATTTGAGTCTTTCTTGGGTGTCTTGCTATGTGGAAAAGCTCTAGGTAGATCCCTGCAAAGTGAGATGAATTGGGGTCCTGTGAGAACATATTTTAAAGCTAACTGGTGATTTTTAGACTCATAGCTCTGAGCTATAGTGAAGTTGGGTCTCTTTCTCTGAAGTGATCACAGCGTAAACTGAGACACTGAGAACTTCAAGCAGACCTAAGCCAGTGGAACTTCTGGATGCTTTTAACACATTAAGGGTGGGAACTGATAGAGATGACTCAGAGGAGACTTCAGTTACATTTTAAATGAATGAAAGGCATCTGCAAAAGAAGAGGTGAATATTTCTTATCACAATCATAATGACAAAAGGAAAGAAGCAATGATCTTTAAACCATTATGAAAGCAATTTAGAAAGTTTAGAAGTCTATTACCCCATAAGTGCAACAGTTTACTGTCTATGTTTATTTTTTAAATTGGCTTATTAATAAAGAACTGGAAACTGTTGCAACTGTGCAATATCCCCTGAAATGTGATTTAGATTAATTCCACGATTTAAAGAGCAGAGTTTTACTTTTATCTGCTTGTGAATTGGCAACAGGAAAGTGTTGGCGTTTTATGCTATTTCATCTTTTGGATAACTCTGTTAAACTTATAGGTCTGTTTAGTTTTGAATGAGTTGCATACATAAATTTGGTTTTTTTAAAGATAAAGTTAGATTCTTAAACATATTGGATTATTATGTTTACACTCTTTGTGATCAATTTTGTATTTCTTTAAGTCTCAACAATCCTCAATAATTCTGTTTCCCCAAGGAGATTTTCTTTTACAGGTCTGTGTGGATGGGAAGAGTGACGAATTGCTATTCCTTGTCTCTTTTCCATAAATAGCTATATTTCATATTTAAATTGCACATGCAGTAATAACATTGTGAAAGATCAGCATATTTCAATACTGGTTTTAAAAGACTGTATATCCATTCCTGAAGCAATATATATCAGTTATGTTTAGTAATACAGCAGAATTCTGTATCTATGACTTTGACAGAGACAACTCCGGTGGTATCCATTCTAAATTATTAGCTATGAACCAGCTCAGTACTTTTGCTTTGTGGTTTACTTATGGTTTTGTGCTTAAATCTATTTTATGAAGCTGCTTAGAAGAAAACAGAGACATTTCTACTTGGAAACCTTGAACTAGAGTCGAAAAGTATGCAAGAGCAAACAGAATTTTGTATTTCTTCTTCTTCTATCATCACTTATTAGAATAAAGTGATTCTTCACCATTGTTGCATGACCTTATTTTTTTGTGAAGAGTCTGTTTCTCCTGAGTAGAATGAAACATCTCTGCTGAGGAGAAGGAACCTCAGATTGCAATTAAAATAATAGCAATCTTCCAACTGAAACATTTAATAACTTTTTTTTTAAATGCTACATTTAATGTTCCAGAACAGGAAGTCATATAACATAACCAAGTTCAACAAACATTACAGAAAGCATACTGTTTATTATTAGCATCACACCACCATATGACAGTGACAGGTGGTGATCCACAAATGCCATCACAGTCATCAGAAGCAATGTGGGGAAATGAAAGGCTTCAAAAAGTGCAATTTTATAGCAGTATAAACCAATTCAGACCTGTTATTTTTAGATAATCGTAAGATAAATTTCAAAGTTAATATTTATGGTGTCTAAAAACATGGGGTTTGGGTTATTGGCTATGAAGGATGCTGCATCCTGTATTTATATTGATTTGCAAGAGCACTAGTGCTACAAGCAGACCTAGCAGTCACATATTCTAGAGTTTCCTAAAATAACCCTGTGTCCTACCTTTTCAAGAGATGGGAAGGAAAAAAATTATATAAGAGGGTCTCAATTAGAAAATATAAAATTATGTTTTAAATAGAATTGTTTCAGAATTTCCCATTAGTTTTACTATTTTTGTTGAGCTGTAGATAGCTATTTTAATTAACTTCATTTTCAATATAAAAATGCCTATTGCCTTTATTTTTTGATCTATGAAAATATACATTCATATTGTTGACTTCTAAAATATAATGTTGTGAATGTGGTGATAATAAACACGAAGAAAAATTTTAAACTCCAGTGTATCATGCATATACAAAATGAGTAGTTAGAATTTGCCAGTTATGAACTACTGAGAAGGAAAGAGTTCTAGATTTGTCTGTCAGTCAATTTGTGTTAGGAACATGCTTTTCCTTCTGGGATGTCTCAAATAGGAAGATGGTTAATATCAAATTTTGCCCAGTTGCCTTCATACCTTTTTTTTTTTTTTTTTTTGTGTTGTGTTGTTTTGTTTTGTTTAATTTGGGGCATGCTAGAGGTACTTTAAACTAAAGAACATATAATAGAGATAGGATTAAGGCAGTGCTTTTATCCACCAATGGTGGATGTGAATATGTTGGGAAAAGAAGAAGCGAGAACAGAAGGTGCTGTTTCGGTCATTGTGGTGTACCCTTCTGTGTGACATTTAGTGCTCAGCTCCATCACTTAGCTAGAGGTTGCATTAAATCCTGAACTGGAAAAAATAGTGTTTGAAGTACTATGTAAAGGTCACACAATTTGTGATTGTGAATAACTGGATAGCTCTTGATTACTCATGAAGATACTGGCATATCCTGGAAATTGATGATCTTATAAAAAGTTATATTTTAGAAATTCAGGGATCAAAATATATCTATGTAAGCAATCAGATATCACAGAGAGCTATCTGAAAACAAAACAATGTCTGAGAACTAATTGTCCTTTCTAGTTAACAAATAATTACAGATGTGAAATATTTCTGCAGCTTGTGGTGTTCATTCATGAATGATTCATGAAACCATATAAGCTGAAATGTGCTGAGATTTTAGGCTTGGTGAATGCTTGAATGCTGTAAACAGACTAATTTATTTGCATTTGTCTTTTTTTTTTTTTTTTTACATGCAATAGCATCTTACTATAAGAAACTGTTGAATGTGTTAGATATAATTTATATCCATTATGTGGGTTTGGGGTGTTTTGCTTTTTTTGAAACAAGTAGCAAATCTATACTCTCCTTGATTTATAAATACAACTTGCCTGTTGTGAATTAATGTTATGTAGATTAATGCATAATTGAAATGAAAGTATAAAGGTAATGCAGATTGAAGTGCACTGTATGTGTGTATTTACTTGTCTAAGTCTTTTGTAGGAAGATTAGACAGAAATACAAAAAAGTTGCATACTATTATAATGAGTTCTCTTTTTCATTAAAAAGGGTTGATCAGTTATTATATATGAATACCCTGAACTGATTTGCCATATAGTTTTGTGAAACTTCTGGACAAATTCTGGGCATCATTCTAAGAGTAACTCTACTGTTTAAAAGCATTCTTGGTGAGAGTGTTACTTCTTAGAGGATGTAAAGTTGTAAATATTTAGTTCTTAGAGTCCTTAAAGCAGATGTTTTAAGTGTTTGCTACTCTGAACCAACTTGAGGGACATAATTTTTTCTTCCTATGCTTTTTTTTTTTGCCTGTTTTGAATTCTTACTGTATCTATCTTTAAGCATATATCTTTATTTTCCTTCATTACCTTTAGAGGTGATTTACTGGCTGGCTTTTAAAGGTTTTTTTAACTCTAGTAACATTTTCCATTCATTGAAGCTGTTGAGAAGTAGATTATGACAACCAGTCTGATTTTCTCTTAAAACGTCTCCACAAAGGTGCATGAGTCTGTCCTCAGTCTAGAGTTTTGTTGTAGCACATGAACTTTGTTCACTTTGCCTCATCAGTGACTGCGTAGTCTGATAATGCTGCTGACACTAGGTAAGCAAACGTTCATTCTGTTCAAGGCAGTCATAAATTCACTCTTTAAAAATGTCCTTGTCTGATGCATAGACAAGTCATAAGTTCTGAAGTAAAAGCTTTATAGAAAGAGCACTAAGCATAGAACGAGAGATCTGTTTTTAGGAGAACAAAGCTTGCAAGGATGGTATTGTCGTTAGTTTTGAGGTCAGATAGAAGTATTGTTTACTTGTTTTATGCATGACAGTATTTCTTAGAACAGGAACACTTTTACTTGTACCATGTAATTTTGGCAGTATCAGCAAGCAAAGAACAGTTTCTCAATCACTTCAAGAAGATCTATTCCACTTCATGATTATGATATTACTTGCAATGAGTAGTAGTTTTGTTGGGCCACTAACACATGCAGTGAGCCATATATGTGACATTTATGTGACTTGAGCTCACAAGCGTGTGCATGCTCCACAACTTTCACCTCCACCTGCTAGGGCTCACCTACGGGAATATCTCTTTTAACCTCCCTAGAAAAGAATATATCTCTCATTTTGCTTTTGAAAATCTCTTGTAATCTTGTGTGTGTTTTGCCATCACAGTATAATAATTTTCTTCTATTTACAGCTGTGCCTAGCAATGCTTGTACTATATGTGCTATAACCACATTTCAATGTATTTCTTTGCCTTTGGCTTATTTCCAATATTTACCTTGCTTAGGTAATCCATAAGCCCCTCTCCACTTCAGTTATAAAGACGGTTGTATACTGGTATGGCAGAAAGGCAGTACTACTTAAATACCTTTTTTTTTTTTTTTTTTTTTAAATCTTAATGAAAAAATATGCTCTATAGTTTGAGTCATTTTATGACAGTAGTTTATCATAAAGATCCATTAGCGTATTTACTTTAATATTATGTGTGTACAAACTGTGGCTTTTATTCTCTATAGAAACAGTGTCTGGGTAGTGTGTGTAGAATAATATCTTCATCAAACAAGTGCTGGGTATGTAGTGCAGTCCATAATATATAACCAAAGTGTGCATATTGTCTTACATTATACTACTGTTGGCTAATTTGAGTTGGGACCTCCAGGGGCAAGGATGGCATATGCTTTATCACTGCTGAGCTGAACATCTTGGTTTTCAAGAAGCAACAGTTTTACAGTATTTTTCACATGCTGATCTTTGTAATTTAAGGAAAAGGACAAAAATATATATTTTCTTAAATCTCTACATGTGCAGTTCCAAATGCATGTTTAGTAACAAGAGAGAAGTGTGGTTGAGGTCATTTAGCAGTATCCTGGAATTTGTTTACTTAAGCCATATAAGCACCGCTGACTTGAGCATCACTGGGCTGTGGCTGGATCGAGATGGCTCTTATTACTGTTCCCATTAAAATACAGAAGTAGCAATTATAATGAATAATTTAAGTACTTTTGCACCCTATTAGACTATGACATGTAGCTGTAATTTCAATAATAAAGTCTTTAATATTGGTACTTGCAGATCAACTAATATTTTCTCGCAATGCATATCTATTATTGTATTTGGTTGGTAAGATTCTTTGAAGCTTCCTCTGATGTAAAGGGGAGTGAATTTGGAACCAGCCTCAGTGTTTCTGATCACCTTCAGGATTGTGACGTGTTAGCAGATTTACTATCAACATATAAAAACTAATGAACCACTTTAAGCCATGTCATAAAACTGGAATTCTTTTGTACTTAATTAGATGGCCTGAAAAAGAGGAAATTGGACCAAAAAACTATAAAATTAGCTTCATCAAAACAAATTGGAAACAGATGAGCAACCCACAGTAACTCTACAATAATAATGCTGCAATCCTTACAACACTATGTTTTGGTTCATTTGGATTGCTTATTCAAGACCCTGTTTAAGTCTTTCCCCACTTTGTTCATTTATATATTATAGATGGAGCTGCTCGTGATGCTTATGGTCAAGATAGTGTCATGCTCATAGCCTTGTCTGGGTGTAATTATTTTGGGCAGATATTTTTTTTCCCCTTTCCCAAGATGTTTTCTTAGGGATAACATAGAAATTTCTGGATAAAATGACTCAAATATTTTTTGAGATTAAGACTGAGCAAACCCATTCTTTTGTACATATTTTAAAAAATCATTTGTAACAAGTCATGTAGAAATTTGGTACATTCATAATTTGGATCAGGGATTGAAATTTGGCAGGGAATCAAGAATGTGACATTTTCTGAAAATAACCCAAGTTTAACCAACTTGTAAGGCTTCAAAAAATTGCAGTTTGCACATGTGCAGTAAAGGTGTGTTAGTTCGGCAGCTTAAATCTTTTAAGTCTTTTCATCTGTACTGGGCATGTTCAAGGCCAGACTTGCAGAACAAGAGCAGGAGTTTCCCTCAATCAGTCCCAGATGGTGGGAACTGAGGACGAGGAGATGTCTGCTGTCCACGTTCCTGCTACCGGTGCCTTAGCATCACAGGGGTGCCGTGACGCTGTCTAACTTGAAGCAGATGACTCGGGAACATAGAGTTTGGCAATTTCTAGCTTGAAGTAGATGCCTGTCAAAGCTTACAAAATAAACCTAACTAAAAAAAATTGAAAATCCATTCTATAGTGTATTTTTGATAGCTTACAAAATGCTATTAACAAGGAAATTACAAATTTGTGTTATTAGTACTTCCTAATTGTGTTCTTTGAGGTTTAGAGATCTGATTTGCAAAGTTCTAAGCATTCCTAGTAGCAACAGAAGCAATGGAAACTGTGTTGAATGTTCAATATAGTGTTTTATGTAATAGGAGTTACTCTGAAAAATCCAATAGGAGGCATTTAAATTGGATCTACAAATTAAAAGGCACTTCTCATCATAACTTCTGCAGTTGTCAGCTCCCCATTTGCAAAATGGCTCTACTGTCCCCTTACCTCCTCGTAGCTGTGAAACTACATTAGTGTTTGTGAAAAGTATCTTATAAAATCCCATGAGGAAATGAATAATTTTATCATCGAAGTTTGAATAGTATTTAGTAAGTAGATTATGGAGCTGTTTAGTAGTAAAAAAAATACTGAAAATACTTAATGGTCTCTTGCTTAATGAGAACAATCCATCTGTAAATGGAATTAGCCAATGATTCAGTGGGAAAATGTGGTCACAACAATGTTACAGTACATAAACACAAACAGGTTTTATGCTGGGGCTAACTAGTTTTTACATGATTGACGTTTGCCACTTCAGCATTCTTCTAGCATTGTTTTTGGGTGTACATTGATTTTGTACAAGGGCTTGTTCTTGCATATTTATGGAGATATGCTTGCATATTTGTAAATTTGAGTATTCACTTGAGGAGACTTATGTATAGAAATAGTTTGAAAGGCATTGTCCACTAGCAATTTGTTAAAAAGTAATCTACTCTAATTTCATCTCTTAGGAGCTCTGCAAGGAATATTTTTAGAGACGAATATTATTTGTTGTTCAAGAAATTTAATGATTAAGCCTCTTAACATTCTGAACTTGTGTTTTCACTCAGTTTTTTTAGACAGTGCTAATAATTCCTGACTTCGGTTCTTGATCTTACTGTCGCCAGGACCCTTAGACACATTCCAAAGAACAAAAATGTTTTTTGGAAGCCTTCTTATTTTCTGCCTTAGCAAATGTAATGGACAGATGATGACACCCTGTAAATATGTTTCGAGCTCTCTTGGTGGCCCAAAGCAGATCTGTCCTCCTGCCAACGTCCTCTGCATACTAATACCTCTGTTGGTAAACAACTAATTTAGGCAGCTTATTATCCTCTTAGCCGCTTTTATGGAGGCCATACATATGTATTATTTTCAGAGAAGGGGATATGGCAAAATTATTGCAGGACTCTTGGGACCCCCATCTGCTAGAGTGCCCCTGATCCCCCCTCCATAAAAATATCACTACTGTTCAAGTCAGGCACCTCTGTGTGTTTATTACCTTACCAGAATCTTGGAAATTTCTTTTGCTTCTAGTAGAAAAATCACAATAGGAAAGATAATAGGACAAGTCATAAATGAAAAAGCAATTATGAGATAAATTTTAGATTAGAATCATTAATGAAACACAAATGTTATTTACCAAGAGTTTTGATTTCTTCCCTCAGAGGAACTCAGTTTTAATTTTCTCCTATTTTCTTCTAGACTTTGTTTTTCTTAGACAATAAACTGAGTATCTAGGGGAGTTTCCCTTTTTTCTTCTTTTCAATTTTAACTTTTCTGAATATCAACAGTTCAGAAATGTTAGTGATTAAATGTGAAAGATTGATGCTTTTAGACTCCTCCTTCTCTTTGGTTTAGAAAGTTTTGAAAAGTAAGTGTGAAAAATGAAAAAGGAAATTAATTAAGGTGAAAAACAGTGAATGATCTCTAGCAGATATCACATTTGGTGGCTAAAGAATAAGAAAGCAGGGCCAAATAATTTGAAATGCTCCTTTTAAAGAATATTTCTGGACTTTGAACAAATGGAAACAAAGTAAATAGTGAACAAAGAATAAAAAATAATGTGATGTACTTGAAAACTTTTCCCTGTGTATTTTTAGTGATATCCAGTTGAGTTTGTTTTTTTCTTGAAGGAGTAAAAAAATATTAAATCATACAAGATAAAAATTGTGCATTCTTTTCAGCATTTCTAGAACCAAAAATTACAACCTCTGCATTAGTATAGATCTATTAGAATTTCTGTAAACCCAGATATTTTTGGGTAGGTGCTAAGTGATGCAAATAAAAATGTTCTGGCCAGTATATTTATAACCTACTAATTTTTCCTTTGCAGGCGTATTTCAGGGGAAGCATGGTCATGACGACATTCATCCTTCTTATGCTGCTAGAATTAAACCTGTCCATAAAACAGATGGGAGGGCACACTGAACCATTTCAAAGGATGGCAAAGTTCCCATGATAAATTAATACCCAAGTCAAACTGCCTGCCTTTGAGGACTCTACACTCCGTGACTTCTGTTCACTATCCATTAGATAAATTTGATGTCTTTAAATGCCCCAATATAGATATAAACACATTCAGCTGAAATTTATTCTCTTTAATATTTGTCTACATCTAGATATTTGTACTGTTACATCCTTCTTTCATATGCAAGTTTTAGATTGTAGTTGTGATGAAATGCCCACTATCATCACACTTATATCAATCCCTTCAAGCTACGATATTTTATTTCTTACGATCTCTGTCACATGGAGCAGTTTCTCATAATTGCAACCTAAATGTTTAATGTGACAGAAGTAGGGATGAATGGGAAAAGATCTAAGTGTGGAGTGTAAATTAGCTTGAAAAAAGGTAACAATGGTTCTTGCTATGGTCTTTGAATTGTGTAGTCTTGATCATACAGATAAATTTTTGGGAACACAATGAATTAAGTTTTGTCTTCAGTTTCCATCTTCCCTGCACGATATTGGGGGTGTGGGGTATGGGGGGTGTGTGTGTGTGTGTTTTGTTTGTTTGTTTGTTTTTTAAGAATAAGAATGCTTTCCATGTAGAATTCAGAAAAGAGGACAACTTGTAAATGGCTCAACCCTACTAAGCTGTTTAAAGTGATACAGTTTTTGTTTAACTATTATTAAGAAATCCCTTTCTTGCAGGTCAATAATTACTTCCAAGTTGCTTGTTTATATTTTCATACAACTATCTCCTTTCTAAATTCAGTAATTTTCTGCATAATAAGGTATGATTATAAGAAAATTGAAACACTTGCTTTTGTTTTTTGTTTGCAATGCCACTTACCTGTCATAACCCTATGATTTGTTGTAATTCATGCATTCATAATAGAAATGGCTTTATTACAGTGAGGGTAAACCAGTTTATAATCAACAGTTTCATTTTTTCAATTCAAAAATGCTGGTTTTAGAGACTCCATTTAAGAAGATGGATACTGCAATGCAGTTCAATTATGGATTTTGCATTTACTGGTGAGTGAAAACCACATTCCTTATGTGCGTAAGACAGCCTGCTTATAAATTCTCATGCTAGTAACTAAGATACAGTGCTATGATGTGTACATTGCTCTGAAATCATTCATCTATTATGATCGCATAGATGTCCATGTAAACATGCACATGAGAACAATTTGGAAGACTTTTTTGTTTATCTAGTTTCTCATCTGTTATTTTGTATTTCTTTTGCCTTTATTCTGTCAGTATCTTGTGACTGTGTTATTCCTCTGATTTTGGTGAAAAACCTTCTGTTGTTATCACTATGGCTCAGGAATACCATATGACCATAATTTTCTGGCTCTTTGCCACAGACCATAACACATATTTGTTCTATATACTAGAAGAACTGAAGTGCTGGTTTGGGAATGAATAGAAATACTTTGTAAATAATTGTGGTGTTCTGTTCTGTTTTGTTTTACTATTATCTTACCTTTTCTCAACTTGTGTCATTTCTGGTTTTTCTTAGCTTATAAATTAGGGTGTCTTGCAATTAAACAATTTATTTTTTAAGAAAAATATTTCAGGTCATTTAAGCTATTTCACAGTGGAATCATAGTAAGTTGTATAAACACAGTAACTAGATTTTTAGATCTATCTGTGTTATTAAAAGAACAAAAGTTAAAACGTACATGTATGTGAAAATGATTTCTAATATTTTGGAAAATACAGAATAGTTTTACAGATGCATCTGAAACATCATGAAGATCACTTTAAATTTAATAAAACTATTTTTAAAAATTACTTTCTCCTGTCTTGTAATAATAATCTTGGAGAGCATGTGCTGGTAAGACTGGGACCTGTAATGATGACACAAACCAAGACTACTCATATGGGTGTACACAGTGAAGAAACTTCCATCGACAGCAATTGAATACATTAATAGTGGTGACTACTTTGAAATGTTTGCTTTTTCCTACTTGTGTTTGATAGCCAAGGTATTAAGGTTTCTGAGAATGTAGCATCTTGTACAGAAATTACATCAGTTAAATCAGGGAATGTCTGCTGATACTATGCAGTTCTTTACTGTTTTTTTTTTCCCTGTGTAATCCAATACAACAATGTACTTTATACCTTTAAGTTACTTTGAATCCAAATAGAAGTTGAAGGTCCTCAATAATCTCCTAACTTTTGAATGTGTCACTTTGTGTTCTTAACCCAGCATGCTGAAGGTGGTGTCTATATCTAACTTCTAATCAAAAACAAATCTGCTCCACCTTCACTGTGATAAGCCTACGTTGTGACTTTGTGTGAGCTCTGCAGTGATTTCTGAATGATACACAAAATGAAAAATCCTTTTTCCGGAGAAAAGGCAGTCAGTACCTCAGATATTTGCTCAGCTTTTTAGATTTACTTAAACTTGAAATAGCCAGGAAGAATAGCAACTGAGAAATCCTAACTATTAAAAAGAGACTTCAGAAAATATTGAAATAAATGTGCATTTAAAGGCTCTGAATTAGTTCTTGGGGATATGCCCACTCATGGTATAGATATATACATCTCCTTTCCTGCCCTACAACATCAATAAAGAATTGCATAGCAGTTCTGGGGAATTACCTGTATTCATTCAAGTTTCTCCAGGTTTTGCAGTCATGCCAGATTTAATTTATATACAAACATGTTCTTATACTAAACAAATGTGGTATGTGTCTCTTCCAGACACAATTTGAGATTCACTGTAGTAATAAACTGGCTTGATGAGCATGTGTGAGCAATCCCTTTTTTAGTCATACAAGACTATCAGAACTACAATGACAAATACCTCAAAAAGAGGTTTGTTCCAGTGAGATCATTGCCCAAGGTACTTAGCCTCCATTTTTTCACCCATACCACTATTTTAAGTGCACAAGCAGCCAATAAAGCCTATGGGAGATCCCCTCTTACACTGGAAGGAATCATATCCAAGGGATGACTGGTACCATCACTGAACTGCTCCACATAAACAGATTTTAGCCAGCCTATGCCTCATCTGCTGTGCAAGTAGGTCGATATGAGGGTGGTTTACCTGCATGGGGTGTTCCTTCCTTATAGTGGAGAGTTTAATGGAAAATCAGATCACCATCAGTTATGTTTGGTGGTGACTCAAGAACATTTTCTCTGTGCTTGAGAAAACTAGGATCTTTTGGTCCAGAGCCAGTCTGTTCTTGGGACCTCTTTCAGGTGTGTTCCTGATTCCATGCATTTTCTGATAATCCCACTGGGTGCTACAGAAGGTAACAAAGGAAGCATCCAAATTAATTTTATTTGCCCAGGCACGAGTAAAATAGTTCTAACTCAATTAATCATCACAGTTAGGTCTTTACTAGGACACGCAGTTTCCTGTTCCTCTCGAGATTTCGGTAGCCTCTCCCCACCCCATTTCTGTGATTTCTCACATCATATGTTGTTGTTGTACCCATTGCTTCAAAGAATTTGTGTCTATCCATGGAAAAACAATACTTGAAACTGCATATGATGAAATACTTTGGAGTTTTTCTTCATTCACGGACAAATCAATCTTAAAATGCCTCTTAAATTTGTGGAATGCAGGTGCCATTTGCAGCCCTATCTGTGTTTGTCTTCCACCTGTAGAAGATGTTTCAGTATTGTCTTGTCCTGTGGTAAAAGTTTTTCAGGGCTTCAGTCTTTCCTGCTTGTTCCACCCTCTCAGTGCAATCTTAGTTAAACAGTGGCCACCTGCCTGTGTCATCTTTCTGAGCCTGCAGCCTCATGTTCTCTATTTCACCTATGGAAATTACTTTTTTTTTGGTGACCCTTACTTTACTTAAAAGGGTTAGACACTCACTGCTGAGTGCCTTAAACTTTTAAACTATGTTTCTCTGAGAAAAGGCTCTACTTTAGACACGTCCTCTGCCCAGTTTACTTTTTGTTTGTCTGAGAGTAGAGCTCCTGGCCTTCTTCCCCTAACCATTCCATATCCCAGCAGAGGCAATGCAAAAGGGCTCTTGGTTTTTTATTTAAACAGTATTTTCCCATTTGAAATCCCCTTGTCTCTTTATTGTCACAGGAAGAAGTGTTTTGGGGAAATTCTACATGACTGTATAATGCAGTTATGGCTGAGTACACTTGTACCTGGTCACTAAGGAAACATACCATACCTCCAGGTACAAAGATGTTTAACTGGGGGCAGAACGATGTAGAGGATCAAGTGTTTCTTGTGGAGCATTTCTGAGGACCATTTCTATTGCAAAGACTTGTCAGGCAGCTATGCCAGGTTCTGTTTGTGCGCTCGCCAGGGACTTTGCTATAGCAGAGTCGTGTAAATGGAAAGCAATTTTGCACAGCCTGTACCAAGAGTTTGTGCTTTGGCAACAGTCGGTTATTACAAGTTTAAAAAGGGAAAAAAAAAGTTACTGGAAACAAATATCAAAATTGGAGTTCCTTACAGGTGATTTGAAAGTTCTGCCAGTTCCCAAGATACCTTAGGGAAAAAAAAAGTTTTTCTTCATATTTTGGAGAGAATTACTCAGGACATTTAGATCCTTTTTAGGGAGTTATCAAAAGCTGAAATTTAATATTTAGAAATTCATTAGGTTCAGTTGCAAGTTAAGTCTACTGGACCTCTTGTCATTGACAGTAGCAGTAGAGACAACATCAGGTGCTGAGTGTGGCTCAGTTGTTGGCCAGCTACAAAGGAGCTTGTATGCTGAAACAGTACATACCATCACATAATGGCCTGAAAAGCCCCTTTTAGATCAAAATGGGAGGATTTTGGTGTTTTTTAAATGGTCACTGCTTTCTCCTAACTGTTTCTTTACTGGTTACTACTTGCTAAAGGAACGTCAGATCTGGGTATATAAAAGGTGATATCAGGCTGGAATAACTTAGTTCTCACAAAGTCCCTTTGGTCTTGATATTTTCATTACAGTGGATACTGTTACCAGTTACAATTTTTTTGGAAATAAAAAATCAGCTTTTGAATTGAGCTGAACTTCCATCTGATATTTTTTTTAAAGAAAAATTTCTAACTTTGCCATTGCAGAAAATAGTTTGGAAATTAGAACTGTAAAAAAGATAGGAAATATTTTCAAATTTTTTTCCACAGTTTCAGAGGTTTTTCTTTTTTGTATTCTGTGGCTGATAATTGCTGGAGGTGGCAAAACTTTAAGTCAAAGATATTAGTACAAAATTGTCAGTTCTCAATGGTGTTAGTTGGCATCCACGGTTTAGCACATGTCTAGCTGACAGATTGTACCTTCCTCCTGTGCAGTATTATCACAATTCCATTAGCAGAAGACCTGGATATACCCAGTTCTTCCTTTTATTTCCAGGAGCATTGACATGAAGTGATCAGAGAAAGAAAATGACAGGATATAAAGACTTAGGGGCAGAGGTGTTAAAAGGTGTTTATGGGAGTTAGTGCACAGTTCACACAGTTATATTAGCAAAAATAATTCATTAGCAAATTCTATTAGTGTCTTTTGAAGTTCTTAGCCGGGGAGATCAAGTGGTTTGACCTAAGGTGACAGCAGAATTTCAACAATTGAATCTGAATCATCTTTACTGTCATCTAGCAGTTATCATGGATGAGACAGTATTTATTGTTCAAACAGATTTAAGGGAAATGTAGAAATTGCAGTTTTAAAATGTAATTCCAAAATTACTACTTGAAGTGATTCATCCAGTACTTCCTCTTCCATTATCTTTATGCTTAATGATAGTTTGTTATTTTTGCCATTAGAACATTAAACAGGACATTTCCCATCAATGTTATTTATACCCATTTTATTTTGAGGTACTGTCCTCCTACTGCAGAGTTTTATTTTGGCAATAAATTACTAAAAAACAGTTGTATTTTATTCCAAAACATTTTCATATGAATGTAATGTGAATCCCAAATCCACATTTCAAAGTAATTTCTTCAAATATAATACTTTCCTAGCAACGTGTCAATTAACTTGCAGTTGTCCTTATAGTTTAATATCCTGCAATATTCTATACTAAAACTGACACTGAGGTTATTTTATTTAGTTTATGTTAAAATGGTCTTGAGATAATATATCAGGAATACATTGGCTGGCTGGGAATCACACTGATCCCCAGTTGATCCTCAGATGCCATTCATTTTTTTGTTTGGAATTATAGTCGGGAAAAGAGAGACTACAATTATATGACCAAGACATCATGAAAATAACGCAGCAAATCAGCAGAATATAGTGGCAGGTCTTAGAAAAGAATCGAATCAAGAACAGAATCATAGAATGGTTTGGGTTGGAAGGGACCTTAAAGATCATTTAGTTCCACCCCCCTGCCATGGGCAGGGACACCTTCCACTAGACCAGGTTGCTCAAAGCCCCATCCAACCTGGCCTTGAACACTGCCGGGGATGGGGCATCTACAGCCTCTCTGGGCAACGTGTTCCAGTGCCTCACCATCCTCACAGGGAAGAGCTTCTTCCTTACATCTAATCTAAATCTACCCTCTTTCAGTTTAAAGCCATTACCCCTTGTCCTGTCACTAGATGCCCTTGTAAAAAGTCCTTCCCTGGCTTTCTTGGAAGCCCCCTTTGGGTACTGGAAGGCTGCTGTAAGGTCTCCCCGGAGCCTTCTCTTCTCCAGGCTGAACAACCCCAACTCTCTCAGCCTGTCTTCATAGGAGAGGTGCTCCAGCCCTCTGATCATCTTTGTGGCCCTCCTCTGGACTCGCTCCAACAGGTCCATGTCCTTCTTATGTTGGGGGCCCCAGAGCTGAACACAGTGCTCCAGGTGGGGGTCTCATGAGAGCAGAGTAGAGGGGGAGAACCACCTCCCTTGACCTGTTGGTCATGCTTCTTTTGATGCAGTCCAGGATACAGTTCGATTTCTGGGCTGCAAGCACACGTTGCCAGGTATATTTATCCTATTTAAAAAAAAACCAAACCACAACATCCCTAGTTGTATCTAATGTCTTTCTCTCATGGGAATATTCCTTTTTCATTAAACCAGTGCAATCAAAGCCTCGGTTTAAGTGAATGCTTCAGGTTGGTTTTTAGAGAGTTAAAATTTTTATCATATCGATATGTTTCCATTACAAACTACTGCATTTTGACAACAACATCCAAGGAGCAAGAGGTGATGAAATCACCTATCAAATAGCTATTCTGTGTTCAATATCCATTAGTTCACTACATAATTTCAAATGTTCATTAGTCTCATGAAGCAGAGACCTTATCTCAGCAGGTTTTAGAATTGAAGCTGTCTGTTGGGAGTGAAGGAGAGGGAGATTGCAGAACATTGTTTTAGATGGAGAATCTTGGAACATATCTTAAAGGACTAAGGGCATACTGAGAAGTTCTTTGGTCCTTTTAATTTTCTCTGTATCCCTTTCAAATATAGGGTAACCTCTGTGTGCAATTCACTGTGATTTTAAACATACTCTCTTAAAAAAGTGATCCGCAAAGGGAAGAAGAAATGTCTTTTTTTCTTTTTGTTTCTTTTTGATTTATTAATTTTAAGTTGTATTTTCTGTTTCTTCCTGGTATACAAAAGGGCTGAAAAACTGAAGGTTTTACTCTCTAGAAGATAACGTGTTTAATGTTAGCAATACAGGTTCTGCCTATTCAGCCTTTTTTGGAAGCCTTGGTGTTAGAAGAAATAATGTGATGAAATTATCAGTGAAGCTTTGTCACTGAAATCCAGTTGAGTCAAGAAGATTTTTAGTCATAATTTCAAATAATTATTGTTTGGTTTTGGCTTGTAATTTACTCAAATGAGAAGCAGAAGCCTTTGTCAAAGGTTCCAGATCTCTACTCTTCCACAAATGACTTGAGACACAAATCTGAATACTTCAGTAACTTGTATTGTAGAAGAAGGACTGAACAAATGACCATCTTCAGAAATATCTACGTTTTTTAAAAGTACCCTATAAAAAAAATTTAAATAATTCCCAACACTGTTGCCTTCCATGTGTATCAGAATAAACAAGACATTAAAAATGTGTTTATTCCATTTTCCTACTAGCAAGTATGAAAACAATATCCCCCAAGTCTTGCCATTCATCACAAATTCTGATCAAGTAGAAAGGAATTTTTGGGTCAAATGGCTGTTCTTGATAACACTCATAAAGTCTGTTGTGTGCCAAAATGTCAACTTAACTTCAGGCAATACCTTTAGCTTTAAAGGTAGAAGCCCAAGTTCTATGTTGTGCTGGATTACAGACACTGTTCTGTAAAGTAAGAAACGTGAGCATGGTATATAAGCTGGCTCAGGTACATAACACCAAGTTTCAGACTAGTGGAGACTGAGAGCTAAGTGTTTTATCACAAATAAGAGAGCAAGATATGAATAGGAACTCTATCAGGAGTCTATTAAAGCTGTCCTCATTGCTGCAAGCCAAGCCTGCTTGCTGCAGTTATAGGTGTATGTTTGTTTGATATAATTGAACAATACAGAATGAAAATATATTTATCAGACTACACTGAATTATGAAAGGGAAAAAAAGGTCTGGATATATGCATTTTCCCCATATCCACACAAAAGCCCCCAAAAGCCTCCAGTAATATTTCTAGGTTCTACACTGGTCCCAGGTGATGCTTTTCTTTTAGTCTTGCAGTGACAGCAAACCTTTAACCAAAACACATCTTTTACTGAAGCCTTCCTCATAAAAGGCTGAAAGAGCTAACACAGAAAGAAGATGGGCTGTCAGGAAAATTGATGGTGGGAAGGAATCTCTGCTTTTCTCCTTCACCAAGTGCAGACAAATTGCCTGGTCAGTTACTTAAACACTTTCCACTGTTCTAGTTCTCAAAAGTGGTCTGTGCAAAGTAAATCAAATTAATTACATATAGCACTTTCCACAATGAAATGGTAAGCCCACTCAAACAGAAATCAATGTACGGTAGTGTTGTAGTTGCAGTGTTGTGAGAAGGCATTTTAAAGTTTAGCTGTGTACAGTTGCCAGAAACGGGTTTCTTCTTCCCCTTCACAGGCACAGTGAAACTAGTTATTCAGGTTTTGGCTTAATGAAAATGGCACATATTTAGTTGATGGTAAAGCAGTTTTAAGGACAGCAGTAGAAATGATACAGTGTTATGGCACAAGAAAACTGCTGGTTTTTGGAGTTTTTTGCAGGGGGGAGGGAGGTGAGTGAAAGAATACGGTGTGAATTTTTTTAGTGTATTTTGTCGTACAGTCTGGATTCTGTGCTGTGGTTTTTGCTTCCATAATATTGTTCATTACATATTTAGATTTAGTGCCACTTTTGTGTGACTGACAGTGTCCTCTTGTCACTCTCTTCTGAATAGGACTCGAACCCCAGCTTGCCCCATGCTCTTGTTAATATTAATGACCGTATCCCTGCTGTGCGAGTAAAATCAGAATAGTCAAAGTTAATAGGCAGAATGCGTACAAACTGGTCTTTTCAGACTCCAAATAAAGCTGCCTGCCTCCATTTGTATGTATGTGCATGTGAGTACTCTCTGTTTATTAAAAACTGCTACTGTTGGAAAGAAAGAAAAATTGAGTTACCTGGGGGGAATAATACTAAGATAAATTTTCTTATCTCAGTCATGATTTCTTGCTTGTTTCAAAGTAAGGTCTCACTTTCCTGATGTAGTCTTACTTCAGAGTTATCTGTAACTGTTGCCCATGAAACCTTGAGTTCAGGTAAAAGATCAGTGAGGTTGATGGAGAGTGTGAATCCGTAAATTCTTGCTCTGTGTCTGTGCTGCTTTTCAATGCTCCTCATTTTCCTGTGTGTTTATTTGGCTTCATTATAATTCTCAGGCCTTATTTCCTATCTCATAGCCTCTTGCTAAATTTTCCTCTTTCTGATTCATGGATTGATTTTTTGGAAAATACTTCTCAATAGTCAGAATGTGGGTTTTGCTGATTGTTTCCCTTGGAACAGACTGCAGAGAAAGCTGAATCTACCAGGACTAGGGGATCCGATTCTCACCTTTTCCTCCCTTCTTAAAAGCTTAGAGTAATGTTGGCAGACCTTGGTAGAATCAATGTGCATCATGAGGACTGGAGAACAAGCCCTGTAGAGTTTTAGATTGTTGTAGTGGATCTCAGCTTCAGCACTTAGCAAGCTTGAATTGAATAAAATCCCTGTTGGTCACACTCTGTGCCACAAATTGTGTAAAAGCCAGGCTGCAGCAGTCACTGCAGGATGGAAAGATTATCCTGAATCCTGTTTCTCTTCCTGTTCCTACTGTCCTACTTAGAACACAGGGAAATTGATTTTCCAGCTTAGACTCCAAGGAGAGAAAATTCTCTGAACTGATGTCTCCCAAGATATAACAAAGTCAATTGATTAACTGGAATAATCCACTAATAAAAGTAGAGCGGACCTAGATTGGATAGCTACAGGGTGGCTTAAAGACACGAGGTTTTTCTTTTCAGGCTCAAACTTCTGAAGCAGGAATAAGAAGCAGAGTGTGTGTGTAGGCAGATGAGGTACAGATGGGGCTGTCTGTTTGTCATTCAAGCCAGGTGTTTTGTCTCCTGCCTTCTCTGCCTTCCTCTCCCTATTGGATTTATCCAGTCTGGCCTGCCAACCTCAATATGCTGTTTATTTCTAGCAAATATCTCCTGTGTTTTCCTACAAATACCTTTTTTTTTTTTTTTGCTAGTCCAGGCCTTCAGAGGTTTTTCTAGACCACAGCTAGAAGTTTGACATAGCTGGAATAACGTTTCTTCTTCTTTACATTAGGAGTAGCTTACTATGCACTTACTATATATACTTCCTAATATGGATAGACAAACTGTTAAATTTGGTTCTTTTCAAGAATGGTAACTGAGACATTTGCGAGTTGCTGTATTATTTTGAGTGTGTATGAGCAGTTTACAGGTACTTGGGTAAGTAGTTTCTTCAGTCAGTGAGGAGAGGTTTCTCCAAAGACTAACAGTGATGCTTGCAGTTCATATCTGTAGTGTCTCTCTCCCCTTTGACTAAAACACAGGCCTAGGGCTAGCGGCCATGCATTAAAGAGAGCCTTTTTGAATACAGCTCATCTTTTATATTTTACTGGATGTGTAATTGCTAAAAATTCATATTATCAGTATGTTTTCATTTCCTCACCTGAGTAGTCAACTTTCTCACCTTTGTGTTTCTATTGGTACAAAAACTTGATATAATTTCTCTGCATTTTCTCAGTATTGTTTTTTGACTACTTACCCCTCACCCTAAGACAAAATCCATCTGAAACATACCTAGGGAGAAGCTTAGCTCTGTAGTGCTGCTTAGTAGAACTTTGCATTGTCTCAGTGTAAGCATATATTCTTTGGACATGATATGACCTTAAAAAAGAAAATATTGCTTCCCTACAATAAGCTAACTTAATTTTTTCTAGTCTCAGTGGACTGACACCAACACAAAATTATCTGTTATTGGATTATATTCAGTTAAAGATTTCAATGTTGAATATGAAATTGTTCTACTTTTTCATAGAATACGTAATACTACAAAAGATAAAATATTTTGTGTTAGAAAGAGATCCAAAAAATTGAAAAAGAGCAGGATTTCCTGCCAAAACAATATTATCATTTTTGTTTGCTTGTCCTTTTGTATGGGGGAAAAGGGGAGGAAACAGAAAGCAAATATTGTTCCTCCCCCACTATATATAAGCTTATCTAAAGATTAAGTCATTTTGTCTGGTTGGAAAAATGCAAGCAGAACACAGTTGCATGATATACTTACTTACATTTTTTTTCCATAAATAATGAAGGATTTTTCCTCTAGATGTTAATTTTGAAAGATTTCTACATGTTTTCTTGTTCTTGGTAGACCAGTTTCTAAATACATATTAGAATCTCAAAGTTTTAATTTTTAAGAATAAAAATAACTTTGGTCTTCTCCTCGTTGATATTACAGAAGACTGAAGATATCAATGTTTTTCTAATCCTAGCTTTCTAGATTCTTATTCTTAGCTGCAGCCTGTTACTAGTGTAATACCTTGTATGCACTCTGCAAGAGAAAACCTAGTAATCCAGAATTCTTGTAGCTGCTGGCAGCTTCTTCTGTTTAGATATGCTCAGGATCTGGTTTGCTTTATCTAAGCACAATACTTTAATTGTAGATAAAATAAAGAAATTAATGGAGGATTTTGTGGGAATGTAGATTTCTGTTTAACCTAAATTCTTAAATACAGTTGTCTTTTTCAACTCTGTCTCTGTGAGTAACGCTTCCTAGTTAGTTATTGTAAAAAAAAATTTTTCTTTTCATTATGTGCTATGTTCCATTTCAATAAAGTTTGTTTTATAGTTCAGTATTCCTGAAAAGGAACACTACTGTCAAAATGTAGCTTCTCAAATGTAGCTGAACTGATGATTCAATCCAAGTAACAAACCTTGGCCTAGCCACTGATCATTGACGGGTTTAACTTGGCAAGTGCAGTGACTTCTGTAGTTATTCACAGTTCCTTAGCTTTCTTGCTTCTGTCCTGCATTTTCATAATTTATGGAAAACAAGTGTCGTATAAACAGATGATGTCATATATCTCACAGGTCTATCTCTTGTCTCTGTGCTGTGGTTACACACCTAATACAAAAGGCGCTGACACATCCCTCGTTCTGTCCAGGATGACATGGGCTGCCCTCTGTAGCAACATGACTTTTACAAGAAAAGGATACATCTTCCTCCACCATTGTATTTTTGGGGGAAGTATTCTCTGAAGAGCATGAATATATGCAAGTCTTAGACTGTCTTTAATACAACTTGTAACTCCTTCAATCTTCCTGTTTACTTGTGGGAAATGAGCACAAGTGCTCTGAGGTGCACTTCTTGCTGCTAGACTTACAGCCACTAGAAGTGATTTTCACATTACTCTGTGGTTGATTTGTATGTAGACATTTATATTATGTAGCAGTGATTTTAGGGGGTGACTCTTTGTGTAGAATCAAGGACAGAAATGAGTGCATTATATGTAAGTACAGCCCAGCAACTTTAAAATTAGAGCTGTGCCTACCGAGCTTAACAGCATTTAGACAATGGCTGATCTGTAAGACCAGGAAGAGAGATTGTTCTTTGTGTTCTCTTGTGTGGCAGAATGGGGAACATCTTTTAACTGGTCAGAACATCTCATAGTGAATATCATAGCAAATACAGCTGTGCATAGCAGTTACACAAGTAGAATGGTGTGGCAGTAACCTGCAGAAAATCAGAGTAAATCAGGAAAACCTTTTCCTGCCTAGCTATTCTGCTAAATTTACCTATGCAGGATGCCAGAGAAATGAAGTAACCTTCTTCTTTAGTGCAAAAGAAGACAGAAGTGGTTTCAAAGCCAATAACATTAATGATCTAAAAATATTCATCACATAGAAACGTCCATAGAGCTTCTTTTTGTGAGTGTTCACAATTATCCAACCCTGCACAAAACAAGAGATGCTCATTATGTATTATTTTAGCAAGCTATGTTTACAGAATAATTTATCACAATGGTAATTGTCTATTTTAAGATTCACTCATTGCCATATGCGGTTTCACAATTAAAAATTAAACACAACAGATAGAAGGCAACTACTTGTCTCTGAAACACTGTTGTTAGTGATGTCCTCATCTGTAGATACTTAAATAATGGATCAGGTATGACTTGTTCTGAACACTGGCAATAATTATTTATGTCTGGTCTCCCAAGTTGTTATTAAAAGGTTGCAGTAGCAATGAAAGCCATCTGAGGAAGACTAGAAAAATTTTTAACAAGGTAGTTAGAGACATTTTTTTTCCTGATTTAACTGTTCTTCAGCTGAAGTGATTCCTATTTCTTTCTCCATTGATGAGAAAAAAACCATTTTTTTTTCATTAAATTTATAGCGTGCAGCATGTGTGGACTGTAATTCCCCACCACAGTGGTGTGTAGCCCTTTGTGCCAATTGTTGTGTCCCGAACACTAATGGTTTGCTCTAACCTTTTATTTTTAGCAACATATTTCAAGCATCTGTAATATTCCGAGAGAGGTGAAAGAAACAAAACTGTTCATTCTTTTAGCGGTAGCTAACAGTTTAATATCTTCTTTTAGCCCAGATTTCCATTTCTAGCTCTACAGTATTACCTCCTCTGACAGGTAATATTAGTGCTCTGTCTTTAGCCTTCTCCAGAGCAGGGCCATGAGGCCCAGTCAATTCCCGGTTGCGAGTAACTTGTGCATTCAAGATGGTGAACTCCTGCCTTCCAGGAGGATATTTGTCACGCGGTACAACTGACTATATTATGAACAATTTCTAAATCGGGAGCTTGAGGCCCTAGTTCCAGTATGTAATGTAGAAGTTACAGTACGTAATGTCACACTGGCTGTTGGCAGCGAGGGCTGCAGGGCGGTGGCCGTGAGGGGAGGCCGGGCTGCGCGGTGCCGGCCAGGGCCGGTTCCAGCCGGTTCCGGCGGCCCCTCAGCCACGGGCGGTGGCCCCTCAGGGAAAACATGGTTAAGGAAGGGTCCTGAGGGGCGAGGGAAAAAGTGTGAGAAACGTCCCAGCGACACCGAGGTCGGAGGACACGGTGGGGAGGAGCTGCTGCGGGCGCCTGAGCGAGGATGCCCCTGCGCCCGGGGAGGAGACCGCGTTGCAGCAGGTGTTCCCTGAAGAAAACAGTGGCCCACGGGGAGCGCATGCTGCAGCGGGTTCTCCTGGCAGGCGCTGCGGCCTATGGAGGAGCTGCGCTGGAGCAGGTTTATCCTGAAGGACCACAGCCTGAGGGAGGGCCCGCTCTGGAGCAGGGGACGCTTTTGTACTGACCACAACCGCCATTCCCCATCCGCCTGCGCTGTTCGGGGGGAGGAGGTAGAGTTGGGAATGAAGGAGTGAAGCTGAGCCTGGGAAAATGGGGAGGGTGGAGGAAAGGGGTCTCATGTTAATTTCGTCTTTGTTTAATTGACAATACGTTAAATTTCCCCCAAGTCAAGTATGTTTTGCCCATGACAGTAATTGGTAAGTGATCTCCCCATCCTTATCTCGACCCACAAGCTTTCTCATCTTATTTTCTCCCCCTGTCCAGTTGAGGAGAGAGAGTGAGGGGGCAGCTGGGTGGGCGTCTGGCAGCCAGCCAGTGCCAACCCACCACAGATGTGCAGGCTGAAAATTGTTTTGTATAAGTCTAGTCATCCTTCACTTTAACCTGAGATTACCTTACTATTTTTTGACTGTTTTAAGATTTAACAGTATTTCAGTTAAAGCCATCTCGCTGCAAATGCCTAAACTTTAATACTTTTCTTGTTAATTGTACTCAATCCTGGGTGCTGGGTGCCTGAAGTTAACTGATATCCACAAAATCTGGCTGAGTGGTGCATGAGGAAGGATGGTCTAGGGGTTTTAGAGTCACAGACAGACATTTTCAGGAAATAAAACACAGGCGAGTATAACCATAGCACTAGTTAGTTAAGCAGAGCTTAAAAATTACACAGCAGAGAGAGGAAATAATGGGTAAGAATCAAGAAACAAACATATGGTTGGAAAGTGAGAAACTTCAACTATGAGGAGCCAATGTGAAAAGCTTCCAAATATCCCTGAATCTTGCCATTGCTGTCATACTTGATGTGTGAGTTTCCAGAACTTCAATGAGAGAATAAATGCTGCAGACAATTGGAAAGCACTTGTGCCCTGGTTCTTCAATTTTGCACGTTTTTGGACATGACAGACCATATCCATATGAGTCAGTGAGATAAAGATGTTCCAGCACATGTCCTGTAGAGGAGCTAGAGAAATAACACCGACACATCATTCCAATGAAATTGTCATAAATGATTACTTAGGGGGTGAGAAGAAACAAGTTCACACTATTTATTGGAAAAATAACAGTATAAAGAAAAAGCACTGAAGGATCATTAGGTTGTGTCATACTGTGAAGGGTAACTAGCAACTGAGTTGTCTTCACATGCTCAGCATTTGGCAGATAATCATTCCATAGTTCTGTGGTTCTTAAGACAGCAGGAAAGTCATTGTATCTTGATTCCTTTTCTCTTTTATTTGTATGGATCTCTGCTAAGGAAACCCCTTTAAATCATACTCATTCAGGAAGCACTTAAGTCCAGTGGCCATACTGATATTGTATAGTCAGCTGTATAGAGATGGATTTAAACCTCTAATGTAGTCTTTTCCTGAACTCAGAACACAGTCTCAAACCACTCTCAAAATGTGGAGTTAGAATATCTGGCAGCAATGTGGTTTTCTGATCCAAATCTTGGATCTGAGTCTATAAGCTGAATTTTCTGGAATTATTTTAAAATTTTAGACTGTTTCCACCACAACTTTAATTTTTTTTCCCCTGCTCAATCCAGATGGCATTAAAATAATTTTGTGCTTTATTATATAAACATAATAATTGCATGGCATACAATTTATAAAAATTCTTTTATATGTATAGTTTTGCATCTATATCAGAAAGGTTTCTAAAAATAAACATGAATTGTTTATCCCTATTTTTACAGGTGGCATCAAACATTTATAGAATGAATGCTGCTCATCATTACTTGCTGAGTCTGTGACAGAGCTGGAAGGAGGAAGAACTGAGATCTGATTCCTAACCCTAGGCCTGTTCCTAGACCTGCTCATCTCTAAGTCCAAATCTTCTCTATTTCATATGGTTTATTTTGCTTACAGCAGAGTGGAATTCTTGTTTAAAATATTTTCTCATTATGGATGTTGAGAAGGTGCACATATATGCAGGAGAATAGCATTTGAATATAAAAATATTTTTTGCAAATTGGAGTAGTAATTTCAAAATTAGTATTAATTTTGAGAATAGCATGTACAAGATGCTGCGAATGAGATACTACACTACAGCACAAACAAGGGTGAGAGAATAAATTGATTAGTAACAATTCCTCAGGAATGGATTTTGGTATTATAGCAGTTTGTAAATTGAATGTGACTCTACAGTTTTAAATTATTGCAAGAAGGACAGGAGTCATGCTGTGTTGTATTTGAAAATGGCTATAGCTTAGATGATGTGTAAAATAATGTCTCTGCTTTGCACAGCATTAGTAAGGCCACACTTATGTCTAGCTTAGTGTATTTGAAGCAAAATATGAACCATCTGAAGACAGCTAAAGAGCAAGCAACAAAAGGTTAGAAATCCAGACAAGACATCTTAGACCTTAATGACCTAGGATTATTTAGCAGAAGGACATAATTTGTTCTCCATGTCTATGATTAACAGAACAGGAATTATTAAGCTTAAATTGCAGTAAGACAGGTGCAGGTAAATATTAACAGCTTTCTAATGGTAAGACAGCAAAGTAGATTTTTGAATCTTAATTCTCAGAGGTTTTAAAGTCAGGTTAGATAAATATCAGTTAGGAAGGACTTGGATATGACCCATATTTGCCTTGAAATGGGGCTGATGTCATAAATGACTCTCAAGACCTGTTTCAGATGTATTTTCTATGACTGTAGAATCCATTGGGAGCTCCACTGAAATGTAGCAGCTAAGTCAGTAACCCTTGAACCAAAAAAGATCCACCATGTTCTGTTATTTTCACTACCTTTGTCATCATATATATGAAACTCCCTAGTCATCATTTCTCTACTTCCAGTTTACTGGATGACAGAGAAATAGTTAACCTTTATAGCCAATAATACTTCACAGTGACATGAAACTGCAATGATATTGTGTCTTCTATTGCTAATATGACTAGACAGCTTGCTTTTTTCCTCAAACAAAAGCAAACGGATTTGAAAGATGGAAAACAAGTATCAGATAATTCTGTCTCTTATCATTAAACAAAGATTCAAAGATAAATATCAAATCAAAAATTCTATTTCACATCCAACTTCTTGCTCTTGAGACCATACTTAATATAGAGTTAACTTAAACTAATTGAAAATAATAAAGTATTTGCATAATTGTCTTCTGGAGATTGTTGTTGTTCAGTCTGTTTAAATCTCCTGGAACACATGAATACAATGCTTTGTGAACTTGCTATTCCCAATTTTACCAATTTCATCTACAGTAAATCTCATTAATACTACCAGTAAGTACTAGAAATATTGTCTGATGTACTTTCAGATTAATTATGCTTGTGGCAATCTTTTCTTTATAAGAGGAGGTAATTCATTCAAACAATAGCAATTCTTTCTGAATTCACTTCAAATGTCATTATGATAGAATGCAATTTTGGGAATAATGCAAATGTAAGTTTCAGTAGCTGGAAGCTATTTTTTTTTAATGAGGTATCCTCTAGCATATACTGCAGTTTCTATCACTGGCGTGGTAAAGAAATATGGAGACAATGAATATAATTAAATTTAGTATTGGTGTAATTCATCTGAAGCTAAAGCTAAATTTAGGTAGGTGTTGTATTTTATTTATGGAGATGACTCAAAAATAGATGATTTCTGCCAAATTATGCTTTATTAAGGTTCAATATCTAGTTTTACTTTTGTTATAGGTATGAACTCTATGCTTATTCTAAATAGGGAGAGCTTGATGTATTTCAGGAAGGTGAAGGCACAGTTCAATGACACATGTGATCAAAGGAAAAACCTATCTGTCTGCCAGGAGGCTGAAAAAGGAGGAAATGGTAGCCCTATTAATAGCTGTAATTTTCAGAAACATCTTGCCTGTATGCTGGAATTTTTCTTGTTATGCCCTACTATGGAAGACAAGCACCCCCTTCTTTTCCACATGTAGTGCAATCTTGTTTTTCCTGCTGACTGGGGGATTTATGTGACCATATATGTGACCACTGGTTTTCAATTGGTAAATCATACCTAGAGATGGTGTGAGTTTTGGTAGTCTAACCAGGACTCATTTGGGGTGGACAAAACTATGTCATGGGTATATTATCTTGAGTTCTTCTCTGGCATTGCTGGGTCTCTGCTGAGAGGTAGAGGTGTCAGTGGCCTGTAAGGAGACCAGTGGAGATAAATAATATCATGGGTGGGGGGTGGGGGTGGGGGGGGGTGGTAGTAGTAAGGTCAGGGATTCAGGGATTCAACCTGAGAATGAGGAGTTGAAGGAAGCAATGAATTAGGTAGTGTAGAGTTTGTAGTGCAGTCCTGTCACTCAAGTGATGGGGGGAAGAAGAAGAGCAAAAGATACAAAGACAACTTAAGAAAAAAAAAAAAAGAATGAAAATTTATCAATAGCAAATGTCTATAAGAAGGGTAGTTTTCTCTGGCCCCTACAGAGCTATGTTCTACAATTTAATAGATGCTTTGTTCTTACAGACTCTCTATTCCACACAGCTTCAGCTTTACAGATAAAGCAAGGAAATCGGGAAGACAAACATACTTTTTCTCAGAATGGTCAGTCCAATGGGAAACATCAAGCCAAGAAGCTATTAAAGTCAAGATATTCCATATTAAGATTCCCATAAACATCTTGAATGTATAGAATAAAAGCTGCAGAAAAATAGTGGCTATGTAAAAATATTCCTTATCTGAACTTTTCTAAGTGTTTTAAAACAAGCAGGACAGACAAAGAAATACTATTGGACAAATCTAGACCAAATATTTAACCTGTATGAATCTCTGATCACTCTTCCTCTCTGTCATCCTGGGATTATGTTTTCAGTATGTCCCTTTGGAAAAGTCTTTAATGCCTGTTGCAAGTTACTCTGATTAAAGTGCTCTGATCTCCTTATACACCTGAAAAACCAATGGGGAGGAGAAGGATACAAAAGGTGATGTATAGCCAGAGGTCATATCACAATCATAAAGACTGACTTTTTAAGGCTTTTTTTTTTTTTTGCTACATTGTGCTGTGTGATAACTGAGAAATTATCACTAACTGCCTGTCTTGTATTTTAGAAGTGTCTTGACTTTTGAGTGTTTAAACTTGTGCCTTCATCTATTCCTATTAGTTTATAATTTGTATTTTATTTTGAAATTTTTATTGATATTGTATATCAATATTGTAACAACCTAGGCTCAGATTATTAAATAGATTAATCTGTTGAAAATCTGAGTTTTTTCTTCTGTATCTGAATTTTACTGTCATTCATTTAGAACCGTGTTGTGACTGTGGGACTTGTGAAAGTATAAATGTTTGTATGTAGGCACAGTCCAAGAATTTTGTTTTCTGCCAGTTAGCTTTGTGAAAGAAAAGCCATCTTGCATTCAGGGAGGAAAAGGCTTCTGAGCTCTAGAGAAACTGGAGAGTTTTCCAGTTGTATATCTTGGTTTCATAGAGACTACGAACAAGACGCAGAATATGTGTTTTAAGTATCTAGCCAAATAGCGGATTTGTGCTCATTTCCTCTTTTGAAACCTGCCCAAAGCCCCTGGAAAAGGCTAACTATGTGAAGAATGATGACTGTATCATGTATTTGAAATATATGCTATATATTTAAATTGCTTGTTGTTTACAGAGACCGCAGAACCGTTTACATCTGGAATACTTTTTAATCTTAGCACTATGTTTATCAGAGACCCTGATCTCCAGTCCTGTGTGAATACCACTCTTAATTTCTCATCTGCATAGGTGAGCTGGAGTGTAATCCTTCAGAAACAGTTCCCTTGATTTCTTGGTTCAGGGCCCTCGTGTATGATGTCTTTTGTCTGACTCAAGTTCCTCTGAAGTTGTTTGAGAGAGAAGGCAGGATAAAGCCCACCTAATTGTGACTACCCTGTTCTGTCCCCAGCAGTTCTGGTTCAAGAGCCCCCTTGACTACTAGTGCCGTTGCCTAGAAGTTGCCTCTTGTACCCTCTTTGCTTTGGCAGGCATCTGCCAAAATCTCTTCGTCTGGATGCTGCACTCTCTTTGGGAGTAGGGTATGCCTACTCCCATCTGGTAAAAGTCTTCCTTGCTACTAACGGGAAGGAATCTGTCAGAACTGGTAGTGTTACTTCTCATCCCATCAGACTCTCTAATTTAACAGTTGTACTGTGTCAGATCTGCAGTGGATGTTAAGTGGATTCTCTAACTTGTGTTCTTGGTATTTCTCTGACTGCTCAGGCAACTTCAGTAACATCTGGCTTTCATTTTCACCAAAAACTATGAGATTGTTAACCAAGTTTTCTTACTGAAACTATAACTTGTTTACCAACATTTTTAAATATCTTTTCTGCATCTGGACCAAGTATGCTTAGAGTTAATAAATGATTTCATAATTTACTTCTCTATAACCTAATTTAATCTAACTACTTTCTTGAAAATAAATCTTATACAAGATCATCCTAAAAGTGAAAGATGGTATTCTTTTATTGAAGCTGAATTAGTTGAATGGTATTTTCTGATGTGAGTCTTTGAATTCCTGAATTTCATAAAAATACCTATAAGCTGACATTACAAATTGAACAAATGAAACTTAGGTTGACAATTTGAACTGCTCACTGCTGTGTTTAGCAGAGCTTACAAGCTTGTAATGCCATCCAGAAAGGACAGATACTTTTTACAGATTTTATAGTTATAAAACTAGCTACAAATTTGAATAGACAAGACATTTTATAAAACTAAAGGTATGCTAAAATAGAGATGATCTAAATATAGCAATTTTCTGTATATAATATGCATAGCAGGAACTTGGCATGAATATTGTATGCTCAGAAACCCACTTACCCTTGACTAACATGTTTTCACCTGCACATGGCTGCCAGAATTGCTATTTGCAACAGATAACCAGTTTGGGCCTCTTAATATACATTGTGTATGTAGTCTTTTTAATTTCTTTTTACCAAACACTTGCATCGTCTTTAGTCCAGGTTCAGAATTAAGGGGAAAGGATCCATGTGACTTAAACAGTTCACAAATGTAGCTGCATTACCATGCTGGCTTTTGGGAGCAGCAAATATAAATTGTTAGGCATATATTTCATTGAGTTGTCACAGAAATTATCAAACAGGACTACTCCTATGATGAAATAAGTAATGTGAAAATAACAAGCTTGCCCCAGAAGCAGCCTTCTCTGAGCGCAGCTGGTGATGGGATGAAGGAGAAAGGTGCTATTTATGATTAGCTATTATGAAGTAGCTGTTGTGCTGCTATAACACCATCAGGTTCCTTGCTTTGGTAGAATAAAGTGAAACACTACAATTTGGGGAAGATTCTTTAGTGTAGGTTTGGATCTTTTCTGAATTTAGACCAGAAAAAAAGTTTTACTTCATAATAGGCTCTAAAGCTTATAGGGGGCCATCATTTTGAACATTTATTCAGGACACCTTTTTAATCCAGTGCAGTTATCAACTCAAGTCTGACTGTAAGAAGTATGAAATGATTGATGCTGCAAGAAAATATGAGGACTTTCCTTCCAGAAGATGTGTTGTTACACATGTTGGTATGTGTTCTGACACTGAGTGATGAGTTGAAAGCAGTTGGGCATAAAGAAGCAAGGCAGAGTAAAGAGGAAACCTTTGCATTTGAGTAATGTGGTACTGTAACAGCTAACACTAAGAAGGCCTGACTTTCTGACTGAAAAAAAAAAAGTAATGAAAAGACTAAGCACAAGTTTAAATATTATCAAACTTTCTATTATAACCACAGATTGCTTGTTTGTTTCCTTTAGCTCTCAAGTTTTAAGGTATCTTTCTTAGGTTTGGATCCAAGGTCACTGTTAAAAATGAACAGCAAATAGAAAGCACGTTTTAAATCTTACGTTCTGTGGCACACTGTATCTTCCTCACTGTGTCTCTAATATCAAGCTCTGCATCTGTGAAATCTGGCACCATTTGGAAACCAACTTCTACTGGAGCTAAAGACAAATTTCTTCCTTAATGGAAATGAAACTTGGTCTTTTCATAGAGTATTTCATTTTCACATTAAACTTGTAGTTTTTCCTGTTCATTCTTCATTAGCTATCAATTTCAGCCTGTGCTCAAAAATTGCATGAGCTAAAGGAACCATATGTTTGAGATTATATTTTAGGAAAACTTTTCTGATTTGTCAAAATTCCTTTGAACTAGGTTTCTAGCATTTTCCTCTGTATATATTAGAAATGAGGTATTTGTAAGCCAAAGAACTGAAGGATTTCAGTATACTGTGGAATATGTGAAATGTCTTTTAAATAATTTATGATAAAGCAACATAATTAGAGGTTTATTAAGCTTTAATTTGATGCTTTAAAATTAAATAAGAGGAATGGTGCAGCAAAATGCTTTTAATTCCACCTGTAGCGAAGGGCATGTCAGCTAGCCTATGTACCCTTAACTTATAAATGGATCAGCTCAAGTACTGACAGCACTTTAGTTCTATAAGCTTGTAGGTCTGCTTAGCTTGGTATGATGGTAGGTTTTTTTCCAGTTCTCTGTAATTTCAGCTAGCTTGAAAATCTCTGTAGGGCATTACTTTGTGGAGTACACAAATAAAAAGAGGATTTGGGGGGGGAGAGTATCCATTCTTGTAAGAAAGAAAGTTTCGGCAGTAAGCTGGAACTATTTGAAGCATTTATGGGGGGATGTGTGCTTTAAATAAGAAAGAGGTACATAGAATTTTTTTATTTAGTCTATTATCCTGAACAGGTATCTTCACCCCTCTAAGAAATGCTGCTTTTCCAAGAAGCAAAAAAAATCTACCCGACATGTACGGTTTGGTGTACAGAATTGACGTGGTCAGGAAAAATGGGATGCAAATTACAGATGCAGTCAGACCTGTAAGAACTCCCTGTGTATATCTCGGATGTAGTGTGGGAATTATCCCTATCACCTAAGAGGTTTCCCACAGAAAGAGAACAATATTTTAAATTGCAGTGTGCTTCATAACCAGGACGGTGATTTAAATATAAAGATATATATGACAAAAATGTATATGTATTGTCAGAAATGTCTCCACCAGTTTGAGATGTCTTAGGTTATGACAGCAATCCAGGCAGCAGGTCTTCAGCTTCATGAAAGAGCCACAAACTTTCATTAGAAAGTACTTAAGGCGTTGCCTGTTGCCTTGCCCTCCTCCAAGTTTTGTCAAATGCTTGTTTCTTTTATTTACAGCTGGGTAGACCATGTTCTTCCTCAAAAATGTATGCTGTTCCCAGAGGCAACTAGGAAAGCTGGGAAATCAATAGTTAGCAAAATATTTTGAGAGAGAGCTTGAAAGCTGCTGAAAGGATTTAGAAGCATAATTCATTTGCATGGGACTTATTCATAACTGTAATTTTGAGGATATGTTTTTGAGGACAGTAATTTCCTGCAGTCATATAGTTACAATCAATTAGACAAAATAAAAAATGTTATTCCAAATGCATGCAAAACCAGCTTTACCCAGTAAGAATTGACATTTTTTCCCAGAAGAAAAAAATGTTATAAATTATAATAGTCCTCTCATTTTTTTAATTGGATGGTTGGCACACTTTCAAAGGCCAGATTTGCCATCATCATTTGTCTGGCTTGCCTACGGTTAGATTATCCATAGTGTGGCCTGTTTCTTCATGTGTTTCTGTACAGGCTTCAAGATCTCTCTGGTCCAGTGATTCTTTTATGGGTTGTTTTGCTTAGACAGCTGTAGGCTGAATTCAGGTTATAAGGGAGGACACAAAACTGTGCAAATGTATGTTTTTGAACTATCTAGGAATAAACTCATTGTCTAGCTAAGCAAATAAGCATGTTTTTCACACTTACTGTTTCAGGAAAGGATATGGTTATAGAGAAATGAATTACTAATTTATTTCCTGTAACAGAACAGGAAAAAGAAAAGGCTCATAAAAACGTAGCCAGCAGTAAAAGATACCTGATTTCAAAAACAATCTACAACCATTCCTACCAGTTGGTTTTGTGAAAGTTGAGAACAAACGGTTCAAAATCAGGTAGCTCAGGCAGTTGGAACAATCCTCTGGATTTTTAAGTGCATATATAATCTTCACTAAATTCCCAAAGCCTTTGAGATTTTCCCATTAGTGGAAAAAAGCCACTGTTCCAAATTACAGCTTCTAAGAAAATGGTATGCTGCCAGGACTTCACACAGGAAAATAACTAGTCCTGGAACTGAAACAGATCTTTTTTTAAACAAGCCTAAAAATCTGAACAAACTGTGCTCATTCACTTTGTGGAGATCCACCCTTGTGACCTAAGCAGGCTCTGCTAGCCATATGCTGATAGATATTATGCAAGTGCTGTATGTGCTCTCATTTGATGCCTGGAATGCCTTCAGCTGTGTTTAAGATTTATCTGAAGCTCAAAATAGAGAGCAAATTTGTCTTCTGCTGGCAGAAGTGCTGCACTTGCTTTTGAAAGAACATTAATCCTGAGCAGAGACTACCCAACTGAGAACATTTATGAAACTGTATTTCAAAGACATGAATTTAGTTGTGAGAGAGGTTGAAGACTGAGACCTACTGAATCTTTGGTATGCAAAACCTTGAGATGAGAGCAGGTGGAATGACATGCAAGAGTTTGAATGTTAAAAGAGAAAGACCTAAACCTTGATAGAGTCAAGAAATCTAGACAGAATTGAAAGAAGATTAGCTGTCAAACTGAAAATGAAGTAAGTATGGTTGTTTCATTTACTGTGTATGCTTTCCACATATTAAGCACTCAGGATTCTGCATTTCAAAGTTAGAATATGAATTGTGTTGAACTACTGTCCTACAGCTTTTCTAAACACCGTAGATGTTATACACAATAAGCAGAAGGGACAAGAGGTGCTCAGTCTGAGAGGGTGTAAGACATACCTTGTGCTCAGTCTTGCAAGTGGGATCCTCACAAAAGGTCAGATGAGGTGCTTTTGGGAGGCAAAACTTAACTTGAGCTCTGAGCTGTATAATGAATTTATAAATGGTATCCAGATTAAGCAGCTTAAAATTAGCTTGCACATCTCATTATACTTTTGTAACTCATCTTGTATGCAGTATAGATATATTTGTAGTAGCTGTCTGAGGGCATTCATTAAAAAATGCAGATTTTTTTTCAGTATGCAAAGTATTCTTTTTGTTTACAGTTCTCCAGCTCTTGTATTTGCAGCTCTCAAAGTTAGCTTTATACCTTTAGGTCATGAGACATTTTTTCACCACCTTGATTACAGAATCAGTCATTTTAAATTATCATTTGACTGGAAAGACAAGAATAAAAACACAAATTAAGCTTTTCTTAACAGATGATTCAAGGATGAAACACACTTCAATACAACATCTAAGACAAAATCAAATTGGATTTGAAGAACATTGGCACTTTTTTCCCAAAAGTTTTGGGGGCACAGGGTGCAACTGAAATTTGAAAAGAGGCCTAATATTCAGAGACAGGGAGATGTTCAGAACATTATGAGAATAACCTCCCTGTATACAATGTGAAAGTTAGCAATATTGAAATTTCTTAGTCTAACTCAGTAGAATCAAATTTTACACAGACTTCTTTTCCTGATTTTCCCCAAAACATTTTATATTATTTGTCTGTTTAGACAAATTCACGTTTGTCTGTTTAGACAAAATCACCTGTCTTCCTAGGTGACGGTCCCTTCTAATCTTGCCGACAATGAAAATTATGCATCCATCAGCTATGGTATGATTTTGGAGTCCTATAACTGTGTACTGTTGTTCTTCATACACACACTGTTAAGAATGTCAGTTATGGTTTAGCTTTGGTTATCTAGCACATGAAAAGTCTCAGCTAAACTGGAGAAAACTACTTTTGTTGCAGGAAGTTATACTAATGTAAGTGATAGAGCTTCCCATTTAGAAACAAGTTTGTATAGAAAAGGCTTGATGGTTTGATGAAGTTTGCAAAGCATATAAACTACTAAAAATCAACAAATTATTAACAACATTCTGCACTTCATGTGCAAACTGAAAGACATTCCCTTTAAAACTGTTGTGACAGCTTCAAATTTCACTGGAGTAGTTATAGAAAAATCCAGATAGTAATTTCTCTTAATACTATCTGGCTATGCATGAAAACTATCTCCTATAATTTAAATATATTTGAATTTGAGAATATTGGTACTTATTGTAAATGCAGCTTTCAGTTCTGCTTTTGTACTTTGAAAAAGTTTTTGGTTATTTTCAGTTAGTCTGCTTTGAAATTACAGTTGACAAGAGAGATGGAGCAAAGCTCAACTAAGGAAGCGAAGGTCATTTTGTGTCTTTGTATACTAGGGGTATGTCAAAGAAAGTGGAGCAGATACAGCTTACTTGGAAGCAAAAAGAATAAGTTTATTAGGAAAGTTTGTTCCCTCCAACTCTGATTGTGTAACCCTGATGAGATTCAGCACACAGCTGGCCTTGACATACACATCATAGAACCTTCCACAGTCCAATGTTGATTAAAAAGTGAGATGTTTTGTGATTTTATTTTAATTTTTTTTTTTTAAAATAAATTGCAGTAGGCAGCTAATGGCACCTATGAACTCCCCACATAGTCACGAGATAGCTCTCCACAGTGAAACAGCGTATATCTGAAGTACATTGCTCTTCATACTTTCCATTGGCATATGGACTCCTACATGTTTGTTTAAAAATAGCATATATTAGAATAGCTTCACAGAAATTGAGACTAGCACTATTAGTCAGTAACCTCAGAAAAGGGAGGGTAAAATTATGCAAAGCTGACACTTTCTTACAGTGTACTGTAAACATTGGAAATAGTCATCTGCTGCTGAAGTCCTACAGTGTTAGAGAAAAACAATTTGAAAGATATCAGAATAAAGTAATGAGTTGTAAAAAAACCTAATCTGAAATGAAAAAGAACCCTGTTCTGATCTCCGTTTTTTACCACAGTGATGTTGCAGAACAGCACCAATGAATCATGAATTGTAACCTGCCAGTGTTATCACTATCACTGAAGTCGTCAGACTTGCTAGGAACTGGAAATCTCCAAAGTCAGGTAGGAGATAACAAATAAACATGTCGTCTCCACTGCTGCTCGAATTATGGGGAAAAAGGAAAATTTGCAAACAAAACATTGATTAATACTGAACACTAGTCTTACTTTTCTAGTCTCTGATGATTAAACTGGAGATGACACCATAAGCACTTACTGAGGAAAAAATACTGCTTATTCAGTTTTTCTTTTCCAGGTAAAATATTATATCTGACAATGCAGTCAGTAAGGGGAATCAGTCAGAATAGATGCAAAATATGAAGTCTCTCTATTAATTGTTTTTGTCTCTCTGTTTAGTAGTTATACATTTTGGTTTCAAACCTAAAGTTTTAAAAATGTTGACTGTTGAGAAAATTTCACACCATGAGAATGGGTTAGTTACTGGGGAAAATAAATAAATGAAGATAGCTTAAGAAATGCTATCAACTGAACACAATTTCCAACTTTCACAATTTTGGTTTAACTTGGTATAGCTTGGCGGAGCTATGTCTCAGTTTTACTAATTTTGTCGTGATAATATCTGTTCTCCATCAAATTACTGCATTTTCTTCCTTATTATCTCTTTGCAATTCAGCATTTGAGTTAGTTTTCTCTTCTGTCCTTGTTCAAGCTACCAGGAAGTCCTTCACAAAACTAAATTAGGCAATTGATAAAGTCACGTATCAGATTATGTTACTCATTAAATTGCACACTGTACAGATTTCCTTTTGACCATGAACTCAAAGTGATTATGAGTAGCTGCTTTTCTTATGTTAATGGAATATCTAACTTCATTTTACAGTGGTGGAAATGATCCATCTCTCTGTTGTGGGGGTGGAAATCTTTTGCCAGATACAACTTTTCTATTCTTACTAAGGATACAACAATTGCTTTTTAACAGTGCAAATGAAGAGCATCGGCTTAATGACAGTTCTCTCAATATTTGACAAATTACATGTTTGATTTTTTACAATTATAATGAAAGTATTAGTAGAACTTACTAACATTAAGCAACAGTTCTTTCTATATTTCCATCCAAAAAACCCACTTATGTATTTTATAGATTTTTCTCCTGGACCCTAAATTTCCTAAAGATAATAATTTAAAAGAAACATGTAAAATTGTATGCATAAAATTCTTTTTTGCCTGTTTCATTGTGTGAGTTCTGTGAAAGATGGCTAAATAATCTTGGCAGTTTGTTTTGAAATTTGAATTTTGTGAACGACTGTGGCTCAGTATCAGTCATCATATATACAAAGGTTCAGTTTTAGAAAAGACTTCATTGTAAGGTGTTTTCCTTTAAAGTAACACTGGAGGCATATAATGTGTTTTAAATTGTTTGCTATATGTTCACAAGATCTCTGGACTGAGGACTGATGACCGGTACACTTCGGTGTATCATATTTCACATACCTAAGGGACAAATCCTTTCCAATAGCTAAGCTCTCCTCTGTGTATTAAAAAAATGAATAATTGAAGAATAATAAAGAACAAAACTCCAAAACCACACTCTGAAGCCAAAGCTGACTATGTATTTAAGGAAATAGTAGTGCATCAGCCACTGATACAATTGTACCAGTATATTTATTTAAAAATAAAACTGTGCTAGTCCTTTTCTTGGGGATTAATTGTGGTTTTGGATTTCTTACATTAGCTGCTTACATTTGCACAGTAGTATTTGCAGCAGCATAAAACATTTTTGTATAATAAACCCTTTTCTCCTTTAAGGGACTGCAATGTTTCTCTTAGCCATTTTATTTTGGGAGGGTTCAAGCATAAGTAAATGTTTGTCTTTTCTGATGGCTAATGCTAGTTATTATTCTGGCTCTTCTTATTTTGAGATTTTGTGGTGTGTTGACCCTGGCTGGATGCCAGGTGCCCACCAAAGCTGCTCTATCACTCCCCTACTCAGCTGGACAGGGGAGAGAAAAGATAACAAAAGGCTCGTGGGTTGAGATAAGGACAGGGAGAGATCATTTACCAGCTACTGTCATGGGCAAAACAGACTCGACGTGGGGAAAATTAGTTTAATTTATTACCAATCAAATCAGAATAGGGTAATGAGAAATAAAACCAAATCTTAAAACACCTTCCCCTCGCCCCTCCTTTCTTCCCAGGCACAGCTTCACTCCCGGATTCTCTACTTAACCCCCACCTCAGCGGCGCAGGGGGACAGGGAATGGAGGTTGCGGTCAGTTCATCACACGTTGTTTATGCCGCTCCTTCCTCCTCAGGGGCAGGACTCCTCACACTCTTCCCCTGCTCCAGCGTGGGGTCCCTCCCACAGGAGACAGTCCTCCATGAACTTCTCCATCGTGAGTTCTTCCCACGGGCTGCAGTTCTTCACAAACTGCTCCAGCGTGGGTCCCTTCCCCAGGCTGCAGTCCTTCAGGCACAGCCTGCTCCAGCGTGGGTCCCCCACAGAGTCACAAGTCCTGCCAGCAAACCTGCTCCAGCCTGGGCTCCTCTCTCCACAGGTTTGCAGGTCCTGCCAGGAGCCCGCTCCAGCGCGGGCTTCCCACGGGGTCCCAGCCTCCTTCGGGCATCCCCCTGCTCCGGCGTGGGGTCCTCCCCGGGCTGCAGGTGGAGATCTGCTCCCCCGTGGACCTCCCTGGGCTGCAGGGGGACAGCCTGCCTCACCGTGGTCTTCCCCAGGGGCTGCAGGGGAATCTCTGCTCTGGCGCCTGGAGCGCCTCCTGCCCTCCTTCTGCACTGACCTGGGGGTCTGCAGGGCTGTTTCTTTTACATGTTCTCATTCCTCGCTTCTCTGGCTGCAGTTGCTATTGTGCAGGGGTTTTATTCCCCCCTTTTAAATCTGTTCTCCCAGAGGCACTACCACTGTCAATGATGGGCTCAGCCTTGGCCAGCGGCGGGTCCGTCTTGGAGCCGGCTGGCATTAGCTCTGTTGGACATGAGGGAAACTTCTAGCAGCTTCTCACAGAAGCCACCCCTGTAGCTCCCCTGCTACCAAAACCTTGTCATGCAAACTCAATACAGATTTCCAGAATAGAATTCCCAACTTTTAGGAGCTCTTCCTCAAAAGGCTTTCAGTCTTTGCTACAAAACAAATAAAAAGATTTCTAAGAGGTCACAAATTCTGGGTTAGATTCACTTTTTTGGTACTTGGCTGTTCTTTGGAATAAATGCTCAAAGTCTTTCTTAAGTTTTTCAGTTCGCTGCCCTTAGTGAAACCTCATGATGAAATTGAGGGTTTGTCACATTTTTAACCCAATAACAAGGGGCCCTTTCCCCTGTACTGTTAAATTGTGTTGGCTCCAGTGAGTTCACCTCATTATAGTATTTGCATATTCTCTAGTAAGGATAATTTTCCTCTGCATGTCCTTTCTCTTCCTTATTTATCATCTGCAGTCTGTGACTTTTTGAATCACTGGTCAGAGTTAACACAGGTTTGCTGATGTGTAGACTTTTACACCCCTATTAAAGCTGCAACAGCATTCAGTTGCTGCAGTCAGTGTGTTATCTGAGCGAGTGGTGCCAACTTCTCTTTTGTTTGTATTTGCAAACAATTGGAAATCAATTGCATTTCTGGAACCTCTTGGTGGATAACAGTCGTTGTCTTGTCTGTAATGGTTGCTCCACATGCTTCTTTTGTTTGACTCTGCCTTGGAACTATATGGGCCATTCTGTTTCAGACTTTTGGTGGGTTTTTTGAGGCATTTTAGATCCTATCTTCCAGTGTCTGAGGAGCCTTTTTTAAGAAGTGTAATATTACTTTTACTCATTACCTTTTTTTCATCATACTTAACAGAGTACCCCCAAAAGCTAACCTAAAACATCTTTTCTTCTGATCTTTGATAGAGAACTCATTTGCACTAAGACTGTAAAACTGTTTAATCTGAGATTAGTCACAAAATTCTCTTGAATTTCAACTTTGTTTTATGTTTTATTGGAAAACATCTTTCTCATGTCTTATGTTTTTATCAAGGCCAGTGGTTCTCAGATTTCTTTGGTGCAATATTAGTTAATTCATGCAGTGGAAAATAGCTAAGAAAATGCTTCAGCATAACAGCCGCTTCTGAAACAGCTGTTGTCAGAAACCAGGTACCAACAAAAAGGCAACCTCTGTCTGCAGCTATACAGAGAAGCCATCCTGAAATCTGCTGCAGTTTTTTTCCATATACATGCTATGTTTTATCTCTGCTGGCACCTGTGACTTGTGCATTCTTCACCTCAGCATTTTCTTACTCTTTTTTTAATAAAAAAATAAACTAATGGCATGATAGAGACATACTCTATTTAAAGTGCTTACACAAATTTGACTTTGTTCTGTCTCTGGTTCCATTGGGCTGTTCATAGCAGAAATTTTCACAGCTTTATTCATTCTGCATGAAAATCAGTTAAAGACAAAAGGATAAGCGTGTGTGTGTGTGAGTGAATGTAAGTTTGTGGTGGAGGGTGGGGAGGAAAGAGAGTTCTAAATGAAAAAGATGTTTGTAGTTTCAATGCTTGTTTTAGATAAGTAGGGTTAACAAACCTCCATATGATCTAGCTTTCCTAAATAGGTTTTCATACTATTGAAATGTCCTGGATGTTGATGGATTGATCAGAATGTGCTGTTTCACAAAGTGCACAGTAAAGGGTCCATAATGTGTATTAAACTGCAAAACCTGACAAATTGTTTCTAGTATGTCTGATGCTAAGACACAAGACTTTTGCTGCTTGCTTTAAATGGAAAAACAAACAAGTGGACAGGTTCTCTATTGTACATGGTCAGCATTTAGGGAAGGATGTAGCTTTAGAATTGTACTGATGGCTATGATTGCGTCCTAGAGAGGAAGATGGAGTGTGTTTAGCTCGCTGTTTAACAGGAACATGAAACCTTGTCTGGGTGAAAAATGTTGATGGTTTTATCGATAGGGCTCAGTAAACTGTAAAGTATATGCTGCCATCCATTATATATGCTATAAATTCATGCGTTACCTTAATTAGTTTAAAGCTGTAGTACACTCACTTGTATTTCATTTCCCAAGCTTGTTTCAGCTAGTTTTAGTTTTTCAATTACTTCCCTCAGATATTTGCAGAAGTTGAGAGAATTTTAAAATTATTCATTATTTTCATTTTAGTGAGTAGGTGAAATACTAATTTTAGTATTAAAAAACAGAACCAAATTTTCTAAAGGAATATTATACAAAGATACTCTTTCAAAGCAATTTATCTTAGGTACAGTTTGTGTTGAGAGAACATGGTCAATGAAACAAAAAGATGCCAGCAAAATCCTAGGCAGTGAATTCAATTGCATTGTAATTGTTGTCTTTGCAACACGACACTGTAGAGATCAAAAGTATCAATGGTTCAAGAAGGGATTAAGTAAATTAATTAGGGATGGGATTCCTAAACTGTGTCCTGAGGTCTGGGAAATAGATTTTGTTTCAATTTCTGTCTGCGAGTGGTTCTGCAGCCAGAGGAACTACACACAACCTCTCGGACGTTGCTGAAAAATGTGGTAAAATTGGTTTGGACCTGCAAAAATTTAGATAACTGAAGCTGTCAGCAAATGCAGACTCATTTTACTGAAATGTTTTTGTGTCTGACACACCTGACCTTTATTTGTCAGAATTTTGCCTTGGGTACAAAAGTTTTCCAAGCTCTCATCAAAAGCTCAATGTGATTTTATTTGACTTTAGAAAAACACAGTACCTTACCTTGCCTAACTTACAGCATCATGGCTTTTGAATTAAAAGGGACTTGTTATTTTGGCAAAAAAGACTTATGATTTTAATTAGAAAGATAATTAAATAGACAACAGTTATAATGAGGAAAAACTAAGCCATCTATTTTAAATTATTATGGATTACTGTAATAATAAAAGGAAAGAGTAGATAAATAGGTAAAATGAAAACTTCAATCACTGGGTTTTTTAGGTTTTTCATAACTTCAAACAGCTTATATATAGCAATTCAGATTTACGGTAGAAAAAGGCTTATCACAGTGTGTAAAAGAGAGAAATAATAGAATACAATGGGCATGTAAAGATTTTGGTTTAATCAGCATTGTAATTGTTATCATTATTGTAATACTATTTTATTAAACCTCATTTCAGGGTTAGGTTTACCATGCTTCCTCACTGAAGAAAATTCCTTCAGCTGATGGATTTGGCTGAATAGGTCTAGTGCTTTTTCTAGAATCATTTACCTCAAATTGTCTCTGGAAAGTGCTCTAACCCATTTGGCAGGAGATATCTCTTTCTTATTGCAGCTGTTCAATTTTGTATAAATAATTAAATATTCATTTGAAAAGGTATTGGCACTCAGGTGTTGCTCCTGCCAGCTGAGTGCCTAACCCCAAAGCTATAGACTCATTTTCAATGCTCTCTATTTGTTCCAATGAATATTTCAGTGTTTCATGTAAAATTGAACAGCTTGAAGAGGACTGACTTTGAGAGATCTGTTGCAGCATGGTAAAAACATTCTTCCTGTCATGTAAAAGAGGCGGAATGAAGTTGTTCATGGAGACATTAGATACAAGGTGTATTTGAACAAGAGTCATGTCACACACTATACAAGAGCCATAATTGCTGTAAACTCAGGTGTACAGGAAAGGACCATTGGTTTCATGCCAGTCTTTACTGTTTTCTTGGCAAAGTCCCCTTATGATTACTTTTTTTTCAAAATAGCAAAATGAAATACATATTGTTTTGTTGAAAAAGAAAACATTTTAGTGCTTGTGCAAAAAGGAAGATTTCTTATTTAGAGACTATAATTCTTACATTATGGATTGATGTGCTGTTGCCTTCTAACCTGCTATTGAAAACTGTCCCCAGCCAAGCATCAAGACCAGCAAGAGATGGGAATTTATCCGTTCATCGCTCCAGTGTATGAATTCAGAACTACAGGGGGGCTATTCAAGTGCCAAATAATATCTTCCATGTGTGAAATTAAAAAGGAAAAGTAAGTACAAGAAAATACTGTTGAAAGTTCCAAGTGTAATCACAAAAACATAGAATAAAAGTCAAGTGTTTTTCAGTAACTTTTTATTTCCCCATTGCTAGTGTTCTGCCAAAGCTGTCCATAGTGTTTTGTTCCTGTCCTGTGGTACGACAGACAAATAGAGGCAAGAGGGTTAACAGTTAAAAAAATAAATCACATTAGCTAAGTATCAAAAAATAACATTTGTGAAAATTGGGTGGGAGGTGTTATTCAAATTCTGAATTTAAAAAACGAATCAAATCTTTATGTCATCTGTAGTTTAACATTAGCTATTTGTGTGTGTATGCTTAAATATAGATAGATATGTATACAGATATAAACAACTCCCTGGGTATTTCTTCTTGTTAGTGTCTCGCATTTTGGAAAATCAATACTTTTCAGTTTTCTAAGCCTTTTATCTACTTTTACTTTCAAGTTAGTAAAGTACATTCTTCTAAGAATAAAGGCAAATTTAAAAAAAAATACTATTCATAAGAACGAAAAATACTAAGATTATGCTTGAAAGTGTATTTTGGATGGGGACATCATTTCAACAAGATCATTTGCTTCATAAGTGTATGTTCCCTTTCTTGGAGTACACTAACACTTTTTTTTTTCTCCTTATGAACAATTCCTTAAAGAAGAAATGTCAGAAGAGAAGTACTCTGTTTTTTTAGTTTAAAATGTCTCCTGATGCCTCTTTTATGGACTTCTGAGGTCAGTGAGACAGAGTCTCTGATACCTCAGAACCTTGCAAAGTGTGAATAAAACAGCATGGCTACTTCCAAAGAGTCTGTTTTGATCTGATACCAGTTTTCAAAGATTTAAATTATAAAAGATATAAGGTAATGGAAAATCAGACTCAATATTTGAAGCTACTTACATCTGCACTTGTTTGCCTTTTCTCAGGCATTTTTGGCTGATGGCATCAAATCTATTGAATGCTTAACCTTGATGATAGGTATTTTTTTCAGAAATAGTAGGGTCGATGCAGCCCCAGTATAGGTGGGAGTGGTACACTAAACTGGGCAGCCCTAATGAGGAGTTACAGTTGTCATCTCTCCTAGTAAATCTATATTGGTGAGCTGAATATTCTATACCCAAATACTGTAGTGTTTTTTCCCTTAAAGTAGAAGACTGGCAACAACAGTTTCTGGGATCTGCTCTACACTTTGCCATGTATCCTTGGTGGGCTTCAGTTTACAAATTTGCTAATAATTTATACTTATAATACTGTAAAAGATTTGATGAAGATTACCTCAACACTTTGAAATTAGCAGATGCAAAGATGTGTATTAGAGTGCTGCATTAATATTGCAAGATAGAATTATCTTGACTTAAAAATAATCAACGTATATCAATGTTTCCAGATCCTATCCGCAGTTGAGTATAAAAGCTTCCTGATTGCGGTCTTGCAGGTAAGTGAAACCTCCCTGTTTTTTTCTACTGTGAACTAACAAATGCTTGTCTTTCTCACTTCTGTCCAGCTAAATTTATCTCACCACTTTCCCGTCTTCCCTGGAGAAATCTGAGGAAGAAAAAGATATTATTTCTCTGAAATGTTCCTCCCAAACCTGGTTAACTGGAGGTGAGAAAGTCTGAACATCTGAAGCGTTGAGCCTGGTGAAGTTACCATATAGTGGTTCACTTTTACTGAGATATTCTGTGTTTAAAACGGACTTCCCAGCTCTTTATGTTCACAAGCCTCTGCATACAAAACTCAGAGATGGATTTTTCCCATTCCTTTGGACTCCTTGTAGTCCCTTCTGCCTGGGCAAATGGGTATAAAAACCTAATGATGTCACTACACACCGTGCATGGGATGGATAATACTTTTTAAAGCAATCGCTTAAAACATGGTTTGGTGTAATTTGTCTCTTGAATGTAATAAAGCGCAGAGGCACAATGACAAATTTCTAAGATGCATATCAGTAAGATTTAGTTAATTGCCTGATGATGACTTCTTAAAAGCAATTAGGGCACAGTTTTCTTTAAATATCGCACTGACGTCCATATGCAAGCTTAAGGTCCATAAATGGATTAGGTAATTATTTTTTCACTAATCAAGGAAAAGTAATATTGAAAAGATTCCAATTTAGAAATATTCATAAATAATTCAGATCTAAGCCAATCAGACTAATTTCCTTGGGGTATTTTTGTGGTTTGTTGCTGTATTGTTTAATTGAACATAGTCATAGGAGAATAAACTCCAGACTTCTTTACCTCCCATATAGCAAATCTTTGTTGTCCCTTTTAAAAAGTTTTACTAAAAAAATGTAGTGTCTAAGAATACTAAAAAATGAGGAGGGGTAATGGGAGCACTGAAAAGTATGTTTGTTTTTTTTTAAATTCTATTGTTTGTGACTTTTAAGGGAGCAAAATTGTCTTTTTACTCTGTATGATGCTGGAATGTTGTTTCTTAGCATTGGTATGGGTTTAGCACTATCCAATCATCTGTTTTTAGGTATATTAGTTATCAAGGACTTGTCTATTTGCATTTACAAACTGTAGGTAAGTTAACTCTTTAAGCTAGAAATGCTTTGATCTAGTTGGAAAACCAGTTTGAGAGGAAGAGTGAGGCATGGGAACCCTGTTCAGCGTAGCTGGTTGCAGCAGCTCCTACTTCAAAGTCTAGAAAACCGTAAGGCAAAATGTTTTTTGTTTAACAGATTTTTCTGCCCATTAACAGCCAATTTAGTTGAATCTGATATGTGCTACTGGAAGTGCTAGCTACCAGAAACAGACAGCATATGTATTTCAGGGAACAGAAAGAAACTTTTCTTTTAAAGTCTGTCTTCATCTCCTGTGAATGTTTCTCCCACAGACTTAGGTTTGGAACTAAGTGAGCACAACTTTCCCTCAATGCACTCTTAGATGATTTCTTTATAAATATGACAACTACACCTAGATCAACTAGAATTACTATTTCATATCCCCTAGAAACTTGTCCTAATTCAGCTCTGTTTTGCTGGTGCAAGTTCCTGTTCATCTCATTCTCAAGTAATTGGAAGTAGAATTTGGTCCTTCTGTCTGCTAGCAGGTGGGATATACGCAGCGGTGACACCTACAGAATAAATGTCTGCTATTTCAAAGTGATTAGGTTTACTACACTTTTTTAGGCATTTTTTAATAATCAATAAATCTAATAGTTTACTGTGGTAAATGTCAACATTTGAATGGTTGAATGCTACAGATTCTTCGAAAGGCCTGTGCGTAAAATAAACTGCCTACATGTGAGGAACAGGATATGTAATATCAAATTATCAGTTGCTCTCCATATTTCTGCAAGATTTTGCCAATGAAACTGCTTTAAAACTGCTCTGTGATACAGTATGCCTCAAGATGCCTACATTATTCCTGGATTTAACCACATCTACAGCAAGTCCATCCATTTGCATGATAGATGCTGTATGGATTTATGCCAGCATTGACTTCTTAAGGGGGATACACACTGAAGTAAACATCCATCTACTTATCGCTTAGTAAAATTATAAGATGCCCACATTGCATTCTTGCCATGTGTATTCTGAAGAGGACAGCCAAGTTTGGTAGACCCTAGACTGACTAACTTTTTTTTCCCTGCTATATTTTTATACTATGTCAAAGCATGTAAATTTTAACTAGATTCATTACCAAGAGTTCAACATTCAAGAGCAGTCTTAAAATAGAAAACCACTGTGTGTGCAAAAGAAAAATGAGGGTATGAATTAAAAACATAAGTACTGTACATTAAGGTGTGAAATGAAATAATTGCTTTTCTTTTGCTTTATCTGCAAGAAATGTAAAGAACAATCACATTGGGCTTGTTAATTAGCGTATTGTATCTTTCTGTGTGTATGTCTCTTTGTAGACGGAAAGATGCCACGACTCCTCATCAGTTGTATCAGGCTCTGAATCATACAGCACAGTCATTATTAGTCTTGCAAATTATAGGAGTAAATAAGGACTTTTCTAGATGCAGCAAAGTAGGGATGCAAAATGGCTGTGGCCTGAATATCCACTTCACCTTTCTACAGAGAGAAAGAAAAGGAGGAAATTCTCTCATAATAAAAAATTGCCACTTTGCCTCCTCTCTCATTGACCAAGGCACTCCATCTAGCTCTGCTCTTTGTCTTTTCTGGGATAGGCACAGTGTGATTATACTTTTTTTCTCACTGGTTCTTATTTTTGAGCTGGCAAAATTCAGTTTGGCTTACGTTATTGAGAACCCTTGAACTGGCTCTGAAAAATACCATTACTTGATTCCTGCGAAGTTATTTCTCAAATAGGGTAAAAACATTATGAAGTTTTTCTTCAAAATATTTGTGTATATTAATCTTAAGAATATTATTGTTATTAATTCGAGGCTTAATACTTGTTGGAATGTATTTTCCCCTCTTTTTCAAGATATTTAAATAATGTCATGATGTATCTATATGCAAAAAATAATATGTTGTTCTGGTTTTTATTTTGAATTTCACATTTTAATACATTAGGTTATACGGTGTTAAGCCTTTGTTCTCTATGTATGTGTTATGTAAGTCAATATAGGTAATAATCTGATTAACATGTTTATCTAGAAATTCTTGTTAGGATCAGTTACATATTAAGTTTGAAACAAAAAAATCTGACTCAGAAAACTTTGTAGTTATTTAAACAAAGGTAAGTGATTAATGCCACTTCTTTTTCCCTCAAAGTTCAGCTTTGCAAAAGTTATTTATGGGATTCATTAAATCAGCAGTGTACTATTTGCCACATCTCTACCATAAAAATAAACTCCTTAAAAGCTCCAAAGATCTCAAAAAGAGCACAGAATGCCTGTGGAGAAACGTCAGTCTGAACATACAGCCTGATCTTATCTTCAAGTGATATTTCCAGTCTTCTAAAAAAGAATGTACATATCCATTGTACAGTAAGTTCTGTCCTAGTTTCTATGATTTGAAAATGAATCAACACACAGTTCAGGGTGTCAAATGAGTATAAATTAAATTGAGTTGTTCAAAGGTTTTCATTGAGAGAAAAATTTAGATTCAAATTAAAGTATATCAACTAACTGTCCTCTTCATTTTTCCTGGACAGTACTTCAGATATCTTCAAGCTCTTTGCTTGATAGCATGCTGCAGTGTACTCAATTGAAATGAAAAGTGTTTGTAATTAGTATGGTTACTTTCTTATGCAGAATATTCCCAAGTACTGGAGAAGCTTTAATATTAATATTTTTTTGCTTTGTTCTTCACAGGTTTTAATCTGATAACAACACATTAATGGAAACAAGATTTAAGGGTTTGTTGGAGAATCAGATGTGTCCTTTTTATGAACTGTACAATAAACCTGTGCATACACTGCATTTCTGTTAAGGTATTCCATAAACAAAGACATCTTTGGTGTACATAAAATCATTTTTAATTTTAATTTCCAAGAACTTCTTTTTGATAAAAGCATTAAGATTGTACACTTTTTATGAGTAGCAATTGACAGTGACATTCTGGCCTGTAAGAGAGGACAGAAACCTGTCACAGTCCTGTCGTGCATTGAGATCATGCTTTTATTCTGAAATAGCTTAAATTCTCATACAGAATTATGAGTGTTAGTATTAGAATGAATTTATTTCCTCACATCCATTAAGGAGCTAAGGCACTTGCAAGGCCTTAGCAGAATAGCTAGGGCTCAAGGTACTGATTGTTCAAGCCTTTAGTTGTTCCTTCTTTCATCTTCATGTAATGAGACTCAACATTATTCCTACAGTTTTAGCAGACTTTTGGGGACTTAAACAGTATTTGTTCTGTTAGCTTTCTCTGATGTAGCTGGGAAAAGGATATGTGTATTGAGCAGAGTAATAAATACATTCTGTGAAAAGAATGAAGCAGAAGAGCAAAGATTATAATAGATAAGTAGAACAGCGCATGGAATTGTCAGTGGTTAATTCCCCTCATGTGGAGACTGTGCTACACAATACTGAAGGTAAAAATCAATTAAATGCTTAGTCTGATAAAATTCCCATTAGCAGAATTTCAAAACTCTAAATCAACAGGGATACCAGCGCTTGAAGATAGGGAAAGATGAAGAGAGAGGAGAGGGAAATTCCTTTGGAAAGATGTAGTTCCTTGGAGTATCCTGGTTATCAGTCTGTACCCATGCATTACTATTTCTTCCTCTTCCTATTGATCCCTATAAAATCACGGAGGACTCTTATGGGAATTTCTGATGAATACAAATTTCTATTGCACTTCTCCATTCTCAGGTTTAGGTAGTTACCTTCAACAAGAAAGAACTCTGATCAGAAACTTGGTTTTGTTTTTAGTTCAGCAATTGTACATGAAGAAATAAAAGCTGATTGACAAAACCCGTGTTCTTTATATTGTCCCACAGGTGACTGGTAACAGGCAAAGAATGACTTCTAAGGGCTTTGACACATGAAAAAAGTATTGGTTTTACCTCTCTGAATCTCTCCAGTGCTTGGTGTTTCTGCCAGAAATTGGTTTTCTGCTTTTGCCCCTGTAGGGTCATGCCCTTCCTGGAACGCTACTCATCAGAAATGGATTTGCAGCTATATTTCAAAACTGTGCTGTCACCCTAACTAACCATTACAGGGAGTCATCAATTCCACGTTGCTCCTTCTGATGGGAATGAGAGGAGAGAAAAAGGTGGTAGAATTAGTGGGCAGAACTATTGAGTAACTGCACCTTCTTCCATATATTCAAGAAGAAAAATTAATTAATCTGAAAAACAGCCATTGGTGCCAGTGGCTTTTGTATGGAAAACTGAGCACCAGGGATGTGTAAAATAAAACCAAATACATGACACAAGCTTCAGGAGATAGTCTTAAGTGCAGAACAAAGCTTGAATCAGCTATTAACACTTTATGTAACTATTCTCCTAACTTCCATGCTTCCAATATGGGAAAGAAAAGCCTTCTTATGATCAAAGCCAATGAAATAATGTGTATTTGATATGCAAATATGCCTGTTTCCTGTTACTATGACTTTCTATTTTTTAAAAAATGTGCATATGCAAGCAATATAGGTCATAGTTTAAACAGAAGTAAAAATTGCCCTTCTTCCTGTAATATTCATTACTACAATGGCAGATTAATAAAATCATAATTTAAATAATAACAATATTTTAAGTAATCTCTCTTTTAACAGGAAAAACTTTGGATGAAAACAATATTTTTCTTCCCTCTGTCATCCTTACTCAAGTACTATAACAGATGTCAGAATATGTTGCATTATATAAGTTTTCCTTTATTTCAAACTGATTCTCAGGATACATATTTTAAGAAGAAATCCTCCTTGATTAATCCAGAAGAGAGATGATTTTTAAAATCTTTATCAGCACCTGACCTTAAAAGGAAGGCAGCTGAATCAAGGTTGTGCCATCTTTGGTGGGAAGCTGTTGTGGTTTGCCAGATAGCAAAGCTGTCGATAATTTTGGGTGGCTGGGTTTTTTTGGAGGGTGAGGTGTAGGGGTGTTTTAGGTTTTTTTCTTGTTCTCCCCCCTAGTTTGGTATTACCTGTCTTTTTCTTTCTTTGTGTCTTAAAAAATATCTCTGAACTCTTGGTTATTCCCTTGCTGTAGATGGGTTTGCTATCAGCAATCCTTTGGTAGGGAGCTGTACAAGTGGGTGGAACACCTTGGGCCAAAATAAGTACATATTATAACATTACTATAAAGATATTCTGGCAGGATTAAAGGCTTCAGTGGCATTGCTGTGAGTTTCCACCAATATAAGTGAGATCAAAATCTTGATCTGAAACTGCTGAGAGGTTCTTTTCCTTAATGTGATGAAAGCTGTCAAGTGCAAAGGAGATTCTGTCAGTTCACAGTGTGACTTCAGTGCTGGCTATACAGTATCAAAACTTGTTTTCCTCAGTTATCAAAATGTTTTCTCATTTTTTGATCTTCAGACAGTAAAATAAATCTTGTTTTCTTCAATAACAAGAAGGAAAAAAAAAATCTGTCACATATACGGGTAATGCTTTTATAGTTTGTTCTTCTGTGTTTGTGCCAAATAAAAGATTTAAAACCATGAGAGAAGAAATTAGCAAATGTGTGGCTCAAAACTCTTAGGAATTTGGAACTTCCAGAGTTAACAGCATTAGAAAACACCAGTTTATTACTGTCTAGAGCCTTTTTTGTTTCCTAAATAAAGAAATGAAGAGGTCATTAAGAGAGTTTATTTCAAGTAGTAACAATTTTCTGGGATCCTTTTTTCCTGTCACCTTATGTAGTATATGATGGGGTTTGGTTTCTATGTTTTATGTATTCCAGGCTCCTTAACAGTTCAAACAATAGCAATGAGATGAAAAGAAGAAAACTTACAGTCACATGAGAGGTTTTATCTATTAAATGTGTTGGTGAACGAAAATAAAACTCCCTAAAATACCAAATTTCAAAAGATAAATGAAAAATTAATTAGAAAATATTTTTTATGAGTTAGATTTTATTTACTTAAAAATTATAGTCCTTCAATCACTAGTTGAAAGCAAAACATCAACTGTTTTGTACAAGTAGTTCAGTGATGTCTCACAATAAAGATAAATTATTTTTATGTGAAATACATTAATTTAATTTTTGTTCCATGACAAAGCTTTACAAAGTATATGTGTGGTGGGTTGACCCTGGCTGGACACCAGGTGCCCACCGAAGCTGCTCTATCACTCCCCTACTCAGCTGGACAGGGGAGAGAAAAGATAACAAAGGGCTTGTGGGTTGAGATAAGGACAGGGAGAGATCATTTACCAGCTACTGTCATGGGCAAAACAGACTCGACGTGGGGAAAATTAGTTTAATTTATTACCAATCAAATCAGAATAGGGTAATGAGAAATAAAACCAAATCTTAAAACACCTTCCCCTCGCCCCTCCTTTCTTCCCAGGCACAGCTTCACTCCTGGATTCTCTACTTAACTCCCACCTCAGCGGTGCAGGGGGACGGGGAAAGTGGGTTGCGGTCAGTTCATCACACGTTGTCTCTGCCGCTCCTTCCTCCTCAGGGGCAGGACTCCTCACACTCTTCCCCTGCTCCAGCGTGGGGTCCCTCCCACGGGAGACAGTCCTCCATGAACTTCTCCATCGTGAGTTCTTCCCACGGGCTGCAGTTCTTTATGAATTGCTCCAGCGTGGGTCCCTTCCACAGGCTGCAGTCCTTCAGGCACAGCCTGCTCCAGCGTGGGTCCCCTGCGGGGTCACAAGTCCTGCCAGCAAACCTGCTCCAGCCTGGGCTCCTCTCTCCACGGGGCCACAGGTCCTGCCAGGAGCCTGCTCCAGCACGGGCTTCCCACGGGGTCCCAGCCTCCTTCGGGCATCCCCCTGCTCCGGCGTGGGGTCCTCCCCGGGCTGCAGGTGGAGATCTGCTCCCCCGTGGACCTCCCTGGGCTGCAGGGGGACAGCCTGCCTCACCGTGGTCTTCCCCAGGGGCTGCAGGGGAATCTCTGCTCCGGCACCTGGAGCACCTCCTCCCCTCCTTCTGCACTGACCTGGGGGTCTGCAGGGCTGTTTCTCTTACATGTTCTCACTCCTCTCTCCGGCTGCCATTTCTGTCTGTCCCAGCAACTTTTTCTCTTCTTAAAAATATTATCACAGAGGCGTTACCACTATCGCTGATGGGCTTGGCCTTGGCCAGCGGTGGGTCCATCTTAGAGCCGGCTGGTATGGGCTCTCTCGAACACAGGGGAAGCTTCCAGCAGCTTCTCACAGAAGCCACCCCTGCAACCCCTCCCCCCCTGCTACCAAAACCTTGCCACACAAAGCCAATACAATATATTTTTCAAAAATGGTGCTAATGGGCAAGTTTGTTACCCGAAGAGCTATCGACTGGTTTAATTTTTAGCTCCCAAAATACACTTTTGCATAGGTGCCTGAAGCCTACCTTAGTGATAATGTAGCATGACGTAGTTGTTGTGCCACTGTCCTGTCTGTCCTGTCCATACTGGTGATATATATCAAGAGTTTCAGAGGTGGCCTCCCTGCTGTTACTCGCATAGGAAGTAAATTTTCCCATGCTTGACTGTTGTTTTGTAGCACAGTAATACAGTTTTGTAACAGCCAGCAATCTTTCTTGTATATTCCTCAATTTTTACAGCACTGTATTTATGCACTTTTCACATCTGATTTGTATACAAGGTAAAAGCTTAGAAGGCCTTTTTACTTGTCATTTCAGCTGATCATTAGCTCATTTTAAAGAGCTGTTTTCTGGTAAAGCTTTAGTATTTGCTTTCCTTTTAACAAATTTTCATTATTACATCGTTCCCTACCTTTTAAAATATTCTTCTGCCTCTTCCACAGCTTGTTGAAGTAGTTCAGATGGTTTTTGTTTGATTCTCCAAATAAATAGCCTTTGCCTGGCATTTTTCTAGTAAATACTTACATAAAAGTTTAGCACAGTCTCTTATCAATAGGCTGAAAGTGAAGGTAGGTTTCCGTTTACAAAGAGATAATCTCTTTATTGTCATTCAAAAGACAAAATGAATCATTGTTTTCTTTTAACTATATTAGTTGTAAGTTTTCCTCTTCCTATTTTAATGTCAGAGAAACAACATTTTCTGGGAAATAAGCGCCCTGTTAGTCAAAGAGAACTGATTGTAGATGAGCTTCTAGTTTACAGATTTCTAACTACTATGAAGTAGCTGCTAATTAATATTACTAACTTGCTATTGTTAACTAACAAATTATTCTAACTAATTGACAGATGTCTTTCCAATCCTTGAACTTTAACACCAAAATTTAGAATGAGCTACCATGCCTTGTGTTGGTTATATAAACAGATTTTCTTTTTTGCTTCATAATTCACTGATACAGTAGTGTGTGTTTATTCTTCTTATAAGGTCTGGACAACAGTTTTGACTATATTTTGAGTAATTTTTTTGGTATTTCCAAAGTTTAGAAACAGCACGGCTGCAAAAAATTCCTGGTGGTAATATCAATTAGTTAGAGTAAAGAAGAGGATATTATGATTTTTCTTCTGCCTGCTAAGCATTTCCTATGACACCTCTCCATTTTGCAGGTGCCACTGCATAAAATAAGATGTAGAATTAGAGACTCCAGGAAACAAGTGTTTCAGGGTAAGGCAGCAGCAAGAGCAGAAGCGTACTCATCCAGAACAGAGATTTGGGGTGTTATTTAGTTGGTGAGGTGGGGAGCAGGTACTGCTGGTTCTGAGAGCCTGCTTGCCAAGTGCATGGAGATACCCTGAGGGGTGGGATGAGGTGGAAGGACTTTCTCTAACCCCTTGGGACTGCTACCTGCCTCACCCCCAGCCTCCTGCCCTCCGTGCATTGCAGGCCATCAGACTGCAACGTGTTCCTTTGCTGGTGCACCACCACCATTAACCCTTTCCGGAAAGTCTCCCTGGCTGCTCTCCCTGGGTTTTATTTGCTTTGTAGCAAGTGCCAGAAGGGTTTAATGACTTCAGGTGGGCTGGGTGAGTCAGGGTCTCACCGGGTGTAGCAAGAATTCAACTACCCTGGGCTGATAGCAAAGCAGCTCTTTTCTTTCTGACTGTGGATGTACCTTCACTACAATACAAAGAAATAGGGGTGTGCTGAAGGAACTGAAAAATGAAGGTCAGTCCTAAAGCTGTGTTTTGAAAGTTTGCATAAAACTATGTGCACTACTGATGTCGTAAATCTTCATTTGGCGTACGTGTGCTAAATAAGTATTTGTGTCAGTGTGTGTGTCTAGAGCTGTTTTCATTGCCTCTTACTGTCCATTGTGTATTTCATATTTGTATTTCTTTTTTGGTCAATGTTGAAAAGATTTATCACGCATTCCTTATTATTATTTAAACTCTGTATTGGAGGGGAACAACAGCAGAGTATGAAGAGAATTTGTTCTTTGTCATAGGGGTTACATGTTGAGGTACACTGAATAAATTTGTAATCTCTCTAAATTTGAGTGCTTCCATTTAAACAGGATGACTCTTCCATACAGGTGTTGCACATTTGACTTATTTCATTAGAGGTTATATATTTTGAGGATATTTTTGAGATATGTGATGCAAATTGAAGAGTAGAGCTGTGATCTCACATGGTGTGATTTGCCTTTATTATTTTGAGTATGTTATTCTAGAACTGGATGAGAAAACATTATATCTTTTTCTTTAAAATGAATCCTCGCTATTTACATGGAATCAAGAAGAAAGACATGATTACCATGATTACATGGTAAAAGAAAAGGTAAGTTTATCTTTGGGAGTTTGTTATTCTTTCATTCTCTTTTGCAAGTTTTATTTAATGGAAGGTCAGGCTTTTGTATCGTTCTTTTAAAACACACGTTATATCTATTTTTGTTGTTTACTGTGTTCTGCTTTTCACATTTTGTTTTCTGTCACTAGCTTGCTCTCCTTGTCAGAGCAATGTATTTTTTTTAAAGCAGCTTTAGAAATTCTCCTATCTAAGTTTCAAAAGAATGTTTACTTTTCAGAAGACCGCTGCTTTTAGTTAGGAAGTTGGTAATATGTTAGAAGAGATATTTAAAAAAGAAAATAGACTTCTTCCTTTGTATTTTCAAGCTTTTTGTGAACAAAAGTAGGTAAGAAGGAACAGTGAGAAAACATGATTTCATAAGCTTTTGTGACTTTGGGGGGAGGGGGCAGTGCTTGCTGCTTCTCCAGTATCACACCTGCTTTCCTGCAGCTGATCAATGCAATAGAGACATTTTTGTATACAAAACACTGGTGTTATCTAGATAAAATTAGCTAATAATTACTTTGTTTTATTTTGTTGCCAATGAAAAATGGCAATATTCCTTCTTAGCCTCATGTCTGAATTCCAATGAAGCCTTGTTTCTTAATTTGGTGACTGTGAACAGTATTACTTCATGTAGGCTGATGAAAGACTTTGTCCTGGTAGAATGCTAGCACCGACACAGTATTTTTGCAGTACAGGTGGTGCAGCTTATTCCTGATAGAGTTCTTAAAATGAGACAGGTCAGTGCTGGGAAGTAACAGAGCATCTGGATTTCATTTTGGGTCCAGGCAAAGAACAGGTGGACTATGTTTTTCTTGAATTAAATATAGGTAATATTTGGGTAATGTGCCTCACTATAAATCATGGACCATGAAATAAGGGCACTTCTCTGTCACCTGCAGGTGTTCTGTGCATTTAATACCTGTATTTTAAGTATGAGGAAGGGAAGCATTGTACGTATTGGCAAACCTGAGTGGAGGATTTATTTTATGCTGTTCATATCATGTGGGTGAGTGGCAGGTACTCTCTTTCATACTTTTAAGTAGAGCAGGTTTACATTGCTTTAACATGCAGAAATGCAATTGAAAATGTGGAATCACAGCTGTTTTGCTCCTGCTTTCTTAGAAGAAAGAGTTGAGACACGAATGTTTATGTTGTGCGGTAAAATAAAAGATGTGTCAAAAGCAATCCATGGTTATGTGGAGAGACGCATGGTGGATTTTGCTGTTGGTTGGTTGGTTTTGGGTTGTTTTTTATTGGTCAGGAAACTGAGGTTGCTTGGTGCTCACTTATTTCTCCCTGTCTGTATTTTTTTTAGTTCTAGGTCTTTTAAGAGGTTTCTACTGAATCTCTTGCAGCTGAAATGTATAGCAAGGTATGTTCTGGCTATCTGCTTTATGCCTCCTACTGAATTTCAGTGAGTTACCTTTCAGCTACCTGCTGGAAGTGGTGGAATTTTTTTTTGTTGGTTTTATTTTGTTCTTCGTTTTATTATAGTAAGCAGGGTATCCAAACAATTACCTTTCTTAGACCTTTTTCTTACATCTTCAGAGTTTTTGTACAAATCTAGACTGCCTTATGAAATTCCTGTGTGAGGGCTTATCTATATACATATATATAAGAAGTATTGTGATTTAAGTGTATTTATATCATTCTCTCTCTTTCTCATGTGAAGCCATTGTACCAATTTAATTTTTTTTACATTTTAAGCTAAAAATGTTTCTTATTATACATATAGAACTACAGTAATAACTCTCAGGTTATCAGTTAAAACAGACAAACAGTAACTCTGCTATTCAGATGAGGGATGTTGAGGGAATTTAGCCCAGACCTCATTGTACACTGAATAGCCCACCTACCCTTGATTTTCTTCTGTCTATCTGAGGAACAGCACTTTTGAAAGAGTATAGTTCATGCATATGACAATACAACATGTAGGAGGTCTTCTAGGGCAACACTACTACAATGTGAATGGAATCATCATCTAGTCTTATGTGCAGCTGCTTTGCTCCACACCAAAATCTGAACTGGCAGGGAAAAAAATAATAGAAGAGTTAAAATCTTACAGTCTCCTCATGGGGGGTTTAGGAGCTTATCATCCTCTAATGGGCAAGGCATTAGCAATGGACATCTTGCCACAGGATCATTACTATGGAAGTTGGGTTTCCCCACTGTCACATTGTTGGAAGTATGAGCTTGAAATAAATGGGTACTGTGAATTGACAGATACGCGACACTTTGAAAAGACATGCTGAGTTATTTCACAGAGAAAATAGGAATCGGGCAATGATGTTGTGCCAAAGCTTCTATCCAGCTCTGCTCTATGAGAGCTGTGAGCAGATAAACAGTGGTGTTTAATGGCTAGGGCCTTGAACGAAGCACCACAAATTGTCAATTTTATGTCTGCATTTCTGTGTAGCCAATACCTTTATCTGTTTCTTAACAAATCACTATATATATTGTGCTTTATTCTGGCATTGAACAAGATGTTGTGTGGCCTGATTCTAAGTGCGTATTCTAGAACAGTTTATACCTTATTACTTTTCTGTAGAAATACTTACATTCTGGAAGAGTGCTAAACAAGAATAGTACTTTTTTACTTCATTCTCACCCCAAAATGACTTAAACTCCCTGTGTAACTGAAGTCTCAAATGAAATACAATGAATGGTTTAGGAGAGCATCCAGGAAAGTGCCAGCAACTCAACCATTATTCATGTTGTGGACTACTAAATGAGTAGTCTGAATCAAATTCTGCCTGTTCTAATCTGCTTTGTGAATACTGAGTTCCTGCCATTGTCTGGTAAATGAAAACCACCACCACAAACTACCTACCATTTCCTTTCATGCAGGTGACCTTCTCAGTTTGGGGGGTTTATTTTTTTTTTAATTTTTTTTTTTAAAGAAGAATAAGTGTACCAGTTGCACTTCCCGAGGAAAATCAAGCTATTTATTAGTTACTAAGTACACATCAGCTTCTGTCACTCAAGGTTAATTCTCATGCTGATGTCCTCTGTGGATAAGGTTGGTTTTGCTGCACTAGGAAGCTGAATCTGTGTGTTACCAACAGCTGAATAAATGAGGCATAGAAGTGAATGTTGAATATGTTCAAATCAAACTAATGCATAAAATCACAACTGAAACATGGTATCTCAAAATTCGTCATTTTCCCTTTGTAATAAACACGGTTTAACTCTGTCTCTTGATTTCTCATGCCAGTGTTTGAAAGGCTGCATTTTTGCTTCGAAAATTGCTATACGCTGCTTTTGTAATCTTCATATATTATAAATGGGTCATTAAATTCGGTAAGAGAAAACAGAAAAGGCAATCAGGCCCTGGATGGCAGCGTATAGATGTATCCATGAAGAAAAGATAACCAGCCATTGCTGTAAAATCAGATGATTTTTTTCCTTTCCACCTCTGACAATTCCAGCAATGTCCACTGAATTTAAAGGGATATGGACAGGGTCCTTCAGATTCTGCTCATTAACCTCTACAATGGAAGGTTTTAAACCAGAATATGTAACATAGGTAATGCTGACAAATAATCTTTGTAAAAACCTCAACCTTTTTTCACTGTTACATTTAGCAAATATTATGAAATAAAAACTCTCCTCATGGCCACAAACTTACAGACTGGGGTACAGCTGTCTTTGTATACCTTACTAAATATTTTCATATCCTCTGTCTTTCATGACAAGAATGTCTTTGCTTTCCTGCAACTCATGGAAACAAAGGCGTTGGGGGGGAATAGGATTATGCCCTGTTTATCATTAACTTGTAATTTGATAACCCTTTTTGATTAAAGTGTTCCATTCCTCTCTGACGCAGTTGAAACTGTAAATAATTTACAAATAATTTGAATAATTTACAAATAATTTAGATTGATTTGTCCAATTCATTAGCATGAGTAAAGCCGATAGGACTGTTAAAGTAACATTTTTAGTTGAAAGGGTAGAAGATGGTTTACACTCTGGTTCATATAGAAATAACGCTTAATGGACTGTGCTGGGTGGGTTATGCTGAATCTTTACTTCAATATTATGTGAAGAGCAGAGAAAACAGCCATGCATGCCTGTTGAGGCATTCACGGGGGGATTACTACTAGTGGCAATTAGCCACTAACAGAACATGCTGCGTGCAATGACTGTGGAGGGAGATGCAAGAGGAGGGAGAAATAAGGTACTTCTTCAATTTGTATTTTGGTGTGGAAACCTGTATGTATGAATCTTGTGTGGCTGTTGTAGAACAATAAAATATATAGGGAAACAATCCAGCAGTATTGGAGGAGACAGCTTCTTTTCCCTTGAGGCCTAGAAGTAGAGTTTGCCATAAAATGTAATGTTGATAATGATAAAAAAGAAAACAAAAATCTCAGGGCATCCATTCCTCAAAGGTCTGGGAAAACAGACTTATTTTCAGTGTATGGAGGAGACTGGAAAAAAAATCTGGATTTCATTGGAGCATGTGTGAATGCAATGCTGACAGCTATCTCTTGTACTAGAGAGTTTCCAGTTCAGATGTTTCCGCTCATCTAATTCAGTAGTATGTTTTGGAAAGAGCAAAGATTAGTCTGATCCTGTGCTAGAGAGGAACAATTCCCTCCGTCCTTGCCAGGCAGCTCTGCTCCTGAAGTGCTGCTGTCCTGTATTGCCTCAATGAAACTTCCCTTAATGATTAGGCAGACACTTTCGAATGGCATCAATGGAAAGACTTGTGCAGACTGTGGACCCACAACTGAAAGGGGTGAATCACGCTGACTTGGGTAGGTGAGGGTTAGTCAGCCATGACTTTCAAACTCTCTACTTTAGTCACGCTTGAAAATAAAGCAGTAATTATTAATTTTTTTAAATTACTTCTAAAAAAAAAAAATAATCCCCAAACTTCATATTTTGTTTCATTATTTTTCCTAAGCTACATGTCAGACTCTGTCTATAGCTGATGCTCTGCAGTGCACTTAGCTTTGTGTACAGTGTATTTATTTCAGTTGCCATTCTGGATGCTTATTGACTCATTATTTCTATTAAAATAGTGTTATCCTCCAGGGGAAAATATTTTACTGATGATTTGTGCCAAAGTAAGTAATTGATACTTTTTGTTTATTTTTGAAAACAACAAACAAAAAAAGGGCAAAGACATGTTTTTCTGGCACTTATTACTTAAAGTATCACACATTTATGGTAAAGTCTATGGGTCCTGCAAGTGTTTTCAAAACATATAGAAAATGTGTGAAATTACATGTACATACACACATGGCTAACTCCTCAATAGTGACTTACTTTGTTAAATTTTTGAAGACCATTTTGTATGTGTGATGCTTTCCTTTCAGGGAAGAAGAGTTGCTAAGTAGTAGGAAATTTGTTTCTGTGTTTGTTTTAATTTGATTCTGAGACTTCTATATGTCGAGCCGCTGCAGAAAGGAAGACATCAGGCTTTAAAGAATGTTTCAAGCCTATGCAATCAAGAAGTTTGTTTCTTCACTCTCTACAAGATGTTCCTTTTTAAGTACTGTGACCTTTTATTTGCTTCGTGGCAGTATATTGAAGAACATTTATATTAAGTGTAGCTTCTTCATAACATATTTTTTACCTGTTTATATGTCCAACAGAAATGTATTTGCATATATAAATATATATTTTTACTATAAACCCACAGAAACCTGAGCAAGAAAAATCCCAAGGCAGAAATCTGTCGAAAAATAACTGTAAAAAGTGTTTTTGTTCTTTGTTATTGCTTATTCAGGTAGTATATCTTATAGGTCATATTCATCTCCTAATAAGTTCAGCAGTGAAGTGCACAAGAGTTCATACTGCATTATCCTTTAGGCAAAAATTCATTATTTGCCTCTTTTCCTCAATATGGTGAATCCAAAGAAGGAATAAATTGATATTTGAAGGCAGACCAGTTAAAATAAATAAATAAGCCACAAATATAGCTGAAGTACTGCTTCAAAGCTGGTTTATTTGTTTCTGAATCTAATGAAGAAGTTCATAGAATCATGGAATGGCTTGGGTTGGAAGGGACCTTCAAAGATCATCTAGTCCAACCTCCCTACCATGGGCAGGGACATCTTTCAGTAGATCACATTGCTCAAAGCCCTGTCCAACCTGACTTTCAACAATTCCAGTGATGTGGCATTTGCAACATCTCTCGGCAGCCTGTTCCAGTATCTTACCCCCCGATAGTGAAAAATTTGTACTGTTAAAAAGTGCTCAAAAAAGTTGTTCCATTATGAAAGAGCAGCATATAATGAACAGTTATTTTTTGCAAATTATACAGTGACCTGTTTCTTAATTTCTGAAAATATTTTGTATTATCAGAGCAGCAATGATGTATTATTATAAGTGTATTGTTTAAAATATATGCATGCTCTAGAAACAAAAATGCATAATAAGCACAGCTGGCCCACAACTTGTTGATGGGCCCTTAGCTCATGAAAAAGAATTACAATGGTTTAAGTAATTCTGAAATATTAAGTGCTACTGGCAGTTAATTGCCAAGGTTAAAAATGTCTTTTGTGAAGACGGTATATTGATTCCTCACCCCCCCCACCCTGAGAACTTAAATCTTCTTGCTGTTCTTCCAAAACCCTGCAGAAAACAGAGACAAAGCAGCTTCTCCCTATTTTGGGAAATAACAGAAAAAGGCATTGGCACTGAGAAATTTATGGAGATATATTTTCAATCATTACCAAAAAATTCACCTAGAGGGAGTAGCCTATTGCCAGGTAGAAGCCAAATGAGTATTACATTGATAATTTATTTATGGAAATGTCAATTAACTTTTTTCATAAATTATGAAATTTATCAGAAACAATTTCTTTTTCCAGACAGAATCCATACACAATAACAATTGTTATGGGTTTTATATATCTCCTTCTGCCAAAAGATTATTTGTCCAGTATAGGATGGCAGAGCCAGCTCGAATAGTTTACCATATCATATTATGCAGTAACTAAACTAATTCAAAATGGAAAAGCTGATGTGCTCTTGCTAGCTGTTTGTACTCACCTTGCCTGATGAAGGCTTTTAATATCATAGACTCATAGAATCATTTAGGTTGGAAAGGACCTTTTAGATCATCAAGTCCAATTGTAAATGTTACGCTGCCAAGTCCCACTAAACCGTGTCCCTAAGTGCCACATCAACAGGTCTTTTAAATACCTCCCGGGATGGTGACTCAACTACTTTCCTGGGCAGCCTGTTCCAGTGCTTGGTAACCCCTTCCATGAAGAATTTTTTCTTAATATCCAATTTAAGGTTGTTGTCATCCCAGCCTTTGCAGATACCGCCTCTCTGTCCCAAAGGTGGAGGATGGACTTTAAAGTTGAGATTTTTTTTCTACAGAACAGGTAGTCAATACTTTCCTACTTTCTGGTGAAACGTTACTCCAGTTCAAGAACTTGTGTTGTCCTCCATGTTAATAGTGTGATACGGAATACAGGAAGTCCTTGAAACGGTCTTGTCCAAGCCAAAGTTACTTAAAACAAAATAAACTAAAACCAGTCTATTGTTGACCTGAAGTGTTATTGGGCATTTAATTCTTGACTCCAGAAGGAAAAAAAAAAAAAAAATGCAGAGGAGGGAGAGTTAAAATTCCACAAGCATGTGAGCAGTTGCTTTAGGTACGTGAACAGTCAACACATGATTAATATTTTATTTAACTGGGCCCTTGTTTCAAGGGCACAGATGAATTGTCTTTGTGATCAGATATTGCACTGTGTCACATTTGGTAGCAGTCCAGGTGGTGTTAAAGTTTAATTTCTTGTTGAGTGCATTGTTCTGGTTGTCTTTTAAGCCAATGGGATAATGACTTTGTAAAACAAAATCTGTCTCTAAGAGTCTGCAGTCTTCAAAACAGGTTGAATTTACAGTTTGATATCTGAGTTTCTGACTTTTCTCTGAGCTCCACTGATTTTGGTGTTGCTTCCAGGTATGTTGTCATTAGTACGGTGTGCACATATGAGCTTCAAAGCACGCCATTTGAAAATACACACGGTTCTTTAATTTCACATCAATTATGGCTCTGCTTATTTTTGTCATTTTGTAAGCTAATATGCTTTGGTGACTCTGTTTACAACATATCACCCTTTCAAAGACATGGAATAACTTCAGTTTTAGGACATATGATTGTCATCTGTTACATCTCCTTGTTTCTAAAGCATTGCTTTTTTTAGTTAAAGGATATTCAGGCATGTGTTGTGTAGACATGAACATAATTATTTCATCATCAGAGAACATATGTTTGCTAGAACATATAGTATCGCTTCGTGTTACTCATTCTTAGACACATGCCAGAGATTTTCCTTTTTTTTTCTGCCCCAGCTTATGTCAGATATTTTAAAATACATATTTGTTTTAATATCTCCACATGCTCAATGTTTTATTCCTGAAGTTAACACTAAATTAATTGAGTAACCAGTAGTAGCTGATTTCTGTGCTCTTCTTTTGGATGAAGAGTGCAATTGTGGCATCCTGACATATTTGATAGAAAATACTGACTATGTCCTCAATGGATGAATAAGCTGCAGAGACGTGAAATGACATGTGATAGTTGTCCAGGAATTTATGACAGAATATAAAGTAGATTTCCTTATATCTTTTGTAGTCTGTTTAGGTGTATGTGGGGTTTTTTTGGTTGGTTGGTTGTTTTAGCTAGTGACGTACTTTGATTACATTATGTGAAGTAACTTAAAAGAATGTCCTTTGAAATAAAAAGTTGAGATGACAAAAACCAAAGGAAAGAAATCTTTCTTTAAACATGGAGAGCTTTCTGGCCTACTCTTAATGAGTATTTATTGTCTTAATTAGATTGATTAGTATCTATGTTATGTAAGAGGTCAGACTACATATTCATGACATCTTCCTAGCTTCAAAAATTAAGAGTACAACATGTAGCCATGTTTCTGTTCCTTCCTGTTATTCGGGTTTCTGTTGGGTGATATGGTAATAAGATTATATCAATTTTGAGAAGTTCTTCAATTAAAGGGGAAATTTTCCTTTTGACCACTATGAAAATTCAGTATAGGGTGGGAAGGGGAAAGTAAGCTGAGAAGTGAATACTGGCACTGAATGAAGACATACTTGAAAGACTAGAAATTTTGAAGTACTAGTTCTGTCATGTGTCTGTGTACTAAGTGTATGAGAGTATTTAGACTGGAGACGTATGAATGTATGTAAACCTCCAAAAAATCCGAAGACTAAGAACCAGAGAACTGTTTCCATGGTTCTGTCAGACAGATCAAACCAAATCTAACTGACCTATGTAGACTAAGTGAGCAAAGGGAATTCATGAGACAGTGTTTCTCCCAAAGTCTTATTTAAAATAATTTTTATTAAACATGTAACATGAACCCCATTCCTGATCTGAATTATAATAAAGAAGACTCTTGTTAATGCTATTTATATTCAAATATTTGCAAATAATATTTTATGTTAGTTGACATGCCGGTGGGGTTACTGGTACTGCAAGGCAGCACAGTTGCTTTCTGCACTGGTATCAGTTATGTTGAGGCACTTCCACAAAGAAAATGCACAAGCAAAGAAACTAATAGCTTTCCCAGTGCCTGAAATTGCATGTGCTGTGCTAAGCAAACATTGTAAATTATAAACTAATTTTATCTTCAGAAAAAGGAGGCTTTTATTAAAAAAGGCAAAACATTTATAATAGTTGAGAACACCGTGAATTCATCAATGCCAAAGTTATATGCACAGGTAGTGTACTGAAAAAAATACTTGCTATTACATTCAAGTGAACAAGCATTCTGATTGGAACAAGGCATCAATATTTGTTAGTGCCACTTTCCAGGGAAAGTTATTAAATGCCACCTTGTTCAAAAAGAGAGATGTGTTAAGAAATTAAGAAACAAGCTATAGAAGTATGTGGTTCTGACTCATATAACACTCTCATAAGGTAAACAGCATCTCCTAATACTTCATATAATATAATCACCAATCCTGATGTGGAAGAAAATAAATTATATATATATATTTATTTTTATATATATATATATATTAGTTGGATATTCAAGAAGTTATGTTAGGCAGGTATGAACAGGAGTGGGGGTGGGGGGAAGTGTGTTCAGCAGTTTTAGTGTTTTGAGATCTGAAACCAAGGAGTTCTGATTAAATTATCTTTAAGGTTAATAACATCTAGTAAGAGATCATGTATTTCACTATTTTGGAGAACTTTACAGCAGGCATAAAATACAATATATTTATGCAAACTGCTCATGGAAATTATGATTTTCCTTAACAAATATCCCTTAAAATACAACAAAGATGAGTTGCATGTCTTACACTTATGTTTTGTTATTCCTAATTGCCTGGAACTTTCTCTGAGACTCAATGAAACTGCGGTTTCCTGGGATTTGTGTGATGGTCTAATTACCAAGCAGCATAATGTTTTCTGTAAGCTGTCCGAACTATGGAAACGACAAAGGAGTACTGAAGTTGAGGGGAAGAAAATGAAATAATCGCATCTTTATGAAGGTGTAATAGCAGTTTTCTAACTTTACCAAAACCATAAATCTTTGCTAGTGTGCTCAAGAGGCATCAAGCTCTGAAAATTTGTTGTTGTTCTTATTTTAAAGCAAATGGACAGTGCTTTGTAGTAATTCAACCATCCATTCCAATCACAATGCTTTTTTTTTAAATTTATTTTATACTGAAGAGTACACTGGAATCCAAAGTGTAAAGTACTACCTCTAGTAAAAGTGAAAGAAGAACTAGCTATTTTTATAAAAGCCAAAATAGAGTTAAAAATAGATTTTTACTGCTTTAGGAAGTATCCTTCGATTTGGGAGACCTATTAGAGTTTGGGAAACCCACACATGGTCTGTTTATGGCAATGTATAACTTGCATTATTTGCAAGCCAGTAGTCATTTGCAGGGATAACCCAGCAGAGCACAAGGAAATTGGAAGCTAGAAATAATGAGGATTATGAAGAATCAGTCTGAGAAGGTAGCTCACTGAGTAATCCAGGAAAAAACTCAGACTTTAATGCTGTGTTCACCACAGGGAGATTTTAATTGGCTTTGTATGACAGATATAAAAATCTATTAGGGGTTTCTTTATTTATTTAAAAATTATTTCAAAACGAGTTTCATATACTTTTTTTTTCTGCATTTGAGTTTTACAGAATAAAAATAACATGGACAGTGGAAATCATAACTGGAGTTCAGTCTGCAATAAGAAAAGCTGTATTTTGAAAGCATAATGTCAAACATCAACAGGGTTAGATCAGTTTCTCTGCTAGGTCATTTTCATTTGCCAAGCAACTTTGAGTTTTTGGTTGTTTGTTTGTTTTGTTTGTTTTTGTTTTTTTTTAATAGCTGATAATTTGGGACATGGAAAGATGGAAATAAAGCCCCAACTAGCTGTGCATATATTACTATCCTGAAACTGTTATCATACCTTCAATGGGACATGTACTGCATGTTTTTATAGCCACACAAATTATACTATAATGATGCTAAATTATAAATGTGTAGCCTATGTTCTTTGAATTATTATTTGTCCTTCAAATATTCTGTGAAAGATAGGCAGGTAGGCATCAGGTAAATCTGTATGTACAGTGAAAATATCATAAATACATCAAAGAGATTAATCAGATTTACAGTTCAAGTCAAATCTTGCAGCAGAGTTAATTCAACCATTGAAGATAGATTTGAAAGTAGTTTTTAAGTTAATTGTTTGGTTTTGATAAGCTGGCAAGTACAAGCACAATGGATATGTGGCTCTGGCATTATTGATAGATGGATGATTACAGTAGTACAGTCCGATACCCTGTTGGTATTGTAACTCTATCAGTCACCATAGACGATAGTATTTTTAAGGCACTTTAAGCAGTGGCACGTTCCAAATGTGAATCAAGAACAGGTAAGTGACATTTATCCTGATGTTTCTAAGTATTTGGCTATTAAGCAACGTATTTGCAAATGTCATGGCCAGTGAAAAGAATAATATTATTTAGAAGAACAGCTGCCAATACAGATTGAATCTGCTTCGTGTATAGTCTTTTCTGGTAACAAAGGTGTTTCTTTGAATAAACAAACCTCATTATAATTAGATTAAAATAAATAAATGAGGCTGTTTAGAAAGCTTGAATCTTCCTCCTGGCATCTTGAATGCCATTCTTTTTATTTTGGGGAAGAGCTGCTGCTTTTTTTAATACAGAAGGGTACATCTTACATTTTTCTATATGACCAAACACTGTATGAAAAGGTAGAAGTGAGAAAACATTCTCTTCACACTTAAAAAAACCCAAACCAAAACAGAGTATGCTAAGGGCTGATGCTCTGCTTTAATACTCTCTCAGGGGAAAAAGTAAAGAGAAATGGGGGACAATGCAGTCTTGAAAAAAACATGTCTTCAGGTAGACTTGCAGCTAAAAATTTGCCCAAAGAATTGAAAGACAAAAATTTTTAAAGGACAGATTTCAAGGCACTTGTAATGCTAACCATAATAAATGCTTATTTAATATGTTCATAAGGTATTACCAAGATGGTTGCTAACTTTTTTTGTAATTATTGGAAAGTTAATATTCTGGAATTAAATTACTATCTTCTTGGAAGACAAAGTAAATAATATCAATGTTTTGTTCTGAAGACATTCGCAGTATGATATATTAAATGAACAATAGACAGAAGAGTACTGAAATAGTGAATGGGAGACTAATCCAAAGTAGTCTTGATTAATTTTTATTTATATATTCTATAAATGCCAAGCTTCGTTTAAAAAAGGTTGAGCATTTGTCTGCATGGTGAACTTGAAAATCAGGAAGCTGAAGTGTAAATTTATATCAATCTAACCGCTTCACATTTGCATGACTGCAGCCCTGCCACCATTTCTTTGCTCTGAACTTGAAAAAATACTTTACTATGCCTGCTAAGGTTGCAGTGCCATAAGGACCTGTGTGGGAAGGTCAGAGGAAATTTTTGGCCAAGTGCTATGCACTATGGTGCCAGGGTCATTCCAAAGCAGGAGGAATTTGGACAATTTTCCATTTTTTGACCCAAGAGGTATACATTATGCATTGGTGCCCCAAGTCTTTGGCAGTGTGGGTGTTGCACTGTGTGCCATTTAGTAAATGGATTGCATTGCTTTGAATTTAGTGTACTCTATGAGGATATACAAAGAGGTTAATGTGAGGAAGTCAGTGTTCTGTAAATTAATATCCTACCTCATTGCACAATAATTCTCCTGCATAAACGACCGCTGAATTATAGTGGGCTCAATGTATTTAATACATTTTTTGGCCATAGGATTAATAACAGCATTTAACTCACATTATAACCACAGGCCCTATCTATCTCAAATATTTTTGCCACATATCACACACAGTTGAAAAAAATCTATTCTACCCATTTCTGAGCAATATACTGATCTTCGGATTTTCCTATGGGTGTATATACCTTGCACCTGAAAAAACGGACATCTTGATATTTTTTTTTGCATTTTGTCTGATTGCTTTTCCTCAGTGTGTTAATGGTGATGTCTAGATTTCTGTGTAATTCCTAATACCACTGTGTACACTTAAGATTCATCTCTTTGTTTCAAGCCAAAGGAGTCCCATTTCTTTTTGTCTGTAAAAATCCATATGAAGCAACAGCAGTGCTTCAAGCAGTATCTTGTTCAAGGCCCTAAAAGCTGTAGTTGCCAATACATCTTTACACTGCTTCAGCAAGAGAAACATCACAATTTTGCTTTTTCATTGATGGTAGATGGTTACCAAAGTTCAGTCAGTCTTCTCTTGGATAAAAATTAGACATGTTGGTAACAAGTCATGAACACAATGTGTTCATCATCATGAACGGGGTCAATGAGATTTTGATTTAACAAAGCACTCTAATATAACATAGCATCCTTGTTGAAGAAAATATTTAAATACATAATTGTTTGATTTGCATTAAGACATCGGCATTGCTGAAGCACACTGACTTAATGTGCTTTCCTGAAAGAGGTGAATTTATTAGTATTTGCAGAAGAGCAAAATACTGGAAAAAGAAAATTAGTAAAATTTAATTATTTCATACACATTTACTTATCTTTATAAATTAATGAATTTGGGCTCTCTAGGTTATCCATTGCATATATTTACAAGCATGACTGTATGAGCCAAGTGATTCTTCAACTGCAGCAGAAAAAACCTAGTAAGAATGTTTATTTTCTTAAGAAATAACTTGACAGGTACCCATCTAAACTATTCCAGACAGGCAAAATCTTGCATACTGCACCCTAGATTATGATAATGTTGGTTGCCGCAGCCTTTGGGTGTGGGAGTTTTTAATACTATAAAACGAACAAAAGAATAGCTGATTTTAGTGCAATAGAGCTAAAGATTTTATACCCTTGAATAAATAGTCAGTGGAAAAGTTTGTGCTTTTATCTAGAGACTGTGTATCTCTCTGTTTCCTTCTCCTACCACAGAGTAACTGTGTATTAAAAAAAACAACAACAAAAAACAGAGAAAGAGAATAAGCTGAAGAATATACTTCTGATCCTCGTGTTCTCTCATAGCTAATGTTAATACGCTGTTTCTGCTACTGAAAAACTAATGCCATCCATTTACAAGGCACCATTTTAGATGCAGGACATCAAGTGATAATTTCAGATATTCACAGTAACATTCACATTTGTGATACAGTCTAGTATCTTGTAGTAACATATATATAGCCAAGTAGTGAATTCGATCCACTTGTGTCAGTCTCTGTAGAAATGCACGCCAAGGGGATAATCCATTTTCCAAAGACTTGGGGATTTCAGTACTCAGTCGTACCCAAAGGAGTATGTATATGGGACAGGAAAAATATTTAACGTATTTCCTGTACCTGATTCCCAAAGATTACCTGAGCATTCCTGTCTAAGAGCTTCCTTGCTATTCCACAAATGTAGGAAAAGGGTGATTTCTCTCATGTTTTTCTTCTTATTTACCATATCCCCTTTATGAGATTGATATGTGTTTAATATCAATCCCTTCTAGAGACAATAAATAAAAACTGATACACAATAAAAGTTTATCACCTCATTGTGTTCCTAGTGCACGTTCAGGTGTACTACCATGAGGAGGAGAGCATATCAGCTGATTTTCACAACAGATTAAATCTCCCCCTTTAAGTAACAAATGCCTTTTAAAGTTAAACAAAAGTTAAACTCCTCTAGAAACAAGAAATCTGGAAGCAGAGCCATTCAAAGATTTGAAATACAGATTCCCTTATGTTTTATGACAGCCTTATTCAAAATAAGGTGTTCTGTATATCATTAAAACAAATTACTTATCTTGCAGCTATTTTGAACCTTACAGTTTGTGATTTAGCAGGATCAGTCTGAAAAAATATCTGTGATGTAGGTAAGCAGAGGTTATTTGCTGAGTGAAAAGTTGTTTTTAACAAAGGAATTAAAATTCTACCCTTGCTGTGGAATGCATGGATTGTTGGAAGGCAACTCTTTGAATCAGCATTCAAAATGTTCTAACTTTTACTTGATTTGTGAGGTACTACATGAGTAATTTGGGGAATTTTCAAACAAATTGCCTTTTTTTTATTTTGCACAGTTTTTCTTTTTTTTTTTCTTCTCATGTAATGTGCTCTGTAATAAGTTTGCTTTGCTAGTTCTTGTTTGCATAGCATTATCATCAAGTAATAAATCCTTCTTTGCTATATAAGAAACGATAGAAATCTTTTCTTCTAATAGTTCTCCCAGGAAGAGAAATCTACCGGAATTGATCAGGCCTAAGCAGTGGCTTGTGTGAGAAAAGAAATAAATGAGTTTTCCCTTATTAAAAAGCTATATCATATTAATAATATTTTAATTAGGACAAATACACTCATACTTAATATTCCTTATGTATTTGATAGTCTTGACAGTCCTAGATAGCATGTATCTTTCTCTGAATTCCTATCAAATATCACAGTATTACAGAGTAACTGTGTTGAAATTAATGTAGGTTAGCTTGTGACTAGCATCAAAAAGGATACTCTCTACAGCATTGTCAATAAATTATCTCACCCATCTCAGTACACTTTCTACTTTGCATCTTTCATACAACTTGTTTCTAAAAACAGCATCCAAAGCTCGCTCTTATTTACAAGACCATCTGGATTGTAGATATGTAAAAGAACTCTTAAATTTGTAAGCATGAATTAATTAAAGGAAAAGTTCTGCTTTATTGGGTACATAATGTTTCTTGTTTTTCATTAAATCATGCTTTACAGCAACCATAGATAATACTGATAATTTCATAGGTTGTTTTTCTTTTTTAAAAAAAAAACCCCTTTAAATTATGGTAAATAGGCAACAAAACCTAAATATTAAGGAAGGAGAAAATATTTCAGAACGCTGATCCCTTGTGTGCTTCCATGGCTCATCCCATGCTATTGCTGTCTCATTTCCACATTAGAAGTAATTTAGTGCTTTATAGATGCAAAATTCTTATCATTGATGGGAAATCTAAAAATGTTGATAGACTGGGAGAAGCAGAAGGAGTAGGAAACATGAAACTGGAATAAATAAGGGACATACATATGCTGGTTGGTTTGAGTAGGAGGGTACTAGAGAATGGGACTGGTAGTGAGCAGGTAACTCTAAGGTACTGAATGTCCTGGAGAGATCAGTTTTACTAGTGCTTGGATAAGGAGAGTGAAAAGAATGAGACTAAGAAAACAAGATTAGGAAAAAGAACCAAAGAAGAGAGAGAAGTAGAAGTGTATTAAGGACGTGTTGGCTGCGAAGAACTGAAATGATTGTGCTGGTATGAAAAACTACATGTTAAAGAAAATTTGTCTGAGAGCTGGAAAGAACCTAAGATTCCTGTACCTCACCTTTCCACTCGTCAGGAAATACCTGTGACACTCTCCAGCTAGAATATGCCATTCTTGGTAGGGTTATTCCATGAGAAAGATGACAACCTACTGCTTTTATTGCACGAGATAAAAGTACATCTTTAATGTAACTAGCGGAGTGCTGTCTGGAGCAGCCTTGTTGATGATCTACGTGCATATAGATATGACATGATATAATTAAACTCCTGTTATTCATAGTCTTTAAAACATAGAAAATTATGCACAGGCTTCTCCTTCCCTGTTGTTTGTTCAATGTCAAATTAGCTCCCTTGTCCATATACATGCGCATTATGATACTGTCTGTAATTAAAGAAGCATGTACTGTGGTTTCCACCAAATCGTCTACTGTGGTGCTTTGCAGATAAATCAGGGCTGGGAACATGCCTTGGATTTAAATCAAGAATGGTGAAGAAAACTGTCATCTGTGGGACAATAAAGTTAATGGAGAGGTTGGAAGTATAGCAAATGAAGCAAGGATTTGCAAAATTAAATGTGGCCTTGTGGTAAAATGTGGTGAGTTGGATTTTGGCCACTTATTGAAAAGGCTAGCTTGTGACAGGATGCCAAGCTTAGCCTTTTATGTTAAACGTAGATACTGAGACTTTTAAAGCCAGGTTGCACAACAGACTGGATTCCAAGTGAAAAATCTAAATTTCTTCAGATTTCTTCTTTATCATCTTTATCACTATGTGCTACCAAACCCAGAGTTTTCACAGCCACTAATTCTGTGGTCTTCCTTTTCTGCATACTCACTTTGTAATCCTCCAGATCCATTCTGGACTTGTAGCTGTAGTTGCAATAAAAGAATAGGTGTACTTCAAACATAGTTCTGTCTTAATAAAATTAGGTCTGATTGTAATGTGGTTACGTATTTCAAATTATTTATAGCTTTTATTTTAATCTTTCTGTGCATCCATCTGTCATACAGGAAAATAAAAATAAATTAAAATGTATAACACACTAAGGGTAAAGCAAGGAAATCAGTTAAAAACCCTTAAGGAAATCAATTATTCTTTCTTCAGTTCCATGTTTGTATAGTGTAAGGTCAAAAATGTGTGAGGTCACAAATGAGACTAAAACCCAAAAATAGCAAACCCAGAATCATGATTCATCTCATAGGGTCATAGGATAATTCAGCTTGGAAGGGTCCACTGATTTACTGGTAAAATGCTGAAGTGTTTCCTTATAGCCAGTCTGAATCTCTTTTGTTTCAACTTGTGCCTGTTATCTGTTGTCATCCTACCATGTATTACTGTGAAGAGGCTGGGCTAATGTTTTGTTGTTGAGGTTTTTTTTTCTCTGTTTCTGTTTACTGAGCTTCATTTACGTGGTAGAAGATTAGACCTAATTTCTAGGCACAGAACTATATGAAGCAAATTTTGCCAGGGCTTTGACACTCTAAGAGGCATGGGAAGAACCTGGAGCAGAATCTTGGAATATTTTAATTGTACTCATAGTAGTTTCAATTACTTTGTCCAAAGATGAATAACTGCATTTTACATTAATATATTCTAAAGGGATGAGAAAGAATCCCAGCTCTTGAGTAGAGGGACAGGTGTGAATCTTAAATACGAACAACAGATGTCCTTTTCTTATGATCTTGTGACCTGCCTCCCCATGCATTCCCATGTGTGCAGCCCTAGTTCTTGTACAGTTAATTTTAGTGCTTAGACAGTAGCTTGCCCAGCTGCATTGTGCAGAAGAGCAAGGGGTTTGGTTTTTTTCTATTTGCAGGTGAATCATTGTAATTGCTTGAACAACCTGATTTTGTTGTTGTTGTTGTTGTTGTTGAAAAATATTTTCTGCTAAGGTCTTTTTTGCCCAGAATGTTATTGACTAAATTTCTGAAATAGCCAAAGTTGATGAAATGCAGCAATTGTTGGAATGCTGCACGAAACAGTGAAGACTAATAGCTGTTTCTCTTGAAAAAAGTTAATGGGGATGTCAGTTCATTGTATAGGTTCAATAGCTTTGAAATCTTACACTGTGAGTGTTCGTAATGAGAAGTCATTTTTAGTAAAACAATAAAGTTGTTTGCTCATTTGAGGGGGGAGACTTGGCCCTCTTGCCTCAGTCTAGAATTTTACCTTTTCAGTCAGATCAATTTGTTACAACATAGATTTTCAATAATGCAGGAGTGCTTTTGCAGAATTAGTGTTGTCTGCAGTTTTTTCTCATTGTGCCTTGCATGATGTGTGTGGGTTTTTTGTTTGTTTGGTTGGTTGGGTTTTTTTATATCTGGGGGAACGAGACTTTTTTCCCTTTTGTTCTGCTTGCTTTGCTTCCCTACTGTTTTCTGCAGTTGCTTGAGGTTTTTTGAGGACAGAGGATCTCATTCAGAGTCCTCTGAGGTCAGGAAGAGAGCCCTTTCATTTCAAGATGTATTGCATCTGGCCCCAAAAATTTTACTTTAAGTTGACATGTTAAAAAAAAAAATAAAAATCTGGAATGTTGAGTCAGTTACAGGCTTGAAGACTTTATAATACAAATTGCCAACAAAAAAGAGAAGGGAAGAAAGTATTATACTGTCTACAATTTGTAGATTGAGGCCTTGGAGAAAAGTAATCTCTTTAAAATAAAATAAACTATATCCAGCCTAGTTTTGGAAGCTTTGGCTGAATTTGAGCTTAGATTTGCCTAACCAAGTGACATAAGCCTGTTGTTTCCCTGTTGGTCTTACGTTGTGTCTCACTCACACGGGCAGCATCTGTGTGTCACTTCAACAGCAGAGAAGCTGGATTTATATGCCCTACCATCCTTGACAATTGGTTCATATACCACGTATGGCATCCCTTCCCCTGCGTTCCGCTGTGCAATGTTACAGCATGGTCTTGTGCACCTGGGGAATCCACCTCTCTGACCCCCTCAATGTCCACCTTGCGCTCAGTGTGTGTGCGCTTGCCAAGTCAGGGTCAGGAATGAGGAAAACTACATGAGGAAGTTCTAGTTTTTTCTCTATCTGTGCTGATTTTGAATAAGTACACTTTTTTTCCTTTTTTTTTTTTTTTTTAGCTTCATTGTATCCTTAACATCTCCAGGGTACTGGACGTGCCACGTAGCTTTTCTTCATTTTATTCTGTCCTGTATTGTCCAGGTAGATAATCTTCTTGGTGTCAACTAGGGGAGCATGACTTGGACACAAACCCAGGAGTAAGCCAATGTTAATCCAGGCACAACTGTGGGGAATAGGTTGTTGGTCTTTTGCTGTAGGTCTGCCTTTCAAGCTAGTCCTACAAGTGATTACATGTACCTGCTGAAGCAGGAAAAAGAAGTTGTGCTTGGGTCTGCATCGCATAGTAGCCTCTAGCTGTCTTTGGTTACTTTATGTCTCTGAGAAGCTCTCTCCCAGGTCTTACATTAAGATTGTTTAAGTCTTCTAGGTGAAACATGGGTCTTCCAATATAAGGCTAGCATATTAAAGAAATAATGCAAAATAATTTTTAGGATGCTCTTGAAACAAAGACAAAAGATGAACAGGATAACTCAATGTTCAAACGATCAATACTCAGTTATGTCCTGAACTTTATCAGAAAACAAATTATTTATTTTCTGTTTGGTGACTTTACTCCTTTTTTCCCTTAAATTTTAAACTGCTGTAGTTGGAATGGCTGAAATTTCCTTTCTGTTTCTTCCTTTGGTCTAATAACCATCCAAAACCTGACTGGAGAAGTGGAAATGATCTCTTTGGCCAAGCCTCTGCCCACCTCTAAAGACAGCAAGAGGCACAGTAGGTGATGATATGGGAAAGGAAGCTCACTATGCTTAACTTTTCAGCTACATTTTGCCAGAGAAGGATCTTATGGAAGTGGAGTAAATTAGAGGTTTCTCTGTGACTTCTAATTAATGCTGGAATTGAGCAGTAGAGGATCAAGTGGCCAGAATTTGATTTCTGCTCTGTCTAACCAGAGTTCGGACACAAATAATAACATAGGTCTATGCTTGATTCTCACAAACACCAACAACCCACAAAGGCCTGTTCTGGAAGAAATTTGTTTTTCTTTGTTTTCAAAATCTCAACTGCTTTCCAATTAAGTGATATGGAATATATTTCATGTATTTTTATTCTCTCTTCCTGTTATATAACTTAAAAACTAATTTTCAGCTCAGAATGGGTTTTAATACAATGGGTTGGAAAAGCTTGTCTTATAAATCTCTCTGGTGGAACAAATAATTTATTGCTGCTAGAGCTTTCTGTATAGTTGTCTATTTAAAACCAAAAACTAATGTGGAACCAAGCGAGCTGGTACTAAAGGAACAGAAGCATACAGGATTTGCTTTTTCCATCTTTAAATTGATGGTAGACTATGTTGATACTAAAAATAATAAGGGGCCTTTTTAGAACACAAATACTTAAAAAGTTGGTATAATAATAAATAGGGAGGAATGGTACTCTTGTGATTAGCTTTAGGGGACAGGAATTGGACCTGAATGAAAATGTGTTGGTGTAAGAAATGGAAAAGGAAAAGTAGCTTGTTTTCACTCAGCTTTGTTGGCTCCACGTTGAGAAGAATAAACTAGCTGTCTTGTAAATATGCACAGGATGCAAAATAGTTCCTGTACAAAGCTGTGTTTTGCAGAGCATAACTCCGCAAATAGCCTTTTGCATTCTGAAGGAGGTAGGATGGACTTCTGGTTCTGAAAGTAGATTGCACTGGGAAATCATTATAAAATGACTGCAGAAGACCTGGAATTTACCCTTCATTTGGGTAATCTGAAGATACTAGATGCCTGAAGTGATAGTTCTCATGCCTATCCCTGAAGGTTCTTGACTTAATAACATCAAAGGAGTAGAAGTCACCGTATCTGCAGTAACTTTTGATGGATTCATTTACCTCTTCAGCATTATTTTAGGGGTAAGGACTCATGCTCTAGCCCCCAGTCTGAACTTAGGCATTCTTAAAATTGTTAGCCAGTGCTAAGATTATCAGACGTTCCACATAACAAAATTCCCATATTATGCAGTCAAATCCAAGGCCCTACATGAAAAGGAAATTCAGTGTGACTTTTCCTATATCTTCTTGTGACTGTCTTCTCTCCCAGCTCGGGGTGCTGGAAAACGGCTGCTAAAACACATAGAGATAAATGGTATTTGTTCGGAGGCTCCACTGCACGGCTGCCATGTGGTTGAGCTGCGTGTGCTTGAGTGATGCTCTCCCTCCGTTTGTCATGCTGGGATGTCCTCTGCAAGTGTTGTTTGTCTTTCTGGACTTATAGGGGCTCCTAGTAAGCAGTGTATGTATGGTCACGGGTTTTACCTTCTTCTGGTATGACTGAACCAATGCTAAGAAGCTTTTTCCTTCTCTCTGCTCTTTATTGATGAAGGACAAGATGTAATTGTTTTCTTACATAGCTTGCAGTGAGCTAAATAGAGTGACGCAGGAAGTACAAATTTATTCTGGAAAGCAGACTGTGAGTGTTCTGCATTATATAGATATAATAATTGGTGGCTGCAAGTTCTCTCATAGACTTTTGGGTTTGGGTTTTGCTTTTTTTTCCCTTTTCTGTCTTCTATTTCTTTCTTTGACCTCTTTGTCAGTATTCTCCACCCCTTCTCTCTTTGTCTCTGCTAACTGGGAAGAGGCTTGTTGAACATTGCATAAAACCAAAACTATTGATTTAAGAACAATTATCAGTGACATCTATAGCAGCATAGATTTAAACACTGTGCTTGCATAAATTTTTTTCATGAAAATTTATTTTTAATTAAAATAGTAGGAAAATTTATCATCTATTCCTGTGAAACTCGAACTATCTTTGAGAAGGTGACAAGGGAATAGGATGCTGGAATTGGAAGATTTCTCAGTGTCTTGTAGAAAAGTTGCACCTAACATGTCTCATTTCACTATTTTTGTGAAGTTCTTCCATAATTAACTCTGTCCATCTGCTTCTTTTATTGCACTGCAGCTTGTGGCAGAAATTACTGAATTCAAATATAGCAAAATCATTAACTCCCAATATTTTGAACGTGCAATTGCCCTTTCCTGTAACATCTCTGTCAGACTGGTGCTATGTTATATTTTGGGAGAAAGAAGACAAATTCCCGGATGGACCTGCCTCGCTCCAGTAGACTATATTCAGTCTCTTAAACTGAACATGACCCTCTACTCTTTTTGTGTGGTGGGGTTATGTCATGTATGTGCAGGGTCAGCTTTTAGATTTCCCTTCAAAGAATGTTTCTTGACTGGAACAGCTGGCAAACATACAAGCTCTTTAGCAGCCATTTAAAAGCAGAAAGGACTCTAAAGCTGATAAAATGTAGCCTGTTTCTTTCGAATTCTTCCTCCTCTATGTTTCATAGGAATGAGTCTCACACCACCTAACTGGATAGTTATGTCAGACGGCATGAGTTAGAGGTCACCTCTTCCTGTAAGTCATCCATTGAAGGCTTACAAAGGGATGCTGGCAGCATCTTTTTCTTTCTTCTTTATTGCTGAAAATGTCTGAAATGGATCACCACAAAGCTACCTAGTATATTAAGGGAGGGACAGTTCCAAACCAATCACCAAGTGCTGATTCTGGAGTTCCATAGCTTTTCTTAAGATATGTTTGTGATCCCTGTTCAAACTTTACTGTTGAAAGGAGGTGGGGGAATAAATTGCTGTAAATGTCTGTAATTTACTACTGCAGTTTGTGGAAATTTTTTTAAAATTTTTTTTGTTTTATATTTTTTTTATCAGAGTACTTCCCTATACCTTGGTCATCTGCAACCCCCAGTGCCAAGCGGGGTACTTAGTTCTAGGATGTGGGTTCAAAATGTTGAATAAAATAACTTTATTCAGATGCTTCTGTCTGAAGTATGCTTTTCTTAAACATTAGTTTACAACAGGCATACCTTAGTCTACACGTACATTTCTTCCATCAGGGTGTGAAGTGAGCAGTAGTTCTGCTTTGGGGCATTTTTCCTGCTAGGAGATGTAATTCCAAAGCAGAGAGCTTGGCTTCTTTTGAGCACTGACAAAGCACAGATTGTTATTCTAGTAAAGTAATGGTTTCCTTGAGTTTTATACATAATCCGAGACTGGCTTTATCAGGCATTTATGTTGTGTCACCACAGTCCTGAGAACCTTAAAACGTGAAGGACTGCTCAGCATCTGAAGGACTCTTATCCTATGGCTGGTGCTAGGATATGTTAGCATGGGAAATCCTGAGCAGAGGCCGGTGAAACATAAGGGCACTTTCGTTATTTGTTCTGGTTTGTAGGCAAGCCAGGAGCAGTACTGTAATGGTTCTTCATCTATTTTTGTATATGAGGCATTTGTTGGAGCGAAATGCTATTAGAAAGCTCAATTGCTTTGGCTGAAGTTAACTTTTACATCTTTGTGCAAAACAACCTATTGAGGAAGAACATCTCCCCACTTCTTTTTTGATGGTAAGTGCCCAAACCCCATGTCTGTTTTTAGGAAAATCAGGAAGTTTTGTCTTGCAGCCTTAACAAACAAATATTTGTCTTTTTAGGAAACAGTTTTCCTTTGTGTTCAAGGGGAAAGAAACTAATGGTGTGTACAAAGAGTAGAGTTCTTGTTTGGAAAGAGCCTAAAGCCCTTTAACTCTGGTGCTTCAGTTCAGAAAAGTTTACTTCAGCGTTTCCATGGAAGTGATAGTATTCATCGAAGACTTTCACACAAACAATATCAGACTTACTGAAACTGTAGATGGTGATACTCTCCGCAACCCTTCCTCTCACTGGGCACAACCCTGCCAGATGCTCAGCAACACTTGAAAGAATCTGGTCTGCTACTGACCTTAGTCAGAGTTGGAGATGGGCAGTATGTTACAGGGCAGGACGTGCAGTCACCCAAGTTGTGAATTCAGCCCATGTGGCTATAGGAAAATGCATACCAATGATGCTTCAACCAAGGGGGGTGTGCATGTGAATTGCTCTTCTGAAAGGAGTGTTAGCTGTGTTTTTCTTAGGAAACTTGTCTGTCTGCTTTGATAATTATTGCCACTGTGGAAACAAAACTTTAGGATGCCTTTTCTATCAAGAATCACTGATGTTTAAAAATATGTGGCTTTTAACTGAGAATAAAGCTTCTGTATGCGGGTAAAGATTCATAAAATACTCTATGATTGTGAGCCATGGCAGTTTTACAGATCATTTAAACTGAGAAGAATGTTTAACTGCATGCAGATTTCTGATTGAGTTGCTAGGGGAAAAATGCTGCTTTTTTTTTTCTTTTTTTTTTTTCTTTTTTTTTTTTTTAAGACCAGTCTGCAGGCATAGCCTGCCTGCCACTTTGACACAGGAACTGAAAACTAGGAAGCCTGAATTCAGATCCCACTCTCATGGTCATTCCAGCTGTGGCCCTGGCAAGTCACTTCAATTCATGTTTGTAAAATACCTCTCTTAACTCACAGTAATATCATGTGGCATGGGTTGGGGTTTTTTTTCCTCAAATTAGAAAAAGATTAAACTCCTCTCTCTGTTTTGAAAAAAACCCATCTTCCTTGAAACTCCTAAACATTTTGAACCCGAAGAGAGTGCTGTAATTGCTAATTACTGTTGTATGTTAGTAGTGCTAATGAACATGCTTCTTAAGCCTATTACTGCTACTCAGAAGAGCTCCAGGCCAGTAATAGTATAGCTAAGAATATAAGTAGACTACTTATGTGTTTATACAGCAAAGGTACTTTTGAAATATAACTGCAACATACTAACGTTTCACATTATATGCAGCAGCATAGGAAACTTAATCAAAACAGCAAAATGTCAACAGAACAGCTTACAAGCTTTAAGGTATTCATCCATTTCAAGCATGAAGAGTTTTCAACAGCAGTATTCTCTCACACAAAGATTTATTCCCTCTGAAGATTTTTTCATGGCTCATAGAGAGTGATGGATGAACTTAATTTTTAGTTTAATCTCTTTCTTTTCAGTTCAGTAATTTCTTTGATGCTAGCAAAAAATTAGTGAGAATATGGAACCGCTCACCAGTCATTAGTGATTGTATATGTTACAGACTGCACATAGACCACAACAGGTTACCTGTGACTTTTTGGTGAGTGGGAAGAAAGTCTTTCTTTCAAGAATTTTTTAAGCAGCATTTTAATACTTATTGCATATAATGTTGGACTATAATATTCCATTTTTCCAAGTAAACCTGTTTCAAGGATAACTTTAAACTTTTCCCAGCTATTATAAACAGTTTACTGCACCAGTACATTGTGCTAATATACAAAAGATTTCTTCTCTGACTTGCTGAGAGTTTGTGTCTATAAGGACAGCAGAACTGGGCCCTGCTGTGGTCTTGAGTGATACCTGATTCCCTATTCCATAGGCTGAATGCTGTGAAGGGAATTATAAACACTCCATGTTATTGCCTGTGATTAAAATATGCTGAGACAATAATTGCATGTTTCTACTTTTTTAAAAAAGTAACAAAAAATGAAACATATCAGAAAGATAATTTAATTATGTGCATAAACTTTTTTGTTGGGTTTTTATGTTCTAAAAACTGTGTATTATTCCATCTTTGCTTGGCACATTGCTCTTTCATTATGTTAACATACTGAAGTTTTTGGAACAGCAGAAAACTTTGCCTTCTCACTCAAGTCGTGTTTTTATATAGCCCAGTGGACAATATTGTGTAGGCTTAGGGCCATGCTAGATGTTCTATTCAGCATTTTCCAACCTGCATCTACAGCTGCCTTTATATTGGCTCAAGAACTAAATGCTCAACCACCATGCTCCTTTAATACATTTGAAAAATGTTTTTGACATCAAGACTTGCAATCAGTGGAGTTCAGTGTATTTAGAACTTTTGAGTTTTTCTTTTTGAAGGAATCGGCTACTTCAATTAGTTTTCTTATCACAGTAGAGAAAAACAATGTAGAAAAAGAGAGAACAGATACATGTTGCCCAGAGAGGCTGTGGATGCCCCATCCCTGGCAGTGTTCAAGGCCAGGTTGGATGGGGCTTTGAGCAACGTGGTCTAGTGCAAGGTGTCCCTGCCCATGGCAGGGGGGTTGGAACTAGGTGGTCTTTAAGGTCTCTTCCAACCCAAACCATTCTATGACTCTACTTGTATGAGATTATTTTTATTCTTTTGAAGACCCACATTGAAAAATTGCCCCTCTAAAGGCAAATTGAATAAAGCAAAGCAGGAAGTTATGTTTGGGCAAAGATGGTGAAATGGCAGACTTGGTTCTGACTGTAGAACAGGTCACTGCTTCCTTCAGACCATGCATAAGGAGACTGTGGTAAAGTCATCCACTGGACCTTGCCAAAAACTGAGCAGATCTTCCCTACAGTCTACAAACTCACATGTGTGATTATAGTTGACACCACTGTCCAGCTTACGTCCCTAAACTTTTATCCTTAGGACAGCTTTCTGGCAAGGGAGAAAAATGTATAATATTTGGGGAAAAAACCCCATGTAGGCACTGGAATTTTCTCGTTCAGTCTGGGAAATGAGTTATCCTATGATTTCCCTCAGCAGGAGTATCCATTTGTTGGACAAGATTGCTGCTATATAAAAGTTAGGAGGAATATCAAAACATTTTATAAAGATGATGATGATGATGATGACGTAGTTACTGGGTTATGCTTGCACATCGTAAAGGAGCCCACAGGAACAGTTCTTCATTTCCTCTAGGTTTGTGTTACTTAGGGAAAGATACAGGAAACTTATAATATTTAAGTCCAAGAAGAGCACTGAGCTAGATCTATACCAATAAAATCCATAGAAACATTATAAATAACATGCATTTGTAACAGCAGAAATACACAGGGCTTTTAAAGTCTTACAAAAGAGATATGATACAGCTGCTGCAACACCTGTGGTTCTGTTTATTTTTTCCTAAATATGGCTAAAGCATCAAGTTTAAAATATATCTTAAAAGAATACTTTTCTTTCTTACCTTCCTGTTTTGTTGTTGTTGTGTTTGGGTTTTTTTTCCCCTCTCCAACTCAGTTCTTTGCAGTGAGAATCTGCTCTGTGTGGTAAAATCACAGTCCAGGGCCTCACATGAAAAGCAAATAGAGTGTGACTTTTCCTATATTTTCTTGTAACTGTCTTCTCTCCCAGCTCGGGGTGCTGGAAAACGGCTGCTAAAACACATAGAGATAAATGGTATTTGTTCGGAGGCTCCACTGCACGGCTGCCATGTGGTTGAGCTGCGTGTGCTTGAGTGATGCTCTCCCTCCGTTTGTCATGCTGGGATGTCCTCTGCAAGTGTTGTTTGCCTTTCTGGACTTAAGGGGCTCCTAATAAGCAGTGTGTGCAGGTTCTCTTAAATCCTGAAGACACTCCCTTGAGCAGCCAGTTTGGGTCGTCACCTGTGTCCCAATCTTTTCTGTCCCTGTGCCAAGCCCGCTTAGCTCAGCACGGCTCTGTATGATTCAAAGAACTAAGTGAAACTTCTAGCTGATTTGAAATCGGTAAGGTGGAAAAGCACATGGCAAAGCTGCATTGTAGCATAGTCCCTATGCTGATAGATACCTGGTTTATGAGAAAAGTCTGAATTTGAGATTCGCAGACTGGAGCCAAGACACCAACCGCTTGAGCCGGCTTTTTTTCTTCTTTTTGTGCCCAGAAGACAGTGCTCCCTGAAAAGGTGCAAGTAATGAGTGAATGATAGGAATTTTTATACTAATTTCATAGGTGCCCGAACTAGGGCAAGGAGTTATTGTGTAATATGTGAAGTATGCTAAATTAATAACCAGTTCAAATATTGAAAGAGCCTGTACTCTTACTTAGTTATAACAGATGCCAAATGTTCTACATATTGCTGGATGATTTCTGGTCTTACTGGAAGTAATGACAGTGTGTTACATGCAGGGGTACTTCAGTTAAACTAGACTGATATCAGCAGGTGTTTTTTCTGTGTATTTTGGAACACAACTAGAATTTTTAGTACAGCTTTAAAGGCTTAAAAGGAGGCTGCTAATAAAGATAAACTCTTCTTAATAAGCCACGTTTTGGGGTCCATGTCTGAATTAAAGTTGAGTCTTATTTAGCATTTTCCAAGCTAAAGCTATGTTTATGCTTTGAGTTTATGTAGAAATCTAGAAAAAAAAAAAGGTATGTTTTCTCATCCTCTGTGTAGGGGGTACACAAGAATACAAAGAGTACTTATCAAGAATTGCTGTGCCAAACTATCATAATATTTAACACAAATAACCAGAAAGGCCCATGCAGCCATTAGGTTTAATACAGAAAAATAAAAATAGTCTCAAGTACTTTACAGGTAAAATAAAATTTTATTTTTATTTTCTCCCTCTCTCCTTTTGCTGTCCTATTTCTGAGTTGTCTCACTTGTTCTAAACAGCACAGGCAGAGAGAGGCAGTTTGGACAAATGTGTAGACTCTAATCTGTCATCAGTGAAAATGTTGAATGACATTTGTCTCACTGTGTTATATAATTTGTTTTGCTGAATTCAGAGGACTAAACTGTGATGCTCCTGAGTGACAGAACACCCCCTGAGTCTAGCGGGAATCCCGATTTGCCTCAGAGTGTCCTTAAGAGGTCCCTCAAATTGTGTATCATTCGGGAATCAGCTGGTTTGCTTGTTTGGAATTCTTATTTAGCTGAGTCACATTAAAAGCTTCAAATGATGTCCATTCCTAAACATGATGATGCACACCTGCAGGTACTGAAAATAGAAGTTACTCTAATTTTCTAATTATTCTTACTACTGAATTATTCTTCTAACTATTAAACTATTTATTGAATTATTCCAACCGCTGAATTCTAATTATTGAATTATTCAAACTATAACTATTTTAGTTGTTCTAATAAAATCAAATACATGAAATGACAGGTCTGTCCTAGGTATAATATAATGTTATTTTTAGTAACGTCTTGGATTATAGCTCAAAATGAACACAATAAATTGGAGAAATGGCTTGATATTGAGATGAAATTCTGAAAAGACTACTGAGAAATGCTGCACTTAGGAAGCCAAATAGATACTGATAATAGGCTAGACACCAATTTAGACATTACACTAGATCACAGAGTCGATTTACCCTAGATTACTTACCACAGTATGAGTTGAGGATATGCTATAATTGCAAAGAAATGTAGGTAGCATTCTGGTATGTAGTCACAGAAGTTGGAGGATGAAAGTAATTTTTCCTCTTGTGCTGTATGCCAGTGGGACCTTATCTGCATGACGGCATTCGCTCCTGAACACCTTACTATAAGAAAGGTGTAAACATGTAAAAAGATTTTAAATTGTAATAGGAATTATGAGAACTTTAGGAGACCTGATCTTTGAAGAAAGATTGAAAGAAAATAATATATATTTGATATGAAAAATGATGACATGTTTGTGCTGCTCATGCAAAGTTCTCTGAGCTTTGAAGGAGCTGGAAAGAAGTTGGAGGATTATGGTAGGTATGTCTGCATGTCTGAGGTGATAGCAGGAGATGGGCTGTATAATTATTCCTTTTTTACTCTCTTCAGGTTTGTCCTGGTTTCAGCTGGGATGGAGTTAACTGTCTTCCTAGTAGCTGGTACAGTGCTATGTTTTGTGTTCAGTATGTGAAGAATGTTGATAACACTGATGTTTTCAGTTGTTGCTCAGTAGTGTTTAGACTATAGTCAAGGATTTTTCAGCTTCTCATGCCCAGCCAGGGCACCTGACCCAAACTGGCCAACGGTGTATTCCATACCATGTGACGTCCCATCTAGTTTAGGAACTGGGAAGGGGGGGGCAGGGATTCGCCGCTCGGGGACTGGCTGGGTGTCGGTCGGCGGGTGGTGAGCAATTGCCCTGCGCATCATTTGTACATTTCAATCCTTTTATTACTACTGCTGTCATTTTATTAGTGTTATCATTATCATTATTAGTTTCTTCTTTTCTGTTCTATTAAACCATTCTTATCTCAACCCAGGAGTTTTACTTCTTTTCCTGATTTTCTCCCCCATCCCACTGGGTGGGGGGGGAGGGAGTGAGCGGCTGCGTGGTGCTTAGTTGCTGGCTGGGGTTAAACCACGACAAGGTTGAATTTCTAGTTGTGTATTTCCTAGAACCAACTTCTGGTGCCTCTTTCTTAACACATACAGCAAAATATAGAAAGTGGATTGTCTTACATCTGAGCCTCATCAAAGTGCATAGCCTTGTTGCTGCACCCAGACCTTTTCTATCTGGCAGTACTCTATCAGGGAAGATGGTTGTACACATCCTCTTCTGCTGTCTTTGCTGTTTTAAATTGCCCTTGCATACCTGTCCTCTGTTTGTCCTGTCACTTTATCTTTCTGTGAACGTATGTATGTAGGTTAGGCATATCAATGAAAAAAGACTCTTCATAACTGTAATGGAAGTGATCACCTGAGAAAATTTAATTGACTTTCAGATCTGAACATCCTTTAAACACTGAATCTTTAAATCATTTTCCCATCTTCTCATAGTATTTATTGGAAAATCAGGAGACAATCTAATGCTCATTGACACCAGCCTTTTAAGATGTTATTTTCATCCACAAGAACATTTCATTTTTTTAATCTTATGATCCAATATACTCTAAAAAGGGATAACACTTCTTTGACCGTAGTATTCAAGGACAACAAGGAATGGTTCAGGTTGCATTTCCCAGAGCAGATAAACCGTTGAAGCAGAAATGTTCCATTATTTGCAAAAATTTTACTTTCACTTAAGAGATATGCTGCTGATTTTGTCAGATGTGTGGATCAAAGAAAGCCAGCATAAGCTTTTTGAATTTGTGTGGATCTGAGAGCTTTATTATCACCAGGGGTTCACTCAGCATGCACACTGCGGGGGAAGTATTTCTCACAGAGCCTACTGCTAGAGTATTACAGCTTGGCCCAACACTGTGAGCTAGCAACGTGGGCATTTTTTCCTCTTTTTTTTTCTTTTTTTTTCTCACTTTTTCTACCACCACCACCCCCTACCCCCCCCTTCCTGTTTCCTCTTATTCTAGGTTGAACTTCTAGTTAGGTAATGAGCTGGAATTACCTTTTGATCCTTCCCTCTCAGAAGACATGACAATAGGCTGGGAAGCGCAAATTCATTTCTCATCATGGTGAATGCTGTAATTAGCAAAAAGTCTCTGGAATTTGAAAAGGTGAGAAAAGGTCTCATTCAGCAAACAGATTATTGTTCATGAGAAAAGGAAACAAAACAGAGAATTAAAACTAAAATCAGTGGTATCTTAGGAAGCAGGACATTTTCTAAGGCCTTAGCATTTGATAATTACACTGACGTTATGATTTTTCCATTATAAGGGGTCACTAGGAAGGCTGATGTAAGAGAACTAATAGAGGGTAAAGAAGTAGAAACCCTTTAGCAATTGCTTTATATGGATTTATGTAACAAATCTCATTTCAGATTAAGTAATTGTTTCTCAGCTCATAGTTTTCAACTACACCAGTAGATAAGGATTTTTCTTCAGCTTCATTAAAACCATATGTCTGCCAAATTACCAATTACAATGCTATTTAGCTGACGATATCTTGCATTTAGAGTGACATTCCTTTTATGAGGTCTTGTGTATGAAATATGTATTTTGTAATATAACAGGCTACCACTAGTGATTGCCCCTTTTCATCTGTCTCGGTTCATCCTTTGTACTTGCCACCAAAGTAGATAGCCTGAGGAAATAAAAGCAAAATATATTTACATATATAGCCTAGGTTAACTTGAAGCTGAATATAAAATGCCAATTGCTCTTATGTGAGGTGGCATATAGAAACAGCTGCATAGGTTGGTAATATTGATGGTGCTGCACTTGCTGCTGTCTTTCACCTCTGACACTCTCCCTACAGATCCCGCACTGGAAATGTTTGTGGGACTTCTTCCTAATGCAATGAAAGGAAAAATCCTTCAATAAATCTACGCTGTTAATGAAAGCACATAACAATTAGATAATTTTAAATGAAGTGCACTAGTTAGTGCTCACAGAATCCCTTGCATTGGCAGAACTTTCTACCTGGTAACTATTACCTGATGGGTGAATGCTAACATTTGGGTATGTTACCCCAAGCGTTCTTCCTTTCATCTGCAGCTTGCATGTTTGAAAGATCTGCTAGCTAATCTGAAAAATGGACACCTAATTTAGTATCACTGCAAGAACAGTCTTGGTTCTGTGGTATGAAAATAATAAATTGCTATGTACTTTAATAGGACATTATTTGGTATCTTCGTATAAGTTGAAAAAAAAGTCATTATTCAAGATCGTATGTAAGTGGTAAATGCTTTTTGTAAATTGAAGCAACTTTTAGATGCATCCACACTTCGCATCTTTTTTTTTTTTTTTTTCCCCAAGTTTATTTTTCGAGCTGGTATTAGTGTGTTATGGTGGGTATGTATGTGTACGAAAATACTGACAACTGCAGTGAAGAAGAGAAGATATTTCTGTTTACAGGCACTTAAATTTATTCATTTTCTCTCTCCGTCTTTTTATTGTGCTGGTTTTGGATCTACATGTGATCAGAACAGCACTGTCTTATAAAAATATATGACAGAAAAGGTGTGTCTGGTAAATAGGGGCTAACTAAAGGCACTATTAAGATATATATCTTAAGAATTTATTTTTCGCTAAGCAGTCTTTGTTTCCCCACCCCCACTAATAGGTTTATACAAGTCAGTTTAGCTAACTTGAGTAGAAAGCTAGGCATAGGCAGACTTCGAGTGAATGCAGAGTAAAATGGCAAGCTAGAAATTCATTATATAGTTTTGGGTTATTAGATTCAAGCTCAGTGGCTTTTATAGATTTATGGGTGTCACTGTAGACTTACAGGCTGGAAAGATGATAACAAGGTCCAGCAATCTGATGTTCTGTTGAAGCTTCAATATCTTAAAGGGATTAGCTGTGAGATCTGATTTGAACTAATGGAATAAGTTAGATACAGAATTTCTGCTTATCATTCTGGGTTATTTTATGAAGTGAAGTGCTACTTGTACAAAAGATATCTGATCTGGATAAAGTACATTGCACACCTCATGTATCCAGTGTTGACATACATGTACATATATATATATTTTATTTTTTGAAATATACTATTTGTACAGAATCTGACACAGAACAGGACCCAGAATGACTGCCCTGATAATAGTAATCATAAAGCCTATTATGTTATTGCTGTCTTTTTCTTTGAGATGATCCTTAGTTTTGATATATGTTTGTATAGGAAAAATATGTTTTTATTTTTGGAGGGTGCAGCACAGTCCAGTAAGATTGCTTCCGTGTCTCCCCAAAGTGCTAAATATCTTTTCTGATTTTATTAAAACCTATAAAGAATGTTGTATAATAACACTAAATCCCATGACAGCAGATGCTATCATTTATTAGTTAATGATTTCTTATTGATTTCCTAGGGTGACAGGTTTTTTAAAAGGCTGTTCCTAATCTCATTTCTGTCTGTCATCCTTTGTGACTTGTGTTGACAGTTCCTTTTAAAGAATAAAACAGATTCTTTTTGAAATCTGTTCTTTTATACTAAATTCCTCTGCCAGAGGCCTGTCACTCTCCCACTGAGGTAGTTGTTGACATTTACCAAAGCACAACAATGTTTAATTTAATATTTTTGTGCTTTAATGTCATATTCCCAAGACAACGGTTTGTCATTTCTTTCTCTTGATATAGCTAATGACAGCTAACTTCAGAAACTCCTTTCATTCTTTAGCATTTGGGCTTAATTAGCGTTATGTTATTTTAGTGCCTGATTTCCAGACCTTTATTTGTGAAGTATTATACTGTGAGCACGCCTAGTGAAATTAATAAGACTAGGTACACTGGAAGAGAAGATACTTGACATACGAGGGAGAGCTGCAGGGCTAGACATCTAGGTTACAAGAATAAGGCGACAGTATAGGATCACTATGTATTTCTTAGTGCTATGACAGCAAGCATGTGTATGTGTATACACGCACATATATATGCTTGTATATAGATATATTTATATAAGTTTTTATATGCATATGTGTGTATGCAAACACACAATTTGAGTGTTAAAGCAAGTTTGTGTGCTTGCTTTTTTAGTTGTAGCTCCAGAAGTTATGAAAAATAGGGTAGTACAAGACTCAATAAATAAAATGATTTTGTAAGGTTTCCCCCATCCTGAACTTATTTTTAATGAGAAATTGATTGAACTGAGAGGCCGACAGCATTAGCTTCTAAGAGCTGTAGCTGTGCAACCGTCTCCCCTTGAAAAAGCAAGGACACAAGATACACGGCCTTGCAGTGTTGTCATGGAAAGACATTTCAGAACGAGTTTGGTCTGTGTTACAGCATCCATTTGGCCAGCCGCATTTTCGGTAAGTGCCATCCTGTGTTTGTTAAAACCCTGCCGCTGTTCTTCTCTGAGAAAACCAGATGTGGGATGAGGTCCGACCAGTGTCGGAGAATGATGATAGTGAGGGGCAGACATGGAAGTGGCAGGATTTGATCACTGAAGTCTGTAACTTCTCTACTGCAAAGGGACCAGGATTATACTGAATTTACAGCCCTTCCAGGGAGTGAACCCAGCTCCGGAGTGGTGGAGTTTGGACGTGTGGAAGGATGTTCTTGAGCAGGGAGCTTGGTTCAGGATGAATTGCAAAATGTTTGCATGGTTTTGTTTACAGACTTCAAATGGAAAGGGAATGGAGGCTGGATGGGGAAAGAATGAAAACTGGAAAAATCTATTAAAGGTCCTCTCTAACTTGCAGGGAAGTAAGTGGAGACACCCAGAGAGAGACTTGTATTACTTCTTTCTGGCTTGCTTTCTCTTTTGTTCATCCTCTAGGGAACATAAAGAAAACCTTAGCAATTAATATATACATCAGCTGAATAATTTAGAATCAGCTGGTGGCAAAAAGACAGGATTTGAACAACTAACAAATGCAAAGAGTTGTACTGACAAATGTGTGATTTTAAAAATAACAGTTCGCATGGATCTACTAGATGAAACAAGGAAGGAGCTGGCATTAAGATCCTCAAAACTCAAATGCCTGGAAAAGAGAGTGAAGACAACTACAGCAAATGAAGAAATAAAACCTTGTAGGAATGAAAGACTAAAAGTGGGGAAAAGGGAGGGACAGTTACGGGAGAAAACCTAATGAACACAGCTGATTTGGAGACACAGTCACTATGATGGTAGCTTCCAAACAGGAATGCCTAACATGTTATCAAGAAACAAAATAAAAGAAAGGAAAAAGCAGGCATGGTGGTATGCATGAAAGATGTAATGGGACTGTCTCCAAGTGTTTTGTCTCTGACTTCCACCCCCCCCTCCAAGATTAATGATATTAGTAATAAAGTAATTAAAGTAGTAATACCTTACTTCTTGGAAGTAATAAAGATTTCAAGAAACTGATGGAAATTTAAACTACTTCTACTGAAAGAAGGCAATAAATACTGAAAATCCTGAGAGCTCCCAGTTGGCAGGGAACGTTGTTTCTTTGTGGTGATGCTTCAAGGATCCTGACTGTAACAGCTTCTAATGTAAGCAGGATAGACACAGGTGTTCTAATGTCGTATTCCCAGGACAACAGTTAGTAGTTTCTCACTCCTGATATAGCTAAGCCTTAGAATAACTTAATAGTGTGCCCAGTTTCCCATTTCTATACCTAGAATAGTTGTTGGACCCAGGGTCTTATGATTTTAGAGACTTCTGTAAAGTGAGTGAATTAATGGCCCTGGTGAGCAATTTGGAGATTTATATCTCTGTACCTTAAACTGCATAAACATACCATGATTACATGGTACCCTTATGTCCTGAAATCCATTCGTATGTTGCAAATATTCCTTCATTGTCCTTTTTCTGCTGAATATACCTCTTCTAGTATATGTATATGTGGTGTAGATACACCATATATATTCATTTAATGAATTGGGGTTAGTTAGATCAGTACTAAAAAAAAAAAAAAAAAAAGAAAAGGGGTGGGGGGAGTAAAATGATCAGACTACCAGCATTTAGATAGCATTGAGCAGTTAAAACTGGAGCCAGTAGTAAAGAAAACAGGAGTAAATTAGGACCAGGTAAAAAGTGTTTTGTTAGCATAAACCTATGGGTTATTTTGTAAGAAATGGCTGTGTCTGATCATCTTAAAAAGGAAAAAAAAAAATTAACTATTTAGTAATGTGTAGCTGGACACTTTAATTAGATTTTACAATTAAAAATGTAATGTATCAAGGTCCTCCACCCTTAAGAAACTTTTTAAGCTTTTTACTTTGGATTAAAGGAATTAACTTTGTTACCTTGAGAGATCAAATTATTCTGGGTGCTTCTGGGAGGGGAGGATGATTTAAGATTTTTAGAGACAGCACAGTAGGGAACCACATTCTGACTCAATGAGCCACCACAAGTTAATCAGTACTTTTCACTCTGTATTGTTTTCTCTTGCTTTTGCAAATCTCATGCTGTTCTTGAAATGCTAGGGAATTGTAAGAGCCGGTTGGCTGTTAGTACTTGGAAAAAAAGATAGTATTTCACTGTGAGAGAAATGTATATATGCTTCTTTTAAAACATTTTATATTCTTATTTTATTTTTTTTTAATATTTTTTTTATTTAGCTGTTGGGACCCCCAGGAAAGAAAAATGCTCCTTGTGGAAACAAATATCTTCCTGTCCCACGCAGAGAAAATTATTAAGAAGAAATTTACTCATAAAGTAATAAAATAAATAAAAAAAATTTGCCATGAGCAAAATGTGCTATTAATTTTGACTAGCTTCTGGCACAAAGCTGAAATAAAGCATTCTTAATGCTTAAGAATGGCTTAAGACCTGAGATTTTGCTCCTACTTTCAAAGGGTCAGAAAATACAGTAAGAACGGTTATAACTCTGGATATGCATTCTGGATACATCCAGCTGTTTGGAGGTGCTTACTATTAGGAGTTTTGGCTCATTCTTTTCTTCATTCCTCCTAGCTTTCCATGCTAGTCTTCCCCCCTTCCAGGTTCATGCTGACGCAAAAAAGAGAGACCGTTCTCATAATACTTTTACGCATCCTTAGATTAAAAAAAAGGACGGTGGGGAAATTCAGAGAAGCCTGTTTCTTGTGGCAGCTAGTCACATTTTGTAAATTTGGTAAGAGCTGTGAAGTACCCAAACCCGTATCCAAACTCCAATCTGTAGTCAAGTAAATTATTATCTGAATAATTTAAGTGTTTTATTTAAGTTGGGAGGAGAGGGAGAAGAACTAATTTTGGATATATCCATGGATATACAGTGAAAATGGTTAATGATGTGTGGTTTTCTTATTTGTATTTCAGTAGGAGCATGTGCAATGGCAGAACAGCAAGACTGAAACTGTGGTATTGTTTATTGTTTTCAGGAGACTGAGACTGGCTGAACAAGTATAAAATATCTTTCAGACAGTTCAACATGTTTATGTACAGTCTTTAGCTGTTGGTAAAATAGTTGACTTTCCCCCCCACCCCACCCCACCCGACTAACTGCCTAGCATTGACTTTGGGATGCGCTAAAGTGATTGAACAAAGTGAATCATTATGTTAATCCCCACAGGGTAACAGTACAAGCAGCTCAATTCCTGAAACCTAACTGAGGCAAGGGTAAATAAATCAAAACAATCAAACAAATCTTTGATTCCAGGCCATTTGCCTAGGGAACTATCTACTGGTGTAGAAGGTCTTGTGGTTTATATAAAGGAAATCAGGTGTGCCTCAGTCTTGACTAATCAAAGAATATAAGAATAAAAATTGCTACCTGAAATTCAGGAGGTTGTGATAGCTGAGGCATATGTTTAGCATCAAGCAAAATTTTGAGGCGCTTGACATTAGAATCATATAGCTTGTCATTAAGATGATGAAGTGTGGTAAGCTTCCATTAAAATTTGCACCTTAATATATGATATAGTTTCTTCAGTCATTTCTTAGGGCAGTAACTGTTGTTACAGTAACTGTAATCAATGTAACTGTTTCAGCAGTCTGTAAGCTTAAGTTCCTAAGAAATAAGAGGGACTTGTCAAAAGCAAACACGCTGCCTGCCCCCCCCCCCAAAAAAAAAACAACCAACCCCAACCTCAACCCTGTGAGATTTGTGACATCATAATTTTATTTTTGTTTGATTTGGTACCATCACTTTGATTTGGAAATTCATCTGGTAATGCATTCATAGGACTTTTTCTGTTTCTTCTGTAATTGTTGCCAATTGTTGTTCAATTTTTTTAATTTTTTTTTTTTTAACGTTTCTGTTTGTGAAAAGGATGTTAATGCACAATACATGGAAGAATTAGTAAACCTGGGGCCTGAACTCTGATCTCAGTGCAGGAGGATCATGGCATGAATGGTCTCTTAAAGACTTCTAGAACTAAGGTTCCAGACTGGATTCTTCTTTAGACTTCTTGGTGGTGGTGTGTGTGAGTGTTGGTTTTGTGGTTTTGTTTTGCTTCCTCAGTGCAGAGGGAGAGTTTTGCTGTAAATATGCAACCTGGAACAACTGCTGATCGGAGTGATGTGACTGATTTCCCCACCTGCTTTGCTGCAGATGCACTCCCAGTGATCTGAATGCAGCTGCAGAACCAATTAGAGGAGACCTCAGTGCCACAACCCAGCGACAGCTTGGGGCCAGCACTTGAATTCACATTTTTAATGACACATCTGTCACTACCTCCTCAGAGCTGCTTTCATACTACTAATGTGGTAGGAAGGATGCTAAGATTTGTGATCACTGTTGGTGAATAGAATGAATATACGCAATTCTGTGAGAAGGTAGAAACTATATATATATGTGTGTGCATATATATTTTTTATAAAACTGTACTAGGCTCTAGTCTTTTTTCTCCATTGAAAATGTGCACTACTTTCACCGATGTCACTCTTTCTTCTACAGTTTTCCTGAGATGACAATTTGAACCTCCAAAGGCTTGCTTTTCACTTAGTACCATACTGACTGTTGACAGGAATTTAGTCAGGAAAAGAACTTTTCTGAAATATGAGGATTTTAATCTGCTACTACCTCCTCTGAAATGCAGAAGACGATTATTCATTTATGTAGTATATGTCACGGTATACAGACCACAGAGATGTGTTGTGTCCCTAAAGAGCTTGAAGTCCAAAGAATTTGTTATGCTGATGAAAACCAGGGACACATATAGTTTTAGCTGCTATTCAGCAAATAAAATTTACAGGGTATCATTTAAAGAAAGACTGCAAGACTTAAAATTTGGGCATCTGAGCTGCATTCAGGGTATGCTGTAGGCTGCTGGTTTTTTTCTGTCATTAGAAAGCCCAAAATGTCAGAAATCTTTTGTCTGGCTACACATCTGCTTGTTACCATCAAAATGTGTGTTAATCTTCCTGTTGGTAAAAATAAACGTACTTTTTGTAGTCTCCTTCTGCAAGACAGGTTATTATAGGACTTCTGCCAGTGAAGAAGTGCAAATGCTGCTACTTCATGTTTTGTGTTTGCAAAAGAAAAGGACAGCTTCAATTACTTTAAAAAAAAAAAAAAAAAAATCATTATTTTGTTCACATTCTCTTTCCCAGCAAATGTAGTTAACTGTTTGCTAGAAACAAAGAAGTGTATCTAGTGATATGTCTATCTTACAGGCTCAATTTACGTTTATTCCATTCTTTGCAACTAAAATGCACAGTGTGTCAGTATTTTAAGTACAGTCACAGTGCCGCTATTGCCAGTTGCTAATCCAAGTTGAATATCATAGACTCCATGCTGTATCTGTGCTACAGGTGCCAGAACACCTCTGAGTGGAGGGATTTGCACATCTTGTGTTTCTCCTATGAATCTAAAGATGTTTGAAGTTCCAGGCTCAACTTCACTCCTTTGTTCCCGACTTTTCTGCTTCCACCTTCCCCAACACCAAGCAGCGCACGTGGGATAGGGAACGGAGGTTGAAGTCCATTCACAGACTTTGTCTCTGCTTCTCCTTTCTCACACTTTTCCTTTCTTCCAATGTGAGTCCTTCCCACAGGCTGCAGTTCTTCAAGAACTGCTCCACCGTGGCTCCTTTTTCACTGGGTACAGTCCTTCAGGAACTGCTCCAGTGTGGGTCCCCCCCAGAGTCACACGTCCTGCCAGAAAAACCTGCTCCAGCCTGGGCTCTTCTCTACCAGCTGCAGGTCCTGCCAAAAGCTTTCTCCTGTGTGGCTCTCCATGGGCTGCAGCTTCCTTCGGGCATCCCCCTGCTCCGGCGTGGGGTCCTCCCTGGGCTGCAGGTGGAGATCTGCTCCCCCGTGGACCTCCCTGGGCTGCAGGGGGACAGCCTGCCTCACCGTGGTCTTCCCCAGGGGCTGCAGGGGAATCTCTGCTCCGGCGCCTGGAGCACTGCCCCGCTCCTCTCATTCTTCATTGACCTGGGGGTCTGCAGCGTTGTTTCTCTCACTTTTCACATTTGTCTCTCTTCTAACTCCTGGCAACATTTTTTACCCTTTCTTAAATATGTTATCACAGAGGCACTACCACCGTCACTGATGGGCTCAGCTTTGGTCAACTGTCCATTTTGGAGCCGGGTGGAACGGGCTCTGCCCAAGATGGGAGCAGCTCCTGGTGTCTTCTCGCAGAAACCACCCCTGCAGCCCCCACTACGAAAGCCTTGTCACAAAAACCCAATACACCAAGTTTATTTGAAAATAGTACAGTTAGTTATATTTCTGTAGACAGAATTTGTCCCTTCCCATCAGCATCAAACTGTTATGCTTTGTCATTACTATGACAATACAGGATGGATTTAGGTCTCTGCAGAGTTGTAAGAAGACAGGCTGTTGCCAGAAACAGTTTCTTCCTTTGAGTTGGACAAAATTTCAAACCGAGCATAAAAAGCAAGGGAATGACAAATAGCTAACAAAGTGGACAGACATATTTTAAGGAAGCAGTTTTCCTTGTCTTTTTCGGACTGCGGTGAAGAGCTTTCTATTGAAAAGAAATTTCTTGTGGAATGAAAGACCCCCAAAACTAATGCTGTGGTTGTGTGTTGCCTTCCTCTTCATTTGTTTTCTTGGATTCCAGAGGTGGATTGTTTCTTATTGGCAAGATGTATTCTGTGCTGTTGAATTACTGAAAAGGAAGAATGAGATTGCTTATGCATTAGGGTGGCCAAGACTTTTTTTGCACTGTTTTGTTGAGGCTTTGCAGATAGGAATGACATATAACTACTTAGACACAGTTGCCGTCTTGAGTGAGGGACATACTGCTTCCTTCCTGCTACAATTCTTCATGAAGAAGGGGTCCATGTTCTGCTGAAAAAATAATCTATCCATTCTCTTAAGCCTGCAAAAAAAACCAATGAAATGAACCAGTTTTACTCCAATAGTCTTGCATCCTTTGAATAACATTCATTTTCAAACTGTCATTCATACTAGAAGAATATGTATTGAATCAATTTTTTCTCACAAGAAAGCTTAGATTTTCATTTCTGTAGTTTAAATAAATGATGTTACAGCTTTTAGGCCTGTACATGTCTGCAAGGTATAATGTCAGGGGAATTGCAAATGCCAGAGATGATTTTGATGCTCTTTCTCCATGAGCTTTTAAGTCACAGTACTGCTTAAATACAGTCCTTGAAGTTTTAGTTTGATTGAACCCAAACTGATTTCTAAGATGATTTGCAGTCTACTTGAGAACAAGGTATAAAAAGATCACATTTAGGCAGAGGATGTTTTAGTTCAATTATAAAGGACAAGGATTTTATTGATAGTTTGGTAGCAGCAGTACACATAATGGCACAATCTTTGGGAACAGAACCATTGTAAGTAATTGATCTGCAAAGTCATGTTTTTTTATAAGCTGAAATGTAATTTCATTTAAGTATGGGGAGGTAGGATTGTGTTGGTTTGATTTTAATAGAAGCCTTCTCTAGAAGGTTTCTTCTTGCTTGCGATGGCTTGCTAGACCTTTGTAGAGACAGATCTGGCAGGAATCAACTTTGCACTGTACTAATCAACCATTATTAAATGTGATTCAGGAAAACACTGTGAATGATCTTGAAGAAATTATATCTGAGTAACAAGAATAACACAACCCCTTGAGAACTTCATAGCAAAGTATGTTCGCTAGTTGTCATTATCAGCTGTTGAAAAAGTCTGAGAATAAAGAGAGTGGGTAAGAGTTAGAATAAGAAAGATGAAGGAACAGATAGTCCTCTTTTTCTACAAGTTGGTGGCAGATGTGTCAATGTTCTCAGTTTCTGTACTCTGAATAGCCGCTATTCATGAAAAACATAAATTGATTCCATGCCTCTTTCCAAAGTTAAAAAAAACAAATGGTGAAATTGTTCACACAAATCGTTAAGCTGAGTGAAGAAATAAAGTGCATCTATGTATCTGGTTTCATCAGTGACATACTCAGGGATGAGCTGAAATGTTATTTCTGTAGTGGAAGATGGTAGGGTTTTCGTATGTTGTTTTTACATAATCTAGTATGCATATGTATGCACTTATATAAAGTATGTAATATGTAGAAATATTATTACATTTAACCCAGCAAATAAGTATGAGAAAAAAAATTCCCAGTATAACACTTTTAATGGCCAAGTGGAGGTTACATGAGCAGAAATAGGAACTGGGAAGGAGTGGAAGATGCTGCAAACATGCTCATAGGGACAGTTGCGTAACTTCTGTAAATCCTATGATATTTTATATTAACTGAGGATTTTTAAGCACTTTTATAATCCCAACCCTTTTTTCCCCTTTCCATTCAAGTGCATATTATTTCAATTTCTGTAAATTTTCTTTCCGTAGAGTTCTTTCCCTTACAGTTTTTCACTGTTTGTCCTCTTTGCAGTATGTCCTAGTTTCACCCTCCCTCTGTATTTTGCTGATCTGAGACACACAGTGCCTGAATAAAACTGTGCTGCTAGCCCACAACTCCACGTGCTAACTGCCGAGCTCAGAGAAACATACTTCTTCAAGGTTTCGAGTCCAGCTTGCTCAAAGTAGAAACCTTTATCTACAGCTGTTTATCCACATCAAAGAGGAGGGGTGGAGAATCAAGCCAGGGCAATAGTAACTGGCATATTTATTCTAATTTTTAAAATGTGACTCTGTTTTCTCCTTGATTTATTCTGACCTTGCTAAAGAAATTATGAAACTGCAAAAGACCATGAGTTTCTAACTCAGGAGCAAGTCCTACTCAATATTATTTCAGAGCAGAAGTTAGCTTTGAAGGTACTACTTCTGATCTGATAAATGTTAGTGGTCTAAACAAGGTGGTGAAAGATGTGAAACAGCCCAGAGTGCTGGTATGTCTATGGACACTGAAAGCCAGGATACAAGCACCACTTCACTAGGTTATCAGTTCTGTACTTGGTCTTTCTGCACATGTGAATTTTAATGCTGATTCCTGGCTCAGGGCTGATCAGAGTAACAAGCGTTAAAATCCCATAGATGAGAATGCAAATGGCAAGAGATGGCAGCAGCTTCAGCTGATCCTGTTACAAATCTGGCCACCTTGCTTGCAAGAGCTGTTACTCTGAGGGACTCAAGTTTGAGGTCTTTGCTATTCTAGACAGACTGAGGGAATCCAGGGCTTTCTGTGGTGACACTTCTGCTAAACCAGTTTGTTGCAGCGTTTCCCATCAATTTGAAAAGATGAATATCTCGTATGTATTGGGTGGCTTTTTCTGATGCAAGTCCTCTGCTGTGGGTACAGCACAACCTACCCTGTCCTGTTACTTCTCTCAGGTATTGGCCCCGGGGAAGAGCCGCCACCATCCCTTTTTCTTCTTTGTATTTCCAGAAGCAGTGGATCATGATTGACTAATGCCAAGGGCTCTGTACCCCAGGCAGTCCGCTGCTTTGTGGGGTTATCAAGGATGCTTTCTGTGTCTTTGGTCTTCCTTCCTTTCCCTTTTCACTGGGATAGAGGAGAAGTAGGTTGGTAAAAAATTCACTATATCACATTTTTGTTGATCTTTTATTAAACTCAAAGTTCTGTGTAGTTTTTGGCAGAAAGTTATGTGGAGCTTGACAATTTTTTAGCCAAGTTTTCACTGAATTCTTTGGGATCCCTTCAAACCTGGAACTCGGAGGTTTAAACTACAGCAATCATAACTTTGAGAAGCATTGAATCTCTGCACAGTCACTGCATTTTATGCAGCTCCAAGTTTCAGCAGTTGGATTCAGTTTTGTATATCATCAAAGAAAGGGTTGGCCAAATCTGCAACAAATGTAAGCCAGTGTAGTTCTGTAGACAAAAAACTTATACTGTTTTATTCTAACTTAATAACAGGACCCAGTGTTGTTTATGGGGTATCAATGGACATGAAACACTTTACGAAAACATTGTTCAAGATATTAGAATATTAGAGTTTAGTTCAGACATGGGTATAAACAGAGGCTCTCTACTGAAGTCTTTTGCAAGATGTTCTACAGAAAACGCTGTATAAGAATGGAGAAAAAAGTTAATCATAAAAAAAAATACTGTAAGAATGAAGTCTGTTGCCTGGTACAGAATTTATCTGAGTGCACACAGCTCAGTGCTCAAGCGGTATTTAAACTCTAATTTGAAGTCTCACAAGGAAACTAAGAATGCCTCTTGCTGAACCTCTACCTTGCTGTTAATTTCTTCCATCAGATATGAGAAGTGTTGTAGGTTATTAATCATCTTAATCACTTTAATCATATTAATAAATACACAAACTTGGACAATTTAGAAAGGAATAATTCAAAATTGGTTTTAAAAAAATCTAATAAACCCTCATGTATAAAAGGAGGATAAAGTGAGAAAAGAACTGGATTTTTTTTAAAAGTAGATTATTATGCTTTGTGATCTGCTCTTGAAGTATACATTGGAATTCTGTTAGCAGCAGTGTAGTAGGTGCATGAAGGTTTTCCTTGAAGGAAAATCTATATTGGAGATTTTAATTAGTAGATGCTTGAAATGAGGTAAGTTGCTTATTTGTATAACAGGACATGGTCATGCTATTAGAAGTGCAGGCTACAGTATCCATGTGGACTGTATCCATCCCTCGTATCCATGTGGACTGGTGATTTGAGAAATGAATGTTTGCCTTCTATCTCTGCAGTGGGTGGGAGAAAATAGAACATACACCACTGCTCTGTTTGACTGTGCGAAGCAGATGCTTGGCTGTATTTGCCTTTTTCTTTCCATTTAAAGGACTGTTGTTATTTTCTGCTTGAATAAAATAATACACCTTTCCAGCTTAATTTTATATATAACAAAAGGATTTGGAGTAAGTCTGATATGAACCAGAAATATTGGAGGTGGACAGGACATCTTCCTCCTTAAAAATCTTGTTAGAAAAGGAATGCTATGTTTACATGCAGGCATCTGGAAAGAAGGATTTGGCCTATTTTCTGCCACACGTGCCCAATCCACCAATCCAATAGAGACATTTTTATTAGTAATATTTTCATTCAATATATTTTTCTGAAGACATAGTGAATATTTTTCTGAATTGATGAATAAACATACATGTTGATTTGCCTTAAATTTTATGATAGGAGAGAAAAATGTTCACATTTTTCAGTTCCTAAATCTTCAATAGCAATTTAGGTCCTGTTTAATAATTCTTCATTCTTTAAAAAATAAAATAAAATTCTTAAAAACAGACCTTAAAACCAACTCTTTGTTAAAAGTGGACATTAATCCTTTACTTCACCTGTTTAAGGTGTAGTCTTTGTGCTTTGTAGAGTCTGAGCACTTCTTAGAGTGCCATGTGGTTTCTTTAGCAAATATGAATGAAAGTGTACAATTTCATGTGGATTTTCTTTCTGCATGCTTTGCTTTAACTCTCAGTTTAAATTCAAGCGATAAAGTATAAAAAGTCAAGGTAGAAGACTAATTCTGGCAATGAATTTAATTCAAAGTAGAGTCTTTGCTTGTTGATCTATTTTTATGCTAGGTTTTGATTTGTATGGTGGTGTAGTGTAATTTAACTAGATTTGTAAATGGGCAAAAATTAGACATATTATATATATGAAAACTCAGCAAGGAAACCTCTCTTTTATGGGTGGCTTATGTAATTTGGTTTCACAGAGGGCAGTGGTTCAGATCTCACAGATCTCTGGGGACAAAGAATAAAACTACCTTAACATCATCTTCGTTAGCAGATCAGATGTGTAGATCCACTGACCTACTAGCTACTAGAGAATTGTATACAGAAGGCAACTCGTTGGCACTCTGAAGTCATCTGTTTGCTTTTTTCTAAGTTGCTTTGCATCCCTGAAAATGGACCATATGAGAATTGACGTTTTTATGCCAAATCAGAATTCTTCTAATCTTGCGAGGGGTGTATAAACTTGCTTTAAGCTGATTTACACTGGCAATATGCTCAAAACAGATGGAGTACATCACTGCCTTGATATAAAGTCTCTTAATGAACATTGCCAAGCAAAGAAACCCCTGACACAAAATGCTGCAGACACTGTAGTTACACGAAACAGAACAGTAAGTGGATCACATCTGTATAGTGAGGCAGACTTTTATCTCCACTATTCTCTTTCCAACTGTTGCAAAAACTGGACATAAGGTTCATTTTTCCCATGTGTTTTATTGCAGAAACTGTGCTTCTGCAAGGGTATCGTCATTAGTTTACCTAACTACAGAGGGATCTAAGAAAGACTATCACTATGGATTGTTCTAGATTAAGCAGATTGGCCTGTCTGCAGTTAGGAAGCATGAGGTAAGATCAGTTGTGGAGCTGCCACTTTCCGATTTTTATTTTTTTTTTCTCCTTAATATGGTTACTGCAGTGCATACATATAACCTATCAGGTAATCTAAATAGACATGCATTTCCATTATATATACAGGCAACTAATCATTTGAGACACGTTTTATGTTTAACTTCAGAAGTAAACTGCTTTATTTCCTATGATAAGACAACAAGGACATATTGGTTAATATGACTTTTTAAAGTAGGGGGTTTTTTAATCAAGATGCAGGTAAGAAAAAATTATTAAAAATGCTAGATTAAAACTACAACATGATTAGTTACCCTGACATTAGCATAGCATTAGGTGTCCTCTAAAAAGAGATGAGTCAATTTACTGTCTAAACAGCTTTAGCAGATGTATTACATTGGAATAACATTCTCATTTTCATGGTATTTCATCTTAAGCTATTAATGTGCAGTCTTTGAGCTTCCAAAGCAATATTACAAATCAAAATATCATTTGTGATGTTGATCATTAGCTACAAATTATTAAATTTAAAATGTGGGAGGGGAAGAAATTGGAAGACAATACTGTTTTTTAGATGGTTTTTCTAAGCTATTCATGCACAGGCTGTTCCGTTGCATCACTCTATTCCTAGCTATTCTTGTTTCACCCTCACCATAGTTAGATGATTATATACATATATTAGTAAGCTTGTATATTGCAAGGAAACATGCTTTTAGTCTCAAAGTCCCATCCAACCTGGCCTTGATTGCTTCCAGGGATGGGGCATCCACAACCTCTCTGGGCAACCTGTTCCAGTGCCTCACCACCCTCACAGGGAAGAGCTTCTTCCATATATCTAGTCTAAATCTACCCTCTTTCAGTTTAAAGCCATTAGCCCTTGTCCCATCACTATCTGTCCTTGTAAAAAGTCCCTCTCCAGCTTTCCTGTAGGCCCTCTTTATGTACTGAAAGACTGCAGTAAGGTCTCCCTGGAGCCTTCTCTCCGCCAGGCTGAACAACCCCAACTCTCTCAGCCTGTCTTCATAGGAGAGGTGCTCCAGCCCTACTGATCATCTTCGTGGCCCTCCTCTGGACTCGCTCCAACAGGTCCATGACCTTCTTATGTTGGAGGCCCCAGAGCTGAACACAGTACTGCAGGTGGGGTCTCATGAGAGCAGGGTAGAGAGGGAAAATCACCTCCCTTGACCTGCTGGTCATGCTTCTTTTGATGCAGCCCAGGATACAGTTGGCTTTCTGGGCTGCAGGTGCACATTGCTGAGTCATGTTGAGATTCTTGTTAACCAACACCCCCAAGTCTTTATCCTCAGAGCTGCTCTTAATCCATTCTTTGCCCAGCCTGTATTTGTGCCTGAGATTGCCCCTACCCATGTGCAAGACCTTGCACTTGGCCTTGTTGAACTTCATGAGGTTCACACAGACCCACCTCTCCAGCCTGTCAAGGTCCCTCTGGATGGCATCCCTTCCCTCCAGCGTGTCAACTGCACCACACAGCTCGGTGTCGTCAGCAAACTCGCTGAGGGTGCACTTGATGCCACTGTCCATGGCACCAACAAAGATGTTAAACAGTGCCGGTCCCAACACCAACCCCTGAGGGGGTGTCTTTAGAGACAAGAATGTCATGCAGGACAGTGTCAAATGCTTTGCATGAGCCCAGGTAGATGATGTCAGTTGCTCTTCCCTTATTCACCAATACTGTAACCCCACCGTAGAAGGCCACCAAATTGGTCAGGCACAATTTGCGCTTAGTGAAGCCATGTTGGCTGTCACCAATCACCTCCCTATTTTGCTTGTGCCTTAGCATAGTTTCCATATAGTTCCATAGGATAATAACATGCATAAATTATATTCTTCTTATGCAATTCTTGATCAGGAAAGTATCACACAGCAATGGCAATTTCAAGCTCCAGAGTCATGCTCAAAGCTTGAAATATTTCTCTTGTAGGTAACATGGTCCTCAGGGTTTTATTCCCCAGCTATAAAATGCAAACTCAAGAAATAAAGCACATTGTTAGTTCTTTGGCTTACATATTAAAGCTTGAGGTTATGCTGTTCCTGGGCAAAAATCATGTTACATTCTTCACAGACTCTGGCAAAATAACAGGAGCTTTTGTATTTGATTTGCTGTTTTAATGGATAATTAATCCAGATCAGATGTTTTAAAGCAAGGAACGCTTATTTCAGCTATGTACTTGATCTGTTGACAAGTCACTATTCTAACTAGGCTTGCTTGGAAAAAAAATCAGCCTGCTATGTTGACATGTACAAAAATCCAAGCTTTCTGCCTACGAAATTGCATTTTAGCTTTCAGTTTTTAAATGTTAGCTCTAAAGTGTTGTTACACAGATGAATATAATAGCTAAATTTGTCACGAAGCAAACTTTACAAACGCTAAAAAACTTGAAACTTACTGCTAGTATGAAAATGCCAGGAAAATGACAACGCGTTTTTGCAGGAAAATGTTTTCTCATTTTATATTTTTCTGATTTGCAAAAGAATACATTTGTATAAAGTGGACTGGGTCTGAAAAGCTGTGAAACTGAGAGGGTTTTTTTTTAATCAATAACTCATATAAATAGATGTTAGAAATGTAATTTATTAAAGTGTGATCATAATGGCAGTGATGATGTTTTGATTAAAGAGCTTGGGATCTATTCCACTGGAGATATGCAAAATTAGCACTAGCTGTATAGGCCACTTTACATGACAAGTTATTAGGAGGGGGTAAAACAGTGAGAAAAGGGAAAGCAATTAATTTGCAGTCAACTTCTTCTCTCTGCTAATATGCATCTGTGAAAGAAAAGAACACAAAGGAGGAGGACAGACATTCAGAGACAGATACTGTGTGTGAAAGTGCCCTGGGAAACAGACTCTCTTCATTGTAAGTAGAGTTCCTACTATAAGAGAACTTTCCTCCTTGGCTGGGATCCCCTACATGAAAACGTGACAAGAAGTAGATAAATGTATATAAATGCTGTTTGACATCACTGAATTGCAACTCATTCTCTGTAAGATATCAAGGAGGAAAAAAAAAAACCCAAACCCACAGTGTTTATCCATTTTAAAAGTAGGACATTGTGACCTATTCAAACAATAAAACATGAGCAGAGTGGCTAAATTGCCTAGTTTGTCCATATGAAATAGATGTCAGCTTGAATTCAGAATCACTAATAGCCAATGCTGTAAGGGTGTTTCTTGAAATAAGTAAAAGTTGTAAAATCATATAATAGCGCTTTTGAACTAAAAGTTTTTGAGATTCTGATGTCACTGTTATTCCCTTATGCATCTAGCAGTTTTTAATTTAGTTATCAAACTTTCTAAGTATTGTCAAAGTGATTAGAACACGAGCGCGACTTAAAGTTCAAAAGCAGCAGGATGCTTTCTGAGAAGTTTTGACTTTTTTGTTCCATGTTTGGAACTCTGTATCTTAAGAGTTCACTTGCCTCTAGTATCTTCTAAAACCATAAAGTTTTTCACAACCTAGAAGGACTTCTGAACATAAAATGGTACTCAGAAAATTGTGAAATGAAAATAAATTCCTTTAAAACACAAAACAAAAACGACCCCTCCAAGAAGTCATGAAAGCACTTTTTTTTTTCTGTTAACCACCTGCAAGAGCTGAAGAATTCAGTATTTAAAACTACAGTTGCTTATTTAAACAGACAAAGCAGTAACAATTCTCATATATAAGTGTTTTGAAAATTTAATTTTCAAGTAGTTAAAAAAACCACACCCAAAAATCCCAAGGACTTGGTAAACACTGATTTTAGTTCCTCAAACATTCCTGTAACATCCCATTGCAGACATATTTCCCCCATAGATTTTTTCAGAGATTGCAAGTATCATGATCACAGAGTTCGCTTCATTTATTCAGATGTATTCATTCTACATTTAATAACTAGTATTTCAGAATATTTATTCTAGGATTACTCTAGAAGACAGATCATTCTGGTCTCTCCTCCTTTCAGTCAGTAATATTTTGTTGAAATAGTTCTCTGCAAAAAACAGTGCAAGAATGATGAGATTTTGGGTTAGCTAGTCCTGCCTCCAGGAAAACATATTGTATTAGAAAATATATTAACCATCAGTTAATGTTCTTGTGTCAAGTAAAGTCAATTATGAATTTGAAATAGCATTTGCAGTGTGTTACACTAAAACATGCAAAACCATCTCAAAGGCTTTTAAACCTGACTTGTTTCCCTCTTACAATAGATGCTAAATCACATTTAGCAACGGGTTCGTTACCGTGCTGTCTGATGGGATACATTTTCCCTGCAGAAACATGCTAATGGATGGTCCTTAAATATACACCCTACACAAAGAATACTCTTGTGGAGAAAGGTGCAATCTGAAAGTCATCCCCCACTGCCTCTCAGGAAAGCTTTTAGAGCATCCTGTCTTTTATGCCTACACACCATATTTCCTATTTTTTACCCCCCTTTGTAATATATTTAATAATGAATACACAGAAATAATGTCATGGGGTTTTCAATGCTTATTAGGAAGAAGAGAGCTAAGTCTTTGCGGGTAATAAGGCAACTAGCTGCAGGCACATAAACCAGCTCTTTTCATCTATGCAAATATGCTCAGCTATTGTTTCCAAACCCTTGCAAAAGTTTCTACAAATATATTGAACTGCAAGTCTAAATCTCAGTTTGCTGTCAATATTTCTCACAACTTCAGTGCCAATGCTGTCTCAATGCCAGTACAGAAATTAAGAGAGAAAACTACAGTGATGGCTGGGGTGGTCCTGGTTATGAGCTCTTCCACAAATGCCTGGTAATGAACAGAGACAGAAGTAGTCACATTTTTGCAGAGGAACAGAAGGAAGAAGGTAGCCAGGAACTGTGAAAAAGAAAGGAAAGGAACTCGGCCACAGCAGCTGTGAGGACTGCAGTACTGTCAGTATTTAGCCTCTAAGATGGAAGTCTGAATCCTAGCCCTCCCATCGCAGGACAGCTGAACAGCTGTTTTGGAGACAGCCCTAGCAAATTAAGACGTTACTCCCCACCAACCTCCCAGCAGTTAAACTACCACAAGAGATTACACTGAAGACAGCCAGGTTATTTTAAATTCCCACTTAAGCTATGCCATGCTCATCTGTTTCGTTTTTGAATCAGAACATATTAGAAACATTCAAACAATCTGTTAACAGTAATTTGGCTGCTCAGAGAGAAGCATCCAGCTCAGTAGCAGAAATGAAAAATTGTTCTCACTATACTCCAAAAAAATATCTCTAAGCCTTCAGAGATGGATCCACAAGAACTAACATGCTGAGTGGAAATTTTCCTAACATCAGTACACTGAGCAAGGAGATGTGTAGCTTACCAAGAAGGAAAATACACAGGAAAACAGGATTTCTGAAATTCTGACTCTCTTCAGACACTTAGTGATGGTAGAAGCTTCTGTTACGCTGGGATTGCATCCTAGAAATCCCTCCTAAGTCTGGTCACCTTAGACCTTCTTTTCATCAAGTGAGAGCAGGGTCACTCTTTTACTAATAACATTGCCAAAGAAAGAACTGTTGACTCTCTGTTTTAAATGCAGTAGCTGGAAGAGTAGAGAGCTATTCAAGATGTGAAAGGTATGCATCTGGTTGTCTCTATTGTCCAAGTGGAATAGCATCATAGGATAATTCAGGTTAGAAAGGACCTCAGGAGGTCTCACAAAATAAGGTCAGCTAGGAGATCAGATCAGGCTGCTCAGGACTTTATTCAGTCAGAACTTGAAAAGCTCCAGGGATGGAGACCATACAACCTCCCTGAACAACCCATTCCACTGCTTTACTATACTGATCTTCAAAAAGTGATATCCCTGTGATCAACTCCTGTACTCAAAGAGAAGGGAGGGACAGCAGAAAGCGTATGTTGTTACCATTGTGGTAAGTACTTTTAAAAGAAAGCAATAACTACCACTGTATACTATATAAATACTAGTTTAAAAGCTCATGATAAGACTAATAAATAAAGTTATTCAGGATGGATGAACAAAAAATGCTGTTTTTTCAGAGCCTGAACAAGGCAGAAGCAAGAATCAAGAACAAGGCTGTTCAGCTCCATTAGTTTAAGACACCACTTACAGAGACAGATCTTTGCATGCCTAAGAAGGCGTATGTAAAAAATTCTGCTGCCTTTAGATAGTTGCCTTTGGATCACGCTGAGCAGTATTTTCAATATCTACCTCTTCTGCCTGCCTTCTCTGTCAGTCATGCTGGGTTGTACCCAGACTACTTCCTACAGATGCCTCACTTAATAGCCATGATTGCTGTGGAGTTTTTGCAGAGTAGGCATTCTATAGTATAGGGCTAATTTCAGCCTTCTCAAAAGGCTTCTGGGGTTTTTTTGCATTATTCTAGGATTATTGTCATTAGCATAAAACAGCCTTTAAATATCTTTTGTTGATAGTTCAAAATCTGTGCTCCAAGATGGAGTAAATTTTCCAGACTTAGTGAGAAGAACCAGTTTCACAAATTTATAGATTCTTTATGACAAGGGTACAAAAATGATAATTTTGCCTTATGCTACACCTGATGTAAATCTGTGGTAGAAGCGTTATTTAGGTACTTGAAATATGGAGTTCAAGAGAAAGCATACCATATCACAGGAGTCTTTCATCAAGTTTCTTTGCAATTTCTCAAAATAGAATAAACTTTCTCCTTTTATGTTCATGCTTCTCTCACAGAGCTTCTTTGATATAGAGGACACTGATGAGGATGGTAAACGATAATATTTTATTTGCTCATGGTACAGAGTGAGAAAAAGCTTTCAAGATTTGTAAGTACTAGTCGCATTTTATAAGTAAGGATTTTAAATCTTTAGAGAGGTTACATGATTTCCCAAAGTCTCATAGTGAGATAATGGTTGAAACAAGAACAGAACTACATTACTTCATCCAGTACCCTCAGTTCTAACCTTTAGTCTGATTTAACTCTTAGTCATCTAATATTAGATATTAAAAGTTAACAGGCTCAGAGAGCAATGACCAAGTTCCTGGAACAGAATCCAGTGAAGATGACTTAACACAGAGAAACCATTTCTGCATGAGGAAGGCTCTGAGACACAAATGGTTGGGAGGCAAGGAGAGGACTTAGATGAAGTATCATCAGTATTTACATTCTTCCCCAGCCTCCCTCTTTTAGATGTTGCTGGATAAAATACACTAGGCGAGATGGATCTTTGGCCCGACCAGTACAACCATTTATAATTTACCTTCAGCATGTATGCATAAGAAGTATAGAGAATTTGCTAACAGAGATCACTAAATCACTGACAAAGGAGATAGTGGTGCAGAAGTAACACAATGGGAACATTTAGCTATTGGGAAATAGCAAGAGGCCAACTGTTTAAAGTGTTTTGCCTCAGATTCCTAGACTTTTGAAGTTACTATAACAACACACCAGCACCACCTAAAAATGTTTTCTCTCCTTTCTTTCTTATATATGCACAAGACTGAAAAGTTTTAGAAATTCTGATCTAATTGCAGAACCTCTAAGCAAAGAACAATATTGACGAAAGCTGGCACAAGTTGGCAATCTCACAGAGACAGGGCTGTATTGCTCTGCTTGGTCACTTAATTTTCATTAAAGGGTTTTAGCCTTGCCTTCTCTTTCCCAGGATCCTCAACAGCAGTGGAGATTTCTACCTAGACACAGATGAATTGACCAATAGACAGGCTTTGGACAGTATAGAAATAGTATCTTCACTCAGTAGCACAGGGAAAGCTCGGAGCTAAGAATGGACCAGAATAATAACTCCATATGGACAGGATTTGCATATTAACAAGAGCGTAAGTAGTTGTAGCCGTCTCGCCTTCAGAGCAGCCAGTTTCAGTCTCTGAGGAATAGGATGTTACTCTACAAATCTGATTACATGTGGGTTGTATCAATATGCCATAGATGGCAATGTTTTGCTGTCTAGGGAAATCAAGATGCTATTGAATGTTTAATCTTATTATTTTATGGTGTTTTAAATAGAACACCACTCTTCCAATATTCCAATAAATAGCCTAGCTGATCTACTGGAAATGGGAGAAGGAAAGACATGACAGGCTACCTACGTTAATAAACTGTTCATGGGAGCTGCAATGAATTGCCAGAATGCAAATAGTATTTTCCCTCTTCCTAGCCCTTTTCTAATACCCAGTCACAGCTATACATTTGTTTAAGCTCTGTAGCTTGACTATAATGACAAGCATGTAACTCATAAAGATGGAAGCGTAGCAAAAATACTAGGCACAATGCTGACCTTTTCATGTGATAGTTAATTCTCATACTTGTAACAGTCTTACTTTTTGTCATGTAATATCTTAACCCATTGACCATAAAGAACTTCCACATACTGTGTACAGATAAATTAACTGATGTTTTAAAGAGAGTTTTGCTACAATATTTTTTTTTATAACAAAAACCTCTAATTGCACATTAGTACACTTTAGCACTGAGGCTAATCTGTTAAAAAACAAAGAAGGGAAGGAATAGGCTATAAAACAGTGTACAGTACTAACACTCATTGTAAAATTCTTGTGTTTATTTAAAGAAAAACATACTGCACTTGTCTCATGCCCAGATACTGATCTACCCTCAGAATTGAAAAACATATTTTTAAGACATCTTATTTGATGTCTTACTGGTTGTGTTATATATTCAGAGCAGGTAGTCTAAAGCAAAGAACAAAGGCTGCGTAATTTGAACTTTAACTCATACTTCACAGGTCGATGCCTCACTCAGCCTGCAAGAAAAAGCAATTATTGCACTTGAGCTAACATCAGGAACAATATTATAAAAGGGGGTCAGTGACACACCATTTCATTGGAGAAAAGATGTGCAGTAAAAAAATAAACCAAAAATAATTAATTTTCTTAAAAGCACTATAATTTCACCTCCCCGACTGAAGAGCTGTTCAAAAGCAAAAAAGAAGACACTGACATGACATTAGCTGCTTGAAATCTTACCCTGAAGTAATATTGGAATACAGTTAACACAAATGATTAAGCTTTTTTTTTTTTTTTAATTTAAATACCTCATTTTCCCCTTTATGTTGTTAATTAAATGCTTTCTTAACAAAGACTTTAAACAATGCTAGATTCAAAACAAATAGTAACGGTGATCTGTTCCTAAGCAATGTTAATTTAAAGTAATCTTATACAGTTTTGGTAGCTTCTGTTTTTAACAGTGGCTGCTTTGATTCTTTGAAACAATTGCTGTTCCTTTTGGAACAGGTAAATTGCTTCAGTGAGTGACAAGTTAGTCCTCTTGCTGTGAGACTGGAAGCTGTTCCTTCAATCAAAAGAAAGCTGGTTGGAAATAACTGATTTTATGCCTCACAGAGTTTGGTCTTGCCTGAATACAAGAGGACATTATCTTACTGCCTGCCACAGCTAAGGGGAAAGGCCCTATGTGACTGACGTACAAAGTGCTTAGCCAGAACCGGTGCCTGCTGCTTAATGAGGGGAACAGGGAAAGGGATGGAAATCTCCTTTCAGCAACCCGTGCATGCTGTGGAGGCAATGACTCCAATAGACAGCACGAAGTTTGGTTCTTGCTATAAGTAAGCATCCCCCAGCTGCTCCCATGTGACGTTCTTTTTCTCGAAGTTCTTGAATTGATGTGTGTACTACAAACACTTATGGATTAGGCAAATAGTTAACGTAATGTAAGATGGGAAAAAAGTTCTCACTCGCAACTCCCCAGCTTGTTCTTATGTTGCATTTTCACCTGTTAATAAAAGTGAGGATCAAAACACTCAACTGAGCCCTTTGAAAAATCAACTTGTAACCCAAGGCATTTGCTTATGGTTACCCAGGTCTGCCCCACTTTCCCATAAACCTCTGCTTTATTTATCAGAACAGACTAATTAGCTTCTAACTTGTGCTGTATTCAGCTTTGAGTGAAGCAAAGAAGCTGGAAAACTGCTAGAGACACATTCCAGCAAATGGAAAAGCAGCTGGGGCAGTTCTCATACAAATTCATCCACTGTGGGAAAAGAAAAGTTTAAGCCAGTAAATGCAGTACCAGACAGTGCTTGACCTTTGAAACTGTGTGTCAGCCTTGGTGGGAAAACAAATATACCACTTGTCATTAACGGGCATCTCTTCTACATGTGAACAACAGGCTATTGTATTACAGAAAAAAGCAATGTCCTTAACATCTTACACTAATCCTCCTTAGTGGGGGGAACACCAAAAAAACCTCCAACCAAACCCCCAAAACCCACCAAAGATCAATGTTGTACTTGTTTTATTTTTTAAAAAATAACTTCACTGTAACAATTTAAGTTTTAGCTTCTAGATTCCTAGAATTCCTTTCATCCTGCATGGATGAACAAGGAGCTCCTGGACAAACTCAAACACAAAAAAGAAGCCTACAGAGAGTAGAAGCAAGGGCATGTAGCCTGGGAGAAATACAGAAAAATTGTCTGAGCAGCCAGGGATCAGGTTAGGAAAGCTAAAGCCCTGATAGAATTAAATCTGGCTAGGGATGTCAAGGGCAATAAGAAAAGCTTCTATAGGTACCTTGGTGATAAAAGGAAGACTAGGGAAAATGTGGGCCCTCTCCGGAAGGAAACAGGAGACCTGGTTACCCAGGACGTGGAGAAGCCTGAGGTACTCAATGACTTTTTTGCCTCAATCTTCACTGGCTCCAGCCACACTGCCCAACTTGCAGAAGGCAAAGGCAGGGACTGGGAGAATGAAGAACCACCCATTCTAGGAGAAGATGAGGTTTGAGACCATCTAAGAAACCTGAAGGTGCACAAGTCCATGGGACCTGAACAACCCCTATTTTTAAAATGGGAAAAAAGGAAGACCCAGGGAACTACAGACCAGTCTCACCTCTGTGCCCAGCAAGATCAGGGAGCAGGTCCTCCTGGAAGCTGTGCTAAGGCACAAGCAAAATAGGGAGGTGATTGGTGACAGCCAACATAGCCTCGCTAAGGGCAAATTGTGCCTGACCAATTTGGTAGCCTTCTATGGTGGGGTTACAGCATTGGTGGATAAGGGAAGAGCAACTGATGTCGTCTACCTGGACTTCTGTAAAGCATTTGACACGGTCCTGCATGACATCCTTGTCTCTAAATTGGACAGAGGATGGTCACACTCAAAAGAGTTGCAGTCAACGGCTCGATGACCAAGTGGAGATGGGTGATGAGTCGTGTTCCTCAGGGGTCGGTGTTGGGACCGGCACTGTTTAACATCTTTGTTGGTGCCATGGACAGCGGCATTGAGTGCACCCTCAGCGAGTTTGTGGATGACACCAAGCTGTGTGGTATAGCTGACACGCTGGAGGGAAGGGATGCCATTCAGAGGGACCTTGACTGGCTGGAGTGGTGGGCCCATACGAACCTCATGAAGTTCAACAAGGCCAAGTGCAAGGTTCTGCACATGGGTCGGGGCAATCTCAGGCACGAATACAGGCTGGGCAAAGAATGGATTGAGAGCAGCCCTGAGGAGAAAGACTTGGGGGTGTAGGTTGACGAGAAGCTCAAAATGACTCAGCAATGTGCATTTGCAGTAATAATACAATATAATAAGAATAATAATTATAATGAAAAGTAATATAATAAAATAAAAAAAAAAAAACCAAAACAAAAAGCCAAGACAAAAACAAGTGATGCACAATGGAAGTGCTCACCACTGCAACTGATGCCCGAGCAGCAATCTGCACCTCCTGGCCAGCTCTCCCCAGATTATATACTGAGCATGACGTTCTATGGTATGGGATATCCCCTTGGCTAGGTCTGGTCAGCTGTCCTGGCTGTGCTCCCTCCCAGCTTCTTGTACACCTGCTTGCTGGCAGAGCATGGGAAACTGAAAAATCCTTAACTTAGGAGAAGCACTACTTCCAACAATTAAAACACCAGTGTGTTATCTACATTTTTCTCACACTAAATCCAAACCACACTGTGCCAGCTACTAGGAAAAAAATTAACTCTATCCCAGCTGAAACCAGGACATGTATCTCATTCTGCATTGTTTAAAAAAAACCCAAACGTATGCCCCCCCAATGCTGCAATTATAATGGATGAAAATGTATGTACTGCTAGTCAGTCACCCAGTAAATGAGAAGCAAGCCTTTCAGTTATTCCATCAGACAGTAGCTTAACAGATACTTTAGTGGTAGGAGGTAAAGGTTACATGGGCAGTTGAATTCCAATTTACATTTTTAATAAAGTGCTGTGCTTATAAAGGCTGCTGCAATTTCACACACACACCCCCCGCCCCCCTGTGCAATTGGCTTTTTGTCTGAATTATGTGAAGAACAAAGGAAAAATACTTGTCTCTTCTGCAGAGCATGCAGGTCTTCAAAGACTTGTACATGTTTGTATTGGGTTTGCATGACAAGGTTTTGGTAGTGGGGGAGCTACAGGGGTGGGTTCTGTGAGAAGCTGCTGGAAGTTTCCCCCATGTCCGACAGAGCCAATGCCAGCCGGCTCCAAGATGGACCCGCCGCTGGCCAAGGCCGAGCCCATCAGTGACGGTAGTAGTGCCTCTGGGAGAACGTATTTAAGAAGGGGGAAAAAAAAGCTGTGTGAGAGCAATTGCAGTCAGAGAAGAGAGGAGTGAGAACATCTGAGAGAAACAGCCCTGCAGACCCCCAGGTCAGTGCAGAAGGAGGGCAGGAGGTGCTCCAGGTGCCGGAGCAGAGATTCCCCTGCAGCCCCTGGGGAAGACCACAGTGAGGCAGGCTGTCCCCCTGCAGCCCAGGGAGGTCCACGGGGGAGCAGATCTCCACCTGCAGCCCGGGGAGGACCCCACGCCGGAGCAGGGGGATGCCCGAAGGAAGCTGTGACCCCGTGGGAAGCCCGCGCTGGAGCAGGCTCCTGGCAGGACCTGCGGCCCCGTGGAGAGAGGAGCCCAGGCTGGAGCAGGTTTGCTGGCAGGACTTGTGACTCTGTGGGGGACCCACACTGGAGCAGGCTGTGCCTGAAGGACTGCAGCCTGGGGAAGGGACCCACGCTGGAGCAATTCATAAAGAACTGCAGCCCGTGGGAAGGACTCATGATGGAGAAGTTCGTGGAGGACTGTCTCCTGTGGGTGGGACCCCACACTGGAGCAGGGGAAGAGTGTGAGGAGTCCTGCCCCTGAGGAGGAAGGAGCGGCATAAACAACGTGTGATGAACTGACTGCAACCCTCATTCCCCGTCCCCCTGCGCCGCTGAGGTGGGGGTTAAGTAGAGAATCTGGGAGTGAAGCTGTGCCTGGGAAGAAAGGAGGGGCGAGGGGAAGGTGTTTTAAGATTTGGTTTTATTTCTCATTACCCTATTCTGATTTGATTGGTAATAAATTAAACTAATTTTCCCCAAGTTGAGTCTGTTTTGCATGTGACAGTAGTTGGTGAGTGATCTCTCCCTGGCCTTATCTCAACAAGCCTTTTGTTATCTTTTCTCTCCCCTGTCCAGCTGAGGCGGAGAGTGATAGAGCAGCTTTGGTGGGCACCTGGCATCCAGCCAGCATCAACCCACTGCAGTGTGCATAGCTTTTAGGTACAATTTCATGTTAATAACATTACTTTAAAATGTGATTACTGGCAATAAAATTAATCATGGTCCTAACTATCAGGATCAATGACTTTTGCTTCAAATTGTTCGTAATGGGTTTTGTTGTGTGTTAAATCTGTCCCCAAACTGGCAGCTCTGGAGACTGTTCCCATCTCTGTGTGTTCGGAGTTATTACAAGTGGGTGAGGCATTCTTAGCTTCTGCACCAACTTGTTGCTGCATTTTAAAGGTGAGAGAGTGGTCTTTCTCACTGGAAGTAATTCAGGGCTAATATAGTTATTCATTTATCCTTTAGAACAGATATTTCTTTTGTCGGTTTTAATTGCTGTGCACTGTGATAGAAAATTAACTTCTGGATAAGTAAGAATAGACGTTTTAAACCTTAGCTGGCTCTGTCCTAGCTCTGTTGATATTGATATAAGTGGGAGATTTATTATTGAATTCTAAAGCAAGACAAATGTTAAGTGCTTTGAAATTCACATTAAAAAGAAGTTACGTACATGACAACTATAATCTTATCTAAAATATCGCTTAAACAGCCTTCGGGAAGCAAACTGACCAAAAGGAGATACTGGGACTGTACCCTTAACATGGCTCCATTTAGTTGTTATATAAAAAGGTTACCAAGTTAAAAAATCAAACCAGAATAAATAAAATATAAACCACTGCATTTAACTAGAGCTCCCGCAGATTCACAGCACATTATTTTGAGGGTTGATTAAATTTCCATTTTTAAAAGACATAGTACACATGTTAAAATGAAGTTTGTTCATGAAGAAGATTTCATACTTTATTCCTGGATGATGTGATTTTATAGCCTTCCTGTCAAATTTGAACATACTCTTTTGCAAAAGAAACGAGGCTTTTTTGAAGTACTGCTGCTGGAACAGCAGCAACATTTTCAAGCAATATACGAGATGGACATCTAAATTAGTCATGCCTCAGAGTAGTGGGCTGATAAGGTAATTTTAGGTCACATATCTGTGCAGGTAGAAAGCTCTCCCACTGTTATTGTTAGCATTTAACCTCTCTTCTGCTAACTTTTTGCTTTCTGTGGGTCTAAGGTTCTTTTTTATCTGAATCGACAAGAGCAATCTGTCTGTGGTGGCTAGGCCTTGGCTGGCGGCCAGGCGCCCACCTAGATGCTCTCTCACCCTCCTCCTCAACAGAACAGGAGAAGAAAATATGATGAAAAAGCTTGTGGGTCAAAATAAAGACAGGGAGATAATTTACCAGCTACTGTCATGGGCAAAACAGACTCAACTTGGGAAAACTAAATTATTTCCAATTAAAATAGCAACAACTTCCCCCCGAGCAGCACACGGGGATGGGGCACGGGGTCAGTTCATGATGGTTCCTCTCTGCTGCTCCTTCTTCTTCTTTACGCTTTTCCCCTGCTGCAACGCGGTCTCCTCCCCGGGCGCAGGGGCATCCTCGCTCAGGCGCCCGCAGCAGCTCCTCCCCACCGTGTCCTCCGACCTCGGTGTCGCTGGGACGTTTCTCACACTTTTTCCCTCGCCCCTCAGGACCCTTCCTTAACCATGTTTTCCCTGAGGGGCCGCCGCCCGTGGCTGAGGGGCCGCCGGAACCGGCTGGAACCGGCCCTGGCCGGCACCGCGCAGCCCGGCCTCCCCTCACGGCCGGTCGCCGCCCTGCAGCCCTCGCTGCTGGCGCCTGGGCACCCGTGCCCGGTACACCGCCGCGTTGCATGGACTGGTTAAAAGAACATGGTTGCCAACTCGTCTAACTCCTCGTAAGTTTTCAGAGAAATGTGTGGTGTCTTGCAAGAGGGTAGTCCCAGGATTCCTGGTGCTCTCCCATGTTTAAAGGTATGTGCTAAAAAAAAATACATTGTTTGAGTTCTACTCTAGAGGTTCAAATAATAACAAAAAAGATCTTCTTTTTGTTCCACATACTTCTATAAATTTCTGGAATTTAATTTTTTAGGCCTCGTCCTAAAACTGCTGAAATTTATTTCTTCTTTTTCTGTGAAAAAGAGCAATTGTTCATACTCTACTCTCAGTTTTCTGTCTGCAGTGGTGCTGCTTGAAATAAACAGTTGTGGAGTTTGATCTTACGAACTTTGGAATTGCCATATTTTGGATTGAACTGCCGATGCCTCAGTGTGCTTTGCCTCTCCCTCCCTCTGACAGAAACTACATGGGGAGATCTGCATAAGCCCTGAACCATCAAGGCCTATACACTTGTTGGGGAAGAAGGGAGTGGCTCTTCTTTCATCTTAAGTAAAGCAAAAGACAAAAACCCAAACAAAACCCAGAAACAAAACCCTATTTAAATTTGGGGGGTTTTCCCCATACAAATTTTGGGAAGTCTTAGCTTTCACATTCTATGGCAAAAAAAATCACTGTCAATCTCCTTCCTATGAAAATGCATTTACTTTATTCATTTTGAATTTATCAGTTCCATGTTTCAATTAAACAGGCAATCGTAGGAAAAACATTCTGCCTGTTTTTCCAAAGCAACATTTGTTACTAAGTCATTTATCAAAAAGTTTTTTTCTTCTTAGTCTTATAGAAAATTCTGTAAAGAGGTTGGTCAGTGGAGCAGTATTTATCCATGAATTGCACTTATGTCAACAAAATCGATACTTGTTCAAAATTCCTTGCAGATAGCTGCAGCAATGTCAATCATTTGAAAGTAGGTATCATCTTTTTATAGAATACTTCTCAGGATGTCTTCTTGAACTTTCCTTTAAATTTTACATAAAATAAATTAGTTCTTCCATCAGCCAGTAAATTAGAAGATTGAAATGAGTAGCTGTTCAAATCAACACGTTGTTATCATTAGGTACCACAGATACATATTAAAATATGGATATATTAGCTGTTTTTCCTCGTCGTTCCCTTATACCTAATCATAAGGCTGTCTTAGATGCATGATTTGCAGCTGAGCTGTAACAACGGCATCAGTCTTTTCAGAGTGCTCTGAAAGCACAGCTTTAGTTAGTTACTCTGGCAATGATGTGATTGAACTAGAAGATGGGAAAAGGTTTAATGAAATAATGTTCTGGTCAGGCAAAGCAGTTCAAGAAAAAGGTGTTTCCTTTTGTTCTGGACATTGTTTAATCTTCTGCCACTTAGCCTACATATAGCTTTGTACGGTTAGCTTTGATCAGCTTCAAATGTGAAAGAAAATCTGTGTGTTGGTTTCGTATCTCCCTCAGAGTGCTTTCCTGGTGTGCTGGAACTAAAATGTTCACAACTTAATTTGAATGTGTTTTCCCTGCATTTGAAAACTACCTATTCTTAACGTTTTTTTCTTTGATGCATTTGTATTTGCAACATGAAGAACCCCTTCTTTAGACATATTGCTAAAAGAGAGTTTGAGAAACATTTAAAGCAAGGCAAGAGTTTTTACCTACTTTGAACTTACAAGATTTAACTTTTATGTTTTTGTATCAGCTGTGATGATTGTTAATGTGTCCTGGTTTGGGTTAGAAAGTCACTATCAATGGGGATTTGTTGTTGTTATTTAACAAGACCGTTATATATATATAGATCCTCTCTTGTCTTCATAAATACAATATTAGAAAAGTATCCAGTGTCTTGTATCCTTGAGCCCAAATAGGAAAAATACCAGATAGGTAAAAAGACTTGCGTCTCCCATTCACCAGTCGCTCATAGATAATCTGTTCTTGTGCTTCCCTGTCACACAGAGACTTTCTAAAACCCCCAGGACCAAATAACCTTTTCCTGATATTAAATATTCAGAAATTTTCCAGGAACACTTGGGTGTTAACAGGAAAGTCAGAGTCACAAGCACAAGTGCAGCTGAAATACCCTCTTGAAAATTATTGCTTTGTAAGTGCTTTAGGAGCTGTCCTGCAAACACTCTGGCAAGCCTGTCTCGGTAGTAGTGTATAGAGTAATGGATGCTGTTATGCCAGGCAAGACTAGAAAAATGATTTTATTCAGGTGAGATTTGTTTTGCTTGGAGGGAGCAGTTCAGGACAAATAGTGAATCGGGGACGTTATTGAGTTCCAAGGTTGGGAGTTTGATTTAATACGTTGTCTTTTCAACTAAAACCAGAAAGGGAATAGGTGCATTAGAACACATACTTTGCAAAAAAGAAACACTAAAAACTTGAACAGTAGAGCTTTAGCAGAAGAATTTTGACCTCATCTGCAATGGCAATTCACAGGGAGTAGAAGAAAGGTGGCTTCCAGGTAGCCAGAAATGGATTGGAATCAAGATTTTAGATTCTGCATATAATCAAATACAAAGTCCATCCATTAACAAATCATTGATTTAAGGTGTTTTGTACAGTAAAGCTGTTTCATAGGTAAGGTGTTGGTGGATTACTTATAAAAGAGAGCCTGTTTTTACATCTGTAAGAGACTTTTCTTCCACTGTTATGAGCCACTCAATATTTTAGACTGACTTTACCGACTGCAATGAGAGGTGAGCTTGCTAAGGACTTCAGAAAGTGAAGGGTCTGTATGGGATCAGAGAAGTGTGATTGTTTTTCCCAGAAGTGTAGGTACAGTCAGTCTTCTTTGTTGAATTGTTATTCTTAAAAACAAAAGGTCTTGCTTTCTAGGCTTATGTTAAGCCTTATGTGATATGCAAGTTTCACGACTGAATACCTATATAAACTGTGCAAGAGAAGCCACAGTCTTTCCTCTTTAATAGTAGTAAAAGTGGTGGTACAATTGCAAGAAGGAAAAAAAGCATGATGGAGTAGATCATTCTTAATATATAAATATGGTGAAACAGCTGTTAATAAAAGCTCCCTGATAAATAGGGTAGTGCAAACAAAAAGAAAATTGTGTTATTTTGTCACTGGCTAAAGTTGGATAAGATGTACGGAAATTTCAAACTATCATCATGAAGATTGAAAAAAATTTATATTGAAACTGAATTGTTCATATAAAAAGCACTGAAATCAATGTACTTTTGAAAGAAATGAAAACCACTGATAATGATTTAAAAAAAGCATTCTTCATTGAAAAATGCATAAATTTAGTAGCCAAGCTTGATTTTTCAAATATTTATACAAGAAGATTGTATGAAAATATTCTTGATATTTTTTCATGCTTCCTGGATTGTTGGTACAACTGTGCATGAATGAATGCTACCTCAAGCCACTTCAGCTATGTAAAGGAAAATTCCTAGAAGAGAGCAGTATCTTTATATGATGTAAAGCTCTATGCCACTCTGAAAGCTATCTGTGAGGATATATGAAGCTGTATGTTAGGATGTGTGTACACTGGTAAAATTACTTTTCTACCTCTGTGCTTGTATTCCAGGCTATATTGAGAGACTTCTGGTCATGGTTTAGGGTTTAGCCTCTCAAGTGACTATGGAATGACTGACCAAAACCTGCTGAAGTCACTGGAAAGACTCTTGCTTAAAATTGCACTCAAGTGAGCCAGGACTAGTAATCTTGAGTTGAAGCTGATGTCTCAGAGCTTAGAAATATGAAATAGTTAAATAGTTTACAGAAAGCTTTTCAGACTTGCTTGATTTTTAAAATTGTAATCTAGCCACTAAGCTCTTTTTTTTTTTTCTTTTTGTTCTTTTTTCTTCTCCAAGGACTTTTCATTCAGAAATGTGTTCCAGAGACTGATTTTAATATGTTCAGGTAGGAGAACTAATGCATTGTCTCTCTGCAAGGTGATTACCAAAAAAAAAAAAAAAAAAAGTTACCAGCTGTAATCACAATCCCAATAGTAAAAATACCTAATAGTAATCACATTCCAGAATTTGGAAAGATTTTAAGGGAGGAAAATGATTGTCCCAAGAACTGCTTATACTTAGTGGAAAATGAGGAAATATTTATCTAGACTTTAGGTTTGCTTGTGTGTTACTTTTAATAGAGCAATCTCTCAGCTTTTTGTAACTCAGTTCGATTATTCTGGAAACAACTCAGGAAAGAAGTTACATGCATGTTCCTCCCACAGCTTTACAAATGTATGCCTACCAGTAGCACCTGCAACACCACTGGCTCCAGGACCCAGATATGTACGTATGTGTGCGTGTAAATTAGCTACCAATGACACACAACACGTGAGGCCCAAGTACTCCAGATGAGTAATGTATATGCATTTGGGATGGCAGTAAGTAATGCCAGTTGCAATTCTCCACATTTGGATGATTGGAGAAGTGCGCTTTGTCTTTCATAAAGAGCTGAGTGGGATTATATGCTTTGCTGCTGCTGCTTATCATGTAAATGTTAAAGTTTGCATGTAAACTTTTACGACCCGTCTTAGAATAAGATCCTTGTAGAAAGAAAGTATGATACTATTTTGTGGAAGAACAAATTTTAGTAAGGAGTTCTTCAACTATTCATGGCCCTGACTGAGAATTTGCTTTTATTTAACGTATGTGAACCTAGAATGCCAGGAAGTAGCATTTCTTTAAAGCTATTTGGTTAAAGAGATTTTGCCTCTAGGGTACAGAATGAAGTGGGAAAGTGCTATTTGTTTACAAGGGTGACACTTGGAATTAAAATCTTGGTTTAACTTGTGTTATTTCACAGTTGGTTGAAAGAATACATTAAGATAGATTCAAATCAGGAATTGGAGTGCTGTGCTGCTTCTAGGCTAGCAGAAGTCTAGGTGACTGTATAGGGCACATAAAAAACCCTTGCCAAACTTAACTGTTTTCAAATTGTTATACATTATCAGTGCTGTTCAGCTCATGGTGGCTGTGTACGGATATGGAATCAATGACTTTGCACCAAAACTAGCTTTGATTGAGACAGTAATTGAATAAGGCTTCATACTGCTCTACTATTAGTAATTTTAAAGCATAGTATATATTGGTCTTTGAACCTATAAATTGCTGTAAACGAAGGAAAGGAGTAGATTGAAGTGACAAGTTAGAAGATGTATCTTGCAAGGAGTAGCCATTATAAATCAGCTAATATTGTAAAAGCATAGTAAATGTTGTCCGAACTCTACTCCATTAAAATTAATTGAAATTTGGTGATCAAATTCAATGAGGAACATGAGTAAACGCTCCTGAAAGCTTTGTCCCTTTAGGCCAGTTCCTTATCTATGTATTGTTTAAATATGTAGGTGCAGTTATGAACTGCCTCAGTAGCTGGGTCTTCTATTTTAATCTAATACACAATTGGACTGAGGCTTTCAAAGCAGTTCATTGATTAAAATTGATGGAAAAAGAGTAGCTAAATTCTCTGCACGTTTTGAAAATTTCAGCCTTTGGGTGTTAACTTGCAGTCTTTAATTAGTCCTTAAACAAGTAGAATTCTCACTGGGACTTTTGCTTGAATAAAAACTACACAATTTGATCATTTGGAAAGAAGGGTTCAGAGGAAACTGTTTTTTGCAAGCAGAAGAAAATTTATGCAAGAAATATTCTAAAGTACATGAGAATAAGCATCTCTTCCCAATTATATATAGCTAAGTGCTTTTTATTGGTTGTGGCGGTGGCTTTTGGGTGAACAAGAATATATACTAACAGGGAATCTGAAATGCAAATAAAAAGGAAATAGTTGCTTCAGTTGACATAATGCTTCCACATATTTCTACCTGACTTTTTTGTGTCACAAAAACCTTTTTCTTGCATGTGTCATTACAGTTTCACTTTAATTTTCAGTGACTGCTTCTTATAGAGACATTGATTACAGGTTGAAGAACATAACTAGTACATATATATATGTATTTATAATTCTGCAAAGAAATTTGTGACTTAAACTAAAATGCAACTGTACTGTTAAGAAAAACCAGTTTACAGGCTTGAAAGCAAGTGTGGTGGATTGACCCTGGCTGGATGCCAGATGCCCACCAAAGCTGTTCTATCCCTCCCCTTCCTCAACTGGACAGGGGAGAGAAAATATAACAAAAGGCTCGTGGGTCGAGATAAGGACAGGGAGAGATCACTCACCAATTACCATCATGGGCAAAACAGACTCGACTTGGGGAAAAAAATAATTTATTACCAATCAAATCAGAGTAGGGTAATAAGAAATAAAACCAAATCTTAAAACACCTTCCCTCTACCCCTCCCTTCTTCCCAGGCTTAACTTTACTCCCAATTTTTCTACCTCCTGCCCCCCCAGTGGCACAGGGGGACGGGGAATGGGGGTTGCAGTCAGTTCATCACATGTTGTTTCTGCCGCTCCTTCCTCCTCAGGGGTAGAGACTCCTCACACTCTTCCCCTGCTCCAGCGTGGGGTCCCTCCCACAGGAGACAGTCCTTCACAAACTGCTCCAGCGTGGGTCCCTTCCCATGGGCTGCAGTCCTTCGGGCACAGCCTGCTCCAGCGTGGGTCCCCCACAGAGTCACAAGTCCTGCCAGCAAACCTGCTCCAGCCTGGGCTCCTCTCTCCATGGGTCTTTAGGTCCTGCCAGGAGCCTGCTCCAGCGCGGGCTTCCCACGGGGTCCCAGCCTCCTTCGGGCACCCACCTGCTCCGGCGTGGGGTCCTCCCCGGGCTGCAGGTGGAGATCTGCTCCCCCGTGGACCTCCCTGGGCTGCAGGGGGACAGCCTGCCTCACTGTGGTCTTCCTCACGGGCTGCAGGGGAATCTCTGCTCCGGCGCCTGGAGCACCTCCTGCCCTCCTTCTGCACTGACCTGGGGGTCTGCAGGGCTGTTTCTCTCAGATGTTCTCACTTCTCTCTTCAGCTGAAGTTGCTGTTGCACAGCTTTCCCCCTCCCCTTCTTAAATCTGTTCTCCCAGCGGCACTACCACCGTCGCTGATGGGCTTGGCCTTGGCCAGCAGCGGGTCCGTCTCGGAGCCGGCTGGCATTGGCTCTGTTGGACATGAGGGAAACTTCTAGCAGCTTCTCACAGAAGCCACCCCTGCAGCACCTCTGCTACCAAAACCTTGCATGCAAACTCAGTACAGCAAGTAACATTTTGGCATTTTCTTTTTGACAGTTCAAATGATCACTTATTTATTTTGAAGTGAGGCATAGCTAGTATCCAGATTTTTCATTCTTTCAAGCCATGAGCAAAGTATATATAAAAAGAAAAGAAAGATGGTCTGCTGAGATTCAAATTCTTCAAGACAAGATTTTCCCAGTTTGTTCTTTTTTTAGAGGAGTAGGGGCGATAAAGGTCAAAACCCCTCTTGAAATATGGAGAAAGTATATAGGGACATTGTCTTACATAATACAGTGCTGTACTTAAAATAGCTCTACAAGTTTTGTCATTTAAAGCACAGGGAAATTGCAATCCTATAGATTCCAACACCACAAGTTCCAGAGGTGCACTGATTTCCTTACAGGTCCTGTGCACCAATTTTTTTGCATCAATACTTCTGGGGTTGGGCTCTATTTTTGTCAATGCTTTGAACTATTGTCAACCTCACTTTTGTTTAGAAATGATTCTCAGTTAAAGGTAGTTCTAAGAAGTAAACCACTCAATACTTCCAAAATGTCCACTGCCCTTTTGGATTCCTTTAGAACATTGAACGAGGAAAATCTCATAGAAGAAGGTTAAAAAAAAGAGAACAGGAAACACCTGATTAAACAATGAAATCTGTGCTTCAGTTCCTCATACACACAAATTATAGTGTATCATGAGAATGTCTTCTGCAAATTATATGAAACAGAGGACTTATTGGGGGCCTTTGACAGAACCATCAGATTTGGTTTTAGGCACTTAAAATGAACTTTAAATTGTAATAACGTGTTGCGAAGACAAGAACAAATCAAATATTAAAAAGTTAAATTAATAGAACTGGGAAAATGGAAAAATGTCTGGTATCTTTTCTCTGAAGCTGTAGTTACATGCACTGTGGAGAAGCCTTGTGTAAAACAGATCCATAATCATGGCATTTAAAATGGGGAACTCCTTTGTATAAAGGAAACCAGAAGTTCAAATTCTCCCGAATTCTAAAGGTGACAATATCATTTGTGGAAAAAATTGAGTTTTCCTCCCAAATTGAACAAAACAAACACACGGGCTTCAAATATAAATGACCTGGAGTTCTTGAGAATTATATATTCTGCTGTATCCACAATTCTTGCTGTAAGAGGTCCTTGTGACATTCTCAAGTTTAGAATTGAGACAATATTGGTGGAAAAGCATTTACACTCTCCTGTGTTTGTGATGTTCTCAAGTTTAGAATTGGCACGATATTGGTGGAAAAGCATTTACACTCTCCTGTGTTCTCCTGCTCTGTCTTTACTGGGACTGCAAAAGCTCCTTGTACAACTCAGCTGCTGCACTTTGACTCATACCTGCTTGCAGCAAAGATCTCCAGACTGTGGCGTTGTCGGAAGCCTGTGCCCACGCTCTTACCTTGCTGATCCTCACCTTGCCTGACCTCCCAGCTCAACCTCGATGCTGCAGAGCTAGCAGCCCCATCCTGCTGCCCTCTGGCAAAATGCATGTAGCAGAGTCTTTGAGTCTCAGGGCAACAGGTAACACTTTGTAGAGTAGTTCTCCAAAATGATCTGCATTACATGGAGTATTTTCAGAGAAATTTTGAAAGAAAGAATAACCAAAGACCTTCATAAAGGAAAGGGGATTAGAAAGCAACATATATTTATTACAATGTAGTTTGCATAAGACTGACCTGCTGTCTTTCTTTCCTGAAAAACATTCTGAACAAGGGAAATGTGATGAATGCAGTCAGTTTTTTTGTAAAGTATTTATTGTTGAATGGAAAATTATTAGTCAAAATGGTAGTGATTTGGGGAACTAACCAAAGAATTGTATGGTGTTTAAGGGAAGAACCAGATGGCACTTGTCCTAAGATAGTTTTAAATTTTTCCTGCTGAAAACAGTGGCAAAGGTGGGTATCAGACTTAAAATTTCTAGGGTTCCCCTGACCTGTGGTATGATCCTGTTATACTTCTTGTTATGGCTTAGATGGTAAATCGATGAAATAATGCTGCCACAAGACCAAGGCTAGGTTTAGCAGTATTCATTTCCATCTTTACCAAACACTGAAGTTGAGTCTTGATCAAGAGCTATTGAGGAAACTCATCCATTATTTATGTCTGTCTGTACAGAGAATGATTTTCACGATATATTTGTGTATGGGAACCAAAATGATTAATGGAACAGAGCAGTCACCTTATAAGGAAGAGACAAGGCTGGAAAAAAGGCAGCTGGGAGATAATAAAACTGAGAGTTGATAAGATCAATGTTCGCAAAATCTTGAAGGTCATGAGTAAAATGAATATAGAGCTGTTATTTCCCAAATCCTGCAATGTTTGAGCTGCCATGTATTGATGAAACTATTAGGAGTTTGGTTCAAATCATAGAAGAAAACTCTTCTCGGACTTCTGAAATTTATTGCCAAAGATGTAGAGGCATATTCAAATTCATGGACAACAAGTCCGGACAGAGATACCAAGTGAATAGGCAGGGGTGTACTTTCTAATATCCTTCATCTAATAAGATGCCAGGGAAGCATAGAAGAAGCAGAATACAAAGACTGGGCTTGTGTGATTTCCCCCAGGTAGCATCTGCTTGTGTCACTGGTGGAGACAGGATGCTGGTCCAGGTGGGACACTGCTCCAACCCAACAGGGATATCCTTTTGTTCCTGTATTTTTAAGGTTCAGTATATTAAAAACTGTGTACCAATATAGGAAGCCTAGGATTTGGAAGGAAATTTTAATTTCAACTGGATTAATACTTTGTCTTTTGGTAAGCAAAATAATAGGATAGTCATTCAAGAGGGATGGTTTCAAACTGGCATGTGCAGCAGAAATCCACCATTCAATAATTCTTCAGGAGATTAGATGTGGATCAAGGAAGGAATGATAAGAAATTCTTAGGTAAATTGTGTGACTCTAAATGTGACAGGATGTTGGCAAATCAACAGATATTCTATTCCCACAGGCACAGTAATCCTACATACAGGCTTGCTGCTTTACTCTTACTGTCCACAGTACCCCAAAACAGGACTCTTGAGATACAAGGTACATTACAGTTAAGCTAGATGGGATGTTATGGTAGCTGGTAGTATGAAGGATTATTGTGGAAAAGACATTTTCTAGTAACCAAACAATAGCAGGTATGTAATTGGCATGCAGCAGAACGATAGTGAAGGGGGCATCTCAGCCTCAAAGTGGGTTTGTAACAAATGCCTACCTCTTAGGAACCATATGCTCTTGTGCAATAGGTAACTGGAGAATTTTGGTATTCTCATATGACAAGTACCACACAATATAAATTATTAGTATCTAACTGATGTTTTATAATGGACATCTGTCTCTGGATCCACTGAAATGGTGATACCTCTGAAACAACTGTTCTGGAGGGGATTCTCAACCTATAAAAAAAAATAATTTCAAAAGTCCCAAATGTTTCAGTACTAGTAAGTAATTTCTGATTTTGTTAATTTTCTACACAATGCATCCTTACAGTTTGACACGTTGTCCCCAAGTTTCTACGGTCTTTTCTTCTCTAACCTTAACCTAAGTTCTATAAAAGTGGGGGCTTGTCCAGTCTTGGAAAACTGTAAGCAAAACTATTCAGCTGATCATACTTGTCTGCCTTTCTTTGCTGCTTTTATTTGCTGTGCTATAGTTTTATCTGTCCCTGAGGCATACTAATTTACAACTCCTTTTTACTAGACCAATAAAGAGATTTTGTGCTATGGCTTTGGTTTATTATCTGATGCTCTGAAACACTGGGTCAGATAGAACAGTGCTGCATCAACTGGAAATTGAATTGCAGTAGCTTTTTTTTTTTTTTTTTCTTGCTGATTTGAGATTTGTCTGATAAATTGAGCAGTTGCTCTTTGTGAACATGCCACATGGTAAAGCGTGTCTGATGCAGATAAGGGGAAAATTCCAGCTTCCTGTGGCTCACTGTATGCCACAGATTTTGGTTTTCTTATTGTTTTCATTTATTAACAAAAGAGGTTGGTCTCTGTCATTAAAAAGTGTGTTAAGATCAAAAATGCATAATGAAAGAAAAAGCTGGTGGAGCTGCAGTGGCAAATATATTTAAATAAGTCGATTGTTAGACTTTGATCAATGTGAGTTACAGAGGTGATCCTCAGTGGTGGGAGTTTAAGACTTTAATGCATTTTATTTATGGAATAAATAAGCAGCCTGAGGTTTTGTTTCCTTTATCCACCTTTTTCCCAAAGGGCTTAAGACTCCTGTTTATGTAGTGGTGTTCAGGTGCACCCAGAATATTTTTCATCTGTGTTTCAAAGCTGTGTTAGAAAGATTTCAGATCTTGAATTGGTGATTCTGGTTCAGAGTAAAACCTGTAAGAATTGCTGGGACCAGAGAACAATTGACACCTGATAGCACGTAGCTGAGTCTGATGAATGTTGAATCCCTTGTGGTTAAGACCTCAGGCTGCAAAAAGCAGACAGTCCAGCAGAAGCCTTGTATTTTTTTCCTAGCAAAGGAGCTCTGAGAAAATAGTGGGAAGGTTTTTATAAAACATACTAACAGGAACTAAATCCTGTAATAGGGTAATTAATAGGGTAATAAGGGGCTAAATCCTTGGGGTGCCTGGTGTTCCATAGGAAAAATTGTTCTGGTTTCTAACAAAGAATTGTAGAAATGGTCAGAAATGTGAGAGAATTCATGAACTGTATCACAGAGCAGAGAAAGGACATAAAATACTTTCCTGGACACTGGCAAGGCTACGTAAGACATCTGTAGGTCTTCTTAGAAACATCCAAGAACTTAAGACTGTGAGAAGAAATGTGTAAGGCAAGCAAACCCAAAATAGTGGCTGAAGATCTGTTTTGAGACCACTGGCATTCTTGGACTGTATTTTGTGACGTGGTATGGGGTGTAATTTCTCTGACTATTCTGTAACATATCTGTTTATATCATTTTGTAATTTTCTGTAATTATTCTGTAATTCTTCTCATCTGATACGTGGTCTAACTAAATAGAGGGCTACAAAAAGATGGGTCACTATAAAGGAGGAGTGATTAACATATGGAGAGCTTGCTGATCTACAGAAAGGTGGTAGCATGGGCACTGGACAGTAGTGGATCCATGGGTCTAGAAGCCATCACTGAGCAGCAAATAAGACTCGTTTGGTTAAAAAAAGCTTGTACATGTTGCTCGGTTCTTCAAGAAAAAAAAAAAAGCAAGTGGATGACAACTGCAATTCCTTATATGTTATACCTATTTCCCATTAAGAAATAATGTTTCATATAACCTGCTACTTCAGGCTAGAGTGCCTTCAAAAAGCAGAATTATTTCCTGCAGCTGCATTATGGATGTTGAAAATTGTGTGGTTCTGTGACTGCCAGTCCCATTAGAGGCTCTGTAGAGATCAATAACTGGTATGACAAATTATGTTTTCATGCTGGAAAACAGATGCTTCATAGGCAATTAAAAAATAAAAAAGCTTTTTAGAAATCAGGAAAGATTTATAACTTTCTTTTTTTTTTTACATTTTAATTAAATAATTCATTTAACTCTGTTAAGATTTGAGTTGTAAATTCTTATCTGTGTGTGCTCTTTGGTCAATATTCTTGTTTTGTTCTTTCTACCTTTCATGTTATTGGATTGAAGCACTTTTCTGAACAGTGCCCTGCCACCAAGGCTTTGTATCAAACTTCCATTTCTATATTAAGGTAATCAGTACATGGGAGGGATTTGTGACTGAAGGAAATGAATTTCAGGAGTCAGTGGACTTCCTTTCTGTTATGTTCTGCTCTGAATAAAATAATACCAGTATGAAGGGATTAGGTATGGTTCCAGAGGGTGGTGTTTCAGCCATTAATTCCAGGAGTTAGGTTGGGATTCCAGTTCTTGCTCCAATGTTTCTTTTGCATTTTATTAAATTGTAAGGTAATACAAACTGCTCGCAGGCACTGGAGCAAGGAGGAGAGCTGGGCCTGTGGTCTGAATCTTCCACAGAGTTGCCCAAAGGAGGGTGTAGGACCTCTTTCCTTGAGACATTCAAAATTTAATGGGACAAGGCCCTAAGCAAGCTGACTTATCCTTGAAGTTAGCCCTGCTCTGAGGAGGAGGTTGGGTTAAGCAAAAGCATAAATTATACTATGATTTTATAATTTCATAATAATTCAATAAATCTCATAAACATCTATGAGCTTTCTGTTTGCTGCTTTTTGGGAATCCCCTCCAGAAGAACTAAAATCCTCCCAGCCTTCATGTTTGCAGACTACTAGTTGAAGTCTGGATGCTCTTCTGCTATTCCTGGGATCAAGTACCAAAGTTCTTTTGTGTATGCCAAATGCTTGAACATGTGACTTTTAGACAAAAAAGCAATACTTATGTCCTTTCCCACTATTTCATAGGAATAGATTGTATGATTAAAAGGAAATCCTGTAGCACATGGGCATATTTTCAAAATTAAAGAGATTTAGGAAAAAAAGAAGAGTTACGACACCCAGAAAAAATAAAGCCCTGGGGCAAAGCAATCCATTATGAAATCCTTCAGTAAAAGTATTCCTTTGAAGTTAATTTTTATGGAAATGTTGGTTAAGGTTGCATGTTCTTCCACAGAGGTAGGATATGATTTTATGTTACTAAACAGGTCATTAATATTCAGTCCCAAAGTTATTATTTTTGCAGAAAGTAATGTAATTACATGCTGTCCAGAGAGGAAAAGTGAGTATGTAGTGCACATGCCGAGAAATGCACATGTTTATCAAGATGTCAGGTGTTCCTTGGTGCTGAGCATCCGTCATCCTGAGAATGTTCTATTCTAGTGCATTTTAATGAGCAATGCTGAAGCTGTGAATGGTCTGTCAGCACTTTTATTAGGCATCTTATTATTAGGGAGTTTATAGCTTGGCTGTAAAACCTTGCTGTAGGCTAAAACTAGTTAACTAATACTTTCAGAGCAATGTTTTGTGCCAAATTTAATTCAGATAGCTTTAGACATTTTTCCATGTTCATATCAGAAGGCAATATTCAAGTTCTGATCAAAATCTTTTGAAGTAGGGCAAGGCAAAATACAAGTGGTCTAGACCTGCAGCTTTACTCATAGTAGACAGTAAGACAGTCTAGTACTGTAGAATGTATGCTTCATGTAATAACGATATACAGTGACTGTAGCAGTGGGACTTAGTGTTTCAGGGTGGAAGATAAAGTCCTTATTGAAACAGATTCCTATTTTGCCTGAGTAGGGTCTTCAGAACAGGAGCTACCCTGAGGCTGGCTGTGAAAACCATAAATGACTGACAGAAACAGATGACATTATTTAAAACAAAAACTATTAATTTAAAACGCTGCTGAAAAGTCATGTTACGTTTTCTGTGTTGTACCCAGTGAATAGCTCAGCAGAGCAGGGAACTTGCAGGGCTCTCTGTTTTCCCTTTGTTCGTGGAACAAATGCTCTTATTTTGTACATCAGCAATCACAGTTTGCTACAGCTGTTCTACCAAGTCAAAGCATATACTTTTCAGGAGGAGGTGACAAAAAGTAGTACATCATTTTCTTGTCATTTCAAGACTTTGGACATGGAAGTGTATTACTCTTTAACTTTAGAAAGATTGTTGACAGGGAAGTTGCATAAACCTGTAGCTAAAGGATCTAAGCTTAAAAAAAAAAAAAGTATAGTAAGTTCTGTGAAAACGTACTGAGTGGTAGTTTTATTTCAGTACAGCATGAAAGGGGCAGATTGCCACGTGGAGTACATATTGCTTCAGTAATTCTCACAAAGTCTTTCATCAGCTGCCAGTCACAGGCAAGTTCCCAAAGGTGAAAAATTTTCCCATGTTCTTGTCAACAGTGCTATGTCTGGAGAAACTTTTCTGAACTGATTGGCAATGCCTAACCGAACAAGTGTGCTGAGGAAATCTCTGTTTGTTTGGATAAAAAAGCTTTGTTGTGTAGCACTGTCACTCTGACCACAAGTCCCAGACTGTGTAGTCTACTGGATGTCAATGGACACAGCTGTGTAGTCAGTTGAAGCTAAATGTGGACAGATTTTATGAATTCAGTGTTTTTTGTTTTCATAAGATTTGGTCCCTTAATGTATGGAATTCAAGGAAGAATGTCAGAACCAAAGGAGTTCCTCCTTTGTACCTCTCTTTCGTTTGCCTTTCTTCTTCATTGCTTCATCTGTTTACCAGCTAAGGCAGCTGATATGTACCAATTCTAATCCAAACCAGATACATGAGTCACCTTGCAAATAGATTCAGGCAGCTTCTCTGGGAATCCAACTTCTGTGGAGCACAAATTATATAAAAATCCAACTAATGCAATTTTCTACCAAAAACTAATTTGTAAGTTTTTACAGGTTAGATTTTTATTTTTTTTAATTAGCAGTGAGTGAATATTTAAGGTGGAACCCAAGTGCCTCAACTCAGTCAAGAGTTTAATTCTGAAAATGTGGATGTAATTAACTGCATCAAGCTATTAATGTTTTATTAAGTATTACAGCTGTGCTAAGTGTTGGACAATATGGGAATATCTTCAGTTCTTCCACTCCATTACAATGGAGAGTCCTCTTTGTGGTGGTTTTCAGTTTGAGCCACAGGTTATTCCTGTTGAGTTTTCAGTAGACTTATTGGGAAAGTGGAATAAAAGGTTTTGAAAGATCATTTGGTCCTCTTTTCTGCAAAAATTAGAAAGATGATGCCCAAATTTTGAGAACCCCTCTAAAGTAAAGCAACTGTCACTTACAATTTAAAATATAACTTTCCCCCTGTCCTGCTAAAAAAACTTGTTTATCAAACATCGAAGGCAGCTGTACTTGCCTTCAAGTGTGTGCTTCAGGGTATTCATGCACTGAAAATCCAATGTGTTGTAGCTGAATTGCATGGTTTGAAAGAGTTTAATCTGTAAGATGACGAGTTTTTACACTATATTGATATGTGGAAACAGGGATTTTTTTTGTCCTGCAGAATTTAGTATTTTTTTCAGTAATTTTTTCATGTAGGGTTATTTCTAGAGAAGAGACAGTTCTAAAATTTGTTTTGTTGCCTGTCTTTGCAGAAGTGCCATGCGTAAAGTGAGTTGCTTCTTTTTTCTGTACATATTTATGGTTTCACTTAAATTTCTAACAAAACAAATATGAAGATAGCAGAAACAGATTGACTTACTCCACGAACTTCAGGTACAGACAACTAGAGATAAAAGACACTGGCATCTCAGGATGTAATTTAGTCTACAGCATTAACCGAGGCTTTTATAAAGTTCAAACCCTGACTCAACACTGGGTTTCTCACCAAATGCTGAAGCTCTAAGCTGTTTTGGCCTGGGCTTTTTACTGAAAGTCATCTCTGTAGTGTTTATAAGTAGAAAAGATTTTGCCTGAGCTGTTGAGCTAAGTGATGTCGATCTAATAAGTGTGTCTTTCTAAACTAGAGCACTGGGTACCTCTAATCCTTCTAAGAAACCCGCACACGTGGCAATGTGTGCTGCAGCTTTGTGGAAGCCGATTGTCTCCTCAGCTGCTGATTAAACAGAGTATATAAAGTCCAGGTTTCTCTCAGAAGAGCCACTAATTTATCTTTCTACCTGGAAAACAGTTTTTCAAAGTTGAGTAAATAGTGTTATTTTTGAGCCTTTTAACACTTTTCTGTCTTCGAAGGAAACTGGTCAACAGTTTTGAAAGTGTAGGGGCTGAAACAGGGAGGCTGGCATACAGGGTGGTCGCACTATCTTTGCTTCCTTAGGCAATCAGGCTAAAAATGGACAGGGAGATCTAGACTAATGCTGAGTTTGATTATCTATTTCAAAGCCCAACTTTATGTGGAAGTGCTTTGATGAATTTTTAAACAGACTCACAGAAATTCAGGAGAAGCATTTGTACTGTCAGTTACCTCAAAAAAGTAGTTCTTAATTAGTGCCTTGTACTTTTTCTTCAATTAATTGTTCTTACTGGTTATACTGTAAATCCAAATGCTAACTTTTCATAATTACATAGTTGTTTCAGACATGATGACCGAATGTAAGAAAGTTAAAGTAGATGTTTAAAGAATATGTATCTTCATAGAATATGTATATATCCAGTTAAATGCTTTAATCTTGATGTTAAAGTCACTGAGATAAAATAAATTTAGCTGTTGTTTTAAATAAATTATTGAGGCATAGGCTGACTATCTTATTTACATCATTGCAGAACCTTACCATGTCTGTCTCACTTTTATGGATGTGCAGAAACAAATTCTCTGCCTGAGAGAAATTCTTCAGGTGGGGTGATGTGAAGAGGAAAGTAAAAATGACATTCTGTTCGATATATACCCCAGTGACTGCTAAGGACAGTTAGTCAGAGGAAATCTGAAAGAAAATTGAGAATACTCAAACAAAAAAAGGTGCCAAAGAGAAGTTTTATGTAAGTGTTGGTTAGGCTGTGAGAAAGGGGAGAGACAGTGGTCGATGAGCAAAACACAAGTTTTCCTAATTTCCGATTATGGCAGTTCTGCGAGTATCTATGCTGCCTGTTTGAAAGGGTATAGGATTCATTTGTAGTTCTAAACTTCCAGTATTCTTTATTGTTAGCTTATGTTTTAACTTTAATACCTGTATTATACAGGTATACACTTTGCTAGCAGTCTGAAATATGTCTGTCCTGCCAAAGTATTGTTAAATAAGCCCTGTAAATAGTGATGATTAGACTATTCCTCTTCTTATATTTCAAAAGCAGAAAGAACCATTAGGTTTATCTAATGTGACTTATCACAGTCCATTACATTTCATCCAGATATCCCATCTTACAGATGCAGATTTCAGTAAACAAGTAAATTAAGCCAATTAATCTGGGAGATGTTACTTTGCACAACACACTGAATAGCAGGGATCAAGATGCGTTTACTGTCAAGTATCTGCAGCAGCCAAAAAATGGAATGAGATATGCCTAGGTAATATCAATTGCCTTTTGATGTATATTTCTGTTACATTCCAGTTTCCCCTTAATCTAGGCTCTTTATTAAAGAGGGTACCTGACAGCTAGAACTGTTCTTATATTTTCGTTATGAATAAGCACATCTTGAAACAATAATGCAAGTCTCCAAAGGGAAGAATAGGGATGATTCTTTGACTCTTTTTACTGGTCTTATGGCTTGGAGCCTGTGCTTGCCCCTTCAATATTTTAATCAAGAATTTTTGAATTTGAGTAGTTCTATACTACTTTCTTGTAACTCCCTTCTTCCTTAGGTCTTTAACACAGTTGGAACTGGCATTTTATCCTTGGTCTTGGCTTTTACTTGTGTTTACTTTGGGTGAGATGGCATTATAGTACTTAGCTGCATTCTCTTTGTCTCAATTCCTCTCATTCTTCCAGTTTCCCTGACAAGTTTCAAAGAAATAACCTGTGGTAAAGGGTTTTCTGAGCTTAGTTATGAGGTATTGCTCTTAGAAGAAAAAAGCAAACTCTCCAAAAAGAGAAAATAAGAATTCTAAAAATGAATGCAAAATACATCTTAAACTTTTCCTAAATGATTGAAGGGACTATCTGTTGTAGTGGTGGTGCCATGAAACGATGCAGTACTGTGAAGGGAGAGCGCAGTATGTGACCATTGACTGTAATCATAAAGCAGAAGATCGTCAGGAGAAAAGAAAGAGGGCCTCAAGCTGCAGGTTTACATTCAAGTCTACATTTGATTGAGGTTTGGTGACAATAAGAAGGCCCTTGGTTCGATCCTAGTTTTAAGACTTAAAATTTCATAAGTTATTCTTCCTAATGGTTAAGTAGAAATTACAACATGCTGATATTTGTTGTTCCTAAGTAGAAGCATTACGTTTGTTTCAGCAGAGGCAAGCAAACTGAGAGAAAACAGTAAATGTCAAATAATTGGATTTATGAGAGAGTTAACTTGTCCATTTCTGCTGCTTTGTGAATGCCTGTAGCTTGAGAGGGTCTAATTCACTGGTTACAACAACCTCACATCTCACTGAGCTACTCTTGATTTTAGGAAGAAAGGGGAATGGTGTGATAATACAGTCCACCTCTGTGGCATCACACGCTTCATATTTCAGGAACTATCTATGTAATATGAACAGTGCTAACCTTACTAAATAGCAGGTGTTGAGCCATTTCCCTGCACAGTAACAGACAATTATTAATTTTGACCATCTTTTTTCTGCTGGTTCACTAGTAGAATGTTCTTAGTTTGGTGCATATTGGATGAAATTTGGGAATGTAAAAGTCTCTTAAACTACCTTAGGTTCATTACTTTAAATACTTTTAATTTTTAAATACGTTAAAGTACCTTTGACAACTGACAGATAGCTTCACAATTTACAAGAAAAAAACACCACACTATGAGGAAACATTAAAGGGTTTATTTTTTATGTTAAAAATAAGTCCAGTTATCATTTTTTTGAATTACAGAAAGCACTTTACAGAAAATTAATTTGTGAAAATAGAGAAAAATATGCATGTCAAAGCATATATTTTAAATATCATATAGCAAGTAGATGTGTATACCATCACTGCATCTATTCTCTTTAGCCGTATGTTTTTATGTCCCCATTCTGTCAGTCTGCAGTTTTAAACAAACAGTTCCAAATGTCACTGATATTTTTGCTTAAAAGACAGAATCTGTAACCCTTCAGAGATTATATTAATAGCTGCAGCATTTTGCTATACACAATATTTCAGCATTTTCCTTACATGCCATTTTAGGAGCACTAAATCTATTAATCCTTAACCTTTCTTTTCTTACTAAAGGGCATTGTTAAATTAAATGATGCATTATTAATAAGCATTGTTTAAAATGGAACCTAGCAAAGATAATGCTATATATAATCTATTACAAAGAATAAGCTACACTTAATTTCTCTGTCCACCTGTTCTGGTACTATAGTGCTTCCCTGTTTATTGTTCACATGACTGATTATTTTAGCTTGATTTTTGACTATCTGTTTGCTTATTCCTTTGCCTATGTATGCATATGCAAATATGCTTCCTGCACTATTGCACTCGAAAGGCAATATAAGGCTCTTAGCTTTATTTCCCATTACTATTAAAATACTTGCCTAGCTAGGTTTCTTAGTTTTCCCCTGGCTTGGGGTAAAAAGGAGAGAAGTCTTGAATGAGATAAACTGGGCTATGGCAAAGGGAGCTTTTGCTTTTGCTTCTTCATTAAAAAATCAACTCGTGAAGCGTGCAAAGTTGTATATCAATACCTTCCAAGACCACCATTGTGCCTGAGGTCACATTTAACCCGAGGCACATCCATTATATCTCATGGCAGTTAACATGGCCATTTCTTCCCTCTGATTTCGGTAGAGAGGGACTTCAATATATGCATAGAGCAAATACCTTCTGTCTGCATGTGCAGGTTCTGTGATTCTTACTGATTTTATTAATGTTCCTGAGTGGAGGGGTTGGCTATAATGGCTGGATGAGATCCTTAGCTGTATTTTTAAATTAGATTGTCCCAATTTCTGAGATGAAAAACTTCAGCTGTAAACTAAATGCAGTTTAAAGCATCAAACACCAAAAAAAAGAGCTCACCATTTTTACAACTGTAACTATTTTCATTTCATAAAGAAATCCAGTGGGTATCTTTAGTTTTCAATACATACATTAAAGCATAATGATCAAGAAAGTTTCTCATATCCAAAGGTACTTTTCCAATCCCCTATATTTGGTGTGTGTGTGTGTGTGTGTGTGTCATTTTGAGGAAGGAATGCTGTGTAAACTTGACCTGTTCTTTGATATTGCATGGGTCTCTTTTTTAGTCACAGCTGGAGCTCCGTGGTGCCAAGCCAGAGGGATCTTTGGCCACATTATGTCATAATGCAGAAGTTTGGACAGAAGTGCTTTATCATCATATCAGTACATTAGTACGACAGTCATTAGAGAACATCATGGGAGTAAATCTAAGATGTTACAAGTTTTGCATCTACTTTCTTCTTTTTATGTTATTGAAACATTGATATGCATGATATTTTTTTAGCTTAGTTTCTTTCAGAAGAGGAATAGTGTCTCTCTAGCGAGATTGTAACCAAAGGGGAACCACTTGGAACAATAGCAATTTATGCAGCCTCCTGAGAATTTATATTTGGCCTTAACTGATAGTTCTAGTCATCTTGTAAAATGATTGGTTTTATATGACCGTGGCATGTACAGTAAGGTAACAAGTATTATCTGCTGATACATTTGGTGTACAAATATATACATTGAATACTTCCGTGTATTTTGTAGACTGATCTGGGCAATTAAAGAAGTTGCTCAACACTGCAAATGTCTTCTGAATTACACAGCTCCCAAGAGCTACTGGTTTTGCACCTGAGATGGGTAAGTGTTCTCAGTTTTGAAAAGTCTGCTTGCCTGGACATTAACCTATGTGTTCAGTTCTCATTTTCCAGAACATGTACTACGACTTGCATCTTTTGGACTTAGTCAATGACCATTGCACATAAACAGGAGATCCAAGATGTTGTAAAACCAAGTCAGTTTATTTTGTAAATGAAGCACACTGATGCGTTTGTGGAGATACAGAGCAAAAGCTTTTTTAAAAAATCTTAAAAACAACAAAAAAGAAAAGAATAAAAACACTGCTTGTAAGGCTTTTGTTCTTTTTTTGAAAGAACACAACATATGCTTCGACAGCTTTCAGATAGCTGTTCATGTGCGTGGATGCTTTGAAAAGGTAAAATGTCGCACAGCTAAAACACAATAAAAAGATTTTTCTGTTTAATATTTAAATGTTCAGTGAAAATCTAAGATGTATTACTATACTCCTTGACTCTTTCCCCTAATACATAGTTCTGAATCCACATTATACAGATTGTCTTTCAGAAACATTTATAAATAGATCAGTGCTTAGTGGTAAAGCTGATGACGTGGTGATTCAGCCTTATCTTTAGAGCTGTGGCTGGAGGTAATTGATAATATGAGTGTGTGGGTACAGTGATGGGCTAAAAATGCCAACATTTCAAGTATAAGATGTAGACCTGCAGCGAGTCTGTCACTCCTGTGTTAGCCCTCATGTGCAGTGCCCTGTTGCTGGTGCTCCAGGGAGAGGAAGAGTGGGTATGTGCCTTCTCTGCTGTGCTCCAGTCTGAAAAACTGGAGTAGATTTGCTAGTGAGAAGGGTGTGATTGGCTCAATACTGGGGAATATTTGAAGGCACTCTGAATCAATTGCTGTATTCTAGGCACCGGCTTAGTTGATTGCCTAGTGATGAGTCTGATTTGAAGGCATTACATTTCAAAATCTGTTACTAAATAACTCCATTTTGGGGGGAAGCTGTTAGGAATATGTTTCTATACTAATGTTTATATTTTAAATTAGGTAACTTACTGGTGTTCAGGATGATACTTTTCTGCCTCCAGATTTCTAAAGAAGTCTTTTCACATGCTTGTGTAATGTCTAGCAATAGTAGCAGATATTACCCATAACTAAACACCGAGGAACAGACTAGTGCGTTTGTATTAGGCTCTGATTTGGAAATTTTTCTTCTCATTGTCACATCATGGACTCTGGAGCTGAACAGGAATTTTCTGTTTTGACTGGAAGCTGTTGATTCATTTCAAACAAACAAACAAAAAGTTTGGCATAACTGCAGCCATTCATTCTTGTAAGGCAGAATTTTAGATCAGAATAAGGGAAGGTATCATACTACATTTCCTTACCCCACAAAACTTACAGTAGGCTAGGGGCTAATATGGTTCACTGAGATTTGGATATTCCAGTACAAGAGCCTGCTTCTTCCTATTCTAAGCACGAATTGAAGCTCTTAAACCTCAGTTTCCTGAGTGCTCTAAACAAAATTATCTCAGCTTTGAGAATGTGGGTGGTCATTCTCTTAACAGCTTTTGGCTAAACCCCTTAAAATATCATCTTGACTTTAATTTAACTTCTCAGATGTTTGCATAAGGCAGGAAAACTATTTCCCTTTCCATCTCATCCTTAGTGTTTCTGTATTACATCTAGCAGCATTTTGCTCTTGATGTCCGGCTGTGCAAATTTGTTTGAAAGAAGAAACTTTGTATTCAATGGTTTGACCTTGAGCTTTTTAGAAGTAAATGACATGATCATTGTAGCTCTAATCTCTTCCATCACTGTCAATCAATTCTCTTGATTAAATGATGAACTATTTTCTTTTGTACTAAGCCATACTTAGTACTTCCATTTTGTACTTCCACATTTTCTATTGGAATCTCTTGGCGTCATAATTAAAGACCTGTTTTTTCTTTTTTCCACCTTTGATTTTTATTCCTGTACCGATTTTTGATCAGGAGTATGCTTTTGAATTTCCCAATTGTCCCCACTCTACTGAGCTTTGGTTCATAATATGAGGCAGGCTCAGAGTGCTTGACATGGATTACTTTTGGATGAAGTTGACTGGAAAATACATTCTAGGAACAAGTCTAATGCACTCCAACCAATTGCTAGGTGTTCAGCCCCTGGGACCAGACCCCAGCTTGTCCAAAGTAAAAGTCTCAAAACACGTGTAAAGTGGACATCGGGTCATCAGCACTAATTATTTTGCTCTACAGTTCTGCTCCAGTTTTATTTTACTACTTGCCAGTTAAGGTATAGCTGTAGACAAACATCGGGTATGCTGCATCGTCTTACATTTTCTCACTTTCTGGAAGCTAATGTGCTCTTTAATGGCCTTTTTTTCCCCCTTTTCAGTAACTGTGCTGTACAGGCAGTAAGTCATTTACAGTACAGTACAACCTGTCAATGATTAATACTCAGCTAGAACTATAGTGGATTTTATATGCATTTTTCTGTACATGGTATAAAATACATAAGCAATTAAAATAAATCTTGAGGGGCAATGCCATTTAAAATTCCATAAAACAACCTAGGAAACCACAGATTTCAGCACTGATTTTTTACTTTGGATGATGCTGAGACATCAGGTTCCTGAGAATGTTCTCCACTTCATTAATTGTCTTGATACTTCCAGTAATTTGCTTGTCTTTTCTAAATTCTGATGTGGGTTTATATTATTTAATTCTTAAAATTCTTTATCCTTGATTCTTCCCTTTGGGTAAATCTATTGTAAGCATACTCTAAAGAATAATGAGTGCCACACACCCAAGTATGATCCAAAGCCCACTGAAGCCAGAGGGGGAATTTACTTTCAATTTTAAGGAGTATTGGAACATACTGCATTTTTAGTCACATTTTAAATTTATAGTTCACAGTTATTGCTTATGTTACAATCCTCAGGTATCCATGCTTGTCACCCAGAAGTCCATGACGTATTACACTGCAGTTATTCTACAGAAATATGTTTTATGGTGCGTTAGCTCAGAATTCCCATTTTCAGTTTAAAAACATAGGATTATTTTGTGAAAATTATTTTGCCTTAAACATTTTCTTACAAAACACACTGTAATCATTAAAAAACCCTGATGGAAAAAGTGATAGTATAGCATGAGTCTTTTTTTTAAAAGGTGGTTTGAAATGTATATATGATGTGAATTTGGGCTTTCTTCTTGGTTATAATTATTTATCTTGGTTTGTTTGAGTTTAAACCTTCAGTTGATATTACAGACTCACTTTCTTAGGTTCAATACCTGCACACATGGAGATACAGCCTCCCATCACATTTGTGTAGTTAAGATTGGCAAAAAGAGAGAAAAATATTACATCTCTCTTTCTGATGAGAAGTAAAGCACAAAGCTTACATTCTTAATCCAAAGTTACACAGAAAGCATTGTGGGAAGAATACATTACATTATTGAATCTGTGTGTTCGGTACAGACCCATAAAAAGATGATATTTTTATGGGTGCATAAATCCATTTGGTGATGTTTATTCCACAATTCTGGTGATCTTTATACAGTACTCATTGCTTACTCAGATTTCCCATCAAATGTCTTGTTCCTGTTCTTGAAATATGAATTCTGTGAAGTCTATTGTTTATGGAATGGAAAGAAATAAAACTTTGAAATAATCCTAACCAGTTAACCTTTTTTTAAACAGATATACAACCTATGTTATGCCTATGAAGTGTTTCTTAGCATCCCATAGTGTACCATCCAAACACAGAAAATTCAAAGCATACACTGTGCATTCAACTATCCATTAATGCATCCAAGGAGTCAAATTCTTTCTTGACTGAAAATTGTAAGAAAATCTGTTGACACCAGTGAAGAAAGTATTTCCTACAATTCCTTCTCAAAATTCTATTGTTTTGAGATTTAATGTTCAGTTTAGGAATGATTTATCCTAGTCATTTAAGTCCAGTCATCAGCATTAAACATGTTTAAGCCTTGTTCTCAGCTTATCTACTCTATCTTTCTTGCTAGCATTGAATAACAGTGTAAGACTTCATTCTAAACAAACAACTCCTGTCTGCCTCCTTATTGCTAAAGCAAACATATTACTAAATTGTTATTTCCCTTCTTGCAAGTAAAAATGTCTGTAGCCTCTTTTTGAACCACCTTCCTCTAAGTTTCTATAAATTTACTATAGTAAAGAGGTATTACATATACATAGTAAAGTTTTGAAAACAGGTTTTCTATTTCCATGGTATTTCTAGTTCAGCCTACGACAATAATGCATGATGCAAGGATAATGGAAGAGTAAAAAGATAAAATAAATAGTTTAGTTGTAAACAAATAATTCTGATGAGTTTATTCCTTTGGTTTAGTTTTTCTTATTTCATTAATGGAAGCATAGTATTTATAAAAATCAATACCAAAAAAGAGGAAATTCTTAATACATTAAAGCACAAAGTTTTTGTTAGTGGAAAGAAGTAATTTCAAAGGTAATGGAACCAGTCAACTTGCAAATAATCCAAGATGTCATCAGTCATAAAGTTCTGCCCACATGTATGCTTAACAAATGTCGTGTTCTTAGGTTAATGAGCTACATAGCAATGAGTGAGATTTGCAGTGCTGCTTCTTAAGATTTCATTATGTTTATGGCTGTTTCAGATTAAACCCTATTATAAAAATACATAATAAATTAGCTAGGTTTCAGTTAAGTTTCTATTTTATTTTATATCTGAAAATATTGCATCTTTGAAAATTGAAGATTGAATATGCAAGCAAAAAAGCCAGTATAACTTAAATGTTAGTGACCTTTGTTTTCAGGTCAGCCACTGTTTCCTTTTGTCTTTGAGTTCAGTGGAACTAACAGAAATGAGAAACAACCTCAGACTACAGTAGCTCTTCAGGCTTCATAGTTCACTCCTAATCCTCCTCCTTGGCCATTCCAGGTAACTGCCACCTTCTGCCATTCTACTTTCAGAAATGGTTCTAGAATGTCTATATGAAGCTGCTTAGCTTTTCTGGTTTTTTAGGATTTATTTTTTTGCAAAGACTTTAGGATTTAGCTGGGACGCTTTCTAAGTTGAATGCACGCACTTGAAAACATATGATGTTTACTTGCTGCCATGCGAATGTCATGGATGACTCTGGTAGAAGTAAGCTTATTTATTAGTATATCAGAACCACTGACCTTTAAACACATAAAGTGCTGTCCCAGTTGTTTTAACTAAGTGGCCATTTTCCAATTTGAAAAGCCCTATTCAAGTTGGTGTATGCTTTCACTCTCATTGATTTATTGGTATTTGTTCAGAATCACTTGTAAACTAATACCTTTGTTTCTCAAACATTGTTTTTTATCAATAGTTCATCTGCATCTAAGAAGACTCTTTCCTGGATCTCTTTCATGTCCATTTGGTTTTATAACATTCCTTTCAAGGTCTCATGAAATCTCCTTTGATATTTTCTTATCCATTTGCAGGTGTCTCTTTTACAACTAATTTCCTCAAGTTTTCCTATTAAAAAAAAAAAATATTAAATCATATGGGTGAGTATATGAAGTACACAGGTGATGCATCAAATCAAAACCCCTAAATTACTTTTGTTCTAAGATAAGAAAGAAATAATGATGTTAAAGCTACTTTTTTGAGGGGAAAGAAGGGCAGGGCATGTTTTCCTCTGTACATGACTGAAAAGGCTAGAAGGTTAAGTGGACTTGCTCAAGGACAATAAATCCCTGCCCATGGGGTAGGTGCTGACTTTTCAATGACATTTCAGACGCATTCAGAAGCCTTCTGTTCTCATTACTGAAACATTATTTTCACGTGACATGTTTTCACTTTAGTGTATAGGAAATTATGTACCAAAAGAGAAGAAATGGCTTCTTGCTTACTATGCAATGTATTTAGGAAAGCTTTAGAGCTCACTTTTGTCATTATTTTTCTTTTACACTAGGGGTAAAGTTCAAGGAGTGTAGCAGCTTGACACCTAAGGCAGTACTACCCAAACTAATAAAGCAACAAGCTTTTGGAAAGGAGAAAAATGTTACTGTTTGAAATCCTTGAACTCAGTACCTAATTGGTTTCAGCACCTATCATTTTTCAGAAGGATTATATTTGCTCAGGATCTAGTATCCCATTTCTTCATTTAGTATGTAACAATGCACATTTGATAACTTCCAGTAAGACGCGGAACCAAAGCAAAGAAACTATTAAAATTGTATATAAAGACATTGCTTGTACAATGGTACATGGGAAACAAAATCCATACATTTCCAGCCTTGTGTTGTTCAGAAGTTGGCTTATATGTTTTATTTGGACTGAGCTTAATCTGTGGAATCTGTTGAGAAGTGTGTGGTTTAGACATTGATTTCTAGTGGCTTTCTAATGTTTTTCTGCAGTTGAAAGTGAATTAGAATGGCAACTAGAAGGAAATTGCCTCTATTTTCCAGTCCTTTCTCAAGTCTTTGTAATGATTGCTGTAGATTTCAAGAATGCAGAGTCAGAACTTCTATTAATCAGTGGTCTTTAAAGGACTTATAGTCAGAGATAATTACTTGGAAATAAAGTGCAAAAACAATGCAGTGCCCTAATGAATTTTCCTGAATGTTTGACTGTTATGAATAATCTAATTAAATCTTCTATATTGGCTCTTTGTGTTGCATTAAAAGAACTAATTCATTTGTTTTTTTGGTTTGTTGGGGTTTTTTTGCTTGTTTCTCAAATTGAAATAAAACTATACAGACACAAGGCACTCCAACATTTTAGCAAGTTACATGCTGTGATACACCGAAGTTGTGGAATAAACAATTAAATCTTAGCAAAAAGTTCTGCAGGATTACAGTTGAGTAAGGTAGACACAGAAAATTTAGAAATGTAGAAATATAGATTTGCTAATGTAGGAAACCTTTCAATTGATATTTCTAGCAGCTTCTCTGGAAATGAGATCTAGCTTTATTTATTTTTTTCAAATGGACTTTCTCAAAAATTCAATTTTATGTAGAAAACTTGTTCTTTTTTTCTGGTGCTTTTTGTGGGAAAAATTTTTACTGCAAAAGCTTCATTTATTTAAAACTATTATTTAACATCAAAGCCTTTTTTTGCTGGATGCTAAAATGTAGCATGGAAAGCACATGTGCATTTTTAAGGGAGTAATTAATCATACAAATCATATCAGGACCTCTCTCACCTTTGTTCTCTTTCTCCCTCCCTTCAAGTAGCTGTCTGCTCCCTAACAACCATCTTGGTTGACTGAAAAACTGTCCTGTTCAACTGTCATCGATGAGCTCTCTGTCCCTACACATTATCCACGTATCTCTCTTTTTTAATATTTTTCTTTCTTTTTTTTTTTTTCTTGTGTGTTTCTTCTTGTCTTTTCCTTGGTGATTATTTTTATGAATAAGTGACTGTTAGAAATTGTTGTCTGTCATCAGACAACATCAGACTTTAAATATTTAAAAGCCACAAAAAACTTCTGGTATAATTATTGTGAAATATTATTTAAAAGTAAATCTATGGGTTGCCCATATTACCACTCTGTAATGAATGAAAAAGTTTCTCATTCCTTATGTGAGGAACAGCCAGGTAAACTCAGTAAATTAGCCTCTTCAAAGGCAAATGATAGAAAATAATAATTATTCAGCTCTGCTAAAATCCACCAAAAAATTTTGGAAGCTGTGTACCAGGTTAATCTGTGTCAAGGGATGACAACTGAAAGACATCATCTTGCAGGAGGTCTTGCACATCTTCTCTTTGAAATTTATAGATCCTATGGAGGTATTTTTGAGGTTGGAACGATGGAAGAAGCAGGCATAAAAATAAAACATTTTTAGCAGTTCCCAGTATATTGCTCTAGTCACTATTTGTTTTATTTATGAGCCTATCAGACCCAAATGCATGCTCACTCTTACCTGTGACAAACTGGCAAGTGGGATATAAAAATGAAAGATTTTTTCCCTTAGCTGGTGGCTAAGGAATCATTGATCTTCCCTAAACTAACATTAATCTTAGAAAGGCAGCGAGTGGCTTGTAGGTCTTTCATGGAGGTTGAAGGCGGTAAATTAGAAAACAAAAAAAGATTCTTTTGGCTATATTCCTTATTGTTGGGAATATTTTATAATGCTGTGGTTCCCAGTTGATTATAACTTTTATTTCTTTAAAGTTTTATGCTTGGAGCATAACTATGCACTCCTTAAAATAATTAGTTTAGGCAGTAGTCTACACCATAATGGATTAGAAAACTAGACTTCTTTTGCTGCCTATATCATTAACAGAAACACTGTGGTGATGAACTTTTAGAAAATCCTCTGAAATATTCAATACAACAATCTCTAGTGAGAAATTCCAAAGTAGTGACAGACAGTATCTTATTTTTGTAGCAGATCAGGTAATTCAAAGGAGCACAAAAGTGCATGTAGGCAATTATTTTTTAGTTTTCTGAAATCAAAGTAGCAGGGCTTGGGAGCATGATATGCAGATATTTTAGGGAGTAGGTTGGATGTTTTGATTTTCATGTCATCTAAACTCCTCCTTCTGCATTTCCCAATCCTTAGTTCTGCATGAAAATTTTATATAACCTGTGATGGCTGCTTTGTTGTTGTGAAGAAGGACCTGGATTGGTAAAACTGGATTTGGATTCCAGTTAGGACACAGTTTTTGTACCTGGGCCATTTGTCTAAAAGAGATATTCGGAAGATGCTAATGTTTTAAAATTTATAAAATGAGTTTATACATGGTTCATAATTCCATATAACACAGTAAATGCACAGATCTTGCTTTTAGCACAAAAAAAGGTAGAAACTGGCAGCAGCAAATGCAATAATTTTGTATGCTCTTGCCTGTACCATAAAAGCACCTCTCCCAACCCCGCAGATCTGTCACATGGACATAAGCACACTTTTCAGTGTTGCAGCTTACTTTCTCTCTGATGAGTAAAATGTGTAGGGAGAAACCTCTTGTTCTCATGTAGCTTGCGAACAATCTCTAAACTCTCATGTTTTTCTCTGACGGAGACCAATGTAATGTCTTACTGCTATTTATCTGTTGTTATCTGTCCTCTAATACTCAGGATAGCTCATACCAGTGCATGTAAAAGTGGTTATATACAATATAGCTGTGCTTTTTCATCATTCTGGACGCATTCATCAGCCATCTCACAGGCTATCGTCATTGTTACAAGAGGTAGAGTGCTCCTAAGCAAACTCTGGACACGCTAGCTGTGTGTCAAAAACATTGGAAAACGGCTAAGAGTGAATAAAATGCCTTTCACTGTTCATCTTTGGCCCTGCTTTTTGGCAATATGGCCATTTGATTGTAGATTTACCTGCATTAGTAAAGTCTTGCTGATATTTTATAAATGCATACTTTTAGGTTTTGAAGTGTTTGAAACTGTCATTGCTGTGAAATAAAAACTGTCACCAGCTGTGAAGACTTAGCTATCTTTGTATTTTTGAGTATCACTTAAGAATGGGATTTGGTTTCCTTTGTATGGTAGGTCCTGAATCAGAGGGAGAGGGTGTCTCAAATTAAAGGTGAACTACTTCGAGGTTCTATGATGGCTGATTAAAGGGAGGCAGAACCTGAACTGTTCCTGAGTTCAGTTTTGCAAATAGAATTGAGTAGTTTTCAGAAAAGTTAAAGATCACCAATTTACTCTGTTTTAAAGAGAGAGAAAGCAGACACAGAACCCCATCTTTCAGTGACAGATAAAACTTAACTTCAGGGTTAGCAAATGTTGAATATTACTGGTTTTTGGCTGAATCCAGTACCTCAGAAAGAATATCTATGACCAAATATCTTTGCATTTTTTTTTCATATTTGAATTTTCAATTTTCCTCATTCTCAGGCTGTTCTAGTGATTAAATTATACACTACAATAAGATTAAATTATGAGTTTAAATTGAAATAATTCACTGTTTGCATGACTATACAGTAAATTATATCTGAAACAATGTCTATCATGTATGTTGTAAGGTATCAAGTCATGGAATCCTAATTATGAATGTGATATATCTAGCCATATAGTAATGACATGACTAGATAAAGGAAGTTTATAATTATAACAGGCTTATTTAATGATGTACAGAGGCTCCAATAACTCTGGAAATGTACATTTTAATAGTTTCCATTGTTCATGCAGGAAATAAATATTTTGATGCCAGAGGAATTAAATTCTTTTGACTTACTAAGTTGGGGGCAATTTTGAGAGTTGATAGTATTTTCTTTCAATTATGAAGCACATAGAATGTTCCAAATTTGAACTGTGACTTCTGTAGAGAAAGGAAGATGTGGACATCAGTCCTGTATGGCTGAAAATATACTTGGTACTAAAACTTAATGGATGAAGACATTTATAACAGTATGTTTTCACATCTTTTATTCATATACAGTTTTACCAAATTATTCCGATCAGCCTGCTATTTTCATGTCCCATATATTTACACATACTCTTTCTCAAATAATGTAAAACTGTGTAGAAAAAAATCACTAAATTATTTTTGAGAGACAGAAACTGAGAGAAAGAAAAGGGTGATAGAAGTTATGTTCTTGTCTAAAGTATCAAATTGTAATCAAAGAAATTAAAAAGTTGTGCTTAGTATTCGCCTTGGATGGATTTTGTAGTTTACACAGCTGCATGGTTCAAGACTATGTCAATGGAAAAAGCTATAGTGGGTCTCCACAGACAAAAGGAAAATGTCTAGGTGAGATGCTGCTTATTCCTACTGCAAATATCCATGTGGCTTACAGATGAAACATCTATCTTTTCTATAAACATTGGAGAAGCCTCCATCCTGATATTTTTCAACCATCTTTCAGTTTTGATTGCAAACATCTTGTCAACTCACTCTCATTTCTGTCCTGTACTCTGAGAATGCCTCTGCGGTCTCCCTGTTCAGCATATGCATCTTCCCAGTGAAACCAAGGGCCTGACAGATTAAACTTGGTGATTGGTATTTTGCCTTCCCTGGTATTACTGTAAACTGGTTTGGGTTTTTTTTTCACTTGTCTGTTCACTTAGACATTGCCAGGAGTCCTCCATTTTAGTCCTTTACCTTCCACTGACTTTATTTTAGGTGATGGAGATTATAAACGGTTCCTAGAAACACATTCCCAATTGCAAGTGTTTATCTTTTATCATAGTTGTTTTGATGACAGTTCATCTTTCTGCCACAACTTAGTTTATCACCTTCATGAAAAACCTGTATTAGCTTTTTCTACATTGCATGAGCTACAGCAGTGCTGGAATCCGTGAAACTGATCCTGTTTCTTATTCCTTTCTTCAATATGGAGCGGTGTCCTGACTTGGACTGCTTGTTGTAATGAGTGCCGTTCAGGGGGTGGTTTTGCTAGATTTTGGCTCTAAATTCTCCATGTCTTTTTATTTCAGGTCACTTTTCTTATAGCATCTTTGATTCTCAGTTGCATTAAAATTGGAACCCCACTCCATATACCTCATTATGGACACAGAGATTCCTATTTCTCCTACATATTTGAATATTTTGCACTCCTAGGACTATCTGTTAATTAATAGACCATACAAGAAGAGCGAAACAGCACCTCATGGAAATACAGCAGTCAAAGAAAAATAATCAATTACATATTCTGTGGTGTGAAAGGCTGTTCATGGCATTCTTTTGAAAGGGAAGAGAGGCAAAGTTAATTTACTGAAAAATATGTTGCAAGTATGAGAGAACAGAACCAATCATTAAAATGAATTGCATCTATATAGTCATTTTAAGTGTCTGAGATACAGTGGTAGGCAAAGTTTTACAAACAGTTATTTGTCATTGTGCAGAGACACAAACATACATGACAAAGAGCAAGCAATAACAGCGAGCGATCTTTGCCTTGAGGCAAAGAAAAGCACCTGCATGTCCATCAGCTGTTGACTTCTGGTGGGGTAATACAATGCCAGGTGCTTGGAAGGAGCCCTGGGAATGGTTTTCTTCTCCGAAATAAAATGCTTCTTGCAGTTCCGTAGACTGCAGTGAACATCCTAAAAGTACTGCCTGGAGAAGAGGGAGATGTGCAATTCTGAGATGCTAATTAAGTGTTGGGCCAGGGTTAGTTTGAGGTATATAAATAACTGATGAAAGAATTAATAAATAGGTGTTGGAGAGGAAGTTTAGCACATGAAATGATAATAGAGCTTAGCAAATTTCTGTATTAAAAAAGCAAGTGTGTTCTGTGGGAAAGAGGTCTTTTTACCACCATTTTTATACCCTGGGGGAGGGGGTGGAGATGGGGGGAAATAGGTGCTTATATTAAAATAGTTCTACCATCCCCTAATAAAATCATGGTCCCTTTGGACCAGATATTCTCTGCACGTACTTGACAGCATTTTAATGCCTAAACAGACAGAAAGAAAGAATCTGGAGAAAAGGGGGAAACAGCTCAGTATGCATTTATCAAACAAACCTGCATCAAAGGTACTTTCCAATGACAATCACAAATTGAACATGTATAACATGATGATCCTTTCTTAAAGTTAGCTTTTGGTTTGAGTGCTTCTTGTGCACCACCTTCTATTTCTTGAGGAATAAAAAAAAGTCTGATTATGAATGAGCAGAAAATATTATACTAGAATTAGGAAATGCTTAGTGTTTGGCAGTGTAAATACTCTGAAATTGTTCTGTTAGATAAGTCATTGTGTGAACCACATAACATAATTGGAGTGAATTTTCATGCCACATATCAATTTAATTCTTTCTTCCTGGACTGTAGCTGGAATTCTAGATAGGCATAGCTGGTTATCTTGAAACAATAATTATTTTGTCTGTTTTGGAATACTGTAAATCAAGATTTTCAAGGGAAAATAGCTTTTTAATTGATTACATTAATTGGTGGATTTCCAGATCCACCTGTGTGTCTTGGATGTTTCTGAAAAAAAAATTATAATAATGAGAGGAATATTTGAGATAGTGTATGTTGGAATTTACTAGCTGTATAGCAATTAGATCCAGAGGAGACAGAGCAGACCCCTAAGGTGACTTAGGGTGAGTTTGGAAGACAAACCGGTTTTGGCTGCCTTGCTGTGTGATAGTTCTGTTCTTGTCATAGATGAGTTACTAAGGCAACCTTTGAGCTTATTGAAGATCTCTAAATGGTCAAGGTCATTAGAGCTCAGCTGGTAGTCCCACTGGTTTTTGCATTAAGTGCATTTGGTTGCTTTTTTAAATACAAAGTGTTTTTAAGGCAGATTTTAAGGTATTTATTGGCGACACATTTTTTTAACATGGTAATTTTCCAGGCGTATTACTCACAAATTGATACAAAGGTAGATCTGTTTTTTGTCTAAACAAAACATGACAGATTCTTTTAGCAAGACTTTAAAAAGAACAGTCTTTAAAAATCACAGAAAGACAATCCTTTATATAATGCAGTCATTTAAAAGAAAATGAGTGGTTGTTATTAATTATTTCTTTGTAGCATTCTGTGAGACTTCTAATTGCAAAAGCTTATGTTAAACATTTCCAAGAAATTCATGTAACAAACCACCCTAGTTTGTCTTGGCTTTCTGTAGTATTTTTATAGGAGATTTAGACAGTAATCAAATCCAGCTCTTCTCTGTTTCAGAGAAAGTAAAGATTTCTCTCCTAAACAAAGCTAATAGTTTTGAGATATTATTTTCATAGCTGTAATGACGTCTAATCATAGGCCAGGCATTGTGTTACATGCTGTACAGACAGAACAAAGTCTTTATTCCTAAAGACAGAGAAACTGAGAGCGAGTGGAAGAGAAATCCATATAAGTAGGACTAATATCACCGGGCAAGTGCAAGGATTAGGGAAGGAGAGCAGATGAGAAATCTTTCTGTGTGTTATATGGTGGAAGAAAAAATGTGGGAGAAGAAGGGGGACAGAAGCTGAGTGGAAGTGAAGGAAACAGTTAATATATTTAATCGATTCATGTCTGGAAGAAATGTGCAAAATCCTTTGCAGGGTGATAAGTGGAGGGTGCACTTGAAGAGGTGGTCTTAGAAGAGTGCTTATGGCTGTGGGGAGTCAGTTTAAATTAGGTGAAGTATAGCTGCTCAGCCAGAAATACAACAGAAACAGAGAAGAGAGCAGATGTCTAAAGGGTGAAGCCAGCTGGACAGCAGGAATTGGGACAAAGATGCATTGCAGCATAACAGCAAAAGTAGCAGATATTGTTGGGGAGAGACATTCAGTGGTTGATAGATAAGATACTGGGGGCAAAAGAGTGGAAAAAAAAAGGACCACACGAACTATGGAATGACACATAAACTCATCAGGGGAGTGGAGCAGGCGAAAGGTGGCTGAGACATACAATGAACCACCTATGATGAGCAAAAGTCATGGAAAGTGACTTTGAGATCTGTGACAGTGAGAGTGTAGGAGCAGATAGGTCACACATGAAATTGTTTAGGAGCTGGTCAAAGTAGAAGCTGAAGTAATTCAAAGCAAATTCAGAAGAGTGGGACAGTAAGACTAAGGCAAGCCTGATGCTCTGGTGGGACAACCGCATGGTTGACATTTGGCAGAGGTGGAGATGCCAAACCTTGATGAGGTCACGGCATGATAACCTGGGCTCAGGACTACTCTGTCCAGGCCCTCCTGGCTTCCTGCTCGCTTGAAGTACCAGTTATGAGCCACCATAGTCTGCCCACCCTGTGGAAACTCCCATAGACAGTAAGGATGATGGAGAGAGCCGAGTATGTCGTTGACAGCAATATACAGGAAAAAGAAAGAATGAGAGCTACAGAACTTCAAAAAAAACATAAAAAAGAGAAAAGGAAGAGGAAGAAAGAACTGAAAATGACACCAGCTTGTGTGGAGAACTATGGTTCTGACCCCCAGGTATCCAGCAAGAGAAAATGACAATAAATGATGAATTAAATGAGATAATAATGTGTACCAATTAATGAACCTCATAATGGGGACTGAATTTATTTTAGAAATTGTTTTTAAAGTAGATGATCTGACCTGACATGCACAGCTTTGTTTATTCAGTTATTTTGAACAGCTATAATCTAGGAAGCACAGGTGTGAATTCCTTTTCTAGCTCTTTTTTTTCTTTTTAGTTACAGAGCTGATTGCAAAGGCTTTTGAAAACTTGGCTTCCTCAACAAAGTATTTCAAGTCGTCTGTAATCATTTTGAGTACAAGATTAATTATTTTCCTGCAGTAAGACATTATATTGAATATAATTAAATTCTGATAGCTTATTGCATGGCTTGCTTGTGAATGTTTACATGTAAGCAATTTCTCCTTCTAAAAGTTCATACATAATAAAGTAGTTCTGATTTCTTTGGGCTTCTAAAGGTGGAAGTCAGCCTGATTGCAGGAATTGGGACAAAGATGCTCTGTAGCCTACCAGCAAAAGCACCACTTACTGTAAGGAAAAGATATTCAGTGGTTGAATGGTGGAATTCAGCTGGGCAAAAGAAGACACATTGCATGGGGTATGAAGCAGAATTTTTTAAGAATATTAACTTCTCTCTTGCCATATGCCAACTACCTAATTCTATTTGTATATCACTTGAGGTACCGTGTTAGTAATCCTTTCAGTAGGAAAAGGAAGCTACTTTACTAAAGTGTGAGAAATCTGGTAGTTTTCACCATCAGAAGGATTTTCTGGAAGCACCACAGAGTGCTTCAAAGTGTTGAAACAAATTCCAAACAAGAAAATCAAATCCAAGTGCTTTTAATTCATTCTCCTAAAGCATTTAAGGCTGTATAATGTATGCACATATATAAGTAGAGATTTTAGTTTCAGTTTGGAATGATTAAAAAGTCTCAAAGAGTAGTGCATAAATCACTGAAACATATGCTTAACGTAAGCATGCATATTATCCTTAGAAGAGGTGGCTTTTGGGGATGTCATATGCTTAACGTAAGCATGCATATTATCCTTAGAAGAGGTGGCTTTTGGGGATGTAAATACATGTTAAAGCCTACCTCTGTATCTTTCTTTTTATTTTTTTCTCTTCTTTTTTTTTTAATCTGACACTGGGTTCATAGTTGGTTCTTATCACCCCCGCCAAGGTTAGGACTCCACTGTACATAATTATATCCCTATTTCTCTGATAAGGAGGTGAATGAAAGGGAAATAAAATGACTTTCCCATGTTAACACAGGATGCTTATGGACTGCAGTGTGAATTGAACACAAGCTGGATGAAAGCATCTCTCCAGGAAGATGGCAGTGAAAATAACCACCAAATTCTCTCTTTTTATGTTTTGTTTTTCCTTCAGTTATACGTAAATAAAACGGGGTAGAGTCTTGGGGTAGTCCACAGAACTTTAACAAAATATTGTTCAAGTCCCAAATGTTCCAGATGGTTTCATTTACCATTCTAAATAAAAATTAAAGCAGTTGTTAGCCCAGAATTTTCAACTTAGAAAGCTCATCTAAAAAGGAAAGTGAGAAGTGAAAAGATGGGAATTCAAGTTAAATTTCTTTGTAAATTTAGCCCAGAAAGAATAATTCAGTTTAAGAATAGCTTTAGTGACAACTCCAAATTTATATCTTAATAGAATACATACAGATATGAAAAGGACAAAGAAATGGATTCTTTTTCCTACTGAAATGTTTTTATTTTCTAGTGAGAATAGGAATAAAGATACATGCATTGTATCTCCAGACAATTTCATTATGCTTGCACTTATTAGATGCAAATAATGATACTGTAACAGCTAAAGCAGTTTTCTAAAATGATCTTAGAAGCTGTCGTCTTTAAACAGGATTCTTTTGATTGGCAGTCTAGTTCTAGAATAAATACTCAGTTTAGATTTTTTGGGGAGTGGGGGGTGGGGAGTGTTGTTTGAGATGTTTGCCAGGATTGTTTGGAATATGTCTAAATCATGGTACTTGCTTTTAGTTTAACTTGTTCAATGATACTTTAAGTACAAACTGATTTGAAAAGATATCTATTATTGCTGAATATGGGTTTTAGTATTAGAATATTGTAGCAGGATATCTGGTAAGGCTTGGTGCACAGAGACAACATCTCTTGTTAGACCACTGTTGGAAGAAGCAAATAAACTTTTTCCTCTACCCAACAACATGAAATAGCTTTTTTTGGCTTGTGTTCTGACTTCCTGCAGACCTTGTTTATGAAGATATTAATCTGATGTTTCCTACAGGAATCATCTAGATACAGGTGGTCCTTTTTATGTTAAAAGATCAGAATCTTCATTTTTGCTCCCCTTTGGTCTGGATTCATCACAGGTGTGAGTACCCTGATGGCACTCTGTGAGTTTCAGAATTGCACCAGCAGTGATGTGCCATAGGGCAGCTTCAGATCAGGAATGCACAAGAGCATGGGAAGGGGACGTTGAGGCTAGCTTGGTGCTTTTTGCATTGTGTCGCACTGTCTGCCAAAGATATATGTGATTTACTGTTTTCTTCTGTGGCTTGTGTGGAATGAGGTATTGGGGATTCCTTGCTTCTGAAATTTCATCAGAGATTTAGGTCCTATTATTTCCATGACCCTTATATGGCTTATGTGTGTGAAGCATATACTGAATTTGACTTGCATTCACAATTAATTCAAAATGAATGGCTGCCACACCTTTATCTGAAGCATAGCGAAGAATTTTTTTGGAATAGTTTTTAGATTTCATTGTATTTTGTGTAAAGTGCTAAATACTTGATTGCAAGTTGTGTTAAAATGTCTGGAATGGAAATTTTCTCTTTTAGAAGGTGTTGCTCTGTGGAATAAAAACCACATAATGAATTCTGCTCACTTACTGGGGAGTCATTATTCATATCAAAAAAAGTAAACTTCAAATCTGCACTCGATGCCATAGGTTCTAGAGGGGGGATGAACTGTGACACAAGGCTCTGAATAACTTTAAGCTTAACAGCTGTGAAATTGCATGAAAACAGATTTATTTGCATATAAAAAAACAGAAGTATTTGGATATGAATGAGATACTTCTGCTACCAAAAGAAATTTCTACAAAAAGCATTCAAAAAAAAAAAAGACGACACTCTTCAGAGACATTTATGAGGCACTGAAAATGTTATCGTACTCATTGGGCTGGATTGTCTCACTTACTGGTTACTTGATTTACCTGGTAAGCATAATTGCTGGATTTTATGTAGGAAAACCATTGAGGTTCAATAAGAGAGTGTCATTTCACTGGCTTTCAAAACAACATTATGTAAATACACAGTAATGAGTTCACACCAGGAGAGACAATTCAATGATGTTTTTTTTCCTTGATCATATGCATTGTCTAAATTTGAACTCCAGATTTGTTGTTGGCTTGACATGTTCTTGACGAACAAGTATTGGTACTTAATGAGCAAGTATGAAGAGTGTAATATCATAGGAGAAACAATGTAATATCAAAATGATTCTAATGGACAGTGAAGTCTCTGCAGCATAAATTTAATGTCTTACACAAAGAGTCTCTGTAGGTAGAATGATAATGCTCTTTGATGGCCTAACAGTTTCTCCTCCTCAGGGATACCTTGTAAAGGAATCTTTGAAATCTTTTGTATCAACCTTTTTCATATCCCTTGTCAGTTTTAGATGGTTCTTTTCTGTTTAGTTAAATGAATTTCGCTTTTGACATATACTCTAAAGTGTGGTTCTACTCCATAAAAATGACACTATTGGGTCCTATATTTACTTTACTTCAGCAACTAAATGTCAAGTATATTTACTGTTGAAAACATTACTTGATAAATCCCATATCTGAAAACTCAGGCTAGATTGTAAGAGTTGCATGGGTTTTGTCCTTTTTTGTCCACTTTCACTGATGCAGGAGAAGTTCTGCAAGAGAAATTATGCTGCTGGGCTTGCAGAAGTATAGCTGACCAGAATTCATTGGACAGCTGTTTTGGTGATGCCCAAGAAGGAAAATAAAACAATTTTCTTTCCCTTATCTGCAACAACTATATTTGGGGGTTTGTCATTTAAGATGAGATATGGCTGACTGTGCACAAGGATAAAATCTGTTCTGTAGCTTGTCATAGTCTGTGTTAGAAACCTTGTGGACGTATATTCCTTCAGCTGAAGAACTGTGTCCAGCCTTTGGATGTTACTTACTACTGAGGCCAATGGAGAGAGAAATCAGCTGTATCTCAAACTATGTGCTCTGAGGTATAATGCTAAGGTGTGTCTTCTAACTAGTCTTCCTGAAAGAAGATCTGGACCCTCTAGATCATCACTGTCTTGCAGACCCTGAAATTCAGGGCACACAGACATTACAAACATTTCATAAAGAAGTCGCGTTTAATTTTTGTCAAAGCACAACAGATGCACAGAAAAGAAAGTGAAGAACAATGAACACGGGCGTGCAAAACCGTCCCTTTACTGTCCATGTCATTCAGAGAAGCCTTTGGGTTTCTGCCATTCCATTTCTGGGACTACTCCCTTCTCTCCTTCTTTACCTCCCCAGTCTCGTCTTCAGGCTCTCATCTCTTCTAAAAACACCAACCTCTCAAAAAAGGGAAGGCCCAGCTACACATTAGGTGGCCTTCTTGTTTGGCTTCAGATCCACTGCATACGATTTGCTGCTTGTATGGCCAGTCCCCAGTCCAAATTGGGAACATTTATTCCCCATGGTCCTGGACTGAAACAAGCGCACTTTCTCTGTGGTGATTCCATTTGGATAGATGGCTACTAGGGTTAGTGATTCTGGATCATTGCCATTCCTTTATCAGCCCAGAATAGCCCAGGCTAATAGGGACATCAAAAGCAGAAGTTAGGTGACAGTAAAAATTAAAACAAATGTTCAGAAAGCAAAATGCAGATGTATTTTTAGTCCACTTTAAAGGAAGCTTTTAAAGGAAGTTAAAGCAGCTCAGATTTCTGTTGAGGCTGAATTCTGTGACTTTTGCATGTAGTTGTACAATATACGCTGAAGTGGTGTGGCCACAGATTCGCTGCCGTTGGTGCTTGCGCTGCCTTGGTTAAAGAATGAAACTAGTCATAATAATTAATTAGTCACCTTTGCAGAAGTTACAGGTTCAAAGAAATATTTCTAAGCATGCTACATCTGCTAATAATTATAAAAAATATAGAATGTTGTCCTTAACAGTTATTATAATGTGTTGTAATAAGAACAGATGTTTTTTAATGAACATACTGTGTTTTAATGTGTTCGAAAAACAAAGCCATGCAACATCTATTTGCAGTTGAAGGTTTTTTTAAAAGGCTACGTTCATTGGGATTTTATAGCATACTTCCTACTAACATGGGTAAGTTTTGTTTGAGATGTACAGCTTGGGTTTTCCTAAATTTTACTTGATTTCTTAGTAACAAAGCCTGATTTTTAAAAAAATCTGCAATCAAAGCATTCTCAATCTTTTCTTTTCCTATGGTTTAAAAGTGTGTGTCAATATACAGCAACTGCTGCCATGCTAATGTCACTCTGAAGAGTATGTAATTGCAAATAAAATTAAAAGCAACAGGTCATCAAAAAATTAATTTTAGATTGTAACCCTTTCCAGAGGGCGTGACATTTTAATGCCCTGCTCTTCATCAGACAGATTCATTTGGTGATTTGTAAGATTAAATATTCCTTCAAATTCATTACTTTGTTAGAGACAATCTATCTGTAAAACAATTGGATAAAAAAATGGTTCTGACTTAAAATTTAGATTAAAAACAATCAGGTTGCCAGAGGAAAAGGTCACTATTTTGAGTAAGCATTCCTGAAATGTAACATGAAAAGAACGTTAGTGTTTTTATTCTGTAGGAGTAGCAAATTAAAAAAAAAAAAAAAAAGAGCTAAATTCAAGTGTTCCAGCATAGTTGAAACCTGGAAAGGTTTATCTGAAAATGTATCTGAAAGCAGGAAAACAAAGCTGCATGACGAAGTTTTAAATTAGCATCTTAATCTAAGATGATGCACTCTACTTCTCTGACAAAAACTGTGTTCTGAGGCCATTGACTGGCCCCTGTGACACCTCCTGAGCACCTGACTGGCCCTGGGCCGGTTTTCTATGCCATGTTCCTTTTCCAGTTTGGTGCCTCTATGTCTGTTGGAATATCCCCTACACCACCTCCTCCTGAGGAAGCCCCGGGTCGTGAGACATGGGAGGACACACCTGGCTGGGAGGGGAGGCCAGATGGCACTAATAAGCCTTAATGGTCCTGATGAGCCTCACCTGGGTCCTCCCCACCCCCAAGAACCCAGGAGCCCATTTCAGCTCAGCTGTGAGGGGGGTTAAAACACTCAGTCTTGCTACTCTGAGCTGAGCTGCTTCTCGTTACTCCCCGAGAAGAGGGGGTTTCAGCCCATGGCTAATGAACATAGAAGTGGTGAGTGCTGGGGTTTATTCTGTCTGATAAAATTCTTGATTTCAGTGCTTCCCAGGTTAGGCTGACTGTAGTGAAACTGATTCTGGTGTCTCGAAAATCCCAAAGTTGATGGATGTTTTCCTACAGACTCCTGGAATGTATGCTGAAAGACAGGTTAAGCTTAGCAGAAGGTAAACCTTAAAGAGTAAAATCAGGCTGCTTAGGTGGAAATCTGTTTTGACCAAATATCCAGAACTATGGGAATGTATCTGAGTTGATTTTTTTTTCATTTGTATTGGTTATTCAAGTAAAAAATGATAAATATGTATTGTTCTCTGTGAGATCCCTTTTATAACTGGTTATTTAGTATTTTCTACATTTATCCTTGCTTGGGGTGGAGGGAAGAGGTGGAAAGTTTGTTCAATAACTTGTGAAGCTCAGTGTATTTTCTGATCCCATATCTCCTTACCAAATATCCTGGGAGAGCAATTTGTTGTCTGGCCAGGTAATATAACAAGCTATTTAAACAGACCATTAGCTATAGAATAGTTACAGATTGGTGACGTTGCCAGGAACATACAGAACTTACATTTTTATGTTCAGAAAGGCAGTAAAATTTGTGTTTTATAGTAAAGAATTTCACTTGCATCCACCAAAAAACTATCAGGGAGTTTACTCCTAGTATCTATACAGTTCTTTTCTTCCTCCTTTGTTTGGCTCTTCTAGTTCTCTCTTGCCAATATGAAATCCTTTGCATACTTTCCAATATTGTATTAAAAATGTTGTATGTTAAATTTGATAGCAAATATACTTCAGACAATAATTGCCAGCAAAGCTGGCTTGTAACAAAGATTCTTGTGACTTTACTGCTTTGTGAAAAAGGCTGTTTCACCTGGCCTGAGAACTGGTACAGTGATGTCAGTGGATAAAGTGATTGTTCAGTGCTTGCAGGTGAGACCTGTGGAATTAGCTGGTGGTTTTAGATTATTTCCCTCAAACTCTTAGGCCTATCAGAGGGTAGCAACTTTGAATACAACCATCTTTGGGTAGATTTTACTGTCTCAGTGCAAAGTTCACATATAAATGTTGCTGGATCACTGTGTATATCTCTTTAAGAATATCTCAAGTGATGTAACACTAGGTGCTGTAACGGAAGACACCTACAGTATTTGGCAGTGTATTGTCTAATTTCTGGCTCTGTGCTTATTGAAAGGAATAGAAAAAAAATCAGCAGGCTTTTCTGTGCAGCATGTGGAAAGTGATAAGGGCCTCAAAGGCAGTGGGCAGGGGGGAAATACTGCTCAGTGACAGAGGAAATACCTAGAGGTAGCCAGAAAGACACTAAATACTTTATTTCTGTCCTGGAAATTATTTGATTGTTACATAAGATTTATACAAACTACAGAAAATAAAACTTTTTGCTTTAGAAATGGATACTGTTTGCCATGGAACTTGAGGGATCGCCAAGGTCATCAAACAGAGGGGAGAGGGCTTTTCAGAACAGACCATTCACTTCAATAGTGAGAGTTCAACTGCTTGTCTTCAGCACAACTGCTACCCCATTTTTTTTCCACCATTCAGTCTTGACTGATTGATGTCAGTTGAACTGAGGAAGATGCTGCTGCTGAAAACATTCAGAAAGAGGCAGCAAAAGATTTATGTTTGACATAGAATCTCGTACATGAAGATGTGAGCTCTTCCAGCATGGACATCTGTTCTGAAAAGCCAGCACCACCCGTAGTTTATGATCCTAGTCTTAATTTTTCTAGGTACTCTTTTCTCTTCTTCTTTCTGTTGTTAGTTATGAATTAAGAATGATTATACTGCTAAAGGCATGTAATAAAATATACAAGAAAAGCTCTGCAATGTGTCCAGTCAGTGTTTTTGCGGATTCTTGAGCCTTTGAGATCTTGCAGCTTTGCATCTCAGTCTTCATTAGTATTTTTGCACTTAATTAAAGCAAGAAGGGGCATGAAAGTGGAAATGTGGAGAAGGCTGTGGATTACTGTGATTATTTTTTCCCCTCTTTCTCCCAGATTCAGTGTTGCTCACAGTAAAAGAAGAAAGTGATTTCTCTCCTATGAACTGTATATTTTCTTTTGAATAAACATAATCTTCAGGGTCCTATATGAATAGCATATCTTCCTTTAACACTTTAGCATCATTAACTGCTTCTTTATTTGCAAAGTTTTGACTGTATTTGGGGTTTGAACTTAACTCTATAATGTTCAAATATTCTAGTGTGTATGGAAACTTTCCACAACAGTAAACTTTTCTCTGCATTTAGTACTTGGAAATCTTAGAGATTTTTCCTTTAAAACTGAGCTTCCCACACAGATTGTGAATACAACTACAGGAAACTATTTCCAGTTGCTATATAGTTGTTACTATACATATCTTGTTAGAAGGAGCCCTTGATAAAGTATACTCTACACAAGCATCTTAAATATTAAATAATCACTGTGTCCATATTAAGCATTTGAGTTTTGGATTCTGTGGCTCCTTTTGGATGGTCCATCCACACAAAGCCTTTTCTCAATCTGCTGTATGTAAACAATCTGTTTTCTGTCTGAATTATTTAGAATATTTGAAAGTGTCCCCTTGAAAACTTGTTTCCCCTCGTAGTCAATACATATAAACATTAAGGCTTTCTCTATGATTTCTGACTGAGGGGTTACATGGACATGTGGCTTTGTTCCAAAATAAATGTATTTTTTTTTAAATCTGAACAGGATCAGATTTAGAAGCAAGAGATTGGAAGAATGAGGTTGCCCTATATTTGAAGGATGTGAAAGTAATAAAATTCTCATTATCTTTTTTCTTTCATGGCATTCTCTATACCTAATTTACTGTTAAGGTTGTTGAAATACAAAGATTAAACTATATATCCTATGTGAGGGATCATCTGACTTTTAGCTAAAAATATTCCTGCATAAATGTTGGTGTAACCTTTATATGAAGGTTCTTCTGAAAACAGGTAAATGGTAGCAAACATGTTTCCCTCTCTTGTTTGTAAAACTAAACCAGCTCTAAGCAGAGACCTAACTTTTTTTAAAGTCAGCTAACTGTGACTTATAGCTAAGGTGTAGCTTTTCTAAAGCAACAATATTTATTCAGCATTTGGAATGTAGAAAGGTAAAATTTTTGCCGATCAAGGCAATCTCCTCTGAGTGCTTGTTTCCAGGCATGTTCTGTAGAGACAAGGCAGGCAAGACAGCTTGCTCCCCCTTTTCTCCCCTACGCTTCTTAAAAGTAGATTTCTACTACTTCCAGAAAAGAACTAATAAATAACATAAAGGAGTTGTTAAATTTTAACCTTGGTTGCTAGGATGTCCAGTCCTATCTCTAAAATGTACTTCAATTACAGGGAATCGTCCTGTTCAGTCCTTCTAGTTTGTTCACCCATAGGTGACACAGGGAAGTGCAAATGTGTCATGTTTCTTTGTTTGCCATCTATTAAGAGTAGTAGCATTTGCCTCTTTACAGGAAAGAGAGAAACATGGGGCGTGTAGTAATCATAAACATGCTACAAAATATTTCCACACTGAACACATTAAGACTATGCCTCTAGTTGCAAAGTTGCTTTTTGCACTCTTACAGAATTGCTTATTCAGTGTTTAGAAGGCAAACCTTGCTGTAATTGTGTAGGTTGTCATATGAAAATAATTACCATCAGTGTAAAATTTTAATTCCTTCATATTGCAGCTCCTCCCCAGGAAACTTTACTATATGTGAATTGTTTTATAGTATGATGTTAAGTTACAGTTTACACGCATGCAGAGAACAGGCATTATACCACCCACAGTTTTAATGCCATGTAATGAATGACACATTTCTCATGGGGGTGAGGAGGAGAGAGGCCAGTTGTTTTAAAGCACCAAAGACTGATCCCATTAAAACCACTGGGAGTCTTGCCATTGACTTTGTTCATTCTAAGATCCGGATTGTGAACATTGTTAACTATTCAACTATAGAGCAATAGCAAAATCATTTTCAGAATTAAAACAAATAAAACTGCAAAAAAAAAAACAACCCACCCCCCAAACCCAATAAACCAACAACAAAGAACCCCAAAACAAACAAAAAATCACCTCCAAAACCCTTCAGTAATTCTCCCATATTTATTCTGTTTCTTAACAATATAAACAACTATGACTTCCCCACCCAGATTCAGAGCTGAAAATATATGTATTCAAAGGCTATCTTAACAGATCAATGATCTTGTAATTAAAGTTCAGCAGAAAACAAAACTACCCATCTCATCCTGCAAACAAGGTGTAGATACCTTTCTTTATATAGGTGAAATACTGGCTCATCTCCTAAGTTAAGGAAAAGATGGTAAAAAGATTCTTTACAGCCTGTACAGGTGAAGATCAAAGACCCTACCTAACAAAAGGACTTAAGCTTTAAATAAACATGAATTCAAAGAAATGAGCGGTTCCACAGGTAAAAAGAAAACCAAATACATGCTTATGGTAACAAACATGTTTGCATACATGTTGTAGTGAATTACTGTTCCCAATGCAAATGTCTTTTGCAAAAATCACTTTATCTCATTTCCCCCGCTGATTTTATGCCTTTGTTATTATTTTTCACCTTTGTTATTATTTTTCTCTTGCTACTTTGCAGTAGATCTAGCTGAGCTCCGTTACCTTGGAAGTAGAGGTAGATTGGTATCAGTTGAAGGAGCTTCAAAAGCAAATGCTGAATTAAACTGATTCTCTATGTCCCCTATATGCTTTGGAAAAACAATTATATTAAAGGCTGTAAGAAGGAAAAGAAAAAAAAAAAATTCCACAATAGATTTGAAGGTTAGTAGAACCGTTCCATTCTTCACTGTGATGAAAGACTTAGTTCTTTGGGGTTTTTTTAATGTAGAAATGCCCTGATAGTGACTATAAAATTTTCTTCTAATTCAAGACTGATATGCAGGATGCAGCATCAGGTCTCTGTTATGAATTTACCAAACACAAAATATTTATGTGAGTCTAGTGTTTCAAGAAACTTTTTTTTCCCTATTGTACAAATGTTAGTCTGGGAGAGCTCTCTTGAAATGTTTCTATGGTTTCCAAGGTTTCTAACTCCTCTAGTTTCTTAGGAAATTTAAGTCTTGGAAACTTTTAAATTTGAGCTTCCAGGGTTTTTTTGTCTTTTGAATTTTTTTAAATAATTTGGTTGGTTACTTCAAAGTAAGCTTTCCTTCTTCTGGATATTTTTTTTTTCCCCTGTAACTTTCTGATTTGTTATAAATTTTTTTTTTTCCTCAAGAATGTTAACCTTCTGGAGAACAGAAATTATGACTTTCCAGTCAACAAGGATATGGTGCCTCTGGTGTAATGTTATGTGTTTTCTAATAATTATAAGAAGTTGTAAAAAAGTTTCGGTTTGGTTTTTTTTGTATGTTTGGTGGTTTGTTTTGTTGTGTGTTTTTTTAATTTTGCCAAGTTTATCAAACTTGTTACTTGCAGTTACAATATTTTGTGCAGTGTTCTGAGGTGAAGAAGATAGTTACTGTTATTGTTATATTATTGCAAAGGCTTTCTCTTAAGACTGAATATTTCATAAACAGACATACTGGTTTGTGTGGAGTAAACACTAGATGGAATCTTTCAATGAAAAGTAAATTCCAGTCCATTAAAAGAATTAGATTATACTTTATGCAGTTCACAGAGATTGAGGATGAAATTGTTAGGGACGGGAAAAAAACATTAATGTTGAAGCCTGTATCAATTAATTTGGAATAATTCAGCATAATAGATGGTATGTTTGCTGTAGAATATGTGTGAATGGAATTTTGCTGTAGACTACATGTAAAAATATGACTTAATTATAGAGAACCTGATTATCAGGAAGTTTGATAAAGATTATTTTCTAGTATCAAATTATCTTTGCAGTTGGTGGGATGAAAACTGTTTACAGTTTTCTTTACAGTAACAAGTATGCAGTTATTCTACCTATATGGAATGAATACGTGTGTGGAAACACATGATATTTGTTCCCTTTAAACAATATAGTGGTTATGTTTCACCATAAAATTCAGGAATGGTAATGAGTACTTACATGACTACTTATGATCTATTTGTGGTAGGATGTAATTTAGGGTTGTGTTTTTTATAATTCTGTTGTTGTGGTTTTGAGTGGTGATTCTTTTTTTTTTTTTAAATCTCTGCCAATTTATTCTTTTTGTACAAAGGTTAGCTAAATTGGAAACTCCAATTTAAGAGAAATACAAGAATTCAGGATATCACATTCATACTGTTTATAAACATTGTTCCAGAGAACTAAGGCGAGATGAGCAAAATACGCCTGCTTTATCTGAAATCTCACAGCAGGCTAGTCAACAGATTAGTTTTAACATAAAATTACAGTGACCTTCAGAGTTGAGTAATTCGGAAGCAGATATGGAAGGTTCTAGTATTTGCTGAAAAAGTGTGGTGACTGTCAGTTAAGCTTTAAAATTTTTTTCTATTTGGATGAGTAAAAAGAGTAAAACAGGAAAAATGGGGGTTTTTAAAATTAAATGGATTATTTTGGCTAACTAATATAATTTTTGCTTCATATGAGTAGTTGAATAACTGGGTTGTTTGAGTTCAAATGCTTAAGAAAATTAATGTAAAAGGTAATTGTGGTCTCAAAGATGAAAGTTGAGTTTTGAATGTTTTTTGTGCATATTGGTTTTTGTTTTCATTCTGGAATAGTCTAGCAGTGCATCTAGTTCATCTACGTATCCTTCCTGTGATATGATTAAATAATGTTTCTATTTAGCTATGTGTTCCTCACCTTCTGTTGACAGTTTTGCTTTACTGTTTAACTGCCATAATTTTCTGATTGTCAACTTCCTCTGTGCAGATTTTCAATTTTTTAAGTATGATTGAATAACTTTGTACTTATATTTGGACTAATTTTCCTTTCTGCCATAGGTTTTATGCATGAATTTCAGCAAATGGTTCCTTCAGTCTTTCCTACAACTTCTTTTCATACTATTAAAGGGGTTTGGGGTGTTCTCTTGTGTATGTTACAATCAGTTATTCTGCACTCAGTTCTGTGGGTCTCATTACAGTTCCTTCATTTAACCAGTTCTTCTGTATCATTCAAGATCATGTCAGAACAGCCTTTCCTTCTGTGTACATTTAACATACTTGAGCATTGCTTACATCATTTAAAATGCAAAGAAATTGGTTTTAGCCATAGTGCCTGGATACTGCCTGTTTCCAGTCTATATCATCACAGTAACCACCACTATATTGAAATAGCCTCACTTCCTTCAGTAGTCAGTATGCAACAGCTTTCTCCTGGTCAGGTGGTCAGTAATACCCCAGCTTCTACACTTTCAATCTTACAGCTTTGGGATTTGCAGTTTATGATCTAGAATAGCTTTCTTCCCATTAGCAAGCTGTGACAGTAGGTATATATTTAAGAACTGCAATTGATTTTTTTTTTCCTCCTCAGACTCTTAATTATTTGCATTGCTGAACTATATAATGAAAATCAGAACATTAATGTATTTTCCATATGTGAATGCTGCTTTTCATTAAGCTTTATGGAAATGTAATGCAACTTACAGACTTTCACATCCAAATTTTAATGTTGACATTTTTCACTTTCATTTTGCATACTGTACTTCAAGTACTCAGAAAATATAAAAGGATAGAGATGGATTTCAAAAGGAAGCAGAAAAGGTTGGTGGATCTGTAAATATTCATGTGCCACCAGGAACTCCTTTACACACAGCAGTATTTATTCCTATTTAGAATGATGACATCATTACCCTGGAGATGCTTTTCGGCAATGAGAAAACCAAGCTGTTTAGAAATGTAACAGAATAATAATTTGAAGACATGGAAAATACCAACATGTGCATCTCTTGTCGATAGTGGAATTTTTTTCTTCTATGGTGCTATAGCAATAGTACACAACATACATCCATAGCTTTTGTAAAGCCCTCTGACATCTATAATTGCAACTAGTTTGTTTCCCAGACTCTTTATTATTTCATCATTATTACCTGTTATTTTTTCTATTCAAGGTGTAAAAACTCTGCAGAATGTTCAGAATGTTGTTTAGCAAAAGTCTAATACAATTTGCTACCATTGTTTCCCATTTCACTTAAAAAACCACCACCAACAATAACTAAAAAGACAATTTGGTTCCAAAGATCTTGCTGTACTTCCTTGTACAGTGTTAAACTGTGGAAGTTCATTCCAAGGATTGTAGTGGCTGTTAAATTTAGTGGCTGTTAAATTTTACAGGAGTTCAAGATGTGACTGCACAAATCCATATGATGAAAAACTGAAGGAAAAATCTGAGCCAGAGTTTGTTTGGAGAATGTAATGCTGAAGTAGTACTAATATATCCATTTTTTCTTGTTCTGCTCTGAGGTATCCACTGTTAAATACTGAGATAGGTGGGTGTCTGGCCTCAACCGGTATGGCTTTCCTATGCTATTCATCCTACAGCCTTTTCAAGTCCATGCATGTAGAGAGGTACTGGTGGACCTGCAGCACTGCCTTGCTGCTCCCACTGACTTGTTCTATGCGTACATATATATATTTTAATCACTTCCTCAAATACTAGTCATAGAATCATAGAATGATTTGGTTGGAAGGGACCTTTAAAGATCTAGTCCAACTGCCCTGCCATGGGCAGGCACCTCTTTCACTAATCGGGTTGCTCAAAGCCCCATCCTTCAGTTTAGTTAATTTAGGCTTTATTCTCTGTTGCAATTTTTTTTGTCTCACTGAGAAGACACTAGATAAAAATTCAAAAGGAAAGAAAAGAACTTTATTCTTTTTGCTCTGTAATATTTTTTTTGCATCATCTTATTTACTGCTAGCAACAACCTCTCCAAAAAGGTAAATGAGAATCCCCTGAGTGGAGGCTATGATTAGTTATAAGCAAATGTCAGCAGATATTATGAATTCTATTAGTTTATTTGACTTCTGAACCATTTCCCAGCCTTTCGAGGCTTTTATCAAGCCACTGTCATGTTCAGCTGAAAATTAGAAGGTCTTTTAAAAGATGCAGGACTGAAAAGAAGTCTTTCAGGATTAATATAAACCCACTGAGCTCTGTGCTGTTAAAACCAAACCTGCGGTGTACACTTGGATGTCAGTATAGCAATTCCTAAAAAGGGGTTCATAATGTAGTTCTCAATGTTATGATATATTATTGTTTGCTGTGTTATTCTGGGGCAGTGCAGGATATACACTTTGAACACACCTGCAGTGTGAACAGGCAGATAAAGTGATGTGGGGCACAGAAAAAGTAATTCAAATCTTTAAACTCAAATTAGTAAGCATGACTTCAGGTTTTTTAGGTGGTGCAGGAAAATGTAGAATCCGAGGGTTTATAGACTGTGTGTCTTCACGGTAATTTTGTTTTTTTTCCCTATAAGTATTTAGACTTTGTCACTTCCGGTGCTTCCTATAGGTCTGTACCAATATTTGAAGAGAGCAATGAACTACTAGTAGCGCTGGTGCATACATACTGATGAAAGGTGGGGGACTGAGGATGTGTTGCTACAGCAGTAAAGCAATCATGCTGAGAACTCTGCTGTCCTTCTGGAGTATTATGGTAACAAGGATGTATATAAGCATTTGTAGAACAACTTCAGACAGAAACTTTAAAGGAAAGGGCATTGGAATGCTATCAAAACTTGGCAATTGCCATTTACAAGCACCTTTTTCAATTCTTAACCACTGGAATAGAATAATAACCAGAGGCTTCCCCTTAGTTCAATAGGTGCTTGTTTTTGTGCAAAATACCTTTTTCTGTCCTTTTAAAAAAGAGCTTATTGCTGTATCTTCCACACAAGCAAATACTGGAAAATGCATTCTTTCCCCTGGAAGACAACTTTTCAAATGACTCAAGATCATTATTAGGGAAATGCTAACACTTACTGTCCAGTTTTTCCTAGATATTTTTCTTCCAGACACAGACATTACTTTGTGAAGAATGTATTTTAAAACCTTTTTTTTTGTTGTTGTTATATTTTGTTGTTTTTTTTTTTTAAAAGGAAAACTATGCTTGTTGATAGGGTGTCCTTAGAATAAAATTATATAATGACCTTTCTTTTGCAACTTCCTTTTCTAGGCTGCATAACTCTTTGACCCTTCGTGTGTATTTATACATGTGCTGGTTTGGGCTGGGATAGAGTTAATTTTCTCTAAGTTTTGGACTTGTTGATAACACAGAGTCAAGGCCTTATCTGGGGGTGCACAAGAAGTTGGGAGGGGACACAGCTGGGACAGCTGACCCCAACTGACCCAAGGGGATATTCAAGACTGTATGACATCATATAAAGACCCCCAGCATATAAAGCTGGGGGAAGAAGGAGGAAGGGGGGGGGGGTATGTTCAGAGTGATGGCGTTTGTCTTCCCAAGTAACTGTTATGTGTGATGGAGCCCTGCCTTCTTGGAGATGGCTGAACACTGGCCTGCCGATGGGAAGTGGTGAATGAATTCCTTGTTTTGCTTTGCTTGCGTGTGTGGCTTTTGCTTTACCTACTACACTGTCTTCAACTCAACTCGTGTTTTCTTTTACTCTTCTCTCCCCCATCCCACTGTGGGGGGAATGAGCGAATGGCTGTGTGGGGCTTTGTTGTCGATTGGGGTTAAACCATGACAATACACTGGGCTATTATATAGAAACGTTCATAAGAGTTGTTTAACATACTGTCCAGAGTTAATGCTTTCTTCTTATAGAATATGTCAAACAAACCAAATAACAGACACTAGCATAATTTGTATGGTTTTAGTGCAAGCTAAAGCTATAAGCTATACATGTCAACTGCAATTTTTTTTATGACCAAGTGACTATAATTGGCGTTGGTTTTTATTATCATCATTACTGTAATAAGACTGTGTGAGTAAAGCTTTGCTCCTTTAAAGGTGATTTAAAAAAATAAAATCTCTCTGTGTCACAGAAGACACGTATTGCTCAGAGTAAATTATCTGGATGAACACATATGGACAAAATGAGAAAGAAATCACTTATTTACTAAGCATCTATTGTGAATAAACTAACTGTAGAGCTTGTAGACCATTTAGAATTTTTTTCATTGATTTTTATTTTTTGGTACAATTCTATTTTCAGATTTCAGTTATAGCTGTCAGGATCAAAACAAAGTGAGAGGATTATCTTACCTCCCCCCCCCCCCCCTTCAATTGGAAAGACCAAGAAATCTCTTGGGTCCTATTCTTGTCAAGATCCAAGGTCTTTTGTATAGAAAATTTGAAGTAAGGATCTGAAGTGTTGTGTGCTGTTTATATGACTAGAACATCCGGACTAAATTCACCAATGAATCAAAAAGTCATAAGGAACATGAAACTGTCTGGTATACCTTATATTTCTTCCTGTGTGGCTTGAGGCCAGCAGACCAGTCCTAACACATAATGGTAAAACTTTTGCAAGATTTTTCATACCAGATCATTCTTGTGATTTGTTATATCTGCAGATCAGAAACATAGTAATGTATCAAAAGAACTAGGAGTATGCTAGGATTTTTCAAGATAATTCGTACTCCTTCTTTAGCAATGGAAATCTTCTGACAATAGTCAAGCAAGTAGCATGGACTCGGATAGTACACGGGGTTATACTCACATTTGCTAGAATTCATGAAATCTTATAAGATGGATTAAGTAACTGACTACTACTGAATTCCAGTAAGGGTTTAATTGAAGTACATCCTTTTATACACATTTATATACTTGAATGTTGTTGTGAGTCTTGCTCACACCACCTGAAATTTTATCTGAAGTCTAAGTGTCTTTTTGAGCTGAAAACCAGGAAACTCTTAACAACATAGAGCAACAGAAGTAGTGTTGAGGATAGAAAACGAGAGGCTAGAACATGAAAGGCTGTGTTTGAAAGTGGGATAGGTTAGGAGTAGGCAGGAACCTGCTGACCTGCATTGAATTGGGCCAGCGTTAGCAGCAGTTTAGGGCCTCTGGTTTTACCAGTCATGCAAAGATAGCGCCTTCAGCATGCTTTTACCCATGGATGATGCAGAGGCACTGATTTGGTTCAAGGAGAAAGTAATTTTCTGCAGCATTTTCTCATTCATCTCTATCTGAATGATAAATTGATGAAATCCAAGGACTAGTGGTAGGAGGTTTTGAGGGATGCAAGCCACACACATAAATGGAGGAGTAACTTTTCTGATTTTGTGATTAGTTAATTAGTTTTTTCTATATGCAAAGTAGCTTGGGGATAGGAAACGATATGGTATCCATTAGGTATTTAAATCTTACATTTCCAGAGGCGGAAAATCGGAGTCTGAGCATGTCTCTCCCACTCTTTTATTCCCTGATAAATACGCTTTACAAACAGGTTTATATTAGCTGTACTGATATAGAAAGGCAGCTTGACTTTTTGTTGCTTATTTGGCCAAGTAGGGAGATGCAGGTAATACAGACACCCTCTTTCCCCAAATGTATGAAAATGTAACGCTATGTAACTAATCGTATACTACTTATATTGATGGAGAGGGCTAGAAAGAAGCAGCACCATCTACTGACTAAAATACATCATTACCAATCCAAATCGGACCTATAAATTACAATGCAATCTGTGTGTTCTAACCATGTGAATGTAATTACCAGACCTCCCTGGTTTATTAGCTAACTAAATAACAATAATAATAGCTTTGGTTATGGGCTCTTACTATTTAATATATCTTCCTCTTTTTTCTTTAAGTTATCCACTTTTTTAGTTGATACGGATTCAAAAGCTGGTCTTGTCAGATCCCTACCAATTAAGTTGATGGTGAGGACTTTTAAATGGTTACTTGTTAATGTTATGTGTAGCTTCTGGGTTAGTGACATTGCTTAAGGAATAGGAAACTGTTGTAATATTTTACATAAATAAGTGTTAGGATGACAGGTAGAAACCTGAAGTTTCAGACCCTCAAAGATAGTCATGCACCCAATTAATATATTGGAAATAAGAGTTAGATACCTCTGGAATTGTCCTTGCACAGGGGAGGTTCTCTTTGGCTTTAATGGAGGGCTTCAGCAATAAAGAGAACCGATTTGATTACGTGCTATCCATTCCTGTCGTGATAGCCAATAAAGCTGAATGGTGTAATCTGTGAGAATAGGTTGTCTCCTGTGGAAAGCTTTATTCTTTTGTGTGTGGACAAACACAGGTTGACTCCTGTTGAAAATTTTTTTAAGGATGCTTCTCTTTAAAGCATTTTACAGTTTAGGGTTTGCTTCTATAGCCCATTGCTACAAGATGTTTACCACAGGACAAAGTCCTGTCATGATAATTTAGAATTTTCCACTAATGCTGGTAAGAAATTCCAGATCCAGGAAGGTAATAAGGATAAGATTGATTTTCAGTGTAAGACTGATAAACATCTCATCTAGAATACAGACATAATATGCTTTAATCCAAGAAGTGACTGAAAAAAATTTTGGCAAAAATAGTTTTAGGTTTTTCTTACAAATTACTGAGAACTTTCATCATGTTACAGGTCTCCTGACCTTCTTTTTGAAGGTCTTGTGTGAAAAACACAAAACACTGTCTTCTGTTTGATGCTTAATTTATATACTTTAGAAATACCAAGGAATTAATTATTTATATTGTTGTTTGATATGGATGTGGAAATTTTTAGTAAGTTTCCCAAATGCATTACAATTAGTTGTAAACTAATTCTGGATTTTTTTTAATCTGAATTGTTTTATCTGCCTCTCAGAAATGTGTCATAACCATTAATTGATATTTTTAAAACAGCTCCAGAACTGGAGGCAAAGGATGAAAATGGTAGTCAAACTATTTGAAAGCAAGATGACTTATAAGTGGGAATTTGAAATCATGATAATATTAATATTCTGCATTTTTAACCTTGAATGTTAGTATGATAGACTTTTTAAAATATTCCATTTCCAAATACTGTACCTGAATTGTAATTCAGCTTTCAGTATTTTATGGGCAGATTTGTTGGAATGGTTCCCATTGAGTTGCTCAATTATCTGATTTCATAGGTACAATGTGTTAAGACATTGAAGTTGGAAAAATTCCAAGTGCAAGTAACTGATTCCTGGTTGTTACATCACTAAAATATTTTTATGTACAGTGGATTCCTTTCCCTTTTGCGTAATAGATAACTGTTTATCTCTGTTAAACAGAAAGTTTGAGCCTCTAGAGACTGTCAGGTTCTGGCACACAATTGTCTGGCCTGAAATAAAGATTTGTTTTGGAAGCACTGAATCCCTCAAGCAGTAGCATTAGTGGGCTTCATCTCTTTCAACAGATTTGAGGCTGGTAGAAGTGACTCCACTTTACAATACAGCTAACATCTTAAAACTTGAGAATCCTTTTTGTATTCTGTCAGGTCCTAACTGATTAACCTGGTGAGTCTCTAGAGGTAGTATTTTTCTTTTTTTTTTTTTTTTTTGGTCCATTCTAAATTTTTAAAAAGAAAAATATTAAAAACAAAGTCTGAAATCAGATGAAGATCAGATTAAATGAAGTCAGGTCAAATAATGGTAGATATGGCTATGGGGCTGAGGAAAAAAAGTGGTAACAAGTTGATATCTCCGATATGCCTCAACATCTTTGTGCTGTGATTGAAATAGAAATATGCAAGTATTCTGTCAGAATCGTGTGTGTGTGAGCGTGACTTACTGGTACTTGCTTAAATGTTGTTGTTTTCATACTTCAGTAACATTTTTCTATCCCAGTTCCTCAATTCACAATGACAATTTTTCTAAGTCAGTCTGAAGGAAGTATTAAATTTATTCCTGTCCTGAATGTCTGAATTGGAATTTCTGGATTTTCCATGCTCCCTGGAGAACCTTTAATTATCACTGAAGAAGTCTTAATGATGACGATCATCTCTCTGCCCTGGGACAGAGGAAAAGAACTGTTTTGATGCTTCATAAACCTCTTGGAAACTGCAGGCACTAGCACTAATTGTTCATAAAATACCTTCTGTGACATTTGCCTAAAAACGCAGATGAAGACTACCTGCTACATCCTACTCCACAGGTTATTAGCTAAGATTACATTGTGTTAGGCTTCCATATATATTGAGGTCTAGTTGCTGAAACTTTCATTCAGTCTGAGTAATTTTTTCATTAAAAGTTGTTTTGGGGGGGTGTGTGTGTCTGGTTTTGTTTGTTTTTAAGATGCAATTAGAATTAACATATATCTCTAAAGCTATGAAATTACTTCAGAGAATTAAACTTCAAACAATTAAATTCTTTGATTGTGTTCAATATTTGCAAGTTTAAATTTGAGCTTAGATTTTAATTTCGGAAGTCTAAACAAAATGCAGCATTTAAATACTTGAAGAACATTTGTGATCTAGAGATGCACTTGGTCTCTGGAATAAGTTCTGTGCAAACCCAAAGACTGGAAGTTGAAATCCAAACGTTTTCCTTAGTTACTTTGCTGCTTATGCTTTCCTCTTAAAGTGCTAAATATATTCACACATTTTTCAAGCTACAGCCTAGGCTTTGCTGGAAGCATTGGGAGATTTAACAAACTTTTCAACAGACCAGCCTCCAGCTTTTGGTATGTAAATAAACTGATGCTTAGTTCTTGTGTTTTACTGTTTTGATATAAAAATTAAGGAAAAATTACTTAATCACCTTCTGAATAAATGCCCTTACTAGGAATTGGGAAACTCAAAGAAGTTAAGTCTAAACCAGTAGGCAATTTATCGCAAATTCAGTTAGATTCTTCCTTGTTCACCAATTGAAAGAAGAATAGTTAAAAGTTAAACATAATAAAGTAGTATTTGTCCCTTGTTCTTTCAGTATTACTTTGACAATCAAAATATTAGTAATACGATTGATGACATAAAGAGATCTTGAACTCTTTGAGTAACAACTCCCCCAAAATATTTTGTTTGACAATTTTCTCACAATGTGGCATAACATTGAAGTAATCAATCCAGGATTGAACTGGATTTATTATAACTTATTTAATACCTGGCACCTATATACTTCATTGAAATGTGCATGGAAAATACTGTAGACTTGGGAAGAGTTGACTACTTTTTGCTTAGATTGAACTAAAGCATTTGTTCTATTATTTTCTGATTGATGGTCTGTAGAACACAAATTCCCAATAACTGGAAGTGATTATTAGGTAGAAGATTTACTAACCATAAGAAATTACATTATTCATATAATACCATTAATCATTACTAGATACTCTGGCAATACAGCAGTGAAGATCATTCACTGTGAATATGCTATTAACACTTCAGCGAGTAAAAACTTGTAGAGGTGTGTGAGTCTTCCAATAGCAAACACGATTCCTCATCTTAAAGTGAATCTTGCCACATTGTTGAAAACATGTATTTTAATTTTAAAATCCTGCTATGTTTATAACTCTATTCCTTTCCTGACAGTTGGTCAAGTTCTCTGGTTCAGTCTAGCAGAGATTTATGTGAAAAAAAAAAACCCTACAGAATTTAGTCTTTCTCCAGTACCAGTGCAGGATCTCATTTCTCCAGCTTAAGCTATGTGGTCTTTGGCAATATGAACTGAGCTCTACTTTCCTTAGGATCAATGAAAGAATCCTGTTCCATTATGTCAAAAATTGTGGACAACTCTTTGAATGGAGTCAGATCCCATCTATATCTAAATATTTCAGGCAAATGCATGGCAAGAAAAAAAGAATTAAAGATGATAAATGGTGTTTTCAGAGAATACAACTTATTTGGACAAACTCTGACAAAATGTTGCTTTAGTGTATTTTATAGATAAAATGGTTCAGTTGATCTTTACAGCATAGTTGACTATATATAACATTGTTAGATTTATTTCAAATACACAAGATATTTAGTCTGTCTGTTCTCCACTTTCAAAAGTACTTTTTTACGTGGTACTTGGTTGATATTTTCCGTCCTTGGGTCTGTGATCCCAGTTTCTATTTAATGTACCTATGTATAAAGCAGGAACAGTATGTACTATGAGCAAAAATTGGAAATCAATACAGCCTAGCATTACTCAACATTACAGCATGTATTAATCTCTTGGTCTGGGGTTTATTTGAACCCAGATAGCTTATTATACCATTACTCATTCAGATTTTTAACAGTGTTCTATCTCTGGTTTGCAGGAATAGTTTCTTTTAAACATTGATCTCATTTCTAAAAATTGTTGTGAAATACTAGATTTGAATAACTGATACAGAATAGACATTGCTATTACTTTCCTTGTCAACCAAAGCACATAAAAGTTTGGAATGAACACTGTAGAACTGTGCAGAATTCTGAGTGTCACTGAATGTCTCTTCTTGCATTAAAGCAACTTTGGAGGGAGAACAAGCAATGATAAGGGTTTAAAGAAAAAAAACCCCACCCTAATTTCACTAGTGTCTGTGGAATAATATTCATTGACCCCAGCAGGAGTAAGAGTGGGCATTGAAGCTGGAGTAAGCTTGTCTAAAAGACTGATCTGTATTCTGAAAATTGAATAACTGTTGCTTTTTCCTGATTATTTCTACATTACCTACCTGTGATTGAAAGTACAAATTCTAAAATGCTCTGCTGTGAAAGAAGTTGATCTTTTAGGTGTTATGGTCCTGAACAAAAATTAGGATTATATAAAAGCATATTTGCACAAACAGTGTAGTTAATTTTACAGACTGGAGGGTCAGATGAGCTAGAGAAGTGTTCTTTATTGCATGTCACTCTTTCTCTTTCTTGGCGTTCTTCCATAATGTTATCTACCTACTTAATATGTTTTATATTCATAATCTGAATGAGCCAAGTAATGCTCTTCTCTGCCATCTTACTCTGAGCACAGATATCCTTAAACACCATGCTGCTGCTACCATTTCATCGAACAGATTTCTGTGCTAGGTGAATCAGTGCAAAGGGATTCCTAGTTCTCCCTTTCGTGATAAACGGAATCAGATCAAAGTAAAAAGACTATGGTGATAATCTGGCAATTGAGTATTTTTGCCCTTGATTTAAATTTTCATGCATACAGTTAATACTTGAAGTGGGTTATGACTGTCGAAGTATATTTACTGATCAGGAAAAAGTAAATTATATTGTTCTCATAACATCATAAAACTACAAATTCTGTCATTGAGAATAAATGCAATTAAAAGTAACAATAAAAGTGCAAAAAAGAATTATTATGGTTATAACACCTCATTTATTTAAAGTTATGCCCACAATTTTTTGTAGAAATATTTTCTTCTGAGACAAATATATAATAAAATTGTCATAAAGTATTTCTAAACTACTGTATATAAATGAGCTACTTAACATTATCCCATCCTACTGTTGAAAGAACTGGAACACAAAGAAGTTCAAGTAACCTGTCCATGCTTAAACTGATATCTCAGAAAAGAGTAATATAGTGTTCTGGGTAGGAGCTTAAAATACCTTTATATAGCCTAAGTAAGTATACAGGCAATACAGGCAGTCACTTTGCAAAATTAATAATTTAAGTAATAATGAACACCTTCCTCTGGTCGGATTGAACATTAGATAGAAAGTTTATTCTGGTGCCTTGAAATTAAAGTAGTGCCTTAAATCTCTTGTTTGTCGCACAAAGCATGATCTCCAACAAAATGAGAGAAAATCCCATCAAGATAGCCCATAACTGGACTTACCTGAGTCCTCCTTTGAGCTGCAGAACTAAAATTTGTTTTTCTGCCCCAAAAGAGATCACGGATTTAAGCCTGTGGTATCTTATAAGGAGACACACTAAAATAAGGTGAATTCTGGAGCTGAAACACAATTTCTAAATGATGTTTTATGAAACGTGTTTTTTCTTGGGGGGGTGGAGGGTGAGAAATGAAATTGGTGGTTACTTTTTCTAAAGTGACTGACTGAGGCATTTGGGGGTCCAAAACTCAATGAAGGCTGGGGAGTTAGCGTCAAGATTTCATTACTGTGCTAAATAGTGTTACTTTCAGGATCTCCCAACTTTGCCTGGAAATAAAATTTTGTAGGAGGATTTATGAAGAAGTGAAAGGAAAACAGAGCAAAATGCAGAGATTTTGCATTAGTGTTTTTATATGGAGCACATACTTATAATCAATATAAAAGTATGTATACTTCCATTTTAAAAACAATTTGTATTATCAGCAAAACATCTTGGTGGAGACAATTTTTAACCATGTTCATGCTCTTCCGTAAAACCAATGTGTAATAAAGATTCATAGGAGTACAAAACCAACATATTGTGCTGTGTTAGTCAACTGATGATGCTTGTAATCGTCCCTCCCCAGACTGGACTGCTTTAACTATAGTAAGTTCCTATATATTCACCATCCAGTTAGGAGGCTGCTGCCATATGTGCTTAAAAACATTAAACAGAAATATATTTTGATGAAACTGAGATATTCCTAGTATTTAATAATTGTGCAAAACCTGGAGCATACATGTTCTGGGTTGCTTGAAAAGGAAACAAGTGGTAGCCTTTTTGATTAGGAGCTTTTCTGCATTAATTCCTCCTGGAATTTGTACTGTTTTAAGGATATGTTGTGATATTAAGGTTGTTTATTATTCTGTGTTGTTTCTGATAACTAGACATCTTTAATAAACTAGACATCTTTAAGCATCTGATGGGTGGGTGGCATTGACTGAGGATTTTAAGATTCTATGTATTTTTGGCACCAAAGTTACCTTGTGGATTTAGCACTGGTTTTGTATAAGAGCCTAAAGTGACAGGGCCCATAAATAATGTACAAAGCTGTACATTACAACAGAAGGAAAAAAAGTTATGCCTCCAGTTAGTATGCATCATTCTTCTGTTTATCAAATGAGACGGAGCCATCTAAAAATGTGTAATCATGAAATTAGAGATTGTCTCACAAAAGCATATGCATTATTTCTACTTAGGTATCACCTAATGTACACCTTCCAAAGGATATACTTAGCTAGTGTTTTTAAAAGTCTGATGATAAAGGGTAGACTTTTTTGAATGAATAGATAAAACTCCTCTTAATCTATTGACAGTTATTATTTCTCCTTGGACTAGAGATGTTTGGGTCTAGTTCAGCATTCTCTGGTTAGTCAGACACTGCTTACTGTTGAAGAACTTGGCAGACCATTTAAGAGGATCTGCCTTGATGCTTTGATAACTCTCTCTTCCAGGTGCCATGGTCATCATAACTCTAAGCTTTGACTAATGCCTTGTAATACTTTCTACACTCTTCAATCATGTCTTACAAGAGTGACTACATTTGAACAGGCCAGTCACTGCTCTCATTAGGTGTGGAAAGCCCTGCATTCAGCTAACTGCAATGTAGTGCAATGGGACAGTTAACTTGCTGTTTTGGTTTTGGGTGTCTATCTGTATATTTAGTTGTGTTTCAGTCCGTCACAAAGACGAGTAGAGAGACCTATTATTTTTGCAAACCAGAAAGGAGATGCCTTTGGCTGAAGTGATGGACAGCTCTGAGCCCACATGTTAGTTTGGCACAAAGGAGACTTGAAATGCTGAGGAAATCCCTTCTTAGTCTAGCTACGTACAATACTTCTAGTCTGTAGTTTAGTATAAATAGTTTTATTAGTCTCTTGCACATACCTTTTGGAACAAAAATATCTTGTCCTTTCCAAAATTCTGTTGACTTACCACTTCTACAACATTTAGTGTTGTTTTTCACATTTGGTATACATTAAACATTCAGTGTGCACTTCAAGTTCTCTTTGCAATAAGACTAATCATTTTAAGAACTAATTTATGTAATGTAGGATTTGCCTGCCATTACAATCCAAAATAAAGCTTCATCCATGTTTGGCAGCACGTGTGTTTTGTGGGAGGGACAATGGCAAAGACCTAAAGAAATCTAAACAAGAAGTAAAACAAAGAAACACAGTCCATTAATAAAAAACCACTTGGGGCACCGGTTAGTCTAATTCACTTCTGCTTTAGACAATTGTAATCCCAGAGGAAGCTTTCCCTGGCAGCATTTCAGGGGAAGCCTCATATTTTCATTATGAGGAAGTTCTCTTGAAAAATATCCTTAATTAGGTCAGGCTGACTGAGGTTTCTTTAACACAGACTACAAATGTCTTTTTTACATTTGTATTATTGTCATTCTGTTTACTGCAATCAGTTACATAAAAATTAGAAGAATGCTGATAATATGTAAGGAGTGATGATGTGGAGACTGGTCTCTTACTCCACCAGCTCTACTGAGTCAAAGTTGTTTTCTGCCCTTTAGCTTTCGTCTTTTCTGAAAAATTATTTTCCTTAGATTTAGGAACAGTCAGTAGCATAAGATAGGTTTGTAGCCCAGAAATATGCAATTCTGGAACAGTTGAAACATCACAACCTTTTTAAAAGTGAAGATGGAATTTCTACTGGGCTTATTTTGATTCCCATGACCTATGTCTGCAGACTACTTAAATTTAATTATAATTCTGTGTTTCCAAATATAGATGCTTATCACTTTGCAAGGCTTTAAGTTTTCTTCCAGAATGTAAGGAGTAACCAACAACAAGGAAATTTTAGCCAGAGCAACAGGATGTCTGCCCTTTAAAGGGGGGGTTGTGGTGTTCTACATCTGGTGTGTAAATGCTTTTGCAGATCATTCCTTAACTTCCACTTCTCCACAAACCCAAGCTCCTAAATAAAGCTTGTTAAAATGTCCCAAGTACATTTTGCTTGACGTGGATTCACTGCCTTTGTGGAGATGAGTTAAACTGGGGTGTTTTACCTTACTTCCATTGCCATACAAGCTTCCTGGTCAAACAAAAGCTTTATGAAAAAAAAGCCTTAACTTCAGCCTTTAAGCTACAAGAATGGAATGAGATACGCTATATTCATATGAAGACAGTTTGGCCATAATCTTAGGAACCATCTCTGGTTGTTCCACTTCCCACCCCAGGACATATCCCAGTCAGAGATCTGGCACTCCTAAAAGCACTCTTTCTCCATACTTTTCAGATTATTTTATGTTTTTAATCTATTCTGTCTCTGAGGGGTGTAGCAGCTTTGAGACCATGATGACCTAAAACTTTTGACAAAGTAACTCTGACCCAAGAGCTCACTCTTTTCCGAGACACTTTTATCTCCATACCTCTAGTCCCTGGAGCTTGATCTTGTATTCCTTTTGTCTCTTTCTGGAGCAAGCAGGGGTTTGCTTACAACAGTGTCTTCCTTTATTTTGACTATAACTGACCAAAAAGACTATCAGAAACACGTATATTGCAAATGAGTCCTGGAACTAAATATTCAGGGCTACTATACTTTTTTGTTTATTTGCCTTGTCATTGGTTCCTCCTCTGTTCAATCTACACTTCACTTTATTTGGCTCGGAGGTCAGTTATAAATATGTTTGTTATGGGTTTGTGTGGCATGGGTTTGTTTTTGGTAGCAGGGGAGGGGCTGCAGGGCCAGCTCCTGTGAGAAGCTACTGGAAGCTTCCCTGGTTCCAAGTCAGACCCACCGCTGGCCCAGGCCGAGCCCACCGGTGATGGTGGTAGCGCCTCTGAGAGAACAGATTTAAGAAGGGGAACCGGCAGCGAGTAGGGGGGTTTTGGAATGTGAGAGGAACCCCTCTGCAGACACCGGGGTCAGTGAGGAAGGAGGGGGAGGAGGTGTGCCAGAGGAGGTGGATGCCCCCGCAGCCCGTGGTGAGACGGCAGGCTGTCCCCCCCCAGCCCATGGAGGGGAACGGGGGAGCGGAGGCCCCCCAGGATGGCCGTGGCTCTACGGCAAAGCCCGTGCTGGGGTAGTCTGTGACTGAAGATCGGCCCGTGGAAAGGACTCACGCCAGGGAAGTTTGTGAGGAACTGCAGCCTGCGGAAAGGAGTCACGTCGGAGAAGTTTGTGGAGGACTGTCTCCCATGGGAGGGACCCCACGCTGGAGCAGGGGAAGAGTGTGAGGAGTGTCTACCCCGGAGGAGGAAGGAGCGGCAGAGACAAGGTGTGAGGAACTGACCCCAACCCCCATTCCCCCTGTGCTGCGCGGGGGAAGGAGGTAGAGAAAATCAGGACTAAATTAAAGGCCAGGAAGGAGGGAGGGGTGGGGGGGAAGGTGTTCTAAGGTTTGGTTTTACTTCCTAATATCCTTGTTTTGTTTTGATTTGTAGTAAACTAAATTGGTTTTGTTTCTTCCCCAAGTTGAGCCTGTCTTTTGCCCGTGACTGTAAGTGGGGAGTGATCCCTCCCTGTCCTTATCTCGACCCACGAGCCGGCCTTTATATTTTCTCCTCATCCCACTGTGGCCGGGGCAGGGGAGAGCGAGCAAGTGGCTGTGTGGTGCTTTGTTACCAGCTGGGCTGAAACCACAACAGTGTTGCATCAAGCTCTTGACCTCTGTGTTTACCAGCTTTCTTAAGAAATCACATAGTAATAAGTTACTGCTTAGGGAATGTATTTGCCCAGCTCCTAAGGGTTTTTAGTTTTTTCTAGGGTATTTTTCTGATGTTTTTGAATTTTTAAATGGTTAGTTTGCAACTGTGGTAGTACCACCCTTTGTTAATTAACATGTTACTTGTTGGTAAAGTCATACAGCATATGATATTATTTCTGCCTTTAGGAAAAAAATTGAAATGACAAAACAAAAACATTCAAACTATTTCTAAATGCTAAATTTACTGATTTGGTAATTAAATTACCACTTAGATGTTAGTGACCAGCTACTCTGATGTCCTGCACTTGCTATAGTAAATGCTGATGTCTTTACAAAGGGAATGTAAAATTACGTTGTATGTTTTCACAGAAGTGTTAAGACTTTGCGGGTGTAAGAGTGCATAATTCAGCATCTGTGTCAGATTACACAAAGGAAACACTGAAAAGTGAGATTAGAAAAAAAAAGTGCAGCTAGGTTCTTAATTTTTTCAGGAGATGCTACTGATGTGTTTGCAGCTTTAGGCACTCAATTGTTATCCTGTTACCTTTCGCGATGCTACTGTGGACAGTCTGTATAAGAATTCGCTTTCCTTTTTTTTTTTTTTTTTTTTTTTGTAGGTTCTACTTCCTTAAGCATTATCTGTAATTCAGCTTTGAAAAGCTTTTTTAAATGGAATTTTAAAGGTATTTTTGAACCCTACTTCACTTTTTGGAAACACTACATACACAGATGTGAGGTAGTTACTCTTAGTTTACAGTTACTTATTTTTGATCAGCTATTCCTCTAGAAATTGTGAAGTTCTGATTTTCTCTGAATCTGGAAAAATCTACTTGTATTTCTCTTTTCCTCAGTATGTTTCAGTAGCTGTAATTCACCAGCATATTTTCTAAGTGTTTCCTATGTGCCCTCATACGTTGCATAAATTAACTAAATTGCAAGGACTTGTACGTGATCATAAATTCCTGCAATCAGTGCAGCAAAGGAATATTTTAAGAAATTTCCACTCCAGGCTGTAATTTTATGTCTAATTTTCTTACAGAAAACCATTTATAACTGACCCATTTTTGTCTCCAGCTGTTCCCCATGATACAAGACACCTAGCTTTACAAAATGCCTCATGGACAACGTCTTTGAACAAAGATTCTTCTGATTCACAATCATTTTTCAAAAATGTCATCCCACATCAAATATTATTTAGGTTTTCCCAGTGCACAATATATTTCTGCTTCAATAATGTGTTGTCTTTTTAAAGACAGCTTTCCTGTTACAGTGGGAGAATACATAAGATGCAGGAGCATCATCATACTTTCAATTAGGGTAGAACAGGCCCAATCAAACAAATCGCGGGGTCCTTTTATCAATCTTTTCACTTCCCAGTATGTATAAAGAAGCTCAGATTAAGGTATTGAATTTGCATAGTATGGTTGGCTCTGACCCTTCATCTGAAATTTGAGGAAAGTGGAACTGAGTGCCTGGAAAGCTAAGTCAGAAAGCATTTTGACTTCCAAAAGGCTCTCCCATAGCAGAGCGCTTTGCAAGATGTAGGTTAGTTTTTGCTTCAAAGATTTTTCCAACCTTGGGTCTTTGTACTTTACTGGGGATTGGTTATGGATAGACTTCATATATGGTGACACTTGTCCTTTGATAAAATGTTCAGGTACTAAAAAAAAAAAAAAAAAAAATATCTTCGGGTAAGAAGATAGCTCATTTCATTAGAAGGTTATTTTTCTCTTGATTTCAATGAGATCAGGCTATGGCCTTTTACAAAGATATGCTGTTTCCATAGTTGCAATTTTAAATCACATTTGATGCCATTACCGTTGTGTACACATCTACAGAAATATCTTGCTTTTTTTTTAGACAGTTGCAAATTTCAAATAATTTTTGAGGACAAGCTAAAAAATATTTTATTTTCCAATTGCTGTATAGTTTTCAAAAGTTCTTGCCTGTCTATCTAGAACTTACGTTCTCAAACCAGACTATACACATTTTTTTTCCTTATCAAACTGTAGAAGACAATGTAGCACTAAGGTGGTCGGGATTTAGTTAGTGACAAACCAACAGAGGTACTTCTGTCCATGTCATTACATACCTTAACACTTTTAAAAAAATCTGTTGGAATTTTTGTGGCCTACGCAGTGCATTCTTTGCTATAAAGCTTCATAGGCTTGTTTCAGTGATTAAATCACAGTCATAAAGAGCACATTTGTCAATAGTTGTATTGTGACTATTTTTCATGGATGTGGTCCACTGTGGAACTAAGTGAGTAGTAATGTGCTGTATTTCACTAAGTGAAAGAACATAAAGACTTCCTTATTGCAAAATACTAAGAACTTCACTTTACAGCTTCTAGATTAAAGTCTCAAGTCATTCATGGTTTATGTAAGAAGCAGAAGCTAATCATGAATTCTTAACAGTGGACCTAACAAATTTGAGTGGACACGGAAGTAGGAATAAAGATGTGTTTATATACCTCTGTGCTGTTAAAAGATAACAAATTAAACTCTTCAGTGTGAAAATTACTTTTTTTCCACACACTTTACTAATAGTATGTAAATTAGGTGTATCCATTGACATTATTTAAGAGATTAGAAATAAAATGATACAGAATATTTTGAAAAATAAGCAGCAAATAAAGCAAAATATCAGACCATTCCTAGATTAGATTTTTTTCTGTGAATTAGTGTCTGCCCACTTCCAAATCTAGATCTTAGCTGGGACAAGTATTTAGACTATAAAGTAGGTTTCTGCAAGACAGAAACTGGTTCCCAGCTAGCTTGGCTAAGTGGCCTGACAGCATCATATGCCTATTTTTTCACAGAACAACAAAAGGAAAAGCCCTAGGGGAACTGCATTATTTTGAAACACTTTATATTCAGGGTGGGAATATTCCCCTTGGACAAAGAGAAGGTGATTGTTAATGTATCAGTTTGAGCATATTCAATTGCAAACATTTATTGGTCATAGTTTTATGATTGTTCTTTAGGAAAGCTGTGTTAATGTACAATTGGCCAATATAGGGTAGAAACTCAGAGTCTCATGTTAAATCCCAAGCTTGGTGTAGAAATATAGTACATCGGGAGAGTTAAATGCCTCAAAATAAATTTTGAGAAGATGACAGGAGGCAAAATGAATGCCCTTTAATAAAACGTGAAAATAATCATAGGAGTAGAGAAAAGAACCCAGGCTTCCCTTCTCTCAGCTAGGCTTATTGGCTCTAGGATTTAGAGTTATTTCCTTTCTTACTCATTGAATGCTATGTCCTATGCCATAGGACAACAAGCAGGGTGGTGAGGGGAAGGGTGTAGTAGTCACCATCTGTGAGGGCTAGGTACAAGGAGGCAGTAATTTTTCCAGCCATCCCAGTGTAAATTGGTCCACTGTTCAGGCCTAAATTCATTCTGTCTGTCAATGTTTATTCTGTTGCAGTTTGGGTTATTCAGCTATTTCATGATACTCTCCTTTAGCGGTTCGAGCAATCTGATTCATCTCCATGTGCTTCTTATGTGTCCAGCTTTCACAATAATATGCAGTACTTTGTAAATTTAACTTTTTGGACTCAAAGGTCATTGGAAGTTGTAAATGACATTTTTCTAAGAACTTTCTTTTTACTATATTTTATCTACTTGCTGAATATATTAAACTTTTTAATACAAATGTACTGATTTTGGCTACTGATGTTTAGACATGGGCAACTTTGATTTTTATTGACTGTGGGTTTTTCCTTTGTTTCTGGTCATCATAGTTCCATAGTTTTTGAAGACTTTTTTGAAAGGACTGAACACATTCTAAGTGACTAGCTGCAGCTAGTACAATGAGTTCATATGTTTACTTTTATGTTACTGTAAAGTCTGTTACCTCACAAATTCTGTGTATGATCTTCTATGCTTTCTTTTCTTGTGTTATGGAGACATAAGATAACCTTGACACAAACATTTCTCAATTTTACAGTCCTTTACTGTGTTTTGGTTTATATATCCCATTGCTTTCTGTCCCAGTGCAAGATTTTATCAACTGGAGGTCTTGTAAGTCAACATTACATTCTTCAAGAATAAGCATTAATTACTTTTACAATAACATCTAAAATGACAAACTTACACTTTTTAGAGATAAGAATAGCAGGGTTTGCAAGCACAGCAGTAGTGAAAAGTAAAACTTGTATCAGAAGACTTATATTATCCAAATAAATTGGAGAAATGATATGAAGTAAGTAGAATGTAAATTTGTAAGGGTGAACGGAGCATGCAACAGATGGGAAGAATTAACTGTACAAGTAAAATGTGGGGAATGACTAGCAAGGCTGCAGTACTGTTGAAGGATGACAAGATGGGTATAATGAACATAAATATGAACTCAAGAAAAAAAATTAACTAATTGCAAAGTAGCAGACACTTTCCTGCATGTAAGGATATGAATTGATCAGGAATAGTTTTGAAAACAATGATCCTGCTTTGGTGTATTTCAAAGACCCTTTCAGGCCTGTTTTCAATGCTTTCCAATGTTTTATTTTAAAAGTGATATAAACTCTTCTTTGTACTACAAATGCACTTTCATAAAGTACCCATTGCATGACTGCAACAGGTCAGTAAACCAAACTTCTTGTCCTCCTTACCCCATATGCCTTACTTATTTGTGCTATTATTTCAAATGGCATGTTCATCTTTAAAGTGTCTCAAAAGTATTATGTTTGTCTCTGCGTTATGAATTAAACTGATGAAAAAATTTTGATCAGGAAGAAGTATGCTCCAGGTCAGATTGACAGGAGCTGCAGGGTACTCTAGTTTTAAAGTTTCTCTCCAAATATCAGAGAATATTTTTTGGCTTCTGATGTTTGTTCTAAGTGATGTAATAGAATTTTTTGAGCTGTTTGGGGCTAAAAGCATCTATTGCCTTTTTACCTAAAATTAGAGGGGATTGAACTTAATGATCAAGTAATTCTCTCTAGCTATATGTCCTTTTCCTGGCACAGCTCATCAAGTTTATGGCTTTGCATTATTCACAGTCTGCGGCATTAATTATTTTTTGTCAAGGAAATGAAGACTGATTTCCTCAAGTATTCCTGAAGTTCTGGAGTGTATAGCCAATTCAAAAGCTTAATCAGTCATGTTTTGAGTTTTCTTGTGGGGACTGGAACTTTTCCAAGGGTACGCTAGTGTCTCCAGACACCTTTGTGTTCCTGTGCTCTTTCCAGCTCATGCATTGCAGTCATCAAGGCTTCATCTCAAGCACTTTTTCTATTTTGTATTTATGAAAATCATCACAAAACTCCTTTCTGTACTATTAGTCTGTTGAGATCACTATGGCCTACATAGCACATTCTGCTGTTCCTACTTGCAGCACCTAGAACTATCCTCTGTAGAGTTCTTTCTCCAAGTCTTTCTCTGTTCAATCTCATATTCTTTATCACATGCATCTTCATATAGTCATTTTTTGGTTCCTTTCTTATGTTTTTGGGTTTTATTTGTACAATTTTCAACTTTTCTAGTGCTCTAAAAATATCTTAAAAGACAATAATGATCCCAATTGCATTTGGGAAAAATGAGAACACAATGTGTGTGAATGCCTACTAGCTCAGATCCCAAACGGCAACTGGGGTGAAGAAATATCTCATTTCCAAACTCTAGATGTGCTCAGGTCTAGATGCAGAGCCCACGATCTTTGTGAGGATCTGTTTAGTCTTGATGTCGTAGTTTAACCCCAGCCAGTAACTAAGCAAGACTGGTGCAGTATCTGGGTCTGTCACAGGACTCAGAGTGCCTATACAGGAGGCTTTAAAAAGCCCAGCCAAGCAAGGTGTCTAGGAAGGCAATTGTGACAGTGGAATTCTAAGCTTCCCAGATGTTCTGTTGTGGACAAGCAAGATCTTTCACTGAATCTAGACTGTTACGAACATACCTGTGTACCTGATTTCATTATGATTACAAGAAATTCCCAGTCAATTAGTTATGTTTAGGAATCGAAGAAAAAAATTTAAAAGTATAATTTGGCTTAAATTTTGTGGTGATATTTTGTAGTGCCATAATACTATTTCTGTAAAAGCTATTCCTGAGACTGTGTTAACAAAAAAAAAAATATTTGGTTTTGAATAGTTTCTACAGTAGCATAGCAGGGTCAATTAGCTGTGTGTGTATATTTTATTTTACTTTATTTTAGGAAAAGAGAAACCTTCAGAGTCACTGACAAGTTAATATTTGCATTTCTATTACGTACCAAGTACCAGTACCTCTAACTGATAGTGGTGGAATTGCATAACAGTCCCATTAAAAAAAACCAAACCAACTAGACAAAACAACAAACCCTTGTACAGGATTGTCTTCCTTTCACACTAAAATATTGGGGTACATATCTTTCATGGACTCTTACAAATGTTCTAACTATTATATATAGTTATGCTAGACTGAAAGAAATATATTCATGTTAGGAGTGTGAAAAACAGTTTAGCTCTAGGTGTTGTGGGGATACAAGCAATATAAGTTGAAAAAATAATTTTCTCAATGTTTGTCCCGAAAGAAACAAATCCAAAGACAAGAATGCTATCTACTGTGTCAGGTTTTTTGTAATATGAATGATATATATGTATAATCTATGTATATTATCAAATGTATTTTTTTACATTGTTGTGTTAGTACAAGAGTGACTAATATGGTACTTCATCAGTTGTCTAAGAATTACTGGATGTAAATAATTACCATAATTATCTAAACTCCACTAACTTCATTTATTTATTTTTATCTGTACCTTGATACAGCTTGGACTGTGATATACATCAGAACAGGTTATTTAATTGACTAAAAACCACTAACACTGCCTGCCTTTTGTAGCTCTTTCAAGAATTTTGGTGCTTTTCTCTGTGTGACTGTGAAAATGCTACATCTAATCTTAAAGACCTTTGTTAATTTGCAGTCAGTATTGCAAGTAATTTTTAGCAATATTGAATAATGTAGGTTTTAAAGTTTGATGTGTACGTAGAAAATAAGGGTATTGGTATAAAACTATGTTTTGACATTTGTGATCTACACTTGATTTTCATATTTGGCAGTGCAAAGTAATGACGAAAAAATCATGGTATTACGTGATATATTTCCTTTGGACAGGAGAAGGCAGGACACTTGGTAGTTCAAGAAATCTATTCCACTTCCCTGCTCCTGTGATTTAATTAAAAAAAAAAAAAAAACAGTCAGACATATATTTCATAAATGTATTGGATTCTAGGCTTTTTGAGGGTGGGGTTAGAGTAGCCTACATATTTCAGTGTCAGGGATTTCTCTTCATAATTCTTCTGATTCATCTAGAAATACTCCAAATGAATCATTGTCAGCTTACAGAACTAAAGTCTGGATGCTGTCAGACTTCATTGTCTGCTCAGGCAAAAGATGTGACCTGTGAAACTGATACTAAAAATATACTAATTTATTGGCAAATTGCCAGCCATCATTGTGCTTGTAGTTACTAATGGATTGCATCTCAAAGTGACATTCTCTCCCAGTACACAAAGTGAAGCTCTTTGGGGAGATCTATAAAGGATGAGACACCCAGCTGCTATTTCCCAACATTTACCAGAAAATGCTCTCTGTCTCTAATATCCCTGTACTTATCATTAAGATAAACTTGCAAAACATTCTCCAAAGTTGAGCCTGCAAACTAAAATGTAGCACAATATGGGACACCAAAACCTAGGAGCTCAGTAGAGCGAGACATCGGTTTATGGCACACTCTAGTATTCCTCTCCCACACTAAGTTCTGTTTATTCTGTAGGCTATAAAATAAGTCTTTTCACCTACTTATCACCCTCCTCCTTTCTCTCTGACACCTCCCTCCATCCTTCCCTTTAACATTTTCTTTACTCTATAGGTACCAATTACCTTTCTTCACAGAGCTAGTCTAATGTATGTGTAGCTAACTAAACTAAGAAATTGTTGTGAACATGCATTTAGCTTTGTATAATAGCTCTTTTTCAGACCTGCAGAAGGGCTGGTGTGTTTGAGAGCTTGTCCGTTTATTTTTTTTTTTTTCAACTATACCAGCTGGTCTGGGAAAAGATATTTCCTCTTCCCACAAACCCTGTTTTGCATTACCAGCCTGCAGTTTTAACTTCATATGCTGATGACAATTAAAATAAGATGACATATCCACAGAACTTGCAATGAGGTACATCGTTAGCATAGTACCTTTGCCTATTTGATCTTCCATCTGTTTATCAAGCAAGAAATATTAACTTTTAATATGTGTTTTCCCATGTGTAAGAATATACATATTTGAAAGTTTTTCATATATGTATTTTTTACTCGTTTGCTGTCAGATAGTTTAAGTTCCTTTCTAAATTGCAGCCACAAAACTTCCTTTGATATGAAAAAGAAATGGATCTGTAAATCTTTGAAAGATTTCCCAAAGCTCCATTAATATTTGAACTGGAAATCTGAGATTTAAGAAACTTTGGATAGCTATTGATTTTTTTTTCTGATATCCCCAACTGCAGAATCCCTCTGCAGAGATTCTGTGGATAGTGACTATCTGTTCTTCATCTGCGTTCCTAGTGACCCACATGAATATCTAGCAATATTTGGCATAACTGTGAATTGCACAAATACACTGAAAGAATACTTTCTAAAAGTCTTTCAGTGCCCCAAAACTGCTTTGAAACAATGTTCTAGTACTTGTAGAGCTTTAACCATTGCATGCAGTAATAATACGTAGGTATTAGCTATTCTTAGGTTATGGGGGTTTTTTATCTGTAGATCTTGGTGCTTTACAAAGATATTCTGCTGTCTGATAGGGAGCTGAGCTACAGAGAGACGTTGTGAGCTCAGATTCAGCCCAGCTGTTCAATGGCAGAAAGAATTCTGAAATGCAAGTCTCTTCTTAGTCCTGCACTCTCAACTTGGACATGCGCTCTCCTCAGTAGTATATTGCTGATGTCAGATGAACACACACACACCACTGCACACACTCCCTTTGGAATTCACTGTACTTCCAAATATTTAATTTGCATTGGGTTGAAGATAAAAGTAGCTGATTAAGATTCCCAGGGACAATGGGTCTTGTAATGGAAGCGTCAACAGTCTGTAAACTACAGAATTGCTGTGGTTGACTGTCTGAGGTTCAAATAAACCATCTGCCATCTACTGATATATGAAAAAAAGATGCATCAGTCCAACATATTACAGTAAATATTTTCTTTAAAAGGAAGAAGGGCTACTGAATCCAACAGGAGAACTTGGACAAAATAAATTAATAACATGTAGCAGGATGTTGTTGTAAAAAGCTTGCTTTGGGAGATGATTCTGTTTTGCACACATCAGTGTGCTTGAATTAGAGTCATAGTTTGCAAATGTATCAGGGAGTTCACCGATGGCATCACCTTACATTTATGTTTTCTTCTTTTGTTTCTGTCTTGATTTCATGGTCAGTGCCAGAAATCTCAAAGAATTTTTCATCCTCTGCCTACCTGTTTGGTTGTGGTTTTTTGTTGGTTTGAGGGTTTGGGTTGGGTTTTTTTTTTGTCTTTGAAGACAATGTAATACTTGGGTTTGAGTCTTTTGTGTTGATAGGATGTATTACTTCACAAGGAGCATTTTCCTTCCACGTTTACAATTTAATTGCTACTGTAATCTGGGCAGGTATTTATGTAATGAAGTCCTATTCTTATCAAAGTTGATTGAAGCTTTAATTACTATATCACTATAAAAATGCTCTTTAAAAAAGAGGATGAATTGACTGAATAAATAACAGGTGTTTATAGAGCTTGGTGAATGTTTTTATAAATGATTTGTCCAGATATAAACCAATCATTTTCTTTGCATAAATTCTTTTATGTTCTTCCTGGAAAAACATCCAGCCTGGGAATAGGTTAAAAAAAAAAAAGGAATTCTTCTGTATGCAAAATTGAATTTATATTAATGTTTGTCCTGAATTTTTATCCTGGCTCTTCTTGAAAGGTCCTTACAACTTTCAGAGTTCACATACTGAAAAAACAGGAGCTTTATCATGTATTGTATGTCTTAGAAGAATAAAAATGTAGGGTGAGCAAGTCAAAGTAATAAGCAATCTACAGGTGTTGAGCAATTCAAGAACTAAGATACGGTGATAAGAAAACACTGAATAGCTAACTCTAAATAGCAAAGATGCTGAAAAGATGAATTCCATTTGATTATTGTTCATCAGTATTTTACCAATATTTGGTCAAGTTAGAGGCACTGAGGTCAAGGCCAATGCAAGAGAACCAGCAAACATGTAAAATCAGTGAGAAGTGATTAAATAAATTACCAAGATGCTGAATTTTGGGTTGGGATTAAGGTTTTAAATTAACACGAACCCTTGCAGACTTATTGTTGTATGGCTTAGTTTGGAAGGAGCGTAGATGAACTTAATAAGGGTTTTTTTTTTTGTGGTGTGGGGTTTTTTTTATTTTATTTTATAGCTGAACTTCTACTCTGTAATAAAAGGTTATGGCTGAGGTGACCAGGGACACAGTGGTGGTGGGGCCATGGCAAGGCGGTGGTGGTAGGCACCTGGGCGAGGTGCAGTAGGGGGCTGGCACAAGCACAACACATTCCCTCCTCCCCTGCCATGGAAATTGGGAAGTCCCTAAAGGCAGGAACTAGTGAGGGAGACAGTCAGGTGTAATTGGAGGAGCCGTGACCTAGAAATTGCTGGTGCTCCAGGTTTGCGGCAATGAATTTCCTTAGGGGTAAATGAAGCCTCATGCTGGGCTTGGAGAAACTGGTTCTGTTTAATCTACTCTTGGGAGCTTTCAGGGATTCCCAAGATAGCTCTTGAGTCGTTGTGTGGGATAAAGGGAGAGATTTTTTTTAAGAACATATTTACTTTCTGGTATTGGAAGGAATCCTGAGTTTAAATATTCCAAGAAGCCTGGGGTTTTCCTTAGTAAACCTCCTCCCCAAAATAGACTGAGTGTGGAAGATGAGTTTCTGTCAACATTTAATCTTGAAAGATCCATTCAAGAGCAGCTTTAGTTTAAATCCCATTCTGCCTGTGTTACCCAGGGTGCTGGTAAGACTTTTCTAGATCTTTTGCAGCCTCTGTGCTGTTTCAGACATTCATCTAGTCCCATGGTTTTCCAGCTTCATTCAGTTTTTGCTCCAATTAAGCCCAACAGAGCTTCTCTCTCTCCTTCTGTTTCTCTCAGCATTGCAGTATTTCTCTGCAATAATATGTATGATGCTATTCTCATCGTGTCAGGAACCAAATATTTCTATAAAATGTATTAGAAATGAAAACTCTCTGTATTGTCAGTGTAAAAAATATGCTAAAGATATGCATGGCTGAACAGGCAAATGTAATTGAGCTACTGGAAGTTTAATATTGGAGATGCATTGTATTGACTGACAGTAGTATAAATGGTGAACAGACCTCTGCAAACATTTACTGTCATTACTCTTCACTACTTAGATTCCTAAGAGAAAGGAAGTTGAGAACAGTGCTACAGAGTCATAAGAAATCATCTTAAGTGCCTCCCAAGCCCTTTCCTTTGTCTAATAGGACAACAGATATCTCCAGATCTTTTGTTAAACAGGTTTCAAAGACAGCATGGACCAATCTGTATTAGAAAAGCCTTATTCTTACTGTAGATAGAAGGGAATTTTAGTAGCAATGGGATCCTTATTCCATCTAAATCAATAGACAAAGTTTCAATCTTGTTTAAGAAAAACTGACTGTGACTGCTGGGGAGGTGGGAAAGGAGATAGAGGTGCAAATTAGGCAAATAGCTAGATCTATAATAAGACATAAAGGTCTAAAAATGGGATAGGCATATTTGAAAGTGCAATCCTCAAATTCCCTGCTTACCCTTCCAGTCACCAGAAGTTTTATTGCAGATTGTTTTGCAATGTTATTTGCCAGTCATCTGATGAACTCTTCCTTTGCCTGAACAGCAGTATTCTTTGATTTGGCTGAGATAAACAACTAAATATTTATATGAAGGAAAGAACTTCTGGGGACTTTCCTCAACCTATGTCTCTTAATTTGGTAGTGGTACTCGGAATGCACTTATTGCAAACTTCCAATGTTAGTTGATCACCTGAACCCTGTATAGCTATTGATCCCAATACAATTGATGTCTTCTGAGGAAGGCAATGTAGATCTCAGTCTTCAGAAAATGCATTCTAATTGATGGAGCACCCTCACTTTCCTTTCTCTCTGGCTATTCTTTTGAGATTAGGCTCAGTTTTAGAAGTCTAACGTTTCCATGAAGGGCTGAGGGTGCTTCCAGAGACTTAGAGCTTCATAGTTAGAAGCTTCCTGAGAAGTGCAAGATGAGGATTTGAACACTTGCAAACCAAGCAAGGAATTTAAACCCATGTCTTTCTGACATCCTAAATGAATATTTTAATCACCAGTTCTTGTATAAAAGAGTAGGCTTCATCCTTGCCGGTCATTTTTTGAGAGAGATGTATTCCCCTGTTAGTATTACTGTATTTATTTATATAATATATTAAAGCTGGGCTTAAGCTTCCAGCTCCTGGGTTTGGGAAGGTGAATCCTACAGCCCAGTAAAGTTATCAAGCACCTGATGGCCATGAGATTTAGGGCACTTGTCAACTTGATGTTTCTTCTGTTGGCTTGTTTTGTTGGCCTCTGCTCTCTGAACTGACTCTTCTAAGGGGTCTAATAATCTTGTAATCAGTTTAAACATTTATCTGATGTACTGGTTTACTTTGAGGGCTAGGGGCATTAAAATCAGGTGTTGCATAGCCATTGCATTGCACATGTTGCCTTGAAGATAAATCCTAAGACTTCAAATAGCTGTTTGAAATCATAGAAGCGGAAGGAAAGAAAAAGTTTAAAATGCCACCTACGATATCTTCCAGTCAACGCAGGGATATTCCGCAGTAATAAGTGCAGTCATCTAAAATGCCATTTAAAAATGAGCTCCTTAGCAGAAAAGCAAAAAGTAAGACAGACCCGCAGATCTTGTGAAATGCTTTTGTTTGTCAGGAAAGCCCATTTTGTGGGGGCAAGGGTGAGGGGAGAGAGAGTTTCCTCCAACTGTTACAGCTCCATCAAATGCAATATTACCCCAGTAATGATTGTTATGCCTAATAGTCATGGACAGCAACTTTATTCATCCTAGCAAGTACACAAAGAAAAGCAGCACTGCAGTCGCTAAGATACGAAGCTTTCTCTGTTAAATTTGCCATGGATGGTTGGATTCATCAGTTTGCATGCATCTTTGACTGATACATCATGCTGAATGCTTTAGGCAAACACACACTAATTAGTAGAACAAATAGAAAACCCTGAGGATGCCCATGCGTAATGACATTGCCCATATTCTAAACCATCTCTACGACAAATTACTTATTTCATGGCTGTAGGCAGTGCAAGTTAATTTATCTGTATCAGTTGCTAAGTTGAAGCATTCACTTTTAACAAGACACACTATATTATACCTTTCTAGGAAACTTTCTAACACTTTGGGTTTTAAACAAAATAGAAACTAGAAGTAACAGGCCAGACCAATTCAGGGATAAAATAAGAGATGTAGAATCTATTGTAAGTTTAAAGATTCAATAGATGCTGATAAATTAGTTAACTTTTAATTAGTTTGGTACCATAAAAAAAAAAACACCCAAATTGTGAAGAGGACTTGAAATGAAATCCTCAGAGGAGTGTTGAGTTAGAACCCAGAACTCTGGCTCAGAACAAAGGTGGATTGTGTAGAAGCATGTGTAGTTCCCACCGTGAACGCTTCAGTCAGGTAATTGCTTTTCAATCAATCTCAGCAAAAGAAATGAGAACTCAAGTATGGAGAATGAAGCGAATTCACAGGCATCTTGTTCCAGTATGATTATAGTCATCTTGTCATTTTCAGTTGTGTATTGGTTTGCTTTTCTTCATTGATAAATCTGACTGAAAACCTGGATAAAGTGAACCTTGTTCTCATAAAATGAATGAGGTGAACGTAGTGGTTAAATGATACTTGAGAGTCTATGATAATGCTGAACAGTAGTCACTTAACTACCTAAATGAACATGGGTCTTCAGAACAGGCATAACCAAGCCAACTCAAAGCTTCAGTAGCAAAAGCTGACTAAATATTGTTGTCCTAATGACAATGGATCAAGCTGCCCTCACGCTGGCAGGTTGGATGTGAGGGGAACAGTGAAAAGAGTGGATTGAGAGGAGGCAGATGACCTGGCAGATGACACTGGAAAGTCAGGATTGCTCTTGCTGCCTCATTCAGCAGGGTGAGAGGAACAGAAAAAGCAACTTGTCCAGGAAAGACCATTTATCCTCCCATAGTCAAACCCTTTTCTGAGTAGTGGAAGTCTCTATAGCCAGCCTGGCTCTCCAAGTGGTCTGGCAGAAGCAATGTAGATGGTACCGCAGCCACTGTTGCAGGTGCCTAAGCAGGTGTGTGTGCTTAAGAATTGGATGATACCGTTCAGTGTGGTTGCAAAACCTTTACTGCCACGTCTTCACAAGCATATGGATGGACATTGTCAATAACTCCTTGTTTGCAATAAAAGCTTAAAATATCAACCAGCTGTTAACGCTAACTTTAGTGAACATGTATTTTGAGGCTGTGCTGGTTTACATTCTTTATAAACGTGTAATTTAGAGACTAAAATATAGACAAGCTTACAGTAGCAAAGCTTTTGCCAAGTAACCTTGCAGAAAGTAAAAGGTGTGGCATCCTCACAGACACCTTGAAGAAACACCTTTATTTGGCACGCAACATTAGGTTGCTGCTAAAAAACTTCCAAAGGTAAGTTTGGAACACAAAAATTTGCAAATCTGATACTAGCAAACGCCTTAGTAGGTACCACAAAGGTTTCAAGCTGCTTGCTGTTTGCCATACTTCCTTGGAAGTTGTGCTTAAATGCAGTTGCGTTCATCAATCTGCTAGTCTTGTCCCAGAGAAAGTGATTGGAAAGAGTTTTGCGCCCTCTTGTACATCTGGCATCCTGAAAGAATTCAGGTCCTGATCAAGGACATACCTTTCTGACTTTCTCCTCCACTTACAAAGCAGTGGAGGGAGGGAGAGAAGAGCAGCATTTGGGGATCAAAACACTGGAGTTAGGGACCCCAGGGGGCTAGGTTCCCTTTTTTCCTCACTGCTGTAAACTTCTTTTGTGGATTTAGAGAAGTCATTCAGTGCCATTGCACCTCAGTGTATATAGGCAAAATAATAAGACCTGCTCTCTTTGCTTTCTCCTGTTTGCATCTGCTTGGATTTTTCTGGGTGTCGGAGCAGACCTCCCATGCTCACTTAGGTGAACTGTGCTCACAGCTGTCGTGTGTGTGTGGTGTGCTTGTACGTACGCTTACACAGCCTGCATCTCGGATACGCACAGCTGCAGGTTCACTCACATAGGAATGAATCTTGTGTTTCTGGCACATCCACCTCTGTGCATCTCTCTTCTGTGGTACTCGAGATATTTCCACCCGCGAAGCCGCAGCCCGTGCTCCTCGCTTGTCAAGCGTGCGGAGAGCAAGCGGCTGTCTTGGTCCATCTGCGCCGATTTAGCGGATAATGTTTACCACGGCTGCTGGTTTGGAGAAAGATGGGGGAGCGGAAGGGGGTCGGGAAATTCTTTGAGCCTTGTTATCCCTACAGTAACTATAGACTTTGGCAGGAATGCGGGTGATTAATTTCAGGTCTGTGGGCTTAGCCCGAGCGGCAGCCGCTCTCCCCGCCGCTGCGCTGGCTGTCTAGGCGACAGCAGCGTCCCCCGTGCTCCGCTCTTTGCCCGAGCCCTGCGAATTCAGCTCGGCTAAATAAACATTACCGAGCTGCTAATCACACGCTCTGAAACAAAACAGCACTTCACTTCGGGCTCTGGGCAAGATCAGACTTCCCTCCCTCCCCTTCTCCCTCCCTCCCTCTCTCTCCCCTCCCCTCCCTCTCTGCCCCCTCCCTGCTTTTCCCCTCCCTCTCCCCGGCAGCGGCTGAGCCGGTCCCTCCGACCTGGCAGCCTCATGCTGGGGGCCGCTGCCGGCCGGGGCTGACCGAGGCCGCCCTGCCCGTGCCGCCCTGCCCGGGGCCGCGCTGCCCGCCCTGCCCGCCGCCCCCCCGCCGTTGCCGCCGCCGGGCTCCCAGGCACCGCCGCCGCCCCGCCGCGAAAAAGTTGTGCGGAGCTCCGAGGATGGGAGCGCATCTGCAGCCTCTAGCCCTGCGGCTTCTGGCGTTGACTTTCCCCTTGGTGGCCAAGGGGTTTTCTGACGAAACCTTGGAGAAAGCCGCGAAATCCGAGGGATATTGCAGTCGGATCCTGCGAGCCCAAGGCACCAGGAGGGAAGGGTACAATGAATTTAGCCTCAGGGTGGAGGGCGATCCCGAATTTTACAAGCCTGGAAACAGTTACCGGGGTAAGTTGGCCATCCTCTACTTCCCATGCTAACGATAATGGTCGGGACAAGTGCCTCTGAAACTAGAACGTGTCTCTGCCTGTCATCTCTGGATCCCTTTTGGCGTGTGTGTGACTGTGTGGGTTGAGACGGGGTAATATACTCCCACGCATTACTTTATTGGGGATGCTTTCATGACAAGCGAGAGGGAGTTGGATTTCACAGTATCGCTTTACTCCCAAACATTCACTCAGTGTTAAGAGGAATTTCCTTTCTTTTATGAATCCTCTCTGCCGGCTCAGCCCTACCTAGCGCAAGATCACAAGTTGATGTGATACAAAACACACGCTCTTCCCCCGTTTACCTACTTCTACAGGATTTCTTCCTATCCCTTTAAATGTAACCCAGTGAACGGGAGAAGCTTTAACATTCAGCAGGAAGGAGAGGAAACTCGGAGCTAATTGTTCTTGCCCTGAAATATGAATGTCAATATAATGAGTTAGCATATGGGCAAACAGTGATGCAGCACGCTGCCAACTTCCCACATTTTCCACTTATGTTTATCCCACCCCCCGGTTTTTTCTGGGGAAATGAACAGATGGTTCAAACAGGAAAGAGGCAGAGACGGTGCCAATGACCACTGTAACTAAGAGATGGAGGCATTCGTTCCTCGCTGAGCATTTCACGTACAATCCTTGAAATTAACTTCCAGAGCACATTTCAGTGTATTTTTCTGATTCATAGGCAAAGGCAGGTTTTGGTCACTTTTCCTTGCCTTTGGAAACAAACCTTCATGGAGTATGCTGCTCACTTTGCGTTGTAAAAGCACTTTGAAAAGAATTTGGACATTTTTAGGTACCATAACTAAGGTACTTTATAGGCATCACTTTGGAAAACAAATTTTGAGAGTTTCGTCTAAGTGTTTGTCCCGATCTTCCTTAGATTCAGTGTAAAGAGCAATGCTTTCCCATTGCATGAACATGGGAATTTTAGTATAGATAAGGAGAAAAAAGCATGCACATAGCATAATAGTCATGTTCTCTTCAAGGTTGAAAAATACATCTGCAGCTGTGATTACCCTGTTTTGAACATCAGCCTGTGACGATTTTTTTTGCATGATTTTTGCTTGATTTTTTTTCTCAAGAATTAATTGATTTTAATTTGGTGTGAGGAAATCCATGTTTCCCGCAAATTGGTTAACTATTCCAGACATTAGGATTACTACCTTGAGTCTGAAAGATTTCATGTTGCGTGTCAGTTTGATACATCTAGTAAGCAGGATAGAGATGTGTCAAGTTCTTTGACAGTGACAAATGTGAATCTTCTTAAAAAGTTTTGGAATTTGCTTCTGTAAAACCATTATTGGATATTTTCAGTCATCTACCAAAGAAGTTTCTATTGCATGGAAATGCAGGGGGAAAGAAACTCCCAGATGAATTAGCAGAACTAATTTTCTGGAGATATTAGGTCTTGGCATTAGGAACTCAATTAATAAAATCACATTAGTATATTGTAGCTCCTTGGAAGTGAGAAAATTACAGCTGATAGTAAAAAGTTAAAATGTAGACCACAAATATGTGCCCAAGTTTTCAGTACTTAAGATTGAAGTATTCAAGTGGCACATAAGCTTACCTAGATAGTCCTATAAGGGCACTTTCTGAATGACTGGAAGAACATAAGTAAATGTTACCGTAACATATCTATGGCAATAGTTAAAGCTAGCAGCATTACAGAAAGTTTCAAGAGCTCATTTTCAAAGGCATTTCTGTAGTACAACTGGAACTTTATTACTGTTTTATATAAAGGGTAGAAAATCCAACCAATGATAAAAAAAGTGTGGGATTATGGCAGGTCTGTGGGGTTTTTTTATCTGTAAATTACTAGATGTACAACACCACAGAAGACTTGCATAACCTCCATTGTGTTGGAGCCAAATGTGCCTGTTTCCATGGCCCCTGCTTGACTTAATGCAATCTGGAGCCTTGGCATGTTCCCTAGCAGGCTCCTGGAATAAACTAGTATTTATGCAAGGTGGATAATACAGGAATTAACTGTACATGTAAATGCTGTACTCCACCAAATTGACAGCACAGAGGCATCCATTTATGTTTGTGACTCTCTTGATCGTTGGTTGATGTGACACACGTAAGACCCTCAAGCTGCAATGGCTGGAGGAAACATTGCAGCACTCTTGCAGTGTGGGAATCAGAAGACTGCAGTTCACAGCTGCCATTCGTCTTTGGGAAAATTTTTATGGCTTTCCTGCAGTTACTCACCTTTAGACCAACCAGAATCTATTTGCCCTAAGGGGAAATCTTGGGTAGATCTCTGTGTATGGAAGCCTTGGTTTTCCATCTCTCTGGAGCTGTGATAGAGGAAAATGGCCCCGAGCACTGAATAACCTATTTGAATGGGTATGCACCTCCTCTGGTCTGCAAACACTGGTAGCAGTAAATAAGGACACATTCTCCTGCCTCAGATAATTAAAAAAGAAGTAGCAGCAGGGCTGAGGAGCCATCCTCCTTCCCTCTCTCATGTCTAACAAAGCAACAATGGCTATGGGCTTTGTGGTGTCCCACGGGGGAGGCGATATGGCTGATTTCTAACATCTTATTTGGGACTTCTGATGCTGTAGCCTGCAAGTGGCCTTCATCTGTCTGGTCTCTGAGGCTGCCATACTGTTGCCTCTCCCCTTGTGGAGCAGGCAGCCAAATGCATGTGGTGGGCAGGTTTTCCCATAGCACCAGGTTTGTGGGCACACCATCCTGGGATCAAGGTCCTCTCCTACCCGCTGGTAAAATTAGACTTTGATGTAGCTGCTCATGCTTCCACTGAAGGTCAAAGTCCCCATTGCATTCAAAGGGCCCAAATGAGCCTTAAGTTTAGATGGTGTTATGGGGTAATGATCCTTGAAAGTACTCAGTCCTAGCTTTATTGATCTGTAGAGTTAGATTAATGATTGCATGGAAAATAAGGTAAGTTTCATCGTATTAAAAATATAAATGAAACTACTTCTAGAGAAAAGGCAGTAGTATGTCCATTTTGCATGCTACCATGCAATAGATGTAGTTTCTTCCATAATATCATGAAATTGTTATGCTGATGAAGAAAAGGAAGATTTGACTAATTGACTAGCATAGTCCTTAGATATACTTTCTGTGTGAATGCTGCTTCCATTTTTAATAGAATTGTGGGTCTGTTCACCTTCTCAGTTTTCACGGAAAAGCTCATTTAGTGTTATACCCTCCCTTGCATTGGTTTGGGGACTTGTCTCCTAAGGAGTGTTGAATCTTTTCTTTCCATTTCTTTCTTCCTTCCAACATGCAAACACTCATTTCTGTACTTTGCAAACAAACCCTCATTCTGTAAATGTTTTAGCAATTTTCAAGTTTCATAAATTGTGGATAGAAGTAGATATTAAAAGTGTATTTGCTGGTACTTGTGCGATGTACAACACAGGATGTGCTGTAGCGTAGGATGTGGAAACTCAGATTTCCTGCCTGAAACCAAAGGAGCAGTTGCTTTGATCACCCCACCTTTAGCTGGGGACACTGGGGAAAGAGGAGTTCATTGAAGGTGTGTGCCAAAGTGCAACTTGGGTAATTAGAGATTTGCTGGAGGGGATGGAAACAGACAAAAGTAACTGTTGATATGTAATCTTCCCTTTAAAGCAAAACCTTTAACTTTGAGGCTTGCACTGAGATTTAACTGATCTTTACAGGAAGTTCATATTGTTCAATGAATGTTAATTAACGTGAACACAGTGTGAGCAATGCTCAGCTGTTCTTTAAAATGGCAGAGTTTAGCCCAAGAAGGAGAACTCTCAACTCTTATGCAACCAGGAGCCGCTATCTCTGGTGAAAACCAGATGTAGTCTGACAGCTTCCCACTGCTGCCTGTGCAACGCAAGCCTCCTTCTGTGCTGAAACAATCAGTTCAGAGCCAGTGACTACAGAACCCTCACCATAACAAGGCTCTCTGTATTTGGGAGTGCTTCAAATAAAGCCTTGCACTGCTATGTTCCCTTAGCACACTGGATAGTTCAGAGAACTGACAGAAATCTTTTCAGCTCAGGTGTTAACGTTTGCGCTGGCCTAGCTCAGGGGTGACCAAAGCACACGTTCATCTTGGTAGCCTTAAGCTGAGGTTGCACGGACACTCAAATTCCACACGAGTCCACTCTGCTCCTGCGGGCCGTCGCCCTCCCGGCTCCTCGCTCGTCTTGGGGCGTCCCCACCGCTGGCAGAAGCGCTCCTGGGGCTGCACGGCGCAGCCGCTCAGGGACTGCACCCAGCTGAACTCCTGGGTTAGGGGTTTTGGGGGTCGTTTTACTTTTCAGCTGGATATGTTCCCTAGGTCAGCTGGCAGCACAGCTGCGTGAACGCGGCTGCTGTGTGAGCAAGTGCCGGGCGGGATCACTCCTGTTGGAGGAAACATGGATTTATTCTGGGTTAAAATGACTGCGCAACCACAGCATGAGTACTGCTAACCCCAGGCATTCAAAAACTATGAGTCAGGCTTTGGAATTACCTCCTTTCCCCCCTCCCCCACCAATGGCTTTTGTAGCATTTCAGATGTCCTTTATTTTATAGGTAGGTGTTTAGAATTTTGAAAACTGTTTGGTTTGATTTGTAAATCTGTGAGGAAAATGATGAAAACTGTTGAGTCAATTCACAGCTGGATTCTCTGTTTGCTTGCATAAGTATTTAAGTATTTCTGGTGTAACCTTTTACTCATACTGATTCAGAGTTTTGAATTACATGTAATATATGGAAAAAATTGTTCCATGTAAAAGACCTTTATGGCAATTAGTTTCGAAGAATCAGTGTTCAAGCAAGTGTAATGTGTTCATCCTTGTTGAGTTCAGCAGTGTGTTGTTCCCAGTTACTGTAACTGCGAGAGGCTGGCTGTGGATTTTCATTTAGCTAGAGCTGCAAAAGTTTGCAAAATTGGACTAATAATACTAATTATTGGGCAGATAATAAATTAAACAATTGGAGCAATACTTATAAATGTGGTCAGAAATTGCAATGCTATTATGCTACTACTTAGTTCCTGTATACACAAGTGGTGTTCCCCAGGGCTCAGTATTGGGGCCAGTTCCGTTTAATATCTATATCAATGAATTTGGATGAGGGGATCAAGTGCGTCCTAAGCAAATTCGCAGACGACACCAAGTTGGGAGGGAGGGTTGATCTGCTGGAGGGTAGGAAGGGTCTGCAGAGGGATCTGGACAGGCTGAGGCCAATTTTATGAGGTTCAGCAAGGGCAAGTGCCGGGTCCTGCACTTGGGTCACAACAACCCCACGCAGCGCTACAGGCTTGGGGAAGAGTGGCTGGAAAGCTGCCCGGCAGAGAAAGACCTGGGGGTGCTGGTCGACAGCCGGCTGAATATGAGCCAGCAGTGTGCTCAGGTGGCCAAGAAGGCCAACGGCATCCTGGCCTGTATCAGAAATAGTGTGGCCAGCAGGAGCAGGGAGGTGGTTCTCCCCCTGTACTGGGCACTGGTGAGGCCGCACCTCGAGTCCCGTGTTCAGTGTTGGGCCCCTCACTGCAAGACACTGAGGTGCTGGAGCGCATCCAAAGAAGGGCAACCAAGTTGGTGAAGGGTCTGGAGCACAAGTCTCATGAGGAGCGGCTGAGGGAGCTGGGGCTGTTTAGCCTGGAGAAAAGGAGGCTGAGGGGAGACCACATTGCTCTCTCTAACTGCCTGAAAGGAGGTTGTAGCGAGGTGGGTGCTGGTCTCTTCTGTCAGATGGCTGGAGATAGGACGAGAGGAAATGGCCTCAAGTTGCAACAGGAGAGGTTTATGTTGGATATTAGAAAAAAATTTTTTTACTGAGAGGGTTGTCAGGCATTGGAACAGGCTGCCCAGGGAAGTGGTGGAGTCACCATCCCTGGAGATATTCAAAAAGCGAGTAGACAAGGCACTTCAGGACATGGTTTAGTGGGCATGGTTGATGGTTGGACTCGATGATCTTTGTCCAACCTAAACAATTCTATGATTCTGTATAAAATGTGAGAGTTTCTTTCCCTGAAAATGATGAGGTTTAACCTTGCAATAAGGTTCCATGGAATGAAAAACATGCTGAAAATCTTGAGGGTTGGGGGACTTGCTGTTATGTCCATCACTACTCTACATTTGTACAGGTGTTTGCAGGTGTACAGGTCTAAACAAGGTAGTATAATTTCAATTTTTAACCTTTTTGTGTACCTCTCCAATCCTCCTTTTTCACATATAGTTAGATGAAGTTATGTATTTTTACAAGCAACATGGGTTTTAGACCCAAATACAGCTGCATAATGCTAGAAATTTTTAAATAGCCTATTTTATTTTTTTTCTGTTACTGAATTTCTAGATCAAAGAGCTCTCCATATGTTCCAGATGAACTCTGGGCATATTTTGAAATCTGTATCTTTTCAGGGCATTCTGTCATTTTTTGTAATGTGATTCAACCCCTCACGGCCTATTTGTGTGAGAGGGAGTCTCTTGTGAATACTCTTCTATGAAGCAGCATTGGTAGTTGCAGTTTGCTCATGAAAACTCTGGGTGGTCTTCAGTTTTTATTGTGCCAGTTAGGGTTTGAGAGTGTGACAATAGTGTACTACAAGCAATGCTGCCCACATTATGCTTAAAGTAAAAGCTACTTAAAAGTATTAGTAATCTAGTTTTCTGTCTTTTACTTTCATCCAAAATTATTTTTTCCCTAAAATGTACCTCTGTTTCAGAAAAGGATTCCTATAAGGTGTTGAAAAGGGCTCAGTAATTTTAATGCTCCCCTAAAAGTCCTGCCTCAAAGCTCTGCCTCATTCTATCTTTCTGATAGCGTTCAAAAGAGCCAGAGCTGACGTAACTTGCATGTTGCTGAGTGGTGCTTAGGTACTGATGGTGGCAAATGGAAAAATCACGCAAAGGTATTTTGCACTAGCAGAAAGTGAGGGATGTAATCCTGATGCTGAGCATGGTAAAATCAGATTAGTCAGCATTATGTTATTTGTTCTCTGCTGGTGGATCCAATGACACTGTCCTGGTCAAGACTGGTGTGTGAAGAAGGGTGTTTTGCTGATGCATAGAATGCTTTGGCAATCAGAGCTGGCAGCACAATCTTTAGAGGTCAGCTTTAGCTGTGAGTTTAACTTTGTGTCCTGTTCTGTCCTGAGGTTAAGGGAAAGGAAGGATGCTTTTAGAGCCACCGTCTCCAGCTGGAGTACTGTGTTGAGTGTCGCTGAGCTGGAGCAGGCAATAAGGTTATCTTGCTTTACAGTTAAAGAAACTTTTGGTGTACTAAAATGGTTAGACGCTTGTCTATGCTTAGAGCAGAAGAAAAGCCAAAGCCAAATATTTAGGGGATGTTCCCTCACATTTAAAAAAACAACAACCAACCAAACAAAATGACAGCAACACCCCCCCCCCCCCCCAAACACACTCAAAAAAAACCAAGGGAAAAAAAACCCCAAGTACCTGTGTCCCCACCCCCAAACTACCACCACCAAAATATCCCTCCTGTAGATCTGAGCAGATTAGCAATCTGTTCTTAAAAAAAAAAAAAAAAAAAAAAAAAGGGGGGGGGGTGGTATTTCACATCATGCCAGTGTTTTTCAGTTTATGTGGAAACTTGGACTGAATATTTTTGTATTCTGGCTGGTTCTGCTCCATGTTATTAGTGTTCTAGCTTTTGTTAATACCAACTTAAAACACACACCGTTCGGGTTGAACTGTGAAATGATATGCAAGTGGCTGATTTCACAGTTAATATTATGTTTTCATTATTTCTCTATTTATATCTCAGTGACACTTTCTGCTGCCACTCCTGCTTACTTTCGAGGATTCACACTGATCGCTCTCAAGGAAGGAAAAGAAGGTGACAAAGAAGAAGACCATGCAGGAACTTTTCAGGTGAGAGAACTTTCCCTGACCTGTACCGCTAGACTTCCTTGCTGTATGCTTGGCTCAAAGGGAGATTTTATATGCACAGCAGAATGAAGATTATGTTTAAGTAAGCATAAATATTTGTGGATGTTGATTCGAGAGCGACATAGTGTATTTTATATTCCACGCAACCTCTTCAAGAGGTCAAGGCTTTTGTACCATGACTTCAGCTTGCCTTCCCACATTCTTACAGTTAAACATGAGCATCAATTATTTGAACTAGAGTCTAGAACACCTGAATTTGTTATCCAAAGTGAATATCAAAATTGTTTTATTCACATTTTGCATTTTGTATTTTTTGCCTAGATATTTTTGTCCATTCAGATGTAGATTATGACTGAGAAGTGTTTGCTACAGCTGTAATGACTGTTTTATCAGTCATAAAATAGATTCTGCTGTTTTATTGATGCTCAGTAGTACTTAACGAACATATTCAGTGGGGTGAAATGTTGTTTATCATTATTAAAAGGATCAGAATCCAGAGCGATGATTCACAAAATAGTATTTCCAGCTATTTCAAGATCACATTGCATGAAAGGAATGCTGGAAATTGAGAATACACATCATATTTATGAAAGTAGGTAGAAATTATGTAGGTTTGTTGATACTCAGATGGGGTATTGATTGCTATTTGACTTTCCAAACTTAGAAATATTGTTGAATGATATTGATTTATAATTTGTAGGATGGTTAATAATATCGATACTAATTTTAATAATGATCTATAGATAGAAGATTTCACTTGCGTCAAAGAAGCATTTCTGTGTTTTCAAGGGAAATACTCAAAATTTCTAATTTCAGTGATCTACAAGGAGACAGAAATCAACTTAATCCTAGCATCTCTTCCTGAAGCATCTTCTGGTTTTTGTATATAGCAAATATGTGCAAACTCAATACGTATTTGCCCTGTTTTCCTGTTGAGTTTGCCTAGAGGCCTCTTTCTGATTTTCATACATTTTAGAAAAAGATCTAGAGTAAGAAAGAACTTATTTGATGTTGGAATAACTCCATCTTCCTTAAAATTAAACAATTTCCTAATATTATTTGGGAGAAATCTGTTTAATATGGATAGTTTTGTGTTTTGTTTTTTTTTTTTTTAAGAATAAGCTAGCATTGAAGCATCAGCTACTGTTAAGAAGTAGAAACGGCAGTGCTTCATCTATTTTAAGAGACTTGTTAATGTTCATTTCTGTATTTCAGCTGTTAATGTCTCTATAGTTGTGGCTAATGGGAAAGATTTGACCTGAGTTTTGCCTTTATGGCCAGGCGTATGTCTAGCTCATAATGTAGTGAGAAACTCACTAAGCTTTGCTGAAGTACAGAGGAATTTTGAAGTCAGCAGAGAGGGATGCAAATGGAAATTCTATATAGATTAAAAAAAAAAAAAGCCCAATGGATCTCAGTGGAGGGAAGATTGTTTAATTAGCTTTATTTTATGGATTGCAATCTAAAATCAGTATTCTAATTGGCAGATGAGAGTTTCAAATTTTATGCATAACTAAACTTGTATTTCTGTGGCACAAGCAGTACTCACTGTGGTCAGCCCACATTAGCACAATTAACTGAAGTTCATTCGGATAGTGCCTGCCAGTTCTGCCTGTGTTGATACTTACATAAGAATCTTAAATCTGTATCCAATGAATGCTTACAGTGATAAAGACCAATGTCTCTTGTATCATTGCTAGGTGCTAGTAACTAGAAGAGGAAAAGAGATGTTTAGTTCAAGGGTTTGCACTGTGTTTTTATTATCATGTCAAGATCCTAATGGTGTCTAAACAGCTGTGCAGAGTAAGAAAAAACTGTGTGTACAGTAACTTCCATGTCCCTTGCAGTTACGTATTTCCTGTGCGCACATGGAGAATATGTTATTCCGTGAATTACCTAGTAGAACAGAACTCAGTGAAAATTCCTTAATAGTGGCAAGAGACTAAATGCTACTTCTGGTCTACTGGCATAAGCCTCTGCCCCCATGAGGAGACACATATACTTGTTCAAATAATAGTCAAAACAAAGCACATGAATGCACTGCCTGAAGCAAAGTGCTTCATTCATATTAGCAAGACTTTGCAGTATGACCAGGATAGAAAGAAATGAAAGTTGACCAAATAAGACATATGCTTCCCCCCATGCCTCAGAGACTGTAAAACACCATTTTTTCAAGCCTGTGAGTGGCACTTTCAAATCATGAAGTATGGGTTGCAATATCTTTCATGGGGAAAACCAGAACCCACGCTCTGTACTCAGGTCAAGATCCCATTGGGGCTGTGCCTTGTTTTGCACAGCTATTGAGTGTTAAACTGATCAACAGGTGTAATGCCTCAAAGTACTGTAAAGGGGCATGTGCTACGGTAGCAAGGTGTTAAATAAGGTCTAATATCTCAGACATGGTAACTGAGGCTGGAAAAACATTGTTTTCGGTGGTCACGGTCATGCTGCAGCAAGTTGAGTGCTGCAGCCCGTTGCAAAGGATGAACGTGCAGTAAGCAGTTGCCAGGAGTTGGCCCTGCAGGGGCTTTGCTCTTTTACAACCTCCTCATGGCTCATTTACTCTTGCCTGACTCTGCAAGTCAGCAGGTACGGTCAATCTTCATTAATCATTAAGCTGCAGGGTCTTGATCCTATAAATAGCACAGCTGTTAAAATTCTCGGTCGGACAGGTATTGTTTTTCTGTACTTTTTTTGGTAACCTTTATACTTGCCATGGAGTAGAGACTTTGAGAAGTGTAGTTTGGACTCCACCATTCTAAATTCCTCTGAGAAAATTGAGACTTTTAAATCTGATTTTACTGTTGTTTGTTTATTTAATACAGCCAAACTTCTTTTTCTTTGTCCTTGTAGCACACCCAGGGCACAGTTTGGCTTTAAAATAAACAAATCGCATTGTCTCCCACAAACACGCAAACATATGTTAAATAGCTGAATTAAATATGGTTGGGGAATTAAAGATGCCAAATTCAGTCATAGAAGTTTGGGGATATAATAATACAGCTCTTACTTATGCCAGTGGTAATTGTACAACTCTGGGGTGCAGTGCTGCTCTCTGAAAGCTTTGGATATCGTGTCCCATTGGCCTCTTTACACAAGCCATTCCCAACTGTTGTCATGCAGACTGCTGATCTTTCTCTTTTGTAATGTTTAGCAACAGTCTGCAAATTGTTGGAAGGCAAATTATACTCGAGGGCAACAATCAAGCACTGATTGACTCTAGAACAGTATCTATACAGGCCATTTTAATCAACATATGTCTGCAATGTAATAGATTTAGTCTGGTAAATAATGTAGAATAATAGAAATTTAGTGCTGAACCTCATCTATCTTCCTTGTTCTCTGAGGAAGAATATATATTCCAAGAAGATTCTTAGTGGATGTTTTCTGAATCTGTTCGGAAGAAGTATTCAACAACAGCAAAAAATTAATCTGTCCGAGTGGCCTGTTCAAACACTTCAATATATTACATTTTATAGAAAATGTAAAGAAAACTTTATAGAGCTTTTACTAACATCAAAACTGAGTCTTCACTAATAGTGGTTAAATTGCTGTTTTATCAGATTATCTTCTTAAATTAAGAATTTTCTTGATATCTTAAGAGACAGTTATTCTGAAGTTTCCCTTATTGTCTCTTCAGTTCCACACACTCTCCACCTGTTTTTCATTAAAATTCTCATATTTTCATTGTAGGGCATCTTTTTTTTCAATTTTGCTATTTCTGCAGTCAAATTGAGAGTTCAGTCTTATTTGTATTCCTCAGAGTTATACACAATAGTCAATCTGGACCCTCAGCATAAAAGCATATGGAATTTAGATGCAATAATCCTTCAGAGTATCCTAATTGCTTCCCTTGTCTTCATGCAGAATCCTCTAAGTGTATGCAACTTGCCTTTATTGCAGGAACATCTCAGCATTGTAGAGGAGATCTATGATAAAGTCCTAAATCCTTTCCTGCATGTACTGCTGCCTACATTGTGATTCCTCATTTTCTGTCTGTGCACTTTGTTTCCTCTAAGTGTAGAGCTTTATTCAATTTATCAATAAATTTCTGAACTACAATCCTATCTTTCAAAGTGCTCACCATTCCTCCAAAAGTTGGTGTTATTTGTGGACTTTATAACTATATGCTTCACAACTAAACAGTCAATATAGTATATTGTGTGCAAATGTGACCTGCTTTTCTCATGCACAGTGATAAACTGAGTTGTAAAGACTCAAAATTAGACACTTCTCTGTATTGTTTTGGCATAATCAGCTGTTAGATTCTTATGTCCACTATTTTTGTGATAGTTTAGTGTTAAATGCATTCATCATAGTAGTGTTTCTGGAGGTGTCTTTTTGACTTTCTTTGCTCTAGAGTGAATCAACACATTCTCAGTTTAGGTCACTGAATTTAATGACCCACTAATGCAAAACCAATGTAAGAACATAAGCAGCGACAGCAGTAGCAAGAGTGAAGGTTTCATTATAAGTATGGCATTTATAAAAGCTAGGGACGTGTGCTGTAGAAGAAAACATTTAAGGAAAATTGGAGTAGTAGTGAGCTAAGTAAGGTAAGTGGTCCTTTATTCTAAGCCCTTCTTCTCTAGGTTTATTCTGAAAGAATAGCCCCAACCATTGCCTTTGTTTTTGAAGACACGCTGACTGATGACCAGTTCTTTTGATGCTGTTTAGCTGACTGATGTGTTTACCAAAGCTTTTAGATTATAAAGGTATTTTTACAAGCTCTTAGAAAAGCAGTTGCTCGATTGCTCTGTTCCAGCATTTTATAGGAATCTTACATCTTTTTAAGCAGCTGATATACTGCATTTTGAAAGAAGCAGTCTTAAAAGGCTTTTAGCCGTGTCTCATGATTTATTAGTCCTTGTATTTATAAGCAGTTTGTTTATAGTTTTTAAAAAATTAATGACTACAATTATTTATTAAGCTTTTTAATATAAAAATTAAGCTGTGCTTATGTAATCTTGATGTTGCACTCAACTTGCATGTTTTTTTAACCTTGTCTCCTAATATAAGCACATTAGGCTACTTAATAAATGGCTTATTCTGAGATGTATGAAATGATGTAGTTTTGTTTAACAAGTGTGCAGAACTTTGAAGTATTTTGCTCATGTTTGCGTTCTCTACATTCCCTTTCCAAGCATCTTTTCACTGAAACTGAGTCTGTCACCTTACTGCTTAAAGCATATGGAAGTAATGTATTTTTATTCTGATTTGATGTGAAATGTTCAAAATCAACAATGATTTGCAGATCAAGGAGGATGAATTTCCACTTCATTGTGAAACAACACAGTTTAGGTTTCTTAGTAAAGCTGCCTCACACTAGTGAATGAAAACAATGTTTCTAATTAAACTTTCAAATTTAAAAAATTCTTCAGGGTTTTCATGAAAGAGGGCTCAGACATTACAAGTAGGAAACATAAACTTCAAGTGACATGTGATGTGAGGGGGGTGGGGGAGAAAGAATGGACACTGTTTACTTTTGCCTTTAAACCTAGTAATTATGTGGCCATGTCGTTGTATGCCTACTTTCCATTTATCAAATGGAAAAGAATACAAAGCTGTCTAGGTTGGTTTCAAAGAGAGACAGATGCTGTACCCCTCAAAAGGGGGGGAATGCAATTGCATCCAAACCCCTAAATGAAAATTCTCTTCCTGAAGTATTGATCAGCAGTTCTTCTATCAGCAGGAGATAAATCAATGTGAAATAGCTGTACACAGTCATTAAATTCATGATCCAAAGCTCAAGATCCAAATTTAACATTACAGGAGTATGTTAAATATGAAAGAATCAGAATATGCCAGGTATATGATTTGGAGACTGAGAAGGTAGAGATAAATTCTGAGTCTGTAAAATTTAAGTCTCCTGGTCTTTTGCATTTGCAAGAGTATTCCTGAATTTTCTTTCTGTGAGAATCATTGCATATATTATTCTAGACAGAAAAAAGAAATTATTTTATAACGGTAAAACAAGCTCTAATTCACTTTTCCTGCAGGGTGGAATTGATTGTCCTTAATAATGAAAACTTTCACACATTTTTCTAGAACTCTCCAACTTCCATATTGTGATACTTAGGGATTAAATATGAGCTTAAAAAAAAAAAAAAAAGAAAAAAGGTATCTGCCACAGCCAGTCCTAGCATTGATTGGAAAATGTGAACACTTTGAATGAGATTAAATATAAAAATCTCCAGTACACTGGAGAAACCTTAACCTGAACCACTTATTGGCAAGGTTTTGGTTAAAAATTGTCTCAGGAGATACATCTTGCTTCAAACAGTAAAAGATAACTATTTAAAAGAGTGATGAGCACCAGAAACTCACAGAAGAGAAACAGCTCTGCAATAGTGATTATTTGCTACTGATGAGGCTGTAGAAAAAACAAAGTAGATTCTGACCATGTAGGGGTTTTTGCATCCTACCTTTACATCTATTTGTTTGTTCTGGTTTGGGCTTGCTGTGAATGAGGCAAAATTTTTTACATTGTAACATTTCCCACTTTTTGCATATACTAAATGGTGGCTTGTTATATCTTGGGAACTCCGTCAAATCATTGTATACATAGTTACTGTGTCTTTCAGAATTAATTATTGAAACCATAAAATTGCACATTCAAAATCAGAAAACATAAGAAATTTCTGAATACTGCTTTGTTGTGTATTTTATTATAGTGGATCTTTGAAGTACTAGCTAACACACATTTACGAAGAGGAAATAAATTGTAAATTGTACTTGCAGTGTAACTTCACTACTGAATGAAAATGGGTTTCAGTTTCTTAGCCTAGGCTCTTACTTGTGTTGACAACTTGCTTATCTCAACTCCGTGAGTTTTTCACGTAGCTTCCTGGTTTATTACCAGGGGCTGATAGTGGGGCAAGAGCTAAGAGGCTTTCTGTGACAGACCTCTGAGATTTATGTGGCCCAGACTCTTCCACCACGGTTGCTGGGAGGATGAGAGTCAACAGGTACAAGCTCAAACAAGGCAGGGTAAGACTAGATATAAGGAAGAACTTTGTCTCTACAAGGGCAGTCAGGCAGTGGCAGGGATTGCCCAGATAAGGCTATGTAGTCTTCACTTGGAGGTTTTGAAAACTTGCCCGGATACAAGTATTTGTATTTCTAGTAATGTATTTTGATCATTGGAGTTATGAACAGATGCCAACACATACAATACCCAGTCTCTAGTACATACACAGTCCAGTATAGTTACATTCAGTCTGTAGTGCAAGATGTGTACAACATTCTTTTACATGGGTATTTGAATCAATCTGAACGAGTTCATAACCATTGATGTAATATTGAAAAACTTGCCTATATATACCTTTGTGCTAAATATTAATAACCTGAGCACTCAAACCGGAGACTTCTTTCCCCCAGCCCCACTTTGATAGGACATACTCATGCTGATGGAAGATTGACAGCTTAACCCTGACTTCCTCTCAACCAGCTTAATTTTAAATATGCTGGAGTGCCTTTTGTAAGGGTTTTCTTGCTATGTAACTGTCATCACTTTTAAAAATTTAAATTCTTTTTTTATTATATTTATTTGGCTTTAGTTTCTCTTCTGCCATTTTTTTTCTTTATTCACCCTTTTTCTGTCTCTCTGCTTGGCTATGGAAAAGATCATCTAGTTTTTGGCCATGTAGTTTTTAGTCCTCTTTCTTAATTTAATCTAATTTTATTTATTCTCTTTTCTTTATATCTGGGTTTTTTTTGTCTGCTGGGGAAATGCTGTTTCTTGAGAATGACTTCAAATGGTGGTTGTGTCACAGTAAGAGCTTATGTTTTTTGAAAATGGTTATACCTAAACAAATATTTTATTTCTTGACGTTTCAAGTTCTGCTTTAAAAAACAACCAACCAACCACTCCCCCCCAAAACAAACAAACAGAAAACCCCAAACCCAAACAAAAAACCCTCCTAAAACCCACCAAAACCAGGAAGCATGCCTCTTGCTTATATGTTAGCTAAAACTCCAGAGTCCTCTTCAGATCCAAGGCTTATCAGAGTCAGGTTATCTCAAATCTAACTTCTGCCTTGCAGTCTGCCAGTGCATGCATCCTACCTATGCAGTGTCAGAGTACATCATGGTAAGATATCAGAATTGCCTAATTAAATCTCCTGTTAAAAAAAAATACTAGTTTATTCTGTTCCTAGGATTAGCACTAAACTGCAAGACTTTCTGCTTCAAAGAGGCTTATTAGAGAATTGTTTTATAGAATTTGACACTGACACTTAACAAATTAGCTTCGCTGTCGGAAGAAGTAAAGAGAGGAAATGACACTGGAAGCACCATCCCCTTCTGCCTTGGACACTCCAGTCTGCTCTTCAGGCACATCAGCACTGGGAGTCTGCTTCTGGGCCTTTTGGGACTTGGGACCTTTTGATGCCTTACAAGGGTTCTCTGTTCAGGGCTTGCTTCCAGACTTGAGGCCAGTTTTGCATTTGCAATTATTTCATTCGGAGCCAAAGTCTGGTTCTGGGAGTGCAGATCCCACTAACTCTCTTTTGTCAATCAGTAGAAGCTGCATGTTCTTCCTCTGGGCAGTATTTAAGAGGACATATCTATCTCAGTGTCTCTAAAGGGATGCATTTCAAATATCCTTTTTCTCTAGTCAAGGTAATCTACCTAACTCATTGTTATTCTGGTGTTAGATAGTCTTTCTTCAGATGGGCCATGTGAAATTTTAGGAAAGACGTTTAACCCTCTGGCAACAGCCAGATGCTTTACAGTTACCATTAGGTAACTGTCATGGGTTATAACTCTACATGTATGTAGGCTCCAGGTTCACTGAAATGTCTATTCAGCATCTCTTTCTTCATTCATAATGTTGCCATCAGGCTTTCCTTCCTAGATTTCCCTTTTGGTCTCCTCATTATTTACCAGCTTCATCTAAGGCACTCGTCAATTACTCTAGATTTTTTTTTTTTGTGTCTCTACTGAGAAAGATCAGCATTCTTCACTCATTAGCTCCTATTATCTTTCTTTAATGCTTCAAGAATTACTTCTGATGTAGTTTGCCATTCTGCAGCATCAGAAAACCTTCAGTGTGTCAGTTCCAATCAATGGGACCTTAGAGCAAGAGTTTGTTCTTTGCACTTCCACTTTACATCAGGTTACAAAGTTTTTATTGGGTATTCCCTACTGATCTTGACTTCTTAGCTATCACTGCCTGTAATGTGCACTACCATAGGTATGGATCTGGACAACCATGTTACCCCTATAATGACACAGGACTTTAAAAGGAAGAATTATTCTGGGGAAACATGCTTATTCTGACACTTGTCTCCAAATAAGCACTGCCAGCTACCAGACTACAATGACTAGACTATAGAAGTACAGAATTATGTCAGTACTTGAAAGTCTTTTCTCATAATGTGCTGCTTTTTCCCTTGAAGTGATTTGGGGGTGGGGGAAGGTGGTGATGAAGGCTGAGGCTCCACTTGACAGTTTCTCCAGGCTGTATGGACTATTCTACTACTTTAAGAAAATCCTGCTGTCAGTCCTCTGGACTTTTGAGGAAGGTACACATATGCCAGTAGAAAGTCTCCCAATTGAATTTAAATGGCCTTTTTTCTTTCATCCCCCCCCCCCCCCCCCCCATGTCTTCAAATTATGTCTGGTGACTTAGGGAATGGCTCTTTTAAATTCAGGAATTTACTTGCCTGACTCCTTCATCGATAGTTGTTGCAGGGAAAATCCTTCCTCCAGGCTTCACAGTCAAGTGAGGCAAGTCAGTTCTCAACACAACTCATTGCTGAATTAATTGCTATCAGATGTACTAAATGTACTGCTTGCTATGTCAGTTGTCTTGAGAACTACTTTCTGAATTCAGAAGGCAATTTTGCATTACCAAAATGACAATATATTTAGCTTTCATTATTCTAGACTGTGTGTGTACCCTTCTCTGAGCTAGATGCAGTCCAGCCTGACAGTCGTCCTTGTTTACCACTGTTCTCTTTCTGATGATGGTAGGGACTGCTCAGTGTTTTGCAAAGGGATACTGTTTCAACTTCCATTGCTGTCCTGAACAGCTGTAATTGATTATTCTCTTTGCTGTGATAGCTCTTTCTCATGACCTAACAACCCAGGATCATTAGTCTTCTGATCACAGTGTATTTATCCTACATCAGAATGATGCAAGACCTGTTCAGGGAAATGACCATATCTCTTGATTCTAGTTCATTCAACATATTTGCCTTTTGGTGCTTTATCCTAATATACCTTCATAGATATTTTTGTCATTTCACTTCATGCAGTCATGAATGGAAATCCATAATGATGTCCTCAGAATGATACGCAAGGACTCATACAACTGAAAAATATACCTTCTCATCCTGAACACATCAGATGTTTTGCTTCAACGCTACTCTTTACTCAAGAGACTTTGCAGACATGTTTCTGATTAGGATGCTTGGTTTTCTTTTGTCTATTTTCTCTGAAAACTGCAAGATAAGGCTAGGATGTAGCTTTAAGAAGTCTTCTTTTCCTGGCCTAGTTGCGGTTATTTGGAGTCCCAGACCCAAAAGCCATATAACGTTGCTTTTCCTCTCACACCTACTCTTGCAGAACTCCAGGAACTTGTCTCATCTAGCATGACGCTGGAGTGCTTCAATGTAAAGTGACCTTGTTCATCCCTGGTTTGTGAAGTCTGGGGTTATAAGGACATCACTAGCTGAAAGTACTTATACAGAAGAATGTTTTCAGGCATATGGACAAAGTTCAGTCATCAGAACTTCTCCTGGTCTGTCACCCACATCCCAATTTTCTCCAATTGCTTGCTATCCACCTCAGCCTCTGTTTAACAATCACCTGAATGGTATCCCCTTCATTAATGTAAAGCCCTGCCAGAGGGGTTCTCATTGCTCATCTGCTACATAACTAATTTTTCCAAGGCCTCCTGAGGCACTGCCCCGGTGAGCAGTCCCACCGGTGAGACTCGATTCAGTCCTGTTTGTTCTCCTGCGACCTTTCTGTTAACTACTCGCACTGATCCCAGCCTGCCCCCTGCATCTCCATCTGTGTGGATTTCCTGACTGTGGGCATCACTGCTATAAAAGTAATGCTTTTACGGATGGTTTCACATCTGCTAAATTGTTCTCTGACAGAATTGCTATGGTACCTGTGCAGGACTATGATCTTAATCAGCAGACAAAGCCAGGAGATCTGGCTTTCACTTCAAGCAGGAGTTAAGGTTATCTCTGCCTCCCCCCTTCCCTGACTTGCTCCTTTAGTTCCAAGAGCTTCCTTAGCATAAGGAGAGCTCTTGCTTTCTACATTGCCTGAGCCAGGTCCTTTGCTCAACCTCTCATTTTTGTGTGTGTCTAGCAGGGAGACAGCAGAGAGCAGCCCTAAGTAGATACAGTCCCACCACAGACCACTTCTGAGTCAAGTTATTTCTCAAGCCATTGTATGGGTGTTTCCATCCTAGATAGCATCAGGGCAGCTACTTACTTATAGGACTGATTTACAGGAGCTTGACTTACTAATCAAGCACTAAAAATTAAAGGATATGTCTAGAAATAATGCACCACTTGCCAGTATAGTTATGCAGGTTTTTTTTGTTTTTTCTGAAATGATTCTTGATTCCTACTCCAAGTCTTTGTGCTTGTGGAAGGACCCATTGCTGGGAATCACCCATGGTGGTAGTCTACGTATCAACAATCACTGAAAGGAGACAAAAAAGTTGCTTGTGAGTAATTATGTTCCTCAGAGGTGGGTTGCATTTTTTTTTTTAAACTATTTATCTCTAACCATCTCCCATCTTGCTCTGTTTTGTCTCCCTTTTCAGTTGCTGTGAGAAAAACTGAAGATCATGTGTTCCACTTTACTTTTCTCATGGCTGTGTAAAAGGCAGGATACGAATGTATCCTGCACGTACTGTGAAAGCAGAATTTTCTGGTGTAGGTACTTTTGATTTCAACTGATATAGGCAAGTGAGTATATAATGAATACCTATATAGGCAAGACATTTCAAGAAGCCGTTATTACTGGTAACCTGTTGAACTTTCTATAAAAAAATATTATTTTACCAAATAAATTCCCAAGCAATATTTGCTGGACAGTATTTTGTATTTTTTTTATGCATAGGTACTTTTGATTATTGAAACAGCTTATTAAAATTAATTTTCACATGAAAATAAATCAAGAATAGTGAAGAAATTCCTGATCCACTTGCACAAAAGCTAATGTTGGGCTCTTGGGAATGCTTTTCATAGTACTCAGTAATTAGAAAGGGAAATTCCCTGCTGGTATAGAGCTACCATTTTGTTCCTCATGCCCTGCATTGTCACTGTGGGTAGGGTTATTATGCAATCTCTGGCAAGCTCATCCTACCAGACTGCTTACTAATTTGTAGGCTGTAGGTGTAAATTGAAAAGCCTTCATCCTGCTTCTGTTTACTTCACAGATTGAACTGGGCTCCAATTATTCTCATCTATGTGAATTGAGGCACTGTTGTTGCTCTTGCCTCTTTTTTTTTTTTTCCTTGTGGGTGGGCATAGCTCATTTGAACCTGTATTTCTTTTCAAAAGAAACATTTAAAAGAATGAGTATGTAAGAAGTAGTTTTAGTACTTACTGTTCTGTAACTTTAATGATTATATATCTCTATACAGTCAGTAGTGCAGTAGAAGTTCCTTAGGGCATTGCCACTGTTTATTCATGATTTGTCAGGCACACATCAGGGTTTTGCTCTCTTGGAACTCATTTAATTTTTATTTTTTTTTTTTATTCCAATTGTATGAGTAAAGCTGGCTCTGCTTGTATGGGAGGCTTAATTATACTTGGTGTTGCTCATTTTAGCCTGTTTGTCACAAACTTATTTTAGCTAACCTACTGCTTTTTAAAGAGGAGGAAAACACAGAAGGGGAGAAGGGGGACATAAAGTAGCAAACAAATGCTGAAAATGGAGAAATACTTCATACTGCAACCTCTCTTGAGCAATAGGTCACTTTCATAGGAAAATAATCTACCTGTTTTATATCATTAATAGAAGAATGCTTTCTGGGAGCTTCAGAGAGGTATTTTAAATGGTTGTTTAGGCAGCAGTTTGCCTCTTATTGGTGGTCCTTTTGCTCTGGCTTCACTGTACATGGTAGTGTGGGAATCCCAGATGTCGGAATAAATCAAGAACCTGCAGTTAGTAAATTACCCCCCACACTAATCCTGCCTGTTAAGAAAATCTGCCCACACATTGTGATAAATCCTAGTAGTATTAAGATAATCATAAATGTTTTCTGTATTTGCTGCATGTATAGGACCAGTGAGTGTTTTAGCTATGCAAAGTTTCTTGGCTCCCTTTGAGATCTTTCAGTAACCTAGTTTTATTATCTATAAAGGTTATACAAAGTACTTATATGAATTAAAATTGGGTTATGATATATTTAGACAGTGGGATTATATAATAGCCTTAGCTTCAAATACAGTGTGTTCCAAACAATAATTTGATTTTTTTTTTCTTAGAGGTTGCATAGGATTTCTATAAAGGATGAAAGACCTGTATGCCACCTACTCAAAACTCTCTGTATATTCATCTCCTTTTTTTCTTTTAGTTCATCTGATTATATTAGTTGCAAAATGTATTAAACCCACGTAATAAACAGCCAGCTTTGTATGTGGTGCAGATGTTATGCAACTGCCAGCTTCCACAGAAAGAACATAGTGTACATCACAATGTGTTCTTAGGTTTCTAAACCCGTTTGCCTCCAACTGCTGACTATGAAAGAGATTTGGCATTTCTTTTCGGGAGTAACAAACCTGATACAACCTATGTGAAAGCTGGTCTTAGAGTATGACTATATCTGTTCATATTTTTATATCCATATGCATCATGTACAAAAAAATCCCTTAGTTTATGCCTGAGCCAAATAAGCCAGAATGACATAAATATGGGAAGAAACATTGCAAGTTTAAAAATATGGTAAACATATAAAGGCAGGATAAAATGCTGAACTCACTGCTATGAAGATACTTGACTCTTGATACGTACCTCTTGTATGAATTTAGAGAAATCATGACTAAATTCTTTTTCCAATCATATTTACTGAATCTTGTCCTAATGATCTTCTGTTGTCAGTGCTACCAGATTTGCCTTTACATTTATGGATGTAATACAGCTTTCAAATGTGTTTTTATATTGCCTTTCTGCCAAAGATTTCAAAGTTTTTGCGTGAATTAAATACCATAAACATTTTTGTAGAATGTGGATTTATTATATCCACTTTACAGAAGAGTAAACGTTGAAGAAAGTTACTCAAGATCACATATAACGCTTGAGCCACAATTAAACTTCAGGAGTTCTGCCCTTCACATACAATGTTTACCTCCCAAGTCAGGAATGTTTAAATAGTCAGCTGTTTTCTTGCATGTAAATACTGCCCATGCATAAAATAACAAATGTTTGTAAAACGTATAACATTCCAACCACGAGTGTAAAATATAACACAGGGATTTTAAAATACGGGAACACAGTCAAATTCTGTCTATAGGGTGGGGTCCCTAAAACCAATTCCAGTAACAGTAGCTGTTGTGCTGGTATTATCAGAAAGATAAGGAAGTCCTTCCTACAACAGGATTGAAGTGACACCCCTCACCCTCCAAATACTCTCTAGGCTTAGTCACTTAAACCAATAAATGGGTTTGGATCCATATTATGTTTTAGTTCTTCCTGTTGCTGGCACAGAATCAGAAACAGCAGCATTAACATGTATTTTGGATTAGTAAACTGAATGGTGTAATGCCTACTGAGCTCTGCATGATATGGAATTATTGTGTATTTAAAAAAAAAAAGTTAAAATAATTCCAGAAGTAATAAGCGTCTCATCTATTAAATATGATTCCTGGCCTTTAATTTTAATACCTCTTTAATTACATGGTTCATATTCTGGAGATAAGCTGTCATTTATCAAGTGTTGGTATCTCCTGCAAATCAATTTTTCCTTTATATGTGGTTGAATTTCTGACCATCAGAAGTTTTTTCCTTTTTTTGGGGGCCAGTTTTTTTTTTTCCATGCTGCTTTGTTAAAGTTGTTTTACAACCACATACTTCCTAGGATTGTTTTCTCAAGTACCTATGCAAAATCTGTAAGATTAGTCTGCAAAAGATGTAAAAGCACAGAAAAATAACTGATCCAGAGTGATGACTTCGAGCTTTATACAGCTTTTAATTGAAATTTGTCGAGAATAATTCAGAATAACATTGAAACTACCAAATGTAAGTCTCTGAATAAACACTGGTGTGACTGGTTGCCCATAACGACTGAGGTAGATTTCCTGTATCACCAAAATTCAGCTTAAGAAGTGAAAGACGGCATGAGCGTTCTCGTGAATTAGATATGACCTGCTGGACAATATTTAGCTTCTGCAGTGAAAATCTGTTATTTCTATTGCTTCCATGCTCATGTTCTGCAAATGTTTACATTTGCCATTTAAATTCTCTGTAGAGTCACTATTCTTCTGTGTCCATTGCTGTGGAAGTATCTGAATCTTTAAAAATCTCTTTGAAAAGCATGAATGAGAGCACATATAGGTGAATTCTAGCTGCTTGGGACCTCAGTTTTGTCAACCTTTTCAGATGGCTCTTAGAAGTGCAGTAGAAGGGCATGATCTCTTTTATTCCATGGAATACTGATTGTTTGCCAAAAGGAAAGTGAATATTTTATGCTTTGTGCATAACACCTTTGCTGCTGTCTTTTGCCTCATAACTCTATTGCTGTCCATATTTGAATGACCAGGATAACGTGGGAGCTGAATGCAAAGAATAAGGTTTCAAGATTTCTCAGAATCATGTGTAATATCAATCTACAGATAAATAGGTGTGTATCTTGTGACTATCTGACTATCAGTAATACATGAACAATAGTACTTTGAGTGTACTGAAGACAGTTTTGATCAGCAGCAGAAAGTGCAGGCAATTTTGCCTGCTTTGTAATTAATATTACTGTTTTCTTCTGTTGCTACTATATGAAAGGTACACCCAAACAATACAGAAGGACTATTTATTTTCTCCAATTAGGGCTAGTAGTAAAAAGGGCTACACAGAGGGGTCTTTGAACAACATAAAAAAACCCCAAACTGACTGAAATGAGAAATTTCCTCTGTCAAAATATGTTTTAGTGCTAACTAGTTAAACTAAATAATTTAGAAATTTCCAATAGAAAGGTCATTAGCACTTTATATGCAGATAAAACTGAAGTATACTATTCTTTTTATTACATTATTTACAATAAGTAAATAATACAATATTGAAGCAACAATACTTGAGAAGTTGAAAAATCAAAACATGTAATTTCAAAATGGATTGGTTTAAATGCATTTACACTTTTCTAAATGCTTTAAAATGATATTTCAATAAAATGGCATATATCCAGAAGAAAAATTTATTTTGATAAAATTATGTTATTTTACATGATTTCCAGTTTCAAAACATTTTTCCCAGCTACTTGTAGTTAGTAGTGGTAGGAGTTCTAAAGCCTAAATTTCAGTGTAGCAAGAAATACTACCAAGTCAATTAGAAACTTAGTTTATTTTAAAATATACCTTTTGAAATAATGGAATGTCTGGGGGTTGGGTTTTTTTTTTAATCTATTGTATTTGAAGTGGGTTTGCTTAGAGCATGAAGGAAAGCAATGGAAATAGAGCCAGCATAAATATAGTTTTTGCTAATTTAATTCACATCATAATTTATTCCATTCTTCGTGTTCTTGATTCCATATACATTTGCCTGTTTTGCAGTGATGGAATATTACTAAAGAGGTTGTTGATGTTAGAAATCAGCAATTTAAAATTTTTCTTGCTTATGTGTCAAATTGATTTGGAAATGAATTTTCTAGTTTCTTGATGAATAGCACAAAAAGCTGTTGTTTTCCCTCAAAGAAAATGTACTTACCTACCTCCCTCTTGGTCTACAACTGCATATATTGAATTTCTACTTGCCCTAATGAAATTTCAAATGAAACAGCTTTATAGTCTTGAAATACATATTCATTGGAATTAAATCCCTTTGAGATTGAGATAAATTTGTGTTTTTACTAAAGGTATTGTGTTGTCATCTGCATGTATGGGTAAGAAGGGAATACAAATTTTTAATTGGAAGTCTATTTACAGCCATAAAGTTGGCAGGCATAAAGCAAGCTTATATTTCAAAACAAAACATGTCAAACCATCAGGAGATGAAAACTTAGCCTAATGCATATATATAGGGTTGCTCTGAAATCTGCTTGCAGCTTTAGCTCTTCTGTGACAGCGCCGTAGAACTGAGATGTTGATTTTGCACGCAGCTTGGCAGTGTCAAGGCAAGAGATGGAGGCAGGTTGTGTCCCACTTTCTTCCTCACGCTCCTTATTGCTCCTCCTGCTCCTTCTGCAGGGGAGCCGGGCAGAACTGCCAGCCCTGGGCAGCGGCAGCGAGAGCAGCTGCAGTGGCTGTGGCACACAGCGGGCAAGTGTCTGGGCTCCTCTCTGGCGCCCTTTTGGCAGGAGCTGGTTTCACGCGTGCCCTCCTCATCTCGGTCTTACTGGGTTTCTGTCCTTCAGAAATTTGCTGTCCCCTATGCGGTTTTCTTGGAAATGCACTTAGAATGTACAAATGATTTCAGAGGCAGATTTATCAAAATCACTGCCTTTAATAATTTGGTTTAAAAAAAATGTTGTGTGCCAAGTATTTGACAAAATTCATGGTCCATGTGTTAATACAGAAGTACAACTAAGTGAACGTTTTATTCAATATATCACTTTAAGTGAATCCACTGAGGATTAGGAAGAGCTACTGTACTAGTGTGAGGGGGGAGTACTATTTTAGGCCCTAATGCAACAACAGAGTTGGAGTTCTTTACTTTTTAGAAACGTTTTGTAGCTTTTTAAAACTAAATAGACAGTGATGTCTGCATGAGAAGATGCCACTTATTTTGTTAGCTTTATTTCTCTAATCATAATAGTGTAAAACTTCTTCAACCTCCTGCATAGGAGGAGGCTTCTTCATTGAGGCTTCTGATTGTCATGCCAGGCTTAGTGAGTGAGAGTTCCACTGAACAAATGACATCTTTACCACTGTACCCTGCTTGGAATTAATATGAAAGCAAGATACCACTATATATGTGTGTATATATATTTTTTTTTAACTTGGCAAAAGTTATTAGTCCTTATAGTGTTCATCTATGTACAAGTTCAATGTATGGCTCTACAGAGAGATCTGGGCAGGCTGGATCAATGGGCTGAGGCCAATTGTATGAAGTTCAATAAGGCCAAGTGCCGGGTCCTGCACTTCGGTCACGGCAACCCCATGCAGCGCTACAGGCTTGGGGAAGAGTGGCTGGAAAGCTGCCCGGCAGAGAAAGACCTGGGGGTGCTGGTCGACAGCCGGCTGAATATGAGCCAGCAGTGTGCCCAGGTGGCCAAGAAGGCCAACGGCATCCTGGCCTGTGTCAGAAATAGTGTGGCCAGCAGGAGCAGGGAGGTGGTTGTCCCCCTGTACTGGGCACTGGTGAGGCTGCACCTCGAGTCCCGTGTTCAGTGTTGGGCCCCTCACTGCAAGACACTGAGGTGCTGGAGCGTATCCAAAGAAGGGCAACCAAGTTGGTGAAGGGTCTGGAGCACAAGTCTCCTGAGGAGCGGCTGAGGGAACTGGGGCTGTTTAGCCTGGAGAAGAGGAGGCTGAGGGGAGACCTTATCGCTCTCTACAACTACCTGAAAGGAGGTCGTAGTGAGGTGGGTGTCAGTCTCTTCTGCCAGGTGGCTGGAGATAGGACGAGAAGAAATGGCCTCAAGTTGAGGCAAGGGAGATTTAGGTTAGATGTTAGGAAAAATTTTTTTACTGAGAGGGTTGTCAGGCATTGGAATGGCCTGCCCAGGGAAGTGGTGGAGTCACCATCCCTGGAGATATTAAAAAAGTGAGTGGACAGGGTACTTCAGGACCTGGTTTTAGTGGGCATGGTTAATGGTTGGACTTCATGATCTTGAAGGTCTTTTCCAACCTAAATGATTCTATGATTCTATTCTGTGATTCTAAGTACAGTTTAATACAGTTCCATTTCAGTTTACAGCTCATTTTTTAGAGTGCTTCAATTTACAGAGTTATGAAGAATTTTATTATAAACCTTTACCAAAATTCTTTGTTGTTTTATTTTTTCAGAATCCCTTTCTGCATGTTTATTTCCTTTAAGAAGATTGTACGACTCTGTAGCAGACATCTTATACTATGATGAAATATACTGCTATATTCAAGAGAATATAGAACTTTTTAAAACAAAACAAAACCCCAAACCAACCAAACCAAAGAACCAAAACCACACACAACCCCTGAAGCTTTAGATTACTTTTCTTTCCTGATACTCACGTCATTGTTTTGTTCCCATAATGAACATTTTGTGCAAGACAGAAAAAGTGTCCAAACCATGTTTTAATACAGATGCAGTTTTAATATTTAGTGTTGTGAGGTTTTTGTTTAGTCACAGCACTTAACCCACTTGGACTTGAGTCAGCATTTGAAGAGAGCCTACGAAACTCTTGAAAAGAAATCTGAAGTCTGCCCACAAGACTCTCCTTTTTGCCAAACTAGGGCTTCACTGCTGACTGACTGCAGTGTGTCTTTCTGAAGCAGAATCCTCTCATACTGGAAGGGAGAAAGCATAATTTTTTGATTTCCTTGAAACTCTCAGCCAGCAGGTTTAATCTGCCAGAAGGGTACTCTAGGTAATGTGAAATTAGGCTTTATAGAAAACCTTGGGTACAGAGGCAGGCAGGGGAATTGTTCATGAATAGACTGTATAATCTGTGATGCCCTCTAAGTAAGGAAAGAATCTGAGAATCTGTGCATTAGTAGTTCATCAGCATATCAAAAGTAAGAGGAGCTGTAGCCTGGATTATTATCTCTTGACTCTGCCTAATGTACAGGCACACACTCATACATACGCAAAGAATTTGGTGGCTTTATAATTGCTCACAACTACTGTCAGTGCTGCCATAAACCCTTCCTGACATTCTGCAGCTCTTCTGTATGAACAGTATTCCTGATCTGACAGTTGATGTGAATTGTTAACCAAAATATTTGAGAGCTCTTTTAAGGAGGTAAATGCCTTCTTAAATTTATCTGTATAGCCTGTAGTTCCAGATCACCAGTATTTTTGTTCTAAGGATGGTTTTAGCAGTGGATTAAGTTTCTCTGAAATAGATTATGTTCTGTATACAATCATCTGAAGGCTACAGGAATTTGCGTGGAATCTACTTGGACTAGGTTGGGATGTATATTTTTGGCATTGAGACATTAATGAGGAACGGAAATAGCACATGTGCCAGAGCTGCCAAAGCTTCAAAGGTCCAACACCAAGCAGGACAGTAATGCTGTTAAAAAATATGTATTTTCTGTAATCCTTAAATCCCTTCTTAACTTAAATGAGGAGCTCCAAGTGAGGTAGCTATTCTTGGCAGTATATTCATAATGCTGAGTAGCGTAACACTTTCTAAAATGAAGGATAAGTGAAAAGCCTGAGCAAACTAAGCAACTGAGAAATGCTGATTCAGTAAAATGTGCAGACTCACATTTTATTATGTATTTCAAATGACTTTCATCCATTCTGGTGTACCTAATAACAGAAGCAGCATTTCCTTTATATTTTACTATCCTATGTTATATTGTATCATAGACAAGTGTCACCCCTACAACAGTATTATTATTGATTATATTAGTAAGGAAGCCCCATCTAGGTTTAAGCCCATGTTGTACTTTATACTCCACAAAGTTGTAGTTAGAAAAGGTTCCTTTGGCTGACAACTAATGCTCTGACAAATGCAAGAGAGAGAAAGGTTGAGGAGGAAGGTAGGCTGTTATCATCACTCTGCAGGGAGAACCTGAGACACAGAAAGGTGGCTTCAGTAGAAGAGCTATAGATGTCATTCGACCACCCACTATAAGATTTCTTCCTTATCTGATGTGTCTCCTCAAATTTAACATTCCTTTTCCTTTGATTGACTGGTCTTGCAACAGTGTTCTTATCTGGGAGGTTGCTTCTGAAATAAAAATGGCAGTTCCTGAGTTTTAAATTGAATTGACAATGAACCTGAAGTTCTTTGCCACAGAAATGTAAATGAGAAGTGTCTGTGTGAGCAGAAGATAAGGTCCATGTCTTCTGTGTCGGTCCACAGCAAATATTTCTATGGCACTCACATTACTTCTGCTTGCTCATTATGGTGCTAAAGATATTGGCAATATACAATTGTGGCAACAGTACATGAACAGTGATAATCTTATCAAAAGATAATCATGTAATTTCAAAAGGAAGAGCTATGCCTCAGTAGTATCAATTAACACCAACCTTACCAAACTACTGAAAGGCAGTAATTAGTAGGTAATGACTCTCACCCAGTCCATGTGGTTTGTTCTGATAGGAAGGTGAGATTTTCTTGACTGCTTTTAGTTAGGCTTTCTAGAACTGATAAGAATGGTGGATTTAGGACTAGATTGTGCTTTGTCTCTCAAGTATTGTTTCATTATGAACATCAGGATGTCAGGGGTTTGGTTATTTACATACCACAACAGTTTGAGTGCTTAAAGCTTATTTTTAATGTGAACAGTAGTTCTGGACCACTGAATTTAAAATGTTATTGACTGGACTTGAATGGTGACTAGAGGTCCTTACTAATGAAATATCTATTAGTCACAGTGAAAACGTATCCTTTCAAGCATTTATAAATGGTATTTTTGTGCAAAGAATTATGTGCTGTCCTGGTTTCAGCTGGGATAGAATTAACTGTCTTCCTAGTAGCTGGTACAGTGCTATGTTTTGAGTTCAGTATGTGAAGAATGCTGATAACACTGATGTTTTCAGTTGTTGCTCAGTAGTGTTTAGACTATAGTCAAGGATTTTTCAGCTTCTCGTGCCCAGCCAGGGCACCTGACCCAAACTGGCCAACGGTGTATTCCATACCATGTGACGTCCCATCTAGTTTAGGAACTGGGAAGGGGGGGGGGGCAGGGTTGCGCCACTCGGGGACTGGCTGGGTGTCGGTCGGCGGGTGGTGAGCAATTGCCCTGCGCATCATTTGTACATTTCAATCCTTTTATTACTACTGCTGTCATTTTGTTAGTGTTATCATTATCATTATTAGTTTCTTCTTTTCTGTTCTATTAAACTGTTCTTATCTCAACCCAGGAGTTTTACTTCTTTTCCTGATTTTCTCTCCCATCCCACTGGGTGGGTGGGGAGTGAGCGAGCACCTGCATGGTGCTTAGTTGCTGGCTGGGGTTAAACCACGACATGTGCGTTGACTGGAGCAAAGGCACATGGGCTCAGGCAGGTAAAGACAGTTGCTGCAGAAATTGAGGAAAATCCTAGTACTAGTGTGAAAAGTTTCTGGTAATTTTGACAAATTAAGAATGTGCTGACAAGATTTTCAATTACATATAGCAGAAATGTAAATGCTGATTTTTAACTTAAAAATGTGCTCACAGCAGTCAGATATCCTTCAGCTTTCCACAAGCATGTCCATAAACATAATTCCAATGTATCCTGGATTCGGCCCTGCAAGGTCCTGAGCACTATGCCTCTGACTTTTTAATGACCTTAAATTGCATGCTTACCGTAAGACCTGGAAGTTAGTTTAGGTGCATGTTTATAAATCTTCATTTTGTGTTGAGACAGAAAGAATCTGAATAAATTCTTTACCATATGGTGTATTGGGTTTGCATGGCAAGGTTTTGGTAGTGGGGGAGCTACAGGGGTGGCTTCTGTGAGAAGCTGCTGGAAGCTTCCCCCGTGTCCAACAGAGCCAATGCCAGCCGGCTCCAAGATGGACCCGCCGCTGGGGGGGCAAGGCCGAGCCTATCAGCGACGGTGGTAGTGCCTCTGGGAGAAAGTATTTTAAAAAAAACCCAAACCCTGCGCAACAGCAACTGCAGCTAGAGAAGCGAGGAATGAGAACATGTAAAAGAAACAGCCCTGCAGACCCCCAGGTCAGTGCAGAAGGAGGGCAGGAGGTGCTCCAGGCGCCGGAGCAGAGATTCCCCTGCAGCCCGTGAGGAAGACCACGGTGAGGCAGGCTGTCCCCCTGCAGCCCAGGGAGGTCCACGGGGGAGCAGATCTCCACCTGCAGCCCGGGGAGGACCCCACGCCAGAGCAGGGGGATGCCCGAAGGAGGCTGTGACCCCGTGGGAAGCCCGCGCTGGAGCAGGCTCCTGGCAGGACCTGTTGCCCCATGGAGAGAGGAGCCCAGGCTGGAGCAGGTTTGCTGGCAGGACTTGTGACCCCGCGGGGGACCCACGCTGGAGCAGGCTGTGCCCGAAGGACTGCAGCCTGTGGAAGGGACCCACATTGGGGAAGTTCGTGAAGGACTGTCTCCTGTGGGAGGGACCCCACGCTGGAGCAGGGGAAGAGTGTGAGGAGTCCTGCCCCTGAGGAGGAAGGAGTGGCAGAAACAACATGTGATGAACTGACCCCAACCCCCATTCCCTGTCCCCCTGTGCCACCGAGCAGGGAGAAGGTAGAGAAAGTGGGAGTAAAGTTGAGCCCCTGAAGAAGGGACAGGTGCGGGGAAGGTGTTTTAAGAGTTAGTTTTTATTTCTCATTATCCTACTCTGATTTGACTGGTAACAAATTAAGCTAATTTTCTCAAGTCGAGTCTGTTTTGCCCATGATGGTAATTGGTGAGTGATCTCTCCCTGTCCTTATCTCAACCCATGAGTCTTTCATTATATTTTCTCTCCCCTGTCCAGCTGAGGAGGGGGAGTGATAGAGTGTCTTTGGTGGGCACCTGGTGTCCAGCCAGGGTCAACCCACCACACATGGATTTGGAAAATGTGGGGGGAAAAAAAAAAAATACTTTTTAATGTATTGTTTGAGTTTGGTTTATGTGCGTGTTCCTCTGCATGCATGAATGGACCACTGTGTCAACCAGTGATTGCTCTTTTATTCCCTGAAAGTTGTTTGTGAATTTTTGGTGCTGCCAGATGCAGCACCGTGTGTGTGTGTATATATATATGTATATACACACACATATATATATGTATGTGTGTATGTATAGATTTAAAAAGCTGCAGTAACATGGCCAAAGTGCTCGTGCTGACTTAAACATAAACTCCTGACAGAGATGTGCTATACACATCTTTGATGAGTTCTGGTTCAAGATGACACCTAAGGCTAAGTCTGGGGAGGAAGCTTGGAGTTCTGTTTTGTCCCTTTTCAAAGAAGGGTGTGTGTTTGTGAGGATGAGAAATAAATGCAGGAGTTTTGTTATTTGTTTTTAATTGAACATTTTAAAGAGTTCTATGTTATCACTCTTAGAACTGATCTGTCTCCATCCTGGACTAGCAAACTGATGCTAGAATGGATTCTCAATGTTTTGGGGAAGTGTTTCAGTCTCTTGTCTCTTCAAAATGAAACACCAGTGTATTGATCCTTTAAATGGAATATATCAATTTTCACAATTTTTTTGTTAGGAAAACTTTTCATTCAGATATAATTTCCATTCAGAAGAAGAGGTCCATCACAAGCCACATAAGGCTTTCAATCTGGATGGAGAGAAGGTTCAAGTGTCTGTGTCATTAGAACAGGAATTGCACCAGGGAGTTTTGCAGCCCTAAAGAGTGCTTCTCCATGCAGCAACAGACTATTTGGGGATTGATTTCTCATAGTCTCTTCCTCTTGGATCCCTCTGCTTTGCAAAACTAGTAAAACACTTCACTAGGCCAGCAGGGAAGAGACTGGCTTTGCAACTTGGAGGGGAAGTCATCAAAATAAACAGAGCAGAGATTTGAAGACACATCAGTGCTTTCATTACCTGACTGTCAAGCCAGTTTTTTCTCCTTGGTTCAGTGAGTATATAGGTGAGGTAGAGTGGATCATAAAAAAGACTGGCTGAAGTCTTCTCATTTTGTAAAAGCTCACGCTGACACTGAACTGCCTGATTCAGAATGAATATATGAATCGGCATCTTCCATATCAGAAGTAGAGTCTTCAGTGCTGTTCCCAGAGCATACTCTACTAGAACATCTCTCAGCTTTTGCAAGATCAAGAAGTAAATAAGGTTTGTCTTCTAATCCCAGTGTGCAGCCAAATGAAAATATAAACATTTTTTGCAAAGCAAGGTTCTTATTTTTTAGCAATATTTAAATTTCCATTTTAAATTTATTGTGCTACAATGTCTTGATATGCTGAAAATGCACTCTCATGTGTAAAAGATGCAATTGTCAAGCTGGAGCTCTGCCAGATTTGGTTTTGTTCTGCTTCCTGGGTTCTGTGGGCATCAGTGCACCAAGCTGGGAGATCTTTGACAGAATTTGGCTGTTCTTTTTACGAAAGTGAGACAAAAGGTTTGTACACAGGGGACGACCCCAACTTTATGGCTTCCATGGATTTTCCTGACTTGAATTCCTGGGTGATTCTCTAAGCCACTTTTCCATCTAATTTGAACTATTGGCACATCACAAAGCAGGCTGAAGATCTGGCATCTCATATTTAATCTCCTCCCAAGGAACTCCTGTTTATGAAGTATGACACTAGTTTGAGGTATAACAAGCTGTTAAGGGTAATAATAAGTATGTTTTTATAGAACATTTAATATATTGTTTTGAAAAAGGAGCTCAACGTCTATATCCCCCTTTCGCAATTGGAAACGGACTACACTAAAGTGATTTGGGAAAGGTTGCTCAGCAATAAAAGTCACGTCTCTCTTCCAGTCAAGTGTTGTATCCACATTGCCTTATTTTATATCACTTTCTTTTATGAGGCTATGAAAACATTTCTTTCTTTACACAACCTTCCATGCCTTTTATCCATCTAGAAAATCAAATTAAAATGGGCTTTTAAATATGAGGTAGCTAGTTGCATTATATATAATTAAAATGGTAGCAAATATATTTAGGAGAGATGCAACAGTTTTTCCTCTTACTAAAGGAATGTGTGTATTATAAGCTTAAATTAAAAGGTCCTAACTGTAGTGACTGCACAAGAAATATACAAAATCCTTAAGCTTTTACTGCTTTCAGGTGATTGTTACCTAAAAGTCCTTGATTTTGTTAGGTTGATTTTTATATAACACCCCCTTCAGCAAGCAACATTTCTCCCAAGCTCAAAGCACTTGAGACACCACCTATCAAAAGTCATTTTTTCCCTGTGAGGATTTCTTATCAGATTGAAATAGTGGTTATTTTTTGCCCAATAAATAACGTTCATACTGAAATAGTTTGACAACATAATATTGAGTATAAATAATCCCTCTGCAAAAGTATTACACAATGAATCCTTCATGTATCTTTATTGAAGTTTATTGTGGTTATAGTCTTATCTGAAATGAGTATGTTAGTTTTGTAATCTTGGAAGAACCATTTGAACTCATTTGTCAGTGAGAAGCCTAAGTCCTTGTGCTGTATTTTTTTTATTTTTATTTTTTTTTAATATTGGATTTTATTTTCTACAGCTGCTATTTTGGGTTGGCCTTGGCTCAGGTGAAGGGAACTGCAGCTAGAGGACTGCTCTGATTAATGCTGACTCTGTTCCCAGGGGGTGGCCAGCAAAGGGTTGCCACAGTATAGTCTTGCTCGGTGTCCCCATCATACTCGCTGGTTATTATTCTGTCGTAGGACTGCAATAGGACAGTTCTTCCTAATCCTTGGAACAGAGTTTTGAAAGTAATATTTTTTCATTTTCATTTGACTAAGTGTTCATAAAATTTAGCCTTTTTTCATCTGCTTGTTTCATGCTTCCAAATGTAAACTATATTTAGACCATAAATGAACCCTGATTTCACTGAAAAGCAAGTTCAGTCTTTTAGCTACTGCCTAAATGTAATGAAAAAAAAAATGAAACCCACAAGTTAATGTGTTTGAATTGTTCAGCATAGAGTCTGACCTCAGTAAATTTACTCTGGATTTAGGTCTAACTTGATTAAATTATACATCAAGGTGAGCCAAAAGTCCTATTTCTTTGAAACTAAAATTTTTAATCTTGCCCAGAATCCTCATACATAATTTCAAATGTTGTAAAAGGAGCTGTGTAGACTGAACACAAAGCATGGAGAATAAAGTTAAGCCATTTGTCATGCAAGGCACAGAGCGACTCATTGCTTTTGTACAAAATGTCACAAGAAGTTCCTTTTACACAATTTACTTGTGCTGATGTCCCTAATGCTGCGACTAATTTGTATGCTCTAATGCTTATGCCAGGGCACTCTCTTGGGCAAGAGTCAACTGGTGCACTTTGAATCTTTATGTGCCAAGGTGTGAAAAGCAAGTTCAGTCCTCAAAATAATTTCCCATTTCTGATGAGGATTGTTAGGTAGTATTGGATGTGTTAAGAAACTAGAATCTTTAAAGGGATTTCATAAGGTGATAGTATTTAAAAAGATTTTGCCCTTTCCCCGCTGGAACTTAGTATTTACTAACAGCCTTTTAAACATGAAATGAGAGGATTTTTCTTAGCCAGACTAGCTATTTTTTAAAGAAAGTTATAGGTGGAACTCAATGAGATTTATAGCTATGAGAATAATGACAGATTTCTGTGCCTAGTATAGTTTCTCTGTTAGAGATTATAAACGTAATATGTTATCTGAGAAAAGCTGGATTATCTGTCAAAAATACTAGTAATATAGTCTGTTAAAGAAGGTTAAATCAATTTACCCAACTGTTTTCGTAGAACTGTTACTGTTACAGTCAAGGAGAAAAATTCATAGGAAACAAAGATTAAACTTTGGACCTTAAGTCCACTCTGAGTGACTACATAGATGAAAACTGTCTCAGTTCACAACAATCTATGTTCATCTATCTCTTGAGTTTCATGGACAGCTTTTACTTAATTGGCCATTTTTATTTTACAAGTGTAAGCCTTCAGCATAAGCCTTATGTTGCAACATTGATTAAGTTTACTGAGTGGTTCAAACTCCAAAAAAATATACAATGTAACATTTTACATTTAGGAAATGCTGTCAAATTATTGTTACCTGTGTCTTTCAGTATACATCTTCTCTTTTCATATACATTGAATTATGTAAAGAAGAAATTGCTGTTTTGTTAAGTGGTCCATACATAGTCTCTGAGGCAGGAAAGGCTGTTTAGTGTAAAAGCTGACAGTGTAGTGCTTTATCTTTAATGTACTTCAGATTCTCATCACATTAACTGCTTTTTTCCTCCTTTAGTTTGAATTGCACTTTAGAATAGACCCTACTGCCCTACAAGAGGTGTAATATAGGTCTTAGGTTTGTTTAGACTGAAGAACAACACGCAGTACGGTATGACTATAAGATTGTTCAGAACAAAAATTTTTTGGACATTTTAATGCATAAGATTCTCATACAGGATTCTCTCAGTAGCTTGTTTTTCCTTTTGATCAACTAACACAGCCTTTTTTTGCAATGAACACATTATTCAAATTGTTTGTTTTAAAGAAGAGAAGGACAGTTGGACAGAATTCAAATACTTTTCCTTAGAATGTCTCTCACACAAATATTTGGTCTATGGTGTGGGTTTGTTTGTTTTAATTTTTTTTTTTTAATTTCTTGGAAGATGATTTATAAATACTTTATTTTTTCCTCTCCTTTTGCTAATATACATCAAAGACTTGATCTGACTGTCTGGTATCATGCTTATTTGTAGAACTGGAAGGGTCCTTTTTTTCCCTCCCCATGTACCTTGAGTCTGGGATAAAAAATGAGCAGGTAGAAGGAGACACACGGAGGTGGGTAGGTGCAGAGGCATATAACTTGTGCTGATACTGCTTTCACGGAACTTACCATCATGTCATCTAACACATTTCATCTTTACTTGATAAAGTCTGTGCACAGGTAATGATTTAAGAACTAAATCTGATTTCCAATTACAACATCGTAGGATATCTATGTAAAGTTTCTGCTAGAAGTTACCAGAGCGTAGTGGTAATCTACAAGTATATTTTAGCAATGCCTTTCTTTGCTAGATTTGTACGCTTTTCTGCAGTGGTCCAAGGCGTGGCTAGTTATCAGACAAGTCCAATCTTCTGGTGCAGTGCTAAAGATGGCAAAACTTACTGAGAGCCCAGCAGTGCTCGGTGGTGCTATACAGCTTTGAATCATAGTTCGCATCAAGATTGATTACTGATACTCCATAAAAAGTCCCAGTTCTGATTCTAAGCACAGACTCAGAAGGAAATACTGTGTCTCTTAGTTGGAGAAATTGGTTATGTGAAGCATATCTTCGAGGTAGTTTTTTTTTTTAAACTGACTTTGTACATCATTAGTTTCCCATTCCATATAATAAGCTCTATTCTAGATTAATCCCTAAAGGCCAAATATTATTACCATTATGTAGACCCAATGTTCTTTTTATAATGGGAAAGTTTCCTCCAGGAGAAGATAGTTTTGCAACATTCTGGAAGTCAGACTCCATATTAGCTCTTCCAAAGAAGAAAACTGCCCACAAAAATGCTTATCTTGTGAACTTTGTCTGTCTTGTGGTTTTTTTGTTTGTTTGTTTGTTTTTTTTAACTTAGTTGTTTCAGTAGAATGCAGCTGTTTCAGTGGGTGGAAAGTGATGATGTGTCCACAGAACAAGAAATGGTGCTGAACATCCTAGCCAGTGGTTTAGACTAAGGAGGTGGACACAAGCCAGTCGAGGATTTATGTAACTTCATCTCCCTTTGTACTTGATACTAATTCCTTTCTTTGTCGTGTGTAGCATTTTGACTTTTTTTTTTTTTTAAATACTGATATAAATTTAACAATGGAGAGGACAACTGCCTGGTTTCATTTATTTGACTAACAGTCTATAGAAATCGGAAACAGATAGCAAGCTCTATCACTCAGCATGAAATGTTCCAATTCTGAGAAAAGAAAACCACTCATTCATCTGTTTAACAGCTAAGCAGTTATCCAGTCCTGCTTTTCAGGAACACCCAAAACTCTTTCTTGACCTCATCAATGTTTGGAATATGCAAAGAATGCAAGACTGGGCCCAGAGCTGGTAAATTCACCCTGTTAATATCCTTACTTCCATGTTTGTAGATTTACCTAAGTTCAGCCAAGTTCTACTTTGTGATACGCATTCAAATCCAGGTTAACTCCAAGAGTCTTATTCAGGATTTACACTAGTTTCCCTGAAGGAATAAATTGGTCCAATAATATTACAATCATAATGGGGGAAGAAAACCCAGAACCAACCAAAAAACCAGAACACACCAAAACTTAAATAGAACATTAAGACTTAATGTCATGGCGTTTGTAGATTTGAAAGAATTAGTCACATAGAGATCCCTCCTCTGAGACCTCAGATTCTTCGGCCAAGTGTTTATTTTAGTTTTTTAGGATTTTTGTCCAACATGTAGTTAATTTGCTGGCCCGTTCCTAAAAATGTATGGCTTTGCATTACAGATAACCTGGGCGTTTAGAAGCTATAATTTTGCAAATTATACATTTTAATCTGCATGCCTTTTTCCTGCCAATTCTTTCTTTCATGCCTATGTGGTCTGACTTCTTTCCAGAAGGAAAGTCAGGATTGTATTATTTTCAGAGATTACATTTCCATCCCTCCCACCCGCCCATAGTTGGCCAAGATACTGTTGCTTTCTCTGTGTTATGTGAGTGCAATAATATGATCCACCACCCTAAAATATCATGTCATTTGGAATCCTGTTGTATAAGTAATGAACCCTTTCTGTATCGCCCTATTTATAAAGAATCAAGCCTCCATGGACATGGAAAAAACCCCACCTTTCTAAATATATTTGAGACTGGTTTATATTTCTCTGAAGTCCTAGAATCTGGGTAATTCTTCTGAGTTTTCAAAAATATCTTAAAATAACTTTGTCTTTAATCCTCTCAGATCGACTGACATTTGAGCTTTTCCAACTAGTTTAGGAGTTCTTTACTGTATTCTGTCAACATTAGGAGTCCTTATTAAGAAAGCTTCTGTCTAATTTAAAGGAACTCTTTTTGGAGGACCTTATTCTTTTATGGTCAGGTTTTCCCAGTAGACACTTATTGCGTAAGTTTTCTTGCTTTGATGGTTACTGACGCAGGAAATTGTGACGAAGCCTTGAGGTTCAACCACTTCCTGTTCTTCCAGGATTGTGTTCTAAAATGCAACCAGAACTTTTAAATTATTTCATGATAGGCATCTGTATTCCTTGAGAAAATTTGTAACTTGCTATGTTGCAGGAATTGGGTAGGCTGTAGAAGTGCAAAATATGTCTGCATTTCTGTGTTCATTTGTTGCTACTGGAAAAAGGCATGGAAGTGCTCCAACCTAATGACTATCTAGAATTCAAACAAATATTTCAGGTTCTGTAGCAGCCAGAAAATTGACTTGTAATAACGACTCGCAGTCGCTCACAACTCCTTCCTTAAGTATTAGTTGTTGGATTTGGTTTTGGTGTTCCTTCTGATTCCATTCATTGTTGGGGGAAAAAGCAGGATTGACTTGCTTAGAGACAAGAATTTACTTAACATGCAAATGCATCACAAAGATGACTGCTGGAAGAATGATATTTAGAGATATGAGAGCAGATAAATTCTTGTTAACTGAAAATAACAACTTTATACTTTGAGAACATGGGTTGATTTCAGTTGGGCTTCTCAAGAAACATTCATTGATGAAGTGTGTGTTAGACGAGCTAAACTAGATTTGGAAAAATCAACATATGTGAAAGGTTCATCGATCATTGTTGAATAGCTTTTATCTGGTCAGTAGTAAAGTGTTTACACTTACCTATAACTACTTAATCTTTCTTGACCTGAATTGAACATTTTTTTAAAGCTTATATCTGAGAATGTGAGTTATACTACACCAGCAGTTTGCATCTGACCAGAGAATATGGAGCTAGTGTAACTTGTACAGTAATTTGCAATACTTCTGATTTTCTAGAAAAGCTGTCCTTTTTAAGAACTTCCACGTGACCTCCAAAGCACCCTTTCAATGGGAATTATACTGCTTTTATATGGTATACAATAGTATTTTATTTTGTATGAGGTGGTATAAAATCACCCATTCTTCACTCAGAGCTTCCACCAAAATGGGGTTTTGATTGAGAATGTATTATTGTGAGATAAGGATAAAAGGTCAATTGAGATGGACCCGAATAATGGAGACAACCTTTCCGAGAGATAAGTAAAGAGTTTTATTTCTTTATTTTACTGTTGCAGGAATAAGATAGACAGAAAAAATACAGTTGATGGCCACGACAGAATTGTAGATTAGGAATTTTCTTGATGCTTGAGTTAAGTGCATTAAATTGTATCAAGTGGAAGCAGAAAATGTGCAGGGCCAGCTTAAGCCTACACTAGATCCAATGCTTTATGTTAATTAAAATCTAGCAAAGTAGTAGCTGTACACTTTGTGTGTAGTTACACAGATTCTACGAAGCATTAAAGAAGTTGAAGAATATTAATGGCTTTAGTTTTAAAACTCATTAACCGTTAGCCTATTGACCAGCTAAACAGAGTTTCTTAGCACTCCTCTGGGCCAGTGGCCCTTCATTCTGCCATGGAAAACTAGAAATGCTTGTTGGCTCAGCTAAAAATGTTTGGGAATGCTGGCAGTATCACCGGGTGAGACAACATGGATGCCTGCCCACTAAAGCAGATCTAGTCAAACTATAGATATTGCCACTTTTTCCCGATGTAAAATAGTACTCTTTTGTCAAAATACTTGTTTAAATTTATGTTTACTGCCAGAAGATTTTTTTTTTAAATTGTAATCTCTAAAAGTGTGTGTGGTGTTAGTACCAGAATTCTGAAAAAGGTCCTTCAGACTTGAGTCTTGTTATAAATTGATAAATACAGGTTCTTTCTCAAAATGGTAAGGTTTATAATTCGTTGCCTGAGTCTTGACCCAATGTAGTGTGAATTGTGGCTTCATTGAATGAAAGTTGACCACTGAGTAATTCTGAAGAGAAATTTTGCAATATCATAGCATTGCCTGCTTCCAAATAAAACTTGGCAGCTTCTGATGAATTTTCTTTGAGATCTGATGAACAGAAGGCTTAAAGTACAATCATGAAGTACATATGTAGTGAGAAAGCTATTTTGTCACAGACACCTTTGAGTAAAATCCTTAGAACAACACCAGTTCCAAATCAGCCTCTCTGGTTTTGTGTTGACTTATACCACTTAAACCTTTCTGTTAAACATCAATCAATCAAAAAAAGGAAAAATGTGTGCAGATTGGACTACATAATGGTCTCTGAATTATGGGTGATTGATTCACATATTACCTCCTTTGACCTGGAGATTCTTTTGATACCTTAAGAATAATACTGTTTAAACAAAGGTTAGGTTAAAAAGCAAACAAAAATCAAACAAACTGAAATGCCTTCTTCTCTAGCATGTTTCACCTTTCCTAACCAGTTGCCATAATATAAAAAAAATTGAAATTATGCATCTTTTATTATGTACAGTTCATTAACATTTACAGGAAGCTCCAGTAATCAGGATGTACAAAAAAGGTTATTTGCAGCCATGCTCAGAAAGGACTAACTTCTGTTCATCTAGAACTGAATTATTCCTCTGTCTTTATTTTGTGGGCTTTTTGTTTTCATTTCAGTGAGTGATCTCCATGTTATAAATAAATTTACCAAAGTAGTGCTGAGCTAAGCAGAGAGTATTACAAATAATCCTACTGAAGGAAAACATGAACTGACAAAACATATTGGAGAGACATCGGCTATGTACGTCCTTATCTTTTCACATTCTTCTCTTTATATTTCCTTAGATCATAGATGAAGAAGAAACACAGTTCATGAGTAATTGTCCTGTTGCTGTTACTGAGAGCACACCTAGGAGAAGGACACGCATTCAAGTGTTTTGGACAGCTCCTCCTACCGGTACAGGCTGTGTAATTCTGAAGTAAGTATTGTAAGGCATATTAAATTAATCATTAAAGTAAAATTCAGTTAATAAATCTAATATTTATTAGATTAAGAACTAGTGGAGTTCTTAGATGCTTTTTTCTCATTTGACACCCTTGACCAAGGATGGTTCTACTCGCACAGGTAAATATTAGCAACTTAAAGCCCAAGTCTTCAAAAGTTACTCCAAGCCTTCAGTAACCACAGAATTGGTAACCCTAACTGAACTTGGTAGGCTTTCAGCCATTTTTCCACCTAAAAATCCTGAACCTTTAAGATCAAAATTGCATCCATCTGGTTGAGATTTGGGTAAAAACCATGATCTTAGTTGAGATGAATAATAGGAACTTTCTGTAAGTCAGGATTTTCTAAATGGACCTTTATCAGTAAAAACAGATCTATTTGTTTAGAGGTGAATGCTTTCATTTTAGAGGTGGTGATCATTTACTGATGTAAACAATCCTATTATTTCTACAGCCTATTTCTAAAGCGTTTGTATTCATGCTTTTCAAGCAACAGACAAAGGTACCGCTCTGTAGGTGCACTTTGCTTTATGGCCACTCATTTGTCTGTAGAAACCTTAAGTCATTTCTTACTATGAAGACTGTCAGAGGAAACTGCCAGAGAAACAGTCCTGTCTCATAAGGTTTTGCTTGTCATATTTAGTAGGACAGATTGGTCAAATATGCATGAACCATTGGGATTTCTTTGCTTACTTTGAATCTATGTCTGGGATAAGACTTTGCGATTGCTAAGATGTGCTCTGCAGTAGACCAAAGAATTTCAAAGAGTCTTATCAGTAGTAGGGATGCCTTTACAGCCACCAAACACCTCTAGCCTTCTAAGGAGATGCTAACACAAAGGTTGTGCTGAAGATAGTTCAGGCCAATTCAGGAAAATGCGTTATTAAAATTGCAACTGATTTCTGAACAGGCTGCAAAATTGCCACCAGCAAAACTGGTCCATGGCTACTCTCCTCTCACCCTGTGCTTCACTTCCTTCTCCTTTTGCTGGTTGGTGCAAGAGATAAACACTCTTCTCTTCCACATCTGTGAGGGTGGTCTAGCCCCAAACCTGACACTGGGTGTGGAACAGCCTCAAATCTTTGGCAGTGCACTTCTACCTGCTGTCTCTTGGTATCAGTAAAATAATTCTGTTTAAGATCGTCTATTTTAACGTGCACTGAAGCAGTTGAAGAATACAGTCTTTTCTTAAGCTCAGGACGGGCAAGTGTATATCCTACTGCAGTAAAACTGTGAAACCTGCTGCTTGCTGGATGGCGAGACAGGTTGTGTGTTAAAGTCTACATATGGAATTTTTTGAGATTTCCTTCAGTGATCAAGAAGACTCTTTCAGTGTTGCTGAGCTGTTTATCAGTAAAGCTATTTGCTTTTGCCCTTCGGACTGCCTCCCTCTTAGTTGCATAACAAATATTGCTTGAGGCACTTACTACTTCAGTAGTGTAATAATAAGGTGATGATGTTTTATACATCCTTTTAGAGATACAAGATTTAAACTTTAATCCAATAATGATATGCAACAACACAAGTTGATAGATTTTTTTTTTTTTTATTACTGTCTGAAGTAGGATTGCCATTACCAAAAATAAAGAACCAAGACCTATACTATTCTCACTGAAACTAAAACATCTGTGACTGAAGTTGGACTGAAGGGGCCTGCCTAGGCCTTGTCAGCAAAGCAATGTAGTAAAGTACCACCAACTGCAGGAACCTTGATAAATGTTTATTCTCTCTCCTCTCTGCTGGTCAAGTCATGCTGGATGTTCCACACTCTGGTTTTTACACTGTGAAGTACTCACATTATTGCAGAAAACTCCAGAGATGCTCCAGAAATTAACACAGTCAGAACTGCAGTTCTGATGTTATACATGCAAAAATATGAAATTGTCACTGCCTTAAAGAACGTACAGAGTAAATCAGTGGCATACAACCTTCTCAGACTGCTGGATGTACATCAGTCGGGCCAACAAAACAATAAAGTGGCAATATAGAGTTAGATTAGCTGACTGGCACCAGTTCCCATAATCTGTTTGGGCAGCTAAAAGAACGTCTTAGAAATTGAAGTTCATGGGGAATGGAAAAATTTTTGGTGTTATGACCACCTATTTACAGTGCCTTGCGGGTATCTTACATGTGTGTGCTGGTGAAAGTGAAAGGAAGTTGTTAGGTACTTTCCAGTAAAAATTATGTGAAAAATACAAGCTTGCTCCCAATGGTTGCTTTATTGACCTCAGAAGGTAAGCAACTGCTCCATTCCCAAGGATGGTTCAAAGAAAGAATGAAACAGTCACCATTATTAGGAGTTGCTGATGCCAGAAATTAACATCATAATGTAGCATTTGTTTGCACTGCAGTGCAGTCCTCCATGGCATCCTACATAGCAATCACTGATGTGGTTTTGGCATTAACAACATTTACCTTTTTTCTTTTGTATGTAAAGCTTTGACCACATCTGAATTGGAGTTTACAGTCAGCAGTCTTCATAAACCTTCTTTATGGTCAGGGCCCATAGAATACATAGAACTGTTGGATGCAGTTTTCAAAATTATTCTGTCATTTGTGAGAGCTTTAATGATACAATAAAAACAAAAGTCTAAAAGCAGTTATTATTTTAAATAGTTAAGTCCATACTCATCATGGAAAAATTCTGAAACCTTGAACTTTAGAGGAAACAAAAGCCCTCTATTTTTCTTTCTTCTCTGTGTGATGGAGTGCAAGTAGTTTTTTACTATCAATACACATCTGTTTCAGTCCTTGGAGACTATCTGATCATTTTGTTTTATCATTTCCAAAACAGAATGGCAGCATTTTGGAGACTGTTCTGAATCATAAGGATATACTTTTTCCTTTTCACTATGCCCTGGTCTACTGACTTCATTAAATAGAAAAGTTAAATGTAGTCACAAGTTAAACATAGCTGATCCATAAAAACTTATTATGGTTTTAGTGCCAAATATTGGGGTTTTCTAAATTTACAATGGTTACAATAATTAAGTATAGGGGCTTCCAGGAAGTTTTTCATGGACTAGTACTGAGGTTTGGGAACACTTTTTTTTTTTTCATGGTCTGATACATTTGATAGAAACACCTGATTGCCCACATTTGGCTAGTAGTCTTCTCAATGCTTTCTAGGCATAGTGCATGTGATCAGTTTGGTTGTGACAAGTGTAAAATGACACAAGCAAATGGTAATCTGTAGTTCTAGGGTTCAGTAAGGGATGCTAAAACTTTTGGCATGAGCATATATGTGTGTAATGCTAGCTTTCTGGGTGCTTGCAAAATACAAAGTTTAGGAGAATAAACATACATTTGAATTTGACTTATCATTGCTTTGCTTTCTAAAACAACTCTTTCTGTGTGAAAACTTAGAATTGGGGGGAAAAACAAGAGGGGTAAGGATTAACAGATGATGTTGCATTGTAATTGCTTAGTCAAGAACAATTCATCCATTCTCTTCATTCCCACTAAGTGATGACAGCGAAATAGCCTAAAGGTTTGAATCCTTCCAGACTCTTTATTGAAACTGCCAGTGGACTGAATGTACTTCTGGGATGCAAACAATAAGTGAGGCTCTATTTGTCCAAATGTTTAAGCCTATGCTTGAGTCTCACTGAAGGCACAAGACAGAACTCTGCTTAGATATTACACACTGCTTGGGAGACCCTCAAGATTTAAGCCCTCTTTCCACTTGCCTGATGTATGCTAGGAACATTGCGCAGCTAAATCCAATTATAGGAAGGTACACAGACTCTAGCATACCAGCTCTTAAAATTATTTCTGCCGATGGGTGGAATGGAGAAACAGCATATCACTTTGGGGTTGGCCCCAGACACTGCAAGACAATTTTAAACACCTTGATTTTTAGAATGACCTAATGAAAATGGAGTGTATTGTTGGCTGTCAGAGTGCATCGTGTAGTCAGCCTCATCACTGCACTAGGTACTTGAATAGAAAGTTTTGCTATGTGGAACAAAGTTGTTATAAAAAGATAAATCAACAGAATGCACTCAGACCTTACTTGGCAATAAGGATTCACTTGGCTGCCTCAGCATCTGTGTTAGCTTCAGAAGCTACCCAAATACCACCATAAGCAGGAAAGTGCTTACAATATCTTTCTTGCTTCTGTGGTTAAAGATATCTATTTGGACCATTCTGAGCTGTCATGCTGTGTGCAGTCTACTTGTTTTCATGTTCACAATGCAACATCTAATCTTTCTATCCCTATTTACTTTCCCTTGTTTCTTGTGATTGATTGGACACTAAGGTGCCATGCAGCAATATGGGAGGACCAGGTCATTTTCTTCATCTGATAAAAGATTCTGTTCTAAAGCTTAGTTACTAGCTTTCTGGGCTCTTCAGAATGCATTTGCTTTCTAGCATCTTTGAAAACCTACTGTTAAAACTTTCTTGAGAGAAATTTATAATTATTTTTGTTATGTGCAATTTATATAAAAACTAATTATAAAGACAATTGACCAGTGGTAGCGTCTGGTGGTATTTGTACTATCACATGGAAGTGGAGAAATTTTCAGGGGTTTAAACCCTGACTTGGTCAATCTGTTTTAATATTTTGTGTGTCTCATAATAAGTGAGTCTAAAAACTCTTTTAACTTTTTTTAAACCATTTTCTGCATGTAGACTGTCATGCTTGGTTTAGCATGTTCTACTTTTCAGCAAAAGTAGAACAGCACACCTACATTTTTTTGGTTTTATATCTGACAGCTAATATTTGGAGAATGTTTAATTCTGTAAAAAAAAGAAAAAAACAGCTGATGGAGATTTATCTAGTTTAACAAGGAAAGTCTTAAATATGGATTTCAATTAGTGATTTATTCCACTGATAAAAAAAAGACTATAAGCGTTTATTAAAAGTTTCTTAGTAGTGATGGGCAAGTACCTCTTTTAGGCCACTGTTAGCCCTCAATTTCTAGATTCTGACTGGTTAGTTGTATTCCTCAAGGTAAAGTGTCTCTGTTCAGTGTGGTACTGAACAGGTGGGTAAAGGTCTGACCTGTGCAATTGATGGAAAATACAGAACAAATAGTTTTCTGCAAGTACTTCTAGAATTCTGTAATATAAAACAAGAGTGAAGAAAATTTTGTAAATTGTCTTAGCTTGTCACATATTAAAATTTTATGGTAGGGAGAATCCTGTTAATATCCGAATTGATTATATCTGTCAGCTGGTGTAGATCTAAGAGTCAAGTATTGCTAGATTGTAATTATCTTTTCCTCCTTTAGCATTTGGTGATTTTCGCTGAGTCTGAGATTAATTGTTAATGTAGTAAATGATGGCCAAATACAGATAAGTTATATTCAATTTACCCTTTGGAAAAGAAACCACAGTTCTCTGATTGGCTCATTGAATAATTGAGTTCTCAGGCAATGGATATGACTTGTATAGTAGATGTAACAAAAGTTCTTGCTGACAAGTTATTTATTTCTGCTATACATATCATGTTTAAACAACCAACAAATTAAAATCTGGTATCTGTAAATAGTGTTTATTACCATTACTACTTGCAGAAATCCACTGTCTTTGTCATAACGTCTCTGCAGTTTGTTTCTGGAAACGTTTTCTGAGCCATCTCCAGGGAAATGTTTTATAATTTTCGTGGAAAAGTGTGAAACTTATTGTTTTTCTGCATATGTAATTCTCTTCATTATTTTAATTAGATTGGGTTTTGCCTGTATGTAGTCAGAGAGTAGAGAAATTCTAAAGAATTGCAGTCTTCCAAATAAAAACTATGATATACTTAGTACATCAAGTATGTATTGGCAAAATCTTTTAGGTAGTTGTGCTATTGTAGCAAAGCTATCATACCTACGAGGACAACTTCAGTTCTAGTCCATGGGTCTACACCTTGGATACAATACTCAGTTTCAAACCTCCGTGTGGATTCTGGCAGTCCTCTTGCTCTTGAGCCTGCAAAGTTCTGAGGGCAAATGAACTCCAGCTAGAGCTTTTTGAACATGTACTTTTTAATGTCTTGTAACTTCAAGCATTATATTCATTCAGGTCACTTGGCATCTCACTCTGAGTAAACACTACACTAAAATGTGATGTTGGAAAGACTAAAAGAAGAACCAAACGCAAAGGAACCAAATGTCACAAAACCCCATGAGTTCATAACTACATATACATACTGAAACTGTCTTGATATGCAGCCAAATCTCTTGCCTACATTCAAAACTCATGATGACATCCAACCAGAGTCCTTGGGCCAGAAACAGAGCACAAGGCATCTGGATAACAAAACCCACAAAACACAAGAGCAGCTTCTCCGGTGTGTAAATTAATATATGACCAACTCAATAATACTGCGTTAAGAAAAATGTTTATCAGAAATGCCAAATTGAAATGGTCAGAATGAAATGCATTTCAGAACTAATCTCTCTTACTAAAAGTGTTGATGATATGATTCTCTGTCACAAAAACAAGTTGCACAAATTTGCTCCTACCAGAAAGAAGTTCCAGTTGTCAATGAGCTACAGAGTGGGTCTGCATCAGTCAGACTGCTTTAAATGGGTGGAAGCTACAGTGCTGCTTCTGAAATTATTGCCGGTCATATAAAAGGAACATTTGACAGATGATCACAGAATTGAACTTAAAAACCAATAAAGTAAAAAGAATGATGTACAGTTAGAGCTGACAAATTTCTGTGTTACTTTTCAGGCTTGTGCCATGCTCCTCGTTAGTACTTATGAGGCTGCAGAAGGAGGAGAAGTGGGGCAAGGTTTTAAGTTATTCAGGTTACTAGACTAAGGTGGTTAAGCAGTATAAGTAGATTCTTTGCTCCTCCCTGATGCTCTCACCCACCACTAAAACATTTTCTTTTCTTTGCTAGGCTGTACTTACCCCAATATGTGCAATTTTCCTTGATTTTTTTGGGGGATACTTACCTGAGTAATATATAGCTCAAGTTTTTTTCCATGTGCTTAATTGGGTGTTTCTTTAAATGCTTTACATTCTTTATATTCTTTATATTCTTTAAATGCATCCTATTTGTTACAAAATGTGAAATATGATGAGATTTTGCATGCTATTTTAGGATTCCTGAATATGTGAGGGTTTTATTTCTTGAAAAGGTGATTCATGGATTTGTAATTATTGAAAAATCACCCTGTTTATTTTGAAGCAGATGAGCTACTAGTACATAGTTGAAGAGCTATGAGGAGTTCACTGTAAAATTATGCCTCCAAATATTCAAAGTGTAAAGACAAACACACACACACACATACACCGCCTTTTTGAATTGGATATTAAGCTTGTTATTCAGTCTTTTCCATTTATCCTTTCAGTCTTCCTGTGTGATTGTCCAGATACTTAGATGTCAACAATTTTACCTGACTCTTTATTAGAATACTAATACTGGAACAGTTGAGCACAGTTACAAAGCATTTACTGAAAGCTTTCCATTATGACTAAATATAATGGCCAAGGAAAAATAGAGAACAATCTGCCTTCCTTGCCTAGCAAGAGCTCTCGGTAACAATTATATGCTGTTTATGGAACAATAGAAGATAACAGTTCTTGTATTATAAATAGCTATATTGATTTTTCCCAGTAGAATTAATGAGTCTTCTGCATGCAGACAAATGATCAAAATTCCTATACTAATAGTTAAAAAAAAAAATCTATATCTTCCAGTTAACGACCACATGACAACAGCAGTAGCTTCTGAACTTCATTTTTGATAGAGATAATAGCAGCATAGCTTAATATTTCTTTGTGCATAGCTTAAATAATATATTTTGTGTAGACACTTTATGTCTTTCTACACAATTAAGATAGCAATCTTGGATATCTCTATGCATCCTAACAGCCCTTAGAACAAACACAATCTCTGATACATAGAAAATGTACTGATTTTCCATATGTGATTCTTTTGGCCTGCTTTCATTTTTTCCCATTCTTCACTTTTAGGAGCTGATGTAACAGAAATGTGCACAGTTTTAAATGGCTAGGGACATAGATTGGAATTGAGTAGGTTTGGGTCCATTCCTATCTTTCACAGTGGGTTATCATATACAGCTCAACATGTTTTTCAATGCTTCTGTTTCCTCAAAAGCAACTAGAGGCCAGTGACTCTTTATAAAACACTGCAAGATAGAACATTTTATGTTAGTATTGCACTATTGTAATTCTTTAAAAATAATTTAAATGTTTTCTTCATCTAGGTATTTTTTACTTTTTTTTTAAACAAATAGGACAAAAATTTAAACTTTGCAATGTAACTAACATACTGCCCTGTATTTCATTTTTTAAGCTAAACACCCACAGAGAGCTTACTTGTATTAGGAAGGAAGAATAACCTTCTGCATTTCTATATAGCTTCTATATTTATAGCAACTCTAATATTAGATTGTAAAAATGCATATTTGCATTTTAATATATACAGTAGCAGCCCCCTGGATCTACTGACTAAACACATCTACATTTAAAACAAAAATCCATTTCACTTTCATTTTCTCACAGATTTAATATTATTTCTTTAACTTCACAATGGGAGCACATGAATTTGGAAAGTGTTGTAAATGGATTGTCTTATAATTTTGTGTTTTTCTAAATAATCTTTTTTACAGCACAATTAATATAGTAATCCTATAAAATCTAGCTAGATTCATTCATATGCTGTTTTGCCTGCAAAGGCATAGTGTGGCAAAGTAGCTTAATGGTTTTGCTACTGAAAGAGAGGTTTATTCTTTGAGGAGTGCAAAGCAATAGAAAAACAATGTGGGAGAAAAAAGAGTAAGGAGAGGATGATGGTCTTTCCCCTGGTTGTAGGGGGAATGTAGTTATGGCTTTATTATGAAAGATAATATTTTTAACTGTTTCACACTGTACCTTGGAAATGCCTATGATAATTTCATATTAAAAAAAAATAATCAGTGTTATGGCACATTTTGCTGTAAATGGAAGCAACGTACAATTACTCTCATTGGTCCATATGGCTATTATTTTGCACAAATACTTGTATTTTTGTAAAACAAGGTGGTTTACAAAAAAATTAAAAATTGTGTCCTTTGTGCAGTAGGGTATGAATGCAGGCATTAGAAAAGTACAACATTTTATGATAAGACACTGATCTCTGTTCTCTTTTTGATCATCATTGCATTTTCTTGAGACTTTCTGGGGAAATACTGCAATTAAGATTAATCTTTAAGGTTAATAGTTGACACAAACTCAAACACAGAACTGATCAGAAGTTAACTGCATTGTCATTTGGTACTTTAGCAAAGACACATGGGATATTTAAGACTTTCATTTTTATTTCTTAACAATTATACGTGCCAAATTTCTTGGTCCTTCTAGATTCTCAGCACTGTTCTAAGGATACTTATGTGTTTAAATTGTGTACTTGGAAAAATCATATGAAGTAGCAAGTCAGGTAGAGTGCTTTCTAGTAATTCTAATTTCTGATACAAAACTTGAAGATAAATAGGGAAGCCATAGCAAATTATGTTAGGACTTCGGTGAAATACCCAAGTCTTACTGTCTGACAACAGTATGACAATAGGATGAACTATGATTGAGTTGCCCCTGTCCACCTCTGTTGTTCTTAAAAGTGGAGCCTTGGAAGTCCCCATAAGGAAGTGGTGCCAATACTTACCTGTCGTTGCTACTGTCTGTTTTGCTAAAATGATTCCTCTGATGCCCCTTGTTCTCAGGTGCTGTAACCCTCTTTTCAACCCATGCCTTCCTTCAGTCTTCTTTCCTCTAGGCTACTCAACCCCAACTGCTTCTAATCTTCTTCCCCTTCTAGGTATCTGATTCTTCTCATTAGTCTTATCTGAACTTTCACCAAATGATCCATATCCTTGAATTGTGGTACCCCAAACTGGACGTTATAATCCTACAGATGCCTGACGTGACTCCACAGGGTCATAGAGAAAGTGCTTCCACTGTAGTGTTGTTTGTTTTTCATAAGAGAATAGTATTTACTTGTGTTAAACTTCTGATCCACTAGACTTCCTTCTGCTATCAAATACTTCTCTCATTGGCTTTTTCCTTTCTGTCTTTCTGCAAATAATAACTCTTATCTAAAACTAGGACTTTGTGTTTAACATTATTTAATTACAGCTTGATACTGTCTGCAGTCAATAACTTGTTCTCTCTTCCATCATTCAAGTTATTAATGAAAATACTGATGTATGCATAACTGCAGTGAACTTGAAACTCTTCAGTGAGTTCCAGCTGAGTTCTAAATATATGAAAAAGCAAATTCATTCGTTTTAAACATATGAACATTGCTGTCTAAAAATTTCTGCCATCTAATTCTGATGTAATTAATATGTAAGCATTTTAAACAAAATTTTGAAAAAAATCTGCTAGTTTGAAGTATCTGTGTATTTACAAATCTAGAGATGTATGAAGAATCAAGAAAATGTTTTTATTCAATAATATTTTTTATTGACAAAATTTGTGTTAGAGATAAATCCTTAAAGAACTATTACATCTGTTTACATATTCTGGGAGGAAATGCAAAAGGATTTAAGACATGTAAGGAGGGAAGTTCCCTGAAGTATCTTGCACTGAAACCTGATTTCATCTGAATTTTGCTCCCAGTAAATAGGGAAATAAAACAGTAAACTCTGATTTCTTTCTGGCTAAATCTCTAGTAAAGCCTGTATTTTCATAGATTTCAAGTAGTGGGATGAAAAAAAAGATGACTCCATGATTTTCTTTTTGTTTGTTGTTTGTAAATGAAAATCATTGTTAATTTAGGAGCCTGACAGCTGTAGAACATTTGCCATTCGGCAGCAGCTGTCAGTAGCACTCTCAGTTTATTTTACAAACAGATGTTTAATTTGACTTCAATGCCATTGTCAATTTTTGAGAGGAAACAAAGAGAGGAAAGGAATAGAAATAATCATGATAGTCATAATTTGATTTCCTTTCGTAACATAAAGCAGAGTCACTATTGATGACATCAAAAGTTTTCAATTTTTATTACTGAATGTTTTAAATCGTTTTTTTAATAACTGCATGAACTGAAATCAAGCTTTCTCAATACATGGTTACTCATGTTGAGGAAGTGATTTGTCTTATGTTAGGAACTGAAGGCATTATTTTAATGTAGTATGCTAAATTTTTAAAATATGTATTTTATTTGTGAATAAAAATGTCATACTATTTCTACAGTTTACAGATAAAGAGATTTTTGTCTCTATATTAAAACCAGGGCACCGCTGTCATACAAACATAATGTTTATGGTAGTATAATAGTACTCTCATTTCACATCAAAAAAGTGAAGGACAAATTGGGTCCAGTAATGACGAAATGAGCTAATGAAAAAGCTAAGTAACATAATGTGGTTCATTTTTAATTTTAGTAACCAGTGATTTTTATCCAGTATGTGCCCGGTGGCTAGGAGGCTTTAATAAAATGTGCTGTTAGAATATCTTGGCAAGATCCTCCGTTATTCAAAATGTCTATAGACCCAGCCGAGAGTTGAAATTGGCAGTGTATGGTCTCAATCCTATAACACTTTGGCAATTCTTAGATGTTAGAGTCTCATTTAAATTAGTCATAAAGATGGCATATCTTACTGGTCATTTGCTTCTTCATAATGCAATCTGTTCAGGTATTTCAAGATTATGTATTTCTATGAGGGTATATAAGTAAATCTGCAGTTAAATTTAAGAAGCTATATTGGGTGTGCTGTTTTGTATGAAATTTTCTGTAGCAAAATTTTTCTAGCATGCAGAGTTCAATATTTGTTGAACTGTCTGCATGCCCAAAAAAATCTAGAACACCTCTGCATAGCACATTTTACAGTTAAAATTTCAAGCACAGCTATATTTCAGTATGAGAGGCAAATGGCTGAATTAACAAAGTGTCAGATTCTGCCATCCTTACTTATATTGAATAGTATTTAAAGTCTCATGTGGATTTAAATATATTAACTGAAGACTCTCTAAGAGTGACATATTATATAATTAAGGGTCTCAGAACCTGAACACGGTATTTATCTTGATTCTTTTTTTCCTATGAAGCACCACAAAATCAATTCTGAGTTGTTTCCTTAAAGAGGCAGCTACATGTATTACTGCAATTCTTTAGAAAGTATGAAAGGAAAAAGTCACCTAGGAAAGGAATTGTTCTCTGTGTAAATTGACTGTTGAATTGATTCTTGTTGTCTTTCTACTTATCTGGGATAAGTAAAGGGATTTGTGAAAGGTTTGAAATATTAAATTCAATAATTGTGTGGGCCATTCCTTTCTTTTCCTTGCAGTAATTAGGTACCCACTTTTTCTATCTTTTCTACTTCATTAGACATGCATTAAGTATCTTTGCTATCTGAACAGTAGCAGTCTGAATGCTTTTTGCACTGCTTTCCTGTAGAAATGGATTTGTTGCTCAGTCACTTCACTGCTTCAGCAGAATGTAGTTTAAAGTCTTGAAATGCACCAGAAAGCACACTTGATTTCTTTAATGGTTTCTGGGTTTTCATTTGCTGCAGAAAGGATAGGCTTGCAGATAGTGGCCTGTGTCTAGAGAAGGAATCATCTCTGTTCATTAGGAGGATAATGAGTTTGACACTCGCTCCCTGCACAGACAGTGTATGTAGCCTGGTGATACCCTTAATATGTACCAACAACTCATTTAAGTTCTACAGATTATCTATCATAATGTTTCTTCCCATAGATTTCTCTGAAAATGGAATACACACTTGTTCTGTACACAGAAAAAAAGGTGCGCTCTCCCATGATGCAATTGCCTTGCAGTTGTTTGCTGAAGTAGATATACGATGAGACAAGGAACTTGTATACAGAATAGAAAAACATTGCACAGTGCAGAGATAACGCTATGTATTAAGGTACCACCGTTTCATGATGGTTCATAAAGAAATTGTCTTGTTCATCAGAGTTTATTTATATAACAAATACTAATGAATAGGCATTCATCTAATTTCTCTGAATAAATCGTGGGCAAAACTTTGTCTTCAATATAGTGAAGAAACACAAATAGCTCTTCATTCTTCCTAGTTATATAGCAGTGGTCTGTATTTCTGCACACACAGTTCTACTCAAAAAGTACTAAATATGTTCTGGCAAGTAAATAAAATAAATCTAAACTCATGAAGGTGAGGCAAATTTCACAGATATTCAGATATGTGTTTTCTGCATTGTCTTTTTCAGTAAGCCACTTGGCTCACCAAGAATTAAGTTTTAAGTGCTGTCCTTATAATTTTCTAGTTTTCCAGTGGCTACTCATGCATCAGAAGAAATTCAGGCTGTGATTCTCTTCTGATTAAGTGAAACTGAAGTTGGTAATTGATTTCAGTAGAAGGTCAGTCAGTTCTCAACAGTGTCATCTCACAATCAACAGCAGCATAACATTGCAGGTCACACCTAGATTTTCAAAACACCCTCAACATCAGTGTATCTGGTAATTGTATGTGTTTAATTATCAAAGCATGTATTTTTTCTGTCTTTTTTTCCTGTGTAACTGTTTGGTGAGAGCAAATGACTGCCTGCTATAAAAAACCAAAGTCAGACAGGTATACCCCTGTTTTTGTCTCGAAGGTCAGGAGATTTGTTTTCCTTGTTGCTTCAGTTTCAGAATCTAAACCAACCATTGGAAAAGTTTAAATTGCACTGCTTGGCTGTCAATCTCAAAAACATAATCGATTCACCTATTTCCCATACACATACCTGAAGGAGCACCCCTGCTTGTCTTTACAATGTCTGATCCCTTGCTCTATTTCCTCCTGCATCTCTAATGGCACTTGGTATATCTCAATTATCCATGTTAAAACATCTCCCTCTCGGAGTTTTAATGAAGTTAAGCATCTAATTAACTGCACTTTTTTCCCAAATAAAACTTGGTAGGGCTGGATTCCAGCTCTTAGTCTATGCCTGCTTCTCAAAGCTGCTAACATGAACAGTAATTTATCATCTTAATCCTTTCCATTACTACTTACTACTGTTCACAATGCTCCTTTAATAGTTCTATTCATGTGCTCCCCTTGTCCTGATGATTGAAGGAGATACAGACTGTGTAGCTTTTGCTTAATCCCTGGTCCTTTAAGCATAGTTGTAATCACTTCCTCCATGAAATGATGACCTTTATCTGCGTCAACAAGACTTCAGGAGCCCCACAGAGGCAAAAGGCTTCTTGTTACTGTTGGGTTTTTTTTCCTTTCCCTGTTGCTGTATGTTGTTTTGTAGAAAAGGCTTCAAACCACCTTGAGAAGGAATCAGTCACTTCCAAGGAGTTTCATTACCCCGGACTGTTTTGGGGAGGTAATATATATAATCTCTATGTAATCACATCCACAGTCTGACAACCCACTGCTGCAGCAAAGAGATATGACTAGACTTTGTTCTTGCCTTTCCTATGTTCCTTTCCTAACACCTGTTTCTGTACATTTCAATATTGCTATTTCCTTAACCCTGAGAGTATTTTTCCGATTTTCATGTAGCATCTTTAGCAACTCTTTCTCTATTTGCTTTCTTGGTCGTTTTGTTTCTGCTGTGCTCTAGTAACCACCATTACTGTTGACTTCATGTGTCCCAGGTCTGCTGCTGATTTAGCTGCTGAATCTCCCTTATCAGTCTCGTTCAGCTTCCTGATTCTTACACCTTTGAGCCTTCAGATATCTAATTCATAACTGATCCCCATGGCAATTCCCACGCTTATAAATCTCTTCTGCACCAGTCCTTATTAAAAAATAGTGCTCTCACCCAGCCTTTACCTTCTCCTAACCTATTCAAAGATACAGTATGATGTTCCCTTCACACAATAATCTGAATCAGGTAAAATGACAATTGACCCAGCCTTTTGTTGTCTTTAAACTTCAAGGATTACTGAAGTCTGTTTGCTGGGCTGACCTGCTTAGAGTGTTCCTTGTATGTTGTTCCATTCAGGTTCAAGGCGCTTATGCCCTGGGCACCATTTCCATCAGTATACTTTGAAATTCCACCAGTGAACCAAAGGCTATTTGTGCAGTAACTTTGCACTGAAATCCTTCAAAATCTTCCTCAATCCCATGTGTAGGTGTTGTTTGTAGATGATTGGGCATTGACCTTCTGTTCCCATATTGATTAGGGCACAGTAAAAGAAATCAGGTTACTGAAAGTTTCTGAGGCTGATCTGTGGTTCTTCAATATTAATATCTACAGAGCAGTAGAAGTATTGGAAGCTCTGTGCTTCCCGTCAACGATCCTGGCAGAGTATAATTTAAAGGAGACGTCTTATTTGCGTCATGAGAGTGGCAGTACATGTGACTATTTCATTTTTGTATTGTCCAAGGAGCTACTAAGCATTCCCAAACATAGACTGAAGAGCACAGCTCTTGTATGGATATTTTTATGTATTCATAGGTTACTGAGGCCAGCTTGCTTTTTTATCTGTTGTAGCAAAACTGCTACCAGTGCTACTGGTGTGGCAGCTAATCAGACACGAGAAGGTTGTATTGGATTTGACATTTTTAGGGCTGAAGCAGGAAGAGCAAATACCGTGCTGTACAGGTTCCTTGCCATTGCATTCTCCAAAAATCTGTGTACCAAAATTTTGCAATAATATTTGCTACAAATCCATACTGCAACTAGTTTTTGCAACCAGAACAACTGTATGAACTAGAGACACTACCCTAACACTGTCCTCAGCCACAAACTTGTTGCAGCAGATGTTGAAGAAAGAGTAAGAGGAGAAGCTTGGTGAAAACCTCTCTAATGATGTAGAATAATTTCATGGATTAATTGATCGTTCTTAGATAACTATGTGTTGCATGAGTAGGGTGGTCTTTCAGCTGTTTCTCAAATACCATTCCCAAATACTGTCCCTTCAGAATGAGGAAAGTGGAAAAGTTATAGATCTGAACACTTTTATCTTTATTGGTCTTTTCTTCTCTTTCATTTCTCTGCACTTGTATCTTTCAGTGTAAACAACCAGTATCTCCTGGCACTAGCTGTCTGAATGTTCAGTAGGCTGCAGTCTCAGCTGTCAGCAAAAGCTCTTAGAAAAGCCCAGGTAGAAGAGATTCAGTTGTTACAGGTATTAATTCTTGAAAGCTGAAACATGTGTCTCAGCTGCACTAAGAAAATGGCAAGTCTCTTCTGATGGTTCCAGATCCAGTTCCCATGGATTTGTAGTGTCAGACTTATCCTCAAGTACTAAAGGTACTGCATCAAAATTAAACTTCTCTAGGCAAATACATTCATAATATTAAGACCTCTTTTAAGAAGTAGTATTAAGCATTTTAATATCAAATCAAGTTAGCTTAGTTTCAGTGGGTGTTATTTTGTTCTGTTAATTGTGGTGCTTTTAACCTTCAGGCTCCTGTGAACTGAAATGAGGTGATGATTTTTCTGGATTTGAAAACATCAAATACTTTATTCCAATTTGGATTTCCGCTACTGATTACCCAGTAATCAGTATTTTACAAGTGGGTGGACCTGGTTAAGATGTCACTCTTGACATATGATTTTTGTCTGTACAAGCAAATAATTTACTCATTAAAATATAACTTCAGTATATTGCTAGTTGACACCTCTTCCATAACAATAGTTGGAGAATGAGAGCTCTGATATTTTTGTTTTTATCTACAAATTCTCTTCCTTCCTTCCCTCCTGAATCCCTTAAGAATATTAAAGATTTAGAATAATATTTCTAAAGTTTGGGGGAATTTTTTCAAGCTTCATTAACTGGGCACTCATGCTGATGTTTAACTTATTTTGCTTTTTAATACAATGTATAAAAAAAATGGGGGTTTTATCCCCCCAACCTGGAGTGAGGGAAGGTGGCTCAAGAGGACAAGGGAGTATGTGTAGGATATAAAGATTAAAAGAAATATTGTAAAGGGGCAAATATGCTTTTTATTGTGTCACAGCTGTCCATGCTTGCTGGGCAATAATGGCAAAATGAACAGAGGTCAAGTAGTGACAGCAAGGAACTTGAGGACTGGTGAAGAGCAGCGTACGTGGGAGGGTTTGAAATGTAATCTTTGCCTGTGTGGTTTATTTTCTGCCATGTCCTGGCATAGCAAGTAAAGCAGCCTACAGACTGAAAATGGGGGCATGGTTGCCTCTGTCTTTTCTTGCTTCTCTTGAACACCCAGAGGAGTCAGGTCTTTGAGTTCCCTGTGCAAGTGGGTGTCATACAGGTTGCGTAGACCTTTTAAACAGAAATAAACCAATGTTTGATAAGTTTTTGTGTTGGTTTTTTTCATTTTTCATTTTGATTTTAGGATTTGTTAGTTAATACACAAGTGCTTTGCATCAGTTCTTATCACGTTAGCTCAATGAATATAGCTATCAGGTAATATGACTTTGGGCTCACTAGCTTGATAAAAACTATATTCCCACCTTTGATAGATTGTTTCCATCTACTATACGAAACCAGTACTTAGAATAACAAAATAAATATATCCTCCAACCATTCAGTCCTATCCAATCTTTTCTGACTTTTCTTTACAGTATAATTTATAATGCTTAGTCTTGAAATTCAAGGAGATGGTACTTGCTATAAAAAAATGGTGGCTAGCAAAATACCTGGTGTAGATACAGCCCACAAATAGCAATGGGTATTAAGCAATGTGAAATTTTCTCAAGAGTCCTAGACAAACTCATTCTTTCATCTTTTTTGCCTTTGGTGGGATTTGTTTTTTGGGGTTTTTTTTTGCATGTAGTAGGTGTAGCATACATGTCAGAAATGATTTTGTCAGTATGAGTTTTTTTCCTGAAGATTTTAGATTTATTATTTATGTTTTGTGGCCATTCAAGCAAAGAACAGAGAGATTTTCTGAGGACAAATACAAGATAGCAGCATATATAATTGTGTTTTCCCTTAGAGGTTTTTTTGTTGTATTATATATGATGGTCAAATCAGTCCTCAAGTCAGTGAGCTCCTATGTATGCATGTGATGGTAGACCCGAGTATGATATGAAGGACAACCAAAAGGATTTTGAAGCAAGAGCAAATTTGTAAGACAAATTTAGAGTACATTGCTCTTGCTGTGGGGTTTCTCTCAATTATATTTTCTGACAGTATGGGGGAAATGTTGAAAAAGAAGGATATTCTCGTGTATACCTAAGCACTGAAATTTTTAGAAGTGAGCAGCTTTTATTGTTTTTCATCTGACTAATCTATTAGAGAAAAGGCACTCATCCTGTGCAGGGATGTAAATGTTGAATTATGGCAACATTGATAAACTTCACATGAATATTACTGTGTTTTATCCAGCATCAAATATCAGGTCTGGTTGGTTTGCTCAAACTGTATTAACAACATACTTAAAACCAACCAAATGAACAAAATGACAACAAAAAACCTCGCATCATCTGTGTTAGCTCCCGAGTTAGGCATCAAGAAAGAAATAATTTCATGTTAAGTTTTTAATATTCCTGACCCTTGTCAATGATAGCTGACGAAAAAATTAGGTTCTGGTGTAGAGGGAGCTTGTTCAGTGGTGAGACACTACAGTTTCCTAGTTGAAAATTATTTTGAAGAATGTAGTTATCAAATACCTTAGCAGTGTAAAACTTGATGGGCATCTAATGTCTAAAGGGTTGTATATGCTTTCAGAGGAATTTTAATTTATTTTTATATTGGAGTCTCCTAAATATTGGAAAGAGATGTAAATGCTGTTGGTAAACTTCTGGGAGTTTGCACATTTCCTGACCTTGTAAATGCTTGACAGAAATATAGGGTTGGTTTTTTATAAGACAACACAGAAGGAAATAAAATGAGAAAGTCCTAAATAATGCATTAGAATCACAAAATCTGCTAACACCAACAAAATTACAGTAGATGTAAATATGTGGTTTTCACCTCACTTTCTAGTGCTACGGTAAATGATACATTTAGAAATTCTTTCTCTCCAGAAGACAAAACCAAAAAAGCAAACGAACTTAACATCCTGTTAGGTATAATTTTTCTCGGTACCTTTCTGGGGTGAGAAATAACTTATAATAATGTAATTAAACCAGTAAGGCATGGAATAATTAAAATTTTGATGGCTGGAAGGGCAAGGCAAGGTTAACTTATAAGTAATATAGAGCAGAAAAAGTTTCTTATCTGCAGTCCAGTAGTTTATGATTATTTTTCAATATCCAGGTGAAACTTAGGGTATCCTCACCAGCTCTGGCAAAAAGTATTTTATTAAAATGCAACTCTAATATTGTACTTAATGGTTTTGATGTAAGCTTAAAAAATGTCATAGGAACAATTCCTATAGATCCTCTTCCTTAATTCTTTTGTCACATCATGACACCCACAGAGGCAATTTAAAATAAGAGTATTTATGTTGATGCTAGGATTTGACAAAAAGGAAGATGATCTAAAGCTGTTTCTATGGAAGAAAGAAAATAAAAATAAAACCCACCCCCCTCTCTTTCTGGTATGACTTGGAGCATTCCCAAGGCTGCTCTGAATTTTTATGCTTTATGACATTTCCTGTTTGTTAATATCCCAAATGCAACTTATGTGACTTTGGTAGAGATTTTCACAGCAGGATGGTACAGCCATTGTGGAACTGTGCTGGAAAGGGACCTTCTTATTCCAAGGAATTCTTTCAGGGCAGGTCTCAACTCCCCTCGTGCTCAGATGTGGTCTGACCAAACTGAGACAGGACAGAGACTCTGACCTGCTTGTATCAAACCTACAACATTCTGAAGTAGTATTGCCAAAACAGATATTACAGAAGCTACCAGATATTCCTTGATCTTGCTGAGAGAACTACAAACCAGAAATAATGAGTAGCATTTTTAGATTTTTTTTTTTTAAAACAGAACCAGGTGCTGCTAGCTGTATATATGCCTGTAACATAAGGTTTTGCTCCTTATTTGGTGATGGAAAAGCTTTAACTCAAACCCAGAAGCATCACTTGGAAGATAATGGGAACCAAACAGATTTTTTGAGTCATGTTTGTTTCCTTTTTCTTTTTTATTCCATGGTATGCTAACAGCCAAAGAGAGAAATAAGTCAATTAAAGATTCACTTAAATCTGTTAACATGTAGGGGAAAGTAGTTGGATCTCCCCTTCCCATAAAGTCCAGACAGCACTGGATATTGGCACTGGTGGGAAGGATTTATGCAGACTAAGCAGATGTGTATCTTGTATAAATTCTTAAAAGCTTTCTTACCTCTCTGTGAAAGTTAGCCATTCTATTTTTCAGGCGTTTTTGTAAGCCTCAAATCCAAAGGAAAGAATCCTTGGTCCAAATCAGAACTTTTATAGAGGAATAAAACATGTTGAGGAAAAAAAAAAAAGAGAGAGAGAATGAGAACAAAAGGTAGTGATAAAAACTAGGCAAATACACTGATGAGATACTTTGGTCTGTCTTCAATCTAGAAGCTGATTATTAAAACAATGAATATTTTAAAATTAAATTAACATGTTTCTGAGTATTTGTAAAGTTGTGTGCCTGCTTTTGGTATTTATGCAGCTGTCTAATATACCAATCCTGTTCCACTTGGAATCAGTAACAAAAATCCCATTTAGATTATTGGCTCCACACATAATTTCAAACACAGCTGAAGAGACAATGACTCAGAAAGCTGTGAAGCTTTTGCTGTTAGAAAAGGAACTGTTCCCTTGACATTTCAGAGTGACAAGCTAACTGCAGCACAAAGAATAATATAAGTACACTTCAGGCTTCAAACAATCTTTCTACATTTTATTTCCAAAATAACTGCTTCTGAAATTAAATACTCATATCTTTGTTACCTGTAGATTTGAGAGCGCCTTTATCAAGCAGCTGGTTTCTTGTTTGTTATGATATTCTAAGTGGTTTTGGGGGGGTGGTTGGGTTTTTTTTTGTGTGGTTTTTTTTTTTTTTTTGAGTAAGCCTTGGAAAACCTGTTCTTTAAAATGATATTTAAAGCACAGGATCATAGTTTAGGTTGTAAGTGACCTTTGGAAATCATTTAGTCCACCTGCCTGCTTGAAGTAGGTGTTATTACATTGGGTAGGTTGAGTAGGCTGCTCAGGTATGTGTCTGATCAAGTTCTGAATATCTCCCGGGGTGCAGATTGCACAACCTGTCTAGGCAGCCTATTCCAGTGTTTAATCACTTTGGCCATCCTTGTGGTGAGAGAGATTTTCCTTGTATCTGCATGGCATTTCTTGTGTCCCCACTTGTCTGTTGCCTTGCATCCTACCACCATGCACTTCTGAGAAGCATCTGGTTCTACCTATTCTGTATCCTTCCGATAGGTAGTTGAAGACGACAAGCAGTAAGATCCTTCCTTTGTATTTTCTTCTTTAGACTGAGCGAACTCAGTTCTCTCAGCCTCTCCTCAGACATCAGGGGCTCAATTCCTCTAATCATCTTGATGTACCTTTACTGGACTTTCTCTAGTAATGTGATGTCTTTGTTTAACTGGGCAGCCCCAAACTGGCTGTGATTAATACTCCAAATGTGGTCTCACATGTACCAAATGGAGAGGAAGAAATCACGTTCCTTGACCAGGTTGCTACACTTTTGCTTGAAACCACCAAGGAGGCTGGTGGCTGCCTTGGTGGCAATGGCATGCTGCTGGCTCATGGTCAGCTTGTCCACCAGGACCCCCAAAGTCTTTTCTGCAAAGCTGCTCTCTGGCTAGCAGGTGCCCTGTACTCTACTGTTGTAACTGCATTGTTCCGTCCTATGTGCAAGACTTTGCCTTTGACTTTTCATGGGGTTCGTGCTAACCTATTTCTCATGCCTGTTGGGATCTGCCTGTCTAAATAGTAGCCTTACCCTCCAGCATGTCAACGGCTCCCCCAATTTAGCATCATCTGCAAACTTGTTGAGGTTGCATTCCGCCCCTTCATCCAGGACATCAGTGAAGATGCTATTGGCCCTAGTATCAATCCTGGAAGATGGCTGCTGGTGACTGGCCAGTGTATAAGAAATTAAAGCATCTTCACAATATGTGAGTTGTGACAAGGCATATACGTTTCAGCTCAGGTTGCTGTTACTTTGCATTTTATTAATTATCCTATACAACTGTTTTCCAGTTTTATGGTACAGTGTTTGAAAAACCATGACTGATGTCGTATCAAAAATTTTATGTGTTTCATTGAGTCTGTGTGAAAGTATTAGTTCTCAATTGCAGTGTAGCATCCAAAAAAGTCTTTAACGGTGTCCTTATTTTCAATGTGAAGGCTGGAAAAACTAAGGTAGCATGCCGCTGTCACAGGCTGGCCATTGGGCTCATATTCTTGATAGTAGTTGTTTTGGTGGTTTTGTTTTTTTTATTTTTTCCCCTTGTTTCTTGTTAGAAACCCTGAAAAAGATTTCTCAGAAAGCTTTCATTCTGCTTCTCGTATACTTGGTCAGTCTCTTCTGGCACCATTTAAATTGTCCCGTGTCAGTTCTCATATTAATAAAAAACAGATTTAAGTAACTCTAGGTTTCATTCACTTTCTATTATTTGTTACAGGCTCATATTTACCCCAAGTGTGAACATTCCCTTATGAGGATGAGGCCTAGGAGTTCCCCTTCACCAAGTACTGGCAGATCATTTCCTTGCTTTTTGTAAAATTCGGTCTTGCTCTTCTGTTTCATGCTGTTTTTTCACAGCCTTGGTTGGTTGCCTGTATTGTCCTTTACCACATCTTCCTTTAGAAGATGCCAGCCCTATTGAGGATGAGAGCAAGCTGTAGTTTCTGTACCCTTTCCAGTTTGATCTAGCTTAAAGAGGTTTACAAACCCCAGTTACTCTCCTGGGTGCTTTATAATGTGAAGTGAAGGATTCCTTCCTCTCCTACTCTGACCTTGTATCTTGGCAAAGAAAGCACAGTAAAACTGCATCTTATTTTTGATAATTTTATGGGGTGGGACATTGTCAGAAAAAGGTTTGCATGACTACAGTAACAATTCTAAGCATATACAGTCTTATTTTTCTTCTCATTTCAATGGGTATGAGTGAGGAGTAACTCTTGAGAGATCAAGATAATAATTTAACCGTAAAGTTGAGGTAAGACAAGAATCTGGCCCTTGCTATTTAGAGTTTTAAATACAAGTGATGGTAAAAAAAATGTTGCTAGAAGAATGTGCTCCCTTACTGGTAAACAAAGAAGAGTGCCGGCTCCCAAAGCATGTTCTCCCCAGAAAACTCTCTGTCCAAAGAATGTCTTTGAATTTAACCAAATTCTGTTTTCTTATAGAAAGAAGATAAAACTTACATGTGAATTAAATTTTTATAGTTAAAAAATGGTCAAAGAAGCTAGTTAAGTTTATTTAGGACTAGAAAGGGTCACCTGAGCCATTTGAACATATTTTCCAGTTGATTATTGTTTTTGACATTTACCATATGGTAGTTATGATACCAGTCTGCAACAAGAACTTGGGCTTGGTGCTTTGCTGACTTGAAGATCTTTGATGCAAAATTCAATTTATGGTCTCTCAGATGGAAGGCTAAAAATCAGCTAAATTTCAGCTGTACAATTCCAGCTGTAAAAAATAAAATTGCATAGTAAGTCTGGTTTTCCCTGTATCGCTTCCAGATTCAACCTCCCTGCCCCACCCCAAACTGAGGCTTATAAACTTACATTTTGTTTGAATTATAAGCCTTTATAAAATATATTAGATTTAATTAATTTTAAAATGGTTTGTCTTTTGGAAGCTTTGAATTGCTTTTAAAGACTTTAGCTTATGCTAACTCTTTTTCTGACTTCTGTTTTACATGATAATTGCACCGAATTGCTGTCATATGTCAGAAGTATTTATCTCTTCAGAATGCCATGTAATTTC